>NC_064243.1:47142500-48392500 GCF_003254725.2 Canis lupus dingo | reverse complement strand
TATATTTTTAAAGATGATGTAAATTGTATTCTCTCTATGATTATTAAAGAAAGTGACAGAGGAGATTTGAAGTTTCAGGACAATGCCCTAAATCTGACTCTCTCTGCTAGGTAAGAGTTCCCTAGAAGGATTCACCAGGACTCATCTGGCATTGAATGGATAGAATAGGTCTAGACATCTTGTTTCCATTTATAAATGAATATCCCTTGAAGGATTATCCTTGAGAAACTGGAAAGAGCAAAGTTCAAACCCAGTGGTGTGACCTTGGGAGAGCTACCTGACCCATGGAGGCCCAGCTGTCACATCTACAAGCCTCAAAGAATGACATACTCAGAACATTGTTTTAGCAATTATGTGAGATAAGGTATTTGAAAATAAAATAAATTTAATGCCCTACAGTATATGGCACATAGTAGGTGTTAAGTAAATAGGTCTCACACCCTAGAATACAGAGCTAATGGATGGATGCCAAAACCCAAGGTGACGTTTAAAAGAACATTTCCTACTGGGATGATGAAGGCTCAGAGGTCTTTTCATTTCAAAAAGAGATGCTTGTTTGTTTGCTTGGGGCAGGGGTTTGGGGGCCACACGGCCTGAGTAAAGGAAGCTGAAAACTCTATCCCCCAGAATGGGATGGCACTTAAGACATGAGAGTTTTTGGTAGGTGGGTTCCCCTTTGACATAACCAGAGCCTTCTGCTGGATAGAGAAGGGCTTACTCAGGAAGGACCACGCCCTTAGCCTGGGATGACTTTGAGAACAATCATAAAGAGACAACTTGGCAGGTATGCTGCATCAACAGAAGAGGGACAGGACATTAAACTAGTTGCTCACTTAAAACCTATTCAGCCCTGAAATTCAACGTCAACAAATGTCCACACCTAGTCCCATAATACAGTCCCAGGATAAGAAAAGGAAAAAGAAGAGGAGGAGGAAGGCAACCCTGGTGGCTTAGTGGTTTAGCACCGCTTGCAGCCCGGGGTGTGATCCTGGAGACCCGGAATCGAGTCCCACGTCAGGCTCCCTGCATGGAGCCTGCTTCTCCCTCTGCCTGTGTCTCTGCCTCTCTCTCTCTGTCTGTCTCTATGAATAAATAAATAAAATCGAAGAGGAGGAGGAGAGAGGAAGAGAAAAATTAAACTAGATTACAGAAAATGTTACAACCAATATAATTTATAGCATTTGCATTTTAAACATTTCTTCTTTATAAAATGTCCAGAGTCATCACAATATCATTAACAGATAATATAAACTGTTACTACCTTTTTTCAAGAGTTGTTACTGAAATAAGCATGTTTATTTAGGTCTAATTCTTAGTCTATTTCATAATAAATTTAAATATATGATTCTCTACATAATAAAAAACCAGCATGCCAACAACAATCAAATCTTAAAAATTCAAAAAGCTTTGGTGGGGGTACTTGGCTGGCTCAGTTGGTGGAGAACTCAACTTTTGATTTTGGGATCATGAGTTTTAAAAATGTTTTAAAAATGTTTGTTAGGGCCCATTGATGGTTAAAAGCTGAATAAAGATTTTTTTTAATACAAAAAATTTTGGGATTACATATCCAAGGGGAAATAGTACTTTTCTTATATCCAACTAACTTCATTTTTTTCCACTGTCATATTTTGATGGCTGAGTTTATAGTGAGGGACATTGGTATCATTAGAAGGACTCAGAGGAGCGCTTGTGTGGCTCAGTCAGTTGAGCATCTGACTCTTAATTTTGGTTCTGGTCATGATCTCAGGGTCATGGTATCAAGCCCCACCAGCCTTTGCACACAGTGGGGAGTTGGCCTGAGATTCATTCTCTCTCTCTCTCTCTCTCTTCCTTTGCCCCTCCACCTGTTTGTGCGCTCTCTCCTCTCTCTCTTAAATAAATAAATCTAAAAAAAAAAAGTATACAGAATCAAAGAAAAAGGTACCAACGCTTGGGGCTTTAGAAATGCTCTTCCATACTGGAACACCTGAGTGGCTCAGTTGGTTAAAATGGAAAATAGAGTAATTTCAGGTTCCTCAAAAATGGCTGCATCCATGAGGAGAGGTAATGATGCACCACAAGTATCAGAAACTTTCTCATGGAGAGACTCCTAACTCTGGGAAACGAATAAGGGGTAGTGGAAGGGGAGGTGAGTGGGGGGATGGGTGACTGGGAGACGGGCACTGAGGGGGGCACTTGACGGGATGAATACTGGGTGTTATACTATATATTGGCAAATCAAACTCCAATAAAAAATATACAAAAAAAAAAGAGAAACTTTCTCATGTGCACAGATGTGATGTAGATCAGCAGTTCTCAAACTCTTTGGTCTCAGGAACCCTTCTCATAATCATTGACAAGTTTAAAGAGATTTAATTTATGCCAGCTATATTTACCAATATGCACCTTGGGAGAAATTAAAGCTGAGAAAAATTTAAAACAAAAGAAATGCAAGCTTGCATTCCTGTTGTATCAGGATATCTCTCATCATGTAGCTTCTGGAAAACCCCACTGTATACTCTTGAGAGAATAGAGTCAAAAAGGCAAATATTATTATAAAATAGTTCTAATTTCATGGACCCTCTTGAAAGGGTCTCAAGCACCCCCTGGGCTCCCTGCATATACTTTGAGAATTGCTTGATACAGACCAAACCTGTGAGCTTTCAAGTCTCCTAAAGGCTCCCCAGCTCGGGCTCATCAGGAAAAGAGGTAAAATGGCCTATGCCTATGCCTTCCTCCTCTTTCTCCCACTAGATGCAAATAGTTAAAAAAAAAAAAAAAGAAATTAAGATTTATTTATTTATTTATTTATTTATTTATTTAGGGAAGGTGTTGGAGCAGAGAGAGAGAAAGAATCCCAAGCAGACCCCTCACTGAGCACAGAGCCCAAGGAGAGCTTGTTCCAAGACCCTAAGATCATGACCAGAACCAAAATCAAGAGTCGGACACTTAACCGAGTCACCCAGACAACCTTAAAAAATTTTTTTTTACATTTTATATATGAGGATTCTAGGTTCAGCTTCTTTTGAATATATAATTGTATGGCAAAACAAAAACAGTTTTTAAACCACTAGTAGAACATACATTGTGGGGTATAGTGCATAATAGAAGAAAAAAATATGGTCTTCATTTGAAATATTGAGATTAAGGATCAATGCATTAGTTGTCAGAGCAGTACATACATTAAGTTTCTTAGAAAAACCCAAAAAGTATGCCAAATGAAAAAAAGTTCATGAAATATGTATTAGCACAAAGAATGACTATATGTAAATGTATTTATTCAGAAACTATTTACTGAGTATCTACTACATGCCTTCTCTAGGCTAGGTACAGCATATATGCCCTTTTTGATAATAAAAAAAAGTCAATGAGTCATTTTGAAGGTTTGTAAAGGCAGGAGGGAGGATGAAAGGTAGTAATGTGCACAGACTGCAGGAGCACTGTTGTAAACTCGGTTCTGTGGCAGTTTTCAGAGAGGGAGCCTCCAGCTGGAAGCCTGAATGCCACTCACCGAAACTGAGGGGACAAATTTTAACTGTTCTGTGCTTCAGTTTCCCGATGAATGCCTAATTATGACTCTCTTTTGGTATAAAGAACAATACAGCTATCAATATGGAAAAAGTCTTGGAATTAAAGCCTTCTGATGATGAATTAAGACAATGTAGTTTTAATTTTTTTGTTGAAGAAAACATACATACAGAAATGTGAACATAAGATTATCAGTGTCCAGATCAAGAGTTAGATCACTACAAAACCTTCTCTGGCCCCCAGTGGTTACTACCCACCCCAGGGGATGCTGCTATCTATCATGGCACAGATTGGCTCCTATCAGCTTAGATGACTTTGCATGCAAGATATACTCTCTTGGGATCCCTGGGTGGCGCAGTGGTTTGGCGCCTGCCTTTGGCCCAGGGCGCGATCCTGGAGACTCGGGATCGAATCCCACGTCGGGCTCCTGGGGCATGGAGCCTGCTTCTCCCTCTGCCTGTGTCTCTGTCTCTCTCTCTCTCTCTCTCTGTGACTATCATAAATAAATAAAAATAAAAAAAAAACAAATACAAGATATACTCTCTTGTGTCTGGCTTCTTCAGCACATTACATTGTGAGACCCAACCACACTGTTGGATGTAGCTAAAGACTATGCATTCTCAGGGCTATGGAACACTCCACTGTGTGAACATGTCACAATGGGTGTCACATTCTGCTCCTGAGGTTTTTGAGTCATTTTATATATAGCCTTTTAGATACAGAAAAGACCAAAGATTTTCTCATATCCAGAAGGATCCACATACGAAATTCACCATCTCCTTTCTACCTGAAATTGGTCTGATCAAAGGAATTTTTGGTCTTCCTTCCGTGTCAGGATTAGAGATGGTCTAACCACAAATTAAGTATTAACAATTTTGACTAAGAGTTAGGGAAAGGAGAAGGGGGTGGTTAATATGTTGGCAGTTGGCTTTAGTGGATTCTTCCTAATTTCAAAGGAAAGAGATGGGGACATTTCTCAAATAAGACAGCATGTCTGGGCTTCTTATAGGAACAGCATCCCACACCCAAAGGGTGCCAGTCAATGTCTGGTGACTGATGAACAGAGTAGATGGTGGGTGGAAAGGGAGACAGCACCCAAACAGGATACAAAACAAGCACACCTGAAATCACCACTTTACAAAATAAAATTATGTTTATTACAGAATAACACAATTTCTTATTCATACATCCCACCTGTGACATTAATCAGAGCCTTCACCTATGGGCCATATGTCATCTTTTCCACCCTTAGTAGTTTATAGATTTTTTTTTTTTTTTTACTTTGAAGTGTTAGAAAAAGAAAAAGAACCAGAGCTGCCCTAAAAGGAATGAGGAAGTGAGAGCTCCCCAGTGTCTGGCTGGCTATGTCTGGGTGACAACCCATGATGTTCTTTCCGGTCTCAGTAATATTCTGAATTTCCACCTGCCCGCCCCCTCTCGCTTATAATGCAGAACACGTGAAGTTAGAGCAGTTCAGTCTTCCTCTACCGGTGGATTAGTAGGAGCAGAGTGTTTCACTGTTTCTCCCATTTTGCACGGTTCCCTGGAGATAAGAGAACGCTGGCTGGAGGCTCCCCGAGGGTAAGTACCATAAAATAACACAACTGGGAAATTAGCTAGCTAGCAAATCACTGGTCTTTGAGAGCACCTCCAAGAGAAAACAGCTGTACCCCTAAACATGCAGCAAATAAGGTTATAAAGACTCTGAGCCCCGAAAGCTCTCCTTCAGTGTGAAGCCTGCACTCTTTCGGTAAAGGAATTCTGTCAATGTTAACTTTGTTTTATGTTTACTGCAAGTAGCATCCTGAGTATAAGTTTTTTTTTCCTCTGGGGGTAAGAGGAGCTAATCCTGCAGAACACATAATACAGTACCTGACACATAGTAAGCTTCCCCCCCGCCCAACCCCGAAAATATTAGTTATTGTGTGATTGTTAGATTATCTCTTGATCGGACGGCACTAGATGAATAACAAAGTTCGGCATGGTGAAGATATCAGGTTTAAATAATTTAGAAATAAGTGTGTTCAGGTGCTGTTCTTAATAGCCGAAGACATCTGGTAACATATCACAGACTTTAAGTGAAAATTTTTCTAATAGTTTCAGACTTTGTGTTTTGGTACTGAAATTGGCCAATTTATCATGTGTCTCCCTCCTCCCTCTCTCCCATACGACTTCTCGCAGGCAGAGCCAAGGCCCCACGGGAGCAAAATTCATCCCTGGACAGTCAGCTCAACTCTAATGAAGTTGATAAGCAGCTGCAATGTTGTACGTACCCCTCTTATATAACATAATTCATAGTTTCCAGGGTAAGAGTCAAACGATCTTTACCTAATTTAATTTTTTCTCTTTCAGTCAAAAACACTAAATGCCAATAATATGGAGACATTGATTGAATGTCAGTCAGAGGTGAGAGCGATTTTAAAAACTTTTCATCTGCACTATAAGAACATGGAAAACTTTGTTTTCATGGAATATTTTCAATTATGTAATTATCAGAGTAGAAAATTAACATCCTAAGTGTAGCTCATTAAAAACATTAATTGGGACCTTATATGATGATAATCAAGACTTTATTATTGATTCTAGAAGCTAGAAAAAATCATTGGATTTGACTAATTTTTAATATGAGTAAAATGTTCTAAGTGTATTTTGTGAGGAAAGACTGGGTAGATCTCTTCAATCGTTTTTAACTAAAATAAATATTTTTTTAGGGTGATATCAAGGAACATCCTCTGTTGGCATCATGTGAGAGTGAAGATAACATTTGCCAGCTAATTGGTGAGTTTTGAAAACATACTGGTCTTTTATGTAAATGATAACAGCAAATGTTCTTGGTTTACAAAACCACAGTACTTTACTTTACTAGGAATTCTTTTTTTTAAGTGTTCTTTTAAAGACCGCAGAACATTAACACTTAAATGGCAGGCAGACTCTAGCTCTGTGGGCACCAGGTCTCTCTGACAGAACAGATCCTCTCTACAGCCAACCCTCCAGTTCTCTGAGGAGTTTTTGGTGGGGTCAGATGTCTGAGCCACTTCTGTTTTGTCCATTAAAGCAGGCATACATATGAAAGAGTTCCTTCTCCCTTTCTTCCTTCTCTCTCATGAAGAATGAATGTAGGAACCCATGAGGCAATTGTTCCTGATCCCAAATTCCCAAGAATCCTACTGTTCGCTCTTCACTGTTTCCATAATGTATGTCTTATTACATAACCGCGACCCAGTTCTCCCAAACTTTAAGGACAAGCCAGGTCTCTCTGCATCCTCTTCCACTTGCTAGGGTAGAAACACACAGCAATGCACTTAGATAATACAGCTTTGGGGGATCCCTGGGTGGCTCAGCGGTTTAGCGCCTGCCTCTGGCCCAGGGTGTGATCCTAGAGTCCCGGGATCAAGTCCCACATCAGGCTCCCTACGTGGAACTTGCTTCTCCCTCTGCCTGTGTCTCTGCCTCTCTCTCTCTCTCTCTCTCTCTCTCTCTGTGTCTCTCGTGAATAAATAAATTCTTAAAAAAAAAAAAAGAAAAAAGAAAATGCAGCTTTGATATTTAGGGGGAAATAAGGCAAATAAAGGGAGAATTAAAAAAATAAGGACACATGTGAGATGCGATGCCCCTTGCACACACTTGTTCAGGGTTTTGCAAAGATAGAACCTCTTGCTCATGTTTTACTGATAATTCCCAACTGCCTGGTCTCGCTGCAAGCCTTCACGCAGGAATTTGTGTCAGCCTTGTCCTCCAGCAGCCACCGGGGAAATCCTGAAGGGGGCTGCAGACTGACCGGTGTAGCTCCCTCTAGTGGCTGCTTGGTGCTAGTGCGGCTGCAAAGGCGTACTGGTTGGCCCGGCTAAGGACCTCCAGGATGATCCTGAGCAAGATTCTATTCTCTTCTGTGGCTCAATAATATTCTGCTGTGTTTATAGACATCTTCTTTATTCATTCATCTACCAATGGACTCTTCGATTGCTTCCAAATCTTGGCTATTGTAAATAATGCTGCAATAATCATAGTGGTGCATATAAATTTTTGAATTGTTTCCTTTTTCTTTGGCTAAAACCTAGCAGTAAAATTACTGGATCATATAATATTTCTATTTTTATTTTTTGAGGAAACCCCATACTGTTTCCTATCGTCACTGAAACTAATGTAACATTCTATGTCAACTATACTTCAGTTTAAAAAAAAAAGATCTTGAGCAAGTTACTTCCTCTCCTTTTAAGTTTTGTTTTCTCCATCAGTCAAAGGAGAAAATTAAAATAATCTATTTTGCATCAGAAATACCTACCACAGTTATTAAGGTCAGTATATTGAGATGGTTGTTTGTGATCGGCTCAGCTAGGTTTTGCTGATTTTCTGCAAACAGCCACTAAAGAGTAAAAACAGGAAAGGTGGAGACTTTGAGGAACCTTGGTGTTGATATTTAGGGGCTGGTTGTTGCTCTGGTAACCATGTGGTTGCTTTTTGGGTTCATTTTTGTAGATTAAAATTCACACCCTTTGCTTTCTCAGTTTTTCAGTTTTTTAAAATCATCTGTCTCCCCACCCCCATGGCATACCATGGGTGACATTATGTGGGTGATGCATCCATTGTCATATATGGATCTTTATTAATAAGTTAATCTAATTTTTCTCTTGCCTTATTTTCTTGGCTGTAGAAATTAAGAAGAGAAAGAAGGTGCTGTCTTGGCCATTTCTCATGAGAAGGCTTTCTACTGTGTCAGATTTTCCCGGGGCTTCAGAACCAGAATTGAAAGTGCCACTATTTGATCAGCCCTTGTCAATCATCTGTGGTGAGGACGACACACTCCCCAGACCCATTCAGGTAGGTGTGCGTGTACTCCAAAACCTGCTTCAGGTTTTTGTCAGATGTGAAAAATCCCTGGGAGCTCTAAATATCATTCTCATGCTAAACTCGCTGGGGCCAATCCAGTTTTTTTCCACTTTTGGAAATGGTGTTTCCACATATGAGTGCAGTCAGGAGACTACTTGGCTGCTGACAGTCTAGAAATTAATTATGCTTTCCCTCCATTCCTCCATCCTCCTGATTTCATGGAGCTAAGAGTGCTAAAAATGTGTAGCTTCTGAAAAGTCACGATCAGAAATCCAGTGTTTATATGGAATGACTTGAAAGGAGAGAGGCCTGAAATAATTTTAGAATGTACAAAATTAGAACTTTCCCAAGTTACCTCCTCTTAGAAAAACAGCAGAGTTGAGGGACACAGTTGATAGAAATGGAGCTATAAAAAATGGCATTCATGATGTCTTGTTAAGACCATGTTGGTATCATGGAGAACTTTTATGGAGAGGATGCTCTATGATGGATGAAGTTTGCCACTATTCTTATGCACCGTTTTAATACCTAAGCATAGATTTTTCATGTAGTAGTAGCAGCACATGGTTTCATATTCAATGTAAGGGTAACCTTTTCCTATTCCTACCTCTCTTTCCAACAGGATATTCTCACTATTTTGTGCCTTAAAGGACCTTCCACCGAAGGGATATTCAGGAAAGCAGCCAATGAGAAAGCCCGCAAAGAGCTAAAGGAAGATCTCAACTCGGGAGGCATGGTAGATCTGAAAAGTCTCCCCGTGCACCTCCTGGCTGCAATCTTTAAGGTGAGTTGATAGTATTGCTACCAAATAATCTCCAGTGATGTTAAGTCTCAGAAAATAAGAAATGGCTCTTCTCCCAACAAATCAAAGTAAACTGATCTTGGAGTTTAAGTTTTTTTAGTTAAGCCTTTTATCTTCTTATATAAACACTTCTGTGTCTCTGATCTCAGATTCCAACAGAAAATGATACATTAAATTCTGATGAGGAAATGCCAAGTCCATGCCTATTAAGCTGGTAGCATCTCAGATGATGGCCTTACTCTGTCCGTTGTTAGCAAGTTGCTGAGAGAGATTTCCCTAGAGCAGTCAAATGCAGGAAGGAAGGGGGTGCAGCCTATGGTAGGATGATCAGAGGGCCCCTGAGCTGGACCAGACAAGGGGAAGACAAAGATGCCAGCACATTATATAATGTAACCAGGCCAAACCATTCACTTTTCATCCTCCAGGACTTCCTCAGAAGTATCCCACTGAAGCTACTTTCATGTGACCTGTTTGAAGAATGGATGGACGCCCTGGAGAGGCAGAATGAAGAGGATAGAATTGAGGCCCTGAAACAGTAAGTGGCCAGAGTCATTGCCAGGGCCCAGGCCCCCGTGGTTTCCATCTTTTGATCTTCACACAATTCCCTGAGTGTTTCAGGAAAATTGAAGTGTTTAGAGAATCAGAGTGGAATTATTTATCTACTCCCAGAATAAAAATCATGAGGTACCCTGGACATTCCTTTTAAAGTAGTTTTAGCCAAATGAAAGGAAACACTTTTTCAGAGTAGAAAGTAAATTTCAATAGTCACAAATTCCAAGAGGTGAAGGAGTCTAAAAACATAAGTAGTTCAAGAAGATATGAGACAAAAACCATAGATGAAAGCCTCAAAACAGGCTAAATTGCCAAGTGTAGGAATTTGAGGTTAACCTAATAGATGTGTGTTCTGCAAGGCAAAAACTCCCTCATAAAACATCCCTTAAAGCATCGTGGAACAATCTGGAAAGGATTGTTTTCATCATAAAATTCCACAGCATATTTCATGTCTTAAAATTAATCAAAATGAAAAAAAATTAATCAAAATGAAAACTATATAAAAACAAATTCCAAAGACAACAAAAACCAATTACATTTGTAAATGACCTGCAACCTTTCAGCAACTAGACAATCTCAAACACCTGACTTCAACATATCAGCATTTTTGCTGGATACAATGAAAGTCTATTAGGATTGTTCTACATGGCTAAATACTTACAATGAACAGGTTATTGAATTAAGGCATTAGAGTGTCTGTCCCAAATTGAAAATCCTAAGATTACTGCAAGTTTCTTCTTAAAGACATAAAGTTCTTTCATAATACCAACTTCTTATGAGAAGTGAAAATGGCCGCTACATTAGATCACCATTGCATATTTTGAAAAAGTGAGGCTTCACACATCTTTTTTTTATCATTAGTACCAATGCTCCCGATCAAGTGCTGACTTGACCATATTTACGAATATGCCCTTAGAAACTGATTTCTTCTCCATAAAGATTTCACAGAATGGTATAAAAATGGGTCATTTTTGTGGGATGATCACAGATCAAGAAAGGCAAATGATTGTGCTCCCAAGATATCAGTCTTGCAATTTTAGAAAGACATTCTGTGTGGCTACACGAGTTACTCTACAAAACAGTTTTCAAAATGTATTCCACAATGGAGTTTGTTACAGAAGTTAAGGATTCCTAATTTAAGATCTATACAAACAACAGGCCCTGTATTGTTGTCCTAATTATAAAGACCAGTGTCTTAGGTCTTTAAGATCTCATGGTTAACCAGTTTCATTCCACATCAATTGCCACTGGAAGTCTCTGAATGAACATTTCACCATCTTACCAATAAGAATGTACCTTCCTCATTTTGAAGGCAGTCTGCGTTAGGCAAAAATTTTCAACTTGCTCCACTAAAACCATTAGCCTCCTCTAAAATCAGCTTCCCTGAACCTCATTCCAGGGTTGCAGAGAAGCTCCCGCGGCCCAACCTCCTGCTGCTCAAGCACTTGATCTCCGTGCTCTATCTGATCAGCAAAAACTCGGAGATCAATAAGATGGATGCCAGCAATTTAGCTATCTGCATCGGACCCAACATGCTGACCCGAGAGAATGACCAACACCTGTCTTTCGAAGCCCAGAAAGACTTGAACAACAAGGTTTGTTCCAGTCTACTTCTGAGAAACTCCGAATGTATAGAAAAGCCCTTTGGTTTGGTTGGGTTTTGTTGTGTGTTTGTTTTTTTTTTTTTTTTTTTTCATTTATGCATTGCACTGTGTCAGTAGTTTGGGAAACTGCTTATTTACATGAAAATTTTAGTTACTTTAGAGGTCTTTTTTTTTTTTTTTTTTAGTTCTCTAAAAATGTATGTCTCAAAAATAACTTTAATATATATGACTTTTACCCATTTTCTGTATGCCCTTTCCAAACACATAAAGATCTCTCGTTTGGCACATCCCTAACAGCAGATCCTCATTATATCCCCATTCTCTTCCCTCTTCCTTTAAAGAAAACTCAAAATGCCTTTAGGCTGATGACTTGCTTATTCTTCCTCACAGGTTAAGTCACTGGTGGAGTTCCTCATTGATAACTGCTTGGAAATATTTGGGGAGAACATTCCCACACACCCCAGTACTGCTTCTGATGACTCTCTGGAACACACCGACAGTTCAGGTACAAAATGTGCTCTCGACTGATTATGATCATGGGGGGAAGTTCATGCCAGTCTGCCAGTCCATGCCAGTAACATAAAGTATCTCTGGTATTTGAAGCAGAAGTCACCTGCACAAGTCACCAAACCAAATCCACAGGACACCATTAACATGGAAACTTGCTCTCAAATTTTCCCACAGTCTCCTCATTCTGCTGACACTCATTCAGCTTCCTTCTGAATCAGGAAGAACTGCCAATTTTACTAAGTTAGCTTTAGTTAGAGGGTTGTTTCCACACAGTGGGATATGGGTCCATTATAATGGAATGGATCCAACAAAAGAGCCATCCGAAAGATGAATTTTTAAATTTAAGATCAATAAATGTTCAGTGAAACATTGTTCTCTTTTCTCGTTCTCATTCTCTCGCTCATGTTTCCTTTTCCTACTTCTCTTCCACACCTTCTCTCAAACTAAGAAAGAAACAAAATTTTAATGTGACAAATTTCTTTCACATCAAGTCCCAGAGTAGCTTCACCAGATTCCCTAGCACTATACTTGATACAAGTGGGGTGAATTGTACTATATATAGTTTATTTTTCAAAGAAACTGAATCAGAAACTCAACTATCCCTTCACTTCCTCTAGACCTGTCAATGCTGCAGAATGACTCAGCCTATGACAGCAATGATCCTGACGTGGAATCCAGCGGTGCCACCAGCTCCCCAAACAGGAGGCCCCAGGTGCCCTTGGAGACGGCTGCCAGCTGGGAGTCCAGAGGCCCACAGCTTGCTTGGGAGTTGAGCCCGGAGCCCATTGTCAGCACCATAGCCGGGCTGAAAAACTCCCTCAGTGAACCAGACAGGAGCTACTCAGAGCCCAGCATGTCTTCCTCACAAGAGAGCCTGGAGAGCCAGAAAACACACCAAAAACTAACACGGAGTGAGGATGACTTCACCATGGCTCAGGCAGGGGCTCATTTGGAAAGTGAGGAGGCTGAAGACCCATTTCCAGAGGAGGTGTTTCCTGCAGTTGAAGGCAAAATCCAAAGTCCACAGGACCTGAAGGTGAAGAACTCAACTCAGGGTTTGGTGTCACTATGGGGACTAATGCCCAAAGCCATCTCCAGTGGCTCTCTGGATGCTTCCTCTGACAGCTCACCCATGGCTTCTCCTTCCAGTCCTAAAAGAAATTTCTTCACAAGACATCAGTCTTTCACAAAGACAGAGAAAAGTAAGCCCAACAGAGAAATCAAAAAACACTCCATGTCATTCTCCTTTGCCTCTCACAAAAGAGTGCTTACCAAAACCCCTAGTTGCGTGTCTGTGAAATCCAAAGGCTTTACCAGAGACCAAGTAAAGAAAGGTTTTAAAAAAGAAAGCCAGCTTGCTGGGCGAATCATTCAGGAAAACTTGTCTGAAATCCAGGGCCAAACTGCTCTAGACTTTAGCTCCAGATCCTATGCCCTCTCAGTCGAGGATGTGTTCCAGCAAGTGGATCAGAGAAGCCCTGGAAGTCCGCCATCTTATGAAGAGGCCATTAGGTGCCAGGCATTGGACCTCTCGGCCTATGGGGGCCAAACAGTTGGCAGCATGAGAGCTAGAATGCTCAGCCAGGACACTGAACTACCACCTCTCCTACCTTTTCGTCATGGAGGGAATTCAAGAAATATAGGCAGTGAAGAGCCACTTGATGGGCACAGACTATCTCCCAGGACTGAGAGTTGGGAACAGAGCAGGACTGTCCATGCTTCTGCAGAAACAATAGGACAAGTGACTGTTACAAGGAGACCAGAGCTGTACCGCCTAAGAACTCTATCTGAATCAAAACAGAAGAGTAGGCTGGACCACCTAGTGCAGCAATGTAGTCAGCCGGTCTTTGAGGCTGACCAACTCCAGTATGCTAAAGAATCCTACATTTAGGAAAGCAGACTAGACACCATGACATGGCTTGTGGTATCTCTGTAAATGTAGGACTGTATAAAGAACTGCTTTAGAATTTGTTTTCTAAAAAGTCATGAATAAGCTCCTTTCAAGAGGTTGTGTAGAGCCCTCCTCCAGGGGGCTAGCCGCACAAGGGCACCCAGGCAGTGTCTGTGCCTGCCTAAATTTGTGCAACATGTAGCAAGTGTATAAAATGTACTAGAGGCAAGGTATCAGGTGCAAAGATGTCTACATGAGTATGTGTATATTTGTTTGTGAACTTGTGGTCAACAGCATTGCTGTTCTCTGCCTCCTGGGCACTTTTCTATGGTTAGTGTTCAAAAATAATTTTTCTTCTACTTTTATGTTGCCTCAAATCTCATGCCATTTTTCATATTTTCCACAAACCCCATTTAGAGGAAAATGTTTAAATCTCTGTTAGAACTTTATGTTCATAAGCAGCTTTGTGATAACTACTTACCATGGTAAGAAAAAGGAGCAGACTGCAAGGAACAGACTTCAGTGTTTGGAGTTATCAAAGGCATTACAGACTCCAGTAATTGAAAAGGCCACCGTTAAAATTTATGAAAAATACTTAAACAAATATGTCCTTTCAACCATCTCATTTTCAATTTGGATAGATTAGCAAAAATGCATTACATCAATATTAACTGATTTATAGCACTTTGAGTTTCTTCGTGGCTCAGTATGTCTTCTCCAACAGTGTAAATTACTTTATATGCATTGGGGATCATATATAGAATTTCAATGTAATCTCACTACAATAAATTGCCTTCCTTGTTTCAAAGTAAAAAATGTTCATTCTTTACTGATATGTTGCCTTTTCTCCCTTGATTAATAGAAACCCAAGAAAAGCACTCACACATTGCTTCATTCATGATCCCAGGGTCCTGGGACTGAGTCCCACATCAAGCTTCCTGCTCAGTGGGACTTCTCCCGCTCCCTCTGCCCATCCCCCCCCACTCATGCACGCGTGCATGCTCTCTCTCTCTCTCTCAAACAAATAAAACCTTTAAAAATGGTTAAAAAATAGTATGCAAAGACAGGGTAATATAGGCAATATTTCTTGTTTCTTTATGAATTAAACTTCAGTACCTTTACAAACCTAATTTTTATGATGTTCAGGTTGCTTATTCATAAACACAATGGTAAAATATTTGTCATATATTTGAACTTTAATGTTTAATGACTAAGATATTTAACTAGGACCTTAGAGATACTAGACTTCTATTTTCCTTATTTTATCAACTTCTTTCATAAAACACTCTGTTTTTTATTTGTTCAAGAAATATTTTTGCATTGGCCAACCACTGGATGGCAAAGGCCTATTGTTCTTTTCAAAAGAGATTTATTGGTAATGTGGTACAAAGTTAAAATATAACCCAGATTCTTCAAGGCAGCATGCTCAGACCTCATGTCATTAGAAATAGTTTATTAAGCACACCAAAAGTGTGAAGATTTCAAGGGGTAGACACTCCCCTCTGACCACTAACTTCAAAAAAAGAAATCCTTTTCCAGAGTTGGACACAAAATAGTAATTGTTACAATTTTTAGCATCTACCGCGTGCCAACCACTGTTCTAAGTATTTCAGGACTAAAATAAGCATAGCGACTTCCTATTGAGAGTCAGAATTCTCATCAATAAATAACTAAGACTTAGAAGCCTCCAATCTATTCTACTTTACCACTGACCTGACCTCTGTGGGACCCAACTCAGATCATGATAACCTGTCCTAGATTTCCTTATTTTAAGGAAGTCTGAAAGTCTTCGACCTATTGCATATAAGTAGTTGCTGGCAAACATTTATGAGCTTCTTGCAGTCAAGCAAATGTCATTAATGTTGCTGTATTTGAATAGCGGAAGAAAAGTTATGGTGACTATTTCAAATATTGCTGAGTGGTCTTCCCACATCTCTCCATGGAGTACATTGGCTTTTAGGATTGCCCTGGTTGCCAAGCCCATCAGTTGGCTAGGACTACCATAACAAAATATCACAAACAAGTAACTTAATCTATAGAAATGTATTGTCTCACAGTTCTGGAGGCTAGAACTGAAATCAAGCTATCAGCAAGTTGGTTCTTTATGAGGGCTGCAAGGGAAGCATCTGTTCCAGGCTTCTGTCCTTGCTCATACACAGGCATCACTCTGGGTCTCTACATTGTCTTCCCTCTATGTATATCCATCCCTAAAATTCCCTTTCTTGAGGGACACCACCAGTTATATTGGATGAGGGCTCTAATGATCCATTTTACCTCCCTATAGTCACATTCTGAGATACTATGAGTTAGGACTACAACAAGTGAATGGGGGCTGGGGAAGGACACAATTCAACCCTTATACCAAGTTTCACAGAATAGTACTTCATGAGACCTTCATAATGCCAACAATTTTTAATACTTCACCATAACCAGAGGGCCAAAGCTTATGGTAAGATTTGGATATTAAAATGATGCTCTAGTGAAGGACCCAGGAACACCAGAGTTCTTATCCTCCATGGACTTCCTAAGGACCACATATCACAAATATGCCTGACACCCCAATGCAAGGTGTATGGTAACATCAGTTTGGAAGTCAAAGGCTAAGTAGGGTCTTCAACCTAAATCCATGTCCAATCTCTAGCCTCTGAGCCACTAGGACTCCCCAGCATCCATGCATTACTTCCTGAGCCAAGTTTAAAAGGGACCCTGGCCCTCTTCCCGAATGAAAGATGAGAAAGCACATTCAGTCAATGTGCCCACTGGTAAAAACCCAGCATTCACTGCCCTGGAATCTGACTGAACAGACTAGAATTTCTTCCTCTTAGGAAAGATAGGGAATTTTCTCTCCTATAAAGAGGGAGAGAAATGGCCACTGCCACCTCCCACATGATACCCTGTGATTACCTGTGAAGATGTGCTGTGTCCACCCCCACCCCAACACCACTCAGGATGTGGTCCAGAATGTTGTCTTGTGGATATTAACCAAGGTTGGGTGCTTATGCTAGAGTTCAGCCAAATTGCAATCACTTTCAGAATCTAGCAAATACAATACCTGTGTTACACGGGGCCCCCAAGCAGGTGAAGTGGCAGCCACGGCCTGTGTGCTAATAAAAGAAATAATAGTTAGTGGCCACAGTGCTTCCCATGACCATAGATGAGAATGCCGAGAGCAATAAACACTATTTATCCTAATGCACTATTAAGCAATAAATTCTAGCTGCATTTTCCTGATTGTGATCTCACTGGAAGGACTGCCATGCCCTTCCTCTTGAAGGGTCAAGTAGACAGAAACCCACATCAGATGGGATCTCACATATTTTGAGTTTCTTTTTTAATTGAATTATGTAAGATCTTAACTCTTTATCTGCAAAGGGAGAAGCACTGGGGAATAAACTATAAACATTTTGCTAGAGATAGAAGTGAATCACTTTTTTGGGCCATATTTTAAATCTAGACTGAGATTCTACATATCATCTACTCCAGAGTACAAAGTAAATGTGAAGGCGGAAAAATTGGTGGGATGAAGTGCTGCCCTCCTCTACTGTAGACTACAAAAAGGAGCCCCTGGGAGACAGCAAACCTGCAGAGTGCAAAGTCTTGCCAGAAAAAGGAAATGCAGAATGATACCATCTCTGTAGGAAAGGAAAGACACTGTGTTGGCACAAGGGTACATGACCCAGTTCACAGGGCCTGAGTCCACACCCCAAATGGCCTACCAAGATCAGGTACTAAACTTGTCTGAGCCTCAGTTTCTTCATCTGTAAAATGAGAGTAATCACAACACATCAGTTATGGGATGCATGTAATAGAAAATCAAGATAACAGAGTCTTAAACAAGAAGAGGGTTGTGCTCTCCATTACCAAAGAGCAGGGCAACTGGGTGGTTCAGTTGGCTAAACATCTGCTTTTGGCTCAAGTCATGATCTCAGGGTCCTGGGACCAAGTCCCACATTGGGATCCCTGTTCAGCAGGGAGTCTCTTTCTCCCTCTCCCTCTGCTCCTCCCCCCTGCTTATGCTTGCTCACTCTGTCTCTCAAATAAATAAATGAAATCTTGAAGAAGAAAAGAAGAAAGAAGAAGGAGGAGGAGGAGGAGCGGGGTAGGGGAAGACAGGCAGTCCAGGGCTGGCATGGCAGCTCCAGGACATCCCAGGGCCCTCAACTCATTCACAAGAGCCAGTTTCACGGGCATGGAACCTGTGCTCTCATTGAGCCCCATGCTGAGAAGGGCCCAGCACTGAGGTTAATGCTCTGCCATTGGCATTTCTTGTTATTAGTAACTATTGAACAAAGGCCCCTTACTTCCATTTTGTGCTGCCTCCTGCAAATTGAGTAGCTCATCACACTTTGTGGTCTTCCATCATTTCTTTTGGCAAGAACCTCCTCTTCCAGCCTTGACCTCCAAATTCCAGGCAGGAACATTCTGCTCAGTATCGTCAACCTACATCCCAGCAGCCAGAAGTTATTCCCATGGCTACTCTTACCCACCGAGGAGTCTAGGAAATAGTTTCTTGTAGGCACATCGCCTTCCTCAACAAAATCAGTAGGAGTGGGAACTATTAGCCCTTGACACAAAAATCAAGTAAAAGAGATCATGGATATGGTATAACACATACTAATTTAGTTTCTCTAATAATAGAAAGCAGGATAAAACACAGATTATTTAGTATAATGAGACAACTGAAAATGTTTTATATGATTAGGGATAATACACAAACAAGGCAGATAGTAATTTTGGAGTATTTCAATCATTTATATGCACACTGTGAGAATTCTATTATATGAGTAGTTTTAAGTAAAACAAATTACTAACAAACATGAATTGACCTTCATAAAACTTAACATGTACTATTTTTATGTAAGGAATTCACAATCTAGTAGAGAAATAATACAGCCTTGAAGGCAAAGCTACATTCCAAATGAGGAATAACATAAAGTGCTATAGTAGAAATGAATGATTGCTTCACAATCCAATTAATTTTAAGATATACTTCAAATTTAAAGGTGCTTTCAGTGTGAAATTCCAGAACAACTAACAGAAGATTTCAGCCAACTGTACAACATTTAAAATAATCATGAGGAGTTCAGTCAGTTAAGCATCTGATTTCAGCTCAAGTCGTGATCTTGGAGCCCTAGGATCAAGCCCCAAGTTGGGCTCAGTGGAAAGTCTGCTTCTCTCTCTCCCTTTGTACCCCCCCTGGCTTGTGCTTTCTCTCTCAAATAAATAAAATCTTTTAAAAAATAAATCATGAGAAGTTCCTGGAAGGTGTTCATTTATGTGATTGGAGCAAATCATTCACTGTTTAGAAGGAAATAGATGATTTATTTTTTTCTATTGTTGTTGAAAAAGGCATTTCTTATCCAAAATGGTTTTGGAAAAGACAAAGTACTATGTAAGATAACTGCTGATATGTGAATGTTCATCTTTTCAAAACAACACTTCCAATCTTGTTACCTTCCTAACCAGAGCTCTCCAACGGCTTCCTTTTTTTTTTTTTTTTAAAGATTTATTTATTTTAGAGAGAGAGAGCGCGCATATGCGAGTGGGGAAAGGGGTAGAGGAAGAGAATCTTCAGGGAGACTGCTCACTGATCACGGAGCCCGACTCAGGGCTTGATCCCACGACCCATGAGATGATGACCTGAGCCGAAACCAAGAGTCAGATGCCTAACCAACTGAGCCACCCAGGCATCCCTCCAATGGCTTCTTAATAACATTTCCACAAGTCTAAAGTCTGCCGCCTACCTACCACTCAAGGCCGACCTTTACCTAGCCCCATCCTGGGGGCCCAAACTTAGTTCTTTCCTTAACCATCCAATGAATTTCTATAAAGTTGAAACTGGTCATTTCAGAGCAAAATTGATAGATAAAACCTGATAAGTAAAACCAAAGCTGATAAATAAAATTTCAGAGAACTGATAAATAAAAACAAAGCTGGCTCTCTGAAAACACACTCCTGCCAAATCTAGGCAGCAAAAGATACATTAAAAGTACAAAACAAGAGAAATGATGATGGGACATAACAACAGAGACTGAAAATTAAAAGAATCAAAGGACTCCTTTACTGAGCTCCATGCCAGTGCATTTGAAAATGTGAATGAGACTATCCAAGTCTAGAAAAACATAATTTACCAAGGCTCCTAGGTGGCTTAGTCGGTTAAGTGCCGACTCTTGATTTCGGCTCAGGTCATTATCTCAGGGCCTTCGGATCAAGTCCCACCTCGGGCTCCATGCTCAGCGGGGAGTCTGCTTGAGATTCCCTCTCTCCCTCTCCTTCTTTCCCTCCCACTTGTGCTCTTTCAATCTCTCAAATAAATAAATCTTTAGAAGAGAAAAGAAAAATATAATTTACCAATCTAACTCCAGAAGAGAGGATCTAAACAGATGTATTTATACATGAAACAGAGAAAATTATAGATCAATCTTATGAATATCATTGCAAAAAATCCTAAATAAAATATAGTAGATGGAATGTATGAAGACCAAGTGGAGTTAGAACGGGAATGCAAGTGTAATTCAATGTGAAAGTTATTAACATAATTCATCCTTTTGGACACTTAGGGGTAAAATATAACCAGCTCCATAATGAAAAATCACCCGTCAAAAATTGATCACCAGCACTGAATTTTTAAAAGATTCTTAATGAAATACAAATTGATGAACTTAAGATGTTTTCTTAAGATGTCAGTCTTAAACCAAAAGGCTGCATGGGCTTAATGAGGAAACACTAGAAACTCCCACTGAAACCAGAAAAAAGTCAAGTTGGTACTATTTCCATTAACTAACACTGTTCTGAAGGTACTATCTAAAGCAACCAGATATGGAGTGTTTGGGTGGCACACTTGGTTAAGTGGCTGACTCCTGGTTTCCGCTCAGGTCCTGTCTTCAGAGTATTGAGATCAAGCCTGATACAGAGTCCTCGGCTCAGTAGGAAGTCTGAGTGAAGATTCTCTCTCCCTCTGCCCCTCCCCACTGCGCTCATGCTCTCTCTTGCTCTCTCCCTCAAAAATAAATAAATATTTAAAAATAAAGCAACCAGGCAAGAAAGAAACCAGAGGAATATTGTAAAAGAGGAGGCAAGGCTTTCCTATTTGTAGATTATATGATTATTTGGAAAATCAAGAGAATCAATTAAAAACAAAAATCACTAGAAATAAGAAAACACATTAAGCTAGCAAGCTATGAAATTAATATACAGAAACCAAAAGTCTCCATACATACTAACAGAAAATATAATGAAAGAAAAGGCTCCAAGCCTATGAGCAACAACTGGATAAAATATCTAGGAAGAAAACAGCACAAAAACAATTTGAAAACAAATTTTAAATGTTCTTGCAGGGCAACGAAATAGAATGGAACAAAAATAGAAGGATGGACTACATTCTTAGAGAGTAAGATTCAAAATCAAGTTTTCCTAAGTTAATTTATAAACTTACTATGATCACAAGAAAAAAAAAATCCAAGAGAAAGGATGTTTGTCATTGGTTCTTGTTGTTGTCACTGAAAACCACCTCTAATGAATCATTAA
This sequence comes from Canis lupus dingo, assembly GCF_003254725.2. Lineage (NCBI taxonomy): Eukaryota > Metazoa > Chordata > Mammalia > Carnivora > Canidae > Canis > Canis lupus. The sequence goes on along the minus strand of NC_064243.1, from coordinate 48,371,280 downwards.
TGCTGATAGGAAAGAGAACTCTGGAAAGAAGGATCTGTGCAGCCAGCCCTGTTTGATTTCAGCTATGCTCAGTATGTGGTCCTGGCACATGAACAGCCAGCCAACCAACCAGACAGAATAGAAAGCCCAAGGATAGAGGCAGGTGCATACAGGACTTTAGCACATAATTTCAAAGCAGTGGGGAATATAAGGATAATTTAATAAATGGTGTCAGTATAAATCAGCAGCCATCTGGGAAAAAGGGGAATGTCATCTCATAATACACGCCAGAATAAATTCTAGATGGCTCAAAGATTTAAATATAGGAAGTGAAAGAACCAAACTTCTAGGAGAAATAAGGGAAAATTTCTATCATCTCAGACAGGGAAAGGCATTTATAACATGACTTAAAGTCCTGACAGCATGAAAGAAAATGACAAGTTAACAAGGTTAACATCAAAAACACCTGCAAGAATAAAAACACCACAAACAAGAGACAAATGACAAACTTGGGGAAAACGTCTGCATCTCATATAACAAAAAAAGGGCTAATTTCTGTAACATATACAATATCTATAAATTGATAAGGGAAAACGCAGAACAATTCTAAAATGTGTAAAGGTTATAAACAGAAAGTGAAAAACAAACGGCTCTTACACATTTGAAAAATGCTCAAACCCACTCATTTTTTAAAAGGCAAACTAAAACTCCACTAAAACACCATTTCTCCCATCGATAGGCAAAAATGAAAAATTTAATACCACAGTGTGTTGGCAAGGCTGTGGGGAAACTATTGATTTCTGTTGAAAGTAGAAATCAATATGTCCCCTATGCCAAAATATATATTCTACCAGTATCTTTAAAATTACAAATGCCTAAATCATTCTTCTACTTCTCCCTCTAGGAATGTACTTTACAAATAAGTTTTCATGCATACAGTGTGTATGAGGATATTTGCAGTAAAAGACTGAAAATGATATAAATGCGTATCATCAGGGAATAAACTATGGTTAATTAAATTATGACATGTTCATGTAGCCATAAAATTGTCTATGCAGCTGTAAAAAGAAATGGGCAAGCTCACTGATACAAAAAGTGTCCAAGATATATTAAGTAGAAAAAAACAACATGTAGGTCAATGTGTATAGTATGCTATCATTTATCTTAAAAAAAGAAATTAATTCTAGTTTAATGTGTGGGGATGGGGAATGGGAAGTGGGAAAATGGGACCAAGAATCAGTAGAAAATATTTCAACTATACATTTCTATATTTTTGTGTTTGAATTATATGACTATTATATTTAAATATTAAATATAAAACAATGATAACTCACATTAAGTATTTATCATATGCCAACCACATTGAAAATGACCTGAGAAATACCTGTCTGGGGTTGATGTCTCCATATCTGGATAGAGCTGGAAAGTGGGTCAAAGATTTTGGAGGGCCTTGAACATTCTCCAAACTAGGATTCAAAGTAGAACAGTGGGGGCTGCCCAAGGCTTTAAGAATGTGTATTTAAGAAGATTACAGAAGGGGCACCTGGGTGGCTCAGTGGTTGAGCATCTGCCTTTGACTCACATTGTGATGGTTGTGATCCAGGGTCCTGGGATTGAGTCCTGCATCCAGGCTCCCCACAGGGAGCCTGTTTCTCCCTCTGCCTAGGTCTCTGCCTCTTTCTGTGTGTCTCTCATGAATAAATAAATCAAAACTTTAAAAAAAGAGGGGGGGGTATTACATAGGATGGTTTGGAGGAAGAGCGATGTGAGGCAGGACAGCCACTTCTGAGGTTATTCCCCGAGCGTTAAGGGAGCAATTATGTTTGGTCAATAGGAAATTAGGCAGAGTAGCTGCTGCTAGAATACAGAAGGTCTAAGTGCCCAGACAATGAAGGGTGGACAGGATGTGACCAGTGGAGGGGAGGCTGGGCTCTCTGGGAGGACAAACAAGATGAATGAAGGTGGGAAGGAACAGGGTATGCGCAGGAAAAAGTGGAGACCTGCTCCTGCAAGTATGACCAAGGGTGAGAGGGTGCAGGCTCCACAGACTGGCGGCCAGGTTAAAATCTTGAAACTTACCATCTCTTTGTGCCTGCATTTTCCCATCTGCAAAGTAGTGATTACAGTATGCACAAAATATTTTATAGGACCCCAAGCACTGCTGGTGTTCAAAAAATGCCAGCTTTCTCTGGAACATAAAATTGTGGTTATTTTCCAGGAACTCGTTTGTTACATTGTTTCCCATAAATTCAAGTAAAGTATGCTGTATAAATTCAGATTCACAAAGAAAATTTTTTGAATTTCTCAATGTGATATTTTTGCTCTTTGAACACAGGAGCTTTTCAGAAGTGCAACCTAGGCAGTTCAAGCCCTTAATGTACAGAGTTCTGTATGGGAAATCCTGCAAGAGGACATGATTTCACTTGTTAGATAACAAAGGCTAGTGAACTCCTATTTAAGTAAGTGGTCCTCCACTGAATTATCTTCCATTTTTTTCTCACAGTGGAATCTGCACACTAACATCAAATACAATGTGACACAGCTTAGTATATCAGTAATTTCAAGATGATAAAATGTCTTAGAGAAAAAAATATCAAATTTCATTGAACCTGTTTTTAAGCCCAAGAAAAACAGAGAAAAGTACATGTAAAATAATAGGATATTAAAATGTTAAAAAAATAACAAGCTGTAAAGAAATTTGACAAATTTACAATGTTAATTCTTAAAGGCATTAACTCAACACATTCTCTGCATTTTCTTTTTTTAAAAAAAGATTTTATTTATTTATTCATTAGAGACAGAGAGACAGAGGCAGGGACATAGGCAGAGGGAGAAGCAGGCTCCCCACAGGAAGTCTGATGCAGGACTCAATCCCAGGGCCCCAAGATCATGCCCTGAGCCAAAGGCAGATGCTCAACCACTGAGCCACCCAGGCACCCCAATCTCTAAATTGTTTATGTACTTCTTCTAACCCATCTACATAGTTGAAACAGGTTCCGAAGAGCACTCACTCATAAACCGGCAGGAAGAGCTGTGTCCAAAGTTCTTTATTCATGGTATATAGCGTAAGTCACTTGGATTCTGTTTCCATATGTCTATACAATTCAAATTGACCGTTATGATTAGGGAAGAGAAAGAAAAAATGAGGAAGCTATTTTTAAAAATGAAAAAATTTTAAGTTAAAAACAAGGCATGTCTTCAGTAGGGGAAGTGTTTTGACATCACTGATTAAGACAAGACTAAGGATCTGGATTACAGCCGATCCATTCTTAGGACACTTGCTTCCCTTCTTGCTTCTTCCTTCCTTCAATCCTGTATTCTATGTTCAGGAGCATGAACTAATTGGAAGGGAAAAGAGTTGGGTTGAGAACTAAAGTCTGACCCCAGCTACACTTGCAACTTTAGCAAGTGCACAAGCATCTTTGTATCTTGGTCCACTGGGATAATAAATTGTTATTCTTATAGACTTATATTTTTTAAGTCAACTTCATTAAAATACAACTTTACAATAAGCTATATCCATTAAAAATGAACACTTTGATTAATTTTGCTTATATATAAATTCATGAAAACATCACCACTGTCAAAATATGGAACACATTGTTGATACTACTTGGTATTGTCAGATTTTTTTTGGTTTAATTCATCCCAGTGGGTAGTAGGGTAGTAGTAGTAGTAGTTATAGTAGTATCTCACTGTGGTTTTAATTTGCATCTTCCACTGGCTGGTGATGTTGAGCATCTTTTCATGTATCCACTGGTCATTTGTGAAATATCCAATCCTATGCCCATTTTTTAAAAAGATTTTTACTTATTTGACACAGAAAGAGAGCACAGGCAGGGGGAGTAGCAGGCAGAAGGAGAGGGAGAAGCAGGCTCCACACTGAGCGGGGAGCATGACATGGGGCTGGATCCCAGGACCCTGAGATCATGACATGAGCTAAAGGCAGACGCTTAAATGACTGAACCACCCAGGTACCCCATGCCCATTAAAAAAAAAAAAAAAAAAAAAAACTGTTGTCTTTCTTTTTTCTTTTTCTTTTTTTTTGTGTTGTCTTTCTTTTAGGAATTGAGTTCTAAGAGTATTTTACATAATCTAGATATAAACCCTTTGACAGATACATGTTTTGCAAATATTTTCTCCCAATCCACGGCCTTTCTTTTGGTTTTGTTTTCTTACCTATGTCTTTTGGGGAGCAAATGCTTTTCATTTTAATGAAGTCCATTCTAATTCATCTTTCCTTTGTGCTTTTCATCTTCTGTTTCACAAATCTTTTCCGTATCCAGTGTCACAAAATTTTGTTCCTTTTTTCTGTGAGAAGTTTTGTAGTTTGAGATTTAACATTTAGGTTAATGACCGTTTACACATTAATTACTATGTGTGACATGAGGTAAGAGTCAATGCATTTTTTTCCCATATGGAAAGACCACTTTTTTATTGGCATATAACATTATATTAGTTTCAGGTACATAACATAATGAGTCATTATTTGCATATATTGTGAAATGATTTCCACCATTATATTAACATCCATCACCACATATAATCACAAAATTTTTTTGTTATGAGAACTTTTAAGATCTACACTCTTAGGAACTTTCAAATACTTCCTTTCCCCATTGAATTGCCTTGTGCCTTTATAAAAAAAAATCACTATACAGGTATAGAGATACTTTTGTATTCTCTGATGTTTTGCTGATTTATTAATATATCTATCCTTTTGTTTATACTATAGTCTTGATTATTGGAACTTCATAGTAAGTCCTGCAACTTTGTTCTTCTTTTTAAAAATTATTTGGGCAATTCAAAGTCCTTTGTATCCACATAAATTTTAAAATCAGTATGTAAACTTCTAGGGATTTTTATTGAGATTGAATTTTTTTTTCATGTTTCCACTTTTTAATCAGCTCCGTGAAGGACATCTTAAAATGCTAAATGAGACACAACAGAATATTTTTTCTTCCAGTACTAAAAAATACATTCACAAATATTTTTAAGAAACTTCTCTATACTCAGGGTGGTAACCTTGAATTAAAAAAAGAAAAACCACCTCTAAACCTCTAATCGTGTCAATGGTTTCTTGTATTTGCATTTGGAAATTGCTTCCTAATCGTGATAAACATTGTAGATAGACTTTTAAATGTCCCTAAACACACATTACTTGTTTTTAAAGCAGTCTAAGCCAACATTTTTTGGTCACAATCTGTAATCCTGAGAGCCCAAACTAAAAAACTGGTAAGAGGAAAAATACCCACATTTGCAATGTCCCAGGATTAGTATTTAAATGGGAGAAAATTTTAGAAATCACATGGAGCTTTCTAAAAGGTCTCTGTAACAAGCTACCTTGGGAGCTCAGTTAAAAAATAGAACTTGATGTACTAGAACAGATGTGTCAGTGCAGCTCCAAAAATCTTTATAAATACAGCTATTTGGAAGGATGATCCTGGATCAAAGTTTTATTCCTTGTGTACCTACTTTAGGTGCACATGCCTCATTTCAGTTGTCATAATTGTCTCTGTAATTTCCTCCTGAGTAGCGGTCATAACCACCCTGGCTTCTGCCACCATAGTCTCTGGACCTTCCATATCCATATCCATATCCTCCAGATCAACTGTCATATCTACCACTCCCATAGCCCTGGTCCCCTCCACCTATAGAGTAGCTGCGACCACGCCCATGGGCCCCAAAGGCACCTCCTCTAGTTCCCCTGGCTGACTTGCCCACGTGATCCACACAGATCTGGCGACCATCCAGAGACTCTCCATTCATGGCTCTCATGGTATCTGAGGCATACTCTGGATTGCTGAAGGTGATGAAACCAAAACCCCGGGATCGCTGAGTCTCCCGGTCCTTGACAACAACCACCTCAGAGATAGGACCAAAGCTGCTGAAGTGGTCTTCCAGAGCCTGCTCATTGGTGATGAAGTTCAGCCCTCCCACGAAAAGCTTCCCTTCTTCAGAAGACATGGCAATGAATTTGAGTACTGCAAATTAAGCAAAAAGCCCAGAACAACAGCAACCGCCGAGAAGCAGAGAGACTGCGTAAAATTGAATTAAATGTATAGATTAATTTCAGAAGAATTGATATCTTAAAATTGAGTGTTCCAATCCATGAAGATAAGGTATCTTTCCACTCATTTAAATCTTTTAAAATTTCTCTCTGCCACGTCCTGTGGTTTTCAGTGTACACCTGTTTACATTTATTTCTAAATAATCTGATTTGGGGACCTATTATAAACAGAATTGCTTTTCCATTTCATTTCACAATTTTTTTTCCTGTTAGAGCATAATAATAGAATTGATTTTGTAAATTTTAGCTTTATATACTATGACTTTGCATATTCACTTATTACTTCTAATTGTTTTACAGATCTGCAGGGTTTTCTGTGTAAACAATTATATTAGTTGCTGTTTAAGAAAAACCCAGTCCTCCTCTTGTGTGTCTCCTTTGCTCTCACACTACCACCCTCACAAAGCTTTCAACACCACATGATGGTTTTCCCCACAACAAGCAATTCTGTGATACCAGCAGGGTTTCCTACATTTTAACTCGATTCTGACACTGTCTACCTGGAGACAGCATCAGATCCTGCAGGTTTAGGGCTCAGTCCCACAAAACTGCCCCCTACTTCAAGATGCCAATTGCAAACCCTAGTAGGTCCCCAGGTTGCCTGCAGTTCTGCCTACCTTGCTACAGATCATGGTTTCCATGACCTCTTCCCCCTTTGGATTCTAGTAATTTGCTGGAGTGGCTCACAGAACTCAGGGAAACACTTACTTAGGTTAACCAGTTTATTGAAGGATGTGATAAGGGATATAGATGAACAGCCTGGTAAAGAGGTACTTAAGGTGAGGTATGGGAAGGTGCCAAGTACAGAACTTTTGTGCCCATGTAGTTGGGCTGGATTACTATCCTGGTATGCAGATATATTCACCAACCTGGAAGGTCTCTGAATCCCGTATTTTGGGAATTTTTATGGAGAATTCCTCATCTAGGTTTGTTTAATCAATCATTAATTCTATTTTTAGGCCTCCTTCTTTCTCAAGTGAATGGGCATGGGGTTGGGAATGGCTGAAAATTTTAAGTTTCCAAACATGGCTTGACTATTTCCTGTGGTCAGTCCTTATCATGGAGCCCAGCCAGAGTCACCTCATTAAAACAAAAAACATTCCTATCACTCAGGAAATTATGAGGGTTTTAAAAGCCCTATGTCAGGAACCAGATTCAAAGACCAAAGATGCTCTTAGTTCTAATACCACTCAGGAAATTGCAAGGGTTTTAGAAGCTCTGTGCCAAGAATTGGGGACAGAAACCAATATATATTTTTTCCTATTATTTCACACTGAAAATGAGGACAATTTTGCTTCCTCTTTTCCAATCTTTATCATTTCATTTCTTTTTCTTCCTCTATTGCAGTGGCTAGGACCTCCAATTCAATGTTGAGTAAACGTGACAAAAGCCTTATTCTTTATTCTGGTAGAAAATAATTTAATATTTCAACATGAATGTATGTTAACTGGAGGTTTTTCATAGGTGTTCTTTATAAGTTGAAAAAGTACCTTATATTCTTTGTTTGGTGATAATTGTTCTTGTGAATGGATGTTGAATTTTGTCATATTTTTCCTCCATGTATTAAAATGATCATATGGTTTTCTCCTTTATTCTATTAATATGGCAAAATATTGATTTTCTATGTTAAGACAACTTTAAGAGTGACATCAACAAGATGGTGGAATAGTTTTCAGCACTCATACCCTCACAGAAATATTACTTAGCACAACTCTCCTTGCATAAAAATATCTTTACAAAGAAAAGATACACTGAAGTGTATCTTCACATTACTCCTGTCACCATTCCCAGCAAGACCCAGCAGCCCAGCTTGAAGACAAAAGAGAGTTGTAAAGTGTTCACTTGTCTTCTATCTTCTTTAAAAAAAAAAAAAAAATGTGCCATCATCGGGCCTGAAGTTTTCTCTATGAGATTTTTGGTGGTTATAGAGCTATTCAGGTTTTCTGTTCCATGTTGGGTCAATTTGGTTAAGTTGTATTTTTCAAAATTGCTCAATTCATCAAAATTACTTTTTGTTGGAATCAAATTTTTCATAATCAAGTTGCTCTTATGGTCTTTCTATTATATTTAGGAATTATAGTGATAACCCTTCTTTCAATCATGATATTAGTAACTGGTGTTCTTTTTTTTTAATCAACCTAACTCAGTTTATCAGTTATGTTGAACTTTTCAACAAATAAGCTTCCAGTTCTGTTAATTTCCTCTATTGGTTAACATGTTTTATTTAATTGATTTTTGTTCTGATCTTTCTTTCCTTCTAATTTGTTTAGTTTGCTTTGTTCTTCCTTCCTGAGCTTTTTTTTTTTTTAAGATTTATTCATTTATTTGAGGGGGGAGGGGCAGAGGGAGAGAATCTTGAAGCTAAAATGTGGAAACACCAAGATGTCCTTGAGTGAATAAACTGTGGAATATTATTAGTACTAAAAAGAAACGACCTATGAAAAGCTGAAATGACATAGAGAACTTCACATGTACATTGCTAAGTGAAAGAAGCCAATCTAAAAAGACTACATACTATACGACTCCAACTATGTGACCTGGAAAAGACAAAACTATGGAAACTGAAAGGATCAGTGATTGCCAGAGGGTGGAAGGTTGGAGCTAGGGGAAAATGAATACACAAAACACAGAGAATTTCTAAGACAGTGAGAATACTCTGTTTGATACCTAACGATGGATACATATTATTATACATTTATCCAAATTCACAGAATGTACAACAGCAAGAGTGAACCATAATGTAAACTATGGACTTTTAGTGATGTGTAGGTTCATCAATTGTAACAAATGTACCACTCTGCTTAGGGATATTGATGATGGAGAGGCTGTGTATGTATGGAGGCAGAAGATATGTGGAAATCTCTGGGTCTCTCAATTTTTCTGTAAACCCTAAACTGCTCTAAAAAAATAATGTCTCAATAAAAATAATTAATTTTAAAAATCAGTTAGGTAAAGATGATTGATCTACATATCTAGATCTTTGATACTTTTGTCTAGTTATTGTATCAATTGCTCTGTAAAAGATGTTAAAGTTTCCCACTATGATTACAATATTTTTTCATCAATTTTTGTTTTTTTTTATTTAGAGTCTGTTTTAGAAGCATACATGTTTATGATTGTTGTATCATCCTAATAGAGGTTTTCTTTCATTATGTAATGTTCCTATTTATTTCTATTTATTTCTCTTTGGAAGTCTATTTTGTCTGATATTAATATAGCCACTTCAATCTTCTTATATTTTTTTTGCAGGATAGGTTTCTTCCATCCGTTTTATTTTCAGCCTTTTTGAGTCTTTATGTGTGTTCTTTCATTTGTTTTTTAAGTTGGCTCCATGTTGAACTCATGCCCCTGAGCTTAAGATCTGAGCTGAGATCAAGAGTTTTTTTTTTTGTTTGTTTTGTTTTTTTTTTTTTTTAAATTTTTATTTATTTATGATAGTCACAGAGAGAGAGAGGCAGAGACACAGGCAGAGAGAGAAGCAGGCTCCATGCACCGGGAGTCCGACGTGGGATTCGATCCCGGGTCTCCAGGATCGCGCCCTGGGCCAAAGGCAGGCGCCAAACTGCTGCGCCACCCAGGGATCCGAGATCAAGAGTTAGATGCTTAATCGACTGAGCCACCCCAAAACCCCGTCTTTATGTGTTTTTCATTTAATGTTATATTTTTACTTCTAAAACTTTTACTTTATACACTTTCAGTTTCTCTTATGAGATTTCCTACCTTCTCATTTATTAGGAGCGTTTTTTTTTTTTAACCCCACTGAACAGAATTATAACAGCTGCTTTAAAATTCTTGATTTTCTTCTCTCTTGAAAATAGGTCACATTATTTTGCTAAGTGAAATAAGTCAATCAGAGAAAGACTATTATCATATGGTTTCACTCATATGTGGAATACAAGAAACAGTGAAAGGGACCCTAAGGGAAGGAAAGGAAACCAAATAGGGAAAAATTAGAGAGGAAGACAAACCATGAGAGACTGTGAACTCTGGGAAACAAATTGAAGGTTACTGGGGGGAAGTGGGTGGAGGAATGGAGTAACTGGGTGACAGGCATTAAGGAGGGCATGTGATGTGATGAGTACTGGATGTTATATGCTGGCAAACTGAATTTAAATTAAAAAAATGAAAAAAGAGAAATGCAAATTTTAAGAGAAATGCAAATCAAAACAATAAAACAGGTCACATTTTCCTGCTTCTTCATATTTTGAATAGTTTTGGATTATATCCTGGACACTGTGAATGTTATTATCATCAAAACTGACTTCTGTGATACTGATCCCATCATTGTTATTTTTTAATAGGCAATTGACTTGGTTAGACTCAAACTGCAAAGCTTGCCTCACCTATGATGGCTACGTAGCAATTAAATCTCAGTTCACTACTCTACACCTTAGCTGCAAGCTGCTTTGAGCTGCCTTGTGCATGAGTAGTGTGAGGGTCAGCTAGAGACTTGGACAGAGTTCAAACACAGATTCTAGGTCACTCCTTCTCTGGGTGATCCCTCACTCTCTCCTGGTTGTGTTCCACTCTTTGATTCTTCAGGCCAGAAACATGACAGGCTTTCTACCAGAATTTTAGTCACCCACACGATCTTTGCAACCATGACCCATTCTCTGGCCAAAGCTAAACACCAGGAAACTCTCCTCCCCCAAGTTTCAATTCCTCCCTGTCTGCTTTTGTTGACTCTCCAGAGCCCCCGGTAGCTATTGATTATAGTTTGTCTAGAGTTTATAATTGCAGTTTCTGAAACAGTCTGTTAGGAGCCTGCTCCACTGTAACACTGGGTATGTTTCTTTTTTAATACTGCGTATGCATTACCCAGTGAGAAGCTCTCAACATAACATGACTGGTGTCCCTGATACCCAATAAACTTATTAAGAGATAAAATGTGATCATATCTTGGGAAATTCTTTTGGCATGTTAAATGTACTGTCAAGTAAAAGGAAGCATTTAGTCATATGTAGAAATTGACCAGTTCCCAAAGATGTAAATATGGCCCAAACAAATGTTAAGAAAAATATACTGAAGTCTTAAGGAGCCAGAAACATAGGTGAGGGGAGATGCTCACTGTAGGGTGATGGGGAGGCCATCTGGTCATTTTACTCATGACCTCAATCATTTTTATCCATGACTCTATAGCAGAAAGTGATAAGGTTTTCACCGCGATTGGAAATGAGAAAAAGTGTGGCTCGGTTCCTGGCAAATCTGTAGGTGGTATGACACTTAAATTGCATACACTTAGTTCCTAAAAAAAACTGTATACAGCAAGACTTTGATGTCTAAATCTAAAGTTTGAAAAGACAACAAACATCCACATGCCTCAGAGTACACAGAGATTCATTCTGTTCAGGATCTTTAATTTATAAAGAAAGTTCAATAACTCCATTAAACACAGGAATTGTCTATTCAACAAACATGGCAGATCCAAGCAGCAAAACAATCTGTAAAATTGGTCCCCTCTCAAACTGCGTTTATAAACTGGAGTTGCTAAATCGAGCAGTTCTTGCCTAAGAATTTTCACAGGTGTTCATTTGCATGTGTAGGATTCCTCTTGGTTATGTAAGTTTTTCAACAAGTTGAGTCGGATTTCAAATCTAATTTGTGAACACTGGTGTCTGACTACCCATTCCCATAGCAGAGATAGTAATTGTTCTACATTTCCAGCCATTCCTAGGGATTACAGAGTTAGAAAACAGAAGAGCAAAATTTTAATTCCAATCTACTAGTCCCAGCTCATATATAATTCTCAGGCTTAAAAGATGTCTTCTTACTTCACACCCTTGCCTCAGGTGTCTTCCTCATCCAACATATACAGCATCCAATGATTGGAAGCCTCATCTTCCAAATTCCACTTCGCTGTTTACCAAAACCTTCAAATTCCACCCTCTTGCCTGCCCTATAAGAAGATGTCTGTTTGCACTTGGAGTCCCCTTCTATGGTCACCATCATTACTCCTGGATGGGGTCCCATGTAGCCTTGCCAGAAGCATGGCAGGCTAGGCCCTCCCAACATCTGACTGCCTATCTTCCCAGCCCACAGCTCCAGGTGTCCCTTGCACCACCTACCCCTGCCCTGCATGCAGCTCCCACACATGTGCAAAGCACGCAAAGCCACACCTGCACCTTTGTCCATTCCAAATTCCTCTACCTGGACAATCTGCACAGTCCACACCCCACCCTACCTCTGCTGCCATGCAGATCTCATTTCTTCCTTCCCCATGTAAAACTGACCCTTCCTCTTCTGTACTCCACATTTTAATGTCCTTATGTTTTCATGTTTCTCTCCCTCTAGTAGAATATAACTTGTTTGAGGGCAGAAATGGATCACATTTCTCTTTGTATTCCTCAGCCATAAAAATCATCCTCATACATGTTAAATGTTACATCTCACATCACTGTTCCATATGTTAAATGTAGCTGATGAAAGAACAGATACATAAACATGTACTCTTCATTGCAACCAGGGAGATATGACAATGGTTCCCTATACATAATTCACCTGCTTATGTCTCAGCTTTACACAAAACTTCCTCTGAAGTAGAATTTCTCCAAACCACAACCACTCATCTTTCTCCACTTCCATATTCATCAACTTCAAAGGCTCTGGGAATCAACTTTTCACTTTGATTCTTATTCCCTACTATATTCTAGATCCCAAACTCCTTGGGAGGATATTGAAGGCATTACCTTTCTGTAATGCAAACATTTACTGCGCTCCTTCTTTGTACCAGGTCCTATAACTAGATGGGGAGTTTGGGGGGCAGGGAGATTACCTCATTTAATTCTCACAACAACTCTGTGAGGTGAATATTAATACACATGTTTTTACGGATGAGAAAATTAAGTAACTTTCCCAAGGTCACATAGGTAATAAGAGATAAAGGTATCATTTGCACATAGATTAACCATTTTCTGGTGTTTTTTTTTTTAAGATTTATTTATTTATTTATTTATTTATTTATTTATTTATGACACAGAGAGAGAGGCAGAGACACAGGCAATAGGAGAAGCAGGCTCCCCGTGGGGAGCCTGATGCAGGATCCAATCCCAGGACCCCAGGACCACGACCTGAGCCAAAGGCATATGCTCAACCACTGAGCCACCCAGGAACTCCAACTGCCCATATTCTGAAGACACATTCTTTTTCTCCATTCCAGCATGGGGGACAAGGGACAAATATTCTAGGCTGGTTACTGGTTTTATGTCCTTCCTATAATACGTCTATTGTATTTCAAAGACTTGAAACATTTTTAAAGCCACAGAGTATTTCCCATCAAAATGGGTAAAGCTTATCTTTGACAAGAGATAAAAGCAAAGAAGCTCCTGGCTTTGAGTTAAAACCACATGTATGCAAAGGTTATTGTGTTACTCAAGACCATTTTTACTCTGTCTTTGGCTGTAAGACACCCAAGCATAGTGGGTGCAGAAGGAAGGCAGTGGAGGGGCTTCCCCAAGGAAGGATCATAGACTCATGGGCCTTTCACAATCTGCCAAAGGTGCTTCAAAAAGTGTCATTCAGGTCTCAGACCCTTTGACAAAAACAAAGGTTTTTTGAGAACAGGAAGAGTTGGGGGGTTTTTTATATCTCCTTACAAGAAATTTCCATCCGTTGCCTTTTCATTTTACTTTTCATTCAAAAGCACAGCATATTTCTATATTGAAAACTTCCTAGGAAGCAGAGAGCCATTTCTCACACTCTGAGTCAGGGTTTTGCTCTGATGAGGTAAACAGCATGCATCCTGAAAACTCTTACTAGAGAGAACCACTGAAACCTTTTAGATCAAAAGGAAATGATTTAAAAAAAAAAAAAAAAAGGAAATGACTGGTAAACACTTTGAGTCTGGGTTCTTCTGTGGCAAATGGAAAATACAGAGAAGCAGTAATCCTGAATGTTAGCATCAGGTTCAAATAACATCTCCACAGAAGAACAAGAACTGATCTGGAAATGGGCTCTTTCAAGTCAGACCCAGGTTTCAAGGGTCCTGCCACTCACACAATTTTGGAGGGCCCTCCCCATGAGAAAAAGTGACATTGAATAAATTATAAATTATAAACAAAGCTGTGGTTTATCTAACAACAGGCAAAACCTACCCCCCCAAAATTATGTGATATTTTTATTAACCACCCCCTGATACATTTCAGTAGTGCTTCTTTTTCTACAATTTTTTAGCTGCATACCCTTTTTTTTTTTTTTTTTTTGGCTGCATACCCTTTTTAATCACTTCTTCCTGTAAATATTTTGTATTATTTTTGTAGAGAGAATAAAAGTTAATCCTGGAGAGTTTTTTTTTTTTTTAGCTTGATTAAAATTTGGGATTCTTTTCAACATTAATAGCTCAAGAATAAATGTTAGCTTCTCAAGTCATGTTAATATAAATTTTTTTATTTTTTTATTTTATTTATTTATTTATTTATTATTTATTATTTATTTGTTTTTTAATATAAATTTTTAAGACTGTCAGATTTGGAGAAACCTTTATCAAGTTTCATACAGGAACAGTAAAATCTGGGAAATTTTCTCACAGACTACCTACTGGCTCCATAGATTTTAGATCTTGTTTCTCTTTCACCACCCACATGCTTTCTGTACTAGGTTCTGTAAAAAGCATTCTCGTTATGTGTTCTTGTATGTGTTAAAAGCTGAGTGAGTAGGCACTGTAGCCAGCAAGAATATCTCTGGAAGCCGTTCCTACCCAAGGACAACTACCCATAGCTTACCTCTTCAGGGAAGTGACTGCAAACCACATAAGTAAATCTCAAATTAAAAGTATCCATAAGTCAACTTTCCCTGGGCCCAATCCCAAAATCCCCATGGCCTCTCCAAAGGAGGTGGGTCAGAGTGGAAAGAGGAGTCTCAACTGATTGTAGTTAAAATATGTTTTGCAAATTTTATAAACTACACCATCACATGACCATTTTTTATCCTGACCCTTTCCAAAGCCTTAGGAGGGACCTCGGGAAGTGATAGGCCCTATGTGGCTCAAGCTGCCTTTACACACAGTAAAAGCCACCTCTCTGGGTTCCCTGGCTTTTCAGGCCCTCCATCTGCCACTAGTAATCAACTGAAAAAACATGCATGAGCTCAAGAACTCATCTTCCACCAGCCCCTCCATAATTGCATATACTTGTTCATTTATTTCTTACAGCAACACTGAGGAGTGCTACCCCCACGTGCAGACAGGAAACAGGCTCGAAGTCACCAGGGAGCAGAGCAGAACCCAGAGCAAACTCCCAGAAGCCCTTACTACATTCAATAGCTGCTTCCTACAGTCTTTTTTTCCCCAGAACAGAAAACATTTTAAGTATA
Source organism: Canis lupus dingo (assembly GCF_003254725.2). Taxonomy (NCBI): domain Eukaryota; kingdom Metazoa; phylum Chordata; class Mammalia; order Carnivora; family Canidae; genus Canis; species Canis lupus. The sequence goes on along the minus strand of NC_064243.1, from coordinate 48,355,925 downwards.
GATATGAAGAAGGAATAAAAAAAAAAAAGTGACTTAGAGTCCTATTACCTAGATACAACCTTAGTAAGATTTTGGCATTTCTACATTTTATGGAAAACAGAAATTGAAATTATTACATTAAATAAACCCATTTTTCCTCATTTTTAAAGAAACACAAGTTCCTTGTCAAAAATATGAAAAATCTTGAAGACACTAAAAACCATCTGTATTAGTTTTCTGGGGCTGCTATCCCAAAATCCAGCAAAATGGGTGGCTTAAGCAACAGAAATGTAATGGTCTCATCCTTGTGAATGCTAGAAGTCCAGCAACAAACTGTTAGTGAGGCTGCTTCCCTCTGAGGGCTGTCAGAGAGAATCAGTTCCATACCTCTCTTTAAGCTTCTGGTGGGTCACTGGCAATCTGTGGCATCCCATGGCTTTAGAAGCATCAAAGAGCACCAGGCATATTTTATTAGGGTCCCACCCTACTTCAATATGACCTCATTCTGATTTAACTCATTATATCTGCAAATATCTTGTTTCCAAAAAAAATGTCATATCAGCCGAGGGCTAGAGATTTGATGTGCAAATTTTAAGGGGACACAATTCAACCCATCACATCATCCCAAAACCTAAAAGAGAAGGAAAACCTGTGTTGGCAATTTATCATTGGATAATTTTTTAAAGTATGGCCACAGATTATTTTACCATGGCAAGTGGGATCCGTGTCCCCTTTCCTAAGAGTCTGGGCAAGGCGATGACAGCTCTACTCAGTGATGCCAGTTCATATTCAAATCATCGGAGCCCAGGTACTAGACAGGGAGTGAAAGAGTTTCTAGATGTTTCCAGCCCCAACTGTCAAGTAATCCACAGCTGGGAGTCTTACCACCTGAGGTCCCAGACCTCACTGAGTAAAAACAAACTACCCCTACTCATCCTGTCCCAATTCCCAACCAACAGAACCTGGGAGCACAAGAAAACGGTTGCTTAAGCCATCCATTTCTGGGGGAAGCTAGTTACACAAAAATAGTACCTAGAAATGTTATGGTTCTTAGGTTTTTTTTTTTTTTTTTTTAATGTGCCTTTAAAAATATATCTCCCTAGAGTGAGTCATTGACTTCATAGATCAAAAGGAAATGATAAATTATTTATCTGATTCTTAGATTTTCTTTAAGAAATAGAAAAACACCTAAACTACATTTCTAAACATTAGCATTGTATATAATAAATAAAACGACTCCATCCATAAGGAACAAAGGGACATCCTCAAGTCTCAGGTGGAGGAAGAGACCAAGTGAAGCCTACTAATTCAACAGATGCTAACGTGGGGTTTACCAGTACTTGTACCAATTAAAAGTACAAGTCAGATAAACATCAGAGTCTTACAGATGCAGAAAACATGTGAGGCTCTTGGAAACAAAAATGTGCCACATTACTCAGCCCTCGTTTTAAGAAAGGGAGAGTGTTAGTATCTCAACAAGATAAACAGGTATGCCAACATTAACACACACCAGAACCACATCAGTTTAAGTGGTCATCAAATGATAATTCTCCTGAAAAATGGGGTAAACCATGAGGTGCAAGAAAGACACTTCCTGGAAATTGGGGGAGCCTCAGGGGGAACAGTACAGGGAGGCTCCGAAGATCAGCTTCATCCTCTAGATGCATGACCAATCAAACCACGTGCATACCAATCGAATATCTGTGTTTTGGTCCAAAGTGAGTAAGACTGGTCTTATAAATCCTGTGGATCATAATTTCCTCACTACTGAGTTGTTCATTACTGAGCTTGACTGCTCTTTTGGATAGCAGAAGTGTTCAAGCATTTTTTAAGGAAGGGACAGGATGATCCATGGTGCCTTGAAAATCTGAAAGCAAATGCTATTGCCTTGAAAGACAAAAGACTTAGCTAGAAATGAGGTGTTCCCAGCACTTTCCCCTGAAGACTATTAGATGGCTTTCCATTGTCTTCTGATCAGGAGTACTGCAGAAAACCCTAAGGCAAATGGGATTTTGATTTTTGCATAGCTAACTTGCTTCTTTTTGCCTAAGTGCTCATAAGATCTATTTCTTATATCCTTGTAATATAAAAATGTTGCCATTTGTTTTTGTTGGAATATACTGAATCCTCTCTGTCTATGTATTTAGAAAACACGTGTTAAATTAAGTTTTTAGTTGTTGCTTCTGTTTTCTGTAGCAACAGGAATCATAGGTTGACTTGTTTTCCCTTCTCCAAATATCACCTCCCATGCTGGGTCAATTTTTTTAGTCTTTTCCTCTAGATTCTGAGAACCTTCCTCAGTATGGTTCTTTAAATCACTGATTCCACATTTGACAACATCCTCTAGTATTTAGATTTGAACTGTTACTGCGTCTTTAATCTTCCTTTAATCCCATATTTTTTGAGACTCTGCCTAGTGCTCTGATTCAGACATGCTGGGTTTGCAATTCCCCAAAATTCTAGGCATTCTCTCACCTCGAGGGCTTCACGTATCATACTCTTTCCCCCAGAACACTTCCCTGTCCTTGCACTTGGCAAACTTCACATTTCTCTTCTTCCTCTTCTGCTTCCTCCCTGCCCTCACCTTCCAAGAAGGGAAATAAATCCACACTTGGTGTTTGTCAGCAGACACAGCATCATCATTGCCCTTGGCCTCCCTCTACCTACCAGAGTGCATCTGATCTCCCTCTCAAGCTACAACCCAGCCGCTATACACAACTCTCATCCCCCACCCTCCTCATCCACATCCACTGCCAGACAGAAATGGGACATACCCTATCCCTGCTGCCTTGGGTGTTGTAGTTCAAAGTTGGAAGACGTTCCCCCTTCAGTTAATGCCGTTTTAAACTAGGAGTCCCTGACTCTGTCTTTTTAAACAAATCTTAGGAACTACTAATTTCAAGAAGTTTATCCTTGAACATACGTTAGAAGCCTTCGTTGTATCCATATATTATTACATTAGAGATTCTTACTGAAGGGACCTAAATACATAAGAATATGCACAGACAGCTGAGGCACATGTACAATAAAGCACAATTCCACCAATGTTATCAGACATTAGGTAATGTATTTTCAGTATTTTCAGACATTAGGTAAACTGTATGGTGAGGAGGGAGACACTAGCCTCCCAGGAAAGAGAATGGTCTCCACTTTCGAGATGTCTTCCTTTTGGCAGGTGTGGGACTTACCTTCTAGTGTCTCCATCTCCTGGATTTCAACAGAATCTCAGGGCTGAGAGATTCCAATCGTTCAATATACGAACTTGTATGAAAACTTGCTTCTGCTTCCTGCTGAGGGAATTCAGGTCATGAGAATTTATTTTCCAGTAAAATCTCACAGATAACTAAGTGACTTGTGATTCATTAATGCATATGATGTAGCAAAAACATATACTAATGGTTCTAGTTACATTTTTTTTGTTAAAAGCAACTAGCATATTTGCTTGGATTGAGAAGAAGTTAATATATATATCATATCTAGCAAGTATGCCTCTTAACATTGGTATGTATGTTCCTGAAAATTTATGTAAAAAGAGGTTTTTAGGTTAACATATATTTCAAGGGACATTTCCTTTTAGAAAAATTACATCATGAAATTTTATAAGTGAAGATTTCTTTTGAAAAATTATAACTGGGGGATCCCTGGGTGGCTCAGCAGTTTAGCGCCTGCCTTTGGCCCAGGGCGTGATCCCAGAGACCTGGGATCGAGTCCCACGTCAGGCTGCCTGTGTGGAGCCTGCTTCTCCCTCTGCCTGTGTCTCTGCCTCTCTCTCTGGTCTCTCACGAATAAATAAATAGAATTAAAAAAAAAAAAAGAAAAATTATAACTGTATTTTAATTTTTGGTAATTTTTTTTTAATCTTTCATTTCTTTAAATTAGGTGCATCTATCCCTTTACGTTAACTCTTTATAGTGTCAATTTATCAAAAAAAAAAAGATAATAATGTCATAGGGTCTAATTTTAAAAATGAAAGACATGCAGACCCTAGGGTATCAGACTGCTTCAGAACTAATTTTAAAAATGAAAGACATGCAGACCCTAGGGTATCAGACTGCTTCAGAACATTTGGATTTTATTTTTTTAACTTTGAAGGTTAGTATTAACTGATATTGGCTTTCATAAATTTGAAATTCATATTCCCTTCACCAAAATCAAGGTAATTCTATGGCATCTACTTCTCCAGCTCTGCCTTCTTACCTTCTCAACCTACAGGATGTTGTCATGTGCATATCCTACAACCTTCATAGCATCAAAATGTTCTTTATTAGGCAGAGGAAGCTAGTTGGGGCCAAAGAGAAGAAAGACATCAGATAGAAGCAAAGAGAAGAGTAGGGGTGCACACATTCAAAGCCCTCCTCCCCCATAGCACCACCATTCCTGAAGCCACTTAAAACACTCCCTTCTTGGCAGGCAAGTCCCAACTGGCTTTCTACCATATGCAACCAAGAGTCTTCACTAATACAACTGCTTTATGTAACATCTATATTGCTATAAAGTTGGGCATAAACAATTTTTGTAATTTTTAATCTTATATTTACACAGCTCTTCAAAAGCATCTAAACACTGCTATACACATTCTCTTCTGATATGTAAAAATCATTGGGTGAAATGGGTAAGGCAGCATCTACCATAGAGATAGAGATACTATTTTAAACAGCAACCACACACACACAAAAAATGTTGTCTTTCATTAAGACAAAGAATCATTTAAATTTTGCCTGAGGCCATACAGCAGGTGCAAAACTGGAAATGAGCTCAAGTCTTCCGACACTACACCCAGGGCTCTACACCCACTCCCCTGGTCTGCTGAATCCTAGCCTGCTGCTCCTCACCCCCACACCTAAACACGCACACACAGCAAATATGCTACAGAGACTGGCTCTAGGAAGGAAACCTCTCCACGATGTAAATATCTACTTTCTAACTGGTCTATTTTATAAACATGATTTTGTAAAACAGCATCTCTTTATTGCAAGGTACATTTGTGCAGCTACTAGTTTACTTACTCAAAACTAATAAAGAATTAGTGACACCTTGTGGCAAAAACATATCAATTCATTCCTGTGCTACTATCACCCATTTTCACCTGACAGACTTGTCCAAAGGCCTTATTAAGTCGTTAAGCCAACAGCAAAAATTATGGAAAGAATCTAAGGTTACAGATTCTCCTCATAACTAGATCTCTCTTTGAATTACTCTACTTGGGCTTTAGGCCCCACTTCCCCAAAACCGCTGTTATGGTCAAGTTCACAGACACCATCCATGTGAGTAGAATCAATGGTTACTTCTCCGTTTTGATCTTACTTAAGCCCTTGTACAAATAGACCAGGTTGAGCCCACTGCTCCTGAAACCCTGGGTTTCAGCGATGCTACACTGCTTCCCTCCTACCTCTAAAGCCCTCCAAGCCCTTCCAGTGCTCATGAGTACCAAACTTATATCCCTGGCCCCAACCTTTCCACTGAACTCCAGAAACATCTCCAACCTTCCAACTTTACACCTCCATTTGATATCTAATAGCATCTCAAAATCTTGGGCCTCTTGACTTCCTGCTTCTTCAATCTCAGTAAACAATAGGATTTTCATGTTTATTTGCTCTAGTCAAAACCTTAGAGGTCATCTTTTCTTCCTCTACTCCTCCCCTCTATCTAATCAATCAGTAAGTTATCTGGATTCCTTCTCCAAAATGTCCCCAAGGCACTCCTCTCCATTTCCCCTATGTTCACCCTAACTCAAGCCATATCCCCTCTCTTAGCCACACCACCTTCCTAAACTAGTTTTACTCTCCACCTCCTACAATCTGTTCTTCATGTGATAATCGGTGATCTTTGTAAGAGAACTCAGAGAGGATCATCTTCCCACCTTAGAACCCTTGAATGGCTCCCAATAATCCCATCATCCCCATTCTACAAGGCCTCACCTGACTGGACTCCTAGCCACCTCTAAAAACTTCCAACCATTCTCCCCCTTGCTCTCCATTTTCTGACCAACAGAAGTTAACACTTCTGTTACTTAAACATGACAACTTTGCTGCTGCCTTCAGGACAGTGCACCAGCTACTCTCCTCTGCCTGTGCTGCTCCCCAACAATTTGATGTGACTGGCTCCTTCCTAGGGCATACAGGTCTCATGTTAAATACTCCCTTCGCAGCCTTTTCTAAAGCAGTGGCTAAGGCAGCACTTCCTATCCTAACACCCTGTTGTATGTTCATCAGTTTTTATGATTCCATGAAATTGTTTTCTTGCTTTTTTCAATTCATTTGCCTATCATCTGTCTCCCTTCACTAAAATGAGAGTCCCATCTATTCCTAGTTCTTACTAAGTGCCTGGAACAAGGAAGGTGCTTGATGTTTATTGGATAATAACTGTCATAGGTTCTTTCTTACTTTCTCTTACCATGCTTAGAAATATTTCATGGGCACCTGGCTGGCTCAGTCAGAAGAGTGTGCGACTCTTGATCTCAGGGTTGTGAGTTCAAGCCTCACAGATTACTTAAAAAATAATAAAATCTTTAAAAAAAAAAGAAATATTTCAGAAACTAGAGCCATTCAGTCATTTTCATACTCGAAAAGAAGCTCCTCCTTCTTTTCTTGGATAAACTGTATACCTGTGTCATTCAATCATTCATTCAATAAACTATGAAAGACAAACACTAAGCCATGTCGGAGGGCCAAAAACATGAATAGGATCCAATTCTTATGCTCAAGAAACTCCTGGCCTAGTTGTGGAGGCAAACACATCAGCAAGTTATTATAAATGCCATGTGGTAAATAAAAGATGGAAATATGATCAAGGACTATTGAGCCCCAGTTGAAGGCATCAGAAATGTGCTTCTGGAGAAAACAGGGGCTGTGGCTTAAAGAATGAGCAGAAAATTGGCTAGAAGGAATAAAAGGAAATAAATCAGAGGCAGAAAGCACAGTAATCTGCACAGTGGGACTGCTAAGGTTCAGCTACTCTTGGGGGGCAGGGAGAGGACAAGGAGAAATTAGCACAATGAGATCGGAAAAATAGGCAGCACCAGGTAGTAAAGGGCTTACATATAGCACACGCAAGGAGCTTGAACTACAGAGCAAAGAGGTTACAGAAACGTCTGAGGAGGGACCTAGCATGATCAGAGCAGCAATGCATTTAGACCATTCTGTGGTTGCGCAGAAAAGACACTCAGGCTGTCTGGATCTGGTTAGAGGCGGGTAAGAATAGTAGGTAGGGATCCAAAAAAGAGGTCTCAGAAATCAAAACAAATTTAGGAGATAAAATGGGTGTAACTTGGTGATTACTGGGGATACAGAGAATGAGAATGAGAGAGAGAGAGAGAGAGAGAGGGAGAAACATAGCAAGAGACGTTTAGGGATGGGAAGATAAAGAGCATAAGCTGATACTTCAGTGCATCGGTTCTAGACTCAGGCAGATATGGCTTTATATCTCAGTGTTGTCACTCACTTGCTGTACAACCTTGGTAAGTGACTTTAACTTCTTTAAAGCTGCAGTTCCCTTATAAGAACCTACCTCACAGTGTCATTGTAAAAACTAAGGGAAATCATGTGTATAAAGTGCTTGGCATATAATGTCTGCTGTATCAGAAACACCCATTAATTACTAAGAAATTTGAAAATTATTATCTACCCACCTGGACTGGCATCGTCTACCTTTTCTATCACCATGCACGCTTCCAGACAAGCAATTGTGCATGAGGACCCATGCCTTCTTGCTTACATTATACCATCAATCCTGGCTCTCCCCAATATAATGTCCATTCTGCTCTCTCTCTCTACTCATTCCTATGAGCATACCCATTTACAATGAAATCTCTCCTTAAAAAATATAACTTTCTCTTGGCCCCATTTCCCTCTGGCTGCCATCCTGTTTCTTTCTATTCCTTTGCACCAAACCTCCCTGAGTCACAAAGTTCTTTCTTCCCATTCTCTTCTAAATCTATAACTGAACTTTGTCCTCTCCACTCCACTGCAAGCACCCTTTGCTCCATCACCAACGATCTCTACGTTGCTAGATTCAATGTTCACAGCTTGCTTGACCCATGAATTGCATTAGCCATCCTTACTCCCTTCTCCTTGAAACACTTTCATCACTCGATTTCCAGTGACCAGACTGTCTGCAATTTCTTCTGTTTCTCTGGCCACTCTTCATCTTCAAAAAATATGATGAAACACTTTCATCACTCGATTTCCAGTGACCAGACTGTCTGCAATTTCTTCTGTTTCTCTGGCCATCTTCATCATCAAAAAATAACCACTTTGTTGGTTATTTTTCATCTTTCCAGCCTCCATGCTCAAGGGCTCATGTCTTCTCTCTACACTCCTTAGCAATCTCATCAAATCTCATGGCTTTAAATTGCCTCTTTACATCATTAGCCCAAAAACTCGTATCTCTTCTCTGGACCCATCCCCCAAAGCCCCAGATTCCCATGTCAAACTGTCTCCTCAACATCTTCACTAGGATGACTAACATGCCTTTCAAGCTCAATGTACCTATGAACTTCTAATGCTCTCTCCAAAACCTGCTACTCTCCAGTGTTCCCTATAGAAGTAAATGGAAACTCCATTCTTGGCATAGCTTCTAGCCAGGACTGAGTGGTAGCTTGAATCAGACAACCCTCTTACAGGAATAACTGTAAAAACTGAAGCGAAAACTAAAATAAAAACCACATAGACTGTTTGAAGGCACTGGAGAATACCAAGGCAGTCAGGACATGAGGGACTGGGATCCCAGTGAGAAAGAAAATACATGGGAATACAGAACTCCTCCATTGCTTTTCTCCTGGGGTATTTGTTGAGTTTCAGAACAGGGCATTTCGGGGCAAGCAGAAAGCAATGGTCTAGAGTTGTCAGGAGTCTTTTGGATCTGGGGAAATAAAAATTATAGTTGAGAACAGAAGACAGAAGTCGAAGGGACAAGATCTCAGACAAAGGGGGATCACAGGGAAGTAAGCCGGACAACTTCGTTTGGCCTTTATCCTTAAGGCATTTGTTGAATTTTAAGCTCCAAGGACACTAGAAATCAAGAAACCGACACATTGCAAAGTGGCTAAGAAGGTAGGCAGCGCTTTCATTAACCTCACAGGCTTGGGAATACAAAAATGGGAGCTCAAGGTCCCCTAAAGATGAGAACCTGCTGAACACCCCAGGTTCCTAAAGGCCTATGTTCTGGGATCAGAACAAACCAGAAAGCAATCAGCCCTCCCAAAACTTGAATCCTTGATTAGTTCCTCTGCTCCCACTCTAATTGCCAGCCAGGATAAAATTAAATCCTCCAGGAAGACAGAACATCAGCCAGAGCCTCTCTGCAATTTTTTCTACACAGTATTCAACATGTACTCAAGAACTTTAGAGTGATCTTTAGCTCCTTTCTTTCTCAAGTGTCCCATTTCTAATTCATCTGTTTCTACCTTCAAAATAGGTTTGGGGATCTCTCTGACTGCATCTCAACCCTCCACTGCCTGGTCCCCAATCCAAACCACTTTCTTAGCCAGGCTAACTGTTCAATTCGGTCTGCTTCTGCCCTTGCCCCTGCTTCAGTCTATTCTCAACCCAGCAACTAGAATATAAATGCTTCTTTAAAAAATTATATTTATGTCAAGGTCCTATTCAAAACCCTCTGGGTTTTTTTTTTTTTAAGATTTTTTTATTTATTCATGAGAGACAGAGGGAGAGAGAGAGAGAAAAAAAAAAGAGAGAGAGAGAGAGAGGCAGAGACACAGGCAGAGGGAGAAGCAGGCTCCATGCAGCAGCCTGACACGGAACTCGGTCCCGGGACTCCAAGATTGTGCCCTGGGCTGAAGGCAGTGCTAAACCACTGAGCCACCTGGGTCGCCTCCTCTGGGGTTTTTAACCTCAGAGTAAAAGTTCATCTTTATGCTGACCTACAAGTCACAAGGATCTGAATTCATGAACTCTAACTTAATCTTCTAATGCTCTCCTCTGCCCCGTCCACCCTAGCCTCCTCCTTTCTTACCTTGAACACACCCGGTTTGTACCTGCCTTAGAACTTTGCACTAACTCCTTCTTGGAATCTTAGTCTCAAGTTTCTCTGCTCCACCTCCTTCACATCTTTACTCAAGTGCCACCTTCTCAGTGAAGGCTTCCCTGACCAATCTAAAATCTCTAGGCCGCCACACCTCTGACACTTCCTAGCCTGCATTTTATACTTAGCTCTTAGAATTATCTAACATATAGACTCTACTCAGAGTTCTCCAAGGACCTGGGGCTTTTGAGCCTTTGAACAAGCCACTTCTGAATATGCATCCCCGGGACTCTCGCCGAGCAAAAAAACTCTATCACCCACCAAACACAATTATGATGTCACTTTCTCCTGCAGTCCTTTCAAAATTAAGTGATCAGGCCTAAAATTTTCATGCAGCGTTTACCCCTAGCACTTACTACACACCTTTAAGTCAGGATTATTTATACAATTACCTGCACGCCGGCTTTAAATCTTAATCCTCAAAGGGCAGGAGGAATCTAGATCTTAATATAATGGCTCATCATTTACCAGACACAGTTCCATTCTATGCTTATTAATACTTTTAATCCTCATCACAAGCCTTAACAGATAAATTCTACTAACCCCCCCCCCCATTTTACACACCAGGAAAATGAAGCACGGAAGCATTAACTTGCCAGAGGTGGTGGGGCTGACACACCGGCAGAACCTGGATTCAAATTCAGACAGAAGTTAGCCGAACTGGAGAGAATGCGAGTGCAAGTAACCGATCATTCGGGGATACATACACTTCGCAGACACAAACTGTATTTCTTTTAAACATCGCTAATACTAAAACTAAAGCACCTGCAATTCTAGGCACAGACCAGCCTCATGATGCTTCGCTCTACAGAGTCTGGGGGCCTGACAGATCAAGGTACAGGAGCCCCGAAGGGCTCTGCAAAACACCCAACCCTTTGCGAACTCAGAGGTCTGCGGGGCGGCCCCTGTGGCTCCGCAAGCCCAAAGGTCCTCCCGGGCGCCACCACAGAGCCGTAGGCGGGGGAGGGCCGCGGGGCGCGGCGAGCCCGGCTCCAGCTCTGCGCTGGGAGACGCCAGGCGGCCCTCGCCCCGCCCTGGCACGTAACAGAGCGGCGAGCCCGGCTGCCGCGTCCGCGCCAACACTGGGGAGCAGCCCCGGGGAGCGGCGCGGCGGAGCGCGCCCCTGAACCACGGGAGCACGTGTGCCCGGGAGAATGGCGCTGACACCAGCCCCGCAAAGCCAGACTCTGCAGCGGGAACGTGGGCCGCCGCGGAGCTCGTCGAGGTCCCCGAAGCCGCCAGGCCCGACGCGCTCCGGAGACAGCCCCTAACCCGCACGCACACCTGCCGCGGAAACGCCGGCCGCCGGAAACAGGAGCCGGAAGTGCCCCGGAGGGCGGGCCTTCCCGCGAAAACCGCCGGCCGGAACTGCCACGAGGTCCCGCCCACCGGCGGAAGTGTGGGTTGCCGGGCAACCGAAGTGGGCGCCTTCGGCTGGCTCAGGGCTCCCTGGAGCAAGCCGAGCCTAGCTCCCACCTCTTGTCCCGGCAACCTCCCGCCCCGCCCGCCGTCCTTCTTGCCGCCTCTTCTAGCGTCGCGGAATCCTTGCCCTTGGCACCACGGACACGTCTCCGGCTCCCACCACCACGTCGCGCCCACCTGCTTGAAAGCCAGTTTCCAGCCGAAGCGGAGCGACCCGGCCCCCCGCGTGGCGTCCAGGCTCTCGGGCCGCACCTCCCCCGCCATGGGCACCTACACCTACACCAGCCGGCCCCGGGCCCTGCCCTGCCAGCGCCGCCGCTACAGGGACAGCCTGACGCAGCCGTGAGTGAGCACCTGCCCCCATCGCGGCGCCGCGGGGTGCGGGCCTGCGCTGCTGCCCGGGCCCTCCCCACCACCCTGCAGAAATGAAAGATCTTCCCTAAAGAACTGCCCCGTGGCGTGGAGGCGCGAAGCCAAGGGGGCGCGGGTGGCCTCCGGCGGATAGCTCAGTGGTAGTGAGCTGCGGGCGTGATCGATTAACGTGTACGAGAAACCCCCTGCTTTCACCACGGTTGAGTCCCTTGTCCAACTGTAAGCTCCTTACTAGGGGCATCCATGCACATCTCCTCCCTGCGCCCACGGGACTGCGAAGTGGGTTTAATAACTCCCATTATGCAAATGAAGACACAGGCTACAAAGGTGTCAGAACACGATGGCATGTCCGGGATGAGAGAGCCAAGCAAAGCTCTCTCCACATCCCGTCTTTGGCCAGGAATCAGGTTATCCTTCCATGCTGGACCCCAAATTGTAGCTTTACATTAATGAGTATGTATTTGCAAATATTCAAATATCCACATTTCACTATTCGAAGTAATGTTTATGGGCCTCTCTAAAGCTTATAGTTCTTTCTATAAGACTCAAATTTTGGAACCAGCAGAACTTCCCAAGAATGCAGGCTCCATGGAAGCTGGAATCTTCGTGTCTTTTGTCCACCTGGGATTGTGCCTGGCACATAGGAAGCACTCAACGCAAATTGTTGAATTAATGATTGAACACATCAGCCAAGTAACTCTTGATGCTCCTGTCAAACATTGAGTCCAAGTTCATAATTATCTCATTATAACAAATTTTTTAAAATAAATGCCCATCACTTTAAGAAAACCAAAACGGAAAATTTTAATGTATACAGGGATTATTTATATTATAAAAGCATTAAAATCGGGATCCCTGGGTGGCGCAGCGGTTTGGCGCCTGCCTTTGGCCCAGGGCGCGATCCTGGAGACCCGGGATCGAGTCCCACATCGGGCTCCCGGTGCATGGAGCCTGCTTCTCCCTCTGCCTGTGTCTCTCTCTGCCTCTCTCTCTCTCTCCGTGTGACTATCATGAATAAATAAATTTAAAAAGAAAAAAATTTTTAAAAAAAAGCATTAAAATCCTTTTTAATCCTTTTAAGGCCATTAAACATCTTACCTTCAAAAACACTTTCTGGTGGCTCAATGGGAAATTATCAGAGAGGGAGACAAACCATGAGAAACTCTTAACTATAGGAAATAAATTGAGGGTTGCTGGAGGGGAAGGGGGGGGTAACGGATGCTATATGCAACTGATAAATTATTGAATTCTGCATCTGAAACTAATTATGTACTATACTTTGGCTAATTGAATCTAAATTTTTAAGAAAGAATTTTAAAACCACTTCCAGAAACACTTTCTGGTGGCTTTTAGTGGCTGCTTACAAATCATTACTATTAAATTATACCAACAAATGAAATAAAATATCAATGGTGGTTCATTAGGAATGATTTTTTTATATATATATATATACATAGCTGGTTGATAAGTTGCAGGACCTTGCTTATATTGAAGCCATCTATTGTAAGGTCATTGGAAGGAGTATGTGTGTATTTGACTTTTCAGTTTAAAATTATCTGTAAATTATATGTAGTGGTGATTTTCCGTTTATAAAAGTAATATATGCCTGCCAGAGCAAATGAAAAGTACAAAAAAAAAAAAAAAAAAGATGAAAAAGGCAAATTATCTCCCTCCCACCTTTATTCCCAGCTGCCTTAACAATCTTCTATTATTCTTTTACACCTCCATTATTGAGCATATGTATATTTATAGAGGAAGTTTATTTCCAAAATTGAATCATACTACACATTTTAATCTGCAATTAGGTTTGCCCCCTTTTTTATAACCTCTAGTTCTTTTTTTCTAATTTTTTTACATATACATACACATATATATTTAAATCTATATACATAGACTCCTGTGGCTCATGCTTGGGTACATTCTTAATACTCAACCCCTTCCCTTGTAAATTTGCTTTTTCCCTCCTGCCCCCAAGGTAAACCATGTTAATGCCCTTGAATGAATGTCTCTGGACTTTTCTCCACACTCACATGTTTATGTACAAATTTATACATACAGGTACACACAGAGATTTTTGTCTACTTCATAGCAATGCTAACATACTATACACAATTCACAACATCTTCCTTTTCTCACTTAATTCTTTGTAGAACTCCAATTATTTTTTTTTTTTATATATTTTTATTTATGATAGTCACAGAGAGAGAGAGAGAGAGAGAGAGAGAGAGGCAGAGACACAGGCAGAGGGAGAAGCAGGCTCCATGCCAGGAGCCCGACGTGGGATTCGATCCCGGGTCTCCAGGATCGCGCCCCGGGCCAAAGGCAGGCGCCAAACCGCTGCGCCACCCAGGGATCCCCCAATTATTTTTAATAGCATGATATCCCCTGGTATGAATGTACTATGCATTATTAGAATTTTCCACTATTGATAGAAATTCAGTTTGCTTCAAGTGCTTAACCACAAAGAGGAAGGTTTCAATAAACAACTTTATGTGCTCACTTTTTTATTTCTATGAAGTAGCTTCCCGGGATGGGATTGTTAGGTATATTTTTAACATGCACAGATGGAACTTTTTTTTCCTCCATCCTCATCAGCAATATGTGTTACGGATTTTTTTTTTTCTTTTTGGCTTTTGATACTGTGAAATCAAAACCAAATTTTTTCCTCCTTATTATGTTAATTAGCACTAGGAAGGGGCACCAGGGTGGCTCAGCATTTGAGCATCTGCGTTTGGCTCAGATCCTGATCCTGGGATCCTGGGATCGAGTCCCGCATTGGGCTCTCTACAGGGAGCCTGCTTCTCCCTCTGCCTGTGTCTCTGCCTCTCTCTGTGTCTCTCATGAATAAATAAAATCTTTAAAAAAAATAGCACTAGGAGGTTTTAATCAAGTAAGCATCCTTTAGATTTTTTTCTATTTTAAAAAATCACTGAGTACAATGTATAGAGCAGATTAAGAGAAAAATGTTGTTTCAGACAGTTAAGAGACTATTACTTTTCCTAGTCCAGTTAAAATATAGTGGTAGCAATGAACAACAGATAGATATGAAAAAGCTTTGGGGAGGAGAATCAATAAGACTTGCTGGACACGGGCAGTGAGGAAGAGAGAAGGATCATAGATGACTCCCAGGCTTCTAGATTAAGCCAGCTGGTTTAATGGTACCATTTAATGAAATAGGGAGCACTAAAGAAGTAACAACAAGTTGGAGTGATAATTAGTTCAATTTTGAGGTTGCTTTTTAGACATCTCAGTGAGATGTCATTGAGTATATCAATTGGATTTACATTCCTGGAGCTCAAAGAAGAGTTCTGAGCTAAAGGTAAAATAAAATTGGGAGTTTTAGGTACATGGATTATGAGTAAAGCCTTGAGAATGAATGAGTTCAATGAAGGGCAAGAGACGGCCTGGCCCTGAGGAAATCCTCTGGTACTGGAGGAGTCAGTAAAAACACGCTGAGAAAGAACAGTCAGAAGTCCTAAAAAAACAGAAGACTATGATGGCATCATGGCAGCTAGGAAAGAGAATGCTTCAGTGAAGGAGTGGCCAGCTGAGCCAAACACTGCCCAGCAGTCCAGTAAGATGGGCAGTGTTACATACCTGGTTTTTAAGTAATACAAAGACAGGCTATCCAACAGTGGTTTTAATATATGATTAAAAAAAAAAAAAAAAAAAACAACTTACTGGAAAAAAAAAAAAAAACACAACAACTTACTGGGCACCTGGGTGCCTCAATTGGTTAAACCTCTGCCTTCAGCTCAGGTCATGATCCCAGGGTCCCAGAATCAAGCCCCCACATTGGGCTCCCTGCTGGAGCCTGCTTTTCCCTCTCCCTCTGCTGCTGCTCCCCCTGCTTGTGCTCTCTTGCTCTCTCTGTCAAAGAAATAAATAAAATCTTAAAAAAAAAAAAAAAAGGTAACTTACTACCCCTCTCAAAGTCATTTCTGGTAGAGTACTGTTATTGGTATAGGTCACTATTTGGTTTATAGCCATACACAGGTGTCATGTAAAGAACCTCAAATGAAAACATCAACTATATGGTTTTCACTATTGATATTCTGATCCCCCACAATAAAAATTCTATTAAAATGTAAAAATATCATTTTTAAAATATATCTTTGAGGTTAAAGAGCAATGAGAAATTTGACTTACTTTTTAAGCCTGATTCTGTGAATCCTTTCATTCCTTGAATACAATTACTGTCAGTACTTTTAGGCAGGCCCCTTTCCAACTGTCCATTTTCACATTTATCAAGTAGTCTAACAGATTTACAGCCCTAAATCCAGCTCTGCCACTTACTAGCCAGGTAACCTAGGGCACATTCCTTTCTGAATTTCTTTCTTCTTCTGTCAGATGGGAATCATGGTTCCCAACTTGCAGCTCGTTGTGAGCAATAAATAAAATACATAGAGGGCCTGGCATACAAGCATTCCATAAATGATCATCCTTTGTCATGGACGGTGCAGAAACAAAAATCTGTTTTCTTAATATTTGTGTCTTAGTCTAAATCCAATTCAAAATGAGTTGACTGCACAGCCAACACTGTAACAATAGTTATTTAGAATTTGCTATTTTACAGAGCTGAAGAACCTATACATTATGGAAACATAATGTATGACAGAAGGGTGATCCGAGGCAATACTTATGCTGTACAGACAGGACCATTGGTAAGTATAATTTGAATATTCTAACACAGAGTTTTTCAAACTATTTGTGCTAAAGGACCAGTTTGTTTAAATTTCCAATTTGCTGCAGACTAAAACAGTTACAAAATAAAATACAAATTACTAGAAAAATGAAATTAAAAAAAAAAGACATGCCAAATACAAGGCTGATGGTGGGTGCTGGGGCACGGGCAGTGGGGGAATAGAGAATTAGTGTTTAATGAGTACAGAGGTTCAGCTTTGCAAAATGAAGAGTCTGGAGATAGCTGGTGGTAATAGTTGTACAACACTGTGAACGTGCTTAATGCCACTGAATTCTACACTTAAAAATGGCTAAGATGATAAATTTTATGTGACTTTACCACAATTTTTAAAAATAATTAAAAAATACAGAAGCCCCAATATTTTATTAGATTAACAGAGCTTTGTAAAACTGCTCTAAATGTTTGTAAACTTTTACTCTCAATTTCTATAATCAGATTTTTACAGACCAGTTCAAACAGTTCACAGACAATACTCTAAGTAGCACTGGTATAACATATTTAGGATTCTTTAAATTATTTCATACTATAATACTATTTTCATTGTTTAATCAAAAATTATTTAATCCACTAAACATATTTACTGAGTTTTAGGTCCTGTGTTGAGAACCTGGGAAACAGAGATGATTAAGATGTGACGTGACATTAAGAGTGATGAATTCTTGGCACAGAAATAGAAATATAGTTCAGTTCATCTATAAATACTGTATGATATATTCATGCCTAACACCACACGGTGATATATGGAATATTAGATATTCTGAAACATGTACATCAAAGCTATCTAGAAAACTCACTGAAAATATGTATGTTTCAGCCCAAACCTGGAACTACTGCATTAGAACCTTCAAGGGTTGGATACAGGAATGTTCATCATTAGAAACTTCTCCAGGCAGCTCTGGTACAGCCAGTTCAGGGACCAACATTTGAAAACAACAGCTGAAACATGCAATAGAAATATATTTTTAAGCATCATCTTCTGGCAGTAGCAGTGAGTTCTGGCACACCTAAAACTAAAGGAAAAATGAAAATCACCATATTTTGTTTTTTTAAATTAATATTGTGACGATTTGATTTTTTTTCTTTTTTAGTTCTCTAGTCAATTATTCAACAACTTATCTAAAAACTCTTTGCTGAGACTTCCAGTTCCAGACAAGCAGGAATTTGCCAATAGCCCAAGCAAAGACTGGAAGATTCTGGAGGTGTAAAAAAGGATGTGGACTGGCTAGGGACCTCAGGATTTAAGTGACATAGTGATGAGTTCCCTAAGTCTTCTTTTTATCTCTCACATATCCCATTCAGAGCACTGGAGAAGCCTGCAACCCAGAATAACCAACAGGCACAAGCCTGCTCTCTCTATCCAAAAGACTGCAGGGATGCCTGGGTGGGTGGCTCAGAAGGTTGAGCATCTGCCTTCAGCTCAGGTCATAATCCTCAAGGTCCTGAGATCGAGCCCTACATAGAGCTCCCTGTTCAGTGGGGAGTCTGTTTCTCCCTGTCCTCCTGCTCATGCTCTCTCTCACTATCTCTATCTCTCTCAAATCCATAAATAAAATCCTTAAAAAAAAAAAAAAAAAAAAAAGACTGCAAAAGGGTAACCTAGCAGAACAGAAACTTTTTAATGACCCCTCCTCATCCAAACCCCAGTGGAAAAACTATCCTGCCCCTCCCAGTGGAGTCAGCAAGACTGAGCCGGGGAACTGGACTTCTATTCTCAAGTGGCAGCAACAACATTGAGTCACTCACTGAGTTTTCCTAGGGTGATGGCAGCAGAGTCAGGAGGGAGCTGAATTTTTAATTGTATCTAGCAGCAACAAAGAGAAACAGGTGGGATAAGGCAGTGCTAGCCAGAGTTCCACTCTTCTATACCCAACACTGGTATCAGTAGATCACAGCAAGGAGCTGAAATACTATCCCCACTATGCACCAATAAGGTGTTACCAGTTGATCCTCTGCTTTCACATGGGGCCTAGCAGGATGCTGAACTTCCATTTCCACCCATACCTGCATGCTAAAACAAAAAGGGGTGACTCCTGCTAAAAAGATTAAATAAGATCCAGAGTTTCACATCATAATACCCCAAATTTCCAGGATACAACAAAAAAAAAGAAATCACTCATCATTCCAAGAATCAAGGCAGTCACAACTTCAATGAGAAAAATCAATCAAGAGATGACCACACCAAGATGACTCAGATGTAGGAATTACCTGACAAGGATTTTAAAGCAGTAATCATAAAAAAATGTTTCAATCAAAAGTGAATAGTTATGAACATTCTAAAATGGAAAAACAATATTAGCAAAGAAATAGAAGATATACAAACGAATCAAATGGAAAATATAGAACCAAAATATACAATAACCAAAATTAAAAAGTCACAGGACAGACTCATCAAAAGTAACATAGGGAACAATCAGTGAATTCAAAGTTAAATGAATGGAAATTACCCAGTTGGAACAACAGAAAATAGACCACACACACAAGCCTCATAGCTAAGGAGCAATAACAAAATATCTAACATTCATGTTATCTAAGTCTCTGGAGAAAAGGCATAGGACTGAAAAAATATTGGAAGAAATAGTGCTCGAAAATTCCATAAATTAGGCAAAAGGTAAAAACCTACAGATTTGAAAAGTCAATTGAACCCCAAGCAGGAAAAATCTAAAGAAATTCACACAAAGACACATCAAGATCAAACTTCAAAACTAAAATCAAGGGGCACCTGAATGGCTCAACTGGTGTCTGCCATTGGCTCAGATCATGATCCCAGGGTCCTGGGATATAGCCCCAAGTCGGGCTCCCTGCTCAGTAGGGAGTCTGCTTCTCCCTCTCCCTCAGCTGCTCCCCCCTCCCCCCGCTTTTGCGCGCGCTCTCTCTCTCTCTCTCTCTCTCTCTGTCTTTCTCATTCTCTCTGTGAAATAAAAAATCTTAAAAAAAAATGAAACTAAGATAAAAAAAATCTTGAAAGCAGCCAAAGACACGACACATTACCGGAAGAGGAACAATCATTTGAATAACAGTGGGTTCCTCATTTGAAACAATGGAGGCCAGAAAAAAGTGGCACAGTATTTTTCAAGTCCTGAAAGAAAAGGACTATCAAGCCCTAATTCTAATCCAGTAAACATATTGTTCATGAATAAAGGGGAAATCAAGTCATTCTCAGATGAAGGAATTGTGTTTGATGGTTGAAGTAAAATTATATCATCACCTGATGTAGTGCTTAATGTATGTATATTAATATACATTAATATTTAAGATGATTATATTTTTAAGGAAAATGAGAGTATCTAAATGGAAGTAAAATTTCTGCCTTTCACATGAAGTGGTAAAATGTTGATATTAAATGTTAACTGTGATCCAGGTACATAGTATACTGTAAACCTTTTTATATTTTTAAACCTATGCAAAGAGATATAGTCAAGGTATTACAGATAAATCAAAAATGAATTCTAAAAAATGTTACAACTAATTCACAGAAGGAAAGAAAAAAAAATGAAAAACAAAGCAAAAGTAAATTGGCAGACAGCCCTAACATAACAATAGTTGCTTTAAAAGTAAATGGTCTAAAATAAGCCAGTTAGAAGACAGATAAGCAGAGTAGATAAAAAACATAACCCAACTGTATTCTGTCTACAAGAAATTCATTTCAATTACAGTGATGTAGGCAGGGCAAAAGTAAAAGGATGGGAAAAAATATACAAACTTTTAAGAAGTAGTTGTAGATATATAAATAACAGTTAAAGTAGACCCAAGGAAAACAGTATTATCAGGGACAAAGAAGGACATTACATAATGGTAAAAAGGTCACAATATACCAAGAAGATATGGCAGTCTTTAGTGTATATGCACCAAACAACAGAGTTCAAAATACATGAAGCTAAAACTGAAAGGAGAAATAGACAAGTCCACAATTTTAGTTGGGAACTTCAACATCCTTCTCTTAGAAAATCAGCAAGGGTATAGAAGAACTACACAATACCATCAACCAATAGGTTGTAATTAATATCTATACAACACTTCACCTGACAACAGAATACATAAATCTTTTAAAAAGAGAGATTTATTTATTTATTTTAGAGAGCGTGAGTAGGGGTGGGGGTACAGAGGGAGAGACAACCTCAAGCAGACTCCCCACTGAGTGCAGAGCCCAGTGGAGGGTTTCATTTCATGACTCTGAGATCACAACCTGAGCCAAAACCAAAGTCAGATGCTTAACTGACTGCACCACCCCAGGCACCCCAGAATACATACGGTTTTGAAGCACCTATGGAATATTGACCAAGAGAAAAAAATCCTGGGTTACAAAATATCTCAATATATTTAAGATATTTGAAATTATACAGAGTATGGCTCTCTGACCATAATGGAATAATGTCTCTCAAAATTTCAAATAGAAATCAATAATAGATGATAACTGGAAAATCTTCAAACACTTGAATATTAAGCAGCATGCTTCCAAATAATCCAGAGAGGAAGTATTAAAGGGAATTTTGAAAGACTACCTAGGACTGAATGAAGATACAACGAATCAAAATTTGTGTTTCATGCCAAAACAGTGCTGAGATGGAATAAAAGACCTCAAATCAATCATCTAAGCTCCTACCTCAATGAACAGGGAAAAGATGAGAAAAATAAACCCAAAGCAAGCAGAAGGAAGAAAATAATAAAGATAAAAGCAGAAATCACTTACATTGAAAACAAAAGAGGGGCACCTGGGTGTCTCAATCAGCTCAGTGTTGGATTCTTGATTTCAGCTCACATCATGATCTCAGGGTTATGAGATCAAGCCTAGCAACTGGCTCCATGATTAAGATTCTCTCCCCCTCCTCCCACTGCTCCTCCTCCCTATCCCCACTTGCTCTCTTTCTCTCCCTACCTCTCTCAAAAAATAAAAATAAAAATAAAAAAAATAGGGGCACCTGAATGGCTCAGTTGGTTAAGTGTCAGACTCTTAGTTTTGGCTCAGGTCATGATCTCATGGGTCCTGAGACTTGAGCCTTGCTTCAGCCTGCACACTTAGTGGGGAGTCTGGTTGAAGATTCTCTCCCCTTGCCCCCTCCCACCCCACACATGCACACTCTCTCTCAAATAAATATTTTTTAAAGATGTATACAAAAACAATAGAGAAAATCAATGAAACCAAAAGCTGGTTCTCAGAATAAATAAATAAAATTGATAAACCTCTAGCAAGACTATCAAAAAAAAAAAGAGAGAGAAAGAAGACACAAATGGCAAATACTAGAATGACTGTCAAGGGATATAACCATAAATCCTGCCACCATGAAAGTTTAAAGGCCATTTTTTTTATCTTTGAAAAGATCAATAAAATTGATAAACCTCTACCAAGACTAACAAAGAAAGTAAAAGAGAAGAAATAAATAAGCAAATGCCAGGGATTATGCATCTATTAAAAGAATAAAAGGATCATAATGGAACACTACAAACATACATATAAATTCAACAAACTAAATGAAATGGACTAATTCTTTAAACTATAAACTACCAAAATTCACCTAACATGAAAAATATATTCTGAATTATCCTATAATACTAAAGAAATTGGATTTCTAATTTAAAATAAATATCCAGGCCAGATAGTTTCACTGGAAAATTCTACCATTTTTTAAAAATTCTCATTGATTTTATACAATTTACACAATTTTACAAAATCCCTTCCAGAAAACAAAAGAGGAACACTTCAGGTAATCAGTATTAACCTGATATCCAAACCAGACAAAGATACTAAAAACTATAGACCAATAGCTATCATGAATGTAGATGCAAAAATCCTCAATAAAATATTAGCAAATAGAATCCAGCACAGATTCCACACTCAGTGGGAAGTCTGCTTAAGAATCTCTCTCCCTCTACCCCTCCACACTCCACTCATGTGCTTCTCTCTCTCAAAAAAATAAATAAAATAAATGTATGATATCACAACTTCAGAAAAACTGTATGCATTTAAATGACAATAGCCATTGTATTAGGGAAATGGGATTAAAGTAAGATTTAATGTTATTACATTGTCATTTCAATCAAAATGTTTTTACAATTCTAATTTTAAATATTAAATTTTTTTCATGCAAAATACTTTCATATTTCCCCTCTTTTCATATTTACCTTGAGATAAGACAGGTTAGCTGCAGAGAGTGACCACAGGATGAAATAAAGATATGACATTAAGGACATCCAAACTTTGCAGAACTACTATAAATAATTATATTTTTAGTCCTTAATCAGCTATTGTTTTGTGCACTGGGACAGGTCTTTGTTTGGACTGACAATATTTTTTGTGAGCTAATATATTTTTTCAGGAATTTTGTTTAAATGAAATTCAAATTTTTAAAAAATCCTAGTGCTTTTCAATTCATTAAACAACACATTAATATGTAATGTAACTGAGTAATTATATAGTATACTAGGTTAGTAGGCATCCAAGGAATTCATGGTAAAAATGCTTGACTGAGAAAAAACAATTTATTAGGATTCTGCAGCTGTTTATTCCAGCTAATAGTCATACTTTCAAGTTATGTATGTGCTTCATCAGATAAATTTATAATTACCTGACAAAGTTCAAATAGAATTTTAATCATGAAATCACTGATAATCAGGAAGCATTTTATGACAGATGCCTTTATGCTATCGAAGAATCACTTCTGGAATGGCAGCTCCAAAAGTTTTGAAAATATTTTCTAAATTTTAGAAGCCTTTTCTCTCACTCAGCCTGGGCAGCCTGATCCTATAGAGATTCAGAGACAGCAGCAGGCTAAGAGGAGGGCTCTTGCAAGAAAACGAGCCCAAGAACAGCTCAGACCACGAACCCCCGAACCTGTGGAAGGCAGAAAGCATGTGGATGTGCAAACAGGTAATGTGACCATGCCACTGGCATCATGGCTCCTGGGTTTGCTCAGTTTTCTAAGTCTGTTCATTTTTCATTTGGCTTTTTTATTACTTATGTATCTGTTATGCCATGAATTTTATGGGGCAGCCCAGGTGGCTCAGCGGTTTAGCACCACCTTCGGCCCAGGGTGTGATCCTGGAGACCTGGGATTGAGTCCCAAGTCAGGCTCCCTGCATGGAGCCTGCTTCTCCCTCTGCCTGTGTCTCTGCCTCTCTCCTTCTCTCTCTCTCTCTCTCTCTAATTATTTATAAATAAATAAATAAATAAATAAATTTTTGTTGTTATTTATTTATTTATTTATTTAAATGATTGGCCACATTAATTCTCTCTTAGCCCTTTTCACATACTTTTTTCTCAAATTGGGATTATTTCTCACTTTTTCTTTTATACACCAACATCAATCACTGCTGGACCTAGAGTAGAAGAGAGCAAGTTCTCTTTTGGCATTTTATTTCTCTTTTAAGAGGCATGAACTCATCCAGATCTGAGTCCTCTACCTCTTTCCCCAGAGCCTCTTTTCTTCTTCTTTTTATTCTTCTTCCACTGCACATACTCCCAAGGCCCCACAGACTTTCCTACTTATCTGGCTGTTCTCAGCTAGGGAGGCTTTCCTGGACCTACAGGGTCTACCTGTGTTGTCCGAATCTTGATAATCAGATAACACTTAGTGTTTTCCTTAGGCTGATGTAACTATTCAGGAATCACCTTGCACTTTGCCAAGATGGTGAGTGGCTGCAACAGTTATTTCTGGGTGGTTAGGGCAAAAGGAAGCGAACCATTCCATGCCTTTCCCACCCACCCCTACCTTGAGGCCATGTCTAGAATGCATCTGTCTGTAATTAGCCAATGTAGCCATAATTCTGCAAGAGCTAAATTTTACTGTTTCTTTATACCATCAGAATAGTAAGTGATAAAGTAACAGCCACCTTGTATTGAGTTTTCCTATATCTCAGAGACTATTCTAGTCCTCTACCTGGGTATCTCCTTTATTATTAAAGACCCTTGTGACAGATAATTATGATCCCTTTTACAGATAAAGAAACTAAGGCTCTAAGAAGATGTAACTTGACTAGGTCCTATGTTCAACATCTGACTCCAGTTCTGATGTTCTTTGCATGATACCACACTGCCCTTGCCTCACATAAATTATTCCTAAGGTGAAATTTGTCGTCATGTATCTGTTTATAATCTATAGCCTAGATATAATCAAGTAGCACAGTGATATGATGCCTAATTTTTTAAACATCCAGAAATTTTCATATCTTTATACATTCACTATCTTAGGAGTCAGTTATATAGATGGATTATTAACTTTCCATCCCCAATTATACTTTGCATCTTACACACATCTAGGCTTCATATTCTTCTTTAGTTCCATGTTCAAGTACAAAGCTCAGTGCTTTCTCAACCTTCCTTCAATGTCCTAGTCCGACTGACTCTAGTCTTCCAAATACATAAAAATGCTTAGTACAACAGGTACTAAGAATGAATTTAATCCCACACTTCAGCACTTCCTTTTCTGATCCATTTAGTTTTGTTTTGAAGGAGCTAAAGTTTCAATGCACATATATGCCTGAAATAGACCAGAATTTCAAACTCAATGTATATGGTATTCTCTTAGAAATATACCTTGAAGAAATTGCTGACCGCATAATAGAAGTTGATATGGAATGCCAAACAGATGCATTTTTGGATAGACCACCAACACCACTCTTTATTCCTGCCAAAACTGGCAAAGATGTGGCCACCCAAATACTAGAAGGAGAGGTATAGTACATTATTTGGACTTCCTTCTATCTTCTTTATAAATAGGTAAAGTTAGGTTTAGCTAAAAGCTTACAAACCATTTCATAATCAGAAAGATTCTACTTACTGGATTTCTTTCCAAATATACCTATAATAGTTTTATACTGAAATACCATGTTCTGATTTCCCCTTTGCTGATCAGAGATAAAAATCATTAGAAATATTTTTAGAATATCTGTACTTTGATTTTTTTTATTGATATATTGATTAATATATCAATATTAATATAATATATTAATATATATTAATATATACAAATTTACAAGGTAAATTTGTATCAAATAAAGAAAAATAGTATCTCTGGTAGAAATTCCACTATTAGTTGCTTTTAAATTATATAGTTTTCATGTAGATAATTTCTCTGTATTAGAAAAAAAATCCTAAAATAACTACATTTTTCATGTCAATATAGAATGCATAAATAGGCCAGTCTATGAAACTGAAGAGAAGGCAATGCTTATGTGCATAATGATGTAATTGAGATTTAAGACTTATCTGAAGGAGGGATCCCTGGGTGGCGCAGTGGTTTGGCGCCTGCCTTTGGCCCAGGGCGCGATCCTGGAGACCCGGGATCGAATCCCACGTCGGGCTCCTGGTGCATGGAGCCTGCTTCTCCCTCTGCCTGCATCTCTGCCTTCTCTCTCTCTCTCTGTGACTATCATAAATAAATAAAAAAAAATTAAAAAAAAAAAAGACTTATCTGAAGGAACTTGAAAGAACTGCTATTGAAATTGGGAAATAAAATAAGTCTTCACAGACTACATAGAAGGGTATATTTGCCTCCAAATCCTAAAGAGAAATCACCAAAATTCCCATTATTCATTCTTATTCCTTATTCTTCAAACTGTTAGCAAAAACAACCAGTAAAAAATTGAGTAGAAAGGGCAAAAAAATAAGAAATATAAGAATATTTCCTTTGGGTTTCAGAGTTTGATCTTAAAATTGAGTATCAGGTTCATTTTGATGACTACATAGGTCTTTTTATAATTTTGACTGCTATTCTGTGTGCCCTGCAGGGCTATTTTGAGTTTTGGAAACTATAAGTAAAGCACCATCATGGTGTCTAGCACACAGAAGTTCCTCAATAAATAGTACCCTGTCATTACTGCTTTTCTGGATATTTTTTCTTTGAGCTTTTGGTTCATGATTAAAACTTTACATTTGCTTTGTTTTGTGTGTTTAAGCTCTTTGACTTTGATCTGGAAGTAAAACCAATGTTAGAAGTTCTGGTGGGGAAGACCATTGAGCAGTCTCTTCTGGAAGTAATGGAAGAAGAAGAGTTGGCTAACCTGAGGGCCACTCAGTATGCATATGAAGAGTTACGCAATGTTGAACTAGCTGAAGTTCAGCGACTTGAAGAGCAAGAGAGACGACACAGAGAAGAAAAAGTATAGAATTTGAGTTTTTTTTCTTAGTCTTTGACTATTTTTAACAGATTATTTTCTGAATTACATGTGGTATGTCATAGAGCTAATCTTTGCAGATACATTAGAAACAAGCTTATAGCTCAGTTATCTCCTCTTCTGTAGATCACAGATCTTTCATGCACAGAATCACATTCTTTAAATACCAGCTTACATAAATGAACCTAAATAGAGTTTCCAAAAGTTTCTAAATGTAATAAATTACATATGTCCCAACTGAAAGACATTCTTCAATACCAAGATTTCTAGTGAAGGAAATCTATTGGTTTGCCATAAATTGGTGGGAAAAAAAAAAAAAAAAAAAACAGTGTAAGGGAAAAGGGGAGGAGTATATTGGGAATAGGTGGCATGAGAAAGCAAAGGATCTGGATAGAATTCTGAATTCTGGATCTTTTTCTCAGTGGCCAGGCCCCTCTCTATACCCTAGGGATCCTCCAGAACTTCATTATAGAATATAATCTTATATTCCAGGTTTTTAGAACTTTTAATAAGAAAAGTTTTAGAATCTAGTTTTTAAAATATGCCAGTAACCTTCAGTTAGGAAATACGAGGCTCAGTAATCTCTAAAGGTTTTTTACAGGTCTTTCTGGGTCTGGAAATAATTGTTGCCCTATATTGGACACCGAATGGATAAATTATGTAGGAGTGCCTAAATATGTAAAAGAGTTCAAATAATGTCCCACAGAGTCTAACTTACTAGACTCGAGCACAGAATAGGTTAGTTGTTGGGATGTTCTACTCAATACCTAATGAAATTTTCAATTTTTCTCCAAAATGAATAATTAATTGTGTAAAGGATATAGGGTATAGGGCTTATGGTAGAGATAATGTAAATGCAAGACTATTTGTTTACAAATGTGAAAAGTGGCAAAATTAGCTTTGTTGAAAAAATCAGGGAAATCTTTATCAAAGCAAACTTGTT
Organism: Canis lupus dingo; assembly: GCF_003254725.2. Lineage (NCBI taxonomy): Eukaryota > Metazoa > Chordata > Mammalia > Carnivora > Canidae > Canis > Canis lupus. The sequence goes on along the minus strand of NC_064243.1, from coordinate 48,328,359 downwards.
TATTTACTATTAGGAAATATACTATGAAAATAATGAATGCAAATCATCTAAATTTATATTTGCTTAAACTCTGAAAACAGACTTCATATGAAACTATATTAATGCTCCCACTTCCACATGGGAGAAGAGAAGATGGTTCATTAGCTTTATAGATGTACTGTGGTCTACAAGAAGCAACAACAACAAAAGAGAGGTTTTTAAGTTTCAGAGCTCAATGAATTCAAAGAAGCATTACAAATGAAACAACTCACCCAAGTTCTTTAACTGAAGATGTCTGAGCAACTGTAATTTTCATATTAATTATAATTTATGATAATACTAATTACAAATACACATAAGTGTTATTATTCTTTGCTATTACCCATACAAATATATACATCTTGAAATTATTTTACTTAAAAATGGACCAGAAGATGAATCTTACCTAAGCTCCACCTCTTTTTTTGAATTCGATACCCAGGAGCTGCTGAAATTCATTAAAATCCTGATAAAGAATATGAACCATTAATAGATCCCTTGCTGTCCATTTTTTGATACAAATATGTGTCCAGAGTCTCCCACTCACTAGATTCAGAGTTTGGGGAGGACTTCACAGCTATGTAACCGTATGCGGTGGTGTTTTCTGTGTGCAGGAGCGTCGGAAGCAACAGCAGTGGGAGGTGGTGTACAAGCACAACGAGACCTCGCAGAAGGTTGCGGCTCGGGTGTTCGCACAGCGTTACCTGGCAGACCTCCTCCCGTCCGTGTTTGGCAGTCTCAGGGACGGTGGCTACTTCTTTGATCCCATCGAACGAGGTTCGTGGAGGTGTTGTTAGATCCCTGTGTACAATAAGCATCCTCTGAATTCTTCCAAGTAATCCCATGCCCATTTTTATTCTGAGTTGGAAACTATCCTTAAATGTTTAAAGTCAATTAAGTTGTTTTAAGTAAGAACTATTACTAATGAGAGGTAGGCATACTGTAAAGATCTTGATTTTGGATGTCAGTTTGTCTTTACTATTGGATGGATAGTAGGAAGAAATATAGACTTGATGTCAAAAATTTGAATTTGGGTCCCAGTTTCATCATCAACCAGCCATATCACCTTCAATTTCCTCAGGCTGAAATGAGGATTATTTAGGAGCTAAATGTCGTAATACGTATGGAACATGATATGTATAAGATGTGCGTAAGTGGTTGTTAATTTTTTTCTCAGCTGACTTCCTTTTCCACTCAAAAACCCTTTGGGGGCAGCAATGAAAGTCATGTATTCATTTAATTAGGTGTTCCCACTATCTCAGGCACTGTATTAGGTGTGGAGATAAAAATAAGGAGACCTGGTCTCTGCCTTTAGAGAACTCATACCGGTCAGCCCTATCAGAGCACCTGCCCAGAACCCCCCTCAGCTAGTCCCACCATATGAAGGGTAAGTCTTGCTGTTCCTCACCCTCCTTCCTCAAGTTCAAAAGCACTTAAATCCACATTGCTTTTGTATACAGGTCCTATTTCAAATGGCTAATAGTATTATGGGGCAGAGTTTAGGGATGTTAATTTTCCCTGACTACATATTCAGTTCAGTACACATACATAGAGGTCAGATTACACACAAATATTATTAGTTCACATTTATATTGTACTTTACCATTTATGTAGTATTTTCCATGCATGATAGCATTTGATCCTCCCAGTAACCCTTGGGAGTAGATAGGGAAGATTAATTCCCATTTTGCAGAAGTAGAAACTGAAACTCAGAAAAGTAAAATGCCTTCTCCCAAACAGCCAGGGAAGCCATTAGGCCTCAGACCCTGAGCCCAGATCCAGTATTCTTTCCATGTTGCCCTGCCACCCCACCGGGGTCTAGCTAGACCTCTGTTGTTAGACACAGAGGCTGTTGTTAGACACAGAGGCTGTTTTCTTCTCGCATGAAATGCTGAAAAAGTCAACTACAGATCATTTAGAAGCTTGGAAATGAGATTCATGCCTCAGAAGAAATTATTTCTAGTCGTGAGTATAATATTCTATTACACTCTCTACTGACACTCCACTGAAAAGTAACAGATGCCACCCCCCCTCAAAAAAAAGCTGTTTTGAAACATTAAAATGTATATTATAATGGACCATAATTTTTAAACGCTCCTGTAATGGAGTAGATTTCCATTTCAGTTTGAACAAACTTACCACTAATGGGAGCACCTAGTTTTTGACTCATTTCTAGCCTTCTCAGATACTCTGACCCTTGTCCCTGACACTTGGTCAGCTTATCCTAGGCCCTGGGCTTCAGTTGGGGGGCATTTCTTCTATCAGCCTGGTTCAATTCCAGATTTGGATTGGAGTCCTGCTCCCAGACCCACATCTTCCTCCCCACTCCCCAGCCTACCTACCTACCTACCTTCTTCACACACCTCAGATTGTGTAGTTGGCGCCAAAGGCCTGGACTTCAAGGAAAACCTCATAGTTTGGAAAATACTATTTCTATTGCAATAGAAAGAAAGTGGACCAGAATATACCTAGAGAATGTAGCAAAAGTAATGCTATATAAGTCTATGTGACATTTTGTATTAAGAAAACAGTGTTGGGACGCCTGGGTGGCTCAGTGGTTGAGCATCTGCCTTTGGCTCAGGGTATGATCCTGGCGTCCCGGAATCAATTCCTGCATCAGGTTCTCTGCATGGAGCCTGCTTCCCCCTCTTCCTACATCTCTGCCTCTCTCTGTGTGTCTCTTGTGAATAAATAAATAAAACCTTAAAAAAAAAAGAGAGAGAGAGAGAAAACAGTGTTGAGGAATCTTCAACATTTAGGGAGAAAGCACAGATTCTTCCTATCTATAATGATCCATAAAAATCATTATAATGATTATAATGAAATTAACTTTTTTTATTACAGATATTGAGATAGGATTCCTTCCATGGCTAATGAATGAAGTTGACAAAACCATGGAATACAATATGGTGGGAAGAACAGTGCTTGACAGTAAGCTCTTTTATTCTAATTAAAAGTCACTTCTGGGGGTCCCTGGGTGGCTCATTTGGTTAAGCATCTGACTCTTGATTTCGGCTCTGATCATGAGATTGAGCCCATGTCGGCCTCCATGCTGGGTGTAGAGCCTGCTTAATATTCTCTCTCTCTCCCTCTCCCTCTGCCTACCCCTGTACTTGTGCTCACAAGTGTGCTTGCTCTCTGTCTGTCTCATTCTCACTCCCTCTCTCTCAAAAAGAAAAAGAAGAAAAATCACTTCTAGAGTTCCTGGCTGGCTCAGTCAGTAGAGCATTGGACTCTTGATCTTGGGGTTGTAAGTTCAAGCTCCACACTGCATGTAGAGGCTACTTAAAAAAATAAAATCCTTTTTTTAAAATAAATTCTTTAAAAAAAGCCATTTCTGAAATTTTTCAGCAGGAAGAATAAATAGAAGAAAGATGTTAAGTTTTACAGTTTCATTTTTAAAATTTCTTTGTCAATTATATTAACAAAGGCACAAATTTTTACCCTCAAGAATACTTTTGATTCTTATATAATTTGCTCAGAATTAATACCTTTTGTTATTACTTTATAAATAATATTCTGTTAAAACAGGCATTGACTATAATACATACTAAATGCATTAAGTGGCAGAGAAGTTAAATGTGCTGACTTTGCATAAAAATGATACAGGGAAGGGCTGAGGCCTAGGGAGTGCTTTATATGCATATGTAAGTCAGCATTATAACTAGTCAAATATGAACAATCACAGTGATTTTGCACGTCTAATTTTTCAGTGTTGATTCGTGAGGTGGTCGAGAAGAGACTGGCTATGTATGAGCATAAGGAGGACCAGCCTCCATTTGTGCAGTCTGAGGATGGGTTCAGTGGCCCCAGAGCAATGAGAGAATCCCTGATGGGTGATGAATTCCATGAACAAAGTGCATCACAGTCACAGAGGGTACTTCAGGCCAGAGACTCCCTGCAAAGAACACCAAGCAACAGAAGGTATATGGAGAATGTGTCATCCCAAGAAAGGAAGCTTACGGAAGAAGAAGATGATGAACAAACAGAAAGGAATATCTCAGGGAGAGAACTATTATAACTAAGGGGAACTCTCGAGCCACGACCACTCAGCGGCCAGGCAGCAGTGCCAGCAATCAGGTAACGATGTGTAGGTCCCCTCAGCCTATGGAAATTATGTTGTATTTACCCAACATGTTTTTTTGTCTAATGGACTGGGCAAATCAAATATGTTGAAATAATAAAACTAATTAAAAATGAAAATTCATTTATTTAATGGCAGAATATCTAGAAGCTATGTTGTACGTGTCTAATGACAAGCTGTCCCTTACCACGAATATAATTAACCAATGTATTTTCCCTTAAATTTTGTGGGTTAGGGTTTTTTTTTTTTTTTTGTATCATATTTAATGTTAGGTATCGGTTTGCAGTCAGCCACTGAGCCTTTCTGCTCTGTAGGAAAACTATTTCACCTACTCCATGAAAGAACACCTTCCATCTTCAATATTTAAATAAGGCTCCAGAGATTCTGTGACTTGGTCATATGCTCTTGTCTGTTTTTTCACATTCCTGATATTATCACATTCCAGACAATACCAATAAAGCCAAAGTCCCTTCCCGCCCTTCTGCAGTTCCACTCCCATCCTCACTGTTATCATTATTATAATTAGGTATGTACCTTCTCAGCCTTTTTCAAGATATTCATACACATATATTTGAACATCGGAAGATAATACAGGTTCGTTTCTCTTTATGAAAATATAAATGTCTAGTTTGCATTTTTCACCTAACTGTATCTTAGACCTTAAGTGTTAGTACCTGTAAATCACTCTTTAAAATACAATAAAGCTATTATAGATTATGACTGTTATAGGGAGTTCACCTTTGACTTTTTAATCTGAACTTGTCTGAAGAGTTTACCGCACTATTGAAAATCACAGGTATTTTATCTCTAAAGTCCCATTAATCTTAAGCAATCATTGAAGTTCTCTGAAGCTTTAGGTATATATGGCTTATTTTTCTCAGCATATGTGTAGATTTATAAGCTTTATGATTTGAAATAACTTGCAGTTATTAACACATTTATCTTAATTTCAAGTGAGGTACCAAAAATGTATCCACACTTGAAAAATGGAAAAAGAACATCTTCCTCCATTTGTAAAAAGAAACGCACTGTGTGTCTATATAGCCTTATATGGTTCTCAAACCATTTTTTCACATATTATACCAGTTTATCATTTTAACCTCCTGGCAACACATCTGAGGTATGCATGACAATATTTTATTTTTGTGTCCAACCAATGTTGTTAGGTCAGCCGGCAAATATTAGCTGCATGCTTGCAGTGTGTTGGGCACTGTTGCAGGAAGCCAGCCTAACAGATGAGCTAAATGAGGTAGGGGTCTACACAAGGAAACAGCGGCTCAAGGATTTTAAGTGATTTACTATAAGTCAAGAATCTAGTTAAGTAATGATATGGAAGCTGACCCAAATCTTCTTCCTTCTAATCTACTGTACTTTCTTGTAAACAACCTTGAGCCCTTGTGAGGTACAAAGAATAACTTTAAATAAATTATTGCATTAGTAGCACTTTAAAAATTGGAATCCCACCTGTTACTATTGCTAGGTTATTCCATGTTGTTAAAGTCTTTATGAGCAACCTGAAATATATAAGATTTTAATTTTGGCAGGAAGAGCAAGACATTTTTTTAATTGAGGTCACTGTGAATCATTATTGTTATTGATTTTAAAATACCTACAATTTGAAGAATGCTTTCAAAATGGATTAGAGGTTGATTATCTTCTACAATTCTAATCCTCTTCTACAGTACCCTAACCCATTAAACACTTTGCAGATGTTCCACTAAACATCCAGACCTGTGGTCTATAATTCCATGAATTAATTCAATTTAGTAATACGTGAAAATCTGTAGACTCCACACTGAAATTGGTTTTAAGCTTAACTGCCATCCTATTCAATGCTAGAGAGAAATAAAAATGATTAAAAGATTAGGTCTGGGGCGCCTGGGTGGCACAGTCAGTTAAGCATCCGAGTCATGGTTTTGGCTGAGGTCACAATCTCAGGGTCCTGCCCCAAGTCCTTCTCAAGCCCCAAGTCCTTCCCACTCCCCACTCAGCAAGGAATCTGCTTCAGATTCTCTTCCTCCCACAGCCTCTCTCCCACTTATGTTCTCTCTCTCTCTCTCTCTCTCTTTCTCAAATAAATAAATCTTTTTTTAAAAAAAAATAGAGATTAGGTCACTGTCCCTGTGAGAAAACGTAGAGAAACAGGTTATATATTATCTGGAGAAAAAATATTGAATGGAAACTTCAAACTGGCTTTGACATTTGCTAATACTGTTCCTGTAAGTTCTATTCCTTTCCATTGCTTCTACTAACACTAGGCTAACAGAAGCTAAATAGTAATAAAATGCATGTTATATAATAAATGTATAGAGACTGTCATCCCTCGTAGTGATGAATTCCCATATCACTAAAATAGGTCAGGGAGGTCAAAGTAATTTTCTCCATCATCACTTCCAAGCCATTCTGACTTCTGTTGAGCTGAGGGATATTGGCACAACCTGGAAAGTCACTCAGAACAGCTCAGGGGGTGCCTGGAAGCATGGACACCTGGGCTTGCTTTCTCACCTGCAAGGATATAGTTTTCACCCCACACAGAGAGGCTTGCCTTTGTAATTAAGAAAAAGAACTGCCTTATCAGTCCTGTTTTATTTTTGAAATATGGGAGGGTGGAAGACCTACAGAAAGAAAAGGTATTTGGAGATTATAATTCCTTTGAAAGTTATAATGGGGATGAGACAAGTGGCATTTTCATATCATATCAAAATGTAATGGTACCATAACCATCAAAATGTTAACAATACCCACTTCTTCTTTTCCAGAAGACTGTCATTTTCTTTTCTTTTCTTTTTAAGATTTTATTTATTTATTCATGAGAGACAGAAAGAAGCAGAGACACAGGCAGAGGGAGAAGCAGGTTCCCTGTGGGGAGCCCAATGCAGGACTCATCCCAGAACCCCGGGGATCACGACCTGAACCAAAGGCAGACGCTCAATTACTGAGTCACTCGGTGCCCCAAGAGTGTCATTTTCTTATCATGTTGTTAAAGCATATCAACCACAACAGCTATATTTATTTTTATCTGTAAGCTTAATACTCTTATGCTTCACTTACTATGAAAAATTTGGCACATTCTGCTTTTCTATTTTGTGTATAGGTGAGTTACAGAAAGTTTATATATATATTCTATAGTTCAATAGCCATAGCCATTTATCTCAATTTATTTAGCATAAAGACATTCTGGAGAGGCCCAAATGGGTTTAATTTCCCCACAGACCAATTAGCACATATTGTTTCTCAGCATTAGTTCCCAAATATAACCAGAACCAACCTCCTGGCCTGTCAAATATGTTATAAATCAGTTGTCACTATAGTGAAAAATACTGTTAATGATATTAGATTGGTACCTGTAATTCTCTCTTTGAATTGGAGGATATTTACCTTTGTGGTCTAGTGATACCAACTTTAATTTGTAATTAAAATTTAATACATTGATAGTTTAGATGATGTTTGTGTGTTTTTCATAAACCATGAAAATAATGTACCTGGAATATGTGAATTAGAAGAGACTGTAATAACACTACAAGTTTGCTCATAAATAAAATCTATGAAGATACTAAAGAGTTTGAAACTTCAGGATAGGGATGCCTAGGTGGCTCTGCAGTTGAGCATCTGCCTTCAGCTCAGGGCATGATCCCAAGTCCTGGGATCAAATCCCACATCAGGCTCCTTTCCTTGTGTGGAACCTGCTTCTCTCTCTGCCTGTGTCTCTGCCTCTCTCTCTCTCTGTCTCTCATGAACAAATAAATAAAATCTTCAAAAGAGGAAAAAAAAAGAAGCTTCAGGATAAAAATATCTTGAAGATAACATTTAAATAATTTTAAATCTTTTTTGAGGAGAGTTCAAAGAATGAATAAGTTTTTATCACTATATGCATTTATAATTTTTGTAAATATTAAGTATGTTTATGGTACTTAGAGATGGTCTTTTGATTATATCGATATCCATCTTTACCACTAGGTGCCAGTAAAACTCTAAAGTTAACTTGCCTCTAGCTTCATACATGATGACCATCTGGTAGACAAAGAGTTCAAAAATATAATGTATTCCTTGGAGACTCTAGACTCACACTGAATATTTTATCTTGGCCTAAGCTCATCTTCCAGTTCTGTAGGCATGCCAGTGGACTCCAAGCTGTATCTCAGACCCTGAAAATGGTAGAACTGGCCTTATCTGTCATATACCCTAGTCTTCTATCCAATACAGTATTTTTTTTTTTAAGATTTTGTTTATTTATTCATGAGACACAGAGAGAGAGAGAGAGAGAGAGGCAGAGACACAGGCAGAGGGAGAAGCAGGCTCCACGCAGGGAGCCCGACATGGGACTCAATCTCGGGTCTCCAGGACCAGGCCCTGGGCTGCAGGCAGGCGCTAAACCGCTGAGCTACCCGGGCTGCCCCAATACAGTATGTTTTAATAGAGGATCATTTAGTCCTGATTTAATCACTAAGAATGGAGCTTCCACTTTATGAATGGCTCTAGAATAGTGATTCTATCTTATTTACTTTTGTTTCCCAGCCTCAGGCTTAGTCAATTACATTATTGAGTATTTCTCATTATTTGAAATTTCTCTTCTACTGAGTCAGAATCTGTCCCATTAGAGCTTGTGCTTTTTGGTCATAATCATGTCATTTGGTATGAGTATGATGCATGGAAACAGAATAATTTTATTGCTGTATCAGCCCTATCCTACTCTCCAGTAAGTTTTTCCTTTCATCCAAGTTTTTCTTTCTCTGAATGCAATGTCACCTGTCTTCCCAATTATTCCTCATATGGCATAGTTTCAGAGCTTCCTCACTTTCCATCCTGGTTACTGTTACCTCAAAACCCCTCTGTTTGTTCAACGTTATCTTAAACACGTTTCCTGGAATTAGGTGTACTATTATAGATGTAATCATATATAATTGATTATAATCCTCAGCAGGGAGTACTGTGGGACTAGTCTCTCCCATATTTTAGACATCACCAATTTGCTTCCAAATTCACATATCTAGAAACCTCATTTTTAAAACATAGGAGAGAAAAATCCAAAATGATTTGTAAGCAGTCACCATGTGTCACAAAGTCCACACACTTCGCAATGGACCATCCAAAGCTATTTTAACATAATGCTAACCTATTTGGCTATTTGATTATTAACTCCACAGCATATTGGGAGTAATATATTAACAAGGAGAAAGGGTCTGCTGTGGGGGACCCAGAGGTTAACATTTTAAGAAAAAGGTAGGAAAAGAAGAGATAACTCCAAAAGCACAGCAGTCTGCGGCCAAAATTGAATGTTCCGTCTTTTCCTCCCCGGCTGCTTTAAGCTCGGCCACCATCATGAACGACACAGTAACTATCTGGACCAGGAAGTTCATGACCAACTGACTATTTCAGCGAAAACAGATAGTCATTGATGTTCTCCACCCCAGGAAGGCAACAGTACATAAGACAGAAATTCAGGAAAAACTAGCCAAAATGTACAAGACCACACCAGATGTCATATTTGTATTGGGATTCAGAACCCATTTTGGTGGTGGCAAGACAACTGGCTGTGGCATGATTTATGATTCCTTGGAATACGCAAGGAAAAATGAACCCAAACATAGACTTGCAAGACATGGCCTGTATGAGAAGAAAAAGACACCAAGAAAAAGTGCAAAGAACACAAAAACAGAATGAAGAAAGTCAGGGGGACTGCAAAAGCCAATGTTGGTGCTGGCAAAAAGAAGTGAGCTGGAGACTGGACAACAGAAGGAGTAAAGATTCTGCAGTGGCTTTATCTGTGGTGATTGTGCAGATTTTTCATGAGAGGATTAAAAAACTAAGAACGTTAAAAAAAATTGAATGTTCCTCAGCATGCCCTGAATGCATCATTATATTACAACACAGTACAGAAATTACTGTTTATGGAGGAAACAATTCTGGAATGGTGGAGGAAGGACCTCTGAAAATCTGCTCCTCTGTAGGATCAATGAGAACATAGGCAAAAATTGTCAAAAATCAACATTTTCAGAACCCTGGAAATTAACCAAAAACTTAATGAAGAACATGTATTCAAGAAAATGGCTGGATCTCAATAAGAACAGTAAGCCTTGTGACATTTAACTTGCCCTATTCCCATCTCCTTCTTCCCTGCTCCATGATAACCACAAAAACCAACAGACTCAGAACCAGTTACAGAGAAAACTAGCAGCCCATCAGCCATTAAAAAGAAGCAATACAGGCTTAGAGCTCCCCCAAAAAGCCACATCCCCAGAAAGTTGTCAGTCTGGCAGCTACCTAGAAAAGTCCATTAATAGGGCTTATCTTTATTTGAGAGAGCTTGCTCAGTGAGGGAAGTCCTAACACCAGGACATTGTGTTAAAAAAAAAAAAATCAGTAAATGTTTATCATTGCAGCTGCCTGAGGCGGAAGTACCTATTGGAGCAAACAGCACTCTTGGAAACCCCGGGGAATGAAATGACCATAGGGAGATTTGAAAAGGTTCAATGTATTACTGAGTATAATATATGTGTGTAGGGTGCATTGTAGGGCTGTGTGTCTGCCCAGGAGAGACCTGAGAAGGCTCTAATTTCTCATCTTTGGCTGATCTTGAGGATCTGCACAAAAAGGAGTTAAAAGCTAAATCAAGGGTATAAACTGACGAAATATTGAAGGCATGTCTCAACCTACATAGAAGTCCCTTAGCAAAGGGCAAAAAAAGACTTACCAGTCCAGGGCATTTAAGGAAATCTCTGTCTAATCATTAGCTGACCAAGTAAGCTAACTGAGCTGAGACTTCAGAGGTAGCACACAGCAAAAAAATCCAGACTTCACAGAATTTATTCAGGAAGGCCATTAAACAGGCAAACAGCAACTACAACAAACAGCAACAACAATAAAAACAGGTTGGAGAGGTGGAACAAGAATCTGATATCCAGAATTACCATATTTTCATCCTTTAAATTGTCCAAATTTCAATCAGAAAAAAGAAGACATATAAAAAAAAAAACAGGAAAGTATGGCCCCTGCAAAATTTTAAAAAACACTCAATAGAAACTATTCTTGAGAAAGTGCTTATTTTGAACTTACTGGACAAAGACATTAACTGGCTAGCAAAAATATGTTCAAAGAAGCAAAGGAAATCATCTCTAAAGAATTAAAGTATGAGAATGATGTCTCACCAGATAGTGAATATCCACAGGTTAGAAATCATTTAAGAGAGAGACAGAGAGAGAGAGAGAGAGAGAGATAGCCAAATAGAAATTCTGGTGTTGAAAAGTTCAATAACGGAAATGAAAAATTCACTACAGCTTCAACAGAATTGAGCTGGCAGAAGAAAGAGTCAGTGAAATTGAAGTTAAATCAACTAGAAAAACCCACTCTGAGGAACAAACAAACAAAAGAATGAAGAGAAATGAGCAGAGCCTCAGAGAAATGTGGGACACAATAAATATACTAGCAGACACATCATGGGAATCCCAGGAGAAGAAAAAGTGTAGAAAGAACGTTCAATGAAACCATGGCTGAGAATGTCCTCAATTTGATGAAAAGTGTTAATATTTACAATATTTATGTCCAAGAAATTCAATGAATTCCATATGGGATAAACTCAAGAGATCCATAATTATACACATCATAGTCGAAATGTCAGGAGACAGAAGCAGAGAGAATCTTGAGAGCAATAAGGCAAAAATAACGTATGGTGCAAGTACTCCTCAAGATTAACAGATCACTTCTTACCAGACACAATGGAGAGCAGAAGACAATGGGTATATTCAAAGAATTAAAAGAAAGAGGTTGCCATTCAAGAAGGCTTACAAAACTATTATTAAAAATAAAGGAGGAAATAGTCTGCATAGGCCTATATCAAAGAAATGGATCCACATAGGTCCACATAGGATCACTGGTGAATTCTACTAAATATGTAACAAAGAAATTATATCCGTTCTCTATGATTTCTTCAGATACCAGTGGAAGGGGCATACTTCCTAACTCATTCTATGGGACCAACATTATTCTTAACAGCAAAACCACCCAGACCTTACAAGAAAACTATAGACCAGTATCTCTTATAAACCTAGTTGCCAAAATCCACAACAAATATTAGCAAATTGAGTCCAACAATGTGTAAAAAGAATTATTTACTATGACTTAGTGAGATTTACCCAAGAATGCAAAGTTAGTTTAACATTTTAATATCAACTAATCTATCACATCAGCAGTCTATAAAAGAAGTCACATGAATATATCAATAGATGCAGGAAAAGGTTTTGATAAAATTTAACACCCAGTCATGATTTAAAAAAAAAAAAAAAAAAAAAACTACACACAACTCTCAGTAAACTAGGAGCAGAGAAGAAACCCTCAACTTGAGGAATAAAAAACCATAAGTTAACATCAAAGTGAGAAACTGTAACCTTTCTCAGTGAGATCAGTCACAAAGCAATGACATCCCCTATCACCATTCCTTTTCAACATCATACTGAGAGTCCTAACTAATGCAATAAGACAAGAAAAGGAAAGATACAGATTGGGGAGGAAGAAATAAAACTGTCTTTCTTCATGGTGAGGATTGTCTATGTAGGAAATCTGGGTCTGGACTTCTGGGGAAGATGGCACAGTAGGAGGACTCTAGGCTCACCTCATCCTATGCATACAACTAGATAACACTCACATAAGTATAAATAACCCCCCAAATGACCTGAAGACAGGTGGAATAACTCTATACCTAAATGTAGAGAAGAGGACACATTGAAAATGCCTAGAAAAAAATGCCTGGAAAGGCAGAGAAGTGGTCAGAAACTAAATGGACTCACGGGACTGTCCATCGGAGGGAGGGATGCCATGGGCATGGAAAGGGGAGAGAAATAGATCCCTCCACTGGGAAGCCTAAATGGGGAAGATGAATCTCTATAACATTTGGATTTGAAAACCAGAGGGACTGAATTTCATTAGTTCTTATAACCAGTGGGACTTAAAACCAGGAATTAAAAAAAAAAAAAAAATCAGCAGGCTTGGCTCTGCAAGAGCCAATAGGCAGAGGAAACTGAGTGAGTCCCTGCCCTCAAAGAGACAACACTACAAGCAGCCCATGGAGATACAGCATAGAAGCAGCAGTTTGAAAAGCCATACAGGAAGGAGAGCTATTTACTAATGTCAGAGTGTGTCCCAGAAGGACAGAAATCTCTGGGGAACTCCAGGAATGAAGGAACTGGCAGTCACCATTTCCCAACCCTGTCTCCCAGTGTAAACGCACAACCACTTGCAGGAATTGCTACCTAACTGGCTAGCACTGCTGCCTATTCTCCCCATGCAGTTCTTCCACCAATCCATCCCTCCAGATGACCAATCTCAGTCCCTGCATGGCATAGCCCTGCCCACAGAAGAATAGTGGCAAGCAAAGCTTGCTAGCACAAGAACCCCACCAACCTCCCCAACTATGCTTTCTCAGATCTGCCCTCTCCAAAGCACTCTTAGCCAGAGCCCATACAGGGCAGTGCCACAGGACTGGCAGTACACAAGCAGCCCCCACAGTGGCCAGCACCACTCTGAAGTGACTCCTGCCCTGGGGTGAAGGAAGGATAACCATGCCCACCAGTCAGATGGAGCCCCCAGTAGTGGGCAGGATGCAGACCACTGGTCTGACTGAAGGCCCTGCCTGCCAAGAAAAGCTTCTTGGGTGACAACAGAGGGAAAATAACTCTGGAGTTTGGTGATACTGCATCTCTGGCAAATGCCCAATCTGACTCCACTCAAGCCCAAGGGGCCCAGACTGGCCAATTAACACCACAGGGACTAAACACAGCCCTGAACATAGCTGTATTTCCTAACACAGAGAAACAGACAAAATGAGGAGACAGAGGAATGTGTTCCAAATGAAAGAAGAGGGCAAAAATCACAATAAAAGACCTAAGCAAAATGGAGATAAGTAATATGCCTGTTAGAGAATTTAAAGTAATGGTCATAAAGATACTCATTGCACGATAAAAAAGAGGGAAGGGCATCAGCGAGGCCCTTAACAATAAAATAAAAAAGAACCAATCAGGGATGAAGAACACAATAAATGAAATTTAAAATACACTACATGAAATAAATAGTACAGTAGACAAAGCAGAATAAATCAGTGGCCTGGGGAATAGAACAATGGAAAGTAACCAAGCTGAGCAGGTGAAAGAGAAATAACTATGCAAGATGAGAAAAGACTTAGGAAACTTAGTGATACCATCAAGCATAATAACATTCACATTATAGGGATCTCAGAAAGAGAAGAGAAAGAAAAGAGGACAGAAAATTTATTTGAAAAAATAATAGCTGAAAAATTCCCAAATCTAGGGAAGGAAACAGAAATCTAGATCCAGGAGGCAAAGAGATTCACCAACAAAATTGACCCAAGAAGGTCCACACCCAGACACATAGTAATTAAAAATGGCAAAAAGTAGTGATAGAGAATCTTAAAAGCAGAAGAAAGAAAGAAGAAAGAAAGAAAGAAAGAAAGAAAGAAAGAAAGAAAGAAAGAAAGAAAGAAGAAAGAAAAAGATTACATATAAGGGAAACCTCATAAGGCTATCGCCTGACTTTTCAGCAAAAACTTTACAGGCCAGAAAGAAGTGGCATGATATATTCAAAGTACTGAAAGGAAAAAAAAAAAAAAAAGCAGGCAAGAATACTCTAACTAGCAAGACCATCATTCAGAATAGAAGGAGAAATAATTTCCTAGACAAAGAGTTAAAGGAGTTCATGATCACTAAACCAATCCTATAAGAAATATTCAAAGCGATTTTTTTGAGTGGAAAGGAAAGACCATAAGTAAGAGTAAGGCAAGTAGGAAGCACAAAATCAATAAAAAATAATCTTATATCTGTAAAAATCAGTCAAGGAACTCACAAAAGGATATAAAGTATAACACTATATGCCTAAAACATGGGAAGGAGAGGAGTAAAGAATGGGTTCAAACATAAGTGACCATCAACTTAATATAAACTGCTATACACAGAAGATGTGATATATAAACCAAATGGTAACTCTAAATCAAAAACCAGTAAATAGGGGGCACCTGGAGGTTCAGTCAGTTGAGCATCTGACTCTTGATTCTGGCTCAGGTCATGATCTCAGGGTTGAAGATCAAAGAATCAAAGTCATTATATGCATCTCTTCTGACCACAACATTATGAAATTAGAAGTCAATCACAAGAAAAATATCTAGAAAGAACACAAATACATGGAGGGTAAGTAATATGCTACTTAACAACGAATGGATCAACCAAGAAATCAACAAAGAAATAAAAAAATACACAGAGACAAATTATTTTTTTAAAGATTTTATTTATTTATTCAAGAGAGACACACAGAGAGAGGCAGAGACACAGGCAGAGGCAGGCAAAGAAGCAGGCTCCATGCAGGGAGGCTGATGCAGGACTCGATCCCGGGTCTCAAGGATCACACCTTGCACTGAGGGCAGACGCTTAACCGCTGAGCCACCCAGGCAGCCCATGGAGACAAATTAAAGTGAAAACACAATAGTCCAAAAACTTTGGGAAACAGCAAAAGCTGATCTAAGAGAAAACTTTATAACAATACAGGCCTACTTCAAAAAGCAAGGAAAGGGGATGGGTGGCGCAGCGGTCTGGCGCCTGCCTTTGGCCCAGGGCGCGATCCTGGAGACCGGGGATCGAATCCCGCATCGGGCTCCCAGTGCATGGAGCCTGCTTCTCCCTCTGCCTGTGTCTCTGCCTCTCTCTCTCTCTCTCTGTGACTATCATAAAAAAAAAAAAAAAAGCAAGGAAAATCTCAAACAACCTAACTTTACACCTAAAGGAGCTAGAAAAAGAAGAACAAACAAAACTCATAAACCAGCAGAAGAAAGAAAATAATAAAGATTAAAGCAAAAATAAAATAGAAATGGAAAACAAATAGATCAATGAAACCAGAAGCTGGTTATTTGAAAAGATCAACAAAATTGATATTTAACCAAACTTGTCAAAAAGAGAGAGAGAGAGATGACTCAAATAAGAAAATCAGGGGGATCCCTGGGTGGCGCAGCGGTTTGGCGCCTGCCTTTGGCCCAGGGCGCGATCCTGGAGACCCGGGATCGAATCCCACGTCGGGCTCCCGGTGCATGGGGCCTGCTTCTCCCTCTGCCTGTGTCTCTGCCTCTCTCTCTCTCTCTTTCTCTCTCTCTGTGTGTGTGACTGTCATAAATAAATAAAAATAAATAAAATGAACAAAAAAAAAAAAAAAGAAAATCAGAAAGAGGAGAAATAACCGTCACAGAAATACAAAAAAGAATAGAGATGAAAAATTATATGCCACAAATTGGACAACTTAAAATAAATGGATTAATTTCTAGCAACATATAACTTTCCAAAATTGAATCAGGAAGAAATAAAATTTGAACAATTATCAGCAATGAAATTAAAATAATAATTTTTTTTAAAAACTCCCAACAAACAAAAGTCCAGGACCAGATGACTTCATAGGCAAATTGTACCAAACATTTAAAGAAGAGTTAATACCTATTCTCAAACCATTCCAACAAAAAAGAAAGGAAAATTTCCAAGTTCATTCTTTGAGGCCTGTATCACCCTGATACCAAAACCATATAAAGACGCTGCAGGGGTGCCTGAGTGGTTTATCTCTTCATCTCAGCTCAGGTCTTGTGAATTCAAGCTCCTCATTGAACTCCATGGTGGGCATGGGGCCTATTTAAAAAAGAGAGAGAGAGAGAGAACTACAAGAACTACAGGTCAATATCTGATAAACACAGATGCAAAAATTCTCAACAAAACACTAGCAGACTAAATCCAACAATACATTTTTAAAAATCACTCACCATGATTAAGTGGGATTTATCACTGGAATGCAAGGATGTTTCAATACTTGCAAATGAATCAATGTGATACATCACATTGATAAGAAAAAGGATAAAAACCATATGATCATTTCAGTAAATGCAAAAACATTTGACAAAGTACATCCATTCATGGTTAAAACCCTCAACAAAATAGGTTTAGAGGAAACATACTTCAACATAATAAAGGCCACATGTTAAAACCCTACAGGTAACATCATACTCAATGCTAAAAAAACTGAACATTTCCCCTTAAGATCAGGAATAAGACAAAGATATCCACTCTCACCACTTTTATTTAACATATGACTGAAAGTCCTAGGCACTAAGAAAAAGGAATGAAAGGCATCCAAATTGGTAAGGAAGAAGTAAAACTTTCACTATTTGCAGATGACCCAATACTATATATACAAAACTCTATAAAGATTCCACCAAAAAACTACTAGAACTGATAAACAAATTCAGAACAATTCACAGGGTACAAAATCAATGTATATAAATCCATGCCTTTCTATATACCACTAATAAAGCAACAGAAAGAGAAATTAGGAAAGTAATCCCATTTAAAATTGCACAAAAAATAATAAAATACCTTGGAATAATCTTAACCAAGGAGGTGAAAAAACTGTAATCAGAAAACTATAAAACACTGATGAAAGAAATTAAAGATGACATAAACAAATGAAAAGATATTCCATGCTCATGGATTGGAAGAATAAATATTATTAAAATGTTCATACTGCTCAAAGTAATCTATAAATTAGATGCAATCCCGGGCAGCCCGGGCTGCTCAGGCAGGTTTAGCGCTGCCTTCAGCCCAGAGCCTGATCCTGGAGACCCGGGATCGAGTCCCACGTCAGGCTCCCTGCTTGGGGCCTGCTTCTCCCTCTGCCTGTGTTTCTGCCTCCCTTTCTCCCTCAATCTGTGTGTCTCATGAATAAATTTTTAAAAAATCTTTTAAAAAAAATTTAATGCAATCCCTATCTAAACACCAACCGCATTTTTCACAGAACTAGAACCAATAATCCTAAAATTTGTATGGAACCACAAAAGTCCCTGAATAGCCAAAACAATATTGAATAAGAAAAACAAAGCTTGGTATCACAATTCCAGATTTCAGATTATACTACAAAGCTGTAATAACCAAACAGTGTGGTACTGGCACAAAAATAGATTCATAGATCACTGGAACAGTATAGAAAGCCCAGAAACAAACCTGTGATTATATAGCCAATTAATCTTTGACAAAAGAGGCAAGAATATACAATGGGAATAAGATAGTTTTGACAAAACTGGACAGACCCATGCAAAAGCATGAAACTGGACCATTTTCTTACACCATACATAAAGATAAACTAAAAAATAGATTGAATAGCTAGATAAGAGACCTGAAACCATAAGGATCCTAGATGAGAGCACAGGCAGTAATCTCTGCATCAGCTATAGCAACATTTTTCCAGGTATGTTTCCTGAGGCAAGAAAAATAAAAACAAACTATTGGGACTACATCAAAATAAAAAAGTTTCTGCATGGTGAAGAAAACAATCAACAGGGATCCCCGGGTGGTGCAGCGGTTTAGCGCCTGCCTTTGGCCCAGGGCACCATCCTGGAGACCCGGGATCGAATCCCACATCGGGCTCCCGGTGCATGGAGCCTGCTTCTCCCTCTGCCTCTCTCTCTCTCTCTCTCTCTGTGTGTGTGTGACTATCATAAATAAATAAAAATTAAAAAAAAAAAAAGAAAACAATCAACAAAACTAAAAGGGAACCTACTGAATGGGAGAAGATATGTGCAAATGACATATCTAATAAAGGCTTAGTATCCAAAATATATAAAGAACTTCTACAACTCAACACCCCAAAAACAAACAATCCAATTTAAAAATGGGCAAAAGACATGAATAGACATTTTTCCAAAAAAAGACATACAGGTGGCCCACAAACACATGAAAAGATGCTCAACTTCACTCATCATCAGGGAAATGCAAATGAAAACTACAATGAGATATCACCTTACACCTGTCAGAATAGCTAAAACCAAAGACACAAGAACCAAGTGTTAGCAAAGATTGGAGAAAAAAGGACCCTCACACACTGTTCCTGGGAATGCAAAATGATGCATCCACTATGGAAAAAAGTGATATGACCCAGTAATTCCACTGCTAGGTTTTTACTTAAAGAATACAAAAATACAAACCCTTATGTTTATTGAACCATTATTTATAATACCCAAATTATGGAACAGCCCATGTGTCTATCAATAGATAAAAGGATAAAGAAGAAGTGATATATATATATATATATATATATATATATATAATTTAGCATAAAAAAGAATGAGATTTTGCCATTTGCAGCAATGTGGATGGAACTAGAGAGTATAATACTAAGTGAAATAAGTTAAAGAGAAATACCATATGATTTCACTCATATGTGGAGCTTAAGAATGAAACAGATGAACAAAGGGAAGAAAGGTGAAAGAAAAAACAAGAAATAGACTCTTTAGAAAACAAATTGATGGTTACCAGAGGGAAGGTGGAGGGGAGATGGGCAATATAGGTGATGGGGATCAAAGAGTACACTTATCCTGATGAGCATTAAGTAATGTACAGAATTCTTGAATCATTGTATTGTATACCTGAAACTAATATAACATTATATATTAACTATACTGGAATTAAAATTAAAAACTTATTAAAAGTTAAATAAATTTTTAAAAAGAAAGAAAACCTGAGTCCCCAAAAATGTCCTAAAACTAATAACGGATTATAGCAGGGTTACGGGATACAAGATTAATATTTAAAAGTCAGTTATTTTTCTATATTCCAGGAACTAACATGCAGAATTTGAAATTAAAAACATAATACCATTTACATTAGACCTCAAAAATGAAATACTTGGGTAAAAATTTAACAAAATATAAGTTCTATATGAGGAAAACCATAAAAGTCTGACAAATAAAATCAAAGAAGAACTAAATAAATGGAGAGACATTCTATGTTGATGGATAGGAAGGCTCAATATTGTTAAGATGTCCATTCTTCCCAACTTGATCTACAGATTTAACGCAATCCCAATCAAAATCTCAGCAAATTATTCTGTGGATATCAATGAAATGTTCTCAAGTTTATATGGAAAGGGAAAAGACCCATAGGGCCAACATGATATTAAAGGATGAGAACGAAGCTGGTACTACCCACCTTCAAAATTTGCTATAGTAATCAAAATAATGTGGTATTGTCAACAGAATAATTAATAGGTCAATGGAGCAGAATAGAGAACCCAGAATAAACCCACATAAGTATAGCCAACTGACCCTGACAAAGAGCAAGAGCAATATAATGGAGAAAAGAAAGCCTTTTTAGCAAATGGTGCTGGAACAACTGGCCATCTAACTACCAAAAATGAATCTAGACACAGATGTTATACTCTTCAACTTAATATGGATCCAGACTCAAATGTAAGATGCAAAATTATAAAACTTTCTTATAACATGAGAAAATCTAGTTGACTGGAGGACTTCCCACAGAAAACAAGTATAAGCCCCGGACATGATATAAAAAGCAAATGCCTCAGTGAATTAGTGAGTGAGCAAAGCAGACAGAAGCTGATGCAGCAAAGCTCAGAGGAGGAGATGAGGGGAGCTGCACCAAGTAAGTTCCCTGTGCTCATGGCTTCTCTTCCGGGGTTCAGTGTAGTCTATGCAGAGTACATAGTCTTGGAGGGGCCACTAATTGAAAACAGCAGTCTCTTTACCCAGAAAAGCCTGAAACTATAAAATCATGGCCACCGAAGAGAATGGAGGAATCTTGGGTGGGACAAAGCACAAGAGGGTTTCACCAAAGTGCCTCCCCCATGTGTCTGAGTGACCACTGAACCATGTATGTGTGAATCAAACTCAGCAGCATATCTAAAGACAAAATAATCTGAACTGAGACTGGAGCTGTCAGACAAAACAATTGATTTTGCAATTCAAGCAGACAAGATCATTGCCTGCTGAAACAAACAAAAACAAACAAAAAAGCAATGATTGTGAGAGAAAAATAACAGAATCCAGAATTTCCAGTGTAACATCTATAATGTCCAGGCTACAATAAAAAACTACCCAATCATATGAACAACCGAGAATATGGAACACATTCTCAAAAAGAGAAGAAAAGCAATGCCAGGATGTTCCAGACGCTGGGAGTAACGGACAATGATTCTAAACAGCTATGAGACCTCTCCTCAGTGAAGTCAAGTAAAACATGATTTCAGTGAGTAAAAAATAAGAAATCTCAGCAGAGAAAGGTGATTAAAGAAAGAACCAGATGAAATTCTAGAACTGAGAAATAATATCTGAAATTTTAAAATTATTGGATTGACTTATTAGATAAATGGAGATGACAGAAGAAAAAGTAAGCATCCTTGAAAAGAGATCAATAAAAAGTGGTCAGTGTGAAGAATAGAGGAAAAGAAAGAAAAATATAAGATGATAAATAAACACCGAGCAGCATAAACAGGAAAAATATGTTTAGAGGATGCATCAATAGTCCAGCTTTTGAAGGCCAAAAATAAATAACAAGTCTTGAAAGCTGTTAAAAGAAAAAAACCACATTACATCCTGGGGAGCAACGGTCTAATTAACAAATGAATTCAGCTCAGAAACTATCCAGGCCAGAAGAGTATGGACCAACATTTTTAAAGTGTGAAGATAGCAATCAACCTAGATGCTATATGCTCCAAGAATGAAAATGAAACAAAGACAGTTTCAGATGAAAGACAATGAAGAATTCATCAGCCAGAAACCTACATTACCGGAAATGCTAATGTTTTAGGCTGAAAGGAAATGATACCAGGTAGAAAGTTGGGTCCTCAAAAAAATAAGGAGGATGAGAAAGGATAAAGATCTGGAGACAGGCAAAAGATGGCTTTCTTCTCTACACTTTTTCCCCTTTTAAATTCTTAGAAGTCATAGAATTGTTTTAAGCAAAAATTATCAAAATAATTTTGTCCTTGATAATCAAAAGTTAAATGGTTAGGGCGCCTGGGTGGCTCAGTTGGTTAAGCGTCTGCCTTGGGCTCAGGTCATGATCTCAGGGTCATGGGATCAAGTCCCACATCAGGCTCCTTGCTCAGGCTTCTCCCTCTCCCTCTGCTTCACCTCCCCATTTGTGCTCTCTCTCTCCCTCTCAAATAAATAAGTAAAAAACCTTTTTAAAAAGTTAGTTTATAGGGCAGCCCAGGTGGCTCAGCGGTTTAGCACTGCCTTCAGCCCTGGGCCTGATCCCGGGGATCCGGGATCAAGTCCCACATCCGGATCCCTGCATGGAGCCTGCTTCTCCCTCTGCCTGTGTCTCTGCCTCTCTCTCTCTCTCTCTCTCTCTGATGAATAAATAAATAAAATAAAAAGTTAGTTTATTTACTCAGCAAACCTGAGTAAATAAACTGAAACTAAAATAAACTTTCTCAACTCTATGTGGACACAGGTACATACCTACTATAAGCCAGGCACCATATCAAGCCTTTTGCATGCACTAGTTTCATTTGCCACCAGAGTCCTAAAAAATAAAAATCCCCTTTTTACGGGAGAGGAAATGGAGTGTGTGAGGACACAGGTGACTTGCCGATGGCTGCCCTGCTCTTGCATAGCAGAGCCGGTACCTGATTCCAGTTCTATCCAATCCTCAAGCTCTGGCTCTCAACTACTTACACTCTCCTGCCTCTGGAAAAACCAACCTATCTGGTCTAGAAGATTTGAGACACACCTGGAAATGCCTTATGAAGTGCCAGGAAAGAGATACAAAGAAGAGCCCGCAATGTTAGTGGGAGGAGACATTGCAGAGAAGGAGGGAAACCCCTCGTGAAGAAAGGGAGATTTTTAATAGGCCTTGAACAGTGGTTAGGGTCCCTGTTGGTATTAAAGTAGGAATACACAGATCGTTCTGGGGAGGGAGTATGGCTTCCACTATATTTCATGCTGGAAACAGGTGTGAAATTGGTTTAGAAAAGTCAACTGAAGCCAGTCTAGGAAACTCGGGATAAAAGGTAAGGTACAGCCACATATATGTGACATGTGTGCTCAGTGCATGCATGTGTATCTCACAACAGAAGCCCTTTGCGAAACCCCAGACACCTCATTCCTTGTAACCTCCTCCCCTTTCCTTCACATCCCCTTCTGATGCACAGGCTGCACAGGCCCTCCTACTCCCTCCACCTGCTGGTTCCTCAATCCATGGAAATCTGGATTTTGTCTTTGTCACCCCCTAAAACTAGCCATACTATAGTTTCCAGTGGTCTCTCAAGTTTCAAATCCAGAACAATCATCTCACTGACTTCCACAGTAATGAAAGTTCCTAACCACTCCTGTCTGAAGTGGAAGTTCCTGCTTCTCAGATCTGTGTGGCCTGCTTCATGCGCTCTACTTCCTTTCTCTTACTAGTTGCTGTCCTTGGAGGTTCTCATCTTTCTTATCTCTCACGTAGCATTCCTGCCCTGCCAGCCCTACCTCCACCATCAGCACCCAGGACTTCAACCCACCCAGACTCTGATGAGACCCAGTTCTGAGTTCCCAATCTGGATATCTAACCACCTCTGGACGGATCTTTCCAGAACTGTGAAGAAGCTGAGATTTTTATCTGCTTCCTACCAGTTACGTGGATGCTGGTAAAAGACATAAAGTTAAAGGGCAGCACATTACTCACAGCAATAGCAGTACCCAGAACACCAGCATAAAGCCCCGGTTCCCACCAGCAAATGAAGGCCAGGTGAGACTCACACAAGCGATGGATTGCCTTATAGGAGAAGAGCTCTGAGTTTGGAGAATGCACATTTTTCCCATGGGCAGCAAGCCTCTTCACCGCAGAGCAAGACACTATCTTTTTCTTCAAAAGTTGTTCAAGATTTTTCAGGTTGTTTGCTATAAAAACATCCCTGAAAAGACAGTCTGAAACAAAGAGCAGTCAATGCCTTCCTTGCTCTCAAGATGTACAGAAACTCAAGAGACCTAGGGAAAATGGATTGTCAACAAGTTCCATTTTGCTACCCCACTGGTCTCTTAAATTCAACACAGAGTTAAACCAAATTCATCATCATCTTCTGAATCTGTGTCTTTCAGACTTCACCATATTGGATTAATGGTATTACCAATGATTTCCTTACTTCTATACATCAGTATAAGCTAAAAGCCAAAAAAAAAAAAAAGTACTTAGAAAATAAATCCAAATGTCTCAATGGCTTAAACACAATAAAACTTCATATTACCCTTATGTAAGACCCAGTTCAGATGTTTCTTGGAAAGTGACTCTCCTGAGCAGCTCCTTGCCAAAAAATCAATGAAGTATCCAGGTTCCTTCTGTCTTGTGACTTTTACCATTTTGTGGCTTCAGAGACTCTTTGGCCTAATCCCATGAGCAGTCATTCAACCCAACAAGGTCCCCTGTCTTACCATCTTTCTCTGGAATGTTGTAACTACCTGCTGCCAGTCTTTCATCCTGTCATTTCTACTACAGCAATCTATCAAAACTCATATCTGATTGTGTCACTTTACCCCTTAAAATCCTTCATTGTCTTACCATTCATTATGTACAAAGTATAAAGTTCAAACTCCTTAATAGAACATAGAGGCTCTTTGATCTGGCCCCTTCCTGTCTTTCCAGCCTCGTTGCCCATGACTAGACCACATAAACCCTCTGTTCTTACCAAACAATGACTAACAGTTTCCTGAGTCTTTGTTGCTCTGCTTTACTTCCCTACTTTTGCACCTGTCATTTCTCTTGCTCATAGTCATCCCCTCCACCACCACCTCTTCACAAGTGTGCCATTTACCTACTTAGCAGACTTCTGATCCTTAAATGCTCAGTTTGAATGTCCCTTCCTTGGGGCTCCAGCATTCTGGTAGTATGAAGACCACACCTAAAGAACACCTGGGGGGCAGCCCAGGTGGCTCAGAGGTTTAGCACCGCCTTCAGCCCAGGGTGTGATCCTGGAGACCCAGGATCAAGTCCCACATCAGGCTCCCTGCATGGAGCCTGCTTTTCCCTCTGCCTGTGTCTCTACCTCTCTGTCTCTGTTTCTCATGAATAAATAAAATCTTTTTTAAATAATAATAATAAAAGAAGACCTGGATAGGAAAACTTAGAGACAGGAGCAGCAACAGGGCAGAGCTTCCCCATTCTTCATCACGATCTGGAGGGCTTACAGGAACCAAGCAGAGTTGGCATCAACCACTAAAAGGAGAAGCTCAGCCCTGCATTATTTCATGCATATGAGCAGCTACATAGTAAGGTAAGTGCCACGTCCTCCCCTGGCAAGATCTGAATCTGGGGCCCACACCTTGCAGTTGCAGCTATGTGACAGGTGGATCAGTGGCTGGAGCCCTGATCTGCCCCTCAGCATTCTATCAGGGCTGACGATACCTCCTTAAGCATTCAGCTGTAGCCAAATGCTATGGAGTAGAGTCCAGATTCCAGTGGTCCTGTTCCACACAAGGCCAACTCCATCTCTGGAAGGCCAGTCTTTGAGGATAAGTCCTGGACATGTTGACCCTTACCCTCTCAGTTCACCTTCTTAAATTCTTTTTTTTTTTTTTAATCTTATTTTCTTGAATTGTGGTTCTTTTTTTTAAGATTTTATTTATTCATGAGAGAGGCAGAGACATAGACAGAGGGAGAAGCAGACTCCCTGCACGGAGCCTGATGTGGAACTCGATCCCAGGACCCTAGGATCATGACCTGAGCCAAAGGCAAATGCTCAACCTCTGAGCCACCCAGGCACCAAAAGATTTTATTTATTTATTTGACAGAAAGAGAGAAAGCACATGCAGGGGGAGCAGGAAGGGAGAGGGAGAGGGAAAAACAGGGTCCCCGCTGATCAGGAAGCCCCATGTGGGGCTCAATCCCAGCACCCTGAGATCATGATGGGAGCCAAAGGCAGATGCTTAACCACCTGAGCCAACCAGGTGCCTCTTACCTTCCTAAATTCAAAGGGCACCTCATCTCATCCGTATTTCACACCATTTCTACCACAAGGACTGAGAGTCCAGTCTTGACTCCACTCTAAAGAGGTTTGCAGAACAGACCAGAGGCCATCAGATCTAGATCCAGCTAAGAAAAGAGGTCCCAGGGTCAGATCTGGCTAACTGGGAGCAGCAGCACAGAACCCACTGCTTTAGAGGGGCTCCGAACTTGATGCAATGCTCTGCAGTCACTGTCTTGAAATTTTTAGTAAGTTTTTAACAAGGCTCCACATTTTCATTTTGCATAGGCCCACAAATTAATGTAGCCAGGCCTGTCCAGGGTGTCCACTGAGGTATCATAAACAACCATCCTTCTCATTCTATATGTAGAAGACTGATTTTTCTACCTCACCACTGGTGTTGATCCATATTCAACATGATGTGTTGGCCAGCAGGCAGCCATACCCTTAGCTGTCCATAGAAAGTCTGGAGTGATCCTGTTATCTAGAACCACTCTAGCCAGGGAGGCAGGACAGTCTGCCGGATCTCCAGGGCATGGGAAGTCTCACCTGCTCTTTTGCCCAGCATGGCTAACAGATTGATATTACTGTCAGCATCATGACCCCCATCCAAGAATAAAGCCACTTAAGAAACTATAGTACCTCCTAAATTCCACCAGAATAATCCACCACTGCAGGAACGTTGCTCACTCACACTGGGGTCAGAGAACGGCTGCCTGGAGAGTGCCATGTATTACCACAAGGACTCGACAGCCACAGGCACCGTGATCCCCTAAGAACAGGCTGACTGGGGTCTGCAGCATTGCTCTCAACATCCTCAGATGGCATTTCTCGTCATCCTGGCAGGATGAGGATGGCCTGCTTGGCTCCAGGGCCGAAAGTCCATTGCTGGCCGTTGGTCTTACCCCAGTTTTAGCCCCTATCACATGGTGTTAATGCTGTTAATTAGCCTGTTTCTACCACTAGTCTTGGACCGTGAAGACCAAGATGTGCTTTGCATTCGAATGCCCAGTATCCACACAGCAGGCACTAGCAAATGTCCACTGCATAAATAAATGGAGGCTGGCTTGGCCAGATAGTGCCAGAACTGCTTAAAGATTAACCAAGCTACTACATCAAGCTCACTTCATTTCATTGTTTTCCGTGGAGCCTTAATTTGCAGATATCCATGCTTATAATTCACCTCGACTCGTACGTCACATTTTTAGTGAATAGTGGTTGCCCGAATGACCACACCTTGTTCATTTTTGTCTTACCAACTGGGGATATTTTTGTGTCAACCTGTTTTTCATGCCTTTCCCATGGCTTTCGTTTTCCCTAGTTTCTAATGTTCAGCCATGTGTTCTTATAAGATGAATCGAAAAGATATATTATGTCAGATGCTGTTACTAACATCACCTAAAAAAATTTCTTCCAAAAATAATTTTATCAGTGCAGTTAACCAATGCTTTCTTTTTTTCAGTTAAATAAAAGTAAGTCATTCCAAGCTTTACAGGCAAACATAAAATGCCACTTGGTTTAGTCTGTGTTCCCTGCATAATACAGTCATGCAGCAGGAGGGCAAACAGGACTCTGTTCTCAGAGGTTAGGCACAGACCTAAAGGCCCAGAAGAACTCAGTAGGTGGAGACTGCTTCCTTGGGTGGAAAGACACCCACATGAAGGCCCAAGGAGAGGCTGCCAGCCTTTGGCCTCTGAGGCTGTCAGAGTCAAGTCTCCTAGGGGAGGCTTGTTTGGGAGTTCCTGGCGTGCTGTGCAGGGTTGAGACAGGAAAGGGGCTTCCTGCAGGCCACTCAGGAGTTGACCTGTGTTCCTTGGAGCTGGAGTTATTGCTCCTGAAGGGTTTATTGCAAACTTGAAAAAAAATATCACCAAACAATAAGAATGGGTTTATACACCATGTTACAAGTGACAAGCCCCTGTAATGAGAGCATGCAGAGACCTTGGAACGTTCTAGGGCAGGACCCACCGCTTCCCATGTTCCCATCAGCCCCACTGACCAACAGCCTGCTGACTGGGGACATCTCATGGGCCAAAGTGCCAGCCATGGCTCAGCTGGTTGGTACACCAGGCAACCTGCAGCAGCAAGCACCCAGTACAGTTGACCCTTGAGCAATGTGGGGATTTTAGAGATGCCAACCCCCTCCCAGTCAAAAATCTATGTATAACTTTGACTAAAAACTTAATTACTAATAGTCTACTGTTAACCCATAGCCTTCCTGAAAACAGAAATAGTTAACATGTACTTCGTTTGTGTTATGTATTAAATACTGTATTCTTGCAATAAAGTAAGTGAAAGAAGAAAAAATATTAAAATCATAAGGAAAATACATTTTATTGTATTGTGCTGGAAAACAATCCATGTATTAATGGACCTGCACAGTTGAAACACGTTGTTCAAGGGTCAGCTGTCCTTCTCTCACCAGCCCTGAGCGCCATTCAGAGCACACTTCTTTTAATGAGTGTCTTCAAAAGAACCATAGCCAGCTACCTCATGGGATCTTTGAGGAACTCCCAAAAGTTCTGGAGAGGAAAAGCCCAGATCATACACCCACATCCCAGGCGCCCTGACAGCAGACCACAGCCACGTGCCCTGGCAGGTTCCCTTTCCCACCCCTCAAGCCTCCAAGGAGTCAGAAATAGGTGTTGGCAGCAAGTTGAGGAGATTGAGAGAAAAGAGGAAGAGCCAGTCGCACCACCTCTGGCCCTCAGACACCCCGCTGCAGACCACTAAACCTGAAGCTGGAGGCGCCACAGAAGGGCAGAAGCTTCTAGCTGGATGAGAGTCTGGAGTTTTGACTATGGCACTGCATTAGACTCACTTGATATTAGATAAGAGGTCTAAGTACCTAAGAGTGACCCCAAAAGGGCACCTGGGTGGCTCAGTCAGTTAAGCATCTGACTCGATTTCAGTTCAAGTCATAATCTCAGGGTCGAGAGATCGAGCTCCTTGTGGGGCTCCATGCTCAGTAGGGAGTTTGCTTGAGACTCTCTCTCTGCCCCTCTGTCCCCTGCCCCGGCCCTGCACTTCAGTTCATGCTTGCTCGGCTCTCTCAAATAAATAAATTAAAAAAAAAAAAAAAAAGTAACCAGAAAAGCCATAGAATCTGCCCAAGATTTCATCCAAAGAAGCAAGGAGAGGGATCCCTGGGTGGCGCAGCGGTTTGGCGCCTGCCTTTGGCCCGGGGCGCGATCCTGGAGACCCAGGATCGAGTCCCATGTCGGGCTCCCGGTGCATGGAGCCTGCTTCTCCCTCTGCCTGTGTCTCTGCCTCTCTCTCTCTCTCTGTGTGACTATCATTAAAAAAAAAAAAAAAAAAAAAGAAGCAAGGAGAAACAGTTCCAGAGAGTGGGCTTAACAAGCCAGTGGGGGAAGCATACACCTGTCATCTACCTCCCCGCTCCGGTGACCCAGAGGAGAGGGAAATGCGTTCATTAGATGCTAGGAAGGTGGGGTGCTTCTCAGACATTGCCACACCTTCTAGCTTCTTTTGTTTCATTTCACAACTGTTTATCTTTCTCTCAACATAATCTGAAGAAAATGCAAACATAACATGTTTATAGAGCATTGAGTTTCTAAACAGACATACCACCCAGTTGCCATCTCGCCAGGATAAATCTTAGTGCTTCACCAGCCAGCAGGGTCTCTGAATTATGAGTAAAAAAACTACTATTAATCAATAGAAAATATAAGATATTGACTTCACATCTTTCATCCTGATTCTTTGTAGGTCCTTTGAGGTTTAAAAGTTTTCCCCAATGACAGGAATCCACCACATTTTGCACAATGCTAAAATAAATCAATTTAATTGAGAGAATTCTCACTATTTATCTTCAAAGAGCTCTATCTAGTTATTTTGTTTTTAAAAATCTATCAGAGGGGTGCCTGGGTGGCTCAGTTGATTAAGTGGCTACGTTTGGCTCAGGTCAGGATCCTGGGGTCCTGGGGTCCTGGGGTCCTGGGGTCCAGCTCCCTGCTCGGTGAGGAGTCTGCTTCTCCCTCTGCCCTTGCCCCTGCCCATGCTTTCTCTCTCTCTCAAATAAATAAAATCTTTTTTAAAAAATTAAAAATTTAAAAATTTAAGTAAATAAAAATCTATCAGAAAATGAGAAGGGAGTTTTGAAATATAAACTAGTAAAACTAAAAAGGCTTTCCCATATAAAGCTCAAGCCCTTTGACAGCTGGACCTAAAAGAATCACATTAAAGGCAGACGAGTTCAGAGGAGATGCAGGGCAGGCCAGCACGGCGCCTGCTTCGGTGGTAACACCACGAAAAAGCATCAATCAGTGTGCTGACAGTTCATCAGGCAATGTTAATGGCTCTGGTCTATCATCACCTGCTACTCTTGAATTTGTTTAATTCCATGCACCAAAGTAAAAAAAAAAAAAATGGGGCTTTATTTCCACGAGGTCTGCAAATTCGGCAGTATTATTGAGTAGTTGAGTAGACTAGCTCAGCCTGATGGGTCATCCAAGACCATGGTAGCACATAGTGTGTGTCTGATAAATGTCAATTTTTAATGTGAGAATAATACTGAATAAGAACTACTGCCTTGGGGCACGTTTGTTAAGCAGTTAAGTGTCTGACTTTTGGTTTCAGATCTCATTGTGATCTAGGAGTCATGGGATCAAGCCTGCCTCTTGCTCCCAGCAACACACTCAGCAGGGAGTCTCCTTGGATTCTCTCTCTCCTTCTTCCTCTGCCTCTCCCTCACTTCTTTAAAATAAAGAAATCTTAAAAACATAAAACCAAAAACCTCCTGCCTTTGACTAGACACCAGAACTGAGTTAACTATAACTTATGGCTAGATGTATTTGCTGTTGCTGCATTACCACCTCTATACACATATAAGGGAATGCCATTTGAAGTCAGCCTCTCCCAAATAATTATGCTGAGAAATAACACAGTACTTTCAAAAGATATTGAAATCATACTACTTGTTCCACGTTGGCTAATAGAAAAATTGTGTGTATTAATTTATTGTTTCTTTGCTCTTTTGTCTGGATTGTAGAAATGCTTTTATTCTGACTTCTGTATTCATGTCTGAGCAAGGATGAAATCTGGGAGGGAGGAGAAAGAAGTAATTTTTAAGAAAAGAATGATCTAAGATTTGTATTTTTTGAAGATAATTCTAGCAGAGCTTTAAAACAAATTAGCAGTAAGATTGAAAAGAGGGGGTTATAATTTCAGTTGCCTAGATAAGAGATGGGAAGGCATGAGAGGGTGAGGGTTGAAAATAAGAAACGGTCGGGAGAGACAGCGCTGAGAGATTATAGACAAGGCAAAGTCTGCAGGTTAAGAAGTTGAAAGAAGATGAACTCAAATTCAGGTGAAGAAATTGGACTAATTAATTGTTCTCTACATTTCCGTTTTTACATTTCTAAAATGGGAATGTAACAATATCTTCCCATAGGCTCATCACAAGGATTTGGTAAGAAATAGAATAGGTCTTGAGGATTCGCTCCTCCCTCCCTCGCTCCTTCTCTCCATCTCTAAAATAAATAAAACTTAAAAAAAAAAAAAAGAAACAAAATAGGTCTCAAAGGCTTTGTAGTTTCAGAAGTAACCTACAAAGAGTGGTTATTATTTTCTTAATTGATTTTTTTTTAAATCCATGTGCCAAAGCAAAAGTATGTCACCAACAGATGGAGTTGATGGTCATTTGTGCAGTAAATATGCGGGTGCCATGTGTTTGCTACCTGCCAGGCACTGCTGTTCTAGACCTGACATTATAGCTGTATGGAAGAGCCCTGACCTCACAAAGCTCCTGCTCTTCTATCAAGAGTCATAGGAACAGCCTTTGGGGAGCAAACCCTGCTTCTGACAGTGGGAGGCTTGGAAGGTGGTGCCTGGGACAGAAACAGGGCAGGAATAGGAGCTGCTGGTTTGCTGGGGGCACACGGCCACTGTGGGTGTGGAGCCCATCCAGTGGGGCTGTGGGGAAACATTCCTGTGGATGCATGTGATAAGCTATGGTGGGACAGAGAAGAGCATGGGCCAGAGAAACTGGACTGGTTTGGAGGCATCATGTCATAAAGGTAAGAACTGAAAATGAAAAACTGAATGGGGCATTGGGGATTGAAGTAGAGAAATCCACAGGACAGGAGCTGCAGAGTGCAGTGAATGCACAGGAGGGAGGGAGGAGTCAGTGAAGGGATATGGGGAAAAACCGGAGGAAGAAATAAGAAGGAAGAATGGAGGCTTGGACTTATTTTTTTAGAGATCATTGTAAGATTCTGTTAGGCAGCCAGCCTTTCATCTTACTTTAAAATTAATTAAACTTACAAAAATCGAACTTTATACAGACTCTAGATACACATAAACTTCATCTGAGGGGTGCCTGGGTGGCTCAGATGGTTGAGCATCTGCCTTCAGCTCAGGTCATGATCCCCAAATCCTGGGATCGAGCCTCATGTTGAGTTCCCTGCTCAGTGGAGAGGCTGCTGCTCCCTCTCTCTGTGTTCTCCCCCTGTCACACTCTCTCTCTCGCTCTCAAATAAATATATAAAATCTTTTTTAAAAAAAACCTGAATTTTTCACATTTTTAGATCAAAATATAATATTCATCCATAATAGAATAGTCAAGGAATATCACTCTCTAAAATGAATATCAAAACCTAACTAATTGGTTTCTGAAAAAAGTTGTCAGCAGTTCTATGATTTAGTTAATTAACATGGTGCTACATTTCCCAATTCAGGGCATAGTCCTCTAGGAGAATCTGACTACCACACCTCCCACACAGGAAAGACTGCCCAGCGGTCAGCTGCACAGTGGTTCCCCAAACACGTCCACACTCTAATCCCCAGAGCTTGTAAAGATGTTTGCTTTCACAGGAAAAGGGACTTTGTAGCTGTGATTAAAGGAAGGATCTTGAGTTAAGGAGAGTATCCTAGGTTATCCAGGTGGGAGCAATGTCATCACAAGGGCCCTTATAAGAGAGAAACAGGAGGGCTAGAGTACGAGAAGGCCATGCGACAGTGGAAGCAGAGGTCATAGTGATATGTGGCCACAAGCCAAGGAATGCAGGCAGCCTCTGAAAGCTGAAAAGGCAGGGAAATATAGTCTCCTCAAGAGCCTCCAGAAGGAACCAACCCTGATGACACCTTAATATTAGCCAGTGGAAACTAATTTTTGGCGTCTGACCTCCAGAATAGTAAGATAATGACTACATGTTGCTCCAGAGTCACAAAGTGTGTGGTCATTCATAAGAGCAGCAGTAGGAAACTAATACACTCAAGAAACATTTTTAGAATGGTGCCTGGGTGGCTCAGTCAGTTAGCCATTTGCCTTCAGCTCAGGTCATGATCCCAGAGTCCCAGGATCGAGCCCAGTGTGGGGCTCCCTGCTCAGTGGAGAGCCTGCTTCTCCCTCCGCCCCTCCCCCTGCTCATGCTCTCTCTTGCACTCTTGCTCTCAAATAAATAAAATCTTAAAAAAAAAATTTAGAGGAAGAGATACCTTTATTTTTTATTATTTAAGATTTTTTTAATTTTTATTTATTCATGAGAGACACAGAGAGAGGCAGAGGGAGAAGCAGGCCCCATGCAGGGAGCCCAATGCGGAACTCGATCCCGGGTCTCCAGGATCATCGCCCGGGCTGAAGGCGGCGCTAAACCGCTGAGCCACCCGGGCTGCCCAAGATACCTTTAAAATCAGATGAGTAAATTGTCAATATTTCTAAAATCTCAGGGATTATTTGCACAGACCATCAGAAACAAAAACAAATAACAAGAAGCAAACCTGTTCTCTGGAGTACACTAATAATTGACACGCCTACTGTCACGTTGCTATTGATGGCAGGGTGATTGCCACCACCAAGTTGACTCCAGGAGAATTTTGTGCACGTGTGGCCTTAGAAACTCCTGGGTGTTGGCATTTGTTCAGATTCATACGATACCTTTTCTTCTTCCAAGTTCAAGTATTATGCAAGAACCTGACCCATTATAAATAGAAAACACTGGCTGTGCACATCAGGTCAATGATTGCTCTCTGCACCACCCCAAGCCATCAGCACAGCCTTGCAAGCAGTGGGTGCTCAGTAACTCTCTGTTCAATAAATGAGCAGTGTGAGGTGCAGCCGCTCGTGGCAGTGTGGCTACAGAAGGGGAAGGTCCATCAGTTCTCTCACTCCCCTGTCTGCAATTTGTCCACTGAGGGTCTTAACAAGAGCATCTGCTTGAAGTCTCCCCCAGTGTCTGAGTACTGTGGCTGACAGTATCATGCTGTCTCTGGTCTACTTCTCACAGTCAGAGATGGACGTAAAAGATGGTGTCAAAAATCCTCCACCACTGTCATCTGTGATCCTCTCACAAATGCCCACTTTTTAAAAATATTTTATTTATTTATAAGAGAGAGGCAGAGACATAGGCAGAGGAAGAAGCAGGCTCCCTGCAGGACTCCGGGATCATGACCTGAGCCAAAAGTAGACGCTCAACCACTGAGCCACCCAGGTACCCCAAATGCCTACTTTTTAAGTCAATATAAATGTCATTTGCCTCCTGAATGCCCTGCAAGGAGCCTTACTTGCAGCCTTACTTGCAAATGAGATGGGATTTTGCTGCTGCCATGACAGACATCTGTAACAGACACTTAACAGTGCCAAGTGCCCAAAGAAACATAAAGCCAAGAGTGTGTGAGGCTTTGTCAAGTGTGGAAAGTGATAGCTAAGCTCTCTACACATGGGATGCAGCCTCCCAAATGCCCCAGATTTAGTGAGCACCATCTTCATTCCCCTTGGTACATGGGGAACTCAGACTGCTGAAGTTAAGTAATGGGTCCCAAAGTTAGGGACACAGGATTCACACCCAGCAGGCGGCTCCAGAGGCTGCCTCCTATTAAGCTATTGGGCAGTGACAAGGCTAAGCGAATTAGGGAATAGGAAGCTTACCTCCAGAAATTATGTTTACAAGCTAATTTCCAAGAGACTTGACACTGCACTGAGAAAAAAGTTGGGTTTTCAAGATTAATTTGTCAAATGGAAAATATCCATTTGGGGGAGGTATCTGGGTGGTTCAGGGGTCACTCGCTGTCACTCGCTGGTGCTACTTTTCTGGTCATATTTAGACTGTACAGAATCTCAGAAAGTTTGTATCACTTTAAAATAAAGAGTGACTGCATTCACATACTTCAGACAGGATTTCATTAATTATAGAGCTAGTTCAATATAAATAAAGTGGGAAAATAGTTCACAGGATACTGAAATATTATATATAGTCTTCCCAGAATGTCAAAAGAACAGTTTGGTTTACATGTATGCAATGCACAAGTTCCTTTTCTTTCTCTCTCTCTTTTTTCACATTAGTATCCAATAAGTTGCTTTGCTTGGGTCTTTCCTACAGATATTTATAAACAAATATACCCCTAATTCCAAGAAAAACTTATAATTTAAAATATTCTTAAATTTCAGATTCCCAGGGCACCTGAGTGGCTCAGTTAGGTGTCCGACTCTTGGTTTCAACTCAGGTCATGATCTCAGGGGCCTGGGATCCAGCTCTGTGCTCAGCAGCGTATCTCCTTGGATTTTCTGTTTGGTCTGCATTCTAGATTTTTTCAATGAGATCACTGTCTCATGTTAAATATGATTTTTTACCTATGGTATATATCTTCACAGGAGACCTACTTTATTCAAGATCATTCTTTATCCTTTGCATCAAGAGGATTTTGACCACAACAGTCTGAATGATCTGTTTCTTTTTGGATGAGAGAAGAAGAGTCAAACAAAAACATGAAAATGTGTTTTGTGGCTGAATTTTCTAGTCAATCTATAGATTATTCACAAAACCCTCTTCTTAATACTATTGTTTTCATTTGTGAGTCAGAAAAAACATAAACCACCATCCACTCTTTTTAAGATAAAGAAATGAACAAGGGGTAGTGGAAGGGGAGGTGGTCGGGGGGTTGGGGTGACTGGGTGATAGGCACTGAGGGGGGCACTTGGTGGGACCAGCACTGGGTGTTATGCTATATGTTGGTAAATTGAACTCCCATAAAAATTTTAAAAAACAAAAAGAAAACACATTATAAGAAGATAGTATCTGTGGCGCCCTGGTGGCTCGGTGGGTTGGGCATCTGCCTTCAGCTCAGGTCATGATCCCGGGGTCCTGGGATCAAGCCCCACATCCGGCTCCCTACTGAAGGGGAGCCCACTTCTCCCTCTCCTCCCTGCTTGTACTCGCTGTCACTATCTCTGTCTCTCTGTCTCTCTCAAATAAATAGCATCTTTAAAAAATAAAAAGATGGCGTTCAATAAGAAAAGGCTTAAGATCTTGCTGATCATACTCAGTGTATCTTGTAAAGGCAGATGGGGTGGCTTCTGCATTTGAAGGAAGAGCCCAGAGCATACATCACATCTATGTTGTGGGGAGAAAACAGTATCTGGTCTTTATATTTTGCTCATTTATTTCTTCCATGAATATTTATTTAGTACCTATCATGTATCAGGCTCTGTTTTTGTGGCTAGGAACACGATGGTGAACAAAACACATAAAGTTGCTGCCCTGACTTTTGCATTTCCTGGAAACAAATAAATAAAATCCAGCCCTTCTCAATGAGCAAACACCGTCAGCTGCAGTATGATCATTATGAGATACACCTGAAAGTACTTTTTGAAACAACACTTTCTTCAGTGAATACGTACTGTGTTTCAGCTAGTCTGGAGTGGGGTGGGGGATCATATTTTTAAAAGCTCCTCAAGGTACTGAAAATGCACAGATATGCACACAGTTGGAAAGCTGAAAACCTCTGAGTGTTGTTTCTTCTCTGAGCTCTTTCCTGAATGGTGGTTTCTTTACTCTCTTCTGAGTGAGAATATACCTCCCAATGTAGAAATTAAAATTCCTACAATGGAATTGGACCCAGTGAATGAGAGTAGACCAGTAGACCTTAGCAATCCTTGCCAATCTCTCAACCCCTCCAGGACAGAAGCTGGAGGGGGTTCATACCCATACGTACAATCCTGGGGAGAATACGATTACAGCAAACCCCACCTGCCTTCTCTAGCCATCTGCTACAGAAAGTGGTTAGAATATGCATGAATGAGAATTTGCGCCTGTTGGGGGGAAATGCCAAAAATGTGTCTTCTTTATAATTAAAATGACTAAAACCAATTTGTATCTTACTCACTTTGGTAATGGTAAAAACAATTTTATAAAGTTATATAAAAATATCCATTTGGGGGAGGCATCTGGGTGGTTCAGGGGTTGAGTGTCTGCCTTCTGCTCAGGTCATGGTCAGGCTCCCTGCAGGGAGCCTGCTTCTCCCTCTGCCTGTGTCTCTGTGTCTCTCATGAATAAATAAATAAAATCTTTAAAAAATATGTCAATTTTTATTCAGAAATTTAGGACATCTAGATTTTAAGAAGACAGCCACGGATTTATTTTCAGTCGTGGATTTATTGCTTTAAGCAATATCACAATGGTAAAATAGTGTTATATAATAAAAATGAAGTATGAAAGCTTTGAGTTTAAATGTTATCTGTTTTAATTGATTAGTTTTTAGAGTGATAAATATATATATACACACACACATACATATATATTATTCCTACAATGCTTTTTATGTCTCATACTTGCTTTGTTTGAAAATGTAATTTTAACCAGAGGTAGTTTATGAGCTTCTAAGTTGATAATATACCATAAATTGTGATGAATCTGACAGCATAGAAAAGCCTCACAGCATGTATAGTAAGTATGGCCTGAACAATCCTGACATTTACCTTATTGATTAGTAACCTCGTATCATGTCATTTTAAAACTATTTCATAAATACTCAATGCAGAATATAGCACTTTTATTTTTTTTTAAGATTATGTTTACTTATTTGAGAGAGAGAGAGCGTGAACAGGGGGAGAGGCAGAGGGAAAAGCAGACTCCCCTCTGAGCAGCAAGCAAGACATGGGGCTCAGTCCCAGGACCCCGGGATCACAACCTGAGCCAAAGGCAGACACTTTGCCAACTGAACCACTCAGGTACCCAGAATATAGGACTTTTAGAGACAGAATCCCTCCCTATACTTCAAGAGCTTCTGAATTAAGCAAAACTAAGTATTTTCGATTGCTGTCTAGGAGAACAAAGGAAAGGGTATAAGTCTTGATAAAAATCATTTATGCCCCTATAATCTGTTTGGAATTTGTCAGAGACCACTAATAAATTCCTTTTCTCCATGCATTCATTCCTTCGTTCCTTCTGCAAACATTTATCTGGCTCCTGGGACTTCAAGACACAAGGAGGAACAAGACAAACAGGGTCCCTGCCTCTGCAGAGCTCACACTACTGCAGTGGAACATGGTCCCTCAGAATTCAGTTTGCTTTCCTGCAAAACAAACTGGGGTGTATCCAAACACCATAAACACGAAGAGGATTAGCCACTATCAGGCATCGAGAACTGAATTAGCAATGGTGGAGAATTTAGATTTCCTAGTAATCCTAAAGTCTGACCATCTGGAGGTAAAAAGTGGAAAGACTTGTGTAAAATTCACATTATACTGTTTAAATATCTAAAACTAGCATTAACAACAGCACTTAAGAAGGAGAATTAATTCTTTGAAGCACAATGCTGTTTAGTATCTAAGCAGGTCTAGGAAGACATTCTTTACGGTGTTTAGAACTATCGTGGATGTTGACTGCATAACCCCCAAACCTGATCCTCCCCAGAGCCCAGGGTGAGGGAGTGTTGCGTTTCACCCATATTCCTTTGGCTTCAGTTAATTCTCTGACTGAAGAATTGATGTCACAAGACACAATACCCCACCCCTTAAACTATTCTGATCCTAACTTCAGACTGCACCAGACACCCCCCAGGAACAGAACACTTGGTCAGCACTTTGGCTGTTTTGGACCAACGAAGCTGCATCAGGTCCGCCCCACAGGATCTGGAAGCAGAGCGATTAGGCCGCCGCTGGAAGCCACTCAACCCTAAACCATTTTTCGGGGCCCCTGAGATTCTGGGAAAAAGCTTCACACAATTCATTCAGTTGAATTCAGTTTCATCGACAGTGCAAGTTTAACAAAAGATCAGTATAAGTTACCTGCTTCATCACAGAGAACATGGACAGAGGACCCAGGATGTGAGCCAAAGGGTTCCAGGGCCCTGACATGTGGGGAACACAGATAACTGAGCTTTCTGCTGCCATCTAATCCCTTGGGACCAAAGATTCTGCAACTATGCAATAATGCTCTGATAAATACATGAGTCCCTACCGATTTAAAAATAATAGAATCAATTTTATTGACTTACCCACAAGACAGTGTAATCTATACTTTTACAGCAATTTTGAAAATGTATCATTTAAAAAATATTTTTGAGTTCTTACTGTTTCTGGTACTGAATAAAAATAGTATATTTTGATAAAGAAGGTTCTTGGTCTAGCATTCTTAACTGAAACCAAAGTAACTTGCGAAAATACAAATGAGCCTTTCAGTCTCTTCTTAGGGCTTGAGGCTGAACACTGCCCGCCTTCTGTCCCTCCTCTGCGATTAGTGGCAACACACATTCTTCGTGGATGCTGTAAGGGCAATGCCAGAGGACTCTGAATGCTTAATTGGAAATCTCATTTGGTCATCCTGAATTGTTAGTGCAAAATGCTATTGACTATAATCCGCTATCACATAAGAAGGAAAACTAACAAAAGGATTATGTACGTTCCATGATCACATTCTCCATTGTGTGACCAGACAATACAGGCAACTATTTTAAACAAGGATTTTCCTGGAAAATCCAACAGCTTTACTATACATATGAATTAGGCATGTATGCATTTTGCACCGTAGAGGCACTGTACTTCTAAAAGAACACACCAAACTGTATTTTTTGTCTCTCCCTACTCACAATTCATTTAATGCTACCAAAGCTGTAGAAGAAGAAAACACTCTTATCTGATAACAAAGTCATTGTGGCTTTTCTGCTTTTGAGAAAAGTAAAAGAACAGTCCACACTTGTGAAATATAATTCTAGCATGCAGACAAAACCACTGATTTCAATACATTCATCACGTAGGTGGCAGTAGTCGAGTAACATGAGCTTGCTACCCCTGAAAAAGATTTCACTTGAATTTTAAGTTTCGACAGCTCGGTTTTCATATATATACAGTTTTCATTGTTTTGTATGGACTGTTACTTTTCTCACTGCCCTTGTTATACAAGGTGAACTTAGCTTGGATTTCCCATGCAGCCAAAGCAACTGAGGTGAGATCAATAGTTATTTTTAAAATGGTGGTCAAGGGATACCGGGTGGCTCAGTCAGTTAAGTGCCTGCCTTGGCTCAGGTCCTGATCCCAGGGTTCTGGGATCGAGCCCTGAGTCAGGCTCCTGACTCAGTGGGGAGTCTGCTTCTCCTCCTGCTTGTGCACCCGTTCTCTCTCTCTCATAAACAAAATCTTTAAAAAATAAATAAAAATGGGGGCAGCCCTGGTGGCTCAGTGGTTTAGCGCCGCCTGCAGCCCAGGGTGTGATCTTGAAGACCCTGGATGGAGTCCCACGTCGGGCTCCCTGCATGGGGCCTGCTTCTCCCTCTGCCTGTGCCTCTGGCTCTCTGTCTCTCCTCTCTGTGTATTCTCATGAATAAATAAATAAAATCTTTAAAAAAATAAAAATAAATAAAATAATAAGATAAAATAAAAATGGTAATCAGATTACCACTTCTGGCAAAACTGAGTTGTTTTTGCAACACTCCTACCAGGAAGGATTAAGAGACCCAGACAGAATATAACAAAAACGGGTTGGAAGGTATCAGAGCTCTCCCCAGCACTGAGTGTCTTCTGAGCTGAGCTCAGTAGCAGTGGGGAGCCAAGAGAAGCCCAACCTCTGGAGCCACTCACCATCAGGCAATAGTCAATTCAGAAAGCAAAAGCAGGGGCTGACAGGTGAAGAAGCCGGGCAGAGCTTTTGACCACTTCAGGGGCTTACGGAATATAACTTGCACTTCTGAGTCTAGCCCCGGGGAAGGGCCTCTGTCAGCCCTCTTGGTTTTCCATAGGGAACCCCAATGGCCAGATGCTTAGAGGAAGGATAAACCAAAAATAGACAAGTCCTAAAAAGACTAGAGCCCAAATGCAAATCACCTCAGAGATTGCAAAGGCCCAATTGCAAATCTCTGACAAAGTCAGGGTCTTTCTAGACCAGCAGCAAGAGCAAATCTTCTCTAGAGGGGAGAGAACTTCATGCAGCCTCTCAGATGGTCACTAAAAACTTTATACGTGACACCTGGCAGTCATTCAAAACTACCAGGGCAGAGGAG
This sequence comes from Canis lupus dingo, assembly GCF_003254725.2. Lineage (NCBI taxonomy): Eukaryota > Metazoa > Chordata > Mammalia > Carnivora > Canidae > Canis > Canis lupus. Next base: position 48,287,261 of record NC_064243.1, on the reverse strand, counting down.
AAATTGGGCAAATTCCTGAACCACGTGATCAAAACGGACATCACTAAAAATGAGCCTGTCTGTGCTCCTGGGTGGCCTTAATGATGCACTGAAAGGGACACAACAACAGTCCCTTAGTATTTCTGCCAAATGAGCAGAACCTGGTTCTAGTCAAACAATCAAACCCAGATAGAGAAACCTTCCATTGGAACAACTGACCCGGCCTCACCAAAACTGTCAATGTTACAAAAACAAAGAATGGCTGAGGGAATATTTCACATTAAAAAAAATTAAAGAGACGGACAGTCCTGGTGGCTCAGCGGTTTAGCGCCACCTTTAGCCCAGGGCCTGATCCTGGAGACCCAGGATTGAGTCCCACGTCGGGCTCCCTGCATGGAGCCTGCATCACCCTCTGCCTGTGTCTCTGTGTGTCTCTCTCTCTGTGTCTCTCGTGAATAAATAAAATCTTTTTAAAAAATTAAAGAAACACACACACAAAAATTAAAGAAACACGACAGCTAAATGCAAAAGGCAAACTTGGATGGGTCTGGGATGAGGAAAAATTAGAAAAGACTGCAACAAAGTACATAATGGGAAAATGGGTGAAATTCAAATATAGATTGTATTCTATTTTTTAAGATTTTATTTTTATTTATTTGAGAGAGAGTGTGAGAGTGAGAGATGTCACAGAGGGAGAGGGAGAGGGATAAGCAGACTCCCTGCTGAGCAGGGAGCCCTACCTGGGACTCAAGGATCATGACCTTAGCCAAAGGCAGATGCCCAACCGACTAAGCCACCTAGGTGCCCCTAGATTGTATTTTAGATAAAACTATGAGAGCCTCCTAACTCTCGGAAACAAACAAAGGGTTGCAGAAGGAGAGGTAGGTCAGAGGATGGGGTAACTGGATGATGGACATAAAGGAGAGCACTTGATGGGATGAGCACTGGATGTTATACTATATGTTGGCAAATTGAATTTAAATTAAAAAAAGATAAAAGTATAATATCAATACTAGAGTTCTCCAGCTTGAGTTTTGTGTTGTAGTTATGTAAGAATGGCTTTGGTCTTAAGACTCATGTGCTGAAGTAGTGACTGGGGGAAGGTTACGATGCCTGCAAAATATTCTCAAATATATGAAAACTATGGGTGTAATACAACCAGTACCAACAACAAGACAAGTGGTAAAATGTTAACAGCAAAATTAGGTGAAGGTTTTATTCTCTGTATTCTTCTTGCAAGTTCCCAGCAGACTTAGAATTTTTCAACATAAAAATTTTAAAGTATATAACAAACAGTGCAAATTACTTTTTTAAGATTTCATTTATTTATGAGAGACACAGAGAGAGAGAGAATGAGAGAGAGAGAGGCAGAGACACAGGCAGAGGGAGAAGCAGGCTCAATTCAGGGAACCCGACGTGGGACTCGATCCCGAGTCTCCAAGATCACGTCCTGGGCGGAAGGTGGTGATAAACGGCTGAGCCACCCGGGCTGTCCCAACCAGTGCAAATTAAATAACACTTTAAAATAACTCATGGATCAAAGAATAAATCATAGGGGATATTAGAAAATCTCTCAAACTGAGCTAAAATGAACATACAACACATCAAAAGTTGGACATTCCACTAAAGGTTATGGAAACATTTACAGCTTTAAAGGCTTAGAATAGAAAAATAAATGCCTAAAATCAATGATCTAAGCTTTGACCTTAAGATAATAGAAAAAGAGGAGCAAATTTAACTCAAAGCAACAGAAAGGAAATAATAAAGATCTGGGCTGCGATTAATGAAAAAGAAAATAGAAAAACAACAGAAGAGAAAAAAGGGAAAGGTCGATGAAAACAAAAATTGGTTCTTTGAAAAAAAAAGAAAATTGATAGATCTTTTTAAAAAATTTTGTAATTATTTATTTAAGAGAGAGAAAATGTACACACATGAGTGGGGGGAGGGGCGGCAGGAGATGCAGACTCCCCACTGAGCAGGGAGCCCCGTTAGATTGGAGGCTCCATCCCAGAACCCTGAGATTATGATGTGAGCCACAGGCAGATGCTTAGTCAGCCACTGACTGAGCCCCCCAAGTGCCCCAAAACTGATAGATCAAGAATAAAACAAGACACAACAAGAAATGAAGGGGAAGGCCACCACTAAACAGATCATCAAAGAAGAATATTAATGAACAACTTAAAAGTATAATAAGGAAATATTATGAAAAGTTTATGTCAACTAATTTAAGAAACTAGATGGAATGAAAAAATTCCTGGAAAGATACACCTTACCAAACACAAGAAGAAATTTTAAGATCTGAATAGACCTCTATCAAGTAAAGAATCAGGCATTCCAGAAATAGCAAGGCAGTGAGACCAAAATGGGAGTGAGCCAGAAAAATAGGAAGAGAGGGGTTTGAAGCCATAAGAGGACCGAATCTGGTTCAGCCTGGAGGGTTGTTTGCAGGATTCCATTGGCTTTCCTCTGAGTGAAATGCAGAGTTATGGCAATATTTTGAGAATAAGAATTATTAATTTATTTCAATGGCGTTTCAGCATTGCCAACTCCTTAAGAAAGAAGATTGCCCAGAGGACACAATTCCTCCCAGGTGTCCAGGCAGAAAAGGGTAAGAACAATCTGTAAGAGTTGAGAGTTTCCTTCAACAAGCCCCTTTTCCTGTCGTATGAGCCTACAATGGGATGCAAGTGCAGGGGACAGAGATGAGGCATCTCCATCAGCCATGTTGCCACTATGTGCTCCTGTGTCCCTTCCATTATCCCCACTTTGTTGACTGGTCCATAAGAAGACAGATGACCCAAAGTAGACTAATCACACACTGTCACATAGCAAGCTGAAATTTGAAGAAGAGATAGAAAGAAGCAGAGCCTGGTGATTGCTAGTATCAGTGACATTAAAGGCAGTGCACTAAGAGAGGCCTCCGCTTATCCAGGTCTCCAGAGCCTCCTCTGGTCCTGCCCTTTTCAAAGTATAATTGTTCAAATTCCCTAAAATCTCCTGGCCTCCTTCTAGTGAATTCCCTTTCATTCAAAGTAATTACAGAGTCGGTTTCTGACACTGGAAACCCAAACAAGCTCAGCAATTACAAGTAGATTACTCCAAAGCTTAAAAACGTGAAATGCGGTGAATGCAGAAATTACTGGGGGTGAGTGACATCTTGGATGGTTGGAATAATCGTTTAAAAAGTCATTTAATAAAAAAAGAAGTCATTTAATGATCAACTCTCTACCTTCTGACATTATCTTCTCAAACATAAATGATTTTTCTAACCCCCTTTGGAGGGTTGAAGGAGTACCCCAAAGTTGGCTCACATGTATTCTCCAACACTGGTCATCCTTTCACTGTTTGTGTGCTAACACAATCTGATTTTTTTTTTTAAGATTTTATTTCTTCATTTGAGAGAAAACAGGAGCAGGGGGAGGGGCAAAGGCAGAGGGGAAAGCAGACTCCCCACCGAGTGGGGAGCCTGATGTGGGGCTCAATCCCAGGACCCTGAGATCATGATCTGCACAGAAGTCAGACACTCAAATGACTGAGCCACCCAGGGACCCCATATTTTTTATTTTATTTATTTTATATTATTTTTAGAGTGTGTGCAAAGGGGGAGGGGCAGAGAGGGAGGGAGAGAGAGAGGATCTTAAGCAGACCCTGTGCGAGCATGGAGCCCAATGTGGGGCTCCATGTCATGACCCTGAGATCATGGTCCAAGTAGAAATCAAGAATCTGATGTTTAACTGACCGAGCCACCCAGGTGCCCTGATTATATTTCTTAAAGAAATTGTTTTTTAGTAACAATAGTCTGGCTCCTACAGTTTCACATACATAACAGGAAGATATAGCCCTTGTTGTATTGTTCAGTTGGTCACAACATCATGCTATGTGCCTCTCTCCACTTCTGACAAAATTAGAGTTTACACACTATTAAAAGGCTTAGTTGTATTGACTGGATAAGGAGTATGAACTAGAACATGTCATCCAAAATATACTAATTTTAGTACATCCGATTTTCACAAACCATAGCTAAGTGATTTTTACTTTATGTGTCCCCACCTACTAAATAAAGTTCATGCTATATCCATCTTCTGCCTAATTCAGCCACATCAAGTTCTGAAACATTAAAAAAATAAAGTAAATGCCATGTATGGCATAAGTGCCATTTAACATGACATGTTTAAATTTGTCACATTGAGAAAATACTACCTTTCTTATGTTCTAGGACAAGCACAAGTGGGCTAGTCTTCAGTAAAGAGAAATCCAGCACTTTCCAAACTTCCCCATAGAGAGATTTATCTTGTGAACCACACAGCTCCCCAGGTGATTCTGACTTTTATGGGTTTGGGGTGGAGCCCAGACTTTAACAACTATCAGAGTGATTGTTCTCCTCAGGAAAGTGGGACATGACCATGGCTCTATTCCTTCTCAGTTGTCATTGCTGTCCACATCTTTGATTTTGCAGCAATTGGGTGATGTGTTCTACAAGTATCAGATCAAGCTGGTTGATACTGTTGATCAAAATTTCTTTTTTTTTTTTTTTTTTTTGTTCCATGCAGGGAACCTGATGTGGGACTTGATCCTGAACACCAGGATCATGCCCCGAGCCAAAGGCAGATGCTCAACCGCTGAGCCACCCAGGTGTCCCTTAACATTTCTATAATATACTGTTTATAAGTTCTATCAATTACTGAGAGGGAGTCTTAGAAATCTCCAGTTATAACTGCAGATTTTTCTATTTCTCTCTTGACTTGTCAATTTTTGCTTCATTCATTTTGAAACTTTTTCATCAGGGATATGCACATTTAGGTTTGTAGGACCCCTTTGTTTAATTGATCCTTCATCATTATAAAATTTCCAACTTTTTCTTTGGTAATAGTCCTCATCTTGAAGTCTTCTTTGTGTGATACTAATGTAATCATATCCGCTTTCTTACACTTACTGATTATATAGTACAGCTTTTCCATCCTTCAACTTTTGACTAGTCTCTTTGTTTTTTTTTTAAGATTTTATTTATTTATATATTCATGAGAGACAGAGAGAGAGAGAGAGAGAAGAGAGAAGCAGAGACACAGGCAGAGGGAGAAGCAGGCTCCATGCAGGGAGCCCGATGTGGGACTCGATCCCGGGACTCCAGGATCACGCCCTGGGCCAAAGGCAGGTGCTAAACCTCTGAGCCACCCAGGGGTCCCTTGACCAGTCTCTTTGTATTTAAAGTGTGTCCCTTGGGCACCTGGGTGGCTCAGTTGGTTAAGCATCTGCCTTCAGTGCAAGTCATGATCCCAGGGTTCTCGGATTGAGCCCCACATCAGACTCCCTGTCTGCTTCTCCCTCTCCCTCTGCTGCTCTCTCTCTCTCTCTCTCAAATAAATAAATAAAATCTTTCAAAAAAAGTTTTAAATAAAAAAAAAAGAAAGTATGTCTCTTACACATAGCATATAGTTGAGTCTTTTTCCTTTTTTCCAACCTGACAATCTACAGATTTTAATGGAAGTTTTTATCCACTTATATCTAATGTAAATATCGTGCAGTTGGGTATGCCTATTTGTTGCTATAATTGGATTAAAGTCCACCATCTTCCTATTTGTTATCTAGTTGTACCATCTGCTTTGTTTGGTTTGTTGGTTTGGTTTGGTTTGTTTGGGTTACTCCTTTCAAGCCTTCTTTTGGGAAAAATCAAATCTTTTTTAATATTCCCTTTTAATTCCTTTCTTGTCTCTTTAGCTATACCTCTTTATTTAGTCATTATTCTGAGATTACAATAAATATACTATACTATACCATTTCCATCTGCTGTCTTTCCCTTTAACCTAAAGAACATCCTTTAGCATTTCTCATACTGTAGGGCTGCTGGTGACATCTTTCATCTTTCATCCTTCTGAAAATGCCTTTTTCTATCTCACTTTCATTTCTGAAGAGTGTTTTTACTAGATATGGAATTCTGGGATAATAAGTTTTTTTTTCCATCATGTCAGTTCATTATTTTCGACCTCTACTATTTCACGGGAGAAGATGACTATCATCTACATTGTTATTTCTCCACATGCCATACATCTTTTCACTGGGGCTGCTTATAAAGGTTTCTCTTTATCTCTAGTTTCCAACAGTTTGACTCTGATAGGCCTAGGTGTAGTTCTGTTTTTATTGAAATCCTATTTGGGGTTTCCTGAGCTACCTGGATCTATAGATACATGTTTATCTCCAAATGTAGAGGACTGAGGCCATTATATCTTTGTATAATTTTTCTGCCATTTTGCTTTTTCTTTTCCACTGGCATTCTGACTACTTGTATTTTAGGCCACTTGAAATTGCCCTACATGTCACTAAGGCTCTGCTTATTTTTCTTTAATCTGTTTTCTATTTATCCTTTGTATTTTATCATTTCTATTGATCTATTTTCAGATTCACTAACTCTTCTGCAGTCTTCTGTTGAGTAGTCAATGTTTCATTTTATATATTATATCTTTTAGTGCTAGGATTACCATTTGGTGCTTTAGAATAGTCCCATTTTTTCTGCAGAGTTTCCATGTATGCTCACCCAGAATCACTTTTACCTCTGAGTCAAGCTAGTTTTGTATCAGCTACTCAAAGTCCTTATCTGCAGCATCTAATATCAGCATCCAATATCAACATCTACATCGATTTGGCGTCTGTTTTTATAGACTGTTTTTTTTTTCTTTCTTAAACATGGGTCACATTTTTCTGCTTCTTTGTATGTCAACTAATATTTTTATTGTATGGTAGACATTGTAAATGATTTGTCATAGGGAGTTTGAGTTATATCATCTTCTTTTATAAGATGTTTGAGTTTTATTCTGATAGGAATTTAAATTACTACTGTATCTTTTATCAGCATAGGCTAGTATTATTGTCTGTTAGAGAAGAATCTAATTTGTATTTGAACTTAGTCCTGAGGTATCACTCTTACTCTATGACATAGTTCTCACTCCCTAGGCATAGACTTTCTAGGCCTCATTTGAATGGCCAAGGGGTTTGGTTTGGTAAGTTTCCTCCATTCAGGCCAGGCTAGACCTCCAACATCTCCTATAATGTACAATCCAAGTATTACTATTCTGCTCTCAGCTCCATAACAGGCAATCTCTCTAAAGCCCTGTGGAGTCTTGCCTTGGATAGCCACAGCCTAATTCTTGTTTAAGGATTCACACAACAAATCCCCACACAAACTTCTGTCCCAAGTATCTTACATAGCTTCCTCTTCTCTACTACCCTGTTCTGTAAACTTTAGTTGCTTCAGCAGCCCAGAACACCAATCTCTGCCTCCTCATCTCAGTAAGGTCACTGCTCAGCTTGGGTTCCACCTCCCTATATAGCTGCAGGCAGAAAACCAGGTTCACTGTGAAATTCATGTTGTGTATTTCCCTTATCTCAATATTGCAGTCCTGCACAGTCTGTTTTTCAATGCCTCGAAACAGTTGACTCATGTATTCTGTTTATTATTTATAGTTGTTTTCGGCAGAAGAACAAGCCTATTGAGAGTTTCTCTTCAATGGCCAGAGGTAGAAATTCAGCAGATATGAAGATTATGATTCAAAAACAGTGGTTCTCAACCATGGCTACATACCAGAATATCCTAATGATTTTTCTGTTGTAAAAAATAATCTCTATAACCAATGTGGGGCTTATCACCTCAAGATTAAGAGTTGCATGCTCTACCAATTAAATCAGCCAGGCATCCTGATTTTTGTTTTTTAATCCTAGGGCCCCAGAGGACTTTTTACAAGCTCTCTAGATGACCTGAGGATGTAGACAAGGTTAAGAAGCAGTCTAAAGCACATCACAGTGTTTTTACTTTGGCTTCTCACTTTCATAAGTGGTGGACTTCTTGTCCTTACTTAATGCAAGTAATCCCCTCAAACACTCTGGTTTCCTTGAATAAGCCCACAGAGAGTTTTTTGACAGCTCCTTTCTATGGGACAAGGACAACTAGGGACTATGCTTTATAATAAGACTTGCTTGGTCAGCAGCTTCTGGGAACTATGCTTCCCAGTCCATGTTGACCTGATTAATAATTGACAATCATTATGACTGTTACTCTGTTTTGGAAGGTCACTTGTTTAAACTATACCATAGAGGGACACCTGGATGAGTGTGTTGAGCGCATGCCTTCAGCTCAGGTCATGATCCCAGGGTCCTGGGTTCAAGTCCCACAACAGGCTCCCCACAGGGAGCCTGCTTCTTCTCCCTTGCCTGTGTCTCTGCTGATCTCTGTGTCTCTCATGAATAAATAAATAAATAATCTTAAAAAAAAAAAGAAAAATAGACTATACCATAGCTACATGTTTTAACACAACATCAGCATATAATTACTAATTGCTTTGGAAATTCTTTAGACTCAAGACTGCTCCAGTGGAACCAAGACAGCATGTTGAATTTGTATATTAGAAAGCTTGTAACTATCTATAGAACAAACTGGGTTTGTTCAAGTTGTCATCCAGGCCAATTCCCATGAATCCTAGTCATTAGCTGTGGGAGGAGGGTGGCACCTAGGGGGTAGGAGATTGAGAGCAACTTTAGAAACATACCTAGGGTAGAAGTCATCATATCACATTTTTTCTCTCATATCCTTATTAGGGGTTTTCTAAAATAATGTTTTTATTTGTTAATGGTACCAAAATGTTTTATCCTCATTAATAATATTAATAGTATATGTAATACTACTAATAATATTATAGAGAGACCATTGTGATTTTAAATGTTTCATAATTTTCACAAATATTGGTTTAATACTTTATGGTACAGCACTTCAAGGGTCTGGGTTTTTTTTATTTTTTTAAGATTTTATTTATTTATTCATGAGAGACACAGAGAGAGAGGCAGAGACACAGGCAGAGGGAGAAGCAGGCTCCATGCAGGGAGCCCCACGTGGGACTCGATCCTGGGTTTCCAGTATCATGCCCTGGGGCGAAGGGATGCTTTAAACCGCTGAGCCACCCAGGGTCCCTGAGGGTCTGGTTTTAAGTTCATTTTATTTCATTACTTGCATTGGATGGTTGCCTTCAGCTTAAAAAGCATCTCAAAAAGATGAATAGAACCAAATGGAAGATATCATTAACAATGTTCAATTTACAATATTCATGTATCAATCCCATTCACCAATTACATAAAGGTTTTTTGTTGAAATTCTGCTGTTAAATGTAAATCCTCTCTGATACTCCTCAATTGTTTTTGCAAACTAATAAGTTGGTGTTGCACTTTAATAATTTTAGTAAATGGTTTGAAAGCCTGAAAATTTCATTCAGGACATTTTATTTTTAAGATTTTATTTATTTATTAGAGAGAGAAGAGAGGCAAGCTCCATGCAAGGAGCATGATGTTGGACTCGATCCCAGGTCTCCAGGATCACGCCCTGGGCTGAAGGCGGCGCTAAACCACAGAGCCACTGGAGCTGCCCCTATTCAGAACATTTTAAGCAGGTTAGAAATTTCTGTTTCCAACTTGTAAAATGGGAAAATACGAAAATTTTAAAAAGTGACACACATCATTTTCAATAACAAAATCACATAATGACAGAAGTCGTTCCGAACATGTGTTTTTAAAATGCTCTCTCTTAACTTTCTTTTAAAACATAATTACTGGGGATCCCTGGATGGCTCAGTGGTTTAGCGCCTGCCTTGGGCCCGAGGTGTGATCCTGGAGTCCCGGGATCGAGTCCCACATCGGGCTCCCTGCATGAAGCCTGCTTCTCTCTCTGCTCTGTGCCTCTGCCTTTCTCTCTCTCTCTGTCTCTCATGAATAAGTAAATAAAAATCTTTTTTAAAAATTTTAAATTAAATTAAAAAACATAATTACTGACATACTCAATGTTAAAATATCTCCTTTAACCATAAGGGATCAGATTAAACATTTTTTGTTTTGATTTTCAAAAATGGCCTCCAAAAATTGTATCTCTGAGAACATCCACCATGTCAGTAAACATTAGCAAATTTGGAATACTGTCTCTTTACCTAAGAACATTGTGTAACTCATCTTGAATTTCCATAACTCTTTTATGAGAGCTAGCAAGTGTCTATATGGTACAACAGATTTTCATAGTCATTTCCTAGGTCATCAAAACTTACTGCAGATTACCCTAGTTTAGATTTCCTTTTTTGCTTATTCATCCTTATTGAAGCATAATTGACATGCAATAAACAGTATCTAGTTAAGGTATACAATTTGATGAGTTTGGACATATGTCTATGTCCATGGAATCATTACCACAATCAAGATAACACATCCTTCACCCTCAAAAGGTTTCTCCCACCACTTCTAATCCATACACATCCCCCATCCTAAGGCAACCACTGATCTGCTTTCTGTCTCTGTAGATGTATTTGCATTGTCTCAATAAAGCTTTATAGACAGTGAGCCACACAGTATATACTTTTCTTTGTTTGGCTTCTCTTACTCATTGTATTCATGCTGGGGTTCATCCATGTTGTTGTATGTGTGGGAGTTGATTTTTCTCTTGGTGAGCACTGGTGTATTACATAGCTACCTCTCAATTCATCTATCTGTTCACCTGCAGATGGACTATGACCTCCTGGTCCAACCTGTACTTGAGATGTGAGCTTTTGATTTCTGTTAAATGAGTCACTCAAGATGAGAATGATAACTTACTTCCTCTTAGGTATTGGGGGAATGCCGACATCTAGAAAGTGGCGTGGGAGACATGCCAATATGTAGAGCTGATGTCAAGTGTGGCATAATAGATCTACAGATTCCCCACTTCAGCAAAATGGAACCAAGCAGCCTGAGGTTTCCCACATGGAGGAGAGCATTCTCTGGGAAGAGAGGAGCTATCTTTGAATTTGTCACTGATACCCAAGCTCAGGTACAAATTTCTCTGTTCTTCTGTGAAGTTGAGCTTTTATGTCTTCTAAAACATCTTTATATCACGAATAAAAAAAAAAAGTATGTGTATGTGACAAAAATGTGAGGTCTTGCTTTATGAGATTCTTATCAAGAAATGTCTGGCTGGCAAAGTTCACATGAAAATGACCATACTTGATTTCAAATGACCTATCATGGAATAACTCCTGGGCCCCATGGAATGGACCCAGAATCAATTCATAATTCAAATGAGTAATTTGATGCAGCTGTTTCATGGTCTACCACAATAAAAGAGTAATCCTAAGAGCTCTAAAGCTATTTCTAGCACTGATCCTTACCCTAGATGGCACAATCAACTATACCTACATGTTTCCTAGGAAAAAAGCACAATTGGAAGAGGGCAGTCTCTCTGTTTGTTGTAACACCTCTGACGTAAGATATATCTCCTTACCAGAAGTTTGGTGGGCAAGCCACGGAAATTCTCCTTGCCCCAGGCAATGACACAGCGGCTAAGTAACCTGCACTCTCACAACCCAGACTTCCTGGCCATGATCTGTCCTGGGGTAGGGGGAAGAAAAGAAGGGAGAATGGGGAGGAAGGTGGAAAGGCTTCAAATGAACTGCACTGTGCGTCCCATTGTGTTCCAGCCCTATTTCTTTCTTTAGACCAAGAATTTAATTGAAAAAGAATTCTAAGGCCAACTAAGTATATATTTCAGAGCTCCTACCATTGTGCCTACACTGAAGTGATTGGGATGGGAACACAGAACAACTGGTCAGGGATGATGGCATAGCCCATCCATTTTATAAATTAAAAAAAAATTTAAAGATTTTATTTATTTATTCATGAGAGACAGAGACAGAGAATGAGAGAGAGAATGAGAGAGAGAGAGAGGCAGAGACACAGGCAGAAAAAGAAGCAGACGCCATGCAGGGAGCCCCATGTGGGACTCGATCTCAGGTCTCCAGGATCACACCCTGGGCTGAAGGCACTGCTAAACCACTGAGCCACCTGGGCTGCCCACCTACCCATTTTAAACACCCATCTGAACCACAACAGCCTTTTCCTTGTGTGCGCAAATTGTGTGTCTGAAACATCTAAGGAGAAGTTCTCAGGTTCTCAGTTTGAGATTATCTTCAAGTTTCTATAAAACAACACCACCCCTCATCCCTGCCCCAGAGTGGACTGGAGGGTCCTCCCAAATCCCCTTCCTGTGCTAACCTTCTGCGATGTCGGCAAGAGACTCGGGGGTACTGGAAACAATTCTGCAAAGACATTCTTTTTATTTTTGTTATTTATTTTTTGAAGATTTATTTATTTATTCATGACAGACACAGAGAGAGAGAGAGAGGTAGAGACACAGGCAGAGGGAGAAGCAGGCTCCATGCAGGGAGCCCGATGTGGGACTTGATCCCAGGTCTCTAGGATCACACCCCGGGCTGAAGGCAGCGCTAAACCGCTGAGCCACCCGGGCTGTCCAAAGACATTGTTTTTAAAGGTTATTCTCAACATTTGTTCCATGTCTACCTTTAAATCCACATACAGAATATGTCATCCCACTTTCTTCACTGCTTCATACATGCACAGCGTGGCCATTTGAACATCATGTGGCCTATTCAACTGAAAGCTGGTGCTGACTTGTTCACCTGTGTGTCCCTGGAGCCCAGTGCAGCACCTGGCACCCAGGAGGAACCTAGTAAAAGGTTACTGAATGACTGAAATGCATGGGATGGGGCGCCTGGCTGGCTCAGTCAGAGGAGCATGTGACTTGGTCTGGAGGTCATAAGTCCACGCCCCATGTTGGGTGTAGAGATTACTTAAATAAATAAAACTTAAAAAAAAAAAAAAAAGGAAATTCACTGGATGGATGGATGGATGGATGGACGGATGGACAGTCTCATCTGGAGGTATGATGACTTGGGAAAACAGCCTGGTCCTTTAGGAGGTAGAAAAAGAGAACTACTAGAATCCAATGAAAAATTAAGGAGAAGGACTGAGTGCAACTGCCCCACTGCAATTCCCCGGGGGTCTGGCCTGGGGAAGGCCTCTCTAAAGCTCATGGTTTCTGACACAAAGACCCATTCTCTGCTAGTCTGAGAGATCGCGTGTCTCCACCTTTCAGCACTCCAGTGAATTACACCCTCCAGGACGTCCAGTTTGGGCTAGCTTCTACGTTTTGCCCATATGTATTCGTTTATTATGAATACACCGTATTTCAAGTGTCTAGCACAGTGCCTGGCACATAAGAGATACTCATTGCACGTTTATTGAATAAATGAGTAACATCAGAATGAGAAAGTCACTCTAAGTTTGTGGTTAAAAGCCATTACGTACTGACCATCCAACCCAGTATTTTTTGTGGTGCAGAGCATTGCCAATTTTGAAAACACAAAGCTTTAGTGTGACTTAAGTGAACTAATGACAGCAAACAGGCTCTACAAAGAAAAGAGGTTCAGTGATGGGACCAGCTGCCTGGGTGCCAGGCCGACCTTTGCTCCTTAGGAGCCCTGGTTCCCCACAAGCATGAAAGAAGTCAATTGGTAACAAAGCAGTTAGTAAAGAGCCTGGAGCATCCCACAAATACTCTGTGCCCTGTGTTTTAGTGTTTTTCTGGCTCCCTTGAATTTGCTGAAATCGTAGGCAATTACCAGGTGAAAGAAGAATGTGGGAGCTCCCACTCCCATGGTCAGTGCCACAGGTGGCATCTTAGCGAGATGTGACTCCTATGTCCCAGCCTGTAATGGTGTCATCCCTGGGGTCCATGCAAAGGAGCTGGGACGTTACTCCATCACCTCTGTCTTCAGCGGCCAGCCTGACGTCTGGACTGCTAGGAGGTAACACCCCCTAAAAAAGAACACAAAGAAGAAAGAAGTAATTCACTTGGATGACACTCAACATAGATGTCGAGTGAGAGGCCAGGTTGTTCCCAAAGGGCAAGCCAGCAAACCTGAAAAAGTAGCCTCCACCAAGCACGGGGTGCTCACCTTCACCTGTTACAGGCTTTACAGAAGGGAGCTGGAGGGCACATGCCACTTTGGTTAACAGCTGCCCCTCCCTGTTACAGATGCGTTTTCCTTCTGGAGTGGAATGTCTCATCAGACTCACTGACAATGTTTTGTGTCAAGTAAGTTATGAATTGAGCTGAAAGGTCAAGGCTGTGATGCGATGATCAGTGTAAGGAAGACCCCCAGGGAAGGGTCAGAGGCCAGGTCTAACACAATATTACACCCCTGGCATATTCAGTTCCTTAAGCGCATATCCTGGTTCCTAAGAGGCAGTCACACCCCTAAGGGCACAGAGGAAAACTCTGCAACTTCAGAACTTAAGAACAGTCGGCCACTCTTGGCCTTTGTGTAATTGCTACATCGGAAGGGAACAAACCCAACCACCAAGAGGCAACACCCTCGATTTCCCTTCCAGCAGACTTTCCAGGGCCCTAAACTCAGAACAGCTGGAATGGCCATCCGCTCGGGCTTTGGAAATCAGAGCTCCGCGGGCTCCTAGGAAATGTGCATTTTGTGTCATGGACAGGACACGGGGATGGGACACGGTGTTCCAGACCTTGGTTCTGCTCCGCATGAACAGCCGTTTTGGAGAATCGAGTGTTTCGCACTCACCACTGACACTGGGGACAGCGGGGACATTTCCGTCGGGAAAGGTTCTGAGCCGCAGAGAAGGCGAAGGGTGGAAGTCTCGGCACCAGACAGTCTCCGCTTACAAATAACGCGACCAGCGGTGGGAAAATATCACCAAATGCCATTTTAGACGTGCGAAATTCAGAAGAGGCTCAGTGCAGGAGGAAGAAGTTATTAAGATAAATGACAGAGCCATAGAAGTGGAGGGGCTGGGGATCCCTGGGTGGCTCAGCAGTTTAGCGCCTGCCTTTGGCCCAGGGCGTGATCCTGGGGTCCCAGGATCGAGTCCCACATCGGGCTCCCTGCATGGAGCCTGCTTCTCCCTCCTCCTGTGTCTCTGCCTCTCTCTATGTCTATAATAAATAAGTAAATCTTTAAAAAAAAAAAAAAGAAGTGGAGGGGCTCAGATAGCAGAGGGCACAAGGAAGCCAGCAGCCTGTCTGCACAGAGAAAAGAGACCCTGCACGGCTTCCTAAATGCTGCCCCCGTGGAGAAAGTGATGGGGAACTCCAATCCCTAGAATTTCTACCAACTGCAGGCCCTTTTTTTTTTTTTTTTTAATATTTTACTCATGAACACAGAGAGAGAAAGAGAGAGAGGCAGAGAGAGAAGCAGGCTCCCTGCAAAGAGCCCGATGTGGGACTCGATCCTGGGACTCCAGGATCACGCCCTGGGCCAAAGACAGGCGCTAAACCGCTGAGCCACCCAGGGGTCCCCCTGCAGGTCCTTTAAAAGGAGGAGAAAATCTGTGCGGAGTAAAGCCCTGCCTCTCAGGCTCCCCCCCTGGGGCCCGAACACCAACACGAGGCAGGAAGGGCGCACACACTGGCAGGCAAACAGCCCTGGTGTGTATTTCCATCTCTGTTTTCTAAATCAATTAAATATGTCTTGGTCTTGAGCCACCAACCTGGCATAAAATCCCGCCCGATCTGTGCTTTGGGGATTCTCCTCTCTACGGACCCCGGGGTGTGTGTGGGCCCCACCCCGGCCCCAGGAGATCCCGAGTACTGGAGGAAGGGCCCCGTGGGCCTCAGGTGGGCCAGGTGCACACACCCCATCCCGGCTGAGCACCAGTGTGAAAATCCAAGGCAAGCATTCCGGGTCAGGCTGGCTATTGTCCGAGGGCACATGACTCAGGGGACCCACCCCAGACATTACGGGTGTGCCGGGCATAGTTCTAGAAACTCCTATGGGCCTAAACTCAAGCCCTCCCTAGCCCCCTCCCCCTGTCACGCCCCTCTTCTTGTCCAAGAAGCCCCCTCCTTCCTCTGTACTTGCGGTGGAGGACGTGTGAGAGCAATTGCACCTCTTGACTGGCCTCCCTCAACTAGAGGGGGTAAGGAGATATCACAAACCAGATGCCCAAAGGTAAAACTTTGAGTTGTTTTGTCCCCACTGAGTTTATTTGCTTTTGTTACTTGCCAACACTTTAAAAAAATCTGGAATTTTCATGTAGAAATCTAGCTCCCTATATTCTATTTAAAAATCCGGCACTCTGGAAATGCCAGGTTGGAGCTGACCAACGGCTTTCTATGGGACAAGTGTTCTCTGCTTTGCCACAATCTCCACCAGTCCCTAGTGCTGCACGGGGCTACTTCACGAGCTTACACCACCTACCTGTGAGAATTGGATTTTACACTTCTTGATGGAGGCCTTAGGACATAAATGTTTGGCTGACTTTCTGAAAACAGGAAAAGCAACAACTACATATTCCTATTTGGGAATAAGAAAAGGAGTTCTTTCAAATTTTCCAAAAAGACAAGAGAGAACACAATGTTTCAATAGCTTTTCCTGTTATTTACATACTCAGATCTAACTCGACCCATGGCAAAGCACAGCAGAAGCCTAATGCCAGCAACCACAAACTTCCCAATCACGCTTAGCACGCAGCAACTAATTTAGCCACATGTTAAAGAAAAAAATCAGGGACACCTGGGTGGCTCAGTGGTTGAGCGTCTGCCTTTGGTTCGAGGTGTGATCCCAGAGTCCTGGGATCGAGTCCCATATGGGGTTTCCTGCATGGAGCCTGCTCCTCCCTCTGCCCATGTCTCTGCCTCTCTCTCTCTGTGTCTCTCATGAATAAATAAAATCTTAAAAAAAAAAAAAAAACACAACAACAACAACCCGGGGGATCCCTGGGTGGCTCAGTGGTTTAGTGCCTGCCTTAGGCCCAGGGTGTGATCCCTGGGTCTCAGGATCCAGTCCCACATTGGGCTCCCTGCTGGGAGCCTGCTTCTCCCTCTGCCTGTGTCTCTGCCTCTGTGTGTGTGTGTGTCTCTCTCATGAATAAATAAATGAAATCTTAAAAAAAAAAAAGAAACAAATCATTCTGATACTTGTGTAAATGGTAAGGCGGACTCTCTTGAGGACTGTCTCAATAGGTGCAGAGATCACTGCAATGGGCTTTGGCAGTAGGTACAAGTGGGGATTTGCAGCCAAGGAGTCGGTGTGGGTCAGTGGATGGAAAGTTAACTAAGTGCAAACCTCAGAAAAGAGGGGGATTTGGTTGAAACAGCCAACAGGACAGGACCGTTGCTGAGGGCAGGCGGGGTGAGCCCCCCCTCCACTGTCTGGGGGCTGGTGGGCGGGGCCTGTGGTCACACGTGGAGGACACCATGTGGCCTCCCTGGGAGAGGGAGTTCTGGCTAAGCTAAGGTAGGGCTGGCAGGCCCAAGCACCTGGCCTACTTGAAAAACAGAGGAGCCAGACTAAAGTCTGGTCCTCGTCACACACACCCTCTCACAGATAGTCCTCTCCCTGGAAGACGGGAAGGACTGTCAACGGCTGGCAATGTCTCTAAAATGCCAGCCTTTTTCTTCCACAGCTCAAGGAGCCATGATGGAAGGGAAGAGCAGGGCAAACTGCCAAAGTAGCAGGGTGGGGTTCGTGAAAGGCAGCACTAGAAGTGACCAACATTGGGGCGCCTGGCTGGCTCAGTCAGTAGAGCATGTGACTCTTGACCTTGGAGTCATGAGTTTAAGCCTCAACTTGGGGTAGAGTTTACTTAAAAGAAAAAAAAATATATTTTTAAGTGGCCAACATTAATAGTTTGTCCCATAGCAGGAAGGGAAGAGCTAGCCTCAAAGTGACAGGGGACAAGGACTGGGCACTGCCACGATCTACTGAGGATATGCAACCCGTACAAGTGTAATATCACAACACAACAATTGAAGGCAGGAGATTGCATCACACGTTACAGAAAAATATTAGAGTGTGGGGCTCCTGGGTGGCCCAGTCGGTGAAGTGTCTGCTTTTGGCTCAGGTCAGGATCCCGGGGTCCTGGGATTGAACCCTGCATCATCCACTGGATGATGGGAGCCCGTTTCTCCCTCTCCCTTTGTCTGCCACTCCTCCTGCTTGCGCTTTCTCTCTCTCAAATAAATAAATAAATCTTTTTTAATCAAAAGAATTTTTAAAAATATTAGAATGCATATAATGAAAAGGTTGTTGGGTAGTCTCCCAATATCCATCTCTTCCCTTAACCCGAATGACACAGTCCTAGATGTTCTTGGGAGTGAGTTTTCCAACATCCCTGAATCTCGAGGAAGACTTGAAAGAGGAACCGGTCTCCGATCCCCCTGGGCATCCAGCCACCAGAGGTAACCCAGCATGGAGCTCACCCCAGTGCCTTGATACAGTGAGCAAAGAGCTAGACCATAACTAGACTTGTCTGTTCCTTTTATAGGACAGGATGACAGAAGCGTGCCACTAGGTGCGGCCACGAGCGCTCTGCGTTGCCTGGACTCCCATCTATCCAGGGAAGACATTCTTTGTAGACATACTAAGTGAGCAATGCTTTTATTTTTGCCTTTGAAACATCTTTCAAATGTACAAATCTCACCTCCCAGACCCTTGAGCTGAATCGTGAAGTCTTTAGAAAGCAGCCATTCCTGACAAAAGGCACAAAGATTGACAGCTGTCCACCTTCTAGAACCCCACCCCACCACACCCCGTTGGCCAGCCTGAGGCCCTCTCCACCTCCTTCACTTCTAAACTGCAAGCTGCAGGTTTGGGGCTAGAGCATTATGGAGACCACGATCCATCACAAAGTCAGGGAAAGGAAATAGAGGATTTATTTTTTCCCCACCCCTTTACCCCCTACCCAAGTTACATGAGTTTCTAAGGGTAGAAACTGTTCTAAAGGTAAAAATCTGTTCAGATTTTTCTTGAGGAGCTAAATAGGCAAGAAACTCAAAACTCAGAAGTCCTGATACTAATAAAATGACCGAAGAAGAGTTTTCCTCTGTTCCATCTTCAGAGCCCTCTAACCCTCAAAGAAGTCCACAGAGCTGGAAAGATACAGGAGACAAAAGAGAGAAAAATCTAGGGCAGAAACAAAGAAGTGGAGAGCGTCACCACAACGTCCTTGAATGCTAAAACCAAGCCCTGATTAATCACTTTGAGTGCGAATCCCCAAATCAACTCTCTCTTTTTCATTAAAAAGGAACCATCTACCCTCTAACATTTTACAGAGCAGGTATAAAATAGAATTGAAAATGTAAATCCGAAACTGTGTCACGCCTCACCGAAGCCATAAAACCTGTAGAGAAGTGAAAGTTGCTAAAATCGGCCTCTCTGCTTCTTTGTTTAAACATTGGTGGAGGGCTGCCTAGAACCGAGCCGAGAAAGGGTGGACGTGAGCGGGGCAGGCGGCCGCTAACCGGCCGCACGTGAGAACTTGGGGGGGCAGGAGTTTGGGGCTCAGGCCAGCGGCACCTCCACCTCTCCCGGCCGCCCGCCGGGCTTTCCCCCTGCAGGGCGCCTTCCCCAGCCAAGGGCGCTTAGGAAGGTCAGCTCTGGCGAGGTTGGGCCAAAGCCCCCCAGCCTTCCTCCCGGGGGTCAGTGGCTGCTGAGTCTTTTTAGATGTTAATTTTATGATTCGCTCAAAGGCCTTCAGAAGAAAGAGGCTTTTAAGTAACGAGGGAATCAAATGGGTTTTAGGGCCTTGGCAAGCTGATTCAGATCGGTCTCTGGAAAGGTACAGAAGCATGCTGCAGAACTGGTCTGGCTTGGAGGCGAAACCACACTTAGGAGAGAATGTGTGCCACACGGGGAGGCCTCGCTTCCAGAAGGGAACGGAGCGAGGGGCCCTCTCCCAGTGTGGCTGCTTCCTCCCAAGAGACTTCTTCCCTGGCCTGGGAGACTGGAAAGAATCACCATATAAAAATGTCTATATTTGAATCATTATGATTCATAGTGACACAGTAGAAGTTCCTATGACTGAATTTAATCTATTAACGTTTCAACTAAAAACTATTTTTCCAGACGCCTGGGTGGCCCAGCCGTCGAGCATCTGCCTTTGGCTCAGGTCATGATCCCGGGGTCCTGGGATCGAGTCCCGCAGCAGGCTCCCCGCAGGGAGCCTGCTTCTCCCTCAGCCCCTGTCTCTGCCTCTCTCTGTGTGTCTCTCAACAGTAAATAAATAACATTTAGGAAGAAAGAGAAACTATTTTTCCCCAGTCTTGTCTAACACTCAGAATTTTGGATGACTTACTTTTCACCTCATGGTGGAACTTTCTTTCCATTTGCAAGATTTAAGTGTTTAGCGAGTATTTGCAGGCGAAGAGGCTGACAGCCCACCGAAGAGCCACACAAGGTGGCCAGGCACACCTAACAGCGCAGAAGGAAGGAAGTGTAGCGGGGTGCATCTGCTCGGAGTGCAGCAGAAAGGCTCAGCTGTGTCCCACCCCAGTCACCACCACAGCCCACCGTCCCACCCGCCAGAGCCTATAAAGGCAGAGGGGGGCTTAAGTGGCGTCTCTCTTCCTTTTTTTTTCTTTGTTGTTGTTTTTAATGAACTATTTCAAACATACACAATGACATAAAAAATAATGCAACCAACCCCTTTTACTCTCCCCCACCCCACAGAATAAGGAATAAAACATTTAATTTTTTAAAAAGATTTTATTCATGTATTCATAAGAGACACACACAGAGAGGCAGAGACATAGGGAGAGGGAGATGCAGGCTCCCTGCGGGGAGCCTGATGTGGGACTTGATCCTGTGACCCCAGGACCATGCCCTGAGCTGAAGGCAGCCGTCACCCAGGCGTCCCTAAAACATTTCAAAACCAGTTTCCAGCATAACTCTAACCTTAATCTGATTCTCCCTCCCTTCCAGAAGCAGCTCCTATCTTGAACTGAATTTTGCAGGGTCCCTGTCTACATAATCAACCTGAGTTGCCCCAAATGGTGTGTCAGCACCACGCTGGCTGCCCAAGTCTTGCTCTGTGCAGGCCAGCTGAAGCAATCTGCTGATAGTCCTTCCTGGAACCTGGCTGGGTGCAGAGAGGCACAGGCCAGAGCTCCCCTGGACTTCTGATCACCTGGGTGCGCTGTGCTGGGGTTTGTGAAGAGGGAGGCCCTGCAAGTCTCTGTCCAAGCACTGAGCACCCTGCCCAGAGACCAGCAGCCCCACCCAGCTGGTCCCAGGCACTGGTTGGGGAGGTAAACAATTTCAAGGACGGTGATCCAAAGTGCAGGGACTCTCACACACGGGGACCTGGGACAGGGGCCCCACTTGCTCCAGTCTCAGCCCGGTACTGGTGTACAGTATCTATGCTTCTGCAGTTCACATCTTCCACTCAGTATCCTGAGATTTATCCATGTTGACTAGCATCACTCTAGCTCATTCATTTTCATTGCTATTTGGTATTCCTTTATAGGAAAATACAACAATTTACTTATCCATTCTTCTGGTGATGGCAATTTCATTTGTTTCCAATTTTCCAGTATCAAAGAATGATACTTGAGATATTCCTATACGTGTTTCCTGGTCCTGAGCAAGGGCTTGTCTTACTGGATCTTATCATATCCGTATTTTTCAATGTGGTAGATATTTCCAAATTATTCTACCAAGCAGTTACTCAAGTATACTCTGAAGGTTTGCTCCTTATCCATGCCAGTAGTCGCTATCATGAGTTTGAATTTTCATCAATCTTAAGAGTATAAAATATTTGGGTTTTTTAAAAATATTTTATTGATTTATTCATGAGAGACACACAGAGAGGCAGAGACACAGGCAGAGGGAGAAGCAGATTCCCTGTGGGGAGCCTGATGCCGCACTCGATCCCAGGACCCCAGGATCATGACCTGAGCTGAAGGCTGACACTCAACCACACAGGTACCCCTTTTTTGTGGTTTTAATATTCTTTTGCCTGATTGTTGGGAACTTTTCCCATTAATTTTCCACCTGTTTCTGTCTTGAGAAATTGCCTGTCTCTTCCATTGGGTTGTTCATCTTTGTGAGTAACATTCTTTCTTCCTGTATTTTATATAGCAATCTTCTGCTGCTAGTATTTGTGGGTAAAATAGAGGGCACATACCTTCTCCCAGTCAATGACTTGGAGTCAAATTATACCTTAATTTTGTCTTCTGATGGTGTTTTAAAATTTAATATTTTAGTCTTGTTATTTATGCTTTTTTTTGTGATTTGTAAGAAGTCTTTTCTTAACATGGGATCTTAACCATGTCTTTGGTGGAAAAACGTGAAAATTTTAATCTTTTTTATTTAGATCTTTAATCTATCCTGGAACTGATTTTTGTTTATAATATGAAGATTCAATCTTTTTAAATATATGTAAACTTCACATATTTTTTAAAGATTTTATTTATTTATTTTAGAGAGCGGGGGAGGGGATAGGTAGAGGAAGAGAGAATCTTGAGCAGACACTGCGCTGAGCATGGAGCCTCACTCAGACTCAGTCTTACAACCCTGAGATCATGACCTGAGCCAAAATCAAGAACTGAATGCTTAATTGACCGAGCCACCCAGGCACCCCTAAGATTTTATTTTTAAGTAATTTCTACACCCAACATGGGGTTCGAACTCACAACCCTGAGGTCTAGAATCCCACGTTCTACTGAATGAGCCAGCCAGGTGCCCCTGAAGATTTATTCTTACTTTTTCCCATCTGATTAACCAGTTGTCTGGACCCCATCAACCTAAAAATCTGTCTTAAGAGGCATTTGATCTATCAATACTTTTTGCTAGCAGTATTAGTATTGCTAAATTTAGAATTATTTCTATTTTGCTCTTTCTTTTCCGTGCTCATTTTATGCTACTACCTTTTTTCTGCTTCTCTGCCTTATTTCATTTTAAGAAGTTTGACTTAGTTGCCCACCCCCTCCACTGGATTCAAATATACATACTTCATTCCATGGTCCTCAATTGCTACTGGCATCAGAATCACCTGGAGAGCTTGTTAAAACACAGACTGCTGGTCTCCAGACCAGCGTCCTGATTTAGATTTCTGGTACAGAGCCCAATAACTTGCATTTCTTAAAAATTTCCAGGTGGTGCTGATAATGGTGGTCCAGGAGCCCACTTTGAGAAACACTGTTTAAATTCTATTCTCTTAATACTCAGCCTTTGCTTTTTAACATCCATAGTTAACAAAGCATAAAATTAATAAGTATCTTTGCTATTCTTCCTAAAAATATGAGGACTTTAAATATTTGAACTCTAATTTTCCTCTCTTGTGTCACACGTTTCTGTGAACCAGGATTTTTTTTTTATTTTTATTTATTTATGATAGTCACACAGAGAGAGAAAGAGAGGCAGAGACACAGGCAGAGGGAGAAGCAGGCTCCATGCACCAGGAGCCTGACGTGGGACTCGATCCCGGGTCTACCAGGACTGCACCCTGGGCCAAATGCAGGTGCTAAACCACTGTGCCACCTAGGGATCCTGTGCTCCAGGATTTTAATTTGACCTTGTCTTTTAACTCCCAAATCAGATCCCATTATTGTTTTCAGGTTGAGGTTATGAAGACCTTCACATATGCTGACCAGTTTTGTTTGCTCAGATCTCATTCTTGAGATTTCAGAACTTCCTCCTGGAATTATTTTCTTCTTGTGAATTGCACGCTTTAGTTCTCTCACTGAGGGTCTGCTGGCAGTAAATGCTCAAATTTTTTTGCTGTTACTGTTTGTTATTTTTGAATTTGTCCATTTTGTTTGTGGGAGTATTTGGGGGAAAGGGTATGAAAACATCTTTTTTGTACTCACACTCTTGAAGGATAGGTTAGCTAGACATATAATTTTTCTATTTTACCACTCACTGTGTCTCAGCATTTTGAAGGTACCACCTCTTACCTGCCTCCACTTGCACTCTTATCTTTGAGAAATCCGCTGTTGATCTCACTGTCACACCTTCTTAAGGCACCTGTCTTTCTGTAGCTGCATGTAGTTGTTTTTCTTCAGTGATCTCAGTACCTCTATGCTGAGTGAAGGCCTTTGTTTTATTTATTCTGTTTAGGACTCACCATTATTCCAGATTCTAAGGATTCATCACTTTGAGCAATTATAAAAAATTGTTAGACATTCTCTTGTTGAAAAGCACTTTTTACCTGTTCTCTCCATCACTCATGGAAGTTTTAGGAGAAGCATATTAGATCCTCCTGGTTTATTCTCCCTGTCTCTTCACCTCTGCTTTTTCTCCATCATTTTGTCTCTCTGTGCTGTGTTCTGGGAAATTCTTCAGCTCTAATTTGATTCTTTCTTTAGATATGTCAAATCTATTTAACCTATTTGGTGGTTGTTTTTTTTTCAATTTTATTGAATATACTTTTAAGCTCTTAGATGTTCTATTTAGTGCTTTTCCAAATCAGCCTAAAGCTGATCAGTGCTATTAGAAGTTAGGATAGTAGTTACCCTTAGGAGAGATATGGGTAATGACTGGAAGGAAATATGAGGGACAGGGGGTTTGGGGTGCCGGTAATGTTCTGTTTCTTATTATGGTGCTAATTACACAGTTGTGTTCAGATTTCAAAATTTCATCAAGCTATCCACTTATAATTTGTGTACTTTTGGGTATGTATATTAATATGATTATATTCTTGTTCCTTGTACTCTTGTTCCTTTCTTGTGTATATTTTTAAATTTAACCAAACATTTGAGGCATTTTTTTATGCTGTATTTGATAAATCCAGTATCATAAGTTCTTAGGAGTTTTTGTTAATTCTAATTTATGGTGGCTTCTTTCTTCATGTTTTTTAATTTTGGAGTGGGAGCTTATATTCTGGCATTTATCTGTAGGAATCCTATAAGGCCTAGATTGAGACTATGTCTCCCCAGAAGGATCTGCACTGCTTTTGTCAGATGCCCAGAACTGTTACCAATTCAGGCTCATAAAATTAACTTCTCAAACCACTCAGTGTAGATTCAAACCTCAAACTGCAAACCTGATATATGGTCACAAATTCCTGGAAGCTACTTTTCTTCCCCACCCAGAGCATGGGCAAAGACAAATTACCTTATACTTCTCTTTGGTAAAAGTCTGATTTTTTTTTTTAATATATTATTCAGTCCATTCTTTCCTGGAAGCCATAGCCCTTGGTGGGGAGGGGTCTTAGAATGCTCAGGTTCATCTCCCTAATGTGCATGAGCCCCCCTCTACTAAGGCATTGTCTACCAGGCCTACATGACCATGGAAGCATCTAGGTCACCAGACTAAGTACCCCCAGCATTGCTTACAACTGCAGTTTCAAGCTCCCATTCCATGTGTGGCTCCTGGGAGTTTCCTTGGCCTTCTTCTGACCTCAAACACACTGAAAAGGATATTCGTTACATTTAACTTAGCATTTCTAGGTATTTTGTATTTGGGTTACCCTGTTTTCACTTTGTTGTTGTTTGTTCTGATGAGTTAGCAGAGGTTCCAGCCTAGTTAACAACACAGTGTGTCTTGGAAGCTGAGCACAGGGCACTATTTTTGCTGGCGAAGCTCTAACAAACCTGGCACAGCTCAAGGGCCAGCAGTTCTGGTGGCGGTTGCCCAGCATGTAGAGTGAAGCTGATTAGGGCAAAAGCAGCAGCTCTCCGGAGGCATGAGGTTGGGGTAGTGTTCTCAGAGTCATTCCTGGAAGCCCAGCACAGATCTTGCTCCTCCAGATCTCCCAGTGATTTTGTAAGAATCTAATTCCCTTTGTCATAGCTCTTTCTCCTTAAAATAGAAAGAGTGGTTTCTTTTATCTATGACTGAACCCTGCCTAGCACAGACAGCAAGAGTCTCAAGACAGAAGTGATTAATAAACATAAAAGGGTTTGGCCATATTTGTAATTGGAGAAATGCAAATTAAAAGGATATGTTTTTAATTTTTTTAATTTTTTTTCAAAAAGATACATTTTACCTATTACATTGGCAAATATTCAAAATATGATGTCCAGTGATGGTCAAGATTTGAGGAAACAGAGACACTCTCATAAGAAGATTAATACAACTTTTCTGGATAACAAAGCTTTAAAAGTGTATACAACCTTTGACCTGGTGATTCTACTTCTTATAGTTTAACCTAGAGGAATAATCAAGTATGTGCACAAAGATTTAATTGCAAGAATATTCAATGAATCATTGTCTGTAGTTTTCTTTTTTTGGTAGTTTTTTAAAAAGGAAATTATCTCATGTTGAACAATTGAGGGCTGGTCAAATAAATTACAGCACATACATAATAGAGAACATAATCCAAACTTTGAAAAATCTGTAGTACAAGAATGCTAAAGACAAGGGAAACTGTTGCTAATGTTAAATGGAAAAACCAGTGGCAAACAGCATGCACAAGATGATCTCATTTTTAGTAAAATAAGAAGCTAATGAAACAATATTTTCAAAATATTAGCAAATAATAAGCATCTGACAAACATTATTTTGAGCAAAGAAGCCAGAGATAAAACACCTCACTTTAAAAGAAGCCAAAATCATGTTTGCCTTGATGTGTGTGGGGTGGAGAGGATTCAGGGAAAATGGATATTGATTGGGAAGGAGCATAGGAAAACTTCTGGTTACTGGAAACATTTTATATCTTGAGCTCAAATGTGGTCATACAGGTATCCACAAATATACAACTTTATTGAGCTATGCACTGAAGATGAGTATTCTTCAAGCACCTTATTGTCTGTGTGTTAAAATTGAACGAAAAAGTAAATCATTCTGCCGGTGTGTCCTGTGCCCTGCCCTCATACTGGAGCAGATGGTTAGTCACATGCTGGTTGTCTGGAGAGAGGTGTGACAAAGAGCTAGCCTATGTGGCAGCAGCTTCTTTCAGCCCACGTTCTCCTCTGGGCTGATCCATCCTAGGGCTGTACCAGCTGCCCTGCCTGCAGAGTTCAGGAAGGAAATTCCTTAGCCATTGGATATGTCCACCTTCACACTGAGGTTTGCCTTGGTCTCTGCCCCTACCTCTATGGATGGCCCCATCTGAAACCATCCTAGGGCAAGAAAAAGGCAAAGAGAAGGAGGGTGTGCCCCAGGAGAGGAGGAGGATGGAGGTGAGAAATGGGGAGCAAGACATTGAAAGGGGGATCCCTGGGTGGCGTAGCGGTTTGGCGCCTGCCTTTGGCCCAGGGCGCGATCCTGGAGACACCGGATCGAGTCCCACGTCGGGCTCCCGGTGCATGGAGCCTGCTTCTCCCTCTGCCTGTGTCTCTGCCTCTCTCTCTCTCTGTGACTATCATAAATAAATAAAAGAGAAAAAAAAAAGACATTGAAAGGATCTATTTCAAGGAATTACTAAGCAGGGACAGTGGTCAAATATCTCCCATTGTAAAGAAAGAAAGAAAGGAAGGAAGAAGCAGGCAGGCAGGCGAGCAGGAGCATAAAAGACTTCAAAGATGTGCAATAAAATATAATAGAGTTATGGATGATTTTTATTTTTTGCTTGACTGCATTTTCTTTCTTTCTTTTCTTTTTCTTTTTTCTTTTTTTCAACAAATGTGTATTATTCCTGGAATAAGAAAAAGAGGGTGTTTGTGCTTTATGGTACTTAACATGTTACAGTAAGAAGTGCACAACATGTATCAGTTCCCAACAGGTCCTTTTCAATTTTGATCTTCTGTCCATCTGCCCTGGTCGTAGATTATCTCAGGTCAACCCAATCTGGTCTGTGATAATCTTGGGGAATGTATAACCTTTAGGATTGTGCAAGAAATGTGATTTTACTGGGAGTCTTTTTCTTGATAACAAATTACTGAAGATGGAGCCAAGAAAAAAAAGGTGCTCTGGCATTCATGAGCAGACGTGCTGGATTCTCTCCAGCATTACACACAAGGTGGGTCCTGAGCACAGAGCTGTGAAGGAGGGAGTGGTTACCTCACACCCCCAGGCCTTCACTTTCCATGCTCTTCCTCCCTTTAAACACTTGTTCCTAGGAAGGGCTCTATAGACACTTTCCTACTGAACTTAAAAGCACTTAGAGGGGCACCTGGATGGCTCAGTTGGTTGGGTGTCTGCCTTCGGCTCAGGTCATGATCACAGGGTCCAGGGATCAAGCCCCGAGTTGGGCTCCCTGCTCACTGGGGAGTCTGGTTCTCCCTCTCCCTCTGTACCTTCCCAGACTTGTGCTCACACTTTTTCTCTCTCAATAAGTAAATAAAATCTTGAGTGGGGGAACTTAGAGAACAGAGCCCTCAAGAGGCTCAGAATCCAAGGAGAGATTCTCTGGTTGTAGATTTCTGCAAAAAAGTCAGCTGCCACATGGGTGTTTTAATGATGGGACAAGCAGCCTCTCCCACCCACTCAGCCACTATAACCCTGACCTATTTCCCACTTACTGTTCTTACCTCACTGTTCCTGACCTGGACGGCTCGTAGTTGTTGCCACAATGTAAAATCGTATCATTGTTGATTCCGCCCCATTCTATACTCAGTTTGGTGATCACATGCTTCTGAAAAGAAAGTCTGAGGTGACCTGGGATGCCCAAGGGGCTTCTCTGCAGGAAGTGGGCCTACTGAGCGCTGGAAAGTTGCATGTAGTTGGGAGGCAAGGAGATGCAAGGGCTTGGAGGCAGGACTATGATGAAACCCATCTGGCTGGAGCAGAGAATTTAGGTGGAGTTCCTTCTGCCCAGAGGCTAGATAGAAGCTCAAGATGCATTTCCTGATAGGATGGATGGGATGGTAGGATATGGAAGAGCGGCTGATTAATGTGGATTTTATGTTGTAAGTGATAATGAGCCAAATAAATACTCTGAGCAGCCCAGTGATAAGCTGAAAACGTACTTTAGGGAGATGGATCTGTGCAGGACAGATAAGGAAGGGAGAGCTGGTGATGAGGAAGCTGGGCTGTAGGCTACTCCCCAGCAGAGAGAAGCCTTAGGGAGGCAGCCACAAAAACAGACCTTACAAAATAAGAATCACTGGATTTTAGTGCCTAATTAGATGTGAAGGGTCCACAGTAGGAAAGGACCAAAGTCAGTGCTGACATATAAACCTGGGGAAATTTGATTCACTTCCCTGCGCCTTTCCCATTAATTCATTCACTGCTCATCAATTGAACATTTACTGTGTGGCAGGCCCTATGCAAGACCTAAAGATGAAAAAGATGGATAAGAGAGACCATGCCATGAAGTTCATAGCCTAGTGCAAGAAAAGATAGAATCTGCAGTTATAAAAATGATGTGGAGATGCAGGATGGGCGGTTGGCCCAGGCAGGAGGGTCTTTAATCCCTCATGACACATAGGGGACCATCAACATTAACACCTCCCTCCCACATTGGCTCACTTTGCCATGGCTTTTTTTTTTTTTTTTAAGATTTTATTTATTTATTTGTTTAATTTTCTTTTATTAAGATTTTATTTAATTACTCATGACAGACTCAGAGAGAGAGAGGCAGAGACACAGGCAGAGGGATTAGCAGGCGTCATGCAGGGATCCTGATGTGGGACTCGATCCCGCGACTCCAGGATCACATCCCAGGCTGAAGGTGGTGCTGAACCGCTGAGCCACCCATGGCTTTAGATGGAAGCAAAAGGTGAAAATTCCCAAGGGGCTGGAGGTGGGGTCTTGTGTGAAGGAGAGCACTGTAAAGAGGAAGGAGGTCGAGAAACCTGCCTTCTTTTCCTGATCCCAACCATACCAGGTCGCTACACATTTGGTTAGATCCCTGCTTAGCTTCTCACGTACGTTTCTCCCACTATCCTAAAGATACTGCTGAGAATTCTGGATGTTGGAGTTGGAAAAAAAAAATTAATATACACAACCTTATTTTGTAGATGAAGAAACTCCCCTGGCAATGTTCCGTGTTCTTCATACCTCTCTCTCCTTGCTTTCACCAACCAAACTTAACTATTCTGGGTCATTAGCAAGATAAGTGATGAATACACAATAATGTGTTAATAAATCATAGAGTGGTGTTATGAGCTGGTAATGACTTAATGTGTTTTTCCTTCTAGGGTCATATATATTTTATAACAAAGTTCTCCAATACTCTTAACAACAATGAAGCCAAGTAAAAAACGTATGCCCCTAGATGGATAGAATCATAAGGATAGGAGGAGCATAAGATAGGAGCATAAGAGGGTAAGGGGGCTATCTGCAAAAGAGAGAGAGAGAGCTTCCCCAATTTCACCTTCCAAACCCAGTTTGCTGCCTCCTTGGCTTTCTATGAATGCAGCTAACCTAATACATTCAAATTCTTCTCACATGGACCAAGCCGATGGATGTATGATCTAATCAGGAGCAAGGGCAGGTGGGAGATAACAGTCATGAAGGTAAGAGGACACCATAGAAACAAGACGGGAATGATATAATCCTCTATTCCTCTTCCCTAATATTGGGATTTGAAATAATTTCATAAGCAAAGTAAGGTATGTAATGTCAGTTGCATATCAGAGATTTAGATCAATGATGTAGGGTCAGAAACCCCAGGAAGCATCAAAAGATGGGCCCTATCTTCCCAGTGCTGACACTGATGAGCTAGGACCCACCTCCTAGGGCAGATTTACTGTGTTCTCCAGGCCTCTGGCCTGATTTCCTCTCCAAACAGTACAATGTTTCTGCTGCACCAAGGACCAGCCAAGGGGACAGAAAGGCTGAAATTCAGCTCAGGCTCAGCTCACCAAGCCCTACGTCATGACCAGGTCTACACCAGTCCAGAGTAAAGAGTACCTTTTTTTTTAGTGATCTAACTAAAGAAGTGTCTGTTTCTAATTTGAACAAAGGCATAACTATCTATCTATCTATCTATCTCTTGCCTCCCTGGAGACTACAGAAGACTAAACTGATGTCTTTGTAAATAAGTAAGGTAACTTCAGTCCCTCTCAGGGCCGATGTCAAGACCATGCCAAACAAAACACAGTACTGAATTTAAAAGAACACATTGGAGAGTAATTTCCCTCATGCCTCCAAGTGTCTTGAAAATTGTCCATTGCCACCACTTCTATTCATCTCAGATAATGCAATAAGGCAAGAAAAAGAAATAAAAAGCATAAAAAGTGAACAGGGAGAAGTAAAATCATATTTATTTGTAGATAACATGATTATAAGCATAGAAGAAATAAATTTATCAAAGTCACTGTCTATAAGGCAATACTCAAAAATCAGTCATATTTCCATATATTTACAACCCAAAATTTGGAAATTAAAAAAATTGAATATCATTTATAATAGCATCAAAAACATAAATACCTAGGGCTAAATCTAATAACAAGTGCCAGATCTCTATGCTGATAACTGCAAAACATTTCTAAAAGAAATTAAAGAAAACCCAAATAGATATTCTAATATGAAGAAGGAAGAGATCCATGTAGTGGTAATGTATCTACATTTGACTTGAAGTGATAAAGTATTAGTTCTAGGGACACCTGGGTGGCTCTGTGGGTAAGCCTCTGCCTTCCGCTCAGGGCGTGATCCTGGGTTCTGGGATTGAGTCTCGCATCGGGCTCCTTGTGTGGAGCCTGCTTCTCCCTCTGCCTATGTTTCTGTCTCTCTCTCTGTCTCTCATGAATAAATAAAATCTTTTAAAAATATATTAGTTGGGCAGCCTGGGTGGCTCAGTGGTTTAGCGCCACCTTCACCTTTGGCCCAGGGCCTGATCCTGGAGACCCAGATCAAGTCCCACGTCGAGTCCCACGTCGGGCTCCCTGGATGGAGCCTGCTTCTCCCTCTGACTGTGTCTCTGCCTCTCTCTCTCTCTGTTGCTCACGAATAAAATATATATATATATATTAGTTTTAATTAGACTATGAAATGTTAAGTCTGTACATTATAATCCCTAGAACAACCATTAAAAACATACAAAGAGATACAATGAAAAATTCAATAGATAATAAAAATGAAGTGGTTGCCTGAGTGGCTCAGTTGGTTGAGTGTCCAACTCTTGATTTCAAGTCATGATCTCAGGGTGGTGGGATAGAGCCCCACACTGGCTCTAAGCTCTGCAGGTAGTCTGCTTTGGATTCTTTCCCTCTTCCCCTCCCCCTGCTTTCTCTCTCTCTCATAAATAAATAAATCTTTTTTAAAAAAAAGAAAAACAGGGGCAGCCCAGGTGGCTCAGTGGTTTAGCGTCACCTTCAGCCCAGGGCCTGATGCTGGCAACCCAGGGTCAAGTCCCATGTCATGCTCCCTGCATGGAACCTGCTTCTCTCTCTGCCTGTGTCTCTGCCTCTCTCTTTGTGTCTCTCATGAATAAATAAATAAAATCTTTAAAAATAAATAAATAAAAACATTAAAAAAATTCAGATAATCCAAAATAAGATAGGACAGAAAAAGTAAATGGTGAAAAACGGAAGAAGCAAAAAAGAAATAATTTTTTTAACTAACCTAAATCCAGACATGTCAATAACTGCATTAAATACAAATAATCTTTTTTTTTTAAGATTTTATTTATTTATTCATGAGAGACAGAGAGAGAGAGAGAGAGAGAGAGAGAGAGAGGCAGAGACACAGGCAGAGGGAGAAGCAGGCTCTATGCAGGGAGCCTGACATGGGACTTGATCCCAGGTCTCCAGGATCACACCCTGGGCTCAAGGCAGCGCTAAACCGCTGAGCCCCCGGGGCTGCCCAAATATAAATAATCTAAACCAGTGTCTGCAAATTTTTTCTATAAAGTACCAGATAGTAAACATTTGGAGATTTCTCAGTCATATGATCTGTGTTGCAACTACTCAAGTCTGCTTTTGTAAGGGAAAAGCTGCCAAAGAAAAGAGATTAATGAATGAGCATGGCTACGTTTTAATAAAACTTCAGTAACCAAAACAGGCCACTAACCAGATCTAACCCACAGGCATAGTCGCAGGCCATGATCTCAACATGCAAATTAAGAGACGAGTTTCAGAATAGATGAAAATACAAAACCAGACTATATGCTGTCTGCAAAATACACACACACATTCACACACACACACACACTCATCTTAAGTATAACGATAGAAGTAGCTTACAAACAAAAAGATGGAAACCAATGTGCCACGCAAACACTAACCAAGGGAAAGCTGGGTGGTTAGGTTAATACCAAAGGAGACTTCAGAGCAAAAAAATGACCCAGGATAAAGAGGGACATAATGGCTGAAAGACAATTCTCTAAAAGCCCTCACGTCTCTGAACATCTTGTGAGCAGAGGCAAATGACTATCTTGGATCTTGAGTATTTTTTCAAAGATGTTTGTGCAGTAACAGCACTGGACACAGAAACCACTCCCCTCCCGCGTAAGACAGCGGCTGGTTTGCTTTCAGTCCAGTATAATAACTGCAAAGGTCAGGAAGATTTCCCGCCCATGATCAAAGATTTGGGGTTCCCTAATCCCAGGGATCATCTGCTGTGCTACAGCCCACTGCACAGGCAGGTGCCATCTGGCCCTGGTTGCATCAGCCACTGAGCAATGGGGTTCAAGGAAGTGGTGAAGAGGCTGACAGTGTGGCTACTGCTTTTGTGGCTACTAACATCCTGTGTCTTCTGCCAGCATCTATGAAACCGTGGCAGGCTAACAAGCTTGCAAGTGGGGTAAAACCTCATACCCTTTACTGTGCTTGCAAAGGATAAAAGGGTTGCCAAGATGGCACAGCCATTCTAAATGTGACAACAGAGCTTCAAAATACCTGTAGCAAAAAATGATAAAACGAAGGGGAAATGGACAAATCCAAAATGACAGGTGGGGAGTTCATTACTCCTCTCTGTGATCGATGGAACAAGTAGAAAATTAGCAAGGACACAAAACTGAAAAACACTATCAACCAATTAATATAATTGATACTTGTGAATAGATCACTTAATAACGTTCATCCTGAGAAACACTCACCAAAGTAGACCATATCCAAGGTCATAAAACAAGCCTTGATAAAGTTAAAAGAACTGAAAGAATACAAAATTTGATCTGTGACCACAATGGAAATAAATCAGAAATCAATAAGAGAAAGAGAGCTGGAAAATCTCCAAACTTAAAAATTACTCAACAATACTTCTAGTTTCAACTCTCCAGGCTTGGAGAGACCCACATTTTCATGGGCTTTAGCTCTGGAAGCCCCACCATGCTTTCAGGCAGGGGAAGAGGAAAATTAACCATTTTGAAAAACACCCAAAGAGATCTCCATAACAAAGGGCTTCCCTCTAAGGGAGTCTTATCTGATTTGAAGGAATGGCAATTAGCCAATTCAACCCCCCCTCAAGCCTTGTCTCGGGTAAGGAGAGGGGAAAAAAAATCCAAACACTGCTTCTGAAGGTCACTGCCCCAGGACTCAAGCCCACTAAAAACAAATTTAATGATATGATTACAGAATATCTCCCTCCCCTCACACCTTACCACCATATCGACAGGGCTCTGGTATACAGTAACAGGGATTACAATGGAGAGTGCTGGCTGCAAAACACAAGACTCTAAGAAATTCTTAGGAAAGCCTAAAGACAACAGGAAAGCATTAAAAATTGAGGAAACTAGAGGAAATTTCTGGTACTTGCAGCTATAGGAAAGATTAAACACTGGCAACTCCTGGCCCGATGAACATAATTTTACCCTAAAAGCCTGATTACCCCAGTTCCTCTTACCTGATACATTATGTCTGGCTTTTAACAAAAAAAAATTACTAGGCATGTTAAAAGACAAGAAAAATTACAGTATGAAAAGACAAAGCATCAGAACCTGACTCAGAAATGACACAGAGTTTGGAACTATCACACAGGGAATTTTTAAAGTCTATAAGGAAAAAGTAGACATGTAAGAACAATAGCAATAAGCACACCATATGGCCAATCATCTTTCACAAAGATGCAAAGTTAATTCCGTGGAAGAAAGTCTTTCAGAATATATAAAGAACTCTCAAAATTCAACAGTAAGATAATAAACTTTTTTTGAAAAATATTTTATTTCTTTATTTGAGTAGGAAGCGGGAGAGAATCCCAAGAAGACTCCCTGCGGAGAGTGGGGCCTGAAGGCCGGAGCGATTCCACAACCCTGAGATCACAACCCAAACCAAAATCAAGGGTCAGCTGCTTAACCAACTAAGCCACCCAGGTGCCCCCAGCCTGTTTTTTCTTTTAATGGGGAAAAAAGGCTTGACCAGATCTTTTGTCAATATTTATCACAAAGAAGCCCATAAAATGATGTTCAACATCATTAAGCCTTTATAAAATTGCACACTAAAACCATGATGAGGGTCGCCTGGGTGGCTCAGTGGTTACGAGACTGCCTTTGCCCAGGGCCTGATCCCAGGGTCCAGGATCGAGTCCCACATCCGGCTCCCTGCAGGGAGCCTGCTTCTCCCTCTGCCTGTGTCTCTACCTCCCTCATGGGTAAATAAATAGAATCTTTAAAAAAAGAATAAAATAAAAAACAAAATAAAACCATGATGAGGGGGTACCTCAAGGGCTCAGTCAGTTGGGCATCTGGGGTAACTGAAAGGTCCTACATCTTGCCCTGGGAGCTGGTTAAGGTGTGCACATACACACATGAGCGTTCACCTCCCTGTCCTCTTAACTGTTCAGGTGCGCAGCTGGTTATACCTGGTGGTATGCAGGTTACACCTCAATTGGCAAAAAGGGAAGAAAGACGAAAGGATGAAGGAGAGAAGAAAGAGAATGGAGAGAATGAAAGGAAGAGATTGGGAAAAGAAGGGAGGGAAGGGACAAAGGCAGAAAGGAACACCATCACCCAGGGGCGCCTCAAAGAACGAGACCACAGCTCTACTGCCACCTGCGTTGCGTCTTAAAGATGGGGACGCTCTCAGGTTCCCAGAGCAGCCGGGACCGGGCAGAGGCTTGGATCCCGGAGGGTACGACGTCAGAGTCTTTTTTCCAAACCACCTAACAGCTCAGAGTCACCTCCTCCCGGAAAGATGACCTCGAGAAACCTTCTCCCCGTCCGGGAAGGAGGTCGACCTCCCACCCCCGCCTAGGCCGGGAGCCGGTCCCAGGGCAGGGCCGCGCCCCTCCCCCACGGGCACTTTCCCGGGCGGGACGAGGCGGGACGAGGCGGGACCAGGCGGGACCAGGCGGGACGAGGCGCGCCGGCCGCACACGCGGTCGCGGTCCGCTCCTCACGCACGCCCCGTGACTGCGCACGCCGCGCGTGGCGGCCGGCGCTCCTTTCGAGTTGGGAACCAGTTAGGAGAGGAGCGGCCACTTCCACGACCTAGAGCCCAGCCGCTCGCTGGGACACAGCCCCCGGCCCCCGACCGCGCCCCCGACCGCGCCCCCGACCGCGCCCCCGACCGCGCCCCCGACCGCGCCCCCGGCCCCGCCCCGCCCCGCTCACCTGCGCGCGCAGCCCCGCCCCAGCGCGCGGCCCGGAGACCGCGGCGCCGGCCCGCACGCTTTTATACGGCGCTATTTTGGTCTCGCGGCCTGATTGGCGGGTTGCGGGTGACGACACGCTCGCGCGCCGCGGGGCGGAGCCGAGACGGGGGGAGGGGCGTTTCCGGCGGGACTGGGGAGCGCGGAGGGGGCTGCGTGTGAGCGGGCTCCGCGGCGCCGAGGCTGCGGGGGGACTCGGGGGCGCTCCCCCCGGACCTCCAAGCCCGCTCCGTGGTCTGTCGGTTACGGTAGGGCTCAGGGAAGGAGCCTGAGAGCCGAACTGACTCGTGCTTCGGGGACGGAGCTGCCGGGCGGCGTTCGGCGTCTTACGAAGCACGTGCTGCGAGCGGCCGCGCTGCTCGGGTGCGGTCTGGTGCCCGGCCCCGCCTGTCGGCGCCCCTGCGTCCGGCTCTGCACCGCCGACCTCCGAGCCCCCGCGGTGCGTCCTGCCCGGCTCCAAGCCAGAGCTCCCGTGCCCTCGTCCCACATGCTGAGCACGCAGCCACGTCTGTCCTGTCCTGTCCTGCTGTCTGGCTGCCCGCCCTGTCGCGCTGCATTACTTTTCTGAGTCTCGGGGTTTTTCAGTTTTCTTTTTGGTGACTGGTTCGCTGCGTCGTGGGTGAAAGTTACTGAATAAACGCCAAGGGCGGTTCACGGAAAACCCTTTTAATCCTCCCAGAGCAAAGAGGACCTTGGGGGAGCTATTGCTCCCGTCGGACGGTGACTGAGCTTGAAAGGGGTTCTGCTCCTGAGTTCTGGGCCTCCTTCCAGTCCCGTCCTGTCGCCTCTGGCTGCAAAGGCCATAAAGGCCTCTGTGATTTCCGTAGCTCACAGCCTGCATTATCATTTGTAGTTGGTGTAGAAAGAACCTAACATAGGATTGAACACGAACATCACTAATAACTATCATTAATTTCAGTGTGCTGGGCATTGCAAGTGCTTAACAGATGTTTGCTTTAAAAGAAAAGATTTTATTGATTTATTCATGAGATACAGAGAGGCAGAGACATAGGCAGAGGAAAAAGCAGGCTCCCTGGGGGGGATCCTGATGTGGGACTCGATCCCAGGACCCCAGGGATCATACCCTGAGCCATCCAAGCCCCCCAAGAGGTGTTTTCCTTTAATCCTCATGAAATCCTCACCTATGACTTAGATACCATTCTTGTACCCATTTTACAGAAAAGGAAACTTAAGGCCCAGAGTGCTAGACTAGCTTGACCTAAGTCACATGGCAGTAGGATGGCAGTGCCGGGATTTTTACACAAGGTTGTCCCACTCCAGTGTTGGTGCCCTTCATTACTAAGTTCTGCGGTTCTTTTCACTTTGTCTTACCTAATTGGAAATTCAGTCTTAGGCTGACACAAAATTGAATTGAGATCAGTGAGTAATTGTTACAAATCCTCAGTGAGATGTTTGTCCTGTTGCTGGCTTCAGAAAAGGATTAATACTGAGGGAAAATAATGGTGCCAGATGTCTTAAAAATCTCCACTTCCTCAGATTGTATGAAACATGCAGTACAAAGTTTTTGAAAAGGTTCTGGATTCTACTGTGCTTGTCAATATGGAGACTGGACTATTCACAAAGTGGCTCACTTAGATCCATTTGGTTAGGAACCAAGAAACAAACTGGTTAGAAGAATGACTTTCAGGGACACCTGGGTGGCTCAGTCAGTTAAGTATCTGCCTTCAGCTCAGGTCATGATCTCAGAGTCCTGGGAGGGAGACCCACATCGGTCTCCCTGCTCAGTGGGGAGCCTGCTTCTCTCTCTCCCTCTTTGCTCTCTCTCACTCAAATAAATAAAATATTTTTTTAAAAAATCTTTAAATAATGACTTTCAGATATTTTTCTACACTTTACCCAAAGCTACCAGAACTACCTGATGGAAGTCCTAAGGACAGCTGACTGCTAGGAGTAATCCCCAGCCTACCACTCTCCCTCTATGCCTAATGCTATGTGAGTTTCCAAATTTCTTTTTTTTTTTTTTTTAAGGTTTTATTTATTAATTCATGAGAGACAGAGAGAGTGAGGCAGAGAGGCAGGGAGAGGGAGAAGCAGGTTCCTCCATGCAGGAAGCTCGATGTGGCACTCGATCACACTCTTAGCCGAAGGCAGACGCTCAACTGCTGAGCCACCCAGGCGTCCCCCAGATTTCTCTGAACCACATTTTCCTTATCTGTAGCTGACTTTGCTGCAAGGATTAAGTTAGATATGTGAAGTTCCTGTATTATTTTGTGGTGTATATGAACTGTTTAAAAAGAGTTTATTTATGAGAGAGAGCATGAGCAGGAGGGCCAGAGGGAGAGAGAGAATCCAAGCCAAAAGTACTAACCACAGAACCTGACAACCCTGAGATCCTTTTGTGGTGGATATAGATATTCAAAAATATTAGTTCTTTCTGGCCCTTTCTCTGAATGTTTAAGAAGGAAAGCACATAGCTGTGATGATTATGTCTTTATTGTTCCTTTTAGAGAGCTACATTTACCACACTGAATTTTATAGTCAGGTAGTAATTTACATTAAGACCAATCTTACCATTTATAACTTTAAACACCCTTATTGAAACTTCAGTAACATCATTTCCAAATATTAGCTTCAGGAGTACGTGGGTGGCTTGGTCAGTTAAGCATCGGTCTCTTGATTTCGGCTCAGGTCATGAGACTGACCCCGTGTCAGGCTCCACGATCAGTAGGGACTCTGCTTAGGATTCCCTCTTTCTCTCCCTCTACCTCTCCCGCCTCGTGACCATGTGCACACATGCACACACTCTCTCAAAAACAAAAAACAAATATCAGCTTCAACTTTAGTTGTGCTTGACATTCATTTAACAGTTACTGAAATCTGTTAAGTAAAAGACATCAATTATTATTTAGTAGAGCTTCTGAAACATTTCAGCAAAATAGCCTGGTTCACAAATAGGCATTAGGCATACATACTTTTATGGTAAGACCTGTTCTTTCTAACTGGTCCCAAGCTCCAATTCTGACTATAATTTTTAATGAAAATGATTTGGTCTGGCAACACCAAAGAGAAAAGGAAAACAAACACAAAAAAACTAAGAACAGAAATAGGCATTAACAAAAATTAGAGTTTTTAAAATATAGAAAGGATATTGTTCCCTTTTAAAGTCATTCATTTTGTTAATTGATCTTGCATAATCACTTTCATCACTGCCAGTGAAAGAAATACTTTTACATCCTCTTCTCAAGTATAAGGTTATAAAATGTACTGAGTGTGTGTGTGCATATTGTGTGCTACACAATGAGAAAGCAGTGGGTATTATCTCAAAAATGCAAACTTTGCAAACCACTACACATCCTAGGTGTTTTAAGTGAACTGAGTTCCTAGAGCCTTGCAAAGCATTAAATCTAACTACATGATTTGAGTTTAAGTGGAGCTATTTTCATCTAACTCAAAAAGTATGTGACTTAAGTAAGCAGCATGTACTTGACATTGGATTATTTGATTCGATCAAATGAACAACCAATTTAATAGAAAACTAATTAGACAAACCCACTTTGTTAGACTACATTATTTTATACTTTAAGAAGGTCTTTATTTATTTTTTTTTAAATTTTTGTTTATTTATGATAGTCACACACAGAGAGAGAGAGAGAGAGAGAGGCAGAGACATAGGCAGAGGGAGAAGCAGGCTCCATGCACCGGGAGCCTGACGTGGGATTCGATCCCGGGTCTCCAGGATCGCGCCCTGGGCCAAAGGCAGGCGCCAAACCGCTGCGCCACCCAGGGATCCCTAAGAAGGTCTTTAATAGAGCTTGTATTTTCTGATGATGAGAAATTGATGTACAATTATATGTAATATATGAGAAATTAATATATAACATGTAATACACAAAGTTGGTTATGGCAAAAAACTGATGTTATTAGTTACAAAAATAGTCATATGAACTGAGCATGTGATGTGATAAATGCTGGATGCTAATGTACCTCAATATAATAGTTCTGCTTCTTTATTTTAACTCCTTTCATTGCCAACAAGAGTGATTTAAGGTGTGATTCACTCAGATTGTTTTTTGGTTCAATAAAGGGCTGTGTTTGAAAAACTGTCTATCCCTTGACTCTTACTGTTGCCCCAATACAACATCTTCTGTTGACAAAACCAAGGAACCAAAGAGTGGCAGGCAATGAAAGTGCTCTCTACTATTGTGAAACAAGTGATTACAACCTCCACCCTGGAACCTGAGCTCATGAGAATCTACATTTCAAGTGGCACGTTTGAAGCATGTGTGCATTCAGTCATTCATTCATTTATTCATTCAACAAATAATTCTTGATCTCTGTATGTATCCCAAGCATACAAATAAATCTGAATAGGTCATAGTACCCGTTCTGACTGGCTTGCAGTCTAGAAGGGATGAGAGATGAATAAACAGCTGAGAACTAATTACAATGGAGGAATTTAAGTATGTGTGCAAGGGCGTAGAGATGGAGATTGTAAGTAACACCAAGCACAAGGGCTCAGGATGTGGGGGCGTTGAGAGATGAAGGAAGTCAAAATACAACAGCCTGAGAGCCACACAAAAGCATCTGACTACCATTTTGCAGGTAGTGTGACCTAAAGGAAGTTAAGATATCAGAAAAGCTGGCTCGTAGAGTCTGCTGACTGGCTTTCCATGCTGTACTAAAGATAGAAAAATGGAGGACTCAGATCTGATGTATGGTTCTCTTCCCCCTAATATCTGCTGTCATAAGGTATTTTACTATCTCTGTTTTACCTAGGATTACAACTTCAGGGCAACTTTTGAGGTCATTAAGGAAATTGTTTTGCCAGACTTCAGTTATTGTCCTCTGATAGTGAAAAAGTGGTTCCGGTAGCCTGGGAGATAATTATCACATTTCCTACATGCAGTATTATAATATATTTAGATGTGGCCTTTTGTTTAAAAACTACAAGTTTGAGGCTTTCTCAGTGACGTTGCTCACTTTACTGTGAATTACATGGTGATGCTTTCCGCTGGCACATACTTGGGAGTTTAAAATGGCCTCATTCAAGGCCTTAGGCAGCAAGGCTGTACTACAAAATGCAACAGTCACTAAGAGGACACATTCTAATGTAAACACCATTGGTAAGATGAAGGCCAAGTGTTCCTGCCAAAAGAATCAGTAGAGCACAAGAAATGCACACCATGGAATGAACAGCTGACATCAGCTCAGAGGCACGTGTGAGCTAGGAAAGGTGCTGGTTACTGATCTACAAGAATGGCTGTGTCCAAAGACCATGTAACTCAAAATCCAGCAGAATGAAGTATAGAAATATTCCTGGTCATTTGCTGAGCTTTGCATTGGGGAGTATTGATTATTCTCTTGATGGCAAAACTAAGGAATTATACTACACTGAGCAGAGCTGGGCAAGATGGTTCATGACAATAGCATTTTATAGCAGGAATCCTAAAAATACCTAGAACCTAGCAAGATAATCCCTTCTCTGGCTAAAGTTGGCAATCATTAGATATATTCACATAATCTTTGGTTGCAAGTTCCTTCTCCAAAGCTCACTTCAATGGCTGAGACACTGTGGTGATTGCCATGGGACTCTTGGCTAAAAGAAGATAGATTGATAGA
This sequence comes from Canis lupus dingo, assembly GCF_003254725.2. Taxonomy (NCBI): domain Eukaryota; kingdom Metazoa; phylum Chordata; class Mammalia; order Carnivora; family Canidae; genus Canis; species Canis lupus. Next base: position 48,245,751 of record NC_064243.1, on the reverse strand, counting down.
TAGATGATAGATAGATAGAGGATAGACAGATGAAAAACAGGACAGCTTCATCAGGTACATGAAAGGCCTTTTAAGGAACTAGTTCACAAAAAAAAAAAAAAAAGGAACTAGTTCACACCACTAGAAACAGGTTTTTGAGATGGGCAGACTTTGAAAAAGCTTGATGTCTGGCTGTTGTCTAGAGTTTTCCTAGGCATTCTCCAAGAACTGGAGGTTTCCAAGGAGGGAGCCAGTAACAGACATTCTAGACCTGGTCACATGACAACTTACTTGCCAGTAGAAGGGTACCCTTCAGAGTAATGACTCAAAGTAATTTCGAGTTAGCTATTCAGGACTGAAGTTTCTGGTAGTAAATTGGACAACTAATTTGAAAATACTTTCACCACAAAATACCTAAAAATACTGAATAAGATAAAACAAACTTCTGTTTAGGTGCATAGCTAAACTAACAGGACATAATCATCTCAGTTAACGTAGGGCGTGGGAATTTTAGGAAGTCCTACTTCATCCCTATAGATAGTTTGTTATGAAGTTTATCTGTAAAGAGTGAAAGAAAGACATAAAATCAGAATTTCTGAAGTTACCTTCTTAAGCTGATCCCTGTTGTTGATGTTGCTTATTCTCAAATGTAAAATATATACAATACATCATATTCCCATTATAAAAGCAAAGCAAAGCACTCCTTCCTTAATAACTCAGTGCCAAAGCCCATGGGATTGGTTTCCCACACAAAAGGTGTGTCAAGAAGAGCAGTGGCCTGGCAGAGTCAGGAGATTGGCTGCAAATGTATTAAGGATAAAGGGAGTCAAGTTTCTCACTGTTGAGGAGTTACAGATGTGGAAAGAGGAGAAGCTAGAATGAACCACATAGTATTTCATTGGAACTGGAAGTATTAATATGTACTGGTGGTTTTCAATATATAGTGTGTGTGTTTGTGTGTGTGTGTGTGTGTGTGAGAGAGAGAGAGAGAGAGAGAGAGAGATTATACAGATATTTCCTACCTCTGATGATGGAGAAAGCTTAAAGCAGTGAGACCCCAATAGCAATGAGCATCCCTAACACCAAAAAGCTTGATTTCTAAAGCCCACTCACCACTAAAAGCAATCAGGTTTCCCTAATTCCAGTGTTGAGTCAGGGAAAAGTATAAGATGAACCTGGAACATTTTGTTGACCTAGAAAGTAAAGAAGCACTCAGAGTAGGATGGATATAAGTAAAAAAAAAAAAAAAAAAAAAAAAGACACAGAAGCTAACTTGAATAGGGCCCCACTAGCCCCACTACTGAATCTGGAACAATTCAAGTATCAAAATATGTAATGGTAGTAAGAGAATTATAAATCCACTGAATAAAATAGGAAGCCATGATTCTATTCTGAGATAGATAAACAGGAAGAAAGAGACAGTTCAAAATTATAGTAGCATGCCAACAAACAAATGTAGATGGAATGATAAAATTCTGGTATGATTCTGGTAACCATCATATAATAATTTTAGCAAGAAACTTCAATGTTGCTAAACCAAGTGAAAGAGAGTTTGATGAGAAATGAGATATTTGCATAGTCTCAAATAAATTCTTATTAAAAACAAGTTCCATTAATAGTAGAAATATCTGACAGATACCAGAATCAAGTCATCAAAGTTAACCTCATGTGATGGGCTATAGTGCAGACTAGCTAAGTCCAAGAACCTCATCACACACAGGTAGTCTCCAAAATAGCACAGAGATGGCATAAAGAGTCTAGAAAGCTAATGAATCTGTTAGTGGGGTGGACCCCAAATTCTTTGCCAAGAAGCACGAAAAAGGCTTGAGGAAAATGCAGGCCAACAATGCCAAGGCCATGAGTGTTCATGCCAAGGCTATTGAGGTCTTTGTAAAGCCCAAGGAGGTCAAGCCCAAGATCCCAAAAGGCATCAGCTGAAAGTTCAGCTAACTTGTCTATACTGCCCACCCTAAGCTCAGGAAGCATGCTGGTGCCCATAGCACCTAGGATCTCAACCTCTGCTGAAGAGAGACCAAGGCCAAGGCCAAGGCCAAGGCCAAGGTTCAAACCAGGCTTACAGCTCCACCTCTGGCTCTAGCTCTGGCTCTCTAAAGGTGTCTACCCTCCCACTTCCACCTCCCCCATCCAAAAAAGGCCCTGCAGTAGATGCTTCCATGCACCAGTGTGAAGAAAGAAGACCTGGTGTCATCCTGGGCTGCTATCCTCCTGTGCTATTTGTACAAATAACCTGAAGCAGGAGCTGTCAAAAGATAATTAATATCATTGATAATGGGGCAGATAAAACTATGTGCCCACCTGATAGGATGCACTGAGAATATGAATCATTTTTGTAAAATCCCTATCAAAATAGCCTAACCTAAATCTGAGAAAACATTAGACACACCCAAATTGAGGAACATTCTACAAATTAATTGGCCTGCAATCTTCAAAATGTCAGTGTTTTGAGAGATAAGGAAAGACTGAGCAACCATTCCAGATTGAAGGAGATGAAAGAAACTTGATAGCTAAGAGAAACGTCTACTCCTGGCATTGACCATTTGGCTGTAAAGAACATTATTCAGTTGGTGAAGCCTGAGTGGTGTTGGTGGATGTTGTGATGTCCCAGAGCTGATCTCCTGGTGTTGATGGTTAGGTTGTGGTTGCATAGAAAACCATTCTTATGTGTAGGCAATATGTACTATAATTTTTTGGAGTAAGGGGAAATCAGGCCTGCAACTTACTCTAAACTTGTTCAAGAACCAAAAAGTTCTTTGAATTAGTCTTGCAACATATTTGTATTTTTGAAATTATTTAAAATATATGAAAACCCAAGGACTTTAAGCGTGTATTAAGTTTTTACTGCAAATTCTACCATTCATTCATTAAGCCTATAGTAGGCACCTACTAGGCACTAGGAGCGATACACCATATATCCAGTCACTCTTACTCATCTGGTCTCTGCTCCCCTGAAGAAAAGGATTCTGCAGAGTTGGGCCTGGCAGCAAAAATTTACTTTTGAGATCAAGAGTCTATCAAAGTCAAAATCTACAGCACAGTGAATGCAATCCACTCATTCTTCCCATCGAAGGATTTCTCTCAAGATAAATTGAAGCTGTATTTTGGCTATCCCTTTAGGCACCCCCTTGGTATCGACAGAATGACTGTACCTCTATTTTTGAAGGAGAATGTGCTCTGTAGGATGCCAGAATGCCAGTGGTTAGATTAGCCAAGCATCCCCATTTATTTGTGGCCACGCTTCATATACGAAGATCATACAGTGAGGCCTACCGAACAACAATGGGGACTCCACAGTGCGATTTGTTTAGGCCCTCTGGAAGATGGTACAAGCTTGCTAAGCCTAGTATCCACTCACCACAATCGTTTCCTCACCTATACCCTGAAAGAAGCACCACCAACATATAGTCTACTGAGTGTTGGCGTATATGCAAGTACTTCACTAGATACTGCAGATCTTCCCAATAGGGGACCCCTAAGCCTCCTCTCCACGGGATCCTCCACAGCACCACCCACCTCCCATCAAGTCTCTGGCTCCCATCAGTGGAACCACCATGGTCCTCAAAAGGTCACTCTCCATTTAGATCCACTCCAGCCTCTCCTCCCCTCAGCCCTGTTCCCTCCTCCACTCTAGCCAAACTGGACTGCTGTCCTGGAAGAAGACACAGGCCTTCTTCACGGCCACCTGTTTGCCTCCATACTCTTCTATCACTGCCTGGCATGTCCTCTTCCCTCCTCTCCCTCTGGTAAACTTCCACTCAGCCCTGAAGAAACCGCCTGCCTTCGTCCATTCGGGCTGCTGTAACAAAAATATACCACAGATTGGGTGGCTTGCCAACAGCAAACATCTATTTCTCACAGTTCTGGAGGCTGGAGGTCCAAGGTCAGGGCGCCAGCACCCGTGCCGTCATGTTCTGGTGAGAGCGCACTTCCGGGTTCACAGCTGGTGCCTTCTCGCTGTGTCCTCACGTGGTGGAAGGAGTGACAGAGTTTTCTGGGGCCTCTTTTATAAGGCCACTAGTCGCCTTCATCAGGCTCTGCCCTCGAGACCTAATTAATCACAGCTCACAGGCCCCACCTCCTAGTACCATTATCTTTGGGGTTTGAGATTTTAGCATAGGAATTGGGGGCCCCATTCAGACCACAGCACAGCCCGAATGCCACCTCCTCTGTGAGGTTTTCTCACCTCTCAGAGGTAGACTCAGCCAGTCCCTCACATGGTGTGGGGCACTGAGCACTGTGTTCTCTCTTCTACCTTCATGGCCTTCAGTTTGTCAAGTGCCCATGGCCTTCAGTTTGTCAATCATCTTCAGTGGCCTGGAAACAGCCAGAGGCAGGGGCCACATTCTCTATGGGCCCTTACACTGTGCCCAGCACAGGGTTGGCACTAAATTGTTTCAATAAGCCTCAGCTATTAACAATAACAAAACTCTGACAAGGTCTACTTACTGACTGTGGATGCTCTCCCAGGTTCTTTCCTAAATGAACCAATAAAAGCAGCTGCTAAAATGCATAGATGATCCAAGGGGGGGGGGGTGGCTTCTGGGAGACTTCCTCCCTCCAGTAAATGTGAGATAATTAAATTGTCATCTTGGACCAAGACCTGGCAAGAGGAAGTCCAGGGGCGGGAGGGGCTCCCAGCTGGTAAACTTTGGTCAACCAAAGGCTCCAACGTGGGAGCCTCTCTGGGTGGGAGTGGGAGTGGGAGTGGGGATGGGCTGGGGGCTGAGTAGGGGTGGGGATGGGGGCGTGATGAGGCGGGGTGGGGGTGGGGAACCACAGGAGGGTGGGGCAAGGAGAGCCAGCCCTAGTACCAGGCAGGAGAGGGGACATACAGGTTAGTGAGGACGGGAGGCCTTGTATCTCTTTACCTCTAAAACTGGGCAACATCTTTGCATGTCGGCTCAGTCCTCGAAAGAGCAGAGGAAGAGCTGGAGTAGCAGGAGGCACCAATGGCCATGCAAAAACTTCATGGGTTCACATGCAAATCATCTGAGGAAAACACAGAGCATGGTCAATTGGCCTTAAGATTGTCCTTCCCTGTTAAAGGGGAGGAGAAGAAAAATTAGAATAAAAAAACTGCCAGACTTTGGAAGATAAATCATTGCTGTTTAGACTCTGCCCATTTTCATCGCTGTTCCCAGTTGCTGTTCCAGAGGTCTGGCCTAGCTTGGGTGTGGCATTGCTGGTACCTCTCCTTTATCTCTTGGATTAGCTCTCAAAGGGAAATATTTGGGACAAATATTTGGAACTCCACCCTCTGTGAAAAGAACCTTAATGACTGTCTCCAGCACAGCTCTTGGCTGGTCATAGACGGCCAGGGAAGGTGGCATAGTGGGCCTTTGGGGTACCCAGTGTCAGGAAACTTGAAGCTAATGAATCCCCAGCCTGAATCTAGTGCACCTCAGATTAGAACATGTCCCGCTGGACCGTGGCTAAAATAGAATCTTCCCTGTAGCGACATTTCAATGTCATGGCAAGCTTTCAAGAAACTTCTTTCCACCAATCAATTAGTCTTAGGTGCCCTGAATCCTTTCTCCTGGGAGCAGGGAGAGTCTCCATCCTTCCTAGGCCCTGGGCATGAGGTCTTTCTGCCTCCAGTCAAGCTGTTCACTTCCCCCATCCATTGGGAGCCATGCCCATCCATCATGAGCCAACCTGCACCTTGGGATACAAATGGAGAGAAGGGAGTGCCTGCCTCAACCAGGAGCCATCTGTTCAGGGATATGTTGGCCCAAGGCTCAGAGATAAATAGGAGACACACCACTGCTTCACTTCAGCTGTTGACGATAATAATAATAATAATAATAATAATAATAATAATAATAATAAATATCAACAAGTATTCTATTTGTGGTTGCTTATGCCATGCCCGGTCCTGAACTAAGCACTTCATGTATCATCTTATTTCATCTTCACACCAATCCTAACAGACTGGTACTACTCTCCCCATTTCTAAGACCTGCCCCCCAGTGTCCCAGCTACTGAATGGCAGAGTCCAGTTTCCAAGCTCCTAACTGCTCCAACCCTCAACTTTTCCCCAAGGGTACCCGGCCAGCTGATCCTGGTCCTTGTACAAGGGGTAGTTGCCATTCACCGTGGAATCCGTCAGGTCACCCACCGCCTTACAAGGTGGATCTGGGGTGTCTTTACTCTCCTGCCCATCCAGTCTCAACACTAAGAGCTGTCTCAAACCCCCAGACCCCAGGAAGCCTCTCTCCAACTCCGGCAGGGCTGATCTCTACTGACCACCCTTCCCGCTTGTTCTCTAGCACCCCAATGCTTGAAGTGTGATCCGACCAAGAAAAATGTAGACTCTCAGATCTTCCCCCAAATTCACATTTAAACAAGGCTCCGGGTGACTCCGTGCTCCCAGGCTCTTTGCAATTTAGGTCTTCCTCAATTAGCAATAGCTTTGAGTGGTTCTGGTTTTCTTTGTTGGTGGCCCCTTTGTCATTTTGGAGAAACTAGAAGTGGAATGTTGGTTTGCCCCAATCACTGCAGACTGTCCAAACTGCATACTGGGAATACAACTGGTAACCTGGGGTCCTTGCCCCCAGAGTGATCGCCTTATAAGCCCTGCTGAATGGCAGCCTGACATCAGTATTATCCCAAGGACTCCAGTGGCCTCTCAAACCCCACCTGCCCCTGACCTTTGTTGGGGTCCTAGGGGTGCAAAAACAAGCACTCATGTACAGAGGGGCTTATAGGGCCCTGCCAGGCGCTTCATGAAAGAATCGACACTTTGGTTTTTCTTTTAATGCTAAAAGAATATTCTGCCCTAGGGCTCAGACCCCACATCTCAGGTGTCCCAAGTGCCCCAATCCTGGATGCATTCTTGGTGGCATAGCAGCGCTTAGTCAAAGAAGGAGCCACCTCCTGCGGGCTCTGGAATTTCAGAGCCCTGTTTATAAAAGAGTTTACAGGAATCCTGTGGTCTCTGCCTGGCTACAGCCATGTCCCCTGACTCATTGTTCTTCTCCAGAGCTGTCACTACCTCTTAAACAGCTCTCGCTTTTTAAAATCACCTATTTAATGTGTCCTAGCCCTTAGAGAAAAACTATATATTTACTCTTTCTCACTTCCTGTGGGAAGGGTGGGGCCCTACCGCTGCTCTTCAGCAGTTGCTATGATTCACTCTGGGAGTGAGGGCCTTTCAGCAGGGAGGGAAGTGATTTGTGTAGTCTTTGGAATGCAGGTAGGGCTGTACTTTCTGAAGTGTTTGCTGATGAAGGAGCGATGTGGAAGGCAAACTTGTTATATAAAAGCACTAGAGAGTGTGTGTGTGTGTGTGTGTGTGTGTATGGCAGCCTGTGTCCTGACAGCCTTTGGCAAGGCCAGAGCACCAGAATGTTCTCTCCATCATGAGAGCCAATGCCTCTCCTTGGGTGCAGCCCCAGGCTTGCCCTTGTGGGAAATGAACCTCCTCTTGGAAGATACATTTGTAGTCTGAGTGCCTTCCTGGCTCCCCACGAAGGCCAGTCCTAGGTTTTCAGGGTGCAGATCAGGCAGGGGAAGCTCTAAGGCAAGCCCAGGGAGGCTGGGCTCAACCGCAGCATAGATAGGCCTAGGCCTAGGGTAAGGACAAGGGAGCTCTGGGGGTAAGCCGCACCTGCATTCACCCGCATTTGCAAAGATCCTTGAGAGCCTCGGTGTGAATGAACCATCAGCCCCAGCCCAGCCCAGAACAAGGCTAAGGAGAGTACAGTGTGGGAGGCAGCAGTTGGCTGGGGAGTGTACACCTGGCGTGGTGACAATTCGAGTGTTAGGACTTGCTTTTCCCCTTCTCTGTTTCAGAGGTGGTGCCATGGAAGGGTCAGGAGAGTAGAGACTGGAGCTAGCCTGTCTGGTTCCAAACTTAGTTCTGTCACATGCTGGATGCAGAGTCCTCAGGCAAGCTACTTAACCTCTCTGTACCTCAGTTTCTTCCTCTAGAAAAGAGACAATAACAGCATCCACTTCATAGGATTGTTGTGAGGATTAAGGGATTAATTCACGTAAAGAGCTTAGAGCAGTGGCCAGCGCATAATAAGTACCTGATGAATATTAACCATTATTCTTTGGGAACAAAAATCAATGTCCCAGAGGGTGGCAGGGATGGAGTAGGGCAAACATTTTAATCTTCTCAACCTAGGAGACAAAGTTCATCCAACGATTTTTCTACACAATCAAAAAGAAAAGAATGACAGGGACACATTGCCTCCCATCAGCAGGGAAGCATTTTCAGAAGATGTTGTAGTGTGGTAGCAAAAATCCTAACTCCACTCTAGAATACACTATCTTAGGAAAAAACAGTAAATCTGTAGGCTGGTTCTCAAGCCTACATACTTTCCATTTTTCGAAGTAACTTGATGGGTTCCTAAGATTAAGAGAGTATCAGCATTCTGAATCTATACCCAGGAGTTTCTGATTGCTTTTTCCACATTAAATATATGATTTTTACGTTTGAAGGAAGGACAGATCTCTAAATTAAGTGCATTTAGGGCAGCCCTGGTGGAGCAGCGGTTTGGCACTGCCTGCAGCCTGGGGTGTGATCCTGGAGACCCAGGATCGAGTCCCACGTCAGGCTCCCTGCATGGAGCCTGCTTCTTCCTCTCCCTGTGTCTCTGCCTCTCTGTGTGTATGTCTATGAATAAATAAATAAAATCTTTAAAAAAAATTAAGTGCATTTAGATGTTTGTCTCTTTTTATGATACCTGTGAAGCCAATCCTCACCTCATTTTCAGAGCCCGCTTCAATCTCTTTAAAATCCATGTAATTAGGGGCACCTGGGTGGCTCCATGGTTGAGTGTCTGCCTTTGGCTCAGGTCATGCTCCTGGGGTCTCAGCATCGGGCTCCTCACAGGAAGCCTGCTTCTCCCTCTGCCTATGTCTCTGCCTCTTTCTCTGTGTCTCTCATGAATAAATAAATAAAAGCTTTTTTTAAAAAAATAATAAATAAATAAAATCCATGTAATTAGAAAGCACAGCTCCATATTAATCTTTGTGTGTCTATTTATCTTTCTAGTCAATGGGCATTTATTAAGCATTTACTACATGCCAACTTCTATGTTAGATGCTCTGAAGGTTATAAGGATGCAAGAGATCTAGGGTCCTATTTAGGGAAGACTAACTAGCACCCAACATATATGTACTATATTAGGACAGAATCAATAAAAGAAGAAGAAATATTGAAGACACCATGACATGTTTACATCAGGATTAGCTAACTAGTTGGGAATTATAACATCAAATCGAATAACATTTCCAAATGTAAACATGTTCTCTTTTGAGAAGCTCAAAGGCACATTCACTACTTACCTGGGGGAGTTTAGAGGCTTGGAGAGAGTGGCAGTCACAAAAACCACAGCCAGACAAACCAAACCAGGGTCATCTGCTGAGAAAAGGAAGAAACCATGTCTCCCTTAAGCAAATAATTTCTCAGGTGGCAATGGAAAGCAAATCAAAGAATTAAAAAATAGATTAGCATTCCCTTCTATAAACACTTCTACTATCATATGACAAATTAGTGTAAACTCCACATGTACTTGTATCAAGAAAATACACTGCTTTCATGAAACAAAAAAGAGCTCTCTGATTCTTCAGAGAAAAGGAATTGTTGTCACATAAAACCTGTTGCCTAGCAACAAAACAGCAACTCATCACACCTTCCTTCCAGCCATGGACACACACAGCCTCACCCTCTTGCCTGCTCATTCCTCCTGACTAACGAGTACAGGGCTCTTTTGATAGGATCTGGAGTTGGGAGGACTGGGTTTTAAGGTTCTAGTTTAAAAGCACCAATCAGTATGGAAGTTTTGAAAATTGCTAAGAATTTAATCATAGAGTCAGAGCATTTGCAAAAGCCACATACAATAAAACAAGAGGCCCATTCTGCTGGGTTCTTTTTCTTTTCTGTTTTGTTTCCAATAATGACAGTTTCTCAGGCCTGAGCCAGGGGCACCAGGGTGGTCCTCCTCCAGCCTTTAGGCTTAGTATGAAAATGGAGTCATGCAACACAGCACTTCACTTCAGACCCTAAATCCGTCAGTGAAAACCCATGTCCTTTGCAATACCAGCTTCATTTCATTGCCAAATGCTAAGTCAAATGAGCAACTCTCCTCTTTTCAAATGCCATGTATAACAGAACCATTGGACACGATGTTTGGGAGCCAGTTGCTAACCAACATTCTATAGAACAGAGTGTATTCAGTGATATGACTCATAGATAAATTACTTCACCCTCATGAACCTCAAACTGGGTGTGCCATTTGCTGCAGATTGACTCAGGGCTTAACCCTTCCAGGTATGGAGAAATCCCACTTGCCTTCTTCCCCCCATGACGTCTAATGCCTATAAATGGTGGCAGACACTGTTGGGAAGCCATGATGGGTTCACAAGAGCTACCTCATCTCAGAGCATGATGACTTGTCTCTCAATATCTGTTTCCGCTATCAGCAGGGGCACTGGTTATGGGAAAATGCAAATTCCAGCAGTTCAGCAATTAGATGCAAAAACAGGAGTAACTCATATCTAGCGACATTGGCAATTTTACAATCAAGAAAAGTTCGATATTCTTTGACTTGCCACCCCCATCCCACTTATTACCTTTTCTGAAAGACATTTAACATGTATTTTTCTCCTCAGCATCCAAGGTCTTAAATTTCTAATGCCAGCTGAAGGCCTGACTAGAAGGGAGAGGTCTGCATTCCTTACTCTGTTTATGCTCCCACCTAATTGTTAAGTGTTCTCTAGTGTAAACAAACAGTGACACTATTGTGGCATCAGTATGAATGCATGCAGCCTCAGTCATTAAGGACATATTCTCCCAATTTGTTTGTGATTAACTGACTTGTCATTTTCTTCCAATCTTCTTTTCTGTGCTTAAGATCCATAACAGGAGTTCAACGTCTTGTGATAATGGCAAAGGCAAAATATTCAATCCAGGTTTTGAAGTGTTGATAGAGTCTTAATACTGTTGATGGAGGGTTGATAATTTCTGCAAGAATGAAGAAAAATCTAGAGTCCCGAGATGACCCAAGAGACTGGAGAAATACTTTTATGTCTCTTTTATGACAATCATCTTTTATGACAGTAGGCTGAGCCACTAGGCTCAGTTGGTTAAGTGTTTGCGTTCAGCTCAGGCCATGATCTCAGGGTCCTGGGATCAAGCCCCGCATTGGGTTCCCTGCTCAGTGGGGAGTGTGCTTCTCCCACTTATGAGCTTGCTTCTCCCTTCCCTCCATGAGATTGCTTTTTCTCACTATCTCTGTCTCTCTCTCTCAAATAAATAAAATCTTTTTTTTTAAAAGACATTAGAGCATTTTAGGCTCACAGAAAGATTGAGATGAACATGCAGAGATTTCCCATATACCCTTTGCCCACACACATGCACAGCCTTCCTGATTATCAGCACCCCCTACCAGAGTAGAACATTTGTTGTAACAGACAAACCTACATGGACACATCATCATCATCCAAAGTCCATAGTTTATATTCGGGTTCATTCTTGGTGGTGTACATTTTATGGGTTTGGACAAGTGTACAATGATATGTATCCACCATTATAGAATCATATAGAGTAGGTTCACTCCCTAAAAATCCTCTATGCTCTACTTATTCATCCCTCCCTCCCTCACTCCCTCCCTCCCACCCGAGGGAACCACTAATCTTTTTACTGCCTCCATAGTTTTGCCTTTTTCAGAATGTCATAGGGTTGGAATTACAAAGTAGAGCCCTTTCAGATTATCTACTTTCACTTAGTGATCTGCTTTAACACTTTTCCTCATCTTTTCATGGTTTGATGGCCCGTTTCTTTTTAGTGCTGAATAATATTCCACTGTCTGGTTGTACCACACCTTATCCATTTACCTACTGAAGGACATCTTGGTTGCTTCCAAATGTTGGCAACTCTAAGTAAAGCTGCTAGAAATGTTCATGTATAGGGCTTTGCATAGACATAAGTTTTCAACTCATTTGGATAAATACCATGAAGTATAATTGCTGAACCATATGGTAAAGGTATGTTTAGTTTGGTAAGAAACCGCCAAACTGTCTTCCAAAGTGGTTTGTACTATATTTCATGCCCACCAGCAATGAATGAGAGTTCCTGTTGCCCCACACCTTCACTGGTGTGGTCACTGTTTTGGATTTGGGCCATTCTAATAGGTGTGTAGTGGTTCTCATTGCTATTTTAATCTGCATTTTCCTGATGCCATATAATGTAGGGTATCTTTTCACATATTAATATCCTCTCTGGTGAAATGTCTTATAAAGGTTTTGGCCGATTTTTAAATAAGGTTGTTTATTTATTATGGATGAGGGAAAATAGTTGTAAAGGGTAATTCACGATCTTCATCAGCTAAACACCCAGATGTGTCAGCTGTGTCTGTAAACTCCATGAAGGTATCATGAAGCTCCACCTTCCAGAATGATCCTGAGGCTGGCACAGGGAGCTCAGAGGCTGAGGGCACAGTCTTGAGGACCTCTGATCTGTACCCTTCCTGCTGGATAAACCTCAGGCAAGTTACTTCACTTCTTTTATGCTCAGGTTTCTTTTCCATACAAATTAAGATCATAATATAAGGGTTTGTAGAGATTAAATAAGATAACATTGATAGTGTTGTAGCCTAGTGCCTGACACATCAGGTAAGTGCTCAGGAAACAGTACTTGTTCTTAATAAGAAGTGAACCATGGTAAGCCATTATCAAGTGAAACTGGGTTTTGAGAATAGGAGTGTTGACCAATTTGGTGGTGTGTGTGCGCTAGTTGCTAGGGCTGCCGTAACAAAATACCACAAACTAGCTGGCTTAAATAACAGAAATGTATTTTCTCACCATTCTGGAGGATGGAAACCCCAAATAAAAGTGCCAGCAGTGCTGGTTTCTTCTGATGCTTCTCTTCCTGGCTTGCAGATGGCCACCTTCTCCCTGTGTCTTACATGGTTGTCCTGTATGTATTTGCATCCAAATTTCCTCTTCTTGTAAGGACACAGGTCACATTGGATAAGAGCCCACCCTAATGACCTCATTATAACTTACCTCTCCAAAGACCCTATCTCCAAATACAGTTATATTCTGAGGTCCTGGAGGTTAGGACTTTAATATATGAATTTGAGGTGGTGGGGGCACAAGTAAATTGATAACACTTTGGGGGATCCCTGGGTGGTGCAGCGGATTAGCGCCTGCCTTTGGCCCAGGGCGCGATCCTGGAGATCCGGGATCGAATCCCACGACGGCCTCCCGGTGCATGGAGCCTGCTTCTCCCTCTGCCTATGTCTCTGCCTCTCTCTCTCTCTCTCTCTGTGTGACTATCATAAATAAATAAAAATTTTTAAAAAATAACACTTTGGAAAGTCTATCTAGTTTGGTTGAGCTTTTTCAGGGAAATGACATAAGCTTTGAAGAGATCAGGAAAAGGAAATCTTTCTGCTCTGCTCTACCTGCTCTGAGGTCTGCTTTCCCAAGCCTAGCGGGTGAAGGAGTCAGAGCTATAAAAGGAAGAAGCGAAACCCGCCTTGATAAATGGAGTCCTCTAACACCAACCAGCTACCAAAATCCACAGCCCCACATGTTAGCAGTTGAATTATGTTTTCCCAAATGTTACCTTAGTTGATATGGTCCTTACAGAAGTAATCAGGTTTAAAATGAGGTGTTTAGGGTGGGCTCTAACCCGATACCACTATGTTGTAAAAGGGGGAGATTTGGGCCCAAAGACACACACGAGGATGGTATAAAGGCACATTTACAAGCTGTGAGGAAGGCCTAGAACAGGTCCCTCCTGCAGTCCTCTGAAGAAACCAATCCCACTGACACCTCGAGCTAAGATTTCTAGCCTCCAGAATCGTGGGAAAATAGGTGGTTAAGCAGATACTTGGTGATGGCAGCCCCAGCAACTCAACATACCATACTTCCTTCATTTGCCTGACAGCTATCTAATCAGTTTCTATGGTGTGCCAGGGCTTCAGATACATGATGAATAATGTACATTTCCCACCATTAAGAAACTTGCAGGCTTTGGAGGGGGAAACAATCACATTAAAAAATCATTTTGGTTGGGGCACCTGGCTGGCTCAGTCTGTAGAGCGTTTGACTCTTGATCTCGGGGTCATCAGGGGTTGTGAGTCAAACCCCACATTGAGTGTGGAGTCTACTTTAAAAATAAAAAATAAAAAAATCAGGGGTGTTTGGCTGGTGCTGGCTTACTGGGTAGAGCATGTGACTCTTCATGAGTCGGGGTTGTGAGGGGTTGTGACTTTGAGCCCCCTGTCAGGGGTAGAATTTGCTTAAAAAAAAAAACAAACACAAACTTTAATCATTTGGGTTTAATGTGGCTAGTGTTCCATTTCCTTGTTGGCCAGGAAATAGGTTTGCAGTTTTTATTCTAATTTGGTGTCAAAACACTCATTTTTGCAAAGGAGGAGTCATTCTCTGTGTGTGTGTGTGTGTGTGTGTGTGTGGTGGGGGGGAGGGAACATAGGCCTCCTTCAGTATCCTGCCTGCTGCCCTACACATCTAACTCCGCCTCTGACCCAGCCACCCCCTAATCCTCCCCCAACACAGAATCAGTCTTTGGAAAGGCAAATCAGGTCTTGCCACAGCTCAAACCATCCCACTCCTCTCTGGCTTAAAGCATTTCAGTGATTTCCCATTTTCTAGTCATAAGTGTAACTCCCTAAAATGGCACACGCCCACACCCTGACGTGGCATCCTGGGCCAGCCATGCTGACCTTCCTCCCCCACAAGAATCTGGACTTGCTGTTCCTGCCTGAATCCCCCTTCCCTCCTCTCTTGACCTGGTCAATCTACCTCCTTCCAGATCTTGCTTATTCATCATTTCTCTTAGACAGCTTTCCTTGAACACCCAACTTAGGGCAAATCTCCTATGGTCCTCGCTAGCACCATCTACATCTACCTCCTCATCATAGTTGATATTTTTTATTTATTTGTGCAATTCTAAGCTCTATGAAGGCATATCTATATCCACTCACCATAATATCTTCAGTGCTTGGACACATAGTTGGGGCTCAATAAATATCGTTTGAATGTATCAATGAGTGAGTACTGATGCCTAGAATTTCCAATACGGGAAGCAAGATATAGTATTTGAAAAATAGTCAAGAATTAGTGAATATGAACAAAGTCAGTACACATATGAGCATTATTGTAGAAACAAACTTTTTGTCAAGTTATTTATTGTCAAGAAGGTCCTTTGCTCTGAAAATCAATTTTTTCCTATTCCATTTTGAATACATTTTCTGAACATTTACTTATTCTATATTCTATATTCACTACCTATATTCTATATTCACTACCAAATTTCTCCTATGTGTCAGAGAAATTTTAAGTAATTCTAATCCCCTCTTTTTGAAACAGTCAGATAGCAGTTGACTGGTGACAAGTTAATCGATTTCACTGCCAGACGTAAGATTTTCCCAGGCCTTCTGAATAAATTTAAATTAATTGAATACAGAATGAGTTTGAAGGACTGTAAGGCAAAGGTGCATCTGCTCCAGCGCTGATCTACCAAATGTTCGTTGGCTTGTGCTGGTGTAAAAGCATTACGCTGAGCCCGGCAGCCCAGCCCTGGAGGAGTTGGTGATCTACTGTGAGCATGTGGATTTAAACAAATATTACAGTGCAGCAAGATAAGGGCTACCAGAGGGAGTTCAAAATGCTATCAACCCCATGAGGCAGATGGAAAATGTAGGACTTGACATAATCACCTAAGCTCTCTACATTTAAAAAAAAATTTTTTTTGTTAAAGATTTATTTATTTTGAGAGAGAGAGAGCAAGGGGGTAGGAGGGGAGGCAAGGCAGAGAAGGAAGGGGTAGAAGGAGAAAATCCTTAAACAGACTCCCTGCTCAGCGCTGATTAGGGGCTCTATCTCAGGACCCCAAGATCAGGACCTGTGCTGAAATCAAGAGTTGGTTGTTTAACCCACTGAACCATGCAGGTTCCCGAACTCTTTACATTTTAATAAGAATTATGATTGGAAAAGGAAACATGCTGAATAAAATAAGACTTGATTACAGCTTGCCTGTAAGCAGAACAAATAGTTGGCATTCATCCTTCCTCACCTTTTAGAAAAAGTAAGCTAACTGCTTCCTTGCTTTGTCACTTTCCTGTGAATGCCCCTTCCGCTCCTGTCATTTCTTGTATTCCCCCCTAGCTTCCTCCCCGCAGCTAGTGCCTTTCCCCCAGGGTATAATTTTGTTTTTACTTTGTAGTTGGTCTTTTGGCACTGAGTTCCCTAAGGACAGGAACTCCTAGTCCCTAAATCACCCGACTTTGCAGTATATCCTTCTTGATTCCTGGTTTTCTTAAAAATACAAATAAACCAATTCCCTATCTAAATATTTAAGAACTCAGAATAGATGGGGAAGTCCGAATCCTAAAATACAAGTTCAATCTGTCAATTAGTTTGGAGGCTATATGACGCAGCTATCTAAACAGCATGGAAATTGGGATACAAATTAGAACTGTTAAACTTTCTTTTAGCTGTCAACATAATTTATTACTAACTGCTTCTCTTCTGACACCATTGGGTGAAATGGCTCAGGTTAGTCCAAATATCTTCCACTGATACATATTTTTAACCTGTCAGGTCCGATTAAGTTCTGATAATATTAGCAAGTAAAGCTATTATACAGTATCGGCAGTCATAATTTATAGAAAGTAGAGTTTCTTGTTATGTAATTAATCAACAAGAGACACCATGTCCTGAGAGGAGGGGTGGCTATGTGGGTGGTATAAAGGTGGACAGTAGCCTCTTTTGCTCTCTGGGTCACTGTTTCCTTGGACCCCAGGAATGATTCCTCAGCCAGTCATACAGGGAGAGTGATTTGATAAGCCAAATAGTCATTCATTTATTCAGCCAATATCTATTGACTGCCCTCTGGCAGCCAGGCACTGTTCTAGGCCCATGGGGAAACAGCAGAGAACACAGCAGGAGTTTATGTTCTAGCAAGTGAAACAGACCATAAATATGTAAACAAGCAACTATATATTCTAATGTCTGGTAGCATGAGTTGGTATGAAGAAATTAACATAGAGGAAGGGGTCAGAGCTGATGAGAGCTGATATAAGGGACCTGTTACTGACATGTCACAGTTTGGAATTTATTTTTTTATCTTTTTAAGATTTTATTTATTTCTTCATGAGAGAGGCAGAGATACAGGCAGAGAGAGAAGCAGGCTCCCTCTGGGGAGCCCGATGCAGGACTCGATCCTAGGACCTCAGGATCATGACCGGAGCTGAACGCAGATGCTCAACCACTGAGCCACTCAGGTGCCCCCAATGTTTAGAATTTAAAATGAGGGCTGTAGAAATGTTCTGTATGTCCTGACGTTTCAGTGACTATGTGATAATCCAAATGCACATCCAGGTTAAGACCAGTCACAATGATCTGCAATTAGCTGCATTTTAAAGCCATACTACTCAGAGTTCTTGGTTGTGAGGGACAAAAAACCCAACCCAAACAGGTGTAGGAAAAAAAAGGAATCTCCTACTTTGCCTAAGTGAAAACTTCAAGGGGTTGGTCAAGGGTTTTTTTTAGTTTATTGCACACCACAGAGTTATAAATAACAAATATAGAGGCTTGATGCTGAAAATATCTTATGGACACTGGAGTATTTTTCTGAAAGGAGTTGCCATGTTTATTGACCTAGGAGTTCAAATAACATCATCTGGACCACAACTTCTCTTTCTTCTCTTGGTAACGCTTTCTCCCATTTTTTCCTTCATTTTCAGCTGAGCCAAGCAGATATCCAAATAGCTGGAAGTCCCTCTGGAGGTCTCTCAAGAGTTAAAACCAAACCAAACCAAACCCAGGATTGAGTCCCACTGGAGGAATTGAAGATGTTTGCTGAAACCAATGAGTGCAGACAGGGAGACCCTATCTCTTCATTGGCCATTCTGAGGCACAGGCCCAGGCTCAGGGTGGGGTCTTGAGGCAGCCACCAAACCACATGGACCGAGGATGGGGAGTGAACAGGTCTCTAAGGCAAGCACTGGTTCTGTTACTAGAATAAGGTGGAAAGGATGTTGGGGAAATAAAATCAGGAAATGTCCAAGATCACATACAGAAACTCTACTCTTTTACACCTCCCCACACACACTAATTTCATTATTGATGTCTCAAATGACATCTTGTTATATTTTTAATCCATTAACATGATTGTGTTGTTTATAGTTCAGGCTTTCAGCCTTTAAATCCCACACCAGAATTAAAAATGATTTATGCACCACCTTTAAATATTATGGGATTCTATATTTGTCTATGTATTTACCCTAATCAGAGAACATTATACTTTCATATGACTTTGTGTTGCTGTACAAATCATTCATTTTAAGAGGAAAATGTGTATATGTATATAAATATATAATATATATATTTCAATCTGGCCGAGTCCTGGTATTTCAGAACCTCTGGGTTTGTTTTTGTTCTTTCTCATGGCTGTAAACAAATTTTTTTTTTTAAAGTAAGTTTCAGCATGGAACTCAACGTGGAGCTCAAACTCATAACCCTGAGATTAAGACCTCAGCTGAAGTCAAGAGTCAGGCACTTAACTGACTGAGCCACTCAGGTACCCCATGGCTTTTTTTTTTTTTTTTTTTTTTAAATAATTGCTATCTTTTCTTTTTAGCTTGAATCATTTCAGGGTGCTTTTAGTCTCTTGGATTTTTTTTCTGGAAGAATTTAGCAGAGGTAAATCCCAATCTTTATGTCTTAGAAAGACCTAACAGCAAAGGGTCTCAAATAAATTGTTTTCTCCTCAGTGCATGTCTCTTGTTGATTGCATGGCACAGAACCCCATCAAAATATAACATCCTCCAAGACACGTTCATGGTGAGCATTTGGCAGGACTATGCCCAGTGGGGTACCTTGCGGTGGCACGTCCTATTTTGGAAAGCAGAGCTCCTCGAGCCCTGGAAATTTTCTGCAAAGAAGCTTTACAACATCACTTCCTCAAAAGATTCCTGGCAGGACAGTCTCTCATTAATGCACCATGTGGAACTCAAATGGGAAACCCAACTTTCTCTAAGTCTCAGGCAGTTATGTTATTCAAACAATTATGGATTTACACAATTTGAGCTGTGGTATTTTTGTTTTTGTTTGTTTTTTTTTTTTTTTTTTTTTTTTTAGTTTATTGCACACCACAGAGTTATAAATAACAAATATAGAGGCTTGATGCTGAAAATATCTTATGGACACTGGAGTATTTTTCTGAAAGGAGTTGCCATGTTTATTGTTTCATTATGGTGTTGTGAAGTGTATAGGTATGGGCATGTGCCAAAAGCAATATCAGTTTCCTGGATACCACCCAGTGAACATTTAGGTACTTTTTACTGCAAATTAAATGCTCTCCCAATAACCTCTGCATTTGTCATATGGTTTATTGGTGAAATTATCAAGCAGCTTTCGCTAATAATTGTCTAGGCTTCTCAGCTTAGAATCCAGCACTTTTACAACATTCTGTTAAGACAGCAGATTTCACAAGACAAGACAACCACATTCTGTGTATTGTACAGTTGCCTTACCTGGGTAAATGCAAATGCAATAAATAAATACAGAACTGGAATGGAAACTGAATGTGGCAATCGACATGATTTGGGATCCAGGCCACACTTTTTAGAGCTGGCTTTTCTATCCCTGGCTCACCTGCTTCCTACAGATTTTCTCCCTTCCCTTTATCTGGCCCTGATCTCTCTCACATAAGAAAAAAAAAAAAAGACATTGGGTACCTTTCTTATTGCCCCCAAAGAATGTGACCTCTTTATTCTTTGACCTCATCACACTTTGTAACTCTCACGGTGGTTCCCTAGATCTGTGTGGTGTTCTGGTTATCTATGCACATCCTATCCTTGCCCTCACTGGCTAGGCTGAGAGCTGTACATGTCATCATAAAACTTCTTATGTTTGCAGTGTGTCTCAGTGTTGTGCAGCACACGTGTTGTCTGATGCAATGACGTCTGACTCTTCAATGTCTGGTTCCTGGATAAAATTCCATCATTATCTTCTTTCTTGAAAATGTGCATCCCACTTTGGTATATATCTTCTTGAAGAAAGTTTTGTATAAATTTCAAGGAGCTGGTGATTTGTTTCCACAGTGGAAATATTCGTCTTGTTTAATATCTAAGGAGGCCGGGGATCCCTGGGTGGCTCAGGAGTTTAGCGCCTGTCTTTGGCCCAGGGCGGGATCCTAGAGCCCTGGGATCGAGTACCACATCGGGCTCCCGGCATGGAGCCTGTCTCTCCCTCTGCCTGTGTCTCTGCCTCTCTCTCTATGTCTATCATAAATAAATAAAATATTTTTTAAAAAAATATCTAAGGAGGCCATATGCCAGGTCAGCGTTTTTTCTTAAGAAAATCCCTGGGACACCTGGGTGGCTTAGTTGGTTAAGCATCTGCCTTCAGCTCAGGTCATGATCCCAGAGTCCTGGGATCGAGCCCTACATAAGGCTCTCTGTTCAGTGGAGAGCCTGCTTCTCCTTCTCCCTCTGCTATTTCCTCTCCCTTTGCTGCTCCTTTTCCCTCTGCTCCTCCCCCTGCTTTTACTTGCTCACTCGCTCCCCCCACCCCCTTCAGAGAAATAAATAAGATCTTTAAAAAAAAAAAAGAAAAAGAAAGAAAGAAAGAGAAGAAAGAAAGAAAGAAAGAAAGGAAGAAAGAAAGAAAGAAAGAAAGAAAGAAAGAAAGAAAGAAAGAGAAAGAGAAAAGGAAATTCCTTGAAACAGAAGCATACAACTTTGGTTGTTAATGAAATTAGAGAAGATAAGGGATGCCAAATTTCATCCTATGGCAGATGGACACTGAGCCTTAGACATATTTTCCTATTTCTAATAGTACGTAATAGATTTTTCACTTCTTGTTGTAAAAATGAAAATCAAAACAAAGCAAAGCTTTACTCTGTAAATTTTGATGTGCTCTGGAAATGTATCTTCAAGGGTTGGCAACAATGGGACATAAATATTAACAGCTGGCATTTGAATCATGTTCTTATTTGATAGGGCAGATTTTATCAGTTCCACTGGATACCAGAGAAAACTGCAGTCATCGAGGTCATCCCAGCTACTCCAAGGTAGAGTTCTATTTCAGACCCAAGTCTCTGATTCCATCTCTTGCGTGATGCCCACTACCCACTCTCGCTCAGGAGAAGAATCTGGTTCCTCACAGAAATCGGGAAGAAGCCGAGAGCTGGAGGTCAGGCTCTGGTTACTGTTTTTCATTCCAGCCTGAATACAATCTCTCGGGAAGAGGCTTGGGCACCCTGGCTTCTGGCTTCCAGACCACTGTCCCTCAGCACACACCCACGTGTACACACACCCCGTCTAGAGAACAAAGAACAGGGTGTGGTGTCCCTGCCTGCCCCACCTTCACATTCCCACAGAGCCAGTCAGGATTCCGTGCTGTGAGGATGGAGGCCAGAATCCCCTGCCATCCAAGCAGGGATGGGCAGCTGCCATCATCACCTCAGCAATTCCCACGGTGCCAGGGGACAGGATAGAGTCTCGGGGCTTAGTGGCCACCGCTTCTCCCTCCCTCTGGAAAAGCTCATCAGTTCAGGGGTTCTGCAGGCCTGCCAATTTAGTAAATATTTGTTAGAGGAAGTGACTAACATGTATTTACTGAGCATCTACTCTATTCAATGTGCAATACTACTAATAATAATTACAATTTCCTGGGCACTCACTAGGTCTGTGAACGGACTCTAATAAACATCACAGTAGCTCTAGGGGTAGTGGTTATTTTACGGACGAGAAAAGACATATGGCTTAAGGACCTTGCTCAGGTTTTATGAGAGGGTGAGTGACAAACCCAGGTCTGTTTCATTCCAGAATTGCCAAGCTGTAGGCAAGGAGCTGGGGATATTGTGAAGGATGGTGGCCTGTATATAGCTCTCATTCCAGGTGTGATGGGTTGAATTGTGTCCCCCAAAAAGACATGTTGAAGTCCTAATCTCTTGCTCCCTGGGTGGCTAAGTTGGTTGAATGTCTGACTTCAGCTCAGGTTATGATCCCAGGGTCCCAGGACCGAGCCCCGCACCAGGCTCCTTGCTCAGCAAGGAGTCTACTTCTCCCTCTCCCTCTGCCTCCCCCTGCTCATGTGTGATTTCTTTCTCTCTCTCAAATAAAAGGATAAAATCTTAAAAAAAAAAAAAAAATGAAGTCCTAATCCCCAGTACCTCAGAATTTGAGCTTATTTGGAAATAGGGTAATTACAGATATAATTAAGGTAAAATAAGGTCAGTTCGAAGTAGGGTGAACCCTTAATCCAACATAACTGGTGTTCCTATAAGAAGAAAAGAGACACAGAGAGAAAGCAGCCATGTGATGAGCAGGAAGGGCCTGGATGATGTGGCCACAGGCCAAGGAGTGCCCGGGCTTGCCAGAAGCCAGAGAAGGTGAGGAAGGATCTTCTCCAGAGGATTTCCAAGGGAGCCTTGATTTCAGCCTTCCGGCCTCCAGAACTGTGAGATAATAAATTTCTGTTGTTTGAAGCCACCAAGCATGTGATGCTTTGTTATGGCAGTTCCAGGAAACTAATACACCAGGTAAAACGAAGTGTTTTAATAGAGGCATGCAGCAAGTATCACAAGACTTAGTCTGCTGTATAGAAAAGCAGACTGGGAAGGCCTAGAAAGGGGAAGAGAAAAAAGCATGCTGCCTTTGCACTTAGTCTTGAAGGTTAAGTAGGCTTCAGGCAGTGAAGAGGTGGGGCAGACGGGCTGAGGAGCACGCCCAGGCCCTGGAAAGGCAGCAGCCCGGGGCACAGAGGAGCCTCCGGCCAGCCTTGGGCGGGGTAAAGGCCCTGTGTAGGTGCGGCAAGGGCTGCAGAGATTGTCAGGCCGTCTGCCCCCAGCCTTGCCCGGGGGCCCCCTTCAGAAGAGGTCCAAGGTGTCTCTTCTGGGCTCAGGACCCCTCTTGCCCCTAAGCACATTTACTCTGCTGGACACGACAGCAAGCCAGCCCTGGTGCACCCCCTTTTCTGCTTGCTTACATAAGGACCCCGCCCTGCCCTGCTCCCGGTCAACTTGCCCTGCTCAGGCTAGGAGTCAGGTCTTCTGGGCAGGGCCCTCCATTCATTTGCGGGCCCCTCCCTGGGGACTGAGTCCTCCCTCTGACCTCTAGGTCTTGAATCTTCCCTGAGTGTGGTGACTCCTTCCAAGACCTTCCACCTATGATCAGTCCCACGGAGCTGCCTGGCTGTGTCCTCTGCCCAGCTGAGCCAGCCTCTCTGGCCCCACAGCTGGCTTCATTCCAGGTCCCAGTTCTTCCTGCCTTGAGCTGGAGCCCTGAAGGTCTGGGAGCAGGAGTGTGACATGATCCAAGCCATAGCTCTAGCTGCTGTGTCAGTGCTGAACTGAAAAACAGACCACGTGGAAGCTGTGTCTGGCAGGAACGGGGTGCTTGATGAGTATCTGTAGGCTAAATGAACAGATAAAAAAGGCAACAATATGAAGATTATTATGATTATCCAGGACAGAGGTACAGAGCACCTCAAAGTGGTCTTGCCCTGTTTTAGGTGCAGATGACAGCAGGACAGCAGGTCATGGGCTGTGTGATGCAGAGGGGAGAGGGAAGGCTTTCCCGTTCAATAGTCTGGCTTCAGTCCTGGAGCTCCTGTGCCTTCTGGCCACCTGCTTTGGAGAAGTGACTTCACCTCCATGCCTCAGCTTCCTCCCCATGGCACTCACCTGTGCACACCCACCTCTCAGAGCGACTAGGGAGACTGAATGTGGGTGCAGGACAGTTAAAGTTCACAGTGGCCTGCACATGGGGAAATGGGTCAGTGGGTGGTGGACCCTCTCAGCCAGACTCTAATTACTTGAAGGAAAAATCAAAGAATTGAGGCATCACTCAGGTTCTTAAAGGTCTGGGACACCTGGAGAGGGGGTTACCTGGCAGGCATGCAGACTCAGAAAATAAAATGAGGGCCAGTCTAGTGCCTTGCAGAGGATTGGCACTTACTAAGATAGTTGGGAAAACACAGACCAATTACACAAATGACCAGATCTGGGTGTGACATGAAAACGAAAAGTACAAGCCCAAAGCCAGCAGGGCTGCCCTGACACATGTTGTAGTGCCAAGACCCAGGGTCAGCACGGACCCTTGGGGCTGGCAGAGGGCTAGTGTGGTCCGAGTGGCTCTAGCTGGGGGAGAAATGGGCTGGAAACCAGGCTGGAAAACAGCAGGGGGAGTCAGGCCAGAAAAGAAGAGGCAGATCTGAGTGGAACTGTCCAGGATAAATCCAGAGGGTGTGGATGGGAAGGAGAAAAGGAGCTGTGGATGATGAAGATGTTTACAAGCAGTCTGACTGTCAAGCCGCCCGGAGTGCCTTCAGGGGTAATCTGAGCTGGGGCCTGGCTGGCAGAGCCTTGGAGTGGAAGCAAGGCTTCTTTTCCTGTTCACTCCCAGAGTCCCCTGGGGTAGAGGGGGCCAGGATGTTCTCCCAGTTATCCGCACAACAGACACGCACCGCCCCAGCCACATGCCTACGTCTCTTAGCAGCAAAGAGACCTTCTCAGATGACACAGCGCGCTGTTTTCCGTTGTTCAGAGGTCTGTGCTGCAAAGGTTCGCCACAACTATAATTGAGTAGAAGTGAACCACCACTCTGAATTCTACAACGGAACTTTTGAATTTGTAAAGAACCCATCACATTTAGTGATCAATGTGCATGCTAGAGACAAAAGTTAGGATAAAATACCCAGGTGGAGGGGTGCCTCGCTGACTCAGCCCGTACCCCTTGATCTCGGGGTTGTGAGTTTGAACCCCACATTGGGTGTAGAGATTACTTAAAGAATAAAACAAAATTAAGAAAATATATATCCGGGATGCCCCAGTGGCTCAGTTAAGTGTCCAACTCTTGATTTTGGCTCAGGTCCTGATCTCAGAGTTATGAGACGGAGCCCTGAGTCGGGCTCTATGCCCAGCTGGAGTCGGCTTAAGATTCTCACTCTCCATCTGCCCCTCTCCCTGCTTGCTCTCTTTTTTTCTCTCTCAAATAAATAAATATTTTTTAAAAATCCAAATGGAGTAGCTCAGCCTGTTCTGGACATATCCCAGCAGAGATCTTTATGAGATCCATTTATTTATAATGAGACCTCATAAAGATCCACATTAACAAAGAGGACTACCGGAGAGAAATCTGCCCTATCAGATGTGAAGTTATGCTGATCACAAATCCCCAGAGATGCCAGAACACACAGACCACCTGGCAGTCAGACCCAGTACACATGGGAACTTCAGGCAGGATAGAGGTGATGCCACCATTCAATGGGGAAAGGATGGGCCTTAAAGTGAATAAGCTGGGGAAACTGCCCCTCTGTGTGCAAAAAAATAAGACCATGTCCCTACTTAACTGTCCGTAGGGATGGACCATGTTTCCGAGGCGGGTAGAGACCTACATGTGGAAGGGTGAAACTAAAAAAGTTAATGAAAGAAAATGAAGACAATGTTTTTCCAAAATAAGGAAAGAAAATACTTCTAAAATCAAATGTTAAGGACATAAAACTATCAGGCAAGACATTAATGAATTCAAAAACAAAGAACACCATGAGCAAAATTAGTTTAGCTGATGGCGAATGTATTTGCACGGTCTAAAACTGGCAGGGGATTAATAGCCGGAAAACGTAGGAAACTCTTGCAAATGACAAGGAAACCCCTAAAAAAACAGGCAAAAGAAAGGAATAATTTCCGAATAAGGAAATCCAAAAGGCCAAGGCATAGTGGAACCACTCAAATATGTTAGTAATCAGAGGAATGCAGATTAAAGCAATAATAAGGTATTTTGAAGTTATCATCATGGCACCAAGTAAGTGTGGTCGGATGAAGATGTGAGACCCTCCCACCCATGCCCTGTTGGGGAGTGCATGTGTGAGAGCCATTCTGTCATTCCCTAGTCAATTTATACATATTCAGACTTTTTTTCTAAAGATTTATTAATTAATTTATTTATTTATTTGGAGAAAGCAAGCCGACACGAGTGGGAGGGGCAAAGGGAGAGAGACGATCTCAAGCAGATTCCCCAATGAGTGCAGATTTGCCCTCTCCGGGCTCCATCTCACGACCTGGGCTGAAACCTAGAGTGGAACATTTAACCAACTGAGCCACCCAGGTGTCCCTACATACTTAGACATTTGACTGGGGGGACCACTCATCTTGCTTAACTTTGGACAATCTTGGTTTATGCCTCTTGTCCTGGTATAATTATCAATAGTGCCCCCTTTCATTCTCTACATTGTCCTTGTTCGGGCAGCCTGGGTGGCTCAGCGGTTTGGCACCACCTTCAGCCCAGGGCATGATCCTGGAGACCTGGAATCAAGTCCCACGTCGGGCTCCCTGCATAGAGCCTGCTTCTCCCTCTGCCTGTGTCTCTGTCTCTCACTTTCTCTCTCTCTCTCTCTCTCTGTGTCTCTCATGAATAAATAAATAAAATCTTTAAAAAATAAAAAATAAATTGTCCTTGTTCAAATCATAAATGACATGACCACTTTCCTAGGACCCAACAATTTCACCGGTGATTGTACATACCAGTGAAACACTCCAGTTCATAGAAATCTGGATGCAATATTTATGGTGTGGGCGTAACTTGAATGTCTAATCCGGGAGACCGGGCAGGTAACATGGTGGATACTCACCAGAAGGATGATGTAAGTGTGAGGAAACCCATAGCAGCACAGGTGGACAATAATAATAATAATAATAATAATAATAACAAAAACACATCAGAAGGAGATATAAAATCTATATCATTTTTAAAGAAGATTTTATTTTTAAGTAATCTCCATACCCAACATGGAGTCAAGAGTTGCATGCTCTACTGACTGAGCCAGCCAGGTGCCCCAAACTCATATCATTTATATAAACTAAAAGTATGTGTACACAAAACAATATACATTTCGCAGAATATATATATAAACAAAGATATGCACTAAACACATTAGGATGATAAGGGAACAGAAAATAGGAATAAAAAGGGGGTAATTATAACATTAAGAGCTGGATTCAATTCCAATAGGTAGAATCTTCTGTGAAAGATCTCTGAGGTTAAATATTCAGTGAGTCACCCATAGATACATCTTAGTTGCTACTGTTTGCTAAGAACTCTTAGTGCTACCTGGAGTTGAAAGGAAAACATTTCGATTCATCCAAACACATTGATAGAATAAAAACATTGATTGAGTTCTGCCCTGTGTCAGTCACTGAAGTGGATACCAGGAAATAAGGACAAAATGTCTTCAAGGAGCCATAACCAAGTTCCTAACTTAAATTAAAACATTTCCACTAGTGGCACCTAGGTGGCTGAGTTGGTTAAGCATCTGCCTTCAGCTCAGGTCGTGACCCCGGGGTCCTGGGATCCAGCTCTGCATCAGGCTCTCTGCTCAGCAGGGAGTCTGCTTCTCCCTCTGCCCCTATCCCCTGCTGTGCACGTGGTTGCTTCTCTCTCTTTCTTTCTCTCTCGCCAGTAAATAAATAAAATCTTTAAAAAAATATTTTGACTAATAAAAAATTCCTTTTGATGTAATTAACCATAAACATAAATATTTGGACCAAGTAAGTCTAGTCTTAAATGCTTTGAGAGTTCGCATAGTACTTAGAATGGAGTCCGATTCACTATTTAGGGGAGACTTGATTCCTCAGTAGTGTTTTATTTTTTTTTTTAATTTTTTTTTTATTTATTTATGATAGGCACACAGTGAGAGAGAGAGAGAGACACAGGCAGAGGGAGAAGCAGGCTCCATGCACCGGGAGCCCGATGTGGGATTCGATCCCGGGTCTCCAGGATCGCGCCCTGGGCCAAAGGCAGGCGCCAAACCGCTGCGCCACCCAGGGATCCCCCCCTGAGTAGTGTTTTAAAACAGGGGAGAAAAACAATAAAACGGGAGAGATATAGTGGCTGGAAATGGGTATTCTCGATGGAGAAGAGAGAGGAGCCAGAAGAGGAGGGAACAGGTGTCTTGAGGGCCGTGGGAGACATTGGAGACGATATTGGAGGAGTGGTGGGATGGAAGAGGCCAGACTCTGATATTGCAGGGATCAGAAAGAGACAGATAAGGAGCCCTACTAGCTGAGCATCTTGAAATCTTTAATGAAAAGAGGTTTCATTGTTTCAGGAAATCTTGGGAGAATCCAAGCAGGAAGTTCACGGTGCTGAAACAGCACTTGAGGGTTGACTATGGTTTTCAGCTTGTGTGGAGCAGCCTGGTTTGGGGGGGGCAGGTGGTACCCATTAGTTTGAAGGTGCTCTTCTTTCCCACCCTGGTTTTGAAACAATGGAGAGCGTTATTGTAATAAAGCCACTATTGGGAATGCAGCCTAGATCCAAGGGCAGGCAGACATCTTAAAACTGAACCACAGAATCAGATGAGTGTCTGCCCTGCTGGAGGTGGCTCTGTACCACCACATCTACCACAAGTGTGGCCTGAAGGGGCAGAGCAGTCCTCTTTGCAGGCAGGCTATCTCCCAAGAGATAGAGAGACTAAGGGACAGCCAGCACATGACCAAATTCCTCTTCCAAGTGCACCAGTCAGAATGCATCAGGCCTCCTCTACTGAGGCAACCAGGGAGGCAGATGCATTACCCTCATGGAGTTCCCTCAGAGGGGAAGAAGTAGTCTACCTCCCATTTGAAAGTGAGGTCTTCCTCAGTTATGAGATCCTCTCAGTTGCAAGTTCTAGAAGGTTACGGCCAACCCTTGGGATAAAGGGAAGAGGACAGATAAGACCAGAATTCTGAGCTTTGGGACAGTCACAATACCTAGTTTGTCAGCATTACAATCTGTTTGATCCCTATCTGCTAGATAGTGCCCACCCTAAAGTCTACAAAACACGGGATGACAGGTTGACAACCTCAATGAACTCTGCTCTAAGACTTAACATATCTTTTTGATTGTGGTTGGGCTGTTTTGCTTTCTTTTGTAAAAACAATTTCAAAATAAATGCAAGTCTCAGGAGAGGCCTCTCTGACATACCAGCTTTGTGATAGGTGGGTCCAGGAGGAGAAACATGTTCTAGGATGGTCAGACATCTTTAGAAGAAGAAAGCTGCTTGGAATGGTGGCAGATCTGCACCCAATACCCACATGGTGTGCTAGGTTGATTCTGTGGCCTCTCGGAGCAGGTTTTGTGGCGACAGCGATGACAGATCAGAGGAGCTGGCCAATGACAAAGTGGTGGGACAGTGCCAGTCCAGATGCAAGACAGACTGTTGTGGCAAGGAAATACGCAGAAAACCAGAAGCTCCTCCTTTTTGTTAAGTGGGTATATATAAGAAGAAAGGACAGAGCTGGGGCTGGGCAGACAGCTCAGTCGGCGCCACAGCCATCTACACAGGGAGGGCCTGCCAGGGACAACGTGCACACAAAGGAGGGGACCCCTTCCCTGAACATCCCTTAAGTTATTAGCTGTGACAGACAATCCCCAAAACAGAAAGCATAACCACAAGAACTGTCTTTATGAATGTGCGGAATGGAAAGATTGGGTGGCAAGGCCTGGGGACAGCTTGTTTCCTACCACATCCAGACACACAGAGACCAGCCCCTGCCAGCAACGTCGCCTGCAGGGCAAGAGCATGTCTGCAGTGACAGCACTCTGGAGCTGAGTGGGATCTTACACGGCACCGGGTTGAACCCATATGTTCCACAGATAATAAAGCCAGTCTATGGAGCCCAAGGCAGTGGACATACCCACCCAGCCTACAGACGTGTGTTGTTTGGCTTGCAGAGTGTTTGGAAAAAAATTTTTTAACTAACTGCCAACATTTAAAAATTGGGAAAACTTGTGTTAAAATCAGGATTTCAAGCTTTTCTTGAAAGTTAGACGTGGGATAGGCCCACATTCCAGCTTGCCAACAGCCACAGGCAGAAACTGAGGGGTGGTGGCTAGGTCCTTCAGACCCTCCTGCTCCTCCTGTGAGTCTGGCTGCTTCCCCTTTAGCTGGGATGCCTGCCCTGCTAGCATTTTTGCCCATGGCATGGTCTGAAATGGTGTGCTGACAATCCCAGATCATGGCAGAGTTGGGACCAGCTCCAGGTCTTACAGTTGTCTTTGGACTCTACTACCCAGCCATCCACGCATTCCTGAATCAAATCGTTGGGGTCAGTTGAGGACCTAGTCCCGGAGGCAGCTTGGAATTGCAGATTGGCCAAGTGACAATGCCAAGTTCATGGAAATTCATGGGAAGTCTGGTAAGCCCTGAACAGCCAAAGGCCAAGTTTTATTAAGTGTGAACTTTAGGGGTTTCATCTGTCTTGCTCTCCACTGTAACCCACTGCACGACAAGAAGCAGGATCTCGATAAATATTTCTCGAATGACATACGTGATCCATGTTTCATCCTAAAGCATTGTTCAAGATGTTGTAAAGATGAGTTCATTCTGGACTCAGTCCTTTAGATATTCAGTAAGATCCAGCCAGTTCAGGTAACATTCATCACTTGCCACAAAAATTTGCCCTGTTAGCGAATGGTCTTTTTTTTTTTTTTTTCCCAGATTTTATTTATTTATTTTTTTTTTTTTTTAATTTTTTATTTTTTATTTTTTTAAAGATTTTATTTATTTATTCATGATAGTCACACAGAGAGAGAGACAGAGAGGCAGAGACACAGACAGAGGGAGAAGCAGGCTCCATGCAGGGAGCCCGATGTGGGATTCGATCCCGGGTCTCCAGGATCACGCCCCGGGCCAAAGGCAGGCGCCAAACCGCTGCGCCACCCAGGGATCCCCAGATTTTATTTATTTAAGAGAGAGGGAAACAGAGATAGCGAGAGAGAGCACAGAGACAAAGGCAGGCTCTCAGCCGACTGAGCCCCCCAGGTGCCCCAGCTTTTTTTTAACTTTCATTTTAAGTGCCAAATCTTCAGTGTACATGTCAACTCTCTAGGATCCAGACATTTCAATGCTCAATGAGAGAATGTAGTCACTACAAACACACAGAGCTCTGTGTTTGATTCAGCCCAGTAAGTATTAACTGAGCTCCTATTATGTGCAAAGTTCCATTCCAAGTACTTGAGGTAGTAAAACAGCAGACATTGGCCTTACCTTCAAGGAGCTCACAGTTTGAGTAGACAACATTCCAAGAAGATGCTAAAATCACCTCCATCATGCTGGGTATTTATAGCACATTAACCGCTTTGTTAAGCTAGCTTTTGAAAAATTGAAAAGAAAGAAAAAGAATTTCATGATGATGTAAAAATATTTATGGTTTATATATTCTGCAACCAAACACCTGATTACTAATAACTAATTTATTTGGGAGCTAGTCAGTTTTCATATTATGTGGATTTTTTTTCCATATAAAACATTAAACCATGCAGAGAGGAGACAGATCAACTTCAGAGCACGGGCTTCTCCAGGGGAGGGCTCAGTGGGCTTTCCTGCTTTCTTTTTTTTTTTTTAAATCTGAAGACAATGTGATAAAATATTATCATGTTAAATCTGGACAGTGGGTACGTAGTTGTATACTGAATTGTTTTCTGAAGATTACACTATTTTATAATTTTTACAAATTATAAAATGACACGCAGAACAGACATAATAAGCCCCTTTCCTGAGAAAACTATCATTATGAACCCAAGGCCTCAGGGCCCCTGAGGAGTGTAGATGGGTCTGTCTCTGAGCTACGTGACCCCAGTTGGCTATACTTGTGTCATTGTCTGTTCTGTGTATTATTTCTGCCTCTTTGCCATCAAGCACTGTGTCTTACGGCTGGGCTGTACCGCTGTCAGAATATCTGCTTGTACCTTGCACCCTGCCTTCTAATCTGCTGTGTCCTGGGGCAAGAGCTAATCAAACTTGTTAGAATCCCCAGTAAAATGGAATTAAAGGAAACACAGATTCTAAATAGATGAAATTTTTTTTAAAAGATTTTATTTATTTATGAGAGATATACAGAGAGAGCAGAGACATCAGAGAGATACACAGAGGGAGAAGCAGGCTCTCTGCAGAGAACCTGATGTGGGATTCAATCCCAGGACCTGGGATCATGACCTGAGCCAAAGACAGAGGCTCAACCACTGAGCCACCCAGGTGCCTCTAAATAGATGAAGTTTTTAAACATTTCTTTCCCCTACCATCATCTGTTTTCTGATGGTGTTTTGGGCACCTGGGATCTAGGTAAGTAATGTGTTTCCATGGTTATCCATCCAGGGCATAGCAGTAAGGTTATTTCTTGGAAAGAAAACTAACCTGACTACACCGGCTTTGGTACCAATCAGCTGTGTTCATTCATTTGTTTATTCAACAAATATGCACTGAACATCTACTAGGTGCCAGGCACTGTTCTAGCTACTGAGGGCATAGTGATGAACAGACAGGAGCTTCAGTCCTTGTAGGGGAGGGCGACAGAAAACAAAGGCCTAAACAAGCAAGACAGAGCAGAGAGTGTGAAGTGCTCTGAACACAGCAAACCAGGTGAAGCAGCAAGAAGGGACCTGGGGATGGCACTTCACGTGAGAAAGTTGAGATGTGCCCTCAAGGAAGGCAGTATTTGGATAAAGGCCAGGCTGGCAGAGATGAGAGAGTGGCATCCCAGGCAGAGAGAGTATCACATGTGAGGTCCCTAAAGCAGGAATGGGGTTGATGCACTCACAGAACAGAAATGCCAGGCAGCTGGAACAAGGTGAGCACAGCACCAGGGAGATGGACCTCAGATGCAGGTGGAGAAGCAGGCAGGAGGGGATCTCACAAGGCCAAGGAAACGGTGTGAATGTCATGCTAAAATCCACTGGCTAGGGTATGACACGATTTGATATATTCTGCAAAGGGTCTGGTACCTCTGCTACACTGGACGCAGAGGGATAGGGATGAAGCGGGGTCAAGGGACAAAGAGGAATTCCGGCTGGCTTCTAGGTTTGGGACCAAGCAACAGAGTTTGGCTGCTCCTGCTGTTTGCTGAGAAGGGGAAGGTTGGGAGAAGGGCAGTTTTCGACAAATCAAGAGTCCTGGAGATATCCAAGTATAAAATTGTTGCTCAGGGGAGAGGTCAGGGCTGGAAATGTTATGTAAGCCTTGGGATCAGCTGACACGACCTAGGAAGTGACTGCGCACAGGTAAGCGCCCAAGAATGGGCTCTGGGCTAAGCCTGAGGTAGGAGGTTGGGGAGAGGGCACTGGAGAGGACAGAGGGGAAAAACAAACCCTAACAACAGAATGCTCCCAGGGACTGATTCACGCGTGGAAGGCTGCTTAGGAGGAGAAGATGAGGCATAGAAGTTTGGCTCCAGGATTTAGCAAGTTGAAAGTCACTGGCATCCTGACAAGAAAAGTCTGGGTGCAGGAGTGCAGACAATTAATTTAATTTCTGTGGAGCTGCTTCCTCTGTGAAATGTGGATGATGGAAGAGATGATATTTGAGGTCTTGTCCGTTACATACTGTACAATTTTTAAACCGGATTTTTTTTTTTAGATCCTCATAAAATGGGGCGTCTTGGTGCCTCAGTTGGCTAAGCATCTGCCTTGGGCTCAGGTCATGATCCCAGGGGCCTGGGATTGAGCCCCCACATTGGGCTCCCTTCTCAGCAGGGAGTCTACCTCTCCCTCTGCCCCTCCTCCTGCTTGTGCTTTCTCTTTCTCAAATAAATAAGATCTTTAAAAAAACAAAAACAAAAACAAAAAAAGAGCATCTGCCTTCAGTTTAGGTCATAATCTCAGCCAAGGTCCTGGGATTAAGCTCCAAATTGCAGGCTCCCTGCTCAGCGGAGAGTCTGCTTCTCCCTCTCTGTCCCCCCTCATGCTCTCTCTCTCCGACAAATAAGTAAAATCTTTTTTAAAAATCTCAAAATGGTCAGAGATAAGAAAAATTATAAAAGAAGCTATGCTTTTAGAGAGTTTATTAGTCAAAAAGTTGTGTGGTCACTAATACTCTCCTACATAAAACTTGTAGGGTTATTTATGTAAATTTTTAAATAAGCCAAGGAAACTTTCAAATAGAACACCGAGTGGCCAGATTTCTCAGTGGACCCAAATGATGGAAGCTGTGCCATCAAGATAGTACCAAGAGACTCCTAGTATATTGCCCTGTGAAGACCCTTAAACATTATTTCTAGACACAAGGCAGCAGCCACCTGTCAGACCGTCAGGGTTCTTACTCAAACTTTGCTCCTGAATTTTCACACAAGGTTACTGAGTCCTGAAAAATAACCTCAATCGTTGTTTGGCCAAGGGTACCCTACGTATTTCCCTATTGCCTATTGACCGCTCTGTTGAAGTGAAAGGAGCTAGAGATGGTCATACTATTTGTGAACTTTTTTTTTTTTTTTGGTTGAGATAACCTGGCACCAGTGTGGAGACTGGCTCGGGGGTGATCTCATAGGAAAGCTGCCCTCGGCTAGATCAGG
Organism: Canis lupus dingo; assembly: GCF_003254725.2. Taxonomy (NCBI): domain Eukaryota; kingdom Metazoa; phylum Chordata; class Mammalia; order Carnivora; family Canidae; genus Canis; species Canis lupus. The sequence goes on along the minus strand of NC_064243.1, from coordinate 48,211,439 downwards.
GAATGGTATCTAAGACTGTTGGCTCCGGGTTTTCTTACTTCCTCCCATGATATTGATTAATAAACGTGAACAAAAACCATGGCTTAGAAAAGACAGAGGTATAATTTCACAGAAGAATTGTGAAGAGAGAGACAATAAATAATATTGTCAGGATCCTGATACATCTTAAGTCAGCTGTTCTGAAATTTTGGTATGCATCAGATTCACCTGGGGGCTTGCTAAAACCATAGAGCCCAGGGTTTACCTGAGCCTTACTGGCTTGTGATTCCTGGAGGGGGCTCCTTGAATGATTCCAAGGCAACTGAAGCTTCAGGGCCACTGTCCTAAGCAATTCTCTCTCTCTCTCTCTCTCTTTTTAATATTATTTATTTATTCATGAGAGACAGAGAGAAGCAGAGACATTGGTAGAGGGAGAAGCAAGCTCCCTGCGGGGAGCCCGAAGTGGGACTCATCCCAGCCACCTGGGGATCATAACCTGAGCCAAAGGCAGATGCTCAATCACTGAGCCACCCAGGTGCCCCTGTCCTAAGCAATTCTCATAGATGCCTTGGAATTGGTTCTTCTGTGTGTGTTGGGGAGGGCGGGGGCAGGGAAGGAGTTTAGGTCCCAATGTCAGATGAAAATAAATTACCCCTGGTAAATCCTCTTAAAACACTCATAAGATACAGCAGGAATGTTTTTGCAGAGGAAGAAAACCCTGTAGAGCAGCACGTAAGGATAATGCTTACAGTAAGACACATGAGGAATGCGTATGCAAACTATATCTTTATACTATTCTAACTTACAGGAGAAAAGTATGCCTAGAAGTCAAAATGCTCAAAAAAAAAAAAAAGCAAAATTAAATGCTCCATTTTATGACTTAGTGACACAAAAACACCATGAAATATATATTATAAAGTCCATTTTACGGATGAAGAAGTGGGAGCTCAGTCACTTTAAAGAGATTTGCCCGAAATGATTGGCATGTCAGTAATGGAACCAAGATTCAGACTTAGTTCTGTTTGCTCTTTTCATTAAACTTTTTGAGATAACTGTAGATTCACATGTTGTAAGAATGCAATCTTTTCATTTTGATCACACTGCCAGAGGCCAGTTCTTTTTTTTTTTTTTTTAAAGACTTTGAGATAGAGAGTGAGAGTGCACAAGTCGGAGGTGGGGAAGGGGCAGAGGGAGAAGCAGGCTCTCCACTGAGCAGGGAGCTCAATGTGGGACTCAATCTCAGGACCCCGGGATTATGAACTGAGCAGACTCTTAACCCACTAAACCACCCAGATGCCCCAAGGGCCAGTTCATTTTTAAGCATTCCCCTGAAGGGTAAAGTTCAGAAATGCTTCAGAAGGTCTTGGGCCACTGCTCTTTTAAACATCTAATTTAAAAGACAATATGCTAGGGGCAGCTGGGTGGCTCAGTGGTTGAGCATCTGCCTTTGGCTCTGGGCATGATCCCGGGGTCCTGGGATGGAGTCCCATATCAGGCTCCCCGCGGGAAGCCTGTCTCTGCCTATGTCTCTGCTTATCTCTCTGTGTCTCTCATAAATAAAAAAATAAAATCTTTAAAAGAATAAATGAAAAAAAACCTATGTGCTATAAACTGGGTAAAAAAAAACAAAACACAAAAAACAATAGATCAGAAGCACAGTGTCAGGAGAGTTGGAACCAAAAATGGCTCCCAAGGCTCCAGGCAGTGATAAGGAGGGAGAGAGGGTGTGCGAGGAGGACATGTCCAATCGGAACCATTGTCACGGTAGGTTATTTAATATCTTTTCATAGTTTTTTCCTACTGCACTTACCCTTCCATCTCCATTTTAATATTAAAGTCTCTCAGAATAAACGCACTTGTCAGAATACAGGACAAAGGCCTCGGGCCTCACCGGGGCCTCTGCCCTGCTGTGGACCTGCAGCTGAGAGAGGGTCACAGGTGCCTACTGACAAGGGTTACCCCATCAGTGGTCTGTCCCTGTGGCAGGTTAGGCATTAGGAGGAAGCCCTCACTGTGTTAGGTACTTAGCATGCATGATCTCATTTAATCCCTAAAGCCCACAGAGTATCTCCATTCTACACAGCAGGAAACGGAGTCTTATTTGGTGCTTTGCCAAAGTGACCGGCTACTCTTTGTACCAGGGCAGATTTAAGCCCTGTTCTAGGCATCTTACATATATTACCTCTAATCCCCATAAGGACTCCATGAAAAGGGTGCCATAATTATGCCATTTTGCAGATGCGAAAGCACTAACTTATTTAAATAACTCTCTCAGCCCAAGAAGTTAGTGGTGAGCCCAGGAAGGGAATCCAGGAGAGGCTCTGGTCTCAAGCCTGAGCCGGCATCACAACCACCTGGACGCAGGAAGGCGCAGACTGCTGGGCCCCAGCCCCAGTTTCGGACTCCGGGGGCGGCCCCTGTGAATTTCCGCTTCTGCAGGTTCACAGGTGAGGTCGGAGCTGCTGGTCTGAGGACACAGCCCTAGAGTCCGCTGCCTTAGTCACTGTGCAACAAATCCCAGGGGCCACCGAAGTACACGTGTTTTTAAAAGTTCCTCTTGGGAAGCGTGTGCAAAAATTATTGAAAATGATTCCCAGAATCTCTGCCCGCGGAGATTTTACCATAGTCCGCGGTGAGTCAGGTCAGACGAGACCGCACCGTGTCCCCGACGCCGAGCGCTCGGCCGCGGGGCGCCGTCTCCGCCGAACCCGAAGGCAGGGGCGCGGCCCACGTGCGCCCCGACGCAGCGGCCCCGCCCGCGCCCCCAGCGGCCTGCCCCGGCACCCCACCGCGGCCGCCCGCGCGCCCAGCTTTTTTGACGTTATTTTGGTGTCCCTTGGCCCTCCGTGGAGCGAACGGTCTCACGCCTTAGGCGTCTGCAGCCAGAGAGACCGCAGCGGGGTCAGACTCGGCCACGCTCTCGGCGAGCGGGCGCGCCCACCCGGGTCCCCGCCGCCCTGGGGGAAGCCGGCGGCGAGGGGCGCCCCGGGGCCGGGCCGCAGCCATGTTGCGCGCCGGGAGCGCCTGGCGGGGCGGGCGGGGCGGTTAGGGGCGCGGCCCCGGGACCCCGCCCCGCCGAGGACTCTCGGGAGCTCGCGCGGCGGGCGCACAGCGCGGACACACCGGCAGCGGGGAGCGCGCGGTCCTCTGCAGGCGCCGCGGGTGAGCGGGCGCGTGGCCCGGGCGGGGGGCGGCGGGCGGCGGGCGGCGGGGTTCGCGCCCCGAGGGGGGCAGGTGTGGCGCGGCCGGCCGGGGGGGTGCGCGGGCCCGGAGCCGGTGGTCCTGGGAAGAGCCGCGCTCGCCCCGCCGCCTCCGGGCTCGGGGTCCCCTCGGCTTTGTCTCCGGGCGCAAGCAAGCGGCAGGTGGAGCTGAGCCTGCAGGTGTGGCCGCCCCCGCCGCTCCGGCCCGTCCGCCGTCGGCTCCGTCCCCCAAGTGCCCGCCGAGCCCGGGCCGCGTGGGCGCGCGTCCTGCCCGGCCCCTCCCGCCGCGCCCGGCCCGCGGCCCTCCGGCCCCTCCGGGGCGGGGACCATTTTTAAAAAGTGTTTCTCAAAGGCTTGACGGTTGCGGTTTCAGCCGTGGGGCAAACGGTTGCTTCACAAAGTGAAACTTGGTGTCTGCTGGGCTCGGGGCTGGCTTCCTGGAAGTCCGGGGAGCACCTCGGAGGACGCCCCGCCCGCTTGCGCGTCCCCGAGTGGGGCCCCCTCCGCCGGGCCCCCTCCCCACTAGGTCCCCTCCACCCGGGCCACCTCCCTCGGGGTCTCATCCCCACTAAGTCCCCACCCCCGGGCTCCCTCCCCACTAGGTCCCCACACCCCCGGGCCCCCACCCCCCGAGGTCCCCTCCCCACTAGGTCCCCTGCCCCGGGGCCCCTCCGCCGGGGCCTCCTCCCCACTAGGTCCCCTCCTCCGGGCCCCCTCCCCACTAGGTCCTCACCCCCCGGGCCCCCTCCCCACTAGGTCCCCTCCACCCGGGCCCCCTCCCCACTAGGTCCCCACCCCCCCGGGCCCCCACCCCCCGAGGTCCCCTCCCCACTAGGTCCCCTGCCCCGGGGCCCCCTCCCCACTAGGTCCCCTCCACCCGGGCCCCCTCCCCTCTGGGTCCCCACCCCCCCGGGCCCCCTCCCCTCTAGGTCCCCACCCCACCCACGCCCCCTGCGCGGGCCTCCTCCCCACCAAGTCCCCACCGCGCCGGGCCCCCTCCCCCTTCCCCCGGTCCCCTCCCGGCCGTCGGCGCTCCCGCCCCCTCCCCCGCGGGGCCCGCCCGGCCCGCCGTAATTGCAGGTTGGGCGGTGACTCAGGCGGGCGCCCGCCCGGCCGGTTCTTAAGCGGCAGCGCGGGGCGGGCGCGGAGAGTCGGGCGAGGCGGCGGCGGCGCGCGCTGAAGGGCGTCCGTCTGCTGCAGGTCCCGGGAGCGGTCTCAGCTGCTGCGGCCGAGTCGAGTTTCCAGCGGAGTGAGGAAAGCCCGCGAGGAACCCAAGATGCCGAAGCCAGTAAGCGGCCGGGACCCCGGGGCGGGGGCGGGCTTCGTGGGTCGGGGAGGGAGCTCGCGGGGGCCGCGCGCCCTGCGGTCCTTCTGTTCGGGAGCCCCCCCCCCCCCCCCGCCCCAGGAGTTTATGCTCTTTTGTAAAAGAAAGTTCGGCCTGCTTGAAAACTCTATTCTAACGTCGCTCGGAAGTTTCTCAATAAGAAGTTGTCCAGGTGACGGAGGGGCCGCTGGCTTCCGACGACGCCCGTCGGCTCGAGTCCTTGGGTGGGTCGGGACCGGACCCGCCCACGCCCTGCTCTGGGGCCTGAGCGGCCGGGCTCGGGCTCCGTCTTTCTGGCGGCAGCTGCCTGCCAGCCGCGCTCCGCGCCCCCGGGGGTGCTGGTGGCTGCAGGATCCCTGTCCCTGACAGAGGTTGGGTAGTGACCTGAGTCGCCGATGAAGGAGGGCGGCCCTGCTCTCCGGTCGTGCGCCCCGGGCCGCCTCGTAAACGTCCGCACCCCGGTCCCCTGAATCTGATTGTGTTGCTCCCAGGGTTAGATCCCCGCCCAGGCTGGGGGGGGAGGGGGGACGTTCATTTAGTGGGGGGAGCAACGCAGGTTCTTTGTGACCAGCATTTCTTGGAAAGCTGTCTGTATCTACCTGCTTTAACACAGGGGAACTGTGGCTAGATGTTGGGGAGAGGATTTGACATTTTTTTAAAGGTTTTGACTCAGGATGGAGAAGATACGTGCATTCATTACAAATTGCACTTAAAGATATAGAATTCTAGTTTTTCAAACGAGTTCGTTCTGTAGTCCATGCTAATGCATTTTCCAGCAGCAAGTCGTAGAGTCTCTAAAAGGAGTTCTTTATTAATCAAGGGTTTACTGTTAGATTAAATAAATTACTATGTTAATATGCTATCAGCTTCAGAAACCAATATAGTTTTTGTCTAGATTACATAATTAAGATGATTGATTCGTGCTGCAGAAAATGTTTTTTCCTACGCAAAACTCTTCTTTTTGTTTCACACTTGGCACATGGCACCCAGGCTTTACAATGCCTGTGATGTAAAACTGATGTAAACTCAACCAGTTACTCAGGGCACAGCCCCATGCAGCCTTTTGCTGAGCAGCCGTCAAGACGTTACCGTAGGTATTGGTTTTCTTTATTTCACTGAAAACAGGCAGAGTTTAGCTTTTAAGATATCACTCTGAAAAAAGGCAGTAAACCAGTTTCCTGTCACTGCTTTTCTTTCTCATTTCTCAAAATGATCTGTGATTTCTTTTATTCTTTTTATTGCAGTAAATATACGTAAAAATACAATTTGTTATCTTAATCATTCTTTTTTTTATTTTATTTTATTTATTTATGATAGTCACAGAGAGAGAGAGAGAGGCAGAGACACAGGAAGAGGGAGAAGCAGGCTCCATGCACCAGGAGCCTGATGTGGGATTCGATCCCGGGTCTCCAGGATCGCGCCCTGGGCCAAAGGCAGGCGCCAAACCGCTGCGCCACCCAGGGATCCCCATCTTAATCATTCTTAAGTGTATAGTTCAGTGGCATAGGTATATTCACCACCACCATCCATCTCTACAATTTTTTATCTTTTGAAACTGAAACTCTAACCATTAAATACTAACTCCCCATCCTCTCCCCCAGCCCTTGGTACCCACCCTTATACTTCCTGTCTCTACCACTTTGACTACTCTTAAGGTCCTCATATAAGTGGAATCACACAATATGGTCCTTTTGAGACTGGCTCACATCACTAGTATACTGTCTTCAAGGTTCATCCATGTCGTAGCATGTGTTAGAATTTCCTCACTTTTTTAAGGCTCTTTTTTTTTTTTTTTTACTACTTACGGCAGGTATATTTTAATTGTATAAAGATAGATACATTTGAATGGTTGGGGTTTTGGGCTTCTACCTGAATCCTTGAATTCAGCAGGCACAGTAATTTTGATTGATATCTAAACTGTCAGTAGACAACTAAAACAGTGTGAATGAAATATTTATTTGCTGTTTTTTCTCAGTATTACTTCTCGAATCACCACTTGTTAGATTGGGTGTTCACTCATTTAGCAAGCATCTGTCCTGCAAGCTGTGTGCACAAGGCGTGGATAGGTGAGACCAAGCTTGTCTCCGGGGAGCTTATAGTCTAGGACCCAAGCCAGAACACGCACGAATGCTGAAGTAGAAGCTGGAATACTGAGTACCACCAAAGAGGGGGAGAGGCTTAGGTCAAGTGCAACACCGTTGGGAGGAAAACCATCCCATGGGGAAATGCGTAGACTTTATTGAAGTTATCCTTCAGCTGAGAAGTTACCCTTCAGCTAAGTCTTGCTCGAGGGCTGTGGGTAGGATTTGATCAGCGTGGGTACTCCACGGGAGGCACTATTATCTGGTTTTGCTTTTCCCACAACTGTTTTGGGGCTCTACTCATGTAGACTTCCAAGGAGGAGGGTTTGAGGTCCAGAAGACACCACACCCTCTGCTCAGCTGATTGTTTGACCTTGTGGGCCCCTCTCATCTGGGGAGAGGCGCGGGGGGTTTGTGTCCAAGGATCTGGCTCAGGAAGCAGGCCTTGTGCCAGTGGTTCAGCCAAGGGTGACCTGGGGTCCTCCTTCCTCTTTACTTCTTAACTACCACACTTGCTTTCTTCATTGTGATAGGAAGGAGGCATAGGGCGGTAGAAAGGAAAACCACAGCAGTCAAGTTTAGGAATGATGCAAGCCAAGCTCTCTTAAATCTTTTCTGAGCTTAAGGGGTACTGGCAGATGCTGTAACTTCATTTCTAAAGTTTTGATGTGAAAGTTTTTAATATAAAAGATTTTTCCTTTCCGTAGGAAAACTGAAAGCATGTTCAAAATTCCACCCTGTGCCAAAATGTTAAGATAATTTCTGAGATTACTTTGCCTCTCTGGGAATATATAGCCTTTTCCACTAAATTTTTTTTCTGTACCCACTGTGGAATAAGTCCTTGTTTCTTAGCTTCATGTTGCAGGTTCCTGGTCTATAAAATGGGGCTGCTGGCAGTACCTAATTCATAATGGTACATGAGACAATTAATGTCCATTAAATATTTTAACAGACAGGATTTACTGAATCTACTGGTTCATTTTCCAGCAAACCCCCCCCCCCCCCGCCCCAATCAATTGAGGAGGACACATGGGATGTGTTTTCTGTGTATCCCTCCTTCACCGCGGGCAGATGGTGAATTAGATAGCTAAGATTTTCCCATGTGGTGAGAAGTGCTGGCTAGGATTAGTCATTTATCATCACACTGTTTGTAAGGCACAGTGAGTCTATTTGTACATTCATCCATTAGTTCAGCAGGCATTTATGCATTATTCTGCTAGAAGTTGAGGCTACCAAGATGAGCAGACACAGAAATATTCCCTGGCGTCGTGGATTTACAGTCTGGTGATTGGAACAGACAGTAATCCTAGAATAACTTGAGTGCATATAATGGCGTTTCTGTGGTGGTTATTGGCAGAAGTGTTAGGGAAGACAGGAAGGCACCCCAGGAGGTGATGACTGTTCAAGCAATGTGAGGAATGGAGGGGTCTTTACTAGGTGAAGGAGGGAAGCCAGAGCAAAACAGCTAGAGGGAACAACTTGTACAAAGGTCCTGTGGTGGGAGGGGAGTAGGATGAGTTCAGGGTTCTAGATGAGAATGTGTATGGCTAGAGAGGAATATCAGGCCAGCTGTGCAGAGCCTAGCAGGCCATAAGAGGGCATTTTCAGGACTTAATTCAGGGGGAAACACTGAAGGGTTTTGATTGGAAGGAATTTGGCTTTTGAAAGGTCATTTCAGCTGCACTAAGAGAATCAGTAGGAGGGAGGAGGTGAAGGTGCAAGGGTAGACTCTTGGAATAGCGTGGACCATGGGAGTGTGATGCAAATGGAGAGAAGTGGATGTGTTTGGGAGCTCTTTGATAGGACTTGGTGGGTAAATTGGGTGCAGAGGGCAGAGTGTAGCTGACTTCTGGAGTCTGGCTTGCATAACTGGTTGGATGGTAGTGCCATTCACCGAGATAAGGAACCTGGAAGAAGACCAGGTGTGGAAGGGAGGGTTGAGAGTTTGGTTTGTACTTGCTGACAAATTTGTGACTGTGATCAATGAAAGGAGTCCTTGCCTTCTTCCATGTTTATAATTGCAACCTCCTAAAATACATACAAATGTCAGTATTTTTCTTAAACTACAGTGTTTTAAATTCACATAGACTAAAAGTAATCCAGCTTCATCACACGTGTATACTGCACACACATAAAGTTAAAAGTTAGGTTTTCATGCTTTATTCTCAAACTTTGGCATATGTAATTCTCTGGACACCTGAAGATTCCCGGGTCCCTCACAGTACTACTGAATCCCCATCTTTAGGGCCAGGTGCTTTCAGTAAGCTCTCCCCAGATGGATCTGATGGACTTTGGGAACTGCTGATTTCATAAGGAAAAGGTAGTTTATATATTCATTCCCTCGGAATCTCTGCGATGCAGGGAGGCCCTCTTGATGGGTGGGGTTGATGCCGATGGTTGTGTGTGAGCAGAGACCAGAACCCATGGTATGTTTAGGGGGACAGCAAAACCCAGTGTGATTCCAAAGCATCCATTCAGGCAAATGTTCATGCAGGCTTGGGAGTGGATATTGAGTCGCCTTCTTGAAGTTAGTTGCAACTTAAATGCCATGGGTGCCATCACTGGTATTTGGAATGTGGCTGGGGTGGGGATGAAGAAGATAACTGGATGGATCTCAAACTCCAGAAAGACAGGAGCTAAGATGTCTAATTGGATCTCTCTGATTCAAACTTATCTCTGCAGGAGTCCAGTTGCAGAGCTTAATTTGGCAGTGACCAGTGGGCTCTCTCAAATTTTGGTTTTCTTGTTTTTAAAGGGGAAATAGAGGCAGCCATTGTTCATTAAATAGCAGGGAAGAGAGATCCCATTCCTCATTCCTCTTTTTCTCTTCTGGTCTTCCACACTGGCTTCTCTGGTTAGTCACTGTCCTAAGTAGTAATGTGATTTCTAACGAAAACTTTAATCAGTTTATGAATACTTACAGTTTGGGAAAGGAAAACAATATTGCTATTCTTACTGAATTATGATTACTCTATTTTACTTAAACTTCTGGGCTTCTTTGACATTTTGAAGATTCTTAGGCTGATTCAGTATATGCCTGCTTCACCTCTGATCTGAAGCAATAAAATTCACAGCCTGCTTTTAAAATCGGTGAATGCATTTTGAGTTATTCCTAATATTTTATTTCATTTCAGTGGTAGCTACACTTAGGGGAATCCCCAGTTACTCCAGTTGGTTTTGTTTTGTTTTGCTTTGCTTTTTTTGTTGTTGTGTTTTAAGTAGGCTCCATGCCCAGGGTGGAGCCCAACCTGGGACTCTGTCTCACGACCCTAAGATCACAACTTGAGCCAAAACCAAGAGCCAGCCAGGCACCCCAGCTCCAATTAGTTTTTAAGTTAAGCACTAAATGTATGGTTGCCACTACTAATTAGAGAATATTTACTGAAGAGACTAAAAGATTGCATTATTTTCCTTCTAAGAGTCTTACCATTCATGTCTGTGGCATAAAGAATGAAGATCTTATTGTAGACTTCAGTAGTTTATTTAGTAATCTCTACATCTGATGAGGGGCTCAAACTGAGGACCCTGAGATCAGGAGTCATGTACTCTTCAACTAAGCCAGCCAGGCACTCCTAGTTGTTTTGTTCTCTTTTAGAAAAGAAATGATGCTATAATATGACTTAGAGACTTTTTTTTTTTTTTAAGATTTTTATTTATTTATTAGAGACGACAACAGAGAGAGGCAGAGGGAGAAGCAGGCCCCATGCAGGGAGCCTGACGAGGGTGATCCTAAGCCACCGGTGTGTCCGACTTAGAAACTTTTGGCTAAAAATGCTTAGCCCCCGTGGCCCAGCAGCCCCCATGGCCCAGCAGTTTAGCGCCACCTTCAGCCGGGGGTGTGATCCTGGAGACCCGGGATCGGGTCCCACGTTGGGCTCCCTGCATGGAGCCTGCTTCTCCCTCTGCGTGTGTCTCTGTCTCTTTCTCTGTCTTTCATAAATAAATAAAATCTTTTTTTAAAAAAGCTTAATATATAGTTAATGAACATAATTTTTCCAAATAAAAATGCAAAGCCATATAAAGAATAGTTTCATAATTTAGTATTTAACCTGTACTTTGGCAAGCTATCTAGCTTCTAGGAACCTCCATTTTGTCATCTGTAAAATGGGAGTAACATTTTTATTTATTTTTTTATTTTTTTATTTTTTTGGGAGTAACATTTTTAAATGAAAAGAATTCTACATAAAATATACAAAGCTCGTGTCTATGAAATCCAAATAATATGTCTCCAGATGCCATCTGCTCTGTGTATGTCTTGTGTACGTTTTTTTCTGAAAACGTCACAAATTTTTTAATGGAAGGCATAGCCAAAACTAAGGGTTTTAGTTTCCTAGTTGCTATTAGCCAGGTAAAGTTTGTCAGTAGGCCTTTCTAAGAAAAACAGCAATGTGAAATGTATGGGTTATTTAGTGAAAGGGAACACTCTTACCTCTCTTTCTCATCCTCTATGTCTTCTAGTTGTCAGAATTCCCTGGGAGGTCATATGGGCTCCTTCCTTATTCATTGAAGTCCTGTTTTATGCCATTACATCCTAGGTGTTCGTATAAAATTAAGGTAGATTGTTACCATTAAGGGATTTTTAGTCTAATAGGGGAGTCAGATATGTAAGCAAAGAATTAAAATGCAGTATAATAAGTATGATAATGGAGCTACATAGGGAAGAAGATGAAGTGTGCCTTGGAGAGCTAGGGAAAGCTTCCCAGCCAGTGAGATGCTTAGGTGGGTGTTGAGGGGTGCATAGGAGCTCACCAGTGCATCAGAGCAGAAGGGCATTTAAGGCAGCAACAGTCAGTGGTGGTTCTATCTTGTGTTGTGAGTCACAGTCCATTCTCTAGGCTCTTCTTTCTCTCTCTCTCTCTCTCTTTTTTTTTTTTTTTAAGATTTCATTTATTCATGAATGACACAGAGAGGAGAGGCAGAGAAAGACGCAGGCTCCCTGCAGGGAACCCAGTGTGGGACTCAATCCCAGGACCCTGGGATCACAACCAGAGCCAAAGGCAGACATTCAACCACTGAGCCACCCAGGCTTCCCTCTAGGCTCTTCTTAATACCTATAGATAAATGGTAATACTGGTTCAAAGAACATGGAAGACTGCATTAATTATATTTTTAATGTGTAATATATTTGATAAAATCAAACCTTAAAAGCAAAATGACCTTGACCCAACTTTTATTGGATCGTGGGGATCAATTGGACGTGAGGATCAAACTGTAATAGCAAGTATAGCAGATTATGCTTACCTTTTTGTTAACTTTAAAGATACTTTCCACATCCTATTTTTTTCTATATTTGCCTGAAAGTCAGTTCCTATGTCAAAAAATTGTAATCAGATATTATCATAAATAATTGTTTTTACTTTAGGATAGTATAGGTCAAGACTAAATATGACTGTGACTGGTTTTTATAGGGGCCACACACTAGGAACGGTTTTCACATTTTAAAAAAATATTTATTTATTCATGAGAGGCACACAGAGAGAGAGAGGCTGAGACACAGGTAGAGGGAGAAGCAGGCTCCATGCAGGGAGCCTGATGTGGGACTGGATCCCGGATTCCGGGATCACGACCTGAGCTGAAGGCAGACGCCCAACCACTGAGCCACCCAGGGATCCCGTGGTTTTTACACTTTTATTTATTTATTTATTTTAATTTTTATTTATTTATGATAGAGAGAGAGAGGCAGAGACACAGGCAGAGGGAGAAGCAGGCTCCATGCACCGGGAGCCCGACGTGGGATTCGATCCCGGGTCTCCAGGATCGCGCCCTGGGCCAAAGGCAGGCGCTAAACCGCTGTGCCACCCAGGGATCCCGTGGTTTTTACACTTTTAAAGAGTTGTTTAGAACAAAAGTACAGTAACATGTGACAGACACTGCAATGGCCCCCCAAAGCCTAAAATACTTATCTGGCCCTTCACAGAAAAATTTGGTAACCTCTGCTTTAGGATAAAAATAATTACTTAAATATATTCTTGTATATATTTTATGACAAAGCTAATAATATTTCCAAGCAGATCGACACCAGCTGTTCCAATTTTTAAAAATTTCTAATCAAAGAGCAAATAATCTGTTAGCCAATATTAGGTGCATCACAGGCTGTGAGCCTGGCAGGTATTGAGAAGGCTGCTGTCACCTAGGAGCAGGCACGGGTGGTGTTGAGGGAATATTTTAAACAAGGCTGGTGCTCCAGCAGATCTTTGTTGTATAGACAAAGTGGTAGTATCTTGTGTCACACTGGCTAAGCCGTTGTATGATGACAGACTTCTGGCGGACAGCAAAAGGAAGCAATTTGTATCTGATATCTGAGTTGAAAGGAGAAGATTATATAAATGAGTTGTTTTTTTAATTACTGACAATTTGAAATTAACTTTTGACGCACTATAGTCTATGTATGAATTTCTGACTGTACATAGTTTTATAATTCATTCGTTAGCTCTATCTAAAATAGAACCCCTTTCAACTGTCCACCCTTTAGTAAGTTTTATTTTACTTACTAGAACTTAGTTCTATCTATAACAGTGTTAGATACTTGGGTTTGGTTTTGTTGGGTGTGTGTGTTTGTGTGGGTTGTTTATGTTTTGTTTTTTGTGATTTTCTTTGCTGGCCACAAAGCAAGATGCAAAGTGGTTAAAAAAGAAAACCATCATTACCGGCTTCAGGAACAAACTTTGAGTTCTTGCTTTATTGGCCTTATTAAATTATTGCTTATTGGTATGTAAACATGCCTGCCTCTTAGAAGCTATTCTGGGTGAGCTTCTCATGTCCCTGTGCCCGTCCCCCTTACCTGTGAAACACTGTCCAGGGGATCTAGCACAGAGGTTATGCTGAGGCCAGGCAGGACATCCCGGCACTGGAAGCTCCTGGCCCTGTGCCTAGTGCCGAGGACAGTATATGGAGAGGAACTCAACTTGTCACTACTAAATTCTTATCTGATTAAAAACTTTGTATTTCATGATGGGGATTCTTTTTTCTCACGTAGCCTGGTATTGCAATAGAATTTACCTTGCATTTTTGTCCCTTTACTCCCTCAATGAGCATCAGCCCCATCCCTAATGTTCACTTGTTCATTAACAATTAGAGTACCTGCTGTGTGCCAGGTTCTTAGTTCCCGGAGGTACACTTGTTGAAAAAAAGGGGGAAACCCCTGCTTCCAAATCCTTAACATAAAGTCAGGGAGTGATAGCAACACTGTTGTTGGTTTTTTTCATCCAGGCTTTGCCAAAAGGTAGAGAGGTTTTTAATTCTCACTCTTTGTTGAGTGAAGAGTTAAAACCACTGGACAGACTGACCTTGTGACTGGACAGAGTGTGGTTTACTTTTGTCTGTTTGTTGTTGTTTGGTAAATCACTCATGCACTGGACAGTGAGCCAGGATACTTCTCTAAGAACTTGTTTTCAAGTAGGTTTGATGATAAGCATGTCATCCTTTGTCATACCCACATAGATTCTGTCATCATTTCTCAGATAGAGATTCAAGGAAATTAATTTTTTGAATGATATTATGGGTCTTGGATCATTACTGCATGTATAGATTTCATGAAAAATACTTCTTAGAAGGAGATCCAGCCATGTTTATTATGTTTTTAAAGAGAAAATTGAACCACAAACCACTGGGTAAAAACTTAGAACGTAAATATTATATTGGAACCACCTCTTATTTATGAAAGGCATCATGTATAATAGTAAAGTATTCTTGTTGAGGTGTCTCATTGTCTTGGTTAAATAATTATGGATATTGCTTCTTGTTGTTCAAGTATCTGCTTACATAATACATTGCTATTTGGGTGAGACTTTTAAGTGGGACTTAGATGGGGAGATAGGGTGGGGAAAACTTGATGTTTGTTAAGAAACTGGCCAAACAGGGCAGTTTGGAAATACAGTGTGATGACAAGGCTGCAGAGGGCATAAGACAATTTGAACAATTCAACTGTAAAAATATATTTTTTTAAAGATTTTATTTATTCATGAGAGGCAGAGACATAGGCAGAGGGAGAAGCAGGCTCCTTGAAGGGGGCCCGATGTGGGATTGGGTCCCCAGAACCAAAGGCAGACGCTCAACCACTGGAGCCACCCAGGTGTTCCTAAAAAGATTTTTTGAGACAATGGGGGATAATTAAATATTGATTGATTTTTAAATATTAAAATGATAGAAGTACGGTGAGTGTGTAACTTACGTACTCAGTTCTTTAGGGCTATGTATTGAAGTTTTTGCAATTGAAATGGTCCTGTGGCAGCCTAAAATAAGCCAGCAAAAATTATTTTAAACTGGTGGGAAGAATTGATGAATCAAGAATGTTAGGAAGTTAATGGTGTCCAGCTGCGTGAAAGTACGTGAAGAGGGGATGGTGTCCATTCTCTCTACTTTTGTGAATGTTCCAAATTTTACAAAGTAAAGTTTGTTTTATAAAGGCACATTATAGGGGTGAAAAGATGTCACTTTTCCAAAAGGACAAACGTTTGAGTGTGGTGGGAGGGCAAGTGGGAAGGGACATCTCTGCTTTGGGATCTGGAGTCCCCTGGAGGGAGCCTGAGAACCCTTCGAGCTCCTGCTGAGCTGCTCTAGGAGGATCCTAGAGTAGACTCCCCCCTTTTTTTTTCTTGACGCCCCTTTTCTTGGGAGAGCTTTGGTGTTCTGATTAGATGAGTGCCTGATTTTACCCCATCTGGACTGTCTCACCTCCCACATACATATTTTACTCGAGGGAACCTCCAGTCACAATTGCAGTTCATTTGAAAACACAGAGCTGTTTATTCCTAGCTAGTTCCACTGTTTCCCACGATCTTGGCGGGAGGAGGTTGTGCAGTGCCCTTCGTGCCCCGACTGGAAATAGGTCATCGCCTCAATGGCAGCTTTTGCAGAGATGAAAATTGGAAGTGAGCATAGCAAAGTTTGGGGCATTCTGGAACAGGGTTTTGTGCAGCCAATTTGAAGGCTGGCTTTAGAGGCTGGCTTGCCATCCCCACGGGGCCTCAGGCAGGTGGGAGGGATATGGCCACAAGCACAGCAGACCTGAGCTTTTGTGTGTGTGTGGGGGGGAGCTCTTGAGTGGGCCTCTGGCCCTTACTCCCATTAATTAATTGTGTGTAGTTGTGATCTGTCTTGGACCTGACGTACTGGATTTCAACCAAGTATAAACTGAGAATTTTGTTTTTGTTTTTGTTTTAGTATAATTTCAGCAACACTGGGCGGTTTAAATAAGTTTTGTTGAAATTTGTTTCTGTGTGAATTTTGTAAACTTACTGATTTAGTAGGATTTTTTTAAAAAAGCTATTGGAGTCTTGCTCTGTATTTTCAAAGATGGCCAAAGTAAAGCCTTCTTGGTCAGGTTTAAATATATTTTGCCTAAGCTTCTTACAGGACAAATGTTCTGTAACAAAATATTACTGCACATGGGATTTTTTTAAAAAGATTTTGTATTTTAAAATAATCTCTATACCCAGCATGGGCTTGAACTCACAACCCCGAGATTGAGTTGCATGCTTTACAGACTGAGCCAGTCAGGTGCTCCTATTGCATATGTAATCTTAACCAGGGGCAAAGATTTATAAAGGAAATGGCACAAGATTTAAGTATGATTTAGCTTACGTGTCCTTCACTAAAACAACAGGTTAGTGAAGGAATTCCACTGCTCGGACATTACCATTTTTTGATAGTTACTCCCATCCAGGTTAGAAAGGTAAAACCCTTGAGAGACTTCTAACTTTACAAAGAAAACAGTACATTCCAAGTGGGTAGTGAAGTCTAATCTATAGGCCTTTAATTTCCTGTATTTTATGAGCCTAGAATGAAACATCATTGCAGTAGGTGATAGCCATGTTGGTCCTGTCCCTTTTGTCTTTTATGGGATCCTAAATTGGTGGATATAATTAACCTCCGTTTTCAGTGAACTAAACTGGTGAAGTATGTATGACACATCAGGCAAAACTGAAATCACATGTTACAGAATCAAGACTTCACACGCCTATTAGCTCAAGAGAAAGTGACCTTGGAGTAGGGAGAAAAGAAGGATGTAATCTGTGTCTTGGAAAGAAATTGTTTCTTCCCCTTTCCTAGGCTAGGTGTCGAAGCCTGACGGCCAGTCCAGTGCCCATATTGAATCTGCACAGAGAGTGCATGTCTTTCCTGGTGTCAGGGTGGTTCCTGCTTTTAGACTCTCACTAGAGAGCTAGTAGTTTCGAGGAATAGGATTTAAAAGCCCTTAGCCCATAGGAGGAAGCCCCAGTAGTCATCTGCACCACAGGTGAGTGGAGCTTGGGTGATAGTGAGGACCCTTCAACTTGTCAAAGCCTGAGTCCACGGACGGTGGCGAGGACTCAGCACGAAATGTTCCCAGCCCAGTTTTCAAGTTAGAGGGAACTGACCTTTTTAATGGGGCTGCTCAGAGAGTTCCTTTCTAACTGAGGTTGTGATTTTTCTCTAGTTATAATGAGTACAAACAGGACTGGTTTGTCTGCTTTTTGTCTGCTGCACTGTGAGACAGGAAGTGGGTCTGGGGGCAGGAAGTGGCTCACTTTCCAAGGCAGAAGGAGCCATTTAGAAAGACCTGGGGTTTCATTACCTGCTCCTAAAATTATGTGATATCAGTTGATCTGGGCTCTTCCCTGTGTATCTATACTTTTATATAATTTTCATCCTGGAATTTGGAACAAACTTTTCAGAATTAAAAACCATTGACTTGTATTGAAAGACGCAACGTTTCAGGGATAACATTTAAGAGCCATATACAGGGATCCCTGGGTGGCGCAGCGGTTTGGCGCCTGCCTTTGGCCCAGGGCGCGATCCTGGATACCCGGGATCGAATCCCACGTCCGGCTCCCGGTGCATGGAGCCTGCTTCTCCCTCTGCCTGTGTCTCTGCCTCTCTCTCTCTCTCTGTATGACTATCATAAATAAATTAAAAAAAAAAAAAAAGAGCCATATACATATAAACAAATGTTTTTAGTAGCTGATTATCAGAAGTTGAGGCAGTTGCATACACCTTTCTGGGCCTGTTTCCTCAGCCTTTAAAAGAAAGTGATGTGATGAGCACTGGGTTTTATATGCAACTGATAAATCATTGCACACTACATCAGAAACCATGTACTTTATGTTGGCCAATTGAATTTAAATTTTTAAAAGAGGGGAGAAAAGAGGTTGGACGAGGATAATTTTTCCCCTCACCAAGTAGCCACTTAGAATCAGCCCACAAAATAGTTGGACCTTGTCACTAGTTTAGTTGTCCTTAACAACATGTACGTTTATAAAACAAAAATATATCAAATATAACATGTAGATGAATGTAACTTTTAGGAAAGTTAAGAAAGGAGGTGAGGGATAGATATGTGGCACTTTTATGATTAAGTTACCCTCAAAATTCCTTAAAGTGGTACTGAGTTCTTTGTTAAAATGAGGTAGGTGCCCACCTCATGGTGTTACGACGCTCTTGGGGTGGGAGACAGGGGCCTCCCCCATATTTTCATGTTAAAATTTAAGCTTAAATTTCCTAAAACTAAGGACTGGTTAACTGAACTGAGAAAGTCGACTTACAGCCACTTGGTTTGTAATGGAGTTGAGCTTACTCTTTTGTCATTTAACTCTGTGATTATGACCATACTTTTCATTAGTAATTAGCACCCAGGCAAATGCTGACCAGTTACTGCTTTTTTACACCCTATCTAGAAGGAATAGGAGAGGAGGGCAGTGGTTTGCTTTAATCCAGAGTGTAATGACCCAGCCTGAGGCACTAGATTGTGGCAGTTAATTTGGTTTCTTGATAGATTCCCTCACTCTCCACCCCCCACCCCACCCCCACCCCACCCCCATTTCTCAGTCTTCCATTAACTGTTAGCATCAGCCAATTTTGAATTGTCCTGCTGGGGAGGTGACCACCATCAGCAGGATAGAGTATCTGGAGTCCTGTGCTGGGCACCAGCCATGTCACCCAGTCTTTCTCTGTGACTTAGTGGTTCATATTTCCAGGAATAGTGGGACCACCCATCCGTGATTCCTAGGAAGGTTATAGGAATTACTGTGAACTGTGGGCCAGCACTTTGACCTCTGTGGAAGTACTAGATAGTGGTTATTAGAGTTGTCACAAGTGTACTCTTGTCAGCCCTAACATTTGATGATTTTATTATTACTAGGCAATAAAAGGCTAGTATATTGTCCTAGTTTTGTATAACTATTTGAAAACTTTTATCGAAAGGTGAGCTTTAAAAAAAAAAAAGGTGAGCTTTAGATCTGTTCTACCCATCTGTCTTCAATGGTTGCTGTGCTACAGATAAAACTACGACGCATAGAATTTTTACTGAACTGCCTGACCATTTTTGTTCTCATTAGTTCCAGACTTTTTGCATTTGCAAAGCTAGGTGACCAGTTTTCTTTGGCATCTGAAAATTTTCCAACGCCTAACAATCAAGCCAGTTTGTTCACTGCTACTCTGTCTCTTTCATCTTGAAAGAGATTATAAAATGATGCAGTTTGGTACAGTTTAGGTGTAAGAAACAGAGGCGCTTGAAAGAAAACAGCAATATTGTAAGTTATTATCCATTGATTTACAGATTTGCCATTAGCAGTATTTATTAGTGAGGTGTATTTTTACTGTTATTTTCACATTATCTAAAGGTCAGTAAACCTCAAGAAGTCTGGTATTAGGAGCTAGCACTTAAACATCTATCTCTGGAATTTTAAACTTTGAGTCCAGCCTGCTCTGGGCATGTGGTGACCTGTGGCTCCCTCTGGTAGTGGGAATGTTGAAGGAGAGGAGGGAACCCAGGATGATGGTGGTGGTGCTTTTGCCAATGCAGTGTCAGGTCACTATGGCCTTTACTTCATTTAATGCAAAATCATATTTTAAAGACCTCACTTCTATTTTACTTGTCCTCTCTCTGTACTGCAGTGTTTTGCTATTTTGGTAAATACCTCCCCATAGCAACCTGTTGGTTTTCCTTTGGCCTCTCTATTCTTAAAGGAATGGTGTACAAAAAAAAAAAAAAGAATGGTGTACAACAGGGTTGTTTCTGGACTGCCTTTCTTGAATAAAAGTTGGGGTCTAATTATGCTTATTAGAAACTATAACAATGTAAAATATGGTCAATGAATTTTCAGGGGCAGCTAGTTCTGTATAGTTTTGTTGTTCATATAAACATTGTTACTGGGAGCAGCAATGCCCATTTTAACTAAGAGAAACATTTTACATCATAGGAGGAAACAAAGTTACCTTTTCAAATAGTAGCCTTTACTTTGACCTCCTAAAAAGGGCTGGTGATATGGAGAGAGAAAAACTAAAAAATAAAATCCACTTGCCCTAATGGCTTTCCGACTTTGCTTTCTTTGGCTGAATTCATGTGTCTGCATTTCTGCACTAAGCTGATGCAGGTTTGCTAAGCTTAATGGTAATGTTTTACAGAAGCTCTCTATTTGTTAGCCAGCAAATGTGAGAGAGAACCGCCGCGTGTCATAGCTGATATTAGGATTTATTGAGTTGGAGTATTGTTCATAATGACCTGATTTTTATCTTAAAGATAAGATTAAGATCCAGAGAGACCACCAAATAGGGTACTTCTGGGATATGGAGTCTGTGGGATATGCAGGCACAGGTCTGTAACTGTACTCCAGTTTTAGTGAATGAAAATTTAACAGATTTTCATATGATTATATATAAATAGTAACCGTAAATGCATTAATTTTGCCAAAAGGTGCTGTGGCTTTTTGTATGTTTGGGATAGTAATCTCTTTCCCTGATGAGAGCAGTGGCTCTCCCGGGGTGGCCTCACCTGTGAGCTTGGTAGAGCTGTAGACTTACGGGCTCCATCCCAACTTACTGAGTCAGAGACTCTCTGGGCCTGGGGCCCAGAAAACTGAGTCAACAAGCTCTTCAGGTGATTCTTCTGCATGTTCAGGTTTGAGAACCACTGCCTCCAAGGAGCACTGAGGGCCCAGGGAATAGTTTATAAGGGGCAGCTGGCTGTATTTCCCCAAACCATTACTAAGAGACACAAGACTTTGTAAAACATGTCTGCTATTGCCACGTCTCTCGGTGTAGCAATGGACAGGGCTCTGGAGGCATTTGTTAATCCAGGAAAGTCTAAAATATAAAAGTAATGTTCATTTAAAGTCATAAAATCATTTAATATCATATATATTGGTACCTAAATTGAGTAGCTACCTGTAGCATGCTTGGCACCATTGAAGTTCAGTGTGGAACGGAAGACTCAGCCCCTGCTTAAAATTAGGAAAAGAACATGATTTACTTGGGAGAACCCTGAGCAAGAGCCTGGGTTCTTACCTCTGCTCCTCGGTGGGACAGCTCTCAGTGCCCTTTCCTCATTTGTGGGGTGAAGTAATCACCTAGAATTCGTGATGGCTAGAAAGACTGCTGGCTTCAGGAAAATAAGCCTGGGAAAGGATTCAGAGTGTTTTCTACTGTGTTCACATTAGTTTGTTTGGCAACTGGGATCTTCTTCCTGAAGACAGTAGTTTCATTTACAACTAAAAACAGTAAATTTAAATTTAAATATTTTTTAAAATTAGTTTTCCTGAGTTGCCTGACTCAGTCACTGGAGCATGGGACTCTTGATCTTGGTTGTGGGTTCAAGCCTCACATTGGGTCTGTGGAAATTACTTAAAAATAAAACCTTTTAGGGCAGCCCAGGTGGCTCAGCAGTTCAGTGCTGCCTTCAGCCCAGGGCCTGATGATCCTGGTGACCTGGGATCGAGTCCCACATCAGGCTACCTGCATGGAGCCTGCTTCTTCCTCTGCCTGTGTCTCTGTCTCTCTCTCAGTGTGGGTCTCTCATGAATAAATAAAATCTTTACCAAAAAATAAAAATAAAACTTTTTAAATAAATTCATTTTCTTTTATCTTTGTTTCCCACCAAAGAATTTTTATTCATATCAATTTGAATACCACATTATGTCAAACACCTTGTTTTCCAGCTGTTTCATATTTTACATCACTGAAGCAACATGAGCTAGTTACTAAGCTACTCAACCTGAATGTCCATCAGCTGATGAATGGATAAATAAAAGTGATGTATCTGTGCAGTGGAATATTATTTGGCAATAAAAAAGGAATGGAGCACTAGTACAGCCTAAATAGTATGAATGAATCTGGAAAACAGGATAAGTGATGGAAGGCAGTGGCAAAAGGCCACATGTTTATGAGTAGTGTCAAGAACAGGGTAATCCATGGAGACAAACCGTAGATGGGTGGTTCTCAGGGCGAGGGAGGAAGAGTATTGGGAGGGGTGACTGCTAATGGGCACCAGGTTTCTTTGAGGGAAATGAAATGCTCTAAAATTAGATAGTGGTGCTGGTTGCATAACTCTACTGAAAACCACTGAATTGCACGTTTTAAATGGGTGAATTATGTGTAAGGTATATTTCAACAAAGCTGTTATTAAAAAAAAGCACATAATGACTCAACATGAAAATCAAAATACAATAGTCTCTATTCAGTTACGTGAACCAAAATAGTATCTCAGAAAACTGTTATAACTCATTATCTGTTGTGAGAATTTCTCCTTGACCCACTCCCCTGCTTCCCCCATTTGTAGGAGAATGTTTACTCTATCTACTTCCTATCAGAGCATTTCTAAGTATTTGAAAGCTCTTATCCAAATATTTGAAAGCTGTTGGAAATTGCTGAAGGGGCACCTTTGGGAGAGGGCTGGAATGTTGGAAAACAGTGTTGACATTTTGAAGTGATTATGAAAGGTCAAGCTCTCAGTGTAATCTTGGTGGTGCTTGGATAGTTCTACTCAGACTAATTTTTTAGTAAATGCAGGTGCGATAGTATTGAGACTAATCTGTTATCACTGAATCCACTGCCTGAAATTCAAACATTAGAATGCAATCATTTGTATTTCCCTTTCTATTTTAAATGGTTTTCCTGATTCTTAAGTATATAGGAAAATCTCTGTAAACTTTCTTTTCCCCCTGTAGCATTCTGGCTCCTAAAATGAGATCTGATTGCCTTGTCCAAGCAGACATACTTGCTTGTTGGCCTATAAAGTTTGTGGAGGAATTGGTCTTTTGAATGTTTCCTTCTTGTCTTGGTCTTTAGTATGGTATGAGTTTATTCTGCAAAAAGTGTGATTAGAGAGGTAATTTTAAATCAACTTTCTTTAAAGTATTTCAGAAGGAAATGGGCACTTCCTAAGACTGGATCTATTTACTCAAACAAGGGAAAGAACCAGGAGGTCCTTTGGCAGCACCAAATCCAGCAGTCATACATAGGTTAGAAAGTGAAACAGTATTTCATCGTCAGCTCTTTTTTACATCTCTCAGACTCTTAGAATGCAATTTAGGTACTATTTTGATAAACTGGGAAGATTCAGAAATCATGTTTTCCAAACTGTGTTCTAAACCCTCCTGGTCCTTTGGGATATTCTGTGGGTAGACTAGTTTGGAGGATCCTGAAGAGGCCGCCATCCAGGGATTTTGTGACAAAGATATTAACATAGCAAAGACACTCAAAATTCTTTCTGTTAAGGAAACAGAACCAGCCTTAACTTGTGTGACCTCAAAATAGCCCCCTTTGTGTTACCTCTTTGCCCCCTCTCTTCTCTGAAGGTCAGATGACATTCCAGAGACCAGCACAGCCATGAACTTGGATGGTGTGAGAAGCCACTCAGATGATTTTTAAGTTCCAGAATGTTACAGTTGGGAGAATCCTTACAGATAAAACATTTTTAGTTACAGTACTTCATTTTACAAATGAGGGGAAGTGCTTTCTTCCAGATGTGGCCCACTGGGCAGGGATTGCCTAGGGAGGTAGGTCCTGGCCGCCTACCTGTGCTCAGGCCTGTGCTCATGATAGCTCAGTTATGGGGGGGAGTTAGCAGAGGGGACAGTTGATTTGTTTTAAAAGTGTAAATTGTTGGGGATCCCTGGGTGGCGCAGCGGTTTGGCGCCTGCCTTTGGCCCAGGGCGCGATCCTGGAGACCCGGGATCGAATCCCACATCAGGCTCCCGGTGCATGGAGCCTGCTTCTCCCTCTGCCTGTGTCTCTGCCTCTCTCTCTCTCTCTCTGTGACTATCATAAATAAATTAAAAAAAAAAAAAAGATATTTAAAAAAAAAAATAAATAAAAGTGTAAATTGTTACTGAGTTTTTAAAAACCGGATTGTAGTTTAACACCTTTACATTCTCTTATTGGAAAAAAAGATGTCAGTTGCATTGGAGCAATAAAACCTGTACTACCCTGTGTCCTGCATTTTGCCTCCTGGAAATGTGAAAATAGGTGTGAGCTTTTCTTTTTACCTATGAAAACACTCTCCTAGCCAGCTTTTAGTAGTATCACACAGCTATTTTTCTTATGAATCTTCCCAGTCCATCCACACACCTTCCTTAAGAAGGAGTCGACCCACCTATTCTCACAGTGCTACATTTGGTTGCACCCCGACATGTCCCCTTGTGCTGTTGGACTTTAGACCAAGCATTTCAGAGGCAGAAGGACCTCAGGACTTCTAGTCCAGACCCTTGGCTTGTAGTTCAGGGGGTGAGGCCCAGTGGGAGGAAGTCCTCAGGCTGCAGCACCAGCTCTCAAACCCAGATCCCTTTGGCTGCATTCTCTTCACTGTTGCAGTGATCCCTGAGTGCAGTGGGTCCTCAGAATCTTTTGTTTGGCTTTAAAAAATATAGGTTCTTGGGCTAAGGCCCAGAAACTTTTGGGTGTTTGAAAGGCTGCTCTGGGGATTCTAGTACTTGGGCCCATTTGGAAAAAAACTATGGTGAATGAGAGCTATTCAAAGCATGTCTCTCTCTCTTGTGTTGTAAGTGACTGAAGGTCAGAGGAAGTCTGACTCCCTCTGTCCCAGGGCCATCAAGGTGCCCAGGGCACCCAGTAGGTATTTGGTCCTTGTGGAGTGAGTGAGCTCCAAGGGCATGCCAGGTGCCTGCTAGCTAGGGCTGGCTGGGAACAGTGAAATTCGTCGGCGTATGGTGTCACAGTCTTGAGCTGAGCTAATAACCCTTAAGAACAGCAAATAGAATTTTTTAGAGTAGATTATTAAGCAGAGGGAGGACAGAGACAACACTACAATTAGATTTGCATTAACTTCATTAACTAAGGCAAAGGTAGGTTTATGTGTTAAATTCCTGCATTGCATATCCTGTGCATTCTCTAGAGGTGAAGTGCATATACCTGGGGGACAGTAGTTACAGTCATGCAAAGAAAGCACACATGGCATTTTGCTTAGTTCTAAGAGTTTTTGCTGGTAGTTTTATTTATATTTTAGAAATGAGCTTAAGTTCATTTCGATTTTTGTTTCTAAAACATTTCTTTCAGATCCTAGCAGATTTACTGACATTCTGATAATCAAAAACTCACCTGTCTTACTGAAATGAAAACACAATTTCCCTACTAAGTGAGGCTACTGGGGCAAAAAGAAGAAAGATTTTTTTTTTTTTTTTTTTGCGAAATATGGCCAGTGTGGAAAATAGGCATTAGATTCATTAGAACCTCATTGCCCTGGATGGTTCAGGTATCTTCATTAGTGTGTTTTCTTGACTTGGGTCTAAGACAAGTCCTCTTACTCTAAAATTCTGACACAGTATATAGCCAGAGGAAGACCTCATTATTTTTAATCTGTGGAGTTTAAAAACCTATCGTTAACACCATTATCTAAACTTATTGATGAATTCCCATTACAGCAGGATGCAGTTAAGTCTGGTTCCTTCTGTGTTCTAACATTTTAGAACTTTTAGTAGAACTTTCAGCATGGCTTTGTCTCAGCATGTGGAAGAAACCTGAATTATTAAACTACACTGTCATCTGCATGATGTGTGTGTGTGTGTGTGTATGCATGCATGCACGCTTGTGTATGTGAATGCCTGTGTATTCAGTGGAGGTATGTGAACAAAACTAAACTTTAACCATCATCATCCCCAAACAAAGCAGAGTGTTTAACTGGTTTTCAATATTTTGTTGGGCCTGAGAGAAACACTGCCTTTTGGGGTTACATTTTCAGTGACTAACTGCGTACTCTATATACACACACTCATATTACATTTTACTACGGGATTTTGTTGTCTTCAGCAGATGTTGCCTTTGATAAGAAGTGGGGTAATTACCAAGACGATAAAAATTGCAAACCACACATTCTTTCCCCCACCTTTGCATGTGGTTTGGATGTGTGTGGTGTGGTATATTTTAAGCCTGTGGACCTCTGGGGTTTTTGTGGGACCATCCTCAGATTCATCATGCAGGACCCTACAAACCCACTTGATTTCTGTGGCAGCATTGCAGATAATGGGCGTCAGCTTCCATCCAAGTTCTAAAAAGATTGCTTACTATGGAAATTTAACTTTATTTTAAGAGAGATTTTATTTATTCATAAGAGGCAGGCAGAGGGAGAAGCAGGCTCCCCACTGGGAGCCCAATGCGGGACTCAATCCTAGGACCCCAGGATCATGCCCTGGACCGAAGGCAGACAGCTCAACCCCTGAGCCACCCAGGCGTCCCACTTACTATGGAAATTTAAGACAAAGATAATTAAAAAGGAGAGTTGGGGGGCGCCTGGGTGGCTCAGTCAGTTAAATACCCGACTCTTCATTTTGGCTCAGGTCATGATCTGGGTCCTGAGATCAAGCCCAGTGTCCTGTCAACCTCTGCTGGGCATGGAGCCTGTTTGTGATCTCCCTTCCCTCTCCTGCCCCTGCCACCTGTTTGCTCGTGTGAGAGCTTGTATGTTTGTGTGTGTGATCCCTCTCTCTCTCAGAAAAGGAGAGTTGGGTTTTAGATACATTTTCTTAGTTGCTAAAGGTCTGATTTCTTTGAAAGCTCCTGGATAAGTGGATCAAAATGTATATAAATGGTCCATCTGAGTAAATGCTTCATTTGATTTTATTTTTTTTAAAGATTTTATGTATTTATTTGTGAGAGAGTGAGCACGAGCAGGGGGAGAAGCACTCTCTCCATTGAGTGAGGATCCTGACCTGGGGCTTGATCCTAGGACCCTGGGATCATGACCTGAGCTGAAGGCAGATGCTTAACTGGTGGAACCACCTAGGTGCCCCTTGTGAATGCTTCATTTTAAACACTGATAGAGGTTTATGCTGTATTTCAGTATTTCATTTTTAAAGATCTTTAAAGTTGAAAATAATCTTAGCAGGCTTTGTAAACTCAGAACTCCTTGACCTGATGAAGGCAGTGCCCTGTTGTGGTCCTTAGTCTGGGTAGCATCCTCCCCTCTCCTCAGCATGTGGAAATGGTGTGTGTGGGGGGGGCACTTTTAGATTCCCCCAGCGACTGGGGACACCTGTGTTTAGGAGGAGGCGGGGTCATGGATGCCCTCGATAGTCTTGTAGAAGGAACGCCTGCGCCCAGCGTGCCAGTCACACCCTCTGTGCAGGGTCTAGTCTCACTTGAGACTAGGACATCGGGACTAGTGCAGGTACATGTGTACCCATGATGCGGAGCAGCTGCGCCACAGGCTGCCAACACATTGTTCCTCACGTGTTGTGTAGGTTCATGAGTCCTCTCAGCCTTTTAGCTCGGAGTGGTAGAGCATGCACTCTATGTGAGTATACATATACATCAATAAAATTGACTAGACTTTTAATTTTAGGGGCATTTTTGCAAATAAGGAAAGTCCTGATGTGTCCCCAGATCAGATCTGGGAATTACTCCTTTTGACAAGGCCAAGGGACCAAACAATGGAGAAAAACCTATTTCCTATTTGTCTGAATTGTGTTTATTATTGCAATGCCAGAAAAATTTAACCTGATCGTCAGGCTTCCCATCTCCATTTGAAGCTATGTACCAGGCTTCATGGTAGCCTGTGGGTGTTGGAGCTCACAGAAAGGATTCTCTGGGAAGGCCAGACCAACCAGAACTTGGCAGCATTGCCATGTTGGAGCAGCAGATGGCAGATGGGGTCTTCGTGGTGGCAGGTGTGGTTTATAGAGGTTAGGGAAACCGTCTCATCATGCTTAATTTTCAAGAGGTTTACTTACTACTGGCTTGTTACATCCATCCTCTTTGGTTTTTTAAGGAGTTGTATCAACTTTGAGTCAAATGTGAACCTGATCCAAACCTTAGAAATAGTCTTTTTCTATATTCCTGTTAATTAGTTTGCAGTCAGTTAATCAGCAAAGTGAATCTAAGGTCTGTATTTGTGAGCAACCCCCACCCAACCAACCCGGTTTTGGGTGTGATATATTTTTGTAGGCTTATGAATGTGTAATTGGAGCTGCATTTGTCTCCTGGAATATTTGACTTTGGGGCTGTTTTTTCATCTCTAATATGACCATAGGACCATAATTAAGAAATACCTTTTATACTTCATAACAGCCATTTTGTGATTTTAAAAAAAATTATTGCCAGCAGGAAAAGAAAGAAACTTAAGTTTTTATATCTTAATCGGAGAATTTAAAATATGGCTCATCTTCTGTGTAAGCTTGAATTCTTTAATTTGTAGACTTGATATTGGAGGGGAGACTTTTCTTGAAATCCTGGAAAATTATGCCTCATTTGTCTTTGCTGTCAGAGAACCTTTAAAATACAGTGGATTTGTGTCAGAATATTTCTTATCAGTCTTGAGGGTTAGAAGAAACAATCCATGAAGATGGATTTTTTTTTTTTTGAAGATGGATTTTGTTCCTAGCATAGGAGCAGTGTGTGCTGAATGTGTGTCGCACACCAGCTGGACCTGTGGACCTCTGTCAGCAAAGTCTTGGCCCTGTTACTATGTAATCATGATGTCCTCATGATGTTTACCTCCAAGTCAGGAAGAATTTAGGGTATATGTGTATCCAGCTACTTACATATTTCTCTTGAAAAACGTTTCTTAATCTTGAGCATTACCGTTGCTGTGTGGCTGTGGTGTTTTCCTTTGGGACAGTGATACAAAGATTTGTCAGTTTTGAGTTTTCTCAAGTGATAATTTGAAAATTACCTTGAAGTGAATTTTTTAAACTCACTGCGAGTTAGAGACTTCTTTAAGGCTGCTCCCTCCTCACCCACGTCTCAGTGTGGTCACCTTGTGACCTGTCCATCCCATGATACATCCATCCCCACATTTTACTTCTGTCCTCTGCCTAGAGGCTTGTAGGTTTGCAGCGAGGGGGTGTGTACCATTTTGCTTGTCATGTCTTTCATTTCTGAAGCAATTTTCCATGTTTTTACCATCTTCATAACTGGCATTTTAAATTGTGGCGGGACGTTCTCTCTGATGGGTCTTTAGTCGTCTGACCATTTCCTTTTTCACTATTTAGTTGCCGGTGTTTCTGAACATGCTGGTATATATCGCTCCTTCTCTGAATCCTCAAGGCGGCATACCACCCCACGGTGCCTTCCTTGGCTGTCATGAGGGTCAATACGAGCTGGTTAAAAAAAAAAAAATACGAGCTGGTACACAGAAAACTACATTAATGGTTATCAATGTATTTTTGTAGAAAAACAGCTTAGACCAAAGTGTGAGTGTGTTTTTATTAAAGTAAATTGGGTATACCCTTGAGTCCAAGCTGTGAATGTGCGGAGACTCCTCACCCATCTATCGCCGACTACAGTGTGTGTGCATGAATGTGTGTAAGTGTGTGCATGTCGTGACAGCATGAAAATGGATGTCAGCAGGGGGAATTTACTCTTGCTGTGTTGCTAAGAAGCTTTGAGTTTTTGTGGAAGGTCCAGAAGACTTATTAGGAGGAAGGAACACTTAGTTAAGTGTAATTCATTTTGTTCTGTTTTTTGTTTTTAGATCAACGTCCGAGTTACCACCATGGATGCGGAGCTGGAGTTCGCCATCCAGCCAAATACAACAGGAAAACAGCTTTTTGATCAGGTTGGTCTCTATGAGCTTAGAGAATTCCCATTTAGGAAAAAATGTTTTTTTGTTTTTTTTTTTTTGTTTTTTTTGCTAATCTGTACATTTGCAGAATGTATTGGTTAGCTTGCTTCTTTTTGTGGAGGAGGACATTTCCCCTCCATCCAGGGGGTTCACCCATCCTAAACACTCTGCAGGAGTTCCTGTTCACACCCTTGTGAAAAGAAACATACGGAATGCTCTGAAGTCTTCTCCAGCACAGTGCCACATTCAAAAGCTCTAGCTCCCATCCACCCACCCCCAGGGGCGTTCACGGTCACCGAGCGATGTTGATGTCCTGCCATCTGGTCAGCAGGTCAGGGTGCAGTGAGGGCCAGACACTGCCTGGAATCAAGGAGGCCACAGGTTCGTCTCCAAGTGTGGCATCTGTGAGCACACTCAGGAGTCAGCAGATGATCCTCCCTAGCTTGAGCTAGGGCAATAGATCACATGTATATACTTGTGTATTTCTTCTTGAGACCTGAGGTGAATGCAGAGTTTTGATAATCGTGAGCGAGCTAGAAAGCTGTGACAACTCTTCCATGGAACAGTTCCAAGTTTGAGAACACAATCTGCTTCTCTGAGCTGAGTAAATTCTGCTCTGGGGCCAAGGATCCAAGAGGGCAACAGGAGCAGACATGAGTTTGCATTCCCTTGAGCGATAGCCTGCCTCCCTGAGAGGCCCCACTGATAGAAGTGATGTTCTATACCCTAGCACCAAACCTGGAAATTGGATTGGGTGCTGATTGGGAAATATGGGAGATAGAATTCTAGCACATTTAGAAGGTATCAGTGACTCCTTCCCATGCTTCATTGTACCTTCTTACCCCCAAAAGTGAGCACCCAGTAGGTTAATATATTCCCTGCCGCCTCGGCCCCTCATGTGTGAGCCAGCTCTAGAGCAGCCGCAGGAGCCAGCAGCAGTGCTGGGGTGTGCACGCCAGGCTTCCCCCGGGTGGACAGAGACACCTCGACTCGCCCTGTGCTGCTCTGATGAGGTCATCCCTGGCCCCGCCTTACCCGATAAGGATAAAGGCATTTACTGTTCTGGGTGAGGCTGGACTTGGGGCAAAAATCTAAAGGTTTCTCCTGAAAGATAACCAGAAGTAAGTTAAATAGAGCCAGCTGAGTGCCATATGGGTCAGTGGTTAGAACAGAAATGGGTAGGAGGCCCTCAGTCACCCCAGAGTCCTTGTCTGTAAATGAGTGCTGGGTTGTCCTCAAGCAATTTTTAGAGCAGAGATAGAAACTCTAGGTTGGATTGGGTGTGTCTCAGCCATTTAGCTGCACTTGCTTCCATTCACGTGTTGCTTCTCAGAAACTTTGTGAAGAGGCCATTAAAAGAGTCTGGTCCTTCTGCAAGATAGAACTACTGCTGTTTATTAGAAGATCCTTGTCTCCTTGCAGTCCTTTGGAAGGGGAGGGAGTGGAGAGAGTAGGAGAGGCCTGCCCTGTTCCTTCAAATACTTCATTCAGTGATTCAGTTTTAATTGCACACTCATGTGCTGGGCACGGAGCTTCATACTGCATAGGATTATTTCCACTTCTTGATCCAGGGTGCCATGTTGACAGAACTCTGCATGTGCCTAAATGCTGAATAATTACATCTAGTTTGGCCTTCAGATTGGTTTTAAGCCAGGCATTTTTCTAATATTAGATGATCTGCTTACCAGTAGCATGGAGCTGTGGATTAACAGGCACGCATACAAGAAATGGACCCTGAACTCAATCAGTAGATATGGGTTATTTAAAAAGTGCTAACCACATAAATCCAGTCAACATGCCAAGTTTTGATAAGCTCTGTATCTAAATTATTCCAAAGCTCATTAGCCCATCAACCATCCTGTTCAAGCACCTGTTGCTATTTCCTATCCCAGAAAGTCAAGCCCCTGAATCCATGTGCTAAACAAAAAGCAAGGCCACTTCCCATTTTGACCTCTGTTCCCAAGCCATGTTTCCTGCCTGAATCTCCACCAACCCCTATGACAGGTAATGAGATTCCACTACCGATCAATTACCAGAAAGAGAAGTAATGGGAGATGGATCCTGAACTTCGTCTTCAGCAACAACAACTGGAACACAAAGTTCTCTGACAGAGTTCACATTTAATTTCTTTACACTTTGGTGTATCTGTCATGAAAAATACACTTGGTGTATACAAAGATACACTTTGGTGTATCTGTCATGAAAAATACCACATAACCTGAGAGCGCTAAGGCTGTATAAGTGAGGACATGAAGGCCCAGAGAGAAGAGAATTGCCCAAGGTCCTATAGCATGCTTGGTTGCTGGGGCAGAGGTTGGCTCCATGGTGTCTTAACCCTTCTTGTCTTTTTGAAGATCATTTGTCGATCCTTCCATAGCCTTCCAAGGTAGCATGTAACACAGAACATCCTACCTTCCTGTGGGTAGGTGGTCAGGATGGTTCCTCAGAGGAGCCCTAGGTGTTTCCTGGGGCTCCTTCCCCACACCCCAACCAGGTTGAGCATGTTTTCTTCTTAACGTCTTTAGAGTATGTCCTTTCTCTTTTGCTCACTTGATGACCTTTGAGGTCTGCAAAGGTGGTTCTTCGGCCAAACTACCAGTCGCTAGAATATGGTCCTTGAATGGAATAGGTTGAAAGAGACTTTAGAGGTTAGTTCGAATCTCCTACCCTATGAGTTCCTTCAGTCTCTTCTGCACAAAGTGGCCCGACCCCACCCCAGTACGCTTGCTTTATCTATGCCTAGATTCTAGTCCAGGGATCTGACCTGACAGAGGGCCTCACAGGCCAGCTGCCACATAGGCAGCCTTCCTGACAGCCGAACAATGCAATTCTGCTACCAAAGTTCCTGAGGTGATGAGAAAAGTATGACTTGGCGTGCC
The DNA here is from genome assembly GCF_003254725.2 of Canis lupus dingo. Taxonomy (NCBI): domain Eukaryota; kingdom Metazoa; phylum Chordata; class Mammalia; order Carnivora; family Canidae; genus Canis; species Canis lupus. Next base: position 48,179,208 of record NC_064243.1, on the reverse strand, counting down.
CATTGTTTTCCATCATCAAAGCATACGTTCCACCTGTCACTTGAGATTGAGTTAAGTGGACCTGTCCCTGCATTTTTTTCTAAAACTACCATTTAAAACACCGCTGAGGCAGAGATAAAGGAACAGACTGTACACCTGTTCACATTCTGCTTCCATGATGTTTATCAGCTTTTGGGTAAGCTAAGGACGTTAGAGGTGTGTTTTCCCAGGAATATTGGATTTCCCTTGTAAGGACTTACAGTTTGATTTTTAGAACGGACTGAAGGAAAGCAGATTAGGTTAATTCGATTGTGTCATTTTGAGGAAGACATAGGAAGAGAAGTAAGGCTTTGAAACATGCTGGAGACAGTTACCCTGGAATAATTAGGTGGAAGATTCCACGGAGACATTTGGCAGATTGGGGCATGCAGGGACAGGCTTTTCACTGAGTGAGTGAAGGTCCTGGATTATGTCCATGGCATAGTTCCAGAGTCTGTGATCCGCTGCTTGAAGGGGGCTGGCCACATCATAGCAGAGGGAAAGGAGGAATCTGAGCTGTGGCCATGGAAATCAGCGAAGGTCCGACTGGGATGGGAAGGAATCAAACAGACGGGAAGTCGTTTCAAACTGGTTAGGAGCCAGGCTTAGGCTAAGGTTGGTGGATGGAGTACAAAGACTAGATTGCTTATGCACGGGGGGCTTGCCTGTACAATTGTGAAACACCCCAAGGAGGAAGGCAAGGCAGGGTTTTATATCCAAATGTTGAAATGGAGGTTTCCAGGGAGTGAGAAATTAGGATTGGTTCTAGAAAACCTGGTCTTGCCATCAGCTACCCTAACAAGACCTAGGCAGAGTTCACAGGAGACTTGGGAGCTTGCACCACACAGTCCAAGTTCTTCATATTGTTGCATGATGGAGCCCTGTCTCCCCTCTTTGGGGTGGGGTGGGGCAGTAAATGGGGAGGGTGGTCCTTCCCTGGTGTATGGTGAACAGACTCCTGAAGTTCCAACAAGCATTGCTCCCCAAGCAGATGAGAACATAGGTTCAGAGCAGGAGTTTATTTGGAATTTCAGATTTTATTTTAAGCAAGTGTTCGATACCTGATTTGTCATTTTTTAAAAGGTTTTATCTATCTATCTATCTATCTATCTATCTATCATCTATTTATTTATTTATTTATGAGAGATACACAGGCAGAGACTCAGGCAGAGGGTGAAGCAGGCTCCATGCAGGAGCCCGATGTGGGACTTGATCCCAGAACTCTGGGATCATGCCCTGAGCCAAAGGCAGATGCTCAACCACTGAGCCACCCAGGTGCCCCAGATTTGTCATTTCTCATGTGTTCAGACCTCTTGCCCTTTAAATGTGATAGAAACCATATATTTGAAGAATGACAACCTTTTTATAAAGGCATAGCATTGCATGTCATGGGATTTAAGCAATGCAGCAAAGCTCTGGGATTCAGTTGTGATGATGTCTAATAAGTGTCCCCAGCAAGTTGCTTTTCTGTTTCTAAGACACAAGAATAATCAGTGTGGGATTCTGTGTATAACGGACCACAGGAGACTTTATTTGGTACTATGGAGAATTTTATTATTTATTTTATTTCTTTCTTTTTTTTTTTTTTTTGGAAGATTTTTCTTTTTTAATTTATGAGAGAGAGAGGCGCAGACACACAGGCACAGGCTCCTGCATGGAGCCTGATGGTGGGACTCAATCCCGGCTCTCCAGGATCAGGCCCTGGGCCGAAGGCAGCGCCAAACCGCTAAGCCACCTGGGCTGCTTTAGAATTTTATTATTTATTTTAAAGATTTATTCATTTGAGAATGGTCTCACTGGAAAGCAGGGGTAGGCAACCAGAGGAGACCCCAGCGTTGCCATGCTTCACTTTGGTGACTTTCACCCCCTTTTTCCCATAGGCACACCTGACAGGAGACCTTCACACCTGGGTGATGGTGGCTGGTAGTGTGCTTACTCAGCTGGTTATCTTTACTTGGGAAAGCGTGACGGAGCACAGAGGAGGAGGGATGAGAATTTTTAAGATCTTAAGATTTTGTGAGATTTAAGGTTAATTCTGAATCTGCTCAAATTGTCTGTTAACAATAAATTGTCCGTGGCTCTGGGGAGAGTAGCATCTGTTAGGAGCAGGCTCCTGTTGGGGCAGCGTAGGAGAGGCATGCTCTCCCGGCTGCTTCAGCCCCTCCCCGTCTGTCTCACACAGGTGGTGAAGACCATCGGCCTTAGGGAAGTGTGGTACTTTGGCCTCCAGTATGTGGATAATAAAGGATTTCCTACCTGGCTGAAACTTGATAAAAAGGTAAGTCAGAGTTAACTATTTACAGGCTGTTGCTTGGTTGTTGGTCTGCTCTGTTAACTTTGAAACCAGAATACCTCACTCTGTCTTTTGTTTTTTGTTCTTGTTATTTGTGTAAAAGTTTTTATAGACAAAAAAAGGTTGCAGGTTTCCAGTAAATGGGGGATATTGGTGGGAAATTAGATCCTGGCATTTCTCCTTACTGCTCACTCATTGAGGCATATGATGGTTAATTGCTTAGCTTTTAGTTGACCTTAGTGTTTTTTTCCCCCTGATGAGATTGTTAATCTTCTAAACCATGAATCATTCACTGTTTTGTAAGAACCTGTTATTGTTTTGTTTGAACCTGTGGTAGATTATCTTCCAGCCCCAAAGACTGAATAATGCTATTAACAACTGTAAAAGCAAAGCAAAAACTTTAAATGTGTTTTCTCCACACAATTTGAAAATGTTCCCTTTCCCGACCCTGAGCCCTCCTCCCATGTTACAGTAGCAAGTCTGAGGGTTAATTAGCGATGGGAAGGGAGGGCACAGAAGTAGTTTTTAAACGGAAGGGCCATGGCCCACGGCTTGACCGGCCACAAGGACAGACACCAGGTTCGCAGGTAGGTCTCTAGGCTGCCTGCTTCTAGATTTGAGTTCTCTGGAATGGGCAGCATCTCCCCAGAGGGTAGCAGCCAGCGCTAGTGGCTTGGTGGGGCTCTAACTGGCTGCTGCTAGGCTTCCGGCTACGTGTCAGGGTAATAGGACTTTAAGTGGCCTTTTTTGGTCTTACGTCTAAAAGATAACTTTCAGAGTAAATGTTATCTTCTGAAAACTGGCCTGCACGACCCTCTTGAGCCAATGATTAGGCACCATGTTTGGGCGGTAGGTCTTGTCCGTCAGGCTTGCGAAGGGCATTTGGTTTCTATTGTCCAGGTGTCAGCACAGGAGGTCAGAAAGGAGAATCCTCTCCAGTTTAAGTTCCGGGCCAAGTTCTACCCTGAAGATGTGTCTGAGGAGCTCATCCAGGACATCACGCAGAAGCTTTTCTTCCTCCAAGTGAAGGAGGGAATTCTCAGCGATGAGATTTACTGCCCTCCTGAGACGGCAGTGCTCCTGGGCTCGTATGCAGTGCAGGCCAAGTTTGGAGACTATAATAAGGAAACGCATAAGTCTGGGTACCTCAGCTCTGAGCGGCTGATCCCACAAAGGTGAGCAAGGGGTGGCCGGCCCCGGATGAGAGCAGTGGTTGCGTCCATAAAGGGTGTGAGTGATGTATGTTAGCAGAAGCAGTCAGTGAACACAAGGGTTAAGCCCTTTGTGAGGCTGGGATTCAGCACTTCCTAATCTGTGTGTGTGTTGCAGCACTGCTCTGGACTGCAGTGGAGACTGACCCACCATCACCTTCCCCTAGGTGCTGATCCACTTCTGCAGGCTCTGTGACAAATGTAGCAGGAGGAGGGGACCATTCTTCATGGAATGGAAAAGCAGCTGTGTTATATACATAATCACACTTCTTAGCTTTCCCTAGGGTATAATGATTTGGCTCCGTTAAATAAATCTTTATTCATTAATGGTTAAATAATTTACCCCTTTTGGAAGAAGGGTCCCTTTAAAGATATAAAATACCTTTTTAAAATTTTTCCCTCAAGACTGGATTTGTCTCTTTCTAGATTCTAAACCTTTTGGGTTGTTAACTGTCTGAAATGCTACATATTAGGAAGTAGTAACACTTTTTGTGGTGGTTTTATTTGAAAGAAAACTTAAGGTCTGCAGATGGGCAATGGCCCGCTGCTTCCTCTCATGGCTCTTTGTGGTGACAGTCCTCTGTCTTCTTCCTTTGCAATCCAGAGTCATGGACCAGCACAAGCTCACCAGGGACCAGTGGGAGGACCGGATCCAGGTGTGGCATGCGGAGCATCGCGGGATGCTCAAGTGAGTGCTGGGCAGCTCCTGCCTCTCAAACTTGTCTCCTTCTCATTGACTCCAGATAGGGCCCTTGAGGTGATTAGTTTCAGGAGCTGCCTCATGGGCCTTCAGCCCCAGTGGGGCAGAGCAGTGAAAGGTAACATGCACGGGAGGTTTTTCTTACATAAAGGCAGGTGTTCATGCCTGGAGGTAAGAAGCAGTTTAGTTTAAGCCTCAGGCCCCAAAGCCTTCTCCCTCGTTTGTTTTAGAGGAGAGAAGGTCTTGTGTCTAAAACACTTTGTTTTTTAGTCAAGGGGGCAGAAGCATCGTTCAGTATGAGGAAAACTGATCCCAAGTGAGAAACCCTTGCTATTAATATTAAGCACAAAGGAGTCATGAAGGAGGAACATGATGTGACATGAGGCTGTTAGACGTAAGAAATGGCCAGATTCTCTATTGCCCTAAATTCTCATGTGCAGCATTAGCAACAATTCTCTATGATCCCCCAGCCTCAAAGTTCATTTACAGATTGGGCCTCACAGACATTGTGTCCTGCAGCTTCGTCTGTCCTGAGCATCTTTTGTGGAGGGAAATCACCCAGAGCCTAAATGGTGGCTCCTGGTAAAGCAGACAGTGGGAGTCCCTTGCAGCAGCATGTGGGCAAGACAAAGATGGTGCCTACTAATAATAATTAGAAGGAAAATCTTCTGTGTCTGGAGAAACCAGCATGAGTCAGTTCAGTTCTTCCAGAATGTCTGAAGGACATCAGTGGTCAGCGTGCAGGACAGCTAGGGCACAGGCGTGAATGGCCAGCAGAGGGACAGCAGCAAAGCCACAGCCATCAGCCTGTCCTGCCGGATGTGCCTGAGATTAACAATACTCAGTTCAGGACTCAACGCGCACTAATGACCATGCTCTTGTTCTCCCTGCTAGAGACAGCGCCATGTTGGAGTATCTGAAGATTGCTCAGGACCTGGAAATGTACGGAATCAACTATTTTGAGATAAAAAATAAGAAAGGAACAGACCTCTGGCTCGGGGTTGATGCCCTTGGACTAAACATTTATGAGAAAGACGATAAGTGAGTTGAACTTTGTAATTCTCCTCAGTTGGTGGGGTGCTGGGGTTGGAAACAGAAAAATGTCCACCATGCATGTGGTTTATTTTGAAGTATTTATCTAGTGGCTTACTGGCCCAGCATGTGAATATCCAAGGGCTTTGCAACTGTGATGTGGCCACATTGTGTCAGAGGTTGGCCTGAGGTGTGCACTGCTTCTCTCCTGTCACCACAACCTGTCCGCCAGCATGGGGCCTTTTGTTGACCCATGACCCCTCAGCCTGGAGCTGGAGGCCTGCCCTGCCCTTCCACCGAGGCCCTGCCACCCACTGCCTGAGGGCCCAGCACACCTGCAGGGACCACCCAGGCAGCCCTCACGGTGCTGGTGGCTTAGAGGTTCTGCTCATCCAACCAAGGATAGTTACATTGCTATCAGAGGACCTTAAGATTCTGTAAACAGTGGCTTATGTACAGACAATTTAGCTAAATCCTCTGAACCTGCGAGAAGTATTTAATTGCCACATGTTTGTATGTGTGGGTTGAGTAAGGTCTGCAAGAGCAAGAGCAGTGGAGAGCAAGCCAGGCCTTGCTGGCTTCTCTTGCCAGTCCCTGTGGTTACAAACACTGCAAATGTGCCTATTTTCTGCCAGGCAGCTAGATACAGAGAAAGGATTGTTCTCCTTCAGTGAGGGCAGGCTTTTTCCATGGTGGTTCCCTGTGCCTTTGAGTAATGCCTCTCCCACATTTCCTCTCATTGAACCTCCCCTCAGATGGTAATGCTCTCAGACCACCCCCAGAACCCTTGCTCTGGACTTCCTGAAGGGTGGGCCACTCCTTGGTGACAGATGATGTCACATGAAGACTCTGCCTTCAGTCTTAGCCGTGTGTCTTCTTGCCAGAATCCAGGGTACAGATATCTTTCAGTTGGGTGGGACGGGGCCCTGTGTCAGGCCTTCCTAGACCCTTCACCTAGTTCCAGAATTGGATGGAGGAGAATCACTCTCTGCTGGAAGTCATGGTTCCAGTTGGGAAAGACTGGTTACAGTACAGAGAATCATGGGAACTCCTCCGAGAACCTAGGAGTGAGTTATGGAGGACTCTTGCTTGGTTTGCTGCCTCCCCATGTGTGCTGGACCCAGTTGTAGACAAACATGAGTAGTCTTGGGAGACTCAAGAAACCAGTGTCTGGTCCTTCTGATGGCCCCGCAGTTGGAGGATGGTGGCTGGTCAGCAGGCGGTACCCATAGTGAGAATGCAGTACCCTCGTTGGAAGAGATGTGGGAAACCACCTTTGTCTCTGAACTCATTTCTTGAATGACCAGATTTTGTAACAGCCATAGCCAGGGCTGTCCCAACAGGTTTTTCTAGCTGCAGGAAATAGCCATAGGCAGGAACTTGATGATGTCAGCTTATAACTACCTCTCCAGCCCACGTAAATTGCTAATTTTTTCCAAGTGCAAATTTGAGCAGTGTCATTCAGTCTCTTCCTGTTCTTCTCCCATTCCCCCCGTTTACCACTGAAACTGGTAGTCCTCTCAAAGGGGTCTTCTCCCCAAGAAAACAGTGGGGTGTTGGGCAATCCTCACTTCCTGCCTTCTCCCTGCCCGTGAAGGCAGCCTCCTTTTCAGTTAGGAAGAAAGACCTAACCAGACATTTAATCAATCAGCAGGCCTAAGTTGTTCTCCTTTTAAGCAAATATTGACAGCTTGGTTACCAGTGTGAACAGGAGGCTGACTCAAGCCTGAGGAATGCTGAGATGACTCTTAGCTGTGTTAAGTATTGGATCACTACCCTCAGCAGTAGAGCTAACAATGGACGATTTGGTGTTCGTGGAGCATTGCTCAAGTGAGAAATCAGATCCGTTGCGTATGTCAGTTGGGCGATAAAAGACTTAGTGCACCTGCAAATAAACAAATATACCTTTATTATTCTATCTTACAATTAAATATATCCTGGTTGGGAAATATCTCCTGAGGTCCCTTTTTACTGTATACATAATAACTAAGTTTGAGAGTATGTGGGCCTGAAAGCATTTGTCTTTTTCTTTCTATAAACCCATAGATGAGAGGAGGAAGTAATAGGCAGACCCCTTCCCTGAAAGACGTAGTCAGCTTAGAAACAAAAAGTTCAGATCAGCTGTGTTAGGTGGCATCGTCAGTCCAAAACCCAAACCTACAAAGACAAAACAGAAGCATGCGCCCCTGCCGTCAAGTTCTGCAGTCCTGCGAGAACACTCCTGCCCTCCTCGGGCCCACCCCTTCCACAGTCTTCCTGGTCCTCCCAGAGCCGGCACATCAGTAGGCCCGGTAAGGGAAAGAATGCTGGAGAGACTACAGACAAGCTGGAGCCGAAACAAGGACCAGTGTCTCTTTCCCTTAAATTTCTCATGCAGAGTTGTAAATCACCTACTTTTGATTTATAGTTGTCTTATTAGCCTTACTACGTATGTAATAAGGCAGTTGTTACAGTGGTTATTATAGTATGGTGTACATATTAGCATAGTATGTATGTAGCATGTGCGTACTGTAATATATAGTACAACATAGTAAACTATATGATGTATAGTTATTAGATATATTCTATGTTTTAATATAATCTAATCATGTGAAATAGTTTCCACTTTCTCAAGTTATGCTCCTAGGCAGAATGTTAATTTCACCCTCTTCTCGTACTCATGTGACATCTCTGCCATAGTGGCAGTGGGTTGGTTACCTATCTAAGAGAGGAGAGCAAAATGTAGTTCTTTTAATTTGTGTGAATTTTCTTTTATCAACTATACCAAGATCACGGTTGTCAGCTCCTCCTCTCCTTTCTGGTCTTTGGTACCCAGAATTTTCAAAAAAGCCTAGTCTCTTACAGAGACTGTTACAAGGACTGCGGTTATTTCATTGAAAGTAGCAATTTAAAAGTTCCCTCCAGACTGGCAGAGGAGAGTTTGGCTTCCATGTGCTTGGATGTGTGCAAGGGTGGGGAGAGGTGTGGTGTGGTTATGCATGGCCGGCAGCAGGCGCCTCCTGGGGGTGCGCGGGCAGAGTCCCTTGACGGGCCTGCCCTGCAGAGGGGTGGGGGGCAGGCCTTGGATTGCCCCCTGCCAAGACTGAGTCGTCACTTTGCTTTCATTATAAAAATGGAGGCTAGCCTGCAGTGTGCTTCAGCCCATCCCACCACCCCAGACCTTTTCTAAACTTTTTAAATGAAAAATTTCAGACTACAAAATGGAGAGGATTTTTATCATCACTGCCCGCATGCCTACAAAGATTCTATCCTTGGCATTTCACTACTTTTTTTTTTGTCTCTGCCCAGCTGCATGCCACTACCCTCTGGCCCTCTCTTTTTCAGGCCTGTTTCAAAGTATATCACAGACATCTGTGTACTGTCCCCAAAATGCATATTATTTACTAGAGCTCAATATATCTTTTGATATAAAATTTAAGTACAGTGAAATGGACAGTTCTTAAGTGACAGACACGTGCCTGTAAAATCTAGAATCCTGTCGAGATTGAAGAACATTATCATCAACCCCAGCATCATACTTTGAATTTAAATTTTTTTAGCCATTTATCCTTTGATTTTGAAACCATTTCAGACTTTAAAAATGTTCTAGAATGCCTAGATGTCCTTTGCCCAGCTTCCCCATGTGATAGCATCTTAGAGAACCACAGTCCATGTATCAGTTGGGAAGGTAACGTTAATACAACCCTCTTAACAATATACAGACCTGGGGCACCTTGGTGGTTCAGTGGTTGAGCGTCTGTCTTTGGCTCAGGTGGTGATCCTGGAGTCCTGGGATCAAGTTCTGAGTCGGGCTCTCCAAAGTGGGCCTGCTCCTCCCTCTACTTATGTCTCTGCCTCTCTATGTGTGTCCCTCATGAATAAATAATCCTAAAAAAAATATCCAGACCCAGTTTCCATTTTAACTATTTGTCGCTGATGACCTTTTCCTGCCCCAGGATCCCGCCCAGACTCATACCTGGACTTAGACACCTCCTCCCCAGTCTGTCTGTCATGTACCTTGACCCTTTAGAAGGACATACCGGCCATTAACTCTCTAGGCGGTCCTTGAACTTGGTTGGATCTGTGTCATGTTTTCTCATGGTTAGATAGGAGTTGTGCGCTCGGGGCACGAATCCCACAGCAGTCTGCCACAGGCTCCTGGGGCCTCTCGTGAGGCAGCATGTTCTGTCAGAATATCTACTACTGCTGGTGGTGACTTTGGTTACTGGTCAAGGCACGATCTATGCCAGACTGCTCTGGAGTTAACTATCCTTCCCCTGTAGTCAATAAATCTATTTCAAGGAGACGCTTTGAAGCTATGGAAATAGTTCTGTTTCTTCTACTTCATCTATTCTAGTATCCATTCAGGAGCTTTGCATGAAACAGTTGCTACTATGGTTTTTAAAAACCTGTTTTTTTTTTAACTTTATTTCACACATACCCGTCTACTAAACACAGCCAGTTTCTCTTCATTTATTCAGTTATTTATATTAATATGGACTCATGGATATTTTATTCTATGGGTTATAATCTATTACTATTATTATTCTGTTGTTCAAATTGTTGAGATTTACCTTGTGGATCCCTTTCAGGTTGGCTCCTGTGCCCTTTTCCTATGACCCCATTAATTAGTTTTTGAGTGCTTCTTTACTTTCTGGTACCTGAAGATGTTTGAGGATCATCTTGCACTTTCCTTGCTCCAGCTCTGGAATCTGCAATTTCTCCAAAGAGTTCTGGACTTAAAAAAAAATGCGTGGCCTCATCTCTGATCCTGCATTCATGCTTCTGAATGGCTGTAAATTGCTATGAGTTTCCAGAGTCTTAAAAAAGGCAAACTTTACAGGCACTCCATGAAGCAGAGGGCTGGAGGCTATGGCGATAGGATGCCCAACCCTTGAAAGAAAGATGCCTGTCTAGCCTGAAGGTCCAGGTTTTCTAGGATCAGCAGTATTTTGAGAACCCCATATAAAGCAAGGAGCCCAAGACTAGATATTTGTCTCTTGGGCATTTTGAGAGTTGGGAATCTGGCTGCAATGGTGACCACACAGCTGAGAAATGAGCAGCAAAGTGCTCCTGTGTTAGGGAGACAGGTGCCCTGAAGCAGCAGATAGATGCCTACCTGCTGTCACTCTGATAGCCATCCCACATAAGGATGCAAGTTAAAGTCGATAATGGGACTAGGTGGTATCCTGAGTTTCCAGTGCTCAGAGGCCTGCAAACATAATGACCTCTTTGATAAGTAGCAAAGCAAGCTCCTTGCATGTTTGGCTGTGAAGCATGTTGGCCGGATGTGTCTCGGCAGTCATTGGTGATCCTGTAGGACAGAGCTATAAAAGGTGTGTGCCAAAAAGGATTGAGATTTAAAACCACAGCCTGACCAGTGCCCTGACATCATTCCTCCAGGTGTGCCTAACCACTATGTCCCAGAAGAGCCATCTGTGGGTCTTGGGTGTCCTTTCTTAGCCTTCCAAAGCCACCCCACCAACTTGACCTGGCTTAGGTTGTCATAGCAAGACTTATGTTGCCCACCACTTTTTAACTAAATATGTTGGTAGCTCATCAAGGACATCGAACAGTTGTAAAATATATGCCACCCAACATCAGAGCACCTAAGTATCATAAGCAGATCTAACAGATGTGAAAGGGAAATAGACCAGGAGAGATAAGAGGAGGGGACTTCATTTACCCCTCTTCCAGCAGTGGGCAGACATCCCAACAGAAAATGAGCATGGCAGTGCTGGACTGGAACCACACCAGGGGAGTTTCTATCCCCATCAGTGAGCAGCTGCTCTGACCGTAGCATAGAAAATCTAAGACATGATCTTTGCCATCAAAAAGCTTACCTGCCTGGTCTTCAAAGACCAGTTCACATAGTCACAAGAGCCCTCAGGTGAGGGGCAAGGGTGTTAGAGGAGGTTGAGCTGTTCCGAAGGCTGCAGGCTCGTGGTGGGGAGGGAGGAGAATGAGCACCTCAGGCAAGGTGGGCTTGGGGGAGCCTAGGTGTCCCTCAGGATGCTAAGGCTGGACTAGAAGGTCTTAGATGCTAAGTCGGCCCCTGTGTTCCAGCCTATGGAACCTGGTGTTAGCAGTTGGGAAAAGGAGAATGGATTGCCTACAAGGCAGAGAAACCAATGACTAGAAGTAGGGTTCGGGTTCTAGGGATAAGAACCCGGTGAGCCTATGGGAGATGGCATGTGAGCTGTCACAGGGTGCAGGAGTGTGCTGTGTCAGGCATTGGAGACTTTGAGATTACTGGTTGGGGTGGACCAGGCCCAGGGAGATGCCCACAGTCGAGAAGACTAATTTAACCCGGAGCTTGTTGAGGTTTCCTAGAGCTTGGACCTGACCACACTCAGACAGTTATATCATATGTCACAGTATATCATGTACTATGCTTCCTGGGTTAGCTTTATATTGTCTCAACTGGAGGTTTAAAAAAAAAATTAAGAATAGATTTGTGATGCAAGCATACATCTAACTCTTCCCCCCCCTTTTTTTTAACCCTCAGGTTGACCCCAAAGATTGGCTTTCCATGGAGTGAAATCAGGAACATCTCTTTCAATGACAAAAAGTTTGTCATTAAGCCCATCGACAAGAAGGCACCCGTAAGTTTCTGTGGATTCCAGGAAAGAATTGCAGTTTTTCATTCTTACAGCCAAACATGTCTTCAGGATAACAAATTTCTCTCTAAGATAAGCACTTCCATGGGAGGGGTTGGGGTTGGGAACCTGCTAGCAGGTTATGTTGAAGGTCAAGGACCCCTTGGGCTGTGTGATTAAGCCTTGAAGTAGAGGTACACGGGGACCGAGGTGTCCTCAACAGCTCGCTGTGTCCCTTGGCTTTCAAGTGGTCTCCCTTCCTTGGGAAGAGAGGGGCAGTTCTGAGTCACTGACCTTTGCCAAATGATGAGCATCTCACAAAATGTTGCATTTCTGGGCTTGTGAAATGTTCCTGTTCTTGTGGAAAACCATCCTACCTCAGAGGGTGTTCCCGGGGTACCCACCCTGTACCTCCCTGAACACCAGCTGTGGCACAGACAGGATTGCTACAAGCCTCGGGCCAGCATGGACTTTCAGAATGGTCTCTGCAGCTTACCTGAGTTAGGAAAAGTCAGACCTGTGTCCAGACATCACCGGTCCCCAGGGTCCCTCACTGCCTCACCTTTTCCTATGTGAATGGGCATCTCTGCTTTTTTCTGACCCCCTTCTGGGACCTCTGGCACTCTTTCTGCTGATGCTTTCTCGTTGGTACTAATGAGGAAAGTGACTTCTCATAAAGATGAGGCTGATGGGGCAGTCCTCTAGGGAGGACTTCGCTAGGAAAGGGACTTCAATTTCTGGAGTTTGAAGAATATTGACTGTGAACTAGGAACTGCAAAGACTGATATGTTACAGAAATTCATTTCTGTTCTATTGCTGATTCTAACATTTAAGTTTTCAACTGTTTGCTTAGAAAATTTGAGACATATGTACAAACATACTGTAGTGTGATGAAATGGGTGAGGATTTTGTTTTCTAATCAGAAATCTGATTTTAAAAAAAAAAATTCTTTTTCCTTAGAGCCTGCTCTGGTTTTCACCAGAATTATAGATTGGAAGGAACTTTGTGTCTTGGTTACGGTGTAGGGCTTAGGCCAGCATAGGCTGTGGTCCAGCCCGGGGCCTTCTGGGACTGGGGCCCCCACAGGGCGGTGGGTAACCCACGTGGAAGAGCAAGTGGCACTATTATCCAGCGGCTCCTCCCCACAGATTGGTTAGTTCAGGATAAGTGAAATCAGAGGTCTTAACACTCTTCTCAAGATTATTTTCTCCTTTATTGAAATCGCTTCCTGCTGTTTGTAAATTCTTGACTCCTACTCCGTGGGTAGTTGCCCAGTTATTTACAATTAAAGCAGCCTTTAGTACAGACTCTCAAGCTCCATGGAAACAGACCACATTAACAGTCAGCCCCACAGCCCGGGGGTCACAGTGTGCCCATGTTAACGTGGGCTGTGAGATGAGGGCAGTCAGGAGAGCAAGAAGATTCTGAAGGCTTGGCTAGGCTGTCATCTCCTTATAGGGTGGTGCTGAGTTTTCAGAACTGGCTTTAGATGTGTGACTGTCATAAGCAGCAAGACTGGATTGGACTGGACTATTGAAGGATTAGGTTGCGTGTGTTGGCATAAATTTAGCTTTTGAAAAGCTGCAGAATATTTCTTAATCTTAAAATTCTAAGCAAAAGCAATTGTAGTGCTTCTGGGTGAATTAGTTGAGCATACATTTATTATATACTAGTTTTACATGGAACCACAGATTAAAGAGAAAATCAGAGAAGAGAGAAGCATTTGTTACATACTGCGAGTCAGGCTCTTTCCTAGGACTATGTACACAGAGTGAACAGAGCGAGGTTCCCGCTCTCACAGAGTCCACATGATAGTGGAAGATATGTGTGAACACTCGGTGCAGCTGTTGTTAGTAACAGGTCATCTCATGAAGAGATGAGAAGTGGGGCCACTGTGGCCAGTTCAGATGGTTGGAACGGGAAGGCCTAACCAAGGAGGCAGAGGTTGTCAGACTCCTGTGATGGCTGTGGGGGTTTCACAGGAGGAGCTGGTTGGAGGGAGGGAGTTCCTGTGTGCCTCGCCAGCCTTGCTCTGCTCCTTCCTTCCTCTACGGCATTGCCTAGCTTCAGGCTTTGCTCTTGGGGCAACAGAAAATCACATTTCCAAGTTTAAACTTTCCTCAGAAGATAGACAAGGAAACTCCAAAGGTCCAAGTTGGCTCACTAGTGAGGCAGGCTTGGGGAGGGCACCCCTGACCCTGGGCAGTTTCCATGGCAAGCTCACAAATGAACCATTGTCCTGTCATGTTCTCCATGACCAGGCATTTCCCGTGTAAAGGCCAGCTTCTCCTCCTGCCAGCTTGGATACTGTGGGGATGGGATCTGTAACACCGGGAATGCTCAAAGGCTGCCCCACAGTCCTATGTGGGGTTAAAACCAGCTCCTTCAGAAAAGAGCCTTTTGTTCCTATGGCCTCATGGAAGAGAGAAAAGGCCCTTGGGCAACTAGCTACCTGTTGAACGGCTTATGAAAACTATTATTTGCCTGGGAGCAGCTTTGTCCTCAGCTGTGGGGAGCCCCGGGGTGGGGCCTAGTGGGGGCCGTCCTAGAGTCTCTTGAGGCCCCTTGTTTGACAACTTCATGGCTGCTTTTAGATCTCCTTTTCTCTTGTATTAGGGACTTGGGTTCATTTCCTTGAGCTTTAGAGTTTCAGTTTTTAGGAAGTCTGTTCTCTGCCAGAGTTTAGAAAGCCTCCCCAGATCTCATTGCTGTTGGGGTTTTGCATTAGGAAGCATGGGCTAGGTCCTTGGATTTGGAAATCCTTGAATAAATATTGGTTTCAGTTTTTCTTTTTAAGTTGCAGTCAGAAAGCCTCATTCAAAGGCAGCACAGGAAATTTCCTCTGCTCCTGCCTCTTCCTCTTCTGTCCCCAGCTCGGGACAGGGCTTGTCTTGGGGCCACTGGCTGCAGTGGTGTCACTTGCAGTTTCAGCCCTTTGATGTTTCTTAAACTGACCTTGTTCTAAGGAGAAGTTGGTGCTCAACAGAGTTCCTTTGCAATGCTTAGGAACCACAGTCAACACCTACTTGGGTAGCATGCCTGTGTGGCCATAACTATTGTTTTTTCTCTTGTGTAATAGAGATGGTGTTTCTCCCAGCTCCGCAGACACTCCCTGGGAAACCCGATGACTTAATAATAAGTGTGCGAAAGCTCCACCCAGGAATTCCGTGGGCTTTGGGTTCGACAGTGCTGTCTTTCCAGCATTTCTGGAACTGATGAAAATACTGAGAAGCTACATAGGGCTTTCTGGGGCGTGTCGATTAGCTCACTGGCATGTCCTTCTGGTTTCAGAAGTCACTGTGGAACACATCACACTGTTTCTTTGTTTGAGCCATCCTCCCCCTGTGACAGAGGTCAGAATCTAAATGCTAGAAGTCTCAAGTTGGGAAGGGAAAGGGGAAAAAGAAGAGGAAGCAGACTGGTATGGGTTTTTTTTTTTTTTTTTAAGATTTTATTTATTTATTCAAGAGAGAGAGAGAGAGAGAAGGGCCCCATACAGGGAGCCCGACAGAGAGAGAGAGGGAGAGGGGAGAAGCAGGCCCCATGCCAGCAGCCCTATGTGGGACTTGATCCCAGGATCTCCAGGATCAGGCCCTGGGCTGAAGGCAGCGCTACCCGCAGACTGGTGTTTTAAAATAACAAAAGGTTTCTAAGCCCTCTCTCCCCACCCATTCCCTACATTAATGGCAGCAGTAGCAAGAGCTAGGAGGCAAGGTTGTGTGTCGTCCTTGCCCCACACTACAGACTTCTGCACTCCTAGTCATAATGTTTTTGGGTGCCTTCATCTCTTCTGTTCCAGAAAGCTCTTAAACTAGCAGTTTCATAAAACAGCCAGCAATCCGTGAGTGAGTATCCGTGTTCCAGGCAACTCCTGTCCTGACAGACACCATTTTAAGTCCTGACAGACAGTATCTGAGTTAATCCTCTCAACAGTCCTGTTAGATTACTGTTCTCCCCACTGTGCAGCTTACGGTGTTCAGACTCAGAGAGGAAGTGACTCACTCAAGGTCACAGGCTCAGACATGGCAGTGCTGTGTAATCTCTAGCACACAGTAAATATAGGGTATTAGTTGGGTCCCAGGGATACAGACTAACAAACGCAGCCTTGCTGTCAAGATTGCTGCCCATTCAGTGGAAGATAGAGACCAAAACAAGTCAAGGAAAGTGCTGGCACCCCCATCGAGTGCAGGGGGCATAGGAGGTGTGCCAGTTACCCACGGGAGAAGGAGAGGTCATGAAGACAGGAGACGATGCCTTAATGCTGCCTTCTGAAGTGCTGCGGTCCTTGGGTCTGTGAGGTTGGACATGACATCCCAAGTAGCAGGGGGCTCAAAACCTATTTGAGCAAATAGGTTTGTGGGCATAAAGTGCAATTTAGGTGAACAAGGGGTAGGCTGGGGCTGCTGGGCCAGAAGCTCTGGATGTACACGTGCCTGGCCACGGTGTTTGTACCTGGTCCTGGAGCTAAACAGGCTGGTGTCAGGCGTCCAGTAGTGACTCAGTAGATGCACTAGTAGCCGTGTGGGAGGCAAAGTTTGAGGTACAGGAGACCAGAAGCTCAAATAGAAGTTGCTGCACCCCAGGCAAGACCAGGGGGCAGTGGTTCTAGGGCTGGGGGTTTCTCAAGGCCGCAAGACCTCTTGACCAGGAGAGGCTTTGCAGTCCAGCCAGAGGAGGTTCCTGTGCCCGTGTGCATGCACACCCACAAAGACATGCAGTTGCTCTGTCCCAGGGAATCCAAATCCCATGGCAGCAGGAACTTTCTGACTGGTCACCTGGAGTCCATGACTTCTCCTCGAGGTCTCTTTCTGACCCCATACTCTGTTTCGTTTATTCTTTTTTTTTTTTTTTATTCGTTCTTTTGGAGAAGTTTGTCTAGAGCTTTGTGAAGTTGGTTTGGAAGAAGAAAGCCAAAGGAAGGAGTTCCTCCTCCTTATAGTCCATCCTGTTCTATTCTGTAGGACTTCGTGTTCTATGCCCCCCGCCTTCGAATTAACAAGCGGATCCTGCAGCTCTGCATGGGGAATCACGAGCTGTACATGCGCCGCAGGAAGCCCGACACCATTGAGGTACAGCAGATGAAGGCCCAGGCCCGGGAGGAGAAGCACCAGAAGCAGCTGGAGCGGTAAGCAGGGTGGAGGCCAGCAGGACGGGGTGGTGTTCTCCCAGAATGGGCAGCCTCGTAGGGCCCGCACCATTCCCCAGGGGAGGAGCCAGGGTGACATCACCTAGCAAACAAAACGGAGCTTCGGGGGGTGATGGCCTTTGGAAGTTACCGTGTGGGTCCCAAGGATCAGCCCGGGAGGGGTGTGCTCAGTGTTGACTCTGCCACCTCCTAAGTCGGTACCATCCAGAGGATGGGCCTGGGGCCTGGACTGGGCACTGGTGATGTGTGTTGACATGGCAAGTGCCTGCCAGCATCTAGACATTGCTGTGTTGTCCCTCACCCTGTAACAGGCAGCAGCTGGAAACTGAGAAGAAGAGGCGAGAAACCGTGGAGAGAGAGAAGGAGCAGATGATGCGGGAGAAGGAGGAGCTGATGCTCAGGCTGCAGGACTATGAGGAGAAAACCAAGAAAGCAGAGAAAGGTGGGTTTGTGCCCAGTGGTTGTGTTCGCAGGGGTGCATTCCACAGCAAGGGGCAGATGGACCGTCAGCTTGCCCACAGCCAGGAACTTCGCAGGTTAAAACAAGACCCACAGCAGAGACTCGTGGCTGAGAGAACACGATGATGGGTCTTTGTGTTAAAGATATTCCTGTACTTTAGATGCTCTGCTAACTGCTTTTATGCACATTATCTTTTTTTTTTTATTTTCCCTTACTCCTTTGAGGCTAATACTGAGTCCTCCCCATTTTCCTGATGACAATATTAAGGGCTAGCAGGTAATTTGCCCCAGGTCACGTGGCTAGTGAGTGCCCAAACCATGGTACATTGCCCCGTCTTACAAACCAAAAACTTGGCGAGTGGTGCAGTTTCTGCGTGTCCGCCAACACCAAGCAAGGGATCGACGAGTTCTAGGCCCTGCAAGGCTGGGGCATTGCTGTCAGGCTCTGGAGCCAGTGTGGGTAGTTGTGTAAATCTAGGGAACCCCCCCCTCCTCCCCATCGTGTTCCAGGTCCTTTAACAAGACCGTAGTTGTTTCACTGGGAATGTTCTGGCACTGGGATCAATGGGCGCTTCCATGGTTTCTTTTTCTCCTTGTGTTCTCTCCAGAACTGTCAGACCAGATTCAGAGAGCCCTGCAGCTAGAGGAGGAGAGGAAGCGTGCCCAGGAGGAGGCAGAGCGTCTGGAGGCTGACCGCGTGGCCGCCCTGAGGGCCAAGGAGGAGCTGGAGAGGCAGGCAGCAGATCAGATAAAGAGCCAGGAGCAGCTGGTAGGAGCTCCCTGAGTTTCATGATGCTGAATTATGGAGAGGCTGCCTCTGGGGATGCAGAAGTGACGCCTGCCTTATGATTGTGTCTGGGGCTGTAAAACGATCTGCTTGAGAGAGTAAAGCCTGGTGGGAGGGGCTGTGCTGCTGTTTGGGCCTCGGTGGCCCTGCTGCAGGCATCCCGGGAGCTGGACGTGGTGGTCTGGGTGAGGCATGGCCTTGAGGACACGGTGGGCAGCAGGGGGCACTGCCGGCTGGGGAGGAGCGGGGGAATGAGGCCAGTCACCAAACTGTGTGGCTGTCCATTTGCAAAAGGGCTCTCCCAAAAAGCCCCAGAAATAATTTGAGCTTCGTGTGCTTTACTAGGCCGCAGAACTAGCAGAGTACACAGCGAAGATCGCCCTCTTGGAGGAGGCGCGGCGGCGCAAGGAGGACGAGGTCGAGGAGTGGCAGCACCGGGTGAGTCTGCAGGCCAGAGACCTTGTGGGGGCACACGGCCAGAAGGCGGCCAGGGCCAGGCTGTTGGGTGGCGTAGCGAGCCTCGGGATGTTTTGCGATGCTTTACCAGTCCCAGTTGGGCTTCTTAGGCCAGAATCCCTGTAGGAATGGGCTTGCCCTGTGCGCTGGGGAGGCCGCTGTTGGATTAGCAGGGAACAAGGAGCCTCTTGTTCACTTCTACCCCTCTGCTCTGGCCGTCTCCACCCCTCTGCTCTGGAGCAGAGTTAACAAACCCCAGAGCTCCATCAGGACTAGCTCTAAATCTGGTCATGTGGGTGCCCCTAGCAACAGGCCACAGGGCCTGAAACTAGACCTCCTGCCTCTTCTGACCGCTGGTGCATACACCATGTCACCATGGAAAGATTTGGACTTGGAGGTCCCAAAACAGGGCGAGGGTCGCAGCTCTGCTCTTATGCAGCGTGATGGGGCACGTGGCCTGACCTCTCCATGCCTCCGTTTCCTTACTGCAGGTAGGGAGTAATAGCCAGCCTGTAAGGTTGCTCCGAGGACCATGCTGCAGAGAGGTTTAATAAATTGCAGCTGTAATAGGAAGAACCACATTCCACTGCAGTGTCCAGAGAGCCTGCCTCTCCAGCTGAGCCCCCCATGCCTGCTGGGAAAAATGGTCCCCAGGGGAGCTTTGGATATATTCAGTGTAGACATCTACCAAGCTGTGGCAGCCGCCTGCCCCACCCCACTGTCCTTACCTGTGCTTCCCCATCTGTAGTGGCTCCTTCTGGGGACACCTGGTTCCTCCCTCACATCTCCTCTTAAGCTCCATCCCCCCACCCCACCCCCATGCAAGTTGGATCCTTAGGTTTTTGGAGAAAGTGTTCATTATAAAGTACGGAGTGAGAAAAAGCTGGTTGCAGAAGAGGTTCAAACTAAGCTCACCTCCAGGGACGGAGTGGTAATGAGGTGGGCATGATTGGGGATGTGTACCTAGGAGAGGTTACTGGAAGATTTAGGGGTAACAGCAGGTAGGAGGGTGCTTGAGCACAGTGCCCACAGGCAGTGAGGAGCGTCATAAATAGTGGCCACACAAGGGAAGAGGATAAAACTGCACTCTGCAATGTGATGGTGGCATTTTCTAGTGGCTGGAGGATTTTGGTTTGTTTCAAAATTAATACAATGAATATATATTAGAATTTGAGACCGAAAGAAATTAATTCTGGTTCTTAAAAAAAAAAAAAAAAGTCAAGCCTGGCATGAGTTTTTCTCTTGGTGCCATGGGCACGATTGAGAACCACTCCCAGGATCCAGAGCCCCAGACTTGGAAGAGGCTGGGCAGGCCCTGCACTGGAATGCTTGTCCCCAACCATGCCCTCCCCCATCTTCCGTCCCCACCACTGGCCTCCGCTCTGGGCTGTTAAGACCCTAGTACCCAGCCCACCAGGGGAGGTGAGAGGAGTGGTGAGAGAAGGTGCAGAAGCCTTCATTTACAGAAAAGGGGATTCTTCCAAAAATGGTTTATGTGCTTTGCTCTGTGTGACAAGTTGTCACCTCTGTACTGGTTGCTTTCCAAGGCCAAGGAAGCCCAGGATGACCTGGTAAAGACCAAGGAGGAGCTGCACCTGGTGATGACTGCCCCTCCACCCCCACCGCCCCCCGTCTATGAGCCAGTGAGCTACCACGTGCAGGATAACCTGCAGGAGGAGGGCACGGAGTACACGGGCTACAGCGCTGAGCTGTCCAGCGAGGGCATCATGGATGACCGCAACGAGGAGAAGCGGATCACCGAGGCTGAGAAGAATGAGCGGGTGCAACGGCAGCTGATGGTGAGGGGGCGGTGGGGGTGTAGACAGGGTGGGGTGGGGTGGGGGGAAACCATTTCCCCCAGTTCCCGCTGCTCCTGGGTCCCCCTGAACTGTGCCACCTCCGCTTGCAGACCCTGACCAGTGAGCTGTCCCAGGCCAGAGATGAGAACAAGAGGACCCACAATGACATCATCCACAATGAGAATATGAGGCAAGGTCGGGACAAGTACAAGACGCTGCGGCAGATCCGTCAGGGCAACACCAAGCAGCGGATTGATGAGTTCGAGGCCCTGTAAGGCCAGGGTGCAGGGGCTCGCTGTCAGGCTCTGGAGCCGGTGTGGGTAGTTTTGTAAATCTAGGGAACCCCCCCCCTCCTCCCCCGTCGTGTTCCAGGTCCTTTAACAAGACAGTAGTTGTTTCAGTGGGAATGTTCTGGCGCTGGGATCGATGGGCGCTTCCATGGTTTCTTTTTCCCAATTGTATCATAGTGCCAAACAGGCCTGATTTTATTATCACTTGTCAATCACTTCCTGTTCTGTGCTTGCAGCAGGACGGACTGAAGTAGGGAAGATGCTGTCAAGTCTGAGTTAACAAACCCCATGCTGACATGTGCGACGCGAGATATGCAGTGTGTTTAAACCACACCATGGCTTAGACTCCGTGCCATATTACTTTGTTTGGAATTGGCTCAAATTGATTTTTTTGATTTCTAGGAAGAATTCCTTTGTATATTTGTTTTTTGAGAGGTGAAAATTTTGAAAACAGACTAAAGCACTCACACACATGCACACGCGGTGATTTTTCTTGTGTTCCTTTGTACACAGAGGACACTTCAGCCTTGGACAAACTTGTTGGCTTTTTGGGTTTTTTGTTCATTTGCTTAACAGTTAGAGGGCTACATTGTTGGACTCACACCTAATTAATGATCAGCTGTAGAGGATAGTATTTATATATGTGACAATATGGGTTTGTAACATTAGTTTAAAAAAGGGAAAGTTTCATTCTGTATATTTTGTTACCTTTTACAGAATAAAAGAATTACGTATTAAAAACCATGTAACCATGGCACTTGATCTGATGTGACCTGAAGTGGTAATGAGGGGGATTAACTGCTGTAATCACATCTGTAAAAATGACTTGTCTTTGAGTGTTCTGTGTGCATGTAATTGTGCACATTTCAGTTTCCTATCTGAGCTTATTTGCAAAATATACACATGCTGTGTGGATAATTCAGACTCCAGCTATGAAGGGACTCTTCCAACCTGGTGTTGTCTCCACAAGAAGAACCCATTCTGACCTAGCCAGTTGTCTCCCTCATCCCTGCGAACCTGCTGAAACATCAGCTCTCGCTCACTTTTCATGCTCGGCTGTGTCCTCTTCCTTTTTGGGTAAGAGCTGTGTTCAGATGAACCCCACACCACAGATTTGAGAAATAAAAGATGTGCAAGGCAAGAGGTGGCAGTGGGTGTGTCCTTGCGTATTGGGGCAGGAGGGCCCCTCCTCTCTATACAGCCGGGGGGTGGGGGGGCAGTGCTCCGTGGGATCCTGGGTGCTGACCAACCCAAAATGGGAGTCCCTCCAGCAAGCAGAACAAGAGGGACCGAATACCTACCAGTAGTTCTCCTTCAAATGCATAGAACAAGGCCATAATTTCCACTATTTGATTAAGAACAGGAGGACAGAGGTAACAAACCTTTATTCAAAGCACAGAAACCAGACAGTCTTATTTATGTAATATCAGCAAGTGCTGTGTTGAACATAAATACAGACAGGGCTATGGAAGAGGGTCCGTGCCCCGTGCCAGAGCTGCAGACAGTGTCCATGCTCCACAGGGACTGTGCCAGCCATGTGTCCACACCCATGCCTCCAGCCAACCTTCCTGCTGCAGACTGGAACTCTGGCTTCAGTGCAGGACGAGTGTCATGTCTGTCCACAGATTGGGGCTAGAAAGAACTTTCTGCCACTGGAGCTCGGACTGTGAGCACATGTCCCTGCCACCAGCTACGTTTTCCCCTGTGATGGGAGTGAAGTGACAAATTAGTGTGATGGGTGATGTGCGGGCCACCTTACCCACCCTCTTTTTTTTTTTTTTTTTTTTAATTTTTATTTATTTATGATAGTTACACAGAGAGAGAGAGGCGCAGAGACACAGGCAGAGGGAGAAGCAGGCTCCATGCACCGGGAGCCCGACGTGGGATTCGATCCCAGGTCTCCAGGATCGCGCCCTGGGCCAAAGGCAGGCGCCAAACCGCTGCGCCACCCAGGGATCCCTTTTTTTTTTTTTTTTAATTTTTATTTACCTCTTCTTTTTAAAATGACCAACTGTTTAAAAGTGTTTTTAACCTCGACTTAGGACCATTCGAAAATGCCAACCACTGATGAGGATGAGCAAGACCTTCCACCCCAACGCCATGCTCAGAACAGTACACAGCAGGCATTCATTCCTAAATACTGTGTAGCCTCAAGAGTCCAAAGCTGCTGCCTTTCATATAGTTTGAAAGGAGAAGACCTATCCTGTGGGTTGGCTCTTCAAGGGGACTGGACGATCTTAACACATTACAATGGCTACGGATTGGTGG
Organism: Canis lupus dingo; assembly: GCF_003254725.2. Lineage (NCBI taxonomy): Eukaryota > Metazoa > Chordata > Mammalia > Carnivora > Canidae > Canis > Canis lupus. Next base: position 48,156,171 of record NC_064243.1, on the reverse strand, counting down.
GGTGGTCTGAGACCTGGGGCCAGGTTTGCAGACATCCGTTATAGAAAGGGGGGTTGTGTTGTGCCTTGGACAGTATTTCTTCTATTTGAGAATGAAGGGAGGGCAGAGGGAGAGGGCAACAAGCAGACTCCCTGCTGAGCAGAGAGCCTGACATCATGACCTGAGCTGAAATCACGAGTTGGATGCTCAAGCACATGAGCCCTCCCAGGTGCCCCTGGACACTGTTCAGAGGTTCTCACAGTTGGAGGTCCTGGAGATGTGTGTGGGTCTTTCTGGTTAGCACAGTGTTTGAGGGGCACCCCTAGTGGGCAGGCCCTCCCCACAGAAGGCTGTCCCCCACACAAGGCCTGCAGCACCCAGTTGAGCAGTGCTGAAAAGGCAGTGTCCCTCTGTCCCACTCTTACTGAAATACTTTCTGAATTGCCATGTGTTTGGATTAAGAAGCTATTTTCCTTTAAGAAATTAATCCTTTTATGATTGACACCAGAAACAAAAGCAAATACTGTACCTGGCCCATTCTGAGGCCTGTAGTTTTTGTTTCTTTAGCAGATCTAAATCTGATCTAAATTGTTTAAATACTTGGCCGTATTACTGCTCAATTGTAGAGCAAGAGCTAGATGTGGCAATCTCCATTTACAGCAAGTTAGGCCATTTCCACGCCAGTTAAATCACCAGCCGTCGCGGAAGCCTTATTAAGTCCTTTCTGTGTCCACCACCACGAAAGATACTCGTGGAGTATAAACCATGCTACTTGGGCCCACGAAGTATCTCAGACTTACTAGAACCCAGCCTGGCTTCCCCCAGCAGGCGGTCGCTCACACCAAAGATGGCCTGGTCCCAGACGGTTAATTCCAGGCTTGACTGTCTCAGCTGGGAAGGGCTCACGCCATTGAACACGAAGGAGTGCTGCCACCGGGGACAAGCCTGCTTCTTCGCCACGGGGGACTTTAGCTTCAGTTTGTGTTGGTCTGGCAGAGTGAGACAGCTGCAGGAGGGAGACAGACCACAGTCTTCGAGTGCCCAGCCCAGCACCCTCCCCTGGCAGCGCTTGCCATCGTGAGACCCAAGGCTACATTCAAAAGAAAAATCCCGAGCCAGGAGGGAGAATGCAAATTGCCATATTGGCCATGTGACCTCTTGCAAGGATGTTTCGGATTCTGCCCCAGATGTTAAGGGTCATTTGGGATTCTAGATCATGGTGGTCGGGACAATGTTCTTGTCTTAATCCCTCCTTGGGATGCCGACCACCAGGCAACGCATAGCTTACACCTGCTACCCGGGGACCAGGACTCTGAACACACATCTCTCATTTTAACTCTGTTCTCAGGAAATAAGTTCAGAAGGGCCACAGGACTTGCCCAAGGCCCTCTGATAAGTGGCGGCATGAGGACAGGAACTCAGAGCTTGGCATAGTAAGCCATCATTTCCCATCATGTCACTGACGGAGGACACGGCAATTCTGTGTAATAATTAATGATACTTGCTTTACGTCTAGAGGTGAACACACATGTAGCCAATAAGAATGGAATAAGTGGAGTCCGTCTTCCTGTTAATCCAGGAGGAGATGCTAAGGCAAGGGCATATGTACCAACCACGCTGCTCTGTCTGAGCTCTGAGTCAGAAAATGCTGATGTAATAACAAGGACCGATAAGATCTGGGTTTCGGGTTAAAATGCAGTGTTCCAAATCTAGCCTTGGCAGGTCCAACTCCCATGAATTCTTGAAAATTGGAGTCTTTAACCCATTATGTGGGATTTTCATAGGAAAGCTAAAATACAAGTTTAAAATGGCTTATGCTCGCTATACTTTATATAGAAAGTGGAATGCTGCATATATATACAGTTTATCAGTAAATAGTTGATTGAATAGAATACTTACCCCTTAACAAAGGAGTTGAGGGTACCATCTGACCGCACAGGCAAATTCTTGGCTCCCAGCACGACCAAACAAAGCTGACCGTTGGGGGATGGCCAATCAGTCCCTGGAAGGAAAGCTGGCATTTGCTGTGAGCTCTACATCTGCACATGGCATGCATGCAATGCCACCACCCTAAAAGTGAGAGCTCAGAGAGGGTGTGGTACAGCTCTGAGCTGTAGGACAGAGAGGAAGAGGAATGTATCTGCTGTGGGGAGGCTCTGCTGGCCCTGCTCACGTGCTGTCCAACAAGGCCAGTGTGGTGACAGAATGGAGGGGTCACTAGAATTCTGGGAAGCTGCAGAGATAATAAGGGATCCAAGAAGAGGAAGGATAGAGGTTCTAGTCTAGTGCAGGGATGGTTTTTTGGCAAAGTAGGGGCCCAAAGACCTCTATTAGGGGGTGGCAGTGACCACAGAGGCTGCTGGCCCGCTGGTGGCCCCGTGAGCTCTGGCAGCAAACTTTTCCTTTTCCAAGCAAACGAGATCACTAAACACATCATGGAATTGTGTGTGCTTTCTTCACCTTCATCTCCTCCATACACTCCACTGTATTTAACCTTATGAAATGTTCTATAAAGTCGCTGAGAGCCTGTCCTTGATCCCTTCTCTTGCTGGGCAACAGCTCATGTAACCTGGGATCAAAGATGCACTCACTCAGAGCCCTGCAGGCCCCAGGGCTATGAGGTGCACTCTTGAGCCACACTCCCAACTAACACTGGTGGCCATGGGAGCACCCTCTTCCAGAGGGGTGGCAGCGGAAGGGTTTGCTCCAGAGAGGCAGTCCAAGCTGCGCCCCCTCCCCCCACCCACCCAGGAGGAAAGCCCCAGAACTGGTGTCCTAAGAGCCCTGCAAAGTGGGCACCAAAGGCCTGGCCTGCTTGGGTCCCTCATATCCCTTATAGACCATCTGTTCTACGAACCCACTGTCCAGGCTGAGTGTCAACACATCTTGGAAAGTTGCTGGAGTGTTGCAGCATTAGTGGGTTGCAGAAAGGGAATGCTCAGCCCACCTGCTGCTCCAGGCTTTGGAGACAGTGACATAATAACAGATGCACATTCTCAGGACTGGAGGCCACCTACCTTCTAGGGCCTCCTGGAACTTTCTGGGCCCTGCAGGGAAGACCAGTTTGGCCCGGACTGCTAGTTCTCCATTATTCGGAAGAATGCTGTCATCAACTTTCTCTGCCTGGGGGCAAGAGACAGAACTCAGAGGCAAGATTCCTCCGCCTCCAGAACCTTCTGGGCTCCTCTGATTGCCCCATTTCCCAACCCAACCCACCCATTCACCCCTACAAAGCCTCTGCAGGCTGGGGAGTAGCCTGGGGTAGAGTGGACATGCCCATGGTAGGACTGGCTTGTCTTCCATTTGTGGTGACTCCATTCCCACCCCAGCCGCCCACTTGGCTGCTTGGGCCAGTGTGGGGGCTCAAAGGCCCTGGCACATTCCCATAGGATGGTCCTAAGAAAACCTGCACACAGCCCGAGTCTGAAGAAAATAAAATAAAATTGAGCCCCTCCAGGTCAGTGGACTCAGCAAGAAGTCCCAGAAGAGGGTGCGGCTGGCCCCTGTCTACACCATCGTGTCTCTTCTTGGTCTCCCTGCTGCCTCCCAGGAAGGAAGCTGGCACTCAGAGGAGATAAAGCTGCCTCTACCCTCAGCTTCTGGAAAACCTGTGCTAACCCCCTGGGCCCCTCCTGTCACCAAAAGGGCAGGCCTGTAAGCAGGAGGCTCCCATCCGGGTGTTGGTGGGAGGGGTGGTCACTGTCTACTAGCTGGTGTTAGGAAGACATCTTATAGCCTGGCACCTCTGCTCTTCCTCTTGCCACCAGCCTCGTCGGCAGCTAGTCTTGAACTGCAGGGGGTCCTACAGGGAGAAGACGGGCAGGGCACCCAAGTACAGGATCCTGGGGGAAAGTACATCTGTCAGGGAAAATCATGAAGAAGGAAAATCAGAAAAGCCCTCATGGAGGAGGCGGGGTCTCCACTAAGTCTTGGGGGGGACCTTGGATAGAAGAAAGTGTTCGCAGCCGACATCCCAAGTGACGAGTGAGGACAGACTAGGCTCTGAGAAGGGGGAGCACAGGGTGCGGGGTATGGATGCGGAGGCCGTGCAGAGGAACCTAGAGGGAAGGTGGCAGGAGAGGGGGGCCAGGAGGGCTTCCAGGAGGAGACAGTAGCGGGAGATCAGAGACATTTGTCATTTCTAGGGGATGACGGAGCCCACGCTTCCTCCTCCCCCACTACCGCACATGTCCTCTCTCCCAATCTTGGATCTTGGCACAGAAAGCACAAAGCACTTTGCCCCAAGAAATGCGAACTTTCCCCCCAGGCTCTCCCCTCCCCTGCGCCTGTGAGCAGGCCCTCAATCAGCTCCTCGCTCCTGGCCGCCGTGGCCTCCCAGCGCCTGCCCCTCCCCTAGCCCCTGGCCCAGCCTGGCCACTGGGGAGTCCCAGCCAGGCAAGCACGCTGTGTCCCGGGGCCAAGGCTCCCCTGGTAGGTTGTCTTGGCTCCAATCCCTTTGAAAAGTGAGTTTTGTTTTCACGGTGGGGGTGGGGTAGCGCAGTCACCTTGGCCCTCAGCGGATACCAGCAGAAACACTGTGTCGTGCTATCTTCAAAGTCCCATGTGGCCAGAGGGATGGTCACCTCTCCAAGAAACACCCTCCGGGTGAGAGTGCCCAGGTGCCATACAGAGACCTGCAGCCACCGTGTCGCCAGCTGGGCAGGCTCCACCTCGTACTGCAAAGTCAGAGCAGCGCCAGTGAGTCTGGGTCCCTGGCCCACGGCACCCTGCACCCACAGCCCCCTGCACCCACAGCCTCTGGGAACCCACAGCCCCCTCCCCGCCGGGCCCACTAGAGCCTTCCTCCTGTAGGCTGGTGACCGTCTTGGTGTGGTCAGGGTGAGCTGAGCCAATTGGAGGGGTGGGTGGGCGGTCCCTGCTTTCTCCAACTCAGAACAACCTCTCCACCAGCCTGGCTAGGGGGAAAGGCTGGGCAGGGGCAAAGTCCCCTCCCACAGTCAAGATCTGTCCCCAAGGCAAGGATGAAAGTCCTCAACCAGCTGAGGTCAAGATCTGTTCCTGCTCAGGATCTGAACTTGCCTGGCCAGGGTTGTTCAAAAATACTGAAAGCTAGGATTTTTTTTGTTTTGTTTAATGTAAAACATGAGTTATTAGTGTGGGCATTTATTTGCCTAGAAGGACAAGGCCCTTGGAGGGCATGCGGGGCCTGGGCCTGCGCTCAGGGTCACAGGGAGCTGTTTCTTCACCATCCCCGCAAGACCCCCCCCCCCCCCCCCCCCCCCCCCCGCCCCAGGAGCCTCAGCATAGCCAGAGAACAAGAAAGCTGGTCCCCTTCTCCCTCCAGGTAAGGAGGACTAGAGGCCAAAGGCCCCAAGTGAGAGTGCTCCCCACCCCAAAGGCCAGCGTCTCAGCCAGGCTTCCCAAGAGCCTGTTCCAAGTTGTTCCTTGGATTTTCTCAACAATGAACAGAAGTTACAGTTTACTGAGCCTTTGTACCAGGCTTTTAGTTACATTGCTCCTTAGCTTCCAGAAGCATCTCCAGAGGGCAGTGCGAGCAATCACCAGTTTGCAGGGGAAACACCAGGCTCAGAGCTTGTAGCTCTCCTGGGGCACTGCATCCTGGCTCCTCCAGGTACCTGCCTGTCACACTGCAGGCCGAGACCTTCGCACCCACTCAGAGCGGCTGCATTGGTTTCCGTGAGCCTCACTGAGCACTGTTAGGTTAGTGCCCTTCCAGCTGATGAACGACAGGGAAGAGACAGGTGTGTGGAGAAGCTGTAACCTGTCTCCCTCGGCCTCCCAAATAGCCCTGTCTGCCCTGCTACATCCCCCCCCCCCCACCCAGGCCAGCAAACCCTGGGTGGCCAGGCTGCCTTCCCCACCTGCCCCTCCTCTTCTTCCCTCTGGGATTATCTGTACCCATTGTGCTCAGAAACCACATCCCTCTATCACCTTGGGCTGATTTTTAGTGGGTTTCCCTGAAGTCCATTGCCCATTTCTTTTTTTTTTTTCAGTCTTTTTCTTTTTTTAAAAATTTTTATTTATTTATTCATAAGAGACACAGAGAGAGAGGCAGAGACATAGGCAGAGGGAGAAGCAGGCTCCCTGCAGAGGGCCCGATGCGGGACTTGATCCCAGGACCCTGGGATCACTTCCTGAACCAAAGGCAGATGCTCAACCACTGAGCCACCCAGGTATCCCTAATCTTTTTCTTAAAAAGATTTTTTTTAAGTAATCTCTATACCCAACATGGAGCTCAAACTCACAACCCTGAGATCAAATTTCTGCGCTCTACCCCCTGAGCCAGCCAGGCATCCGTGGCCCTTTCTGACTCTGCCCTGCATTCCTTAGTCTGTCTTTAAACTCAAAACTCACCCGGTTGTTCCCTCCACCCTGTTGCCCAGGCTGACAGCTCCTGGCACTGCACCTGCTCCCTCGGAGAAAGAGCTGTCCCTGGGAGGGCAGCTGCCTGGCCCCCACGCCCGCCCTCCTGGGGCAGTTGCGTGATCTCCATGCACCCCATGCACGGGGCAGCCCTGCTTCTCAGGGGTCCTCACACACAAGTGGCCCTCCTCTGACAAACAGGGCTATTCCTTTTGATTGAGTGAACTGCCTTTTAAGCAGACCTTTCCCCCATCACCCTGTTACGCCCACAAGGCAGTCCGTGCAGGCGGTGGGCTCACTACCCAGCCCCAGGAACACAGACAACAGCTATATGGAAGCACCCAAAGTCTCCAGGTCAAGTGTTGCGTTTCCTCCTTCCAAGGCCTCCTAAGGGGCCTTCGAGGGGGGTACCAGCACCCCTTGGAGTGCAGGAAGGCTGCCCATGGAGTGCTCTGCTTAGAAAATCTTGAGGATTGGTTTCTAGACTTTAGAATAAATGACAGACATGGATTCTCTTCAATGTACCTGGAGAGTTTCCCAGGACAACCTAAAAATCCACAAGATATTGGGTAAAATCAATGAATTAAAAGTTTAGGAGATTTCCTTGAGATTCTGCATGTATTTTAAATAAAGTGGTTAAAAGTTTAAAAATCAAACCAAATAATATCTAAAACAAACTCAATCCTCTCCTTCATCTCATTTCATAAAATGTGAACTATTTGTTTACCTGTTTAGTACACAACACCTTCATTCAACTTACAACGGGTGATTTTAGATATAACTTAAAATGTGAGAGGGGACACATAGCTTTTTAAAGCTCTTTCAGCAGGTACGTGAGCAAAACCACACCAAGACCAGGGTCTACTGACTTGCTACCAGAGGGGTCTCTGATAGCGATGCCCTGGGCCCCACCCATACCTGCTGAATCATAGCATATTTTTTTTTTGAAAAATCCTTTGAGGGAAGTCCTATGACCATAAATCTGGTGAAGGACCGCTAGTCCACCGTGAGTTAGACCTGTAATTCTGATTGCACCATAAGCCTCAGTTTTCTCCTTGGTAAGCAAAGATTCTAATACCTAGCTCAGGGGTATTTAAAGCACTTGGCCACAGCAGAGACACAGAAAACAATGGCTTTTATTATTAACCAATGGGACTCCTGCCAGATGGCCAGACAGTCCCTGGCTGGGAGTTCAGAAATACCCCTACTTGCCAAGGAAGGCAAACCAAGCCCTCTCCTTGTACAGACTTGATACATGGAATCCCTGGGCTAACCAGCCTTGACTGGGTACGTCCCTGTGCATCTGGACTGTTCTTCCAGCTTACAGCCTCCTACATCTCTGCCAGACATTGTCTCCAACTGTCCACCCTAAATTGCCATAGTCGCTCCCTATATCACAAATCATATGTCTTAGCACCAAAGAAAGTGAAAAACCAAACAATTCCTCTACAAAATGTTTTTCATAAGATGACTACTTTTCTTTCAGGGGTGCCAGGGTGGCTCAGTCAGTTAGGCATCTGCCTTTAGCTCAGGTTGTGATCCCAGGGTCCTGTGATCCCAAGACCAGCATGGGGTCCCCTGCTCAGCAGGGAGCTTGCTTCTCCCTCTGCCTCTGCCCCTCCCCCTGTTCATGCGCACGCTCGTGCCTTCTCATCTCAAACAAATAAAATCTTTACAAAATAAAGAGGACTACTTTTCTCATAAAATAAGAAGAAACCTAGGTGTGCCAGATGATTACAATAAAGCAGCACTTTCATGAAAGTAGTAACTCAGTAGTTCAGGGTGGTCTGCTTGAGAGTACCTCTCTGAGGGTCGTAAAAATTGAACAGGACAAACCAATTTTAGAGATTGAGAGGCAGCCAGGTCCTTTTTCACCATTTTCTCAGAAATCATTAACCAAAAACCATTCTCAAGTCTGGCAGACTCTGCACTTTTCCTGTACAAAGGCTGACATTTATTTTCCACCAACTTGCCACTGATTGACAGAGCCTTACAGAAACGTATAAGTGTCTGTACTTATATTTAACTGACTCAAGACTTTGGAAGAACATTGTGCTGAACTCTGGCCCCACGTGCCCAGCCTGGGATGGAGAGACTTAGCACATGGGTATTTGTCCAGCAAGTACCTTCAAGGTCTCCTGAAAGGTTGGGTCCACTGTGTTCTTTTGGATTCCAGTCTTGCGTTTTCCCTGGGAGGATCTGTCAGGCAGCAGATAGGTCTTTACGTACCTAGTGGCCAAACACAGACGGAACAAAGTGATAGCTCAGGAAGGGGGTGAGGGGAAGGAGACAGGGGCTCAGGAGGAGGATCATATATCAGCATTTTCTTTACCCTGCTTCCCACTAGATTTGGGGTTGACAGAAAGGGCTTGGTGGCCTCCCCTGACAGAGAACAATGCCAGCTTCTGGTTTACATGGTCTCTGGAATGTTGCTGGGGGTGTGAAGCTCCCTTGCTTTCTTCATGCCCTACGCCTAGCATCCACATCGCTCATGACCTGCCATTTGGTGAACCAGAGGCTGCGTTGTTGAGGTTCCACAGGTGGCAGATTCTCTAATCTGCCTGGATGCGGAGGTCCTGGGCCAGCTTGTCTTCCCTACACTTATCACCTCCTCCAACCCACCAAAAAAAAAAAAAAAAGTGGAACTAGAAAGTATATGCTTCACCTTTTACTGTTCCCTTGTGGGGACTCTCTACATGCATTCTGCTTATCCCCTGAAATCCTGTTCTAGACTGAGCCCTCCAGTGAGGTCCTGACACTGCCCTTTCTGGCACCTCTGGCAGCTTTAAAAAAAAATAAATTAAATAAATAAATAAATAAATAAATAAATAAATAAATAAATAAATAAATAAATATTTATTTATTCATTCATTCATTAATTCATTCATTCATTCATGAGAGACACACAGAGAGAGAGGCAGAGACACAGGCACAGGGAGAAGCAGGCTCCATGCAGGGAGTCCAATGTGGGACTCAATCCTGGGACTCCAGGATCACACCCTGAGCCGAAGGCAGAGGCTCAACCACTGAGCCACCCAAGCACCCCTCCTCCGGCAGCTTTAGTGATGGCAGTGATTACTGATTCTGGTAACCGTTGTATCCTGTGTTTTTATCCATTCTGACAATGTCTGCCTCTTAACTGGAGAGTCTAGATCATTTACATTGGAAGTAATTATTGATAAAGAAGGATTTGCTTCCGTCATTTGTTATTTGTTTCTGTACACCTTCTAGGTTTGGTGTCTCTCATTTACTTCAGTACTGTATTCATTCTTCTGTATTTATTCACTTTTGAAAGATTTATTTATTTATTTGAGAGAGACACTGACCTTGAGCATTCTCATGAATAGGGGGAAGGAGCAGAAGGAGAGGGAGAGAATTTCAAGCAGACTCCCCACTGAGCACAGAGCCCTAGGCAGGGCTTGATCCCACACCTTGAGATCATGATCTGAGCCAAAATCAAGAGTCAGCTGTTAAACCAACTGAGTCACCCAGGTGTCCAATTCTTTTGTATTTAGCTGAATTTTGTGATGAAATGTTAAATTTTGATTCTCATTTCTTTTTGTATATATTCTGCTGTTTTCTTTGTGCTTACCAGGGGGATTAAATTTCATATCCTAGAGGTATAGCACTCTAATTTGAATTTATATCATCTTAACTTCAACAGCAAACAAAACTTCTGCTCCTTCATAGTGCCAGCCTCACCTCTTTGCAATGCCAAGTTTGCAGAATTACACCTTTCTACACTGGTGTGACCAAAATCACAAACTAGTCATTCTTTTAAATGCAATAGTCTTTTAAAATTAGGTCAAAAACAGAGTGTGGTGGGCAGCCCGGGTGGCTCAGCGGTTTGGTGCTGTCTTCAGCCCAGGGCCTGATCCTGGAGACCCGGGATCAAGTCCCATGCCTGCTTCTCCCTCTGCCTGTGTCTCTGCCTCTCTCTCCCTCTCTGTGTGTCTGTCATGAATAAATAAATAAAATCTTAAAAAATAAACAGAGTGTGGCATTACAAACCAAAGTAACAGCAATAATAAGAGACAAATAGTTTTAAAAAATATATTAATCTCTTAAGTCACATGGAAAACAAAGGTGGAAGTACATAGCACTGTTAAATAATACTAGCTTCACCTATACTAACTTCATTCACCCTGCAGGGCTCCCTCAAGCATTTATTTCTCACACAACAAAGTCCTTCACCTTTTGATTATCTGAGAATGTCTTAGTTTCTCCCTTGCTTTTGAAGCATAGTTTTGCTGGATATAGGATTCTTGGTTGACATGGGGTTTTTTTTCCCCTTTAGCACTTTAAATATATCTACTGACTGCCCTCTGGCTGCAAAGTATCTGATGAGAAATCTGCTGCAAGTCCTCCTGAGGGCTTGGATGGGAAGGGATCCCAACAACCAGAGATGCCACAATGGCCACCTGCCTCTGGGTCTGCATGTCTGGGATTAGAAGCAGCAGGGATCCCTGGATGGGAAGGGATCCCAACAACCGGAGATGCCACAATGGCCACCTGCCTCTGGGTCTGCATGTCTGGGATTAGAAGCAGCAGGGATCCCTGGATGGGAAGGGATCCCAACAACCGGAGATGCCACAATGGCCACCTGCCTCTGGGTCTGCATGTCTGGGATTAGAAGCAGCAGTCTGCTGTCAGAGCACACATCTCTGATATTTGGAGGACAAAAGCCTCTTTTTGCCCATGCTGACTCCTGTAAGCTGTGTGTAAGCTGCTCTGGGAACACTGGCATGGTTGCCTGCCATGTGGCTGGGAGCGGGGAGATGGAGAGCTGCTATTATGCTAAGAGCTGAAATTAACTGAAATTAACCCAATGTGCCATCCAAGCCTTCCACTGGAAGTTACAAGCCTTCAATAGACTGCAGTTCCAAAACAGTGCCATCAGACACCTTCTACCAGTGCAGTTGATGTCTTACAAGGGGAGACAGCTTCCTGGCACTTCCCACCTGCCACCTTCCCAGAATCCTCTCTGGGCTGTTTTTCCTTTAAAAAGTATTGAGTTTTGTTCTAGGAGGCATTTCACTGACAGGAAACTCAATCTGACCCTGTCAAGGCTTGGTGTTGCTTAGGTAGGGTGAGTTGAAGTAGCCCCCACTCTGGGGTCAAGCAGCCGTACCACTGCAGCCCACTGAATGCCTGGCGGTCCAGCAGTCCCCACTCTGGCTGGTTAGAGCTCCCATCTCCCTCAGCACTGTGCCACACCCAGTGGCTCACCACCCCCAGTAACCAGGCTGTGATAGACTTCATGACATCTTGTCCTGCATATGAGCTCTGAGTATTTGGCCAAAGCTCCAGGAGGGTCCCCATGTGGATTTACAGGTCTACTTCGTGACTCATCTGCTTAATATTTGTTGAATGTTTATCATGTTCTAGACACTGTTCTGAAGGCTCACCATGGGCAAATTCAAGGAAACACCACAGCAATCCTTTGAAGTAGGTTCTATTATCATCCCGTGTTACTGTGAGGTATTAGGAGATTGAATGACCTGCCTAACAAAGTCAAACCACATAAATGGTGGACCAGGGTTCAATGTCCATACTCTCAACTTCCTCACTATAGTCCTTTTGAGAATTACAAGAGGGGCACCTGGGTGGCTCAGTGGTTGAGTATCTGCCTTGGGCTCAGGGCTTGACCCAGGGGTCCTGGGATTGAGTACCGCATCAGGGTCCCCACAGAGAGCCTGCTTCTCCCTCTGCCTACGTCTCTGCCTCTTTCCATTTGTCTTACTGAATGAATAAATAATTTTTTTAAAAGAGAATTATAAGAAAGGCTCAGCATGTGTGAACAGTGACAGTCAGAATAAGTGTCTCTGATAGGACTGGTCAGGAGTCTGAAGAATGGACAGAATTATGGTTGCTACTTGTGGGAGTCGTGTAGGGAAAGTAATCACAACACAAAAATGAGGAAAGCCTCTCTTTGGAAAAAGTCAGGGGATAGCTTTGGAATAATGACTATTCCAATTTTTCTGGAGCAAAAGGTATAAGTTGGGGGAATAAAAGAAGTTAAGAAACTTCTAGGACTAGAAGGACCCTGTTACGGAGAACCATAGTGCTACAGCAATACATGTCATCCATACTGCATTGAGGAGCTACTGAAGGTTTCAGAGCAGAGGAGAGTTTGGTGAGACCAACAATCCATTTCCTTTCCCTAGCTAGTAATTAAAAACAGTGCGCTCAAAGTTTTCTGTGTAGGAAAAAAGAAAGGCAAAGATGTGATCCTCACTTGAAACCATACACAGAAAACCAATTCCAGTTCTAATGTGAAAGGATCTAAGTATGAAAAAAACTCTAATAGACAAAAATAAAGAAGGATGTCTTTATAACCTTCAGGTAGGATTTTTCTATAGACTCAAAATATAGACATTTTAAAGGAAAAGACGGATAAATTTGACATCAGATTCTCTTCAAGAAAAGCCATCATAAACAATGTTAGAAAACAAGTAAAAACTAGAATATATATATATAATACATATAATCAATGAAGAGTCATATTCAAAATGGGTTTTTAAAAACCCCCACATTCTTGTAAATAAACACAAAAACAACAAACAACCCAATAGAAAAATGCCAAAAGAAACAAATGGGAAGTTCACAGAAGGAGAACCCTATGTGTCTAATGCATCTATAAGATGTTGCTTATCTCTGTTAGTAATCAGGGAAATGCAAGCTAAAATGAGGAGGTATCAGTTCATATCAATTGGAAAAAATTTTTAATCTGTTCAGGATTATGTGAGATAGATTTTTGGCTTGATTTTTCCTCTATGAGAAGTCAAATTTCCCAACACCATTCATTGAAGTTCATCTTTTTCTGCACTGATTTCTAATAGTCCCTTGATCCTAGAAGTGCCCAAGTAGGCTATGGTCTGCATCTGGACTCCTGATTCTGCTCGACTGACCTCCTTATCTATCCTTGCATCAATAACCCATTGTTTGAATTACAACAGCTTCAAAATAATTCTCAATAGGTCTTTTTAGTTCTGTTCTTTTAAACAATTGTCTTGGTTATTTTGGGACTCTAACTTTCCGTATAAACTTTAGACCCAGTATGCTTTTCATCTAATGTCAAAACTTAGAAAAAGAAACTTACGGATTGCACTTTTTCTTCTTTTCCTCTCCATAGGCAAGATTCTTACAGGCCTTGATGCATATTTCTAAAGAACAGGTTTTGAAGCAATAGCGAATGGCAAACTCTATTTCTCCGCTAACATTAGCATTGTCAAAATTGCCCATCTCTGTACAAGTGCTGTTAATGCTAATTAGACTTGCCTGAAATCAAGAATAAGAGATATAATAAATTACTTCACAGTTAATTTATTTGTTGCAGTTCTGGTTTCAAGATATCAAATTAATCAAAATTCACACAAACCATACATCCTGACTCATAGTAAGTTAATAATACATCAGCTTGTATTTGCCAAAATAAGTTGCCACATATTCTGTCCTAAGGAGATGGGAATTCCTCAGAAAGTCTGGTCTTGCCCAGATACGGTGTTTGCCTAGCAATAAAGGTTACACAATCTCATTCTTTAACATAAATCAGTTGGGATGAAGTGGATTATCTCCTGTGCAATTCTGCAAAGATAAGTCTCAGGAGGGCAGATAATACTCGTGGCAGGAACAGCCGTGTGGAAAGCAGCAGAGCAGGGGTGCTAAGTACCATGATTGGGAATCAGATACAGTTGGATTCCATTTTTGTTCTGCTACTCATTAGCTGTGTCAAGGTCTAAATGGAAAAATTAATACCAGCCTCATAGGGTTATGGTAAGAAGTAAATGAATAAAATGTGTAAAGTATGTAGTCAAAGACAACAATAAATTCTGTTTAAATTTTCATGGGTGCTTAAACAAAAAATAAAACTGCCACCATAAGTTAGGATGCTGTGAGCTTCGGTGATGTAGATAAGTAGCGTGGAATGCCCGTGCCTAAAACACAACCAAACCCCTATAACACTATTAAATTTGCTTAAATATTTGTCCCATTCCCAGGCAAAAATCTCAGGGCTGATTCTATAAAAATAGGGAAGCCAGAATGATTTCCACTTCTAATTTCCAGTGAGTTCCTCCACGCTGCAAAACATTGTGGGAAGAAACTAAGAAGAAAGTCTCAGGCTTTCTCTCTCATTAGAGAGAGAGCCAAACCAAACCAAACTAACAACTCATCAGAGGACCTGAACCTGAATTAACTAACACCAAGAACACAACCAATTCCACCGCATCCAGTCACGGGCTCTGATAAATGTCATCTGCCAACACCCATGCAACTGTTAGAATGGAAAACAATCTTTACTTTACATTTTCCACTCAAGAGGGCAAGGAGTGGTAAGACAGCAGGAATCCCTGACATGCAGGGAAGAGGGGATGGCAAGAGATGCTTGCAAAAGGTGTGTGCACTTTTTGCAAGCATAACAGGGGTGATGAATGCAGGGGTGAAACAAACAGTTCCAATCATTAACATGGCATTTGTCCCAGGACACCCCCGCCCTTTGGGCCATGTCAGACTAAGTTGTATTACAGCAATGTTTCTGCCTAGAACGAACAGAAAACTGAATTAAATCACAGGCAGTTTCAAGGCATTATAGAGCTACCAAGACAGGCAGGACACAGGGCCCAAGTGAGAGAAGTGCCATGAGCCTGATGCTCTGAGTTGTGTCTTCCTCTGAGGCATCTGTCCCTGGGCAAGCAGACAGGCCTGGAGGATGGAGAAGTCAGGCCATGGGGCTCAGAAGCCAAGAGCTGGGACTCAAAAACCAGTGTCCCAGGGTCCTGAAGGCATGCTGAGCTTCAGGAGCTAAGTTCACAGAGAAAGTAGAAACGCACCAGTGGGAGACACACTAGGTGCTTCTTTTCCATTCAAGGGATTTGCTGATTCGGAAGCTCTCACTGAGCAGCTGAAAAATGCTTTCAAGGTTCATCTTCCTGGGAAAGCCCACTACAGAGGAGGGGCTTAGTGACTTCCAGACTTTCACTGGGGACCCTTACCCTCACCCCCCAGCTTACTTCCCAGGAGTCAGAGTCAACTGCAAATGGGGTCCTCACAAAGATGGACACCCATCACACCCATCTTTGAGCTTGGAGTGAGCTCAATCAACACCAGGTGGGAGAAGACTGTTCACCTTCACTCTAGCTGTCTGCTCAAAGCAAAAGAACATTCTCTCTGAAAGAGGGTCACACCCACCTCCCCGTGCCACTGGAAGCTGAAAGAGCACAGGGCTCTGTTGGGTCTTGCCGTCCTCTGTATCTCCAGCACCCAGCTCCGTGCCTGGCTCATGGTAGATCCCCGGTAAATATTTATGAAGGGAGTAGAGAAAGCACTTGAAGTACTCTGATTTAGCAGGGCTCTGTGTAAATATCATGGCCTGATGGGGTACGCGGTCTTGGGTCTCAAGGAGCTACAGAATGAAGTAAGAAGACTCACTCGGGTGGTCGTCCTCATCTTAGACAACTTCCTAAGTCATTTAACTGTGGAATCCAGATGGAAACTATTTTTCAATAAAACTACAGGCAGGCAGTAGTTTAATGAACTACAATAACAATAAAATAAAATTGCTGAAAATCAAAGACAAAAAACCGTAAAGGCACAGAAAGAAAAGCTATGCTATCTTTCATGGGGGAAACAGAAAGGGTAGGAGAGGATGTGTCCCCAGCACTGGGGTGTATCACCGGGGCCACTGGCTGCATGCGGGAGGGAAGGTGGAGTAGGTGAGGTACAGGCACAGTGAGGTTAATTTTGGTATTAGGAAGATTAGACAATTCTGACCTGATTCCTTTTTTGGGGGAGGGGGGAGTGAAAAGGGATATTTGTTGAAAATGAGCAAGAGGAGCGGGGTAAAAGATCTGAGTGAGTTTTGAAAGAACTGGAAAAGGTGTGAAATGATCTGAGAGCAGGAAACTGAGCTGCCCAGAGAAACGCATCAGGCCTGGGACGGCTGGCCTATAGGTGACAAAACGGGGCAGATCTGATCCCCACACACTCACACTGGGGGGTGAGGTCCTCCCTACTGAGTGTACAGCTGTTCTGGGGTGGAGAAGGTTGCCCCTGGCGCAGCCAGCTTGCTGCAAGAATTATAATGCATCCAGAAAGCATTAGAATTACTCATCTCTCATTTCATAAGTACATTAGCGGACGTCAAAGTAGGTTGGGATCCACCCAAAAGTTGCACAGTAAATCAGAAGCGGAACTGGAAGGGAACCAAGGTGCCTAAGTCCTTGGGCTATCAGCTTACACTAGCATCTCTGAGTCATGCAGCTACTGTGCCCGCTGAGCCAGGGAAAGTATAGCCTCAGATAATGAAAGGACAGCAGAGCACATCCTTTGGTCAACCGCATTCCTGAGATCATTTATGTCTCTACCACTGTTGCCTTGGGAGGGTTTTCTAGTTCTATTTTCCTTGTAGCCAGAACAGGATCTTGGAACAAGTTGAAACATTGAGCAGCAGCCCATGGAGTCAACCAAAAGGTCCTGGTCCAGAAGAGCAATTAAGAACTCAGTCTGACTTTGATTTGAACCATTGGTGTTGGTGGGGTTTGAAGGAGAAATAAATCTGAGCAAAAGTGAAGGAGATTGACCTTCACAAAAGTGAAGGCAGGCAGAGAGCATTCAGTGACTTTCTCCAAAGGGCACAAGTTGGCTTCTGTAGCTGCAAGCAAGGCTCGATGCCCTTTTCTTTCACAAAGGCAGGAAGGAGGGGTCAACCGAAACCACAGCCACAGTTCACCCTTGAACAACATGGGTTTGAACCATGCAGATTTTCCCAGGAAGCACAGTCCAGTTCTGCAGATGTGTTTCCCCTTCCTTATGATTTTCTTAACATTTTCTTTTCTCTAGCTTACTTTATTGTAAGAATACAGTACATTATACATATAACATTGAACATATGTGTTAATTAACTATATACGGTATTGGCAAGGCTTCCAGCCAACAGTAGGCTATGAGTTAAGTTTTGGGGGAGTTGAAAGTTATACACAAATTTTTGATGGCACAGCGGGTCAGTGCCCCTGCCCATCACGTTGTTCAAGGGTTAACTGCATTCTTTAAAAAGAAAAAAAAAATCCTGATCCAGAAGCACACTGAGAGCACGGTTGTAGAGTGGTCAAGATGGTGGCAATGGAGCCAGAGGCTTTCATTCAGCTCTAGGTCCCGACACCTAGTGGTTGTGTGATCTTGAGCAATATTCTTACCCACTGTAGACTCAGTTTCCTTACCTGTAAAATGGGGTTCTACATCATAAGATTGGGATGAGGCTCAGTTTTGTGGTTTTAGTACATACATATATATCCCCTAAACAGTATATTGGTTAGCTTCACCTGGTCTTGGAATTTATATAATTAGAATTCCTACTGTATATATATTCCTCTACAATTGACTTTCTCTTGATATTGTTTTTTAAGATTTTAATTTATTTATTCATGAGGGACACACAGAGAGAGGCAGAGACATAGAGAGAGAAGCAGGCTCCCTCCAGGGAGCCTGATGTGGGACTTGATCCCAGGACCCTGGGATCATGACCTAAGCCAAAGGGAGATGCTCAACCACTGAGCCACCCAGGCTCTCTGATGTTCTATATTTTAAATTCATCCATGTCATCAGATGTGGTTTGAGTTCATTTGTTGTCACTCCCAAACACTATGCCATTGGATGAATAGGTCATATTCATCCTTTTTGGTTTTTTTTTTTAAATAAAAATACATTAATATGGGTAGGTAGCTAAACATAATACTCTTTAAAAAAAAAAAATCAACGGAGCCAGGGGCGCCTGTGTGACTCAGTTGGTTAAGCATCTCTCATCTGCCTTTGGCTCAAGTCATGATCCCAGGACAGAGCTCTCCTCTGTCCCTCACCTCGTTTGTGCTCCTTATCTCTTGTTCTTGCTCTCTCTCCCTCTCTCTCTCTCAAGTAAAAAAAAAAAAAAAAAATCAGTGGAGCCAGACAAGTTCAGAAATATTGACAGAAAATGAAGGATTCCCACATGCACCTCTGTGTGATGGGCAGAGTGAGCATTTTGAGCCAGTCTCTACTTAGGAGTAACCCAAATGCCATGGTGATATCCCACGTCTCAAATTTATGTTTAAAGAAAATGTATGGGAGGTTGGAGTTTTTACTTCTTTGATTAAAAATCTGCTCTCCCTCAAACTTATGCCAACCTCCATATCTGAGGAGTTCCAATGTCTACTTCATGTGCTCACTCCGGCATCACAACACCTTCTGGCAGGAAAAATGTAAACTTCATGAAAACACTGATATGAATACATTCCTTTTTAGATTTTTTTAAAACAGAAGTATAAACAAAATTAAAAACCAGACAGGAACTCTGATAGGAAGTTTTCTCCTGGAGGAAGTCTAAAAAATGAATGTATGTCTTCACTAAGTTCCACTCCTTCTGATGATTGGACTTTTACTTTTTATTTTTAAAGAAAATTGTTTTTTCCCTTCCCAAACATTACATTTTTATGGGAAAAAATACAGAAAATACAGATGAGACCCCAGAAAAAAAAATTAAGAAAAAAAAATCCCATCATCAAGAGTCAAATTTTGGTGTATTCCTTTCATTTGTTTTGCAATGTCTATAGTATAACCATTTTGTTTTTATAAACATATGCTACTGTAATACTATCTTATAACCTTATATCTTCATTTACCAATGTGTATTTTCTACATTAATATTCTTCAACATTTTTAATAGCTACAAGATATTCCTCTGGATAAATGCACCATAACTTATTTAACTATTGCCCTATTTTGAACATTTTACTTGCTTCTAATTTTTCAAAATGGAAACAGTTATAAGCAATGTTCCCTGGACATCCAGGTACACATTTTTGGGGCAACATTTATGATAATTTAAGAACATTTCCAGGGCACCTGGCTGGCTCAGTCGGTGGAGCATGTGGCTCTTGATCTCAGGGACATGGGTTCAGGCCCCACGTTGGTCATGGAGCCTACTTAAAAAATAATAATACTTTTTTTTTTAAAAGGATATTTCCTATAACTGAAATTGCATAATTGAAGGAAACATTTTTTTAAAAAGATTTTATCTATTTATTCATGAGAGACAGAAAGAGGCAGAGACATAGGCAGAAGGAGAAGGAGGCTCCGTGCAGAGGTTCAACCACTGAGCCACCCAGATGCCATGAACATGCATTTTAAAGATTTTTGATAGGTATAGTGAATTGCCCTCCAGCAGACCCCCCAGCAGTTTATAAGAACGCCTGCAGCCCCACAGCCTTGCCAATTCTGTCCTGTATCACTTCTAAAATTTGCTAAAATGGGGACACCTGGGTGGCACAATGGTTTAGCACCTGCCTTTGGCTCAGGGCATGGTCCTGGAGTCCCAGAATCGAGTCCCACATTGGGCTCCCTGCATGGAGCCTACTTCTCCCTCTGCCTGTGTCTATGCCTCTCTCTGTGTGTCTCTCATGAATAAATAAATAAAATCTTTAAAAGATTTTTAAAATATAAAATTTGCTAAAATGACCTCCAAACACCACTTGCTTTCACTTTTGCACTGATTCAACTACCTGGGAGGTTGAAGCTTTTCCCCAATTTATTGTCCCTTTGTATTGCTTCTTTTGTAATAAGTAGAGATTTAGAAAGCTGCTTCCGGCTCCGACTTCCTGTTTCTAGAGGATGTCAATGTCTGTCAGAACAGGCACCATCTCTGGGCTAGAAGCAATAATCAGTGTTTGCTTTGTGGGAGTTTGGTTTCCCCAAACAAACACTGCTTCAGCTAAAGGGAACAGGTGAGGATTAATCACATAAAAAGTCTACCTCGTGAGGCTAACCTGAAGGGCACAAGTCAGAGCACCCTAGGAGGAGGAGGGAGCCTTGTTGATTTGCAGTGTAGTTTGAAGAAATAACAGGGCAAGAGGAACACACTCACCCGCTTCTCCTCACCCCAGAATCATTTCCCAGCAGTCCTAAAGGTTGTCTAGGTGTGGGTCCGCCCCAGGCAAGTTTTGCAGAACCAGGGGGTGGCCGAACCATGGGTGTGGTCAGGGAACCCACTCCCTTGGAGAGTCACCAAATCTGTGGGACAGCACAGAAGGCCCGGGCTTTGACTCACGGGGCTCCCGGGTGTTGATTCAGAGCTCCACGTTACTGTAAGGGCTCTGCAAGCTACGTCGACCTCTGTGAACCTGTCTTCCCATTTGTGAAATGGGTAATAATCTCCACCCGGCAAGATCGTTGTGCAAATGACTGATGGGGGAGCATCTGGCTCAGTGGTTCACACACAGTAGGCTTTCAATCAACAGCAGCTCTGGTAAGGAGTCATGTCACGGTCCCACAAGTTTTTTGTATTTTGTTTTTTTAATTCATGAGAGACACACAGAGAGAGGCAGAGAGAGAGGCAGAGACATAGGCAGAGGGAGAAGCAGGCTCCCTGCAGGGAGCTTGAGGCAGGATTCAATCCCAGTACCCCTGGATCATGCCCTGAGCCAAAGGCAGATGCTCAACCACTGAGCCATCCAGGTGCCCCTAGAAGCTGAGTTCTTAACCACTCTAATACACCACAAAATTAGTACATTTTGATTCTCCAAACAACCCAGTGAAATAAAAAGAACAAGCCTGATGTCCTTTCCTTGATGAGGATTCTGAAGTTTAGAGAGTCTTTGTGATTGTCTAAGATTATTTAATATGTTAAAGAGCTATGACAGTGACTTGACCCATCATCCAAGGCTCTGTCATAGCATGTATCACAGTCTTGGGCATAAAGTCAGCCTTCCTTCAATGTTTTTGAATAAACAAATGAATGACTAAAAGGCCCGCCTCTCAACAGGCCCAACCTTTGAAATATCTTGAAAAAGAAGAGCACAGTTGGAGGACCTATGCTACTTGACTTCTGACTTCCTTCAGTAATCAAGCCGGAGTGGTCTTGCCACGACACAGTGGAAAGATCAGCAGAGCAGAACAGAGAGCCCAGAAAAAGACCCACAGTCACACGGTTACTTGATTTTCAACAAAGATACCAAAGTCCATGGGGAAACGACAGTCTTTTTTTTAGGCAAATGGGTATTCGTGCCAGAAAAGGAGCCTCAACCTACACCATTCACAACATTAATGAGTTAAAGCACAGACCTACTCATAAAAAGTAAACTTTCAGAAAGCTTCTAGAAGAAAACAGGAGGAGGTCTTCATGACTTGTGTGTAGACACGACCCAGAAATAATCGTAAGAGAAATATTTGATAAATTAGACGTCATTAAAAGTAAAAACTTCTCATCTGAAGATACCATTATTTATTATTAATTACTATCTGTGTGTATAAAAGAAAAACCATCGAAGTATAGCCAGGTTTCCCCAGCTCCCAGTGTAAGTAAAATATTACCTCTAAGTTCTATTGTCCAGTTGCAGTTCATCTCACAAGACAACAGTCCCCATCTACCTGTTCCTGCCAACCCAATGCGGCATCATGGTGACAGCCATGCATCACGTGTTCAGGGAATTAGATGACACTCACGTGTCTCAAGCCTTCTGAGAATACAGCGCTGGGCGTTGGCCGGGATGAAAGATCCTCTTGCTTCAAAACAGGGTTAGTATGGCGTTTGGGACTCTCTTGATTGAGGGATTTTAGAATATCTGGTGCACTTGCCTTCTGGAAAAGGAAACACAGAATTAATGATGGAGTTTGCATCCCAGTGTGATTTTGTTCAAGTGTGGTAACTACACTAAGCAGAGCCTGCATCTATGACCTGATGGAACTCATATGCAAACTTCTGGGTGCTGAGTAAGAGAGCACACACTTCTGTTTGGATAAATGCATACACACACACACACACACACACACCCATGGGGCCCCAGCAGGCCCCAGCAAGCACTGGGATATTCATGAACAGCGGTGGGCGGATCACTTATGAAGTAATAAGTCTTAAGGAAGTCCACATTTTGACCTTAATAATGATCCCTGCATTAAATCACATGAAACACAATATTTAGCCTATCAATTGTAGCTCTAATGCACTTATAAAAAAGGGGGAAATTAATGCTTCTCAATTTTATCAAAATACTTTAATAGTCAGTACCTCTTCTATAATGTATACAGCTGTGCTTTCCAATGTGGCAGTCACCAGCTACATGTGGCTATTTAAGTTCCCATTAATTAAAAGCAAATACAATTAATAAATTTAGCTCCTCCATTGTACTCGACACATTTCAAGTGCTCAGTAACACATGGCAGTGGTTAGAAACTTCTCTTGCACGGTGTTAGCAGAGAGCCATAAACATAATGCACCAGGTCGGAAACCTCTTCCTGGTTGAAAATAGGAAGTTTGTGAATCCAGACTTTAGGTTTTGATGCCAGGTTGGAAGTGGAACTTGGAAATATAACATTTGCAAAATAGTTGCAATTTTCAGGAAGGAAAGACAGAGAATATTAGTAAACAAGTGAAAGAAGTGATTAGTTCCAGATTACTCATACTCATTATGCTCTTGATCCCCAGAACGCCAGCTCGGTTCCATCAGACATTTGTTTAGCAATGCTATCTCTTGACCCACTGTTCTAAGTCCTGGGGTGGAAAGATGGACAAAGGAGAAGGGGAAGGAGGAGAAGACACATTGTCCAGCCTCCAGGGGCTCACCTAGATGGTCAGAAATAGATACTCCATTGAAATGGAGGCACAGGCCAAGTCAACAGGAAAGAGGAGGGGGAGAGTTTATGCAGAGGGAGCGTCAGGATGATCTTCAGGGGAAGTATGACCTGAGTGGAAGGCTGGGGAGAGACTCAAAGATGGGGCATCATGAGTGGAAGCCCCATCATGACGGTTAAATATGCAGCATGTTCCTATACCTGCCAGCGACCCATGCAACCACAGTGACTCAAGAGGCCAGATTCCTGACATGTCAGGTTGTCCAGAGAACAGACATCTTGGGGACACGAAAGAGCAGGCCCAAGAGAGGAGACAGACGGCCAGGAGAGTCGTAGAACCAAGGGGAAGATTTCAGGGATGAAAGATGTTCAAAGAGAAAAGAATACGAGAAAAGACTCACCTAAAATTAAATGCAGATTTTTAAAAATTGCCTATCAGATTAACAAATATTAAAATAGAAGGCATAACATTTAGTGCCAACAGGGGAGCTAAAAAGCGGGCTACTCCACTTTTAGTGGTCGGGTAAACTGAATAAACCCAGAAGGGCAGTTTGGCAGAATGAATTATAAGCCCTAAAAAAAGTAGCTGTGAAAAATGATATGTATTGATATGGAAGGAATTAGAATGTTAGACATTTTTAAAGCAAATTACGAAAAAGGATGTGTGGCACGATGCCATTTTTTAAAAAAAGATTTAAAGATCCCCCCTGTGAGCAGGGGGAGGGGCAGAGGGAGAGGATCCCAAGCAACTCCCTGCTGAGCGTGGAGACTGACACAGGGCTCCATCTGACAACCTTGAGATCATGACCTGGGCTGAAACCAAGAGTCAGCTGCTTAACCATCTGAGCCACCCAGATGCCCCATGATGCCATTTTTGTAAACGAGTGTACATATGTACTCCAAGGGATCATCCTGGATCAACGCTGTGTTTGCTTTTTCTTCCCTCCTCCTCCTCCTCTCCTTCGTCTGTTTTCTAAACTCTCATTAGTGTGTAGGCATGGGTTTAATATAGATAAAAGGAATAAAGTCATTCTTATAATTAAAGAATGGAATTCTGGTCAACTGTGTCAAAGGGGACAAAGTCATTGATGAGATGATGTTCAAATTGGCCATCTCACTCTTCAATCAGGGGTGCCCAAGGGCACCCTGGGGAACAGTGTCATATTGGCAGGGGGAATGCACTGCACGGAAGCTAAGAGTGAACAGGAAGGAGGCCAAAGCAGGGCAAGGGCAGGGATATAGCAAGAGTGGAGGATGTGTTCATGGGTTTTGGCCATGATGAAGAAATGGAAGAACAGCTTGAAGGGAATCCTTCAAAAGATGCTCCTTTTACTTTTTTTAAGGTGGGGAAGATCGGGCCATATTTGCAGGTTGAAGAGAAACAAAGATAGGAAAAGCATCGAGCTGAGCAAGCAAGGTCCCAGAAGTAAGCGAGGAGGATGGGCCCAGTGCCTGGGAGGGCTCCGCCTTAGGAAGGAATGTCCATCTCTGAGGCAGAAGGACAGGATGGCTAATGATCCGGAGAAACTCTGAGTGGGAGGAAGTGGTCAGAGGGCTCTCCCTCCACAAGGCCTCCACCCTCTGAGCGCATCAGGCAATGGCCTTGGTGGATGTGGAGAATCCCATCTGAAATAGCACACAAGGCAGCCATCAGAGCAGGATACAAAGAATAATAGAGGCTAAATATTAATATAAATCTTTGGGACACTTAGGTGCTTAATACATCACCACTTAATTCCATATTCTGTAGCAACATAGTTCTCAAATTGTTAAAAAAAATTGATGACAGAAAGTTCTGAAAAGGAATGAAGAGAATTATCTTTATGTTAGCGATCACATGGCATGTCAAATTCATAGCCAGAGAAGACTGTGCTTCTAAATATGTTAGGATTCTGGAAAACCTTTAGTGAAGCTTAAGTGCAAATATAAATATTTTGAAATTATTAGAAAAGTCAGCACTCTTCTGAAGAGCATGCCTGTTTTGACTAAGGAATTAACCTGAAATATTGTGTTCAACTCCTCCCTGGTAAATTGGGAAGGACCTGGATGACTTTGTCATGTTCTGTGCCCCGTTAAAGGGCATCAAGATTCAAAGAGCAACTTATCGACCTTGTCCAGGCATGTTTCCGCCCCCCGCCCCTGTAATTTTTAATGTACTTCAATAACCATCTAGTTTGGGCCAGGTTACAGAGAAAAATGATCGCCCCAAATGAGATCGCCCCAAATTCTACTCCAGACAGAATTAGTAATCTTAATATTCTATCCTGAAAGATCAACACACATTAGGCTTGATTGGATCAAATTATGGACTCCTTGAAACCACACAGTCTGTGCATTTGGGATTCTTTCTTTCATCTTTTTCTCCCTTTCTTTTTTCTTCCTGATCTTAAATAAGAGAAGGGGGAAGAGCCATGGCCATGCTGAGACAGCATCTGAGGTATCAGAAAATCACCGGGGTTGTGCTCAGCCAACAGGACACGCTCCGAGCCAGGAAAAATCCCAGCTGAAAGTCAGGCCCCCTCTCCTGGGACCACTCTGGGGGGTCAAGGGCCCTCCAGTCTGAGGATCCAGGGTTTTCACAGTTGAACCCAAGGCCTCTGCCTCCCTTCCCCTCTGGCTGCTCAGCCTTGGTGTGGGCAGCAGGGAGGGAGAGAGAAGTATGCGGGGAGCGCCACGCCCCGGGGCAGGTGCTTTCTTCAGATTTCAGACCTACGTGGGAAAACTTCACATAAGGGGCGCAGAATGAAAGAGAGGTTTCTTCCCCACCTGCATCCTGTTCCCTCTCCTCAGAGGTAGCTCCTCCCAACACCTTCTTGTGTTTCCTTCCTGGTTAACAGGTGCATGTCCTTACGGCCAATAGAGAGCCACGCACGTTAATGAGATGCACACTAAAACCCCACCGGGATGCGCAGAGCTCTCAGAGGACAGGGGAGAGACGACACCTCTCAAAGAGTCCTGGCCCAGGGCACCTGGATCGCTCAGTGGTCCAGCATCTGCCTTCCGCTCAGGTCCTGGGATCGAGTCCCACATTGGGCTCCCTGCAAGGAGCCTGCTTCTCCCTCTGCCTATGTCTCTGCCTCTCTCTGTGTGTCTCTCATGAATAAATCAGTTTTTTTTTTGTTTTGTTTTGTTTTGTTTTAAAAGAGTCCTGGCCCAGATGCTGCAGCGAGGGAGCATTTTCAGAACACACTGCTCACACTTAATGGGCAAAGCAGCAGCGTGGGAAGCGATCCTGAGCTCCTTTTTCAATGACCATCCCAGAGTCACCATGTGGTCTCAAGAAAGCTATCTACTATTTCTGTGCCTCAGTGTAGCCACCTGCAAAGTGGGCACTGACAACCCCTACTCCCGAAGGGCACCGCATTGGGTGCTTGATGTTGGCAAAACGTTCCAAAGTGCCCCAATGGAAATGTGAGTGTGACTTTTATGAGCTCACCAGCTAGGGCATGTGTAATTGCAGTCTGACAAATGTCCTATTTAAAGATGTACTCTTTATATTTCAACCCCGTAATTATTTAGCATTTATAGAGCATGCCATGATTGCTGAGTACTTTATAAACATTTGGCTAAATTGCTCCTTTAAAACAGCCATATCCTAAAGAAAGGTGGGGAGAGAGAAGGCCTGTAAAAGGGAGGAAGCACGTCCTGCCAAGAGCCTGGCAGTGAACTGGATACACATGACAGAGTGTCTACATGATGGGGGTCCTTAGTCTTGGCCCTCATAGTCTTCCTCACCTCTACCCTGGAGCTCCCTTGTTTCATCAGACAAGCTGGCAATTGCCCAGCAGGCTGGTTCCACGTGGACATACAGTGGGGGAGGCCGAATGCTGCGGATGTCATGTTACAGGTCAGCTTCTAAATGCCAAAAGCTAAGCCACATCACATGGCACATGACATCAGAAACAGGAAACGTGCTGTCCACAAATTTTGTGGGCACCTCTTCCTGCAGGCATCACAGGAGTGGTATCTGGAGCAGGCTCTGGCTGACCACCCCCCTTGGTCATCTCTTTGCTCCTATGCCCTCATCTTTCATAGCAAAAGCAATGGCACAGGCCGCACAGGGTTGTTTTAAGGATTTAAAAAGTCAAATATCTAAAGGGGTTTACATCAAAAACAGTGCCTGGTAACCTTATGAGTGTTAGCATCAGAGGGGCTTCATCCCAATTCTTTGGGCCCTCATTTGTCCTCCTGATGTGGCATATAAAGAGGAGGTTATGAGGATAGAATTTAGAACCATACAAGCCTGGACTCTAGGGACGCCTGGGTGGCTCAGTGGCTGAGCTCCTGCCTTCGGCCCAGGGTGTGATCCGTATCCTGGGATCAAGTCCCACATCGGGATCCCTGTGTGGAGCCTGCTTCTCCCTCTGCCTGCGTCTCTACCTCTCTCTCTCTCTCTCTCTCTCTGTGTGTGTGTCTCATGAATAAATAAATAAAATCTTAAAAAAAAAAAACCTGGACTCTACTCCTGGCTCTACATTTTATTAGCTGTATATATATTAGACAATACGGTTACCCTTTCGCTAAAGCTCAGGTTCTAGATCTTTTATTTTTTAAAAGATTTATTTATTTATTCATGAGAGACAGAGAGAGAGAGAGAGAGGCAGAGACACAGGCAGAGGGAGAAGCAGGCTCCTTGCAGGGAGCCTGACGTGGGACTCGATCCTGGATCCCGGGATCACACCTTGAGTGGTAGGCAGACACTCAACCACTGAGCCACCCAGGTGTCCCTCAGGTTCTAGATCTTTATCACGGGACTAACAATATCTATCCCAGTACTTTTGTAAGAATTAAGTGTGACTAGTATGTAACACTGCCATCATGCCCAGAACATAGTGTCTCCTAAATGTGTGCTGACATCTCCTCGACCTGTTGACCCAGAGACGGTGGCCGCGATGGTGTCTGTGCAGACCATGGGAGCCGAGAGGAGTGAACACTTGTTTGCACTTCGGCATTTCAAAGGCCTTCCAAATACATCTCACACACTCTAGATGCCTTCTCCTAAATCTAGGTCCCAAGGGCAGCAGCAGCCTCACCTGCTCACCCAGCAGCTCCTCAGAGACTCATCGGAGACTCTGCATCTCACACCTGCCCCAGATCTACTGATTCAGACTCCGCATTTCAACATTTCCGAGTGACTCACACAGGCATTCAACTTGTGAATAGCTGCTCCAGAGTTCAGCCTCCAAACCAAGACCGCCCACCACTTTCTGGTTGTGTAACCAAGGCCATGTGACTTGATCTCCGTAAGCCTCAGTTTCCCTAAATGTAAAACAAGGGTAAACGCAATAGTGTGGGGTAGTGTGAGGATAAAACGAGATGATCCGAGGAAAGCCTTGAGTGGAGTCTGGCACACAGTAAGAAAGACTGGCAATTTAGATAGTATATTTAGATGGCTTAGGTAGCAATTTAGATGCTGTATTATCTCTGGGGATCTTTACAAGCGGCCTGTGGCCTTGGGCAGAACGAGTATTATCATTCTCATTTCACCAAGAGCATATTGATGCTCAGGGAGTTCATGTGACACACCCAAGGTAGAGGGGTCCCCAACGGAGGCAGAATTTGAAACCTTGAGCTTGTGTGTGGAAGTTCCAGCAGGAGGTGGGGCTAATCTAATCCACTTGGCTCAAGTAGTCTGGGGACATCCTGAGTAGAGCCCGCAGCTGCAGGGAAGGGGCACCTGTCCTGTTCAGCCCACCAGAGCAGTCATATTGACCCCATATTGACCCATATAGGACACCTGCTCTAGCCAGGTCACCTCAGCTGGACTACAACCCAGGTGTTATGATTCTAAAGGCGCTGTCCTGGGCCAGAGCATCTGCTTCAGACTTGGTTAATCCTGGTGGAAAGCCAGACTAATTATTTACTTAAAAGCCTTTATTAGGTGCGCTCTCTTGTGGTTTAGATACCTGGAGAGAGCCTCCCTCGTGATTGCCCGTGGTCATGCAGCAGTTGCGTTTTTAGTGGTTTCTAGCAGAGACCAGGAGAGATTCTAACTGGAGGGTGTTGGGAGTAGGAAAGCCTCTTGACTCTCCATGAGGGTCTTCAACCTCAGGAACCACCTGGCACATTTTGGCCCTGCAGGTGGGCCCTTTGCCTTTGGCGCAGACTTGAAGCCGGCAAGGAGTCCCAGTGGACACCTGGAAGCCCTGGGGGCTTGGCCATTAGGCAGAAGCTTTTCCCTGCTCTCAACCATTTTCCAAATAGACCCTGAAATTTGACCATCATTTGGCCAGGCCTTCCCAAGAGAGAGGGGTTCATAATTACATTTTTCGGACTGCTTAAGATAAAAGGCAAACTAAATCTATAGAGAAATGGGCTAGAAGTAGCTCTCGTGGTGGCCTGGTGGCCTTGGGGAATACCCTGGTGGTGACGTTGATGGCAGTGTCAGACTGGCTCCTTCTCTCCGTCCGGCTAGCACATTGCCTGGGACCCGTGGCTAGGAGTTGCTTGTCAGAGGTCATGTCATTCTGGGACTTGGAAAGCTCTAGAAAACAAATACAAGGGATAACAGGTGGGAGCACACAGCTTTGACAGACTCCTAGGGCCCTCCTCTGGGACTCCCTGCAACCACACTCTGAGAAACCCCAAGGTCTCTGTAGGCTAGGCTTACAGCATGGGGAGGATGACCCTGAGCTCTGGGGTCCAGGGATGTGTCCCCAGACACCGTGTGCTGGACACGGAGCACACTGCCATGCACAGCACAGATGAGCTGGATTCTCAGGGGTGATGGTGTGGCCACTTGCCTCTGTGGGCAGACAGCCACCATCAGGGTGGGAGCGCAGGGGAGGTCATCCAGCCGGGTTACTCTGTATCCTGGGCACATGCCGTGAGTACCCAGTTGTCCAAGCACCAAAAAGGCAGCCTAACAAATCAGCCAACGTCTTAGGGGTTTCTTATAAAGATTTACAAATAAATACCATTGCTTGGGACCTTTTGAGGAGAGGTGGAGGCAAATTCAGGGTACCCTTATAATTATTTTAATAAGCAAACCCTGAAAATACAACTTTTCTTGTAATGTAATACCGGTTGAGAATAAAGGTGAATAAAGTGAGAAGGAAGGAATCCACACACAGAAGCAAACAATCACCTCAAAAATGATTTTGTCCTCCAAAAATGTCTTTCCTCTTCCATGGGGTCCTTGTCTCTCTCAAAGATGACCCTGAAACTATCTTTAGAGCAGAGCCCGCTGATGGATATAATGTGGCTTATATATGCCATTTCAAATTTTCCAGTAGCCACATTTTAAAAAGAGGTAAAAATTAATTTTAACACTTTCACTTAACACAATATATCCAAAATACTGTTAAAATATATAATCAATATCAAAATTAACAAAATGTTTAATCGGCAACTGACACATAATACTAGTTTCTGGGGTACCTTACGAGATGATCACCACCCTACATCTAGTTACCACCCACCACCATGTAAGACTGTTTCAACATTACTGTGCAGTACAACTGATTTTTAAATTCTTTTTTTAAGCAGTAAATTTCTGGAATCTGGTGTGTATTTTACCCTTTATTCAGGCAGGCCACATTTCCAGAGCCATCTGCAGTTAGCATATTGGACAGCCTGGCCCCAGAGCATCCTGTCCTCTGATCCGCTCCTCGAGATGCTATTTATTAGGCATCCCCCACATGTGCTCCCGGGCATATGTCTGCAGAGCATCTCTCTTCTCTAGAGGAGAACCTCACCTGCCCCCCAAAGCCCTGGGGCATCTTCTTTCCCACCAGGATGTGTGCAACCTCTCCTCTCTGAGAGCACTGCTGTCCACACTGTCCTCAAGTCTAGCATCTGGGAACCGTGGGGCATCTTTCTGTGCCCAGAAGCTAGCAGGGTCCCAGCACACACCAGGCCCTCAATGTTGACAGTGGACCTGAACTCGAATGGCCAAATTCCAGCCCAGCTATGAAGGGTGTGAGAGCCCCCAGGAGGTGAAGACCCCCCACCTTGGGGGACGGGGTCATCCCCCTGCCCTCTGTTGGGCACTCACCCCAAAGCCTATGCCTTTATCTGGTCCATTTATGTTCACAGACAAGGCAGGTGGGGGTGCCTCCTAAGCAATTCTGCTTCTAACAAGTAGGCCTGGAATCAGGTGAAAAGGAAAGGTAACAGCCCAGAATGATCCTGAAGTGAAAATCAACATTCTTATTTCCTCTTCCCCTTCTAAGGGGGGCTAGAGTGCTGGAATCTTCTAGAAATGCAGCCATGATAAAAAGGGCTGGAATTGTTCATTTATTCCAATCGGATTGGCTCCACCGGGCAACATCAGCTACCAGAGGTCGTAGCTCTGGGGCAGCTTCCCAAACTCTTTAGGGCAAGGTCCCCTCCAGCCGTCCCCCACAGATCCCAGGTGACACCAGAAAGAGGCTGTCTGCTGTACCACTTCTGTAAGAAACAGGCAGCAGAAGGGATCAAGAGGGACAGGTGCACAATAGCTCGGGACCTGAAGAAACAGGAATCAGCCCCAGCCCCGCTACGTGCCCAGAGGCAGAGGCGGGGTGCAGCGCATGCAGCCTGTGCCCTTCCCCGTGGAAGTGGAAGCGGCGGGAGCACCTGGAAGAGGTGGTGGGCAGACCACTCCCCCCACCCGGGGGCCCAGAAAGCTGTGTCTTTTCATCCCTGCCTCTGGGCTGAGGTCTCGGCATCCCATGAAACACCAGAGCCTGAGCAAGCGGGAAGGGGATGCAGGTTAAGGGGTTCAATCCATACCCTATGGCAGAGACTGCTCTGCTCTTTTGAATCTTTTGAATCTCCCACCCCCCGGGGACTAGCCCGGCTGTCCACCTGGGTCTGCTGATTTATACTGATGGCATCATCATACCACTCAAAGTATTAAACTGGCGAGTCTCAAACATGTGAGCCTGTGTCCAGGTGAGGCTCTGGGTACGTAAGCACACCCAAGCGTTCCCACGTGTGGGTCCCAGCATGTGCAAGAGGGCGAGCGTGACATGGGACAAGATGAAACCTGTGTCCTGCCTCGCTGGGTGTCTGGCAGAGGGATTACCAGGTCAGAGTTAATGCTGAGGCAGGATTCCGGAATACAGTGGTGGGAGGGAATTCACATAAGCCGCGTGGATTTGGGGAAGGCTGTGCTTCTAGAAAGAGACGCTGAGAAGTTTCGACAAGAAGAGTGGCAACAGGAACAGAGCCAGCTGCTCAGAGTTCGGGCAGCTGTTAACAGTTGGAAACCTGCGTCCTGGGCTGGTGCACACAGAGGGCAGGCGTCGTCCGAACGCCCGGCAGCCTAGCGGGGTGACTTGGACCCTCCCAGCTCTATTAGCAAGCAAGTGGCACGAAATTCGAGACAGACTGTCTGGTGGGATGGTCACCTTTTGCTTGTCTGAAAAGTGGTGCTTTGATTTCAGTTGTCATGACGCAGCTCGGAAGGGCTCGAGTGGAACACAGAGGACTAATTCAAATCCAATAATGAGACCGTCTCAAGGCCAAGCGACAACGCTGAGCCCATCCAAATGCACCAGCATGGGTAGAAGCCAATCAGAAGCACCGAGAAAGGGAGTGGATGCCTGATAACCCCCAATCCCTCCTAGTGCCCAGCCTGCTCCAGGCACCTTCGCAGGCCTGAGTGGGGGGGCTCTTCTCTGGGGTTTGCAGCTTAAGATAAACAGGAAAGAATATCCGAGCAGAAAGAACATTGAAAGAGGCAAGATTCTAAGCAGTGACAGGTTTGGGTTCGGGGCATCTGCAAATCACATGATTGCGGCTCATTGAAGAAGATAAATTGACCAAGGCCAAAAGAACGGACAGGTGGTTCCATGCGAATGACAGGCTCTGGGCCCTGCCTGGCCGGAAAGCCCCCGGACTTCATTCCCTGGAGCCATCCCACCCCACTGTTTTCCTCAGTCCTGGGGAGAGGCTGTGGGGGTGCCCGGATGGGCCGCCAGGTCCGTGCCAGCTCCTCCCCAGTAGCACTGAGCTCTGGCAGGTTCGGGCCACCGTTGGGCTAAACGGGGGGCTGAGGGTCTCCTCTTCCCCCAGGAAACCAGAGGTCTGCTCTGCGGGAGGAGGGGTGAAGGGCCGGGGCTGTGGTCCCCCCAGGAGCTGGAGACCGAGGTCCGGGGCCAGGCCCCGCCCGTGGGCTTGGCTGGCCCGGCTGGCGGTGGGAAGAACACATGGAAAGGCATCCACTTACTTTTCATGTGCGTGGTAACAGACAGAAACAAATTTTCCACGGACTTATTAAATCCTTTAAACTGACCAAGTTCCTGTAACTAAAACAGAGACAGAGGAGAGAGGATGAGAGTTATATTTGAAGATGCGTGTCTGCCCCAGCAGCCTTCAGGCTGCCAACCCCCAACCACGGGCAGGTGTGAGCGGAGTGCGGGGGCTCAGGGTGTGCACAGGTGTGTGTGCATGCATGTCTGCAGAGGAGAGGGCACTGTCCTCTCAAGAGGTAGGGACTGTCTTACTCAGCTGCTTTCCTCTGAGGTCTGACACCTGGGTTTAAGGAAGGGGCGTCAGCAGGGGGTGTTGACATGACAACTATCACCTCGGGAATAATGAGCAACATTTCACTGGCTCACACTGTACTCAGCTAGACTCCTGCTCCTTTAACCTGCTCTTGCATGACCCCACCCCAACTCCACACAGAGAGGATCCACCACAGCAGAAGGCACATGACATGGTGGCCATGGGTGGTACCAGGCTCAGGGCACCAGCCTGGAGCCAAGGAGTTCGTTCCACCCCTCTAAGCAGGAGAAAGAAGAGAAACGAAGCTAAAATGACAGCAAGGGGGTCACTTTCCCCTTCAAGTCCCATTCCTCCATCCTTCCAACCATCCATTCATCCATCCATCCCTCCATTTACCTGTCCATCCATCCATCCTTCCTCCAACCACCTCTCTATCCATCCCTCCATCCATCTATTCATCCTTCCCTCCATCCCTCCCTCCCTCTTCCCACTCCTCCCACCTTCAATGCCTCCTTCCCTCCATCCCTCCACCCATCCATCCAGGAAATATGTCTTGAGCACATCCATGCTGGAACTTTGGAGGATTCAGAATCTCAAGGAGAAAGTGGAACAGAATTTTGAAGATCATTCCAGGGTCTCAGTTTGAAACTGGAAAAAGAATAAATATACCCTCTCCCTCACTAGCATATGAATATGCTCTTCTATGTACAGATATAGTTACTCTCTTTAATTCACAGACTAACGATAATGAAAATAATCAAGACCATGTATTTTCATGGCACTTTATAGTTTCCAAGTACCAGCACAGACATTATTTCATTAATTTCTCACACCAGCCATGGGAAGCAAGCCAGAGGAGTATAATTATTTCTACCTCCCAAGTGGGAACCCAGATAACTCCCCTAAGACGACATCGCTAATTTCTGTGGACAGAAATGGTCCTGGTCTATTTTATGTTAGAATCTATAAATACTCAAAAGATATACACAAACACACTCCCCAGGCACTCCCACACCTATGAATCATACACCTGTGGATCAACCTGTATTTACTTCTCTTATATCCCCAGAGACCCCTGACACACTGCAGCTTATTCAGAACCCCACACTCAAGGGCAAAGGGCACAGATAGGGAAGACAGCCAACAAAATGACAAAAATAAAATGGTAGGAATGTGGGGTATGGCAAGGATGTGGGATGCAGGTGAAGATATGGGGTACAGGTAGGGATGCAGGCACAGATGAGGACATGGGATACAGGTGAAGATGTGGATACAGGTAAGGATATGGGATGCAGGTGGGGATGTGGGGCATAGGTGAGGATGTGGGGTGCAGGTGGGGAAGTGGGGTGCAGGTGAGGGTGTGGGGTATAAGTGGGGAAGTGG
Organism: Canis lupus dingo; assembly: GCF_003254725.2. NCBI lineage: Eukaryota > Metazoa > Chordata > Mammalia > Carnivora > Canidae > Canis > Canis lupus. The sequence goes on along the minus strand of NC_064243.1, from coordinate 48,121,437 downwards.
GGTACAGGTGGTGTGGGATACAGGTGGGGACATGGGGTACAGGTGGAGATGTGGGGTACAGGTGGTAATGTGGGGTAGGGTCAGGATGTGGGATGCAAGTAGGGATGTTGGGGTGCAGGAGAGGAAGTGGGGTGCAGAGGTGAGTCATTGTTAATGCAGATGATCACATGACCCCCAAAGTATGCCAGAAGCACAGATACCAGGCAGGACCCAGCACTTCCGGCCTCCATTCTCTGCTCCCTCCATGGCCTGCTTCAGGCACAGGTGGATCCCTTTGCTCTGAAGGTCTCTGTCCAACCTTCAGACCCCCTTCTTCTTCCACTTCTCTCCCACTTCCCCTTCCCCAGGGAAGCACACAGAACAGACACATTACCCTGTGAGAGCTGCCACTGCACTGGCTCTCGCTCAGAGGAGGTGGGGTGGGAGGAACCACAGAAATTTTGCTGCCAAGGAAAAATACAGGAATAAGAAATGGGTTATGAATGATCCAACCATTAGTCTTGCAAACACACAGGACTCGCCATTATCCCATAGTTCAAGTTCTGTCTTTTTCTTTTTCTTTTTTTCTTTTTTTTTATGATAGTCACAGAGAGAGAGAGAGAGAGGCAGAGACACAGTCAGAGGCAGAAGCAGGCTCCACACAGGGAGCCCGATGTGGGATTTGATCCCGGGTCTCCAGGATCGCACCCTGGGCCAAATGCAGGCGCTAAACCGCTGCGCCACCCAGGGATCCCTGTCTTTTTGTTTTGTTTTGTTTTTTTACTTCTTCACATTTTAGAAGAGGATCCTGGCAGCCCTGCCTGGATCTGCTCCTCTGGGCAGGGCATTCCTGGTATCAGAATGTGGCAAATGAGCACTGAGCTGCCCCTGCTCCAGCCCTGGTGCTCCACCTGTGTTGTCTAAGGCAGCCTGGCTGCTCTGGAGCCGAGATTCCCTGCGTCGTCCCCTGTGGCAGTTGGTGATGGAGGAGGAGGAGGAGGAAAAGGAGGGGAAGGAGGAGGAGAAGGAGGAGGAGAAGGAGGAGGAGAAGGAGGAGGAGGAGGAGGAGGAGAAGGAGGAGGAGAAGGAGGAGGAGGAGGAAGAGGAGGAGAAGGAGGAGAAGAAGGAGGAGAGGAGGAGGAGGAGGAGGAAGAGGAGGAGAAGGAGGAGAAGAAGGAGGAGAGGAGGAGGAGGAGAAGGAGGAGGAGAAGGAGGAGGAGGAGAAGGAGGAGGAGGAGGAGGAGAAGTCCCAAGACTGCAAAGTCTCATTCTGGGCCAAGAAAAAAGAACTGGATGGGGAGCTTTCAGTAATACTTTAATATACTTGGTGCAATCAGGTGTGTGCATTGTTGCCAGCTTCCAGAGCGCTAGGTGTTTAGGATTTTGTATCAAGAAGTTAGCATCTTGCAGACCATTCCTCACTGCTGCCAATTTTATTCCATGGATGTCTGAGATGTCAGGCACCGGGCATGATGTTGGAGATATGAATGACTCTTAAAAGCAAATGATTGGTTTAGAATTTCACTTAAAATGCCATCAAAAATAATATCTCATTTTCTTAACCATATTTCAGGAGAATTTAAGAAATAAAACCTTTAGTGAGAAAATGCTCTGCTAGCTCCCAAGAAGGCTCTTCCTAAGAATCTGGAAATATTTCTGTTTCAATCTTTTCCAGGCACTTTATCATTAAAAAAAAAAGAAAAAAAGAAAAAAAAAAGTCACATTCCAAAGCAGCCACGTCTGAAAGTCAAGAGATCTAGAAGTTCTTTCAGGGTCTTTTGTTCTTCAGCCCTGGAGGGACCAGGACAGTCTGCCCTAGTACAGCACTCACCTCAGCTCCTGATAAGATTGCAAGAGCTTTGCTCCGGCTGTCCCATGTTTGCCTGGAAGAGATACCAGTAAAGGTCATTCATTAGTAAGAAGACAACCTTGGTGGTGCAAACACAGGAAGCAATCAATTAAAATTAGCAGCTTTTTCTAACGTCACTACTTCTTCTTCTTTTAAGATTTTATTTATTTATTTATTCATGAGAGACACAGAGCAGCTGAGGCACAGGCAGAGGGAGAAGCAGGATCCATGCAGGGAGCCCCATGTGGGACTCGACCCCAGGACTCCAGGATTGCGCCCACCTGAGTGGCTCAGCGATTCAGCGTCTAACATCACTTCTTGCAGTTAAAAAGTAAAAGACCATTTTGAGGTGATCGAAATGCTCTGAGGTTCGATTGTGATGGTGGTCGCACAACTCTGTAAATTTGCTAAAAATAATTAAATTATATACTTAAAGAATGGATGAAGTTTATGTTCTAAACTACATCCCACGAAAGCGGCTGTTAAAAACGCCTGCATACACACAGGCGGAGAGACCATAAATTCTGGGAATGACTCCTTTTATTAGAAGTTGACGTTGGGCTAGATTTTCTAAATCTGGAAAATTTGAAAAGTAGTCGAAGCTTCCAAGCTTCCATCTGTCCTTTGGAAACATTTAGTAATTGAATGACTATATTCCTTTGAACAGTCCTTGTTATGGAGATTAAATTAATCTGTTAAAGAATGTAATCTACTTATTTCTAGTTATAGAGGCTAATAATTTCCTAAAGAAGACTATGTCTCATATAGTACTCTTTTTGTTTCAAGGAAAGGGGATTTTATGATGTACTAAGAGCCCCAAAATAGAACTCTACATGTCCATAGTCCTGTGAACACAATGTTTCCTGGCCCAGCGCTTAGGAAGAGGTTCTTCAGCCAAGCTGGGAAGCTGGAAGGCAGACTGCCTTGCCCAGGGGAGTTTCCCACCGGGCCCCACACTGCCCAACACAGAGCTGAGAACCACCAGACCTGCCATCCTAAGAGGTCCCTCTAGCTCCTGTGTTGTGTGTTTGAAGGTTTTAATCCATTCCAAAGAAAAACTTACATATACATTCGTATCTCCATAAGTCATGAAGAAGAGCAGGGGAGGGCTTTGGAAGGGGGAAGGCAAGGGTCTTTGACATCAAGGCCAAATCTTAAAACCAGGAGGAGCTGACCCCCAGCTGATCCCTAAGTGGTGCAGGCCCCAGGGCGGGGGTTCTTAACTGGAACTGGCCTCGGGGAGTGCGTGAGCTCTGAACTCATAAGTCAAAGTCTGAGTCTACCTGTCTGTGTGCCTTGCGGTGGGGAGGGGGTTCATGATGGTGTTCACCAGATTCTCAAAGGAGCCTGTGAGCCCTCCCCCGTGAAGAAATGTTTCTCTAAGGCAGATCAGAGAGGTCGCCCCAAAGGCCGAGAGCTGCCCCAGTAGAATCAGCTGGTAGTGGATGAGAGCCCACATCCGCAGGAGCCACTGGGAAGAAAACATCCAGGCCAGAAGAAAAAGAGAACCACCCTAACTGCATCGCGGCCGGGTGGTTGTCATGAAAGCAGAGCAAAACAAGGCAAAGAAAAAGAAAAATTAGTGACACTGTTTATCCACCGTGTCCCGGGTGAAAACACAGAACACCCAAGGGATGGGGAGTTCCGAGCCCTGTTGTGGGTTGGCCGGCTCGCTCACTGTGGCGGCTGGCTCCCTTCCCACTGCCTGCCTTCTGCAGACCCTCATCATCTGTCCCTGGGTTGTGGTGCCAGTGTCCCCAAGGCACAGCCACCAGCCACAACCCCTCCCACCCCCATCGATGCTATGGATCTACTGCCTAAAGCCCTTCAGTGACTCCCCCTGTCACTGCCCAAAGTCCAAGCCCCACACAGTGTCCCTGGGCCTCCACACCCCCTGTGGGCCCAGCTCTCCTGCTGGCTTCCCTCCCTGCAGGCTCCAGCAGCACCTCTTCCCACAGCCCCTCCCCAGACATTGTCTACTTACTCCCACTTACCCCCCTTTCATCTCCTGGTGCCCATTGCCTGGGCATTTCTACCTGAGACCCCTGTCTCCGTCCTGGACTTAAGCCTAGTCCCCTACACCCCATTGCCAAATACCCCTCACCCCAGGGCCCAGGGCAGGCCTGGCCACAGACGGCTCTCTGCTGTCCCCTGCTGGCTGCATCGGGCCTGGCCGGCCACACTGGGCTCTGCGACCTCTCTCTGTAAAGACCAAGTAAGTATTCTAGGCTCTCTGCAGTCTCTGTCCTCTGCCCCTGGGACAGCAGGCGTACACAATATTAGGGTTGTTGGAGGGGACGAGGCCGGGGGGGATGGGGTAACTGGGGGATGGGCATGAAGAAGGGCACACGATGTGATGAGCACACGGTGTGATGTGCAACTGATGAATCACTGAAGTCTACCCCTGACGCTAATATAAGACACTACACGTTAATTACTTGAATTTAAATAAAATTTAAAAATAAATTTTTAAAAATACAGAGCGTCTGTGCCCCAGTTAAACTTGGTGGACATTGAAATTTGAATTTCATGGCTTTTTAATGGGTTACAAACATTATTCTTTTGGCCATTCAAAAATGTAAGACCCATTCTTAACTCACAGGACATACAAAGACAGGCAGAGGGACAGGTTTGGCCCTTAGGTCCCACCGCACACCCATGGTGCCCGTCAGTGATGCAGAGGCCCAGGTGCACTGTGCACAACCACAGTCTGTTCACTGAAGTTTGGGAAGCGCTGCTCTGTGGCTGGGTCTGGTTCCCTGTTTATTTCCATGGTAATTTTCTCCTCTATTCCCTCAGTTGTTTCTTACCAGAGGCTTCCTTAAAAAGCACTATTTACTTTCTGTTAATATAAAAATGCACCTAACAGAGGCGCCTGGGTGGCTCAGCCCATTGGTGTCCAACTCTTGGTTTCGGCTCAGGTCATGATCTCAGGGTTGAGGGACTGAGTCCCACACTGGGCTCCACACTCAGCAAGGAGTCTGCTTGAGATTCTCTCTCTCCCTCTGTCCCTCCTCCCCCTGCTCTCTCTCTTGCACAGGATTTCTCTCTCTCAAAAAAAAAAAAGTAATAAAATAACAACACACATAACTTCAGGGAGAAAATGCTGATAAAAGGGTGCCCTCTAAGGTGTCCTGAGAGGTGAGGTGCCTGGAAGCAGCGGCCCTGCTGTGCTGCTCAGGCTGCCTCATTAGGCCAGAGGCTTTGCAAAGGAGCAGCTGTGGGTCAGGGTGGGGAGCCTAGGCTTCCAGGGCACATTCTCGAAGGCACAGCTGCCATCCTCTAGCAGCTGATGTGTGCCCTGTGCTGTGTGCCACGCTCCACATGCATGTGCTTCTTGAGTGGTCACTGGGTGTCATTTCAATGTCATCAGTGAAAACTAAGCCTTAGGGACATTCTTGCAACAGGCCCAAAGTCACCGTCTACAAATGACAAAACTGCCTTTTGCACCATAACTTGCCTACTGAGGGGGATACAAACAAGTTAGGGAAGAGCAGACCAGTGACTGGTACATGGGGTGGGGGTGGGGGTGCGGTTACCATTCTCTCCACTTTTCTCAAGTGTGAAGATTTTCATGATAAAAAGCAAAGAGGAGGGCAGCCCAGGTGGCTCAGCAGTTTTTTTTGTTTGTTTTGTTTTTGTTTTTAAAGAATTAGATTTTTTTATTTATTAGACATAGAGAGAGAGAGAGAGAGGCAGAGACACAGGCAGAGGGAGAAGCAGGCTCCATGCCGGGAGCCGAACGCGGGACTCGATCCCAGGACTCCAGGATTGTGCCCTGGGCCAAAGGTAGGCACCAAACCGCCGAGCCACCCAGGGATCCCGGCTCAGCAGTTTAGTGCCTCCTTCAGCCTGGGGCGCGATCCTGGAGACCAGGGATCGAGTCCCACGTCGGGCTCCCTGCAGGGAGCCTGCTTCTCCCTCTGCCTGTGTCTCTGCCTCTCTGTGTGTGTCTCTCATGAATAAATAACATCTTTAAAAAAAAGCGAGGGGGGAAACAACCACTTATAAACCAATGGCCAACTCCTTGGAAACTCTGAGATTTCTTTTTTTTTTTTTTTTTTTTCTGAGATTTCTTAATTGAGAAATGCTTTCTATTTGTCACAGGTATCTCACCCTGCTTAAACCAAGAAATGAAGCCTGTGTCCCTGGGTTGGGGCATCCAGCCTGGGGTGTGAGGGCCCTCGGGGACAGAGGGGCCAGGCTGGGAGGGTGCCAGCAGTGCCTACCCGCTCCCCCTCAGGCTCCCACGTCTCTCCTAGCCCTGCCCCCTTCCCCCTCCAACCCCACTCCAGAGCACAGGAAGTGCTGTCCTTTGCTTACAGCTCACTGTCTAGGTGAATACAACAGATAATGAATGAACATCCTCGACCAGCAGCCAAGGCTGCTATGGGTTGAGTTGTATCACTTGAAAAGACATGTTGAAGTCCTCACCTTTTTTTTTTTTTTTTTAAGGTTTATTGATTTATTTTTGAGGTGGGAGAGGGGCAGAGGGAGAAGGAGAGAGAGAGAATCTCGATCAGACTCCCCGCTCAGTGGGGACCCAGACACAGGGCTCCATTCCACAACCCTGAGATCATGATCTGAGTTGGAATCAAGAGCTGGATGCTTAACAGACGGAGCCACCCAGGCTCCCCAAAGTCTTAATCTTTAGTACCTGTGACCATGACCTTATTTGGAGATAGTCTTTGCAGAGCAAGCTAAGGGGAGGTCATTAGGATAGGCCCTAATCCAATATGACTAATGCTCTTATAAAAAGGGAAAACATGGACACAGAGGTGGATGGGCACACAGGGAAGACAATGTGAAAACAGCCATGTGACAACAGAAGCAGAGACTGGAGTCATGTGTCTACCAGCCAATGGTTGTCAAGGACAGGCAGGAGGCAGCTGGAGCTATGAGAGGCAGGGAGAGACCCTACCCTGGAGCTGGCCAAGGGAGTGGCCCCTTGACATCTGAGTTTTGGCCTTCCAGCCCCCAGAATAGTGAGACAACACATTTCTGCTGTTTGAAGCCACCAATGCTTGTTCTAATAGCCAGAGGAAAAGACCTATAGAGGTCCTTTGTGATTGAGTCCCTCCCTGCCTCTCCAGGGTCACCCTCCACTATTTAGAGTATGTATCACCTGTCCCATCCGTAGGTCATGGAGAAGATGCCTGGTGTCCACTAGACTGTTCTTCCATGCTCCTCGCTCACGTGCCTTCCCACCTCAGCTGGTGTTTTCCTCTCCGGGATCCTGAGCCTGTCCTCACCCGGCTGGCCCCTTCACGGTTGCCACGCACACTTCACTAACATTCCTCTGACTGTACTGTGATTATGAGCATCTGTGTTGGTCTCCCCGACTGGACAGTGAACACTTTGAGGATACAGGTCTCGTCTTACATATCTTGGTGTCGCCAGCACCAGCAGAGGGTTTGTTGTGTGGGGTGGTGGTTACAAATACAACAGCAGCAACCAGAACTATCTTAACAATAAGCGTCAGCTCCTCATTTGAGCCATATGACCAAACACGTATGAAAAGAAGGTCACCGGGGCGCTTGGTGGGTGGTTCAGTTGATTAAGCATCCGACTCTTGATTGATTTCAGCTCAGGTCATGATCTCAGAGCTGTGAGACAAAGTCCCAGGTTGGTTCTGAGCTCAGCATGGAGTCTGCTTGAGATGTTCTCTCTCTCTCTCTCTCTCTCTCTCCATCTGCCCCTCCCCCCAACTTGAGTTTGCATGTGCTCTCTCTCCAATAAATAAATAAATCTTTTTTTAAAAAAGAGGCAGCCATCATTTTTTTTTTCACAACTTGGCTTACATGTGCCTCACCCATTCACTCACATTCACTGAGTAGAAAACACAGGAGCACTTTACAGAGGTAAGGAAGACACAATCTCTGCTCACACACAGGAGCTCACAGTGCTGTAGGGATCCATACCAACCACAGAGCACCTGTGGTTTCTAGATCTAATGCCAGTCCTGCAGCTGGCACAAGCATGTCTATGACAAGTCATTATCTACCTATGCACTACTTCTTGATCTAAAAAAAAAAAAAATAGAGATAAGGCACCTTATATCAATTGCTCATGAAAACTCTTATAGAATGGATGCCCATCTCAGCTGGACTTCATTGTCATGCTGGTCAAGCACACTAACTGCCAAGCTGCTGGTGCCCTGGACCACTGGCCCTGCAGCAGCTGCCATGCCCTGCTACCCTAATATTTGGCACTTAGGTGACATGGTTCATGGGGAAGAAGGCACAGAATAGACTTTGTGGAACGATCCAGGGAAACTCAGCCAACCCAGCAAATCATGTCCAGTGGCCAAGTGGCCTCATGTTCTGAACTGTGGGATCTGTGTGGGTTCTTCTTCTTCCAAGACATTACCATGAACTTCCCCTGCTACACCGAAGGACCCCCACAGCAACCCTTTGTTAGAAAAATCATACATGACCATACAGTCGTGTGGGATCCAGCTGTGGAGCTAACAGACCATCACACAGAAGGGTGGCCTGGCCCATAACCACCTCTTTGCTGCTGCCTATGCAGGGGCAATAGCATCCTAGGTAGGAAACCACACCCTGGAATTCCAGGTGTGACCCAAAGCAAAAGACAGGTGGGGCTACTCTACATGGAGCCTCCCTGGAAACAATGCAAATGTGCCCCTCCCTCAAAATACTTTTGTCTGACCCCTAGGAGTTGGTTGCAACCTATGGATTTTGTTAAAACAACTTATTTTGCTGATTCTTCCAGAAAAATCATCACATTAAGCACACAAATCTCAGATGTCTATGATGTGAACTGTACTCCCACTTAGATGTGGCTCCTTAACACAATGTGATTATGTACAACTGTATATGGCAGTTCTGATAGTTGGTCCACACTAGAGCTTGAGTATTTTAAATTCTAGGAGAGGCAAATAAAAGCAGGGTTTCAGAGTGGTGTTAGACAATTACAGTGTGTTTTAGGACATTTTCCTTAATAGGAAACAAAAAGTCCCTAAAACAACAAAGTTTCAAACTAATTTTTGGCTCACATGTGCAAAATGGAAAATGTCTTAAAAAATTTTGACCTAGAAATCCCTCAATATATGAAGAATCATGATATCCCATCATAGATGGTTTTGGAGCTGGACTCCAGAGCCATTTTTAAATATATTTTAGTCCTTAGAGAAGCTTTGAGCTGAAACAGCACTGGAGCCAAGCCACTACCCCAGGATGAAAGAAGACAAAGTGCACAACCATGAATCAGCAACTAATGCCTTCCAGGAGAACAAAAATTAATAATAGTAGATTTATAATCCTGCTGGCAGAAAACATCTCTCATCCGGTGTCCTTTTGCTATTAGACATTACTCTTCTGCTTAGTCACAAGAGAGAAAAAATAATTTTTTCTCTTAATTAAGCTTCCTATATTCTATCAACAGAAATTCTGGATGGCTTCCATGTTAATAACAATCACCAGGAGCTGAGCAGTAACTCTTCCACGAAGACAAGCTTAAGGCTGCTAGTTATAGCAACTGGCGCAGGTTTGTTGAGGACCTGGGGACAACAGATTGCTTTCTGGTGTTCTTTGATTTTCTCCGAAAATTGAATGTAGATTTTAGGAGTCCTCTAAGCTAAAGAATTTAGATCTTAATCCCTTATCAGATATGTGATTTGCAATTATTTCCTTCCATTCCATGGGTCACCTTTATACTCTATTGACAGCATCCTTTGATATACAAGCTTTTCATTTTGCTGTAGCCTCATTTGTCCATTTACTTTCTGTTGCCTGTGGCTTTGGCATCACATCTTGAAATCACCGCCAAAGCCAATGTCTTCCTTCCCTCTGAGTTTTTCTTCTAAGAGCTTTATAGTTTTAGGTCTGTTGTCCATCTTGAGTTAATTTTTGTAGGGTGTTAGGTAGGGGTCCAACTTCATTCTTTCACATGTGAATCTCCAGTTTTCCCAGCACCATTTACTAACAAGGCTGATCTTTCCATCTTGAATGATACGTTTAGAGTCATTTGGTTACATATTCAAGAGTTTCTTAGGGGTGCTCTAGATATTTCCATTGGTCTCTTTGCCTGCCCTTATGCCAGGGCCACACTATTTGGATTACTGTACCTTCATAGTAAGTTTTGAAATTGGGAAGTGTGGTTGGTATGGATCCCTACAGCACACTTTTTCTTTTTCAAGAAACAGACCAAATAACCCAATTTTATACAAGGGCATGGGACTTCGTTCAATAGACAATATAGAAGTGGCCAATCAGCACATGAAAAGATGTTCGACAACACTAATCATTAGGGAAATGCAAATCAAAACACTAATGATACAACCATATGGAAAACAGTGTGGAGGGACATTTAGGTGCTCAGTGGTTGAGCGTCTGCCTTCTGCTCAGAGTGTGATCCCAGGATGCTGGATCGAGTCCCACATCAGGCTCCCTGCGGGGAACCCGCTTCTCCCTCTGTCTATGTATCTGCCTCTTTCTGTGTGTGTCTCATGAATAAATGAATAAATCTGAAAAAAAAAAAAAACAGTGTGGAGATTCCTTCAAAAAAAATTAAGAATGGAACTATTATATGATCTAGCAATCCCACACAGGGCATATATCTGAAGATGCAATCACTATCTCAAAGAGATAGTTGTACTCCCATGTTCATTACAACTCTGTTCACACTAGCCAAGATATGGAAACAAATTAAGTGTCCTTTAACTGATGAATGGTTAAAAAAAATGTGGTATATATTAAAATGGAATACTGGGGCACCTGGGTGGCACAGTCGGTTGAGTGTCTAACTCTTGGTTTCATCTCAGGTCATGATCTCAGGGTCGTGAGATCGAGCCTTGTGTGGGGCTCCACGCTTGGTGTGGAGTCTGCTTGGGCTTCTCTCCCTCTCTCTCTCTCCCTCTGCCCCTCCCCCATTGCACTCTCTTCTCTAATATGAATAAGTTCTGGGAATCTAATATATAGTCACCATGGTGATCACAGTTAACAATACTGTAAGTTGCTATGAGAGCAGAGTGTTCTCACCATAATGATGGCAAAATTATAATTGTGTGATGTGAAGGATGTGTTAACAAACCTTATGTGGTAAATTTTTTGAAATATCTATATGTATCAAATCATCAAAACAAAATTCATACAGAGAATAAAATAAGTGTCAGGTTAGTAGATGCCTAATAAATACTGAGGGAATGAGTTACAAAAACACAAACACATCAGGATGCCTGGGTGGCTCAGCAGTTGAGCATCTGCCTTTGGCTCAGGGTGTGATCCTGGAGTCCCAGGACCAAGTCCCACATCAGGCTCCCTTCATGGAGCCTGCTTCTCCCTCTGCCTGTGTCTCTGCCTCTCTCTGTGTGTCTCTCATGAATAAATAAATAAAATATTTTTTAAAACCCACAAACACAATGAAATACTACTTCATACCCATTGTAATGGCTATTAAAAAAAAAAAAACAGAAAATAACAAGTATCCACATGGATACAGAGAAACTGGAACCCTATGCATTGCTAGTGGGAACATAAAATGGGCAGCCACTGTAGGGAATAGTATGGTGGTCACTCAAAAAATTAAATGTAGAATTGCCATTTGATCCAGCAATGCCACTTCTGGGTATAAACACAAAAGAACTGAAAGCAAGAAGTTGAACAGGCATTTGCACACCCATGTTCATAGCAACACTGTTCACGATAGCCAAAATGTGGGAGCTACCCCAGTACGCTTCAGATGAATGGATAAACAAAATGCAGTATATACACACAATGGAATTTCATTTAGTCTTAAAAGGAAGAAAATTCTGGCACATGCTACAACACAGATTGACCTTGAAGACATCATAAGTGAAATAAGAAAGACACAAAGGACAAATATACTATGCTTCTACTTACATGAGGACCTGCTGTAGTCAAACTCATAGAGTCAGAGAGCAGAATGTGGTCACCAGGGGCTGGCTAGGAGGAAGCCCAGATAGTATGTGTTTAATGGGAAAGAGAGTGTTGGTTTTGCAAGATGACAAAGTCCTGGAGATGGATGGTGGTGATGGTTGCACAATGTTGTGAATGTGCTTGATGCCACTGAACTCTACACTTAAAAACAGTTAAAATGGGAAATTTTATGTTATGTCTATTCTACTGCAATAAAACAATAAGCATGGAGTTCTTAAACACAAAATGATTTCTCATTTAAGTATGTATGTGTCTGGTCTTCCAAAAAAACATATTCACATAAGGAGATAACCTAATGTCCAATAGTCAAGATATTCTCTAGAAACTACCCTAATCAATAATCTGATCTCAACCTATGAACACATGAATTCTTAACTAGAGATGATTTCATCTTGGTTGCCCATTCTGTTCATAAACAGGGAAATAATGATGGTCACTAAAATGTGGTGCCATTACCAGCCTATCACATAGAGCTGAGGGCAGCACACTTTCTGCAGAGTCAGGTTTAAAAAAGTGTAGGCTTTGCCAGCATACAATCTCTGCTGCAACCACTCAACCACATTGTATTGCAAAGCCAGCCACAAATAGAAAGGATCGAGCATGGTTGTGTTCCAATAAAACTTTACATAAACAGCCAATGGGCCACATGTGGCTTGTGTTAGCTTGCTAACCCCCAACAGAGCAAGTAGTAGTAAGTAAAATAAAATACTGACTAGCCCAATAACTAGCCCATGTAATCATGCTTTCCCTCCATGTTAGAAGCAACGGATCAAAATCCAACAGCAGATAGGGAGGTAGTCATGACAAGACCAAAAACGTAAACTGCTGAGGGTGGCCTCATCATCAAGAGGTGGGGGACAGTGGTGGAGGCAGAGACACAGAAATGGTCCTGGTAGGGAATGCTGGTGCTCAGAAAGCAGCAAGGATATTCTAAAGGCTTGGGGAGGTATTTGAGATATTTGAATACAGGGGGCAAAAATCTGGGTTGAGTTGATGTATTCAAAGCACCTTGGACAATCTAAGCAATTCAAGTTTTGAGTTGCTACTATGAACAAAGCCAAAGACATCATGAAATCAAAGATGGCTAAACTCAAGAACTTGCTTTCAGAATATTCTTACCTAGAAACACTGGATGAGAACGAATGGTTTGAAGGTCAAGGTCTTACTTCACACGGTAATCATAAAATCTGACTTGACAGTCTCTGTTCTAACTGATTTAAATGGACCACTCTGCAAATCTGTCAGGAATATGAGCAGCAATCCAATCAGTTGAGAAAAATCACTTCTAGGGCCCACACTCCCTCCTGTGAGTATGTGTTCATTTTGTCTTTCCCCTGAAGGAGAGTAGTGAGAAGGAAATATTCAGGAGATAAGATGCCAGTTTCTTTAAAATAAGACAAAGGTATATTCAAAATTATGTATACAGGAAATAAACATGATTTCATAAAGACACCCTCTCATGAATGTAAGTACACAACTAGGCACTTGATCTGTAACCTCCAGAAAGCTTTACTTAATCATCTTGGCAAAATCCACCTGTTGAATTGCATGGGTGGGAGGTCTTTACTGAGCCAGCAAGCAGAGAGGCAATGAAGGCAGGGCCTTATGGTATGGTCACCCCTATTTACTCATACCTACTTCTTTTAATTCGTGAGCCCGAGTGCTCCAGCCCCCACACAGCCAGTCCTGCTAGCTGTTCTCATAGTCCTACAATCAGATGGGCCATATCCAAGCTGCCCACTAGAAGTATAATACTCTAAAAAGTTACATGAAGAATTAAATCAGGGATCCCTGGGTGGCACAGCGGTTTGGCGCCTGCCTTTGGCCCGGGGCGCGATCCTGGAGACCCGGGATCGAATCCCACGTCGGGCTCCCTGCATGGAGCCTGCTTCTCCCTCTGCCTGTGTCTCTGCCTCTCTGTCTCTCTCTGTGTGGCTATCATGAATAAATAAAATCTTTAAAAAAAAAAAAAAAAGAATTAAATCACATTTACTACTGGGAGGGGGTGATAAAACTTCTTCTTCTTCATGGTTATGAGACACAATATGTCCCTGGTTAGCTAGATAATGGATCATTGAGACCATTATGAGAGGCTATATCAAGGTACGGCCTTCCCAAACTATTTTATTTCCCAAATACTAACAATGAAGTGTAAGTCACAACAAATTGTTTATATATAATATTTAACCATTCTGAAACTTGAAAAATATAGTAACTCGAAAAAATATAGAAACTTGAAAAAAAAATAGTATTGTCATCTTTCTGCCCTTAAACTCAAAGATCAAGTAATAAAATGTCACGGTTGTTAAAAAACAAAACCAAAGAAACCCAAAGAAAGTAAAACACACATTCACAGCAAGGAGCCAGAAGAGGGCGCTGTCTTTATAAGTTTAGCAGATGCCCCCCAAAATAAGATCAGTTTTCAGTTTCGGTTCTGTTATTAGTGATCTAGAAAAGTGTCATCATAATTGTTTACTATATTTGCTACTTTACCAGTGGCTCTCAAACTTAACATGCATAAAAACTTATTTGGGGACTTGTTAAATACACATTCTTGAGTCACACCTGGTCCCATGGGATCAGGAACTTTGAATTTGAAACAGCTTGCTGCTGATCCTGAAGCAGGGTTCCCAGAAGCCACAGTAAAAACCCTCAGTGCAGAGATGGCCAACTGCCTGAGGGTGGAGAGGCAGGAGGTGATGATACCAGATGGCTGGGTAGCTAGCTGCCTACGCAACACTCAGACCCTACAAAGGTCTCTATGTTCTGATCATTCTGATGCACCCCAGATGAACTGCAAATACGGTATACAAGGAATTATTTTAAGACAATGAAACCAAATATCAAATTCTAAAATCTTAGAGGAGGGAAAAAGCCAGTCTATAATCAGAAAAAAAAATTAAGAAAAGCATCTATATTTTTAAAATATTTTTAAATATTTAAAATATTTTTTGTACCATCTAGCTGCAAAATGAAAAATTGGAGTTCATCTTTTCTTGCTTTTAAATCTTTTTAAGGATTGGAAAAGTAACACAACAAACTGCTACAATTAATATCAGTTATTCTTTGTTGGATTATTACTTATCCTTTGTCTACTTTCAAGGAAATTTGGGGAGCATTTACCTTAAAAGGCACATATCCAATAGAACCCTTAAAATAGGCATATAAAAAGGAAGCGGGGTGACAGAGGGCATAATGATTCCTAGAATTCCTTTGATGGGACATGAAATTTGGCTCTAAGTTTCTGGATGCTAAAGAGGAACAGAGCTCTCTGTAGCCATAGGTATCTTCTCCCGGCTAAGTTCTAGTATTGGGTACTATTACAGAGAACATCGCCTGGGGTCTGCAAGTAGCTCCATCCTTACTTCATTCATTCACTCACTCACTTATTTACTCATAGCTCCAACCCTCAAATGATTATAGCAGAAAAGTTAGAGTTGACTGAATACATCTAAGAAAAAACTTATGTCAAAAAACGTAACGATTAGGTGCAGCTAACAGGATAGAGAGCTAAGAGCCTTAACATACAAAGAATGCCAGAAGTTCAAACAAGTAGGAAATATTCAACTCCACTAGTAATTAGATTAATCCAAATGAAAACAACAGTTAATTGTTTCAGACTACCCTAATGTTGTTTTTTTTTTTTTTAAATCAAACTGATAAGGTTTGGATTGTTTTAAGAATAATCCCTACAGGTAAGGAGGGTACACCCTTCTCAGAGGCAATGTTCCTAACCTCTCATTTTATCCTTCTTTTTCTAGAAATGTTCAGAGATGTACCAAAGATTTACCTACAAAGATGTCCATTGCACTTTTATTTATTATTTTGATATTATAAACTCCCAAAAACATAATTCAAAACTGGAAGATTCCTCACTGTACAACAATAGTGATTTGGTTCAATAAATGAAGTCATGGGGATCCCTGGGTGGCTCAGCGGTTTAGCACCTGCCTTCGGCCCAGGGCATGGTCCTGGAGTCCCAGGATCCAGTCCTGCATGCGGCTCCTTGCGTGGAGCCTGCTTCTCCCTCTGCCTGTGTCTCTGCCTTTCTCTCTGTCTCTCATGAATGAATGAATGAATGAATGAATGAATGAATAAAGTCATATTCCAACATTGGGGTAAGATGTAGTCATCTGAAATTATATTGTTGATGATGGATAGGATATGGAATAATGTTCTTCATAAATTATGTAAAGAAATAGTATAAAACTATATATACAATTGGGTCCCAATTATATAAATTAGCTTGGTTCATATAAAATTGCCTTTATTCAATCATTTTTACCTAAAAACATCAATTTTTAATAGTTTAATCTCAATACTTTTAAAAATGTGTGTGCATGTGTATATATGTGTATATTTGTATATATATTCACACACACGCATAAACCCTCACAGACATAGATATTCATAGATGTTCACCAAAGAACGGAAATGATGTACACCAAAATGTTAACAAACGTTTTCAGGGTGAAGTCATTGTATTTTTAACATTATTTGTTATGCTTTTCTTTACTTCTCAAATTTTTTAAATGAATATATGTTACTTTTACATTCAGAGTCAATGTAATTTGGAATCCTGTTTCAAGGGATAGGAGTTTGTGGTGACCAGAGCGTGGCAGGACAGCTCATGTACCCTGCCAGGGTGGTGTAAATGAGCACACACTTCCCGGAAGGCAATTTGGCAGAACATAGTTAAGCCTTTCAAGTGTTCACACATTTGACCAGTCATTCTTTTTCTTAGAATCTACCCAAACGAAATAAACAGAGATACCAAGATACCTGTACAGGATGTTCATCACAGAGTTATCTGTGATACAAAATTTTGAATACAATGATAAACTGACAAGATAGTGCATCCATCTGATATATTTTAAATATGCATTGGGACAGCTCTTAGTAGCATAAGAAAATGTTTGTGCTATATTGAATGTTAAAAGGAAGATTAAAATCTACATATGGCCTGATCATAAATCTGTTTAAAAGATTTGTAAGTCTAAGGGTGCTTGGTTGGCTCAGTCGGTGGAGCATGCAACCCTTGATCTTAGGGTTATGACTTTGAGCCCCATGTTTTGGGAGTAGAGATTATTTAAAAAGAAAATCTTCATTTAAAAAATTTAAGTCTGGGGGAACCCCAAGTGGCTCAGCGGTTTAGCACCTGCCTTCAGCCCGGGGCGTGATCCTGGAGACCCAGGATCGAGTCCCACATTGGGCACCCTGCATGGAGCCTGCTTCTCCCTCTGCCTGTGTCTCTGCCTCTCTCTTCTCTCTCCCTCTCTCTCATGAATAAATAAATAATTAAAAAAAATTTAAGTCTGTATGTGCACACACACATGCACAACATCACCTAGAAAGAAGTCTGGAAGACAGAGAGAGAGAGTGTGTGTGTGTAATTAACAGTAGTTTGTTGAGTAGTGGATTTTTATTGACTTCTGTATACCGTTCTGAATTTCTGAAATATTCTGAAGTACATTACTTCTATAATTGGATAATGAACAATTTATTTTAAAAGGGAAAAGAAAGCTCCCTCTTTACAAAGTGGAGGCTGGAATGCGGACAGGGCAGGTGGAGTCTTGGGGACCAGGTAGGAGCTACTGCGTTAGAAGTGGAGATGAAGAGTGGGGCAAAGATTCAAGAGACTGGGGAGGCAGAAATGTCAGGATCTGCTGACTGGTTGGGGGAGGGAATCGGGTATGAGTCTTAGGTGTGTGGATTAGGATACGGCATACAGGCTAGGGTGGCCAGCTTCCTGGTGGGCTGCAGGGCCCCTGGTCTCCTGATGTATCCTATGCCATCCCTCCCACCCTGAACAAGACCTATGTCACCACAGGACACAGCAGAAATGACAGCATGTGCTTTCTGAAGCAAGGCCATAAAAGAGATTGACAGGGACAGAAAGTAGAAAGTAGAATAGAGGGGCACCTGGGTGGCTCAGTCTGTTAAGTGTCGATGTTTGGCTCAGGTCATGATCCGGGGTCCTGGGATCAAGTCCCGTGGAGGGCTCCCTCTCAGTGGGGAGTTTGCTTCTCTCCCTCCCTCTGCCCATCCATCTGCTTGTGCTCTCTCTCTCAAGTAAAGTATTTTAATCCAAAAAAAACCAGAAGTTCCTAGGAGTTCTGCAGAGGTGAGGAAAGGGGAGATATGGGAGGAGGAAGAAGTCCCGAGGATGAATGGTGCTGATGGTTATACAACAAAGTAAATGCAGCAGATGCCATTGAACTGTATGGTTAAAAATGGTTAAGATGGTAAATTTTATGTTGTATATATTTGACCATAATTAAAAATAATTCAATATAAAAAGGTCGGGCTCTGTCTTTGTCTCTCTGGCCCTCCTGCCCTGGGGGAAGCCGGCCACCACCGTGAACACACCCAAGCAGCCCTGCCCAGAGGCCCCAGGGGTGGAGGACCCCAGGCCTCCTGCCATCAGCAGCACCAGCACACCTGGTATGTGCATGAACCCTGGAGAAAGCAGATCCTCCAGCTCCAGTTTCTGTCTTCAGCTGAAGGCCATATAAAGACCCTATAGAATAATACTGATTATTTTAACCCACCACATTTTGGGCAAATTTGTGGTCCAGCAATGGAAAGAGGCACAGATTTGGGCCGCCTTGCACCCTTTTGTGTCTCGAACGACCATCTCGTTTTCCAACTTCCAATCAGGATATTGAAGGTGGAAAGAGCGGCGTTCACACTGTTAGAGCAAACACTAGGTAATACGCAGAATCTCGGTCTCAAACACATGGGAGAGCAGGGGTTGCAGTGGGCTCCCCACCAGAGGTGCCAGAGAGCGGGAGGGCGGCAGTGACCCAGTGCATCGCCCCGTGACCCAGGGTCAGCTTCCTGCATTTAAACCACCGCTGGGGGCCCACAGGCTTCCTTTTTTGCCTTCTTTCCTCCAGTAACACCTGCTTCACCGATTCCCTAAATTAGATCCTCCCTGCTCAAATCCCCACGTGGTTTCTATTTTCCTAACTGGCCCTCGGCAGATACAGCGCATGGACTCGAGTCAACTCAGTTTTGTGCCACCTTGTCTGTAGAGCACAGATGTCAGTAAGGTGCAGAGCCACCTGTCCACATGAGCCATCATCTCACCCTCGTGGCCTTTCCCTACTTGTCGCCTCCCAACCTCCACCCACCTGTGCTCACGAGACTGCTTGAGTACTGGGCCCAGCACAGCACTTTTCTTGGTCTCCCCATGCCTTCTGAGCCCACCTCGCCTACAATCAGACAGTAAGAAAATGAGACACCTCAGCATTTGAGGAAGCAATTGTAGAAGGGTCAAGAATTTGGTGTTTTCTTTTGTGCTGGTTGTTTCTTTTATACCTTGGGAGAAACAATAAAAGGATAATTTATTCTCAGGTTGACTTTCATTGTCTGCTTTTTTTTTTTTCTTGATATTTTCATTCTGGTGGAAAGTCACTGGACAAAATAAGAAAAACCTGGGAGTTCAGGTTCATTCCTAGCCTATTCCTCTTATGTCAGGTGGCCACCATGCCAGCCTACTGCTTCCACTCACTTCTACTCACCAGAAGAGCAACCAGGGGCACCTGGGTGGCTCAGTGGTTGAGCATCTGCCTTTGGCTCAGGTGGTGATCCCAGGGCCCTGGGACTGAGCAGGGATCCTGCTTCTCCCTCTGCCTCTCTCTCTGTGTGTGTCTCATGAGTAAATAAATAAAAATCTTATTAAAAAAAAAAAGGAAGAGTGCCAGAAAGATGATGAGAAGGTAAGGAGCATGCAGATACATGCACGCACATGTGTGCACATGCATGCACACACAGCCATGTTCTGGCCTGCAAATTAATTTCCCTAATCAAAACAGTGATACTAAAACTTTCAACAGTGTATTAAAAAGTTTCCAGGACAGGTCCCTGGGAGTGGAGTTGTTATTGAGGAATTCTAGAAATTTCACTCCCTACAGTCTTACCTGAACCAGGTGAAAAAGGAGACACTACCACCTGAAGAAAACCTCAGCCCCCGACAAAAAAAGTTTTAAGTACAATCTACTCCCCAACATGGGGCTCGAACTCACAACCCCATGATCTAGAGCCACATGTCTACAGACTGAGCCAGTCAGGCACCCCAACAAAAAAGTATTTTAAAAACCCAAAGCAAAGCAATAAAACGTAGACCTCATGCTGCCATGCTTGCCTAGATTATGCCCTAAATGGGGACGACAGCCCCAGGGAGGGAAAAAAGGTGATTAGTGGAGGAAACAAATCCTAGCGTGCTCCAAAAGGCCTCAGTACATGAACAGAAAAATACCTGGGATAGTCAACTTTCATGGACAGGTAGCATTTAGGAAAAAGTGTTAACAAGGCTGGGACAGGAGAGAGGGCAGTAAGGAAAAGCATTGAGAAGCACTGTCCTAGGTGAGACCATACACACTTGCTCACTCTTTTGCTTGAGCATGCCCATTAGCACCTTACTTTCTTCCAGATTTGTAATAAGCTCTGCAGAGACATCATCCTTTCTTGAGTAAGAAGAATCAGGACTATAATCCAGAGAGAATTTAATGCCGACTGAATATCAACCTTAGTTAACAGTGCCTTTTATAAGAGCTGAACGTCAACGCTCAGACAAATGGCTTCCTTTCCTTGCCAACACATTTTGGGTTGTGGCTAAATAGCTTCTTCCTTTATCTCAAATGATCACTTTTTCCAGAAAAAAAAAAAAAAGAGGGTTTCAAGTCACCCTGTTCCCTCTAGGTCAGTCTTGGCCTCTTGTGTGCGGTCCCTGCTGTCCCACATCGCAGAGGATGTGTGTTACCACTGTGAACGAATGTGATTCACAGAGCATGTGGACTCCACTTTATCTTGAGGACACATGTGTGCACCTTTGTCAGATACATTACTCTCTTGTCTGTGCAGCTCACATCCTGATGTGGCACTGCTGTTACCAAAGCACAACTAGTTTCCCTCATGGTTTCCAGTCCTAGCTACCAATTACACAGTTACATCAGCTTTGCAAACACTTTATAAGATAATCGAGGTGCCCAGACCATGTGCGTGCTTGCACTTGTTGAATCATGACAGGCCCTCACTTCCTAATCATCAATATCTGCTAAATCCTAATACCATTCACTGCCTGTAACCTTCAGTTATTCAATCATTTTAATCAAATATCATGAGCAAGGTTTCGTGCTTCGTGCTATAAGGGGCTAACACAATTTAAAAAGCACAGTTTCTGCTAATGGAAAGAAAGAGAAGTATCCAAATAATATAACATATGGCACTTTGCACAATTATGGAAAAGATGAACAAACCAGAGCTGCTGGTGTTTCAGAGGAGGAAAACCCCACTCCCACAATCAGGAAGTCTGGGAGACTCCATGGAGAGGTTAGAACTGGGGTATAGAGGGGAATACCACCAACAAAGATGCTGAGCAGTGTGGGCCAGGGGGCAGGTGCAGGAAAACAACCAAACAGAGCAGAAGGTCGAAGGGAAAGGCCTGTCTACCATGACCTGTAAAGTTTTTGTTGGTCTGTTTAAACAAACTCCATGCCCAGTGTGGAGCCCAATGTGGGGCTTGAACCCATGACCCTGAGATTAAGAACTGAACTGAGACCAAGAGTCCAACGCTTAACTGACCAAGCCACCCAGCTGCCCCAACCTGTAAAGTTTTTTTATATACAAAGTCTTAACACCAAATATTTTACAACTAGGAATATATCACTTTACTTTAGAAAAAATTTTCAGAGCATTTACCTTCTGTTGGAAATTTCTTGGCTCGTTCCTCAAAGAACCATTCTCCAGTTTTTATTTTCACATTTCTGTAAAACAAGCAGAAAGGGAGCCTCAGATAGAGACGTGGTTGGTGCTGTATTTAGCTCATAAGAGGTAGGTACATAGTATCCCATAAGATTAGTCTTGCAAGGGTTCTCAGTGTTCAAATTTCTGGCCCCATCCCCTACTTTACAGACCTCCTATACAGGTTAAGTGATCCAACCAGTTAGCAGCAAAGCTGAGAGTCTCTGCTTGGGTCCATTTTACCCTATATGTAACAGGTACATGCAATGTATACATACTAACATAGGTGTGTGACCAACATATAGTATGTACATAAGTGTTTTCTGAATAAATTTATAAGGATAGACAGAATTACCATCAAAATGATCAATTAATTATGTTTATGGCAGTAAATAATGGCAGGAAGGATAGTCAACAAAAAACCTGATGCTGTCTATTTAGCTAGGGGGAGATCATCCCTAGGATATGTTAAGGTTAGTTTGTGTTAACCACAAGGTTTACTAAGAGCTAACAGACTAGCTGAGAAGTTTCCTGAAAGGACCTGAAGTGTGCTTCATGGAGATCCGGGACCTGGGTCCAAAGTGGACCACCTGAGAAATGACCTCTTCATGCAGCAGCTACTAGGGCTCATCTGCATCCCTGCATCTCCTCCAGGCTTGGTCATGTGAGGAACAGGGCCCTTTGCTCATTGCTGGAAGCCAAATCCCAAAATACCTTGTGCTCTTGACAATTCCCAAATTTCTGGAGAAACCACCCTCAATTTCAAAAACCTTGGAAATGTAGAATTGTTGACATCCATCAGGACGTAAAAAAAAAAAAATAAACACGCAGGTGTTACAAGTTATTCACACCCTTAAAATAATGTGCCACAAAACTTGCCAATTCCCGGATGTTGAGACTTTAAGAAAAACTAAAACTTTATTAATTCTTGTCTATAAAGTATTCATCAAAATAAGTTCTCCATGAGGTTATTTTAGGCTATATATAAACTTAAATGCAGTTTTCTTAATTAATGCTTACAACTGCTGTAAATGTAAGTCAATTCACAAATATATGTTCAACTACCCGTTTTTAAGAGAAATATCCTCTTTATCTATGCAGCTCTAGTAACTGTTAGAAGACATCAACCAGCTTCTCCCCTTCAACTGATGAGAAACTGCTGTGTTCGACAATGAGTAAATAAATTGTGATTCCCAATGCTTAGTGACTAGAACAAGGGAAAAATACACAGGGCATTTATATATTGTGATAACAGAATTTTGATAACCAGTCGCTGCCATTCAGAGCCAAAATATATAAAATATTCAACTGTGATATGTCTGTAGAGAGACAGGGAAATTTTGCACCATAAAATCGAAAATCTAATCTACTAAATCAACACAAAACACTTTGGGAACTCAGCTCCTAGGAAGCTTCCCTCTGGCATGTGAAGGCAAACGGGATGAAAGCTCAGGCCAAGCGTGGAGAGATGAATGGGGCGGGCGGTGAATTCACACTCCTTGGAAGGGAGCACACCTGCACACCTGCCTGTGGGCAACTCTTCCATCTTTACCTGCAGGACAAGAGCTAACCGTGAGACGAGGAGAGTTGAGGAGCCAAATCAGAAGTGGAAGCAGGAGACCTCCATCTTTTTTTTTTTTTAATAAATTAATTTTTTATTGGTGTTCAATTTACCAACATACAGAATAACACCCAGTGCTCATCCCGTCAAGTGTCCCCCTCAGTGCCCGTCACCCATTCACCCCCACCCCCCAGGAGACCTCCATCTAATAAATGAACTCCACTTCTGGACTTTTCTGCTGGTGGTAAGTGACCTTTTCGGCCAATCTACCCGGTCACACTCTGCAGCCTGTTACTCTTGGGACTAAAAGCATCCACGTATCAGACAGGGCTGGGGATGGGGCAGGGCTCGGACTTGAAGGAGGTCAGAGCTGAGAATCCAGCAGTGAGTCAAACCACAATCCCCTATGGCCAGCCAAGGCCAGCCTAAGCAATGATTCGCAAATACCCTTCATGATGCTCCCTGTCCACACCAATCCCAAGATGCAAAAAAGGGGACCATTTGTTGCTCTTATCGTCTAAGAGGCGAGCAGACCTTGCAACAGCGAACCCATACATCTCTGTCCTTGTCAGGGCCAACGCAGGGTAGACTGACTCACAGCAACCAGAGGAAGTGTGTATTATTTCTCCCAGATGTTTGATCAAAATCTGGCTATGAAAGCTTCCTGGAACATTTTTCTGAGCTCAGCAATAGGCTAATGCTTTTACATTCCTCAGAATCAAGACTTCTTTAAAACTTGCTCAATCAATTGACAAATACATCTCAAAGGCAAAAGCCTAGGGTTGGTGGAGACAACAGAAGCCACAGTACTAAGAGAGCTGAACCTGGCGTCTGACCTTGCCCCTGACTCTGCATGAGGACCACTGGCATAAATGCCAAGCACATGGTGCAGAGCCAGCTCTAACTACCCTTCTGGAGATTCCAGCGTCCATTTCCATAGCCTTGAACTCTGCTAACACCGTCATTTCATCAGCAAACAAGAAATAACTGTTGAAAAGCA
The DNA here is from genome assembly GCF_003254725.2 of Canis lupus dingo. Taxonomy (NCBI): domain Eukaryota; kingdom Metazoa; phylum Chordata; class Mammalia; order Carnivora; family Canidae; genus Canis; species Canis lupus. The sequence goes on along the minus strand of NC_064243.1, from coordinate 48,097,381 downwards.
CTTGGCAAATTCCAGTATACAAACGTTCTATGATACAATGAATGGATGACCCGAACAGAAAGATCGTTTGACCTGTTACTATCAGCAAGTAGTGAGCCAAACAGGCCTGTTGGAAAGCAGTTTTATTTTGCATCTAAATTACTTGCATCTGCAGATGGTTAACTGTCCCATCCACGCTTAATATTCTTCAAAAAGTCAGCACGATGTCCCAAGAGTTGCTTAATGTATTTTCCACCACGCAATGGACAAGAAGAGGTGAAAATTGGTCTGCAGAGTCAGGATTTTGGGAATGTCTACAGAAGCACATTTCCCTGGGCAGATCTGCTCTCCACCCAATGTCCTGATGGCCAGGACACCTCAGGAGGGCCCTGGTGGCTCATCAGACGAATAAGCTGCAAAAAGTCCATATGAAGAAGCCAAATACTGTAAAACTGAGCAACCTCACTGCTTTGTGCTAGCTTGTCCACCTGTTTGGTAATTCCCAGCTGAAGTAGTCTTGTGCAACCATACAGTTGAATTTTTTTTTCTTTATTTCAAGTAATCTCACGTCTAAGATAGTTTTTAGTTACAAAGCAAAACAGTGAGTTTTTTTTCTGCTAGCTCTGTTGATCTGCTTTTTACAGGAAAAAAAAAAAAAGACTGATTACAGTGATTAAATCCTAGGTAACTTGGGGAGGACTCAGAGAATCAAGATGAAGATAAGAAAATGATTGTATCAAGCTGCTACCACCACTTCTTGCAAAACATTAGTAACCCTCCCTCTCACTTGACCTCAGAGAGAAGACAGGAGCCCCCTGTCATACTCAGTCCTGTATTCACATCCCCCAAGTATGCCTAGGGCACATGGTAGGGGCCAGCGAAGACATGTGGATTGGTGAATGAAGAAAAATTCTCAGCTCTGTGGGAACACCCTGAGATCCGAAGAGATAAGCTGGGATCCTGCGGGCAGTGTGCATGGTCTAATGTGTGTCGGCCTCTCTAAGCACATGCGGCAGGGGCCACAGACTCAGGCACCAGGCGTAAATGATGGAAGCAAGCTGGGTGTGAGACAATAAGGTCAGGTGGGGACTGTCATGAGCTGGAGAACCTGTGGCTCATTTTAAGGCATTAAAATGATCAATGTTAGACTTCATGCAGGCCAAACACAAAAGGCCCGTGGGCTATCTGCAGCCTGTTGGTCACAAGTTTGTGATTCTTGGTTTGTGACATCAGTTAACTTAGTCGACAAGAGTGAGAAAAATCCCACTGTAGCTGGACAGAGCTGCACTTGAGGCCTTGACAAGAAAAATCGGGTTAGATGTTGTGTATCACCCTATCTTCCCCAGAGATCTAAGAAGGGCCCACCACCACCAACAGAGCCACAGGAAGGGGAGAAACAAAGAAGACATACTCATTGGTAATTGTTCAACCTGAAGACACAACCGAGAACTTCTGACAACACAATGCCACCCGCCAGGAGAAAGAGTCCCAACAACTTCTCAGAGCACACAACAGTGGGAAAACCAGGGCACATTCCAGAAAGCACTTAGGCTTCAAAAACATTTAAGACCTGCTTCTAGGAGAAGGAGACCAGAAGATAGAAGGAGAAACCAGGCTGATGCCAAGAGACATCAGACTAGAACAATCTCTCTTAAAAAAAAAAAAGATTTTATTTATTTATACATGAGAGACACAGAGAAGCAGAGACATAGGCAGAGGGAGAAGCAGGCTCCCTGTAGGGAGCCCGATACTGGACTTGATCCCAGGACCCCCAGATCACAACCTGAGCTGAAGGTAGATGCTCAACCACTGAGCCACCCAGGTACCTTAACATCAGACTAGAACAAAGACAAATCTAGGAAACTAAGAACACAAAAGCAGAGCAAACTGTTTACCAACAAGCAGGAGCAGAATTGAGAGCTTGGAAAGCTGAACTGGTGATGCTGACTCAGTAGACGTGCTTTTCCAGAACATGAAAAGAAAAAGACATTAGATGTTGGAGGAACAGAGAACAAAGCCAACCTACATATTAAAAGTTACTTCCCCCCCCAAAAAAATAAATAAATAAAAGTTACTTCCCAAGAAGCAAGGGCAAGTGGCATAAGAGATGATCAGAGTAATCATACCCGACTGAAAAAAATGTTACTGAGGCAAAAACCAAGCAAACCTTCACCTCACACCCATTAGAGTGGCTACTATGAAAAACAAAACCAAACAAAGCAACCTAAAAATAGTAAGTGTTGATGAAGATGTGAAGAAACAGGACCCTTATGCACTGTTGGTAGGATTATAAAATGGTACAGCTATTATGGGAAATAGTATTAAAAAAATTAAACATGTAAGTACCCTACGAACCAGTAATTCCACTCCTGGGTGTATCTCCAAAAGAAATGAAAGTAGAGACTCCTAGAGATGCTTGTACACCTGCGTTCACAGCAGCACCATTCATAAAAGCTAAAAGGTAAAAGCAAACCCAAGTGTCCATCAACAAATGAACAAAATGTGACATATACACACTATGGAATATGCATCTTGGAATATAAAGTCTTATAAAGGATGGAAACTTGCAATAAGCTACAACACGGATGAAGCTTGAGGATATTCGATGAGTGAAATGAGCCAGTCATAAAAAGACAAACACTGTATGATTCTACTTATATGTGCACCTAGAACCTGCAAATTCATAGAGAAAGAAAATAGAATGCTGGTTTCCAGTAGGAGAAAGAAATAGGGAGTCTTTGTTTAATGGCTATAAAGTTTTAGGGCTTTTTGCTTTTTTTTTAAGATTTTATTTATTTATTCATGAGAGACAGAGAGAGAGAGAGAGAGAGGCAGAAACACAGGCAGAGGGAGAAGCAGGCTCCATGAAGGGAGCCCAATGCTGGACCCGATTACGGCTTTTTGCTTTTAAGAGTTGATAGGACTTTTAAAAATTTAAATTCAACTAGTTAACATATAGTATATTATTAGTTTCAGAGGTAGAGTTCAGTGATTCATCAGCCTTACATAATACCTAATGATCATTCCATCCATGTCCTCCTTAATGCCCATCACCCAGTTACAAAGTTTCAGTTTTGTGAGATGGAAAAGTTCTGGAGATGGATGGTGGTGATGGTTGCACAAAGATGTGAACAGACTTAGTACCACTAAACTGTAGATTGAAAAATAGCTAAGATATTAAGTTTCATGTTATATATATTTTACCACAATTAAAAATATTTTAATCTTTTAAAAGATTTATTTATTATTTGAGAGACGTGGGGTGCTCAGTGGGGAGGGGCAGAGGGAAAGAGAAAGAAAGTCTCAAGCAGACTCCACACTGAGCACAGAGCCCCATACAGGGCCAATCCCATGACCATGAGATCATGACCTGAGAAGAAGCTGGATACTTAACCAACTGTACCACCCAGGTGCCCTTAAAAAAATACATATATATATATATATTTTAACTATATATATATGTGTGTGTGTATATATACACACACACACACACTATATATATAAATATAAAACTATAAAACTATATATAGTTTTTTTAAACAACCAAATCCAAGGGATAGGCAGCTCAAAGGAACTTTATTCCATAAAAATAACATAGAGGAGCTCATACCCAGACATGGATGAGAAACTGGTTTTAATTATAAGTACACAGAAAAAAAAACACACAATGTTTGTAACACATAAAAACCAGATGATCAATAAAGAAATAAAAATAAAAATAGCTTCGGATGTCTCTGTCATATTAAATTCCAAAAGACAATAAGAACACATTTCTGGAGCTTTGAGATGAAAAGGATGGGACCTAAGATTTTAAAACCCAGTGAAGTCATAGCTCATGATGGAAGGCTACAGAGGGCAACCTCAAATCTGCAATGACTCAGATCATATGCCACCCACATGCTCTTCTAGGGCAAAAAATCCTTCAAGAGGCACTTCAGTTGATTGAAAAATGAATCAAAATAAAGAACTTGCAAATTGGGAAATCCTGGTCTCAAAAGATTAGCAATGAGTGCTTGAATGTGTTAAAACTTAGAGTTGGCTTAATAATTGTAAATATAATTATAAAACCATGCAGGTGACAAAAATAATTATTGAGAGAGATATCACAGGACATAAATGTAATAATTTATAATAATGTAAATATTTCAAAATGACATGAATAGCATTTATAAAACATTTGTCTCTATGAATTTCTGTCTCTACTCTGGGTACCTCCTGTAAATAGAATCATACATTTTTCCTTCTGGCTTCACTTATCATAATATTTGTAAAGTTTATCTGTGTTTTAGCATGTATTAAAATTTCATTCTTTTTTTGTAGTTGAATAATATTCCATAACACGTATATACGACATTGTTTATCCATTCATCCATTGATGGACACTGGTTACTTCCACCTTGTGACTATTATGAATAATAATGCTGCTATGATCACTGGCTTATTATTTAATATTTGAAAGCTACAGGGTTGTTGTCAAAACCAACATTAAGGGGTGGCTGGGTGGTTCAGTTAATTAAGTATCCAACTCTTGATTTTGGTTCAGGCCACAGTCTCAGGGTCCTGGGACTGAGTCCCACATCTAGCTCCATGCTCAGCATGGAATCTGCTTGGGATTCTCTCTCCCTCTCCTACTCATGCTTTCTCTAAAATAAATAAACAAGTCTTTTTTTTTTTTAAAAACCCCAGCATTAATATTTTCATTTTGTTATTTCAGGTAGCAGAAGGTTTTACAATATACTAGCTCTTAAGAAAATTTTAAAATGCTGACAGATCCTATTTTTAAATTTTGAGTAGGCTTCAGGCCCAGTGTGGAGCTTGAGCTCATGATCCTGAGATTGAGAGTCACATGCTCTACTGATTGGCCCCAGGATCTATCAGCATTTATTTTTATTTTATATTATTTTTTTATTTTATATTATTTATTTTATTTATTTATTTTTTTAAGATCTTATTTATTCACGAGACACAGAAAGAGAGAGGCAGAGACATATGCAGAGGGAGAAGCAGGCTCCACCCTGGGAGCCCAATACAGGACTCGATCCAGGCATTCCGGGATCATGCCCTGAACCAAAGGCAGACACCCAACTGCTGAGCCACCCAGGTGTCCCTCTATCAGCATTTATAAGAAGATTCATATTTTAAATACTCACATTTCCGCAAACTGAAAATTAACCCAGATGCATTTAACATGTAAGATTATATGTTACATAGGAGGTTATGTGCATCATACCTCCTTTTCCAAGCATAAGGCAACATAAATTTATGCCCCTAGATTATGGAGGTTTACACACAAAGTAACCATTTCAGAGGTGGCAAAATCTAGGTTAGTCTTTGAGGATTCTGTTCAAGGTAACAGCTTCACTGCCTTGTTGGCAAGTTTTTATAATTATAAAAGTGGAAGGAATAACTGATTTCTTATCCAATGACTTCATTTCTGTAGTTATAAAAGTACTGTTCATACGGATAGCAAAGCACATAAAATTAGGCAGACATCTCTTTCCTTCTAAAGAAGCAGTTTTGCTAATTTATTTTCTTTCTTTTTTTTTTTTTTTTTTAGATTTTATTTATTTATTCACGAGAAACACAGAGAAAAAGAGGCAGGGACAGAGGCAGAGGGAGAAGCAGGCTCCATGCCCGATGTGGGACTCGATCCCCGGACCATGGGATCACATCCTGAGCTGAAGACAGATGCTCAACCACTGAGCCACCCAGGTGTCGCAGCTTTGGTAAACTTAATGATTTTTTTTAAAGAAATTAAGTTTGAATCTGACAAAGATATCACAACACCTAATTCCATCATCACCAAAGCATCTCAAAAACAGGATTTCAGAAGAGTGTAACATACTGAGGCCAGCTTTAACATTAGCTAGAAATCCATGGGCAACTTTCTTTGAATGAAAATATCGATTCTAAACTATCTGCAGTGAGGGAACAGTACAGAGTTGAATCACCTAAAACCCCTAAATTCACACATGACTTCTCTTTGTCATCAGAATGCATTTTGGTCTGCTCTATGGACATGGGTATGCTATTGTGGAAATTCCTATGAAAACATGACTTCAAAGGAACTACATGCCTGTCTGGGATCCCTATATCTTCCAGAACCCTTAACTCTAGCTCACAGTTAACCAAAGCAGGACCTCACCACCTCACACAAGGCGCCAGCCCAGGAAAGCAGCCTCCTCGTGCTGACCTTCCCTACAGGGCAAAAGTTTCAGCTGAGCTGAGTGCAGTGACAGTGTCAAGTATGAACAAGAGAATTAATGCTACAGAAGGCTTATTTATCTCCGAGAAAGGTTTTAACAGCCAAGGCCTGTGTAACTAATCAAGTACTCATCACAGAAGAAATTTCAGTTTCAACAAAAGGAATGATATTCAAATTATTGTGAAAGCATTCCCTTTAGTAAGTACAAAATAACCTTTTCAAAAATAAACTTTTTCCCAAAATGTTCTATACATCTCCACTTTTTTACTATATGTTTTAGTAGCACAAGGCTTCAAAGAATATTAAATGTTCATTATTCCCATTTGGCCAATGGATTAAAAAAGAATATCATGATCCTACATACAATTATTATCTTTCATATTCCTACAGAAAGCAAGGTACATATACCTCATGAAATAGCCAAGCTATACCGTGAGGACCAAAACAGATGCCATCGCTAGGTGACAACTAAGAAGAGAAAAACTTTATTTCAAAGACCAAAAGGCTTTTCCCTTGTAAAATTGGTTTTTAGTGGCTAATCTCTTGAAAACATGCAGATGCATAACTATGTGAAATATTTGACTCAATATAGTCAACTCATGTATACTTTTTCATGTGAAGCACATGAACACAGTCACTATCAATAATGTTAAAAAATCAGATTAGAAAAAAAGTCAGGTTTTGAAAAAGAAGATAGGCAGCAAAGACACGTCACTTTGACCTTGGCACCAAGCTAAAATCCTTCCTCGCCAGCTCTCCTATACCATACCCAGCATTCACTTGGGTTTCAACATTTCGCGGAGTTAGAACTTTTAGTCATTTAAAGAGCAGAAGTATTTACAACAATGACTGCAAATTATTCCATTCTCATACATTAACTATTTGCCTTGGTGGATATGAAATGGGGATTCAGTATTTTACCAAAACATGGGATTAGGAAAATGCTGGGACTATCAGTCTGAAATTTCAAAGATTATATTTTCCAAGCTCTGGGAAGTTTTACTTTAAGGAGAAAACAAAATTGCTATAAAACTTGTCTCATAATGTCACTTGATTTTTTTTTTAATTTTTATTTATTTATGATAGTCAGAGAGAGAGAGAGAGGCAGAGACACAGGCAGAGGGAGAAGCAGGCTCCATGCACCGGGATCCCAATGTGGGACTTGATCCCGCGTCTCCAGGATCGCACCCTGGGCCAAAGGCAGGCGCCAAACCGCTGCGCCACCCAGGGATCCCTGTCACTTGATTTTCAACAAAAATTATTTCACACAAGGCGAAAGATACACCCTCCTGTAACAATAGCTTTGCATCTAAATCCTAATCTAAAATCTATTTGGGCAACAATAACAAAAAATCCCCTTTAATAAATTCCAAAATTTTATTTTAACCTTTACTGCTCTGTGCAATAATTCAAATCCCAACCAGAGAACTAAGAATGTGATAATAAATGCCGAGGTCTGTATATCAATCTGCAACCACTCAAGTTTCTCTCCATTAGCCTCAGGCCTAGTACATCCGAGACATGTGAGCAGCCCTGAAATCAACAGTACTGCCTCCCACTATATGAAACCCTAACTCTAAAATCTCTGTTCTAGAGATGCAAGTATAAAGTTTAGTCTCTTTGACATTTCATCATGGTTGTTACCTCGTGCCATTTCATCGTGGAAATTGTCAGTACGCTGCAGGGGGACGGGGGGCATTAAGCAAAGAAGCAAGGACGCATTTATACCTCTTTGTCTTCTTTCCTTCACCCAAATCACCCTCTTTTGATGGCTCCCGCTAAGGACGACATAGGGCCCCCCATGACTGCAAGCAACTTTCAACCAACTTTGTTCTTCCAAGTCCTTTTCAGTTTTTTTCTTTTTAAAATTTTATTTATTTATTCATGACAGAGTGAGAGAGAGAGAGAGAGAGAGAGAGAGAGAGAGAGAGAGGCAGAGACACAGGCCGAGGGAGAAGCAGGCTCCATGCAGGGAGCCCGACGTGGGACTCGATCCCAGGTCTCTAGGACCACACCGGCACTGAAGGTGGCGCTAAACCGCTGGGCCACCGGGGTTGCCCTTTTCTTAAAAAAATATTTTTAATTTCATTTAATTTTATTTTTAATTTATTTTTAATTTTTAATTTATTTTTATTTTTTTTTAATAATTATTTTTTATTGGTGTTCAATTTGCCAACATACAGAATAACACCCAGTGCTCATCCCGTCAAGTGCCCCCCTCAGTGCCCGTCACCCATTCACCCCCACCCCCCCTCCCTCCTCCCCTTCTACCACCCCTAGTTCGTTTCCCAGAGTTAGGAGAGAAGAAATGGGTAGGAAATATCAGAAAGGGAGACAGAACATAAAGACTCTTTATTTTTTTATATTTTTTTATGTCTTTGTTTTCTGAGGTCTTTCTGCTGCTTCTCTTTTGCTCTCAATTTCTTTTTGCCTCCAGCCTTATCACTTCTTGCCCCCTTCACTGTAAAGAGTTTCCTGGGGATAGGTGGCCTTCACCTTCCCTGCCCCTGGGTCCTCCCTGTGGAACACTGGCATACTCTGGTACTGCTTTCTTTTGGGGAAGCACCTATGCTCACACCCCGTTTCCTATGAGTTCGAGATCCAAGGTCTTCTGAGTGGCTTTTCTCCCCACAGGTGGGAGAGGGCAGAGATCTAGAAGGGGTGGGATTCAGAAGACCAGGGCTCTAGTCTAACTGACTCGCTGGCCTCAGGCTAACTACTTTATGCCTTAGCCTCTTGTTTCTCACCTGTAAAATTAGGATGATAATTGTAGCTGCCCCATAAGACTTTATTTTATTTATTTTTTTAGATTTTTATTTATTTATGAGAGACACAGACAGAGAGCCCGATGTGGGCCCCGATCCCAGGACCCCAGGATCACCACCTGAGCCAAAGACTGATGCTCAACCACTGAGCCACCCAGATGCCCCCCCCCCCCCCCGCATAAGACTGTTTCGTTAAGGTTTAGATCCCCAAGCTGTATCCTCCTTCCCCAACTGATGCCTGTCTCCCTCTCTTCCTGACTCTTCGAGAAATACTCCAAACACACATGCTTGAAAGTCACCTAGAACCAGGTCAGCCCTCCCTCCTCTGAGTTCCCAAGGACTCTTAGCAGCTCCAAGAGGAAATGTGCCTTGAAGCAGAAACCTCATAGGTCTCCTGGAACCTTGACACAACCCCGAGGCCAGGACGTTCCACAGGCCTTTTGCTCTGATTGCTCTGTCAATGGGTTTTGCTTTTTTAAAATTGCTATCTTACAGCTTCCCCTTTCCTGACTTAGAAAACCTCCTTCCCTCTTCCTGGTCCCACGATGGATCCACTTCTTCCCAAGGACTGGATCTGAGGCTGACAAAGCTACAGAGAGAGGAAAGCCAGAGAGGCCCACCCCTCATCCAGGACTCACTCAGTTATGATTGTCAAATATTCTAAAGTTTAACCAGCCTTTTCTCTAGGATGGGGGAGGCCAGGGTGGACCAAACCAGACAGGGAACAGAGGCTGCAAAGAAAGGGGAGAGGGAATATGTGTTGTTATAAATTATTGCCTTCTGTCCCCATACAATTTCCTGAAGCAATTTACTCCTTAATGCAATTATCTTTGGTATTTTGAAAAGCATCCTTATTTCAAAACAAGGAAGTTGGGATTTTAGAAATCACACTGTGTGTACTTGGAGGGTAGAGTTACAATAGCCAGGGCACGATGCCCTCTTGCGTTGCCTTCCTGGGAGACTGCCTCAGCCTCACCCGTCCTCCTGTTGTGATTTTTAGCTTACAATAAACTATTAGAAGAAAAAAAAATGCCAAGCATTTAACCCCTTACCAGGCAATGTTTACTATTAGAGTTCGAATACAGTTGATTGAAAGGAAGGAAGAAAAGCTGAAGACCTTTCTAGACATTATTTGGAATTGTTATCTCCTCTCTCCAGAGCCCTGGTCGTGGTGCAGCTCTTAGCAGCTCCCTGTCTTTCCTTCCCAAGGGATTGAGCATGGAGCTCTTAAAGAAGAAAAAAAAGAAAAAAGAAAAGAAAAGAGAAGAGAAGAGAAGAGAAGAGAAGAGAAGAGAAGAGAAGAGGAAGAAGAGGAAGAAGAAGAAGAAGAAGAAGAAGAAGAAGAAGAAGAAGAAGAAGAAAAAGAAAAAGAAAAAGAAAAGAAAAAGAAAAAGAAAAAGAAAAAGAAAAAGAAAAAGAAAAAGAAAAAGAAAAAGAAAAAGAAAAGAAAAAGAAAAGAAAAGAAAAAAGAAAAAGAAAAAGAAAAGAAAAGAAAAAGAAAAAGAAAAGAAAAAAGAAAAAGGAAAAGAAAAAGAAAAAGAAAAAGAAAAAAAGAAAGAAAAAGAAAAAAGCAAAGCCTGAAGGACAAAGCCTCAACCAACCAAAGGGACGTGAGTTAGCTCTGAAGTCAGCGTGACTTGGCATGCTGCCGTGGAAATAGAAGGTGTGCTGTTCAGGAGCAAAGAAATCTGGTTGAACAACTTCACTTCTCCTTGGATGAAGGATTGAAATTAGGCCTTGCAAAGGAGCAGGAAATCTGAGGACTTTAATGTCAGGAGCCCAAAAAACACAGCTCTCCCAATTCAGGGGGAGAGGAAGCCCAGCCAGTGGACCCGCACCACGTGAGTGGCTCTCGGGATCTCTGTCCAAGGGCACTCAGACATCTGCAGCAACACTTAGAAGCTGTTTTCAAATCCCAAAGTCTCTGACTATTCTCCTAGACTCACACCAGACGAACATTCCTCCCTTCCCCTAAGTTCTGCAGTGCCCTTGTGCACGCTGTCCCCAACAAACAGAAACACCTGCTCTTGTGTTTTCAAGAAATCCATGACCAGCACATCCTTGCGTTGGAAAGTGGGAGCCCAAGCCAAACATGCTGTTTATCATTTTTGAAATGGGTAGTTCAATATATCAATTCCATGTTATAAATTGTTTTAAAAAACATCACAACACCAAATGATTGAAATATGTGAAGATTCAGTCCAGCACTGATAGAGAGCACACTCATTTCTTTATCCAAGTATTCAGTGCAAGTCAGCTTACCTCTTTCCAAGCAGCCTTACGTAAAGCTGCATGGGATGATGTGGCATAGGAGGACCCTGAATGTACCTCCTCCCACCGACACCAAATCTGCAGCCTCATATGGAGAAACTCCCTCTGAAGAACTGAAAACCACTGAACTGCCCTTCCACAAGGAATGATGGAAGACCACACCCAGATGGGCAGGAGAGGCAGAGACATGGTCTTGCCAGAAGCCCCCTGGCCCCCCAGCATGGAGACCCAGAACAGGAAGGGATTTCACAAGTACAGTTTCTCCCAGAGGAGTGAAGGGTTTATGCCCCATGCCAGGCACCCCAACCCTTGGGACCTGCACCAGAGAGATGTGCCCCCCAAAAGTCTGGCTTAGAACAACGGGACTTATGTCCAAGGAGCATGTGGTCTCACTCACGTGGAGACCCGGGACAAAAGCAATCTAGACTCTTGAGCCTAGATGAAAAGCATCTAGACTCTGCACGAAGGACATTCATTTGCTAATCTTAAGGCATCTGCCAGAGGGGTGGGGGACAGGTGGGACTCTCTCCAGAGATGAGCACCATTTCTGCAGTCTCCCTCTATCCTACTGGCATGGGCAGGCACACAGAGACATGGAACCCTCCTGCTGCCTTGCTAGGGCCAGTGGGGTGAGTGGTCCATGATATTTTCCCACTGCCTTGCTGAAGCTGGTGGGCATGTGCCTTCCCAGGAAGGCTGGAGGGTACAAGTGGTCACAGCATTCTCCCACCGCCTTGTTGCTGCTGACGGGATGCAGAGACAGCACTCTCCTGCAGCATCACTGAAGCCAGGGGCCGTGCACAGCCAAGGCATTCACCCACTGCCTTTCTAAAGCTGGTGGGCATGCCCCATCCCTGTACTCTCCAGCTGCATTGCAAAGCCAGCAGGTGCCTGCAGCCCAAACAGTGGACACCCATTGATCACCTAGCCCTGGTGGCCAGGGGGCTTGTGTTCCTGGGCCCCACAGGACTATAATAATTGCAAAGACAGTTCCTGGCAGGGTACAACCCCCAGGGTGCTGCACAGACAGTAGACAGAAGCACACCCCCAATCTCACCATGAAGAAGTCTTATTTACTTGTCCTGGAGCTTTTGCCTGAGGGACGGACTTCCTGCTTGCCACAAAACCAGAGATTATGAAGCTGTTTCCCAGGGAACACAGGCAGAGAGACAGCATCCTCGCACTCAGCCCTGGCCTTGCCTCAACTCTCCTCAATCTCCCAGGAAGGAGCTTATCCATTTGTCTAGAGCCCTTTATTTTGCAACCTTCACCCAAAGGACACCTCTGGACCTCCTAGTCTGGAGGCCAACAGAGTTTATGACTGTGGTCCCACAGGACTGTGTTTATTTGCATACTTTAAAAGCTGCTGCCTATGGGTCTAGCTTCCTATCGGCCTTAAACTACATTCTAACAGATCCTTCCCTTTGGAATATCCACAGGTCTTGGCACCCCAGCAGAGCCCTGTCAAGAATAAATCAGGCTAGGGATCCCTGGGTGGCTCAGTGGTTGAGCATCTGCCTTTGGCTCAGGGCATGATCCTGGGGTTCTGGAATCAAGTCTCACTTCAGGCTCCCTATGGGGAGCCTGCTTCTCTCTCTGCCCATGTCTCTGCCTCTCTCTGTGTGTCTTTCATGAATAAATAAATAAAATCTTTAAAAGAGAGAGAGAGAGATTAAATCAGGCTCCCTGGGCAATCGCAAAGGTTGGAAAGAGCTAGGGTGAGGTTGAATGACAAGGTTCATCACCCACACGAGGCCACTCCTTCAAGATGGGGAGACGTCGCTTTTTGGCCTAACATGTAGAAACAGAGAGAGTCAAGCAAAAATGAAGACACAGAGAAGTATGTTCCAAATGAAAAAAACAAGGTAAAATCTCAGAAAAATACCTTAATTTAACAGGGTAAGTAATCTAGCTGATAAAGAAATCAAAGTAATGGTCATAAAGATGCTGACCAGACTCAGGAGAAGCTCAGATGAATGCACAGTGAGAACTTCAACAAAGAAATGGAACACGTCAGCAAGTGCCAAGCATTAGTCATAGAGCTGAAGCACACAATGGAGGGGATCCCCAGCAGACCAGATGAAGAAAAGCAGATCAGCCATCTGGAAGGCAGGGCAGTGGAGCTCACCCAAACAGAGCAGCATAAAGGAAAAAAAGAAGTCAAAAAAAGAGAAGAAGGAGGAAGAGGAGGAGAAGGAAGAGTAGGAAGAGTAGGAGGAGTAGGAGGACTAGGAGGAGGAGAAGGAGAAGAAGAAGAAGGAGGAGGAGGAGGAGGAGGAGGAGGAGGAGGAGGAGGAGGAGGAGAAGAAGAAGAAGAAGAAGAAGAAGAAGAAGAAGAAGAAAAGAAGAAGAAGAAGAAAAAGAAGAAGAAGAAGAAGACGATGACGACGACGACGACGACGGCGGCGGCGACAGCCTCACAGGCCAATGGGACAACATCAAGTGGAATGACATTCACCTTACAAGGGCCAGGAGGAGAAGAGAGAGAGAAAGGAGCAGAAAGTTATTTGACAAAATAAAATAATGGCTGAAAAGTGCCCTCACCTAGGAAGAGAAACAGACAGCCAGGTCCAGGAAGCCCAGAGAATTCCAAGTAAGATGAACCCAAAGAGATCACACCAAGCACATTCTAATTAAATGTCAAAAGCTAAAGATAAAAAGAGAATTTTAAAAGCAACAAGAGAAAAACAACTTGCTACATACAAGGGAACCCCATAAGATAATCAGCAGATTTTTCATCAGAAATTTGCAGCCAAAGGGGAGTGGGATGATGAATCCAAAGTGCTGAACAGAAAAAAGCTGCCAACCAAGAATACTCTACCCAACAAGGTTATCATTCAGAACTGAAGTACAAATCAGGAGGATGGTAACAAGATCTATGTGCTGATCACTTTGCAATATATACAAATATCAAGTCATTATACTGTACCCCTGAGGCCAATATAATGACATATGTCGATTATACTTCAATGAAATATTTTTTAAATAAATAATGCAGGGCACCTGAGTGGCTGAGTCAGTTAAGTGTCTGACTTCTAATTTCAGTTCTGATCATGATCTCAGGGTCCTGGGATCGAGCTCCACATGGGACTCTCCACTATGCTTGGGATTCTCTCTCTCTTTCTCTCTCCCTCTTCCACTGCCTCTCCCCCTACTCATGCTCAATAAATAAATAATCTTTAAAAATAAGTAAATAGCTCTACACAGGATCACTCTAATATTCCTTATGTTGACATTCTCTGAATGAGATAAATTAAGCTCTAAGAGAACTTAGGCACCAGTTACGAAATCCAAATGAATCTTAACTTCTGGGTTAGCCTGTCCTTAGCCATTACAAACAAATATTTTTTAAATTAAAAAAAACTTTTTATGTGATAAAATGTATTATTTTTTTAAAAAAGATTTTATTTATTTAATCATGAGAGACACAGAGAGAAAGAGAGGCAGAGGCACAGGCAGAGGGAGAAGCAGGCTCCATGCAGGGAGCCCAACATGGGACTCAGTCTCGGGTTCCCAGGATTACACCCTGGGCCAAAGGTGGTACTAAACTGCTGAGCTGCCCAGGCTGTCCAAAACGTATTATTTTTTTTAAAGTTCTATCTTAAAAAAAAAAAAGTTCTATATTTACTTATTCACTTGACAGAGAGAGAGAGAGAGAGAGAGCATGAGCAGGGGAAGCAGCAGAGGAAGATGGAGAAGCAGGGTCCCCACTAAGCAGAGAGCCTGACAGGGGACACTATCCCAGGACCCTGGGATCATTACCTGAGCCGAAGGCAGATGCTTAATCAACTGAGCCACCCAGGTGCCCTAACATTTATTTCTAAATCACTATAGCTTCCAAGTCTAGAAAGGGAGCTTCATATTAAGCCCTCTGCCAACAATCATCACTCGAATTTGAGAAGTGACAGCTCTCTTTGTCAGCAGTTTGTGGGGGACCATCTCTGAGGCTCGAGTCCATGGGAGGAATCTTACCTGTCCTCAAAGCACACAGTACACTTCCAGGCACGGGTCTTCCTCAGGAACACTCGGCACTCAGAACACACACGGTGGCTGCAGCCCTGGCACACGGCCCCGCGGTTCAGCAGGAGCCCCAGCTCCTGGTGGCAGCGTGCACAGGAGTTCTCTCTGTACTCCTGGCTCACGCTCTTTGCTCCTTTCCACCGGAGATGCTGCAGGTGTGTTTTCAGTTTCCTGTGGCCCAAAGAGTCAGATAATAAGATATGACTACATGGAAGGGCAGACCCCAGACATGCTCCTACATGGCAAAGGCCCCAACACCAACACCATAGCATAAGAATAAAGAAGGGGCTTTGGCATCCAACACTCCTGGGTAAAACATGGATGGCTGTGTGACTATGGATCTCATGCAATCTCTCCAGAAGGGGGCTCCGAGATTTTTCTCCACTGTGAAACAGAGATGGAAAAAAGCCTACCTCCCAGGGATGCTGGGAGGATTAAATGGCAAAGCCTAAAAAGTGTCTGGCATTGAGAAGTTAGCCACCAGTTTTGTTCTAGGCTCATCCCTCCATGCCCAAAGAGCATCATAAGGGTTAGCAAGAACAGAGAGAGGACAAAACACATGCAGAAAATGCCATCAGTTTTAATATAGAAGGCATGGAAATATCTATAATGATATGCACACCTGCTGCTGTCGTTAAGTCTCAGTAAAATTATTTAACTAATGCTACGTTTTTGCTACTGGATTTTTTTTTTTAATGGGTGGTCAGTTCACTTCCAGTCCCTATTTCCCTGAGACAATACCCCAAGTGCCAGGGGACCTTACACTGGACCCCAAAGAGGTGTTATTAACCAGAATACTCTTTTTTGAAACATCTCTGCTAGCTACTTTATAAGAGAGAAGCCAGTCTTGAGATGCAAGTTTATGTTCATTCAACTTACAGGATTTGTTCTAGTCAGTTCCCTCTGGAAAAAAATTTCCTTACCACAGTGTCCATATTACTTTGTTTCTATTCAAAATCATGCTTCTAAATCACTGAAAGGCCTCCAATCATCAAAGACAATCCATTTTGTTCAGTGTATTATTTTTTTTAGTGGAAGAAAGTATAAGTGCATTTAGAGAGCTTTGGAATGACAGGAGAAGACAGAAAAAACACTGTAGGGGCGCCTGGGGGGGCTCAGTTGGTTAAGCATCTGCCTTCAGCTCAGGTCGTGATCCCGGGGTCCTGAGATCGAGACCCGTTGTGGGCCCTGCTCAGTGGGGAGCCTTCCTCTCCCTCTCCCTCTGCTCCTTCCCCTGCTTGTGCTCCTCTCTCCTGCTCGCTTACTCTCTTCTCAAGTAAATAAATAAAATCTCAAAAAAAAGGAAAAGAAATCACTGTATCTTTCAGATAACCCACAAATTTCTCTCATTCCTCAAGCATTTGGTTGCCCCAAATTTTATTTTATATGTATTTTTTCTCGACAGACTCTGAAAGAGTTTTGTCATTAAAACAAAATCAGAAAGCCTATTCCATGTACTTATTTTTCAAACATCTATAAACGAGGCATCGCCATTTATAAAGGTGAAACTTGACCGCTAACATCAGCAGTTTTGATCCGGTCTAGCCCTGCTTTATTAAGTGTAAACTATTATCAAATAGCGCATGGCATGTGGCTTCCAGACAGACAAGGAAAGAAACTTCCTATTGACAGATCGGTCAGAGAACAGGCTGAGCAGGTTCATATTTTATGCTCCCCCTGCCCTCAAAGCCAACTTGGAAGCAAAAGCACACAAAGGAAAAGACAGGAACGGATTGCAGTGGACCTGCTATTTCTACATTGCTTTCTTGGCTTTTCTGTGGGTCTTTGGTGACCCTCCCCCCCACAAAAAAAAAAAAAAAAAAAAAAACAATTGAGGCAACCTATCACTGGAGGTCTTTCCCTTGTGAAGTATAGTAGAAGCCTAAAAATCTTCCTTTTCTTTCTTTTTTTTTTTTTAAGTATTTTTATTTATTTATTCATGAGAGACACACAGAGAGAGAAGCAGAGACAGAGGCAGAGGGAGAAGCAGGCTCCCTGGGAGGGAGCCCAATGTGGGACTTCAACCCGGGACCCCAGGATCACAGCCTGAGCCACCCAGGTGCCCCTGAAAATCTTCCTTTGAATTAGTCCCACAAAGTAGCAAAGGGACAAGCAGCAGACAACAAACTTAGCACCAAAAGGCATTATTTTAAGTGAACGACAAAGCAGCCTCCCTTTTCCCTAATGTGGGGAGCTGAGTTATAGGGCAGGGCTACCTGGCCCCCACCCCTCACAGGGCCACTTGCAGAGGGGACGCCAGGACACCCAGTGGTCAGCAAGCAGCAGTGAGCAAGCAGGTGGCAGCAAGCCAGGTGGCAGCGGGCTGCAAGGAGGCAAAGCCCAACCCCAGAGCCAGGCACCCGTGTGGATGACAACTTACCGGATCCTTTCCTCCTCGATGTTTTGAACCGCCTGGTCTCGGTACAGGACCTGGAGGATGACCTCACGTTCCAATTCCTGGAGGGAATTCAGACTGACTTCCCGAGCCATTCCTTCTCTCGTGTGTAGACCCGAGTTGAGGGTCACTCCATGACCTGGACCACGCACCCCTGTGCTATGGGTGAGCTCAGAGTGTCCAGGAGCAGCCCTGTGTGCTTGAAAGCGCTCCTTCTCCTATTTCATTGGCAACTGTTTGGCTCGTGGCTCTTTTTTTCCTTTTTAACTGCGTCACACTCCCCAGGAGAAGAAAGTCCCAAGAGGCTGTCCGTCAGCTGGACTTGTGGCTCCCAGAGTCTCATGCCACCCAGGGGATCCTTTCCACTGGGCCCTACTGCTGCCTCTGATGGCTGTCTAAGACAAAAGCATATCTTTTTTCTGAGGTTTTTGCCAGAGAGGGTTATAAATCAGGCATGGCTCCAAGCAGATAATTTCTGCAAAGCAGAAGTGGGCCCCAATCTGAGGGAATTTACAAATGGCAGTTAGAAGAGTATTGAGGATATTTAGAAGCTAACTTTCCCCTCCAGTGCTTTCGGGTCAGCAGCAGTGGTAATTAAAAGCCCAGCCAGTTCAATGCCTGTAGGAAAGACAACAATGAAATGGCATCATTTTCCTGACTTGTGTATGTTGGCAGCATTACTTCAGAACACACAAAATGTTCCACATGGACCTTTGCACCTTCTGCCATCGTGATAATGTACGATTTTAAATTTTATTAAATTGGCCTTCTCATGTTTCTAAAAGCCACAAACTTCTAAACTTGAACTCTTCTAAAATGAATCCAGTATCTCCAGTGATTAGAGGCACAAAGTTCCATGTTTAACGCCCATCGTCCTAATTGAAAACACATTAAGAGAACTCAATGTGCTCAATGCTTAGCTATCAGTTTTACAATTCATTTCAAAACTCAAAAGAAATTTAATCAGTTGGGGATGTCTGAAGGATCATCTTACAAGCTCTATCTATCAATTATTTATGGTTTTTAATGGTTTTCAAGGATGTCTTCTGCATGGGGTCTTGTTTCTGTTTAATGCTGGTTGAAAGGTTCTTCATCCATTCTCCCTGCTTTTGTCCTCCCTCCCCCCCCCATTGGTGACATTGGGCTCACATAACCTTCAATTTGCTCCTCCCCCCAACCAAGAAGATGGTGTTGAATTTATAAAACACTGGCTAGATGCATATCAATGAAATACAGAAAGTGTAGATCAAAGCAATATACTTTCTGTAATGCCATTTTGTTATCAAATGGACATGAATTCTTTAGTAATAAGATTTCCTTTCAATGCTTTATTTTTTTTTTCCTTTCAATGCTTTAGAAGCTAAACTTTTGTTGGGCTTCAACAGAAATCCACATTATATTCATTTATGATCCATAACAAATCATTAAATAAGAGGTTAATAGAGCCCTAAGCGATCATTTTCATTAAGCAGAGATTCTTAAACTTTTTTTTTCTTAATCTTTGGTAGTCTGGTGAAGCCTGTGTATTTAAATGCATAAAATAAAATACATTTAATTACAAAGGAAATCATATACCAAAACGTTTTAATATAGTAATATATATATATGTTCACTGAAGCATGATCTAGCAGTGATCTAACAACTACTATAGTTTCAAAGTAGTTATTATAAATAACATCTTGAGATAGCTGTAACATGCATTGTGGTATGAAAATATGTGTGATTTCCATTAGTGATTTCTATTAGTTAACCAGTCCTGCTAGTTCTACTGTGGTTTGATGCCTATATTCATAATGGAAAGAAATGCTAAATTTTAGTTAGAGGTAGACAAAGATCTAATCTTTTTCCCCATCCAAGTTCACAGCCCTATCAACTAAGGATTCAAGGCTTAAGGGATTCTAGATTTGTCAGTTCCTCTACTGTGGGACAAAGTTAAAATGCATGGCTCACCCAACTGCACAGGTTGCATGAATAGAAGAACATAAAGACACAGAGCTCTGAAAGGGGCACTCTTGGCCTGTAGGCTTCAGGGAAGTACTCACCTGTGCCTGCCCTCAAAAGGCTTCCTATCTAGAAGGTGGCACAAAGCAACAGGATGCCGGCCTTTGGCCCAGGCTGGCTGATAATCACTATATGACTTGTGCAAAGCCTTGACTTGTCTTGGTCCCCAGTTTCTGGATGAACAGATGGAACTCACAGATCTTAGTTCCCAAGGCTCTGAGTCTCTGGAAAAGAGGATAGCAATACAGAATAACGTATAATCAAGTAATAAGTGGTAAGGTGCAAATTGGCCAACATGTCATCAACTTTATGAGCTTATTTCTTCTAAACCTGCCCCTTGGATCTTCTTTCTTCTTATTTATTACTGGACCGAGAACGATCCAGTTGGTCTGATTCTCAAATATTTGAAATGAAGATTTTTGCACTTGGCTCAAAACACAAGATTTGTATGCACTGAGCTTTCTTTTGATGTGGTTTTTGCACTCTGCCCTCTGGTTCTGGTCATGCAGTATGAGGTTGGAAATGATGGAAATGACGTTAATAAGCGGACTCATTGGGGGAATCCCAGCACAGGCAAATGTTCACTCATTCAGGTAGCTGGGTTTTACAGAAATACAGGATTCAATTATTACGTAAAATCAAATCCATGGCTGTGGGCTTCCAGTAGAAAGGGCCATTTTCAAGGATGAGAGGGAGTTCATCCTCCCCTCGGTGGCCATTCGCTCCTACTTACAGAAAAGTAAAATTCAGTTTGTTTCTCAGATCCATCCATCCATCCATCCAGTAAACATTTTTTGAGCACCTTCTAAGCGCTATTCAAGTGCTTAGAGTACATGACTTGATTGGTGATTTACACTCTATCCCATGTATAACAAGACTATAATGTTGCTTACAATAAAAGCACATGAAGGACAATTAAAGTCAGCAGTCAGTGTGGAAATGGGAAATCATTCTACCAGGAACCTGCAGCGAAACAGTCACTGTACTTGAGCATTGGATGTATTTCTGACTGTCCTAGTAGCCAAGGCAAAACCAAACAAAATGAAACAAAACAAAACAAAAAATCAAGGTGATGTATATCATTCTGATAAATCAAAGGAAGATGAGAAGGACCTCCTCGAGATGTAAGGGGTATAGACCAAGAAAACAATTAGTCAAGCTGTGGTTCAGCAGAAGAAGCAAAATTGTGCTTGAGGTATCATTATTAAATTGATCTTAAATTAAAGCTAAGAAGCTAGCATCAAATCATAATTCATTAAAAGCATTTCAAACAGAGATCAAAACATGGTGCTTTCTAGTATTACAAGGCAACACTGGCACAAAGCACTGAAAACAAGAGGATAGTTGTTTAGTATCCATTCCCCTGTGTTTTTTATTCTTGACTTTCAGAAATTTGATTCTAGCTTCTGTAAACCTTCAGTCATCCAAGCACTTGGTTAATATTTACAAGTAAAGCCTTCTATTGTTAGATGGAAATGTACTTTTTCCTTTAACCTGCAGGATCTGTCTCCAGATCCTCTGTAAACAAGGGGTGACTTTTGGAAATGATGCCATCAGTACTGCAGAGAGCATCACATCATGGTCATAAATTGAGACTGTTCATAGGGCATCACTTTAGGATCTTTCACAGCAAGATTTAACAGAAACCCAGACAGATGTTTTCTCTTTGGTTTCTAGCATTCTCCTAGTATCCCACCTGGCTTGGAGGTTTGGATATTCCATTTACCATGCTTAAGCCACAGCTGCTTCATCTCCTTGGGACTTGCCCAGGATTGTCATGAGGGCAGTACCACACTTACATCTTTAGCAATTTGTGGGGTGCTTTTGGTTGTCACAGTGACAAAGAACTGTCTTGCATCCCCATGCAAATGTTGACTATCTTACCAGATAATTCAATTATGAAAAAATTATAATTACCTGATAAAATGTAACTCTTATAACAACACAAGGTATATTTTGCAGGATTTTAATATACTCTGATTTTTCCAGAATGCAACTCTTGTGTAGATTGAAGGAAAACTGTACTTTGTTTCTTTTAGAGCTTTAACAAGAGCTGTTTATCATTTCAGAAAGTTGCATTACCAAAAGCACCATTGTTTGTAGTATCTGAATGACTCCTTCCACATACCGGTAACAATCTGGATTTATAAATGTCATATTGGATGTGACTCTATTTACACACACATCTGACAACTTCACTGGGTCTTCTAATGTAGTTTACATATCCAAGTACCCATTACATGGTAATTATAAGTATATAATTTATAAAGTCCTCTATTTTTCCTTTTATTGTGGTAATTGTATTGTACTAGTAATAGCGTGTAGGTAAGTTATAGTATACATGAATTCTGTTTCTGGATAGGAAAAGGTGAAATACAATATATTGCTTATAATGAAGGACCACTGAGTTTCATAGCTTTAAGGGGAGCCCAGGTGGCTCAGTCGGTTAGGCTTCTAACCCTTGATCTCAGGGTTGTGAGTTCAAGCCCCACGTTGGACTCTGCTGGGCATGGAGCCTACTTAAAAAAAGTTTTCATAGAAGATCTTCATTAGAAGGGAAGATCCAATAATTTGTAAGACCACTTACAAATTAAGCTATGTAAGTCTCTTGTTCATGTTTCAACACATTATTGGGTTTGTAGGAGAATGGGATTTGGGAAATAGAGAGGGGTTGGTGGTTGTTTTTTTGTGTTTTTGGTTTGGGGGCTCCAGTTTACAAATCTGCATAAGTAATTTCACGTCTGATTTCCAGGCTGCAATTGAGAGGTCAAGGTTCTCCTTCCAATGCAAAATATTTGAATTATTTCAGCTGCATTTTTTCAATCCTCTTCAACGAAAGTTCTGGGGCTCTTTTTGTACTTTATCCCAGTTAGGCTGGCATTTGAATTCTTAGGCATTTTGTATCAACTGCCAACTTGGGAGAGTCCACTGTGTGATCCATCTTGCAAATCACTCAAAAATGCTTCACTGAAACTGTTCTTAGCTCCTCGTCTGGTTATCCAAGACAAAGTGCCCCCAGACTCCTCGCAACAATTTACTTATTTTTAATTTTTTAAGGTTTTATTGTTGTTGTTTAGTGAACTTCCTAGTCAATAGGGTGGCAGATGGAGTCAGTAAGCAGCACAGGCCCATGGTAAACACCAAGAAAATCAGAATTTCAACCACCTCCTGGCATTAGCAGGGTGAGGTATACCTTTACAGATTCCATTTCTAGTCACCTAGTAGAAATCATGTTGGAATAGGTTTCATATTCTTTGAAACATGGATGAAACAAATATACCTCTGCCATGGATGTTTTGATTGTTGATGTTTTGAAGTAGAACACGGAAACAAAGAATTACATGAAATCTATGAAAATCAGTTTGCATGTTCCTTGCACTGTTACATATTATTGTGTAGGATGATAGTAAGAGTAAGATGAGATAATAACATCTGAAACCCTCACAAAGTGGCTAACAGAGAACTGCCGAGGTGCCCCCTGGCTTGCCCACCAATGGCTGTGAGCACCCAGGAGAATGGTAGTGACAGGACCAAATGGATGGCGAGGAAGAGGGAGATGACAACACTGGGGACAGGCTAGTCTTCATGGCAAAGGTGAGGCCTGCCGAGCCTGGGAGAGGATGAGGAGCTGGCCTGAGGAATGCAGAGGGCATCTCTCTAGGTGGGGATGTGGGATTCCTTCCCCAGCACGGGAGCCCGGCTTCCCCACTGCTCAAAAACTCCGAAGCACAAACATGGCCTTCCTGACACCCCTGATCCAGTGTCTTCCTACTTCTGCATCCTCACTTCCCAGGGAATATTCCAGTGTTCTCATGGTAGATTCCTTTGAGACTATTCCCCCAAGCACATCATGCACTTTTCCTTCTCCGTGCATTTGTTCCTGTGCATTGCACTGTGTTGAATCATATCCACTACTCAGATCATGGTGGCAAGCATATAATAAGCAGTTGATAAATGTTAGCTGCCATGATTATTGTTAGCAGTAATAGTATCATTATCATCAATATTAATCTTTCAAGGTCAGATCAATTGCTACCTAATTCAGGAACTTTGTTCTTATTTACAATCAAAATTAGTCACTCCTTTCTTATAACACCCCTCTACTTGGTATATTGCTCTATGGGGACCCTGATTTCATTCTGGCTTGTAGTCCAGAGTCCTTTCTAGCGGTGACATTGGGTTTTAGGGATCCTTCACCCCCCGGCAAGTAGGTCCTTAGTGTTTGGCATGTGTTGAGAAATGCAGTGACTGTTGTGACATGCGGATTTGCTTACAAAGCAGGAAGCATGAATTTAAGCAGAGTTAGGAAGTCAGGATAGTAAGGTGAACAAGAAAGCACCCAGTTCTGAAAGCTTCAGCCTCCAGGAAACTGAAAAGCGCAGGAAAATGAGTTGTTTTGGAATTTGAGAAGCATTCCAAAAATTGTTTTTGTTTTAATGATCTCATGCAGGAAGTCACAGCCTCCTAGCTGGAGGGATGAAGCCTTCCAGATCCATTTTTCTGAGATGCGCTTATTCACTGTCCCATCCACCTGACAGGTTCTTCCATTTCATTTATTTTGTCCCAAGCAAAGAAGTCGGGCTCTGTTCTTACCCACGGGGAGCCCCAACCTCCTTTTTCCATTGCACATTTGTATTTTTGCAATGGTGTCTGCCTTTGCTTTGCAGCATTCCACCCACCGGTCTAATTACATTTAACGATGAAAAAAGGAAACCAATACCACAGCACCATTTTGAAGGAAAAATCTTCCCGCAGCCACTACAGAAGCACTCTACAAACCGTCCCATCTCCGCACAGGTCAGGGTACCGGGCAGCCTGGGATCCAACTCAGGGCATAGCCATGCGTTCTTGGGCCAGTTGCTTCACCTCTGTGAGACTCACTTCCCTTCTCTGCCTCCTTCATGGCCTGGAGAAAGCTGTCCCTGCCTCACAGGGTTGACTTGGAAATTAAATGAATCACCTAGGCAGACACAGAGAGCAATGGCTAGAATGAAGCAAGTGGGACTCGGTTTGTCTCCACCACAGGAAGCCCCCAAAGCAGGGGAACAGGGGATTTTGGGGGGATTGATAGGGACAAAGCAGCAGGGGTGGGGGTCCCTCCTAGATGCAGCACGGTACCGGGATCCATGTATTCCCATTTTGTCTGTATCCGGTCCTGCTGCATCCCATCCCAGTGCATCGCTGGCGTCTGGACAAGCACAACTGGGTTATGGTGCTTAGGGTGTGGGTTCAGCAATGTGGGTTCATAGGCCCTCTGTGTGCCGAGCACATGCTAGGTGTTGAGTTCGTACAATGAGTAAGACCCAATCCCTGCATTCCGCGCTCCAGCCAGGTGATGACATGTGGACAAGTAAGCCACACTGTGGTGGGATGAACATAAAAACGCAAGAATGCTGGGAGGGATGCAGGATGCTCCATACGGCAGGAGCAGAAATGTCTCGGCGGGGTGGGGGGTGGTTCTTCCCAGGGACAACTTTGCCAGGAGGACAGAACAGTCAATTGTGGCTTGAAGCCACTCCTGCCTGCCTTCCCCAGCCTAACAGCAAAGCTCGACGGGCTCTCAGACCTGCCCAGGGGGCAGCACAAGAGCCGTGACACTCAGGGAGAGCAAGGAGGACAGAAAAGGGTTGTTTTTTGCTGGCAGACAGGGATCCCCTCTCCTCTCACCCCGTCACCTGTCATCACTGAGCAGGTGGTCATCAGATCACAGGCCAGAGAGCCCCCCGCCCCCCACCTGCTGGTGACGCAGGGACAGGGACAGCGGAAATGTGGCAAATTGCCGGGGCGTGTGCACAGGTCACCAGGACTGTCTGCACTGCCAGGATGTTCAAGGGAAACTGCAGAATGTTCTCAAAGCCCGAAAGCCACAGCCCTGCTACTACTGCTGGCGCACGTCATTTTGAGGGGGGGCCCAAGCCACACCACTCTGCGCTTTACCACAGCCGTTTCCTTGAGAGGCGACAGCTTGAGAACACAGCCAGGGGACTCTGCCTCGGACGCCGGCAGGGAGATCGGGGCGGTGCGACACTGTCCCTGACGCTGCATGTGACAATGTGGTCCCCTCTTGCTCCTGTGTGTTTTCCACTGTCGCAGCCACAGAGACAGCCAGTCCACGGGCATCAGACAGGGGCTGAATAAAGAACAGCTCTTGCCTCTGTGACTCCAACCCAAACCGGGTGGGGGGGGCATTTCTGCCAAGGTGAGGCCACAGGCACGTGTGTCCAGCAGAAAATCTGACATCCGAATGGAGTGGGGTGTCAATCAACTCTTTGTATCTCTTGTCACTTCACCAGAGGTGGGTTTTCCAGGAAGCCGGTGAAGCTCAAGCTTTGGCCTCCCTCGATGGCACAGTCCTGTGCTAGGCCCCCTACCTGGTGTCCTTTCACTCCCTTAAAAAAGTCTCCACGAGTTGTCTAAACTTCAAGTCCTTAATACACGAGGTTGCACGTATGTGGAAGTCTAGAAATCTAGAAGACCCGAAGCCTACCCAACACGGGAGGAAGGGGAATGAGCACTGGAGCCTGAGAGGTCGCTGCTGTTTGCTGCTGACTCTACTTATTCTTCTTCAATCAGGTAGACATGGTGCCATCAAAACCCCCCAGAAGTGCTGTCTTAGAATCCAGGTTAAACACTGAAATAGATTTCCGCTTGTTCTACAGCTTAAACTTGACCTCCTCTTATGGAAACATAAAGAAATGAGAATTAAGATTATTACCTTGTTAGAGATCCCACTCATAATAATTGTTAAACTTTTTGTTGGACCAAAAGCAATGATTTATTTAGCACTTACTCTGGGCCAGTCTGACAAGGACTCTGCCTACATTAGTTCAGTCTTCCTTACGACACTGTGAAGCAGTATGTCCATTTTACAGATGAGGAGAGCGAGGCTTGGAGCAATTAAGTCATTTACCTAAAAGCAACACTCGAATTCGGGGCTGTTTAGCTTCAAGGCCTTATGCTTTATTTAGGCAGAAAAGCTAAGAAGTTAGAATCTCCCAGTGTCTTGGCTGAATAATCTCTTTCTTACAGCCACTCTAACTTCGTAGGAGATCCTTAACATCAAGGGCGCATTTTCCTCTCAAAATCTCTCTTCTTGCCAAGAAATACATTTGGAGGTTAAAGAAGCTTAACTAAAAGAAATTTAGATTAGACCCTAACTACCTTTCTTTTAGTTTTAAAAGTATATTTATGTTTCATGTCCAAACTAGAAATTATGGGTGATTGAAACAACCTGAATCTGTGTGGAATAGATTCAGAGCAAAACAGTAACAAATGGTACGTACACAACTTTACAAGCCACAGAAGAAAGCAAACAAAAGCAGTAAACCCAACATAAATATAAGCACAATCAAAACAAACACCTTTAAAAAAATTCACATCATATAACTTTTAGATAGTGACTTTTCTTTTTTTTTTTCTTTTTTTTGTTTGGTTTGGTTTTTACCTAAGTCTCAAAGACTTCCTCCATCCCATTTAGATTCGTACCCTACATCTTAAATGTAGGCTACTCAATAGATGAGAAGTCATCCTCTAATTTATCACTGTTTTTGTTCCCCCCTGCCTTCTCAAGGTCATTCATTTAGGAAAAATGACAATCACTGTCATCTCTACCCACCTCGCCCTCGGATCAACCTCCCCGATGGCTGGTCTGGGACACTCGCCTACCTTTGCATCGGCTGCAAGAGGAGAGAACGGGGCGCCCGCCTGTCCTGGAGAGAAGGAAGTCAATTTGTCTTCACATTGGAACAGCTGACGCGTTTCTCCTTCCTTCCTGTGGGGCTAGAGCTGAAGCAGGCAGGGTCAGGACCCGCCCCAGGGCTTCTGCAGCTGCCCCCACATCACCAAGGACCCCGGGAGCAGAGCCACCCGGAGCCACACACAGGGGCTCCTGCAACCTCACGGTTCACGTCTTTCGCTGGAGGACTGACCCTGCTGACGCTCCTGAAACCCCAAACCGTTTTGCTCCTACCAAGGAAACCTCAAGAGACGCTAGACACATCAACTATTCAGGTGTTTTCACATTTGCAAGGGGTTTCACATCGACCTCAGGTGTGAATGACTAACTCCATTTTGAAGAACAGCTGTGAAGTTGAGAATAACAGGCTGGCCTCAACTTTGGGGGGTAGGGGGTAAATTTCGCCAAGGTATAGCAGGCACATAGACCAGGAGGCAAATTGTAAGCACCAGCTGGATAAGTTTTCCCAAGGTGAACATACCCCTATCAAGAAAGGGACCTATATGGGGCACCTGGGTGCCAGGTGGTTGAGTGCTCAGTGGTTGAGCATCTATCTGCCTTTGGCTCAGGGCGTGATCCCCGGGTCCTGGAATCGAGTCCCGCATGGGGCTCCCCGCAGGGAGCCTGCTTCTCCCTCTGCCTGTGTCTCTGCCTCTGCCTCTGTGTCTCTCATGAATAAATAAATGAAATCTTAAAAAAAAAAAAAAAAAAAAAAGAAATGAAACTTCAGCCACCCCTCCAGGGACTACAATCCCTGCAAAGACACCTGCTACCCTGACTTCTGATGCTGGTGATCCATTGTTCTGTTTTGGCACTTTGTGTAAATGAATATATATAATATTATATATCTTTGATACCTGGCTTCTTTTGTTCAGCACGCTTCTGAGACTCACACTATTGCGTGTGTTGTCGAAAACCAACCTCTGTGCTTCGGAGCCAAAATAGAACAGCAAGACAGAGTTGGGATAAAGAGGTACAAAAAGTTGTATTGCTTTGTCAGACAAAGGAGGCTGCAGCAGGCTAGGACCTTCATAAAAACCCTGCAAGCCTGTTGGGAGGAAGGGCCTGGGGAGTTTTATAGGGAAACAGGGAATCTAACTGATTTTGTCAACAGTTGTGGACTTGCTGCCAGCCTCCTTTGTCCTATCATTGGCCTGGCACTGGGTTCCTGAAATAAAAGGCTAAGAAGGGAGGAAGAGAGGTATGCAGAAGGGAGGAAAGAGGTTACTCTAAAATCGAGCATTAGTGTGGCCATTTTGATTTCTGTTCAACTTGAAGTTTTTAAGCAGTTTCACATGTAGTTATAGTTTGTTCATCTTTGTTGTGGCATTAGGTTGTATGGATTTTATTTATTTTTAAAATATTTTATTTATTCATTCATGAAAGACACAAAGAGAAGTAGAGACATAGGCAGAAGGAGAAGCAGGCTCCCTGTGGGGAGCCCAAGGAGGGACTTTATCCCAGAATCCTGGGATCGCAGCCTGAGCTGATGGCAGGCCCTCAACCACTGAGCCACCCACATGTCCCAGATTGCATGGATTTTAAAAAGTTTATTCTCCTATTGATGGGCACTTGTGCTCTTCATCATCTGGGCTAGCGTGAGTGGTGCTCTTACAGACAATCTCATATGGTGTCTGGGTGAATAGCCGCCCACGTCCCTGTTGGCTGTGCGCCTAGAAATGGAATTGTTAGCCTATCTGCAACATAAGTAGATGCTGCAGAATGGTCTTCCAAAGTGGACGCGCTAACTTACACTCCTAGAAACAAGTTCCAGTTGTTCACCTCCCCAGGACGCTCGCTATTATTTGCCTAATTGTATCCATTCTGGTCGGTGTGTGTTGGTATCCCATTATGGTTTGATTTTCATTCCCTTGATATTTAGGGTAGCTGAGCAATCTGAGCATTATTTTACACGTGTATTGTTCATTTGGATATCTGCTTTGATGCAGGGCCTGTTCAAGTCTTTTCCTACTTTACTATTGGGTTATCATTGACTTATAGGAGTTCTTTAGGTATGCAGGATCGGAGTCCTCTTCAGATATCTATATTACATAGATCTTCTCCCACTCTGTGGACTTGTTTTTCCATTTTCTTACTGGGATCACTTTTGAGGATGAACGAGCATGAACTCTAATGGAGAGAATGATTCAGGCAAGTCAGAAGATGACCAAGAATAAGCTGCACTGTGTGGCCTTGGGAGTCAACGGATCTCTCTGAATAGTACTGGGCCTGAGTTTCCTCAACTGTAAATGAGGTTCACTTTGATCATCCCTCTGGCTCTTCAGTTCTGAAATCTCATCCTCCTGCGGCCTGGGAATGTTGACCTGAGATGGTACATTCCACCAAGAGAGGAACAGGGGTGG
Source organism: Canis lupus dingo (assembly GCF_003254725.2). Taxonomy (NCBI): domain Eukaryota; kingdom Metazoa; phylum Chordata; class Mammalia; order Carnivora; family Canidae; genus Canis; species Canis lupus. Next base: position 48,067,647 of record NC_064243.1, on the reverse strand, counting down.
GCGGGAGGGGGTTAGTGGGCTGTAACAAGACGCAAGGGTGAATTAAGAGGGCAAGCTTTTGGGTGAGACAGAGCAGAGGGACCTTGAGCAAACCATTTGGCCTTGCAGAGCCATTTTCCGGTGAGGGTCACAAGGCTTCCCTCCTAGTTTTCAAGTTCATTTTATTCATTCACAGATATTTATTGTGTACATCAGGCACTGTTGTGGTGACCATGGTTGAGGACTCCTGGTCTAAGAACATCTCTGATACAAAATAACTTATTTATTTAATAGTAGGCAACTCTTGAACTCAGGGTTATGAGTTCGAGCCCCACACTAATGTAGAGATAAGTTAAAAATAAAATCTTTATAAAAAAAAAGATGAGTGTTGAAATTGAGCAAGTATCCATTAGACCTTATCTGAAACTAAAGTGAGGTGACCTAGGGCTGACCTGGGATTAGCAGTGGAAGAGGAGAGCACCAGAACTGGTGAGTGGGAAGGAGTCAGGCAAAAAGAATGAACATGATAAATTGCCCAAGGGAAACCTTCTGAATGCTCTGCGTGGCAGTCTGTGGCCCTCTTCTTCCTTAAGTGTCCCCACCTGTAAACTCAAGCTTGTCAAGGGACTTGTTCTGGGTGACAAAATGTGAGCAGAGGTGATCCCTGCCTCTTATGAGCAGTGCCTTCTAGCCAGTACACAGGCCACAGTTTCCTGTCCCTTCCTCCTCTCTCAAGGATTCTGGTATGGAGAAGATATGGCACAGGTCGATGGTCATGTCATATGAGTGACAAAAAGAACTTTGTTGCTGTCACCCACCAAGAGTCGAGGACCATTTGTTTCTGCAGCTAACCTAGCCTATGCTGACTAATATAGTACGTGTACTTTTTCATATACATAGAACTGAACAACTATTTAATAACTACTATAGCCTAAAAATAGGGGCACCTAGGAGGCTCAGTTGGTTAAGTGTCTGTCTTCAGCTCAGGTTATGATCCCAGAGTCCTGGGATGGAGTCCCACATCAGGCTCCCTGCTCAGAGGGAACCCTGCTTCTCTCTCTACCCCCTACCCCCTCTTCTGTGCTCATGTGTGCTCTTTCTCTCTCTCACTGTCGGAAAAAAAAAATAAATAAATAGAAAGAAAGAAAGAAAGAAAGAAAGAAAGAAAGAAAGAAAGAAAGAAAGAAGAAAATCTTAAAAAAGAAAATCAACCAGTCCAAAGAATTGTCAGCTGGAGGCCCCTGCTATGCCACAAGTTATCCTTTAGTTGTTGGATCTTGGCTAAGGGGTCTCAAGGATGGGGCAGAGGTATCCAGGATCAAGAGGAAGAGGGACCCAAGGAGCTCAGAGTGACAGCCATTTCCAGGTGATACAGAGGGACTGCAGTCCTACTTGCTGGTGCTTCTCAGCTGACAGCAGACCTAAGTATTGGCATTGCTTAGCTAATCTTGTTACCATGTAGTTTCTTAGCAGAGGACTCTCACTTTACATATGCATCAGCCACAAGTTTATTTTCTTCTCCACTATAGCACTAGATTCCTCAGGCCTGATGGTTTGGCACTGCCACCTTTGCCATCAAATTATTACTGACTAAGCATGACTCCGTGCTACATCTGAGTAGCATGCTCATGGGCATGGAGAAAGGCAAGAAAACTGGAACATTCACAAGATTGGATTTGGATGTGAGGGGCTGCAGCTCATAGACAACACTGTGAGACCCAGCTGTGCCTGGTAATACTCTTTCCTCGGGTGGCATGGCTATGATTATTAGGGCCACACTTGTTAAATAAAGGCACTGGCAATGCCAGTCCCCATTTTAAAGGGTTTGTATTTCAGAGACTTGATGTGAAGGAAGAAAGCTCACAACATCTGCCAACCCACGGCTAACCCCCAGGTTGACAAACAATCCGGGGATTCACTGCACTGACTTACTGCACAGAACCTAAACATTATTCTAAAATACGGCTGAAGGCCAGAGTCTTATGAGCACCTGTGGGTCAGTGTGTTTATACCTCAGTACTTATGATGGACGTTCATTCTTGGTGGATTGAGGGTACTGGAAATGGCAGCTAGCGGACTGCCAAATGCCCTAGTGATTTTAAATTCCTTAGCCCTGCAGAGTGTACATCAATTAGCCAGAATGTCACACCACATCGCTGCATTTTTCCAAGCATGACAGCGTCTCTGAGCCTAGAGATTTCAAGGCCTCCCATTTACAGAAAATTTATTTTTAAAAATTTGCCATAGAGATCGTAGCTTAGTAAACTTGGTAGTCTCAACTCCAGCTCAGAGGCTTACACAAAGTGAGTGTTCCATGTGTGTGTTCAAAGAGTGGACAAACAGTTCTGAAGGTAAACAGACCATGTATCCATTTCTAAGGCAGACTCAATAGGCCATATGCCAAGACCATTTAATGAATGTTCTTTGATAGTTAAAATTGGAGAGCAGTACCCAATGTATCGAAGCCAAAGTCATATAAAGTTTTTTTTGAAAATTCACATGTACATGTTTTCTATTGGTTTATGTACATGCTGGTGAGTTTCGGTTACAACACAAAGTCTATGTGTTACTAATGCACTATCCCAGCAGCCATTCAGGACACTCACTTGAATTAGGAAATTCCTAAAAAAGCAATTTCTTTCTTTTTAAAGATTTTATTCATTTGAGACAGAGGAATACAGAGAGAGAGAGAACATGAGCAAGGGGAGAAGCAGACTCCCTGCTGAGCCAGGAGCCTGATGCCTGGCTCTATGTAGGGCTCAATCCCAGGACCCAGAGATCATGACCTGAACCAAAGGCAGACGCTTAACCATCTGAGCCAAACAGGTGTCCCTGTGAAACAATTTCTAAAAGATGTCTCAAACTTCACAACATTCAAATGCAGATCATCACTCAGAACCTATTTGTTCTTGCTTTGCACATAATTCTGACACTTACCTAGTGGGCCTCCAGGTCCACGGCAGAGCAGCAAGAGAAAGTTGGAAGACAGTGAGAAGACCCTCTTGGCTCAGGAGTGCTGTGTCAAGGGGGGCCTGGAACCAGGCAGGCAGGAGAAGGACACCTACAATAGGATTTCAGGTGAAGCTGGGAATGTCAGGAAGCCAAGACAAAGAAATGTCAGAATTAGAATCATATGTGAGGCACAAGGCTGAAACACTGGGACAGGTGGGTCAAGGCCACATTTAGGAAGGGAACAAAACTGAAAAGGAAAATGCAGTTCAGAACGGTCACTTAGATCAGGTGCCCAGGGCAGAGCAGCCTTATGTCCTTCACTGCTGGGCCTTCTGCTCGCCCACCCTCTGCTTCCCACAAGGAGGCCGAGGATTGCATCTTTCTCCACTCACAGCTCTGTGCAGTTGGGCATGAGGCAGAAGTGATGCCTGTGGGGAAACCATTCATTCATTCATTCAATCAATTTTAATGATACACCTACTTGTGCCAGGTGTAAGTGATGGGGTAGGGGACACATCAGTGAGTAAAGTGGCTTCAGCCTGCGTGGGACTTAGATTCACAGGGTAGAAACAAGGGTTTCTGATTGATTGAAAGTGAGACTTGTAGCTTAATTCTACCTCATTTCAAGGGCTTGAGGTCAGCTCTTCCTGGGGGGGGGGATGGGAAGTAGATTTTTTTTTTTAGCAACTGGGCTTTGGAGAGGTAAGAAGTGAGTTATTTCAAGGACATTAGTAAAACCAGAAAAAGCAGCCCTCAAAGTCAAAGACCTTAGTCTCAGAATACATGCAAACAGGTGCCTACAGTGCAGACCTTCTTGGAAAGTGCTGTACGATTACTAATTTTCAGGATGACCCCTGTATACAAGTGTCTGTTTAGGTCAGTCTGGTTAAAGCAGCCAGGAAGCGTGCAGCATTTTACAAAGTTTTCACCCAGAATGTTGGTTTTTTTAATGGTCATCAAAGAAAAAAAAAATCTCATTTATATGGAAAATTTACCTTCCCAAGGGAAGGTTTCGTTCAGAACTAAAGTTTCCTAATCCCGGATCTCCAGGAAGACTGTAAGCAATTTCTCACACGGCTCATCATATTCAGAAATCCCTTTACAATTTGTTACTACACTTCCGAACCCATTTTAATGTTCAAATTGATCCACACGGCACCAACTGGAGGGAAGGGCCGGACAGGAGAATGGCTTTTGTACATCGGTTTTGTTTTAGTTGCTGCGGCCCAGGGAGCTGCCAGCGACTGCGCGGGTTCCCACGGCAACCAAGGCGGGGAGCGCGGAGGAGGGGCGCAGCCGGAGTCCCCAGCCCGGCAGGCCGGGCGGGGGCGGGGCCCGAGCCCGAGGGGCGGGGCCGGCGCGAGCACGAGGGGCGGGGCCTGGGCGCGCCTGCGCAGTGCGCGCTACTCCGGGGGGCGGAGGCGACGCGCAGGAGGGAAGATGGAAGACTACCAGGCCGCCGAGGAGGTAACCGCCGGGCGGGGACGGGCAGGGTGGAAGCCGAGAGCCCCTGGCGCGGGCGCGCGGCGGCAGCCAAGGGCGTGTGTGGGCTCCCGGAGCGCGTCCGGGCGTGGGCGGCCGCAGTCCCCGGCGCACACTGACGGCACCGGCGCCCTCCCCAGCGCTTCGCGGTGACCCCTGGCCTGGCCTCGGGGCGTCGGCGCCCACCCGGGGGGGCGGGGCTCGGGGCGGGGGCTCCCCCGCGCGACGGCGGGCGCTCCGCGGGCTTCCGGGGACTTCCTGGGCGGGGCCGGGAGCTCCCCGTCTGCCCCCCCGCGCCCCGCCTCGCAGCGCCCCCGGCCGGTCCACACCCGCTGGGTCGCGAACCTGGCTCCCGCGGGCCCGCCACGCCTCCGACCCGGTCCACATCCGCCGGGTCCCGAACCTGGCTCCCGCGGGCCCGCCACGCCCCCGACCCGGTCCACACCCGCCGGGTCCCGAACCTGGCTCCCGCGGGCCCGCCACGCCCCCGACCCGGTCCACACCCGCCGGGTCCCGAACCTGGCTCCCGCCGGCCCGCCACCCCCGACCCGGTCCACACCCGCCCGCCCTCCGCCCCCCCCCGGACCCTGCTCCAGGCAGGCGGGGCTTTGGGAGGGTGCGGTCACTGGCTCCCTGTATTCGGCGGCGGCGGCGCAGACCCCCATCCTGGACCAGGTGCTCCGCGACCACGGCTGGGGAAACCGAAGGTCATTAGGGCGCCTGCTGACTTTTAAGGCAAGACTCCAGAGTGACTTGCACGCGGGACGCGCACATACAGTCACATCTTTGAGGTCGCTGCAGTCGCAGATTCGAGGCGCAGGCCGTCTGCACAATGCACGAGTGCGCAGGGGAGCCTGCCTTTGTCCGGCCTTCCACACCTCGTTCTCAGCCTGGCTTCCGTCCACCGCCGCCACCATCACTTGTTTCATTTTCAGTTTGAGTTTGAGATGTCAGTGTGAGAACCCCTGTGTGTGGGGGAAATAATCTGCCATTGCCTCAATGTGGAAGCAGGGTAAAGCACATAATTTGCCAAGCAGAAGACATTCGGTCTAACGGTGTGCTGTTAAAATGGCTTTCCTTCAATTTAACGTGCACTCAGGGATTAGAGCTGATGGATGCTGCTATAATAGAAAGGTAGTTGCCCATTTTCTTCTTGCTAATAATTCCTGTTGAAATTGAAGTAAGTTGAGTCTTGTCAAAAATAAACTATAGATGAATTTGGTAAGGTTTGATATTTTACCATTTTTGTCTTTTTTTTTTTTAAGATTTCATTTATTCATTCATGAGAGACACAGTGAGAGAGAGAGAGAGAGAGAGAGAGGCAGGCTCCATGCAGGGAGCCCGATGTGGGACTCGATCCCAGGTCTCCAGGATCACGCCCTGGGCGGAAGGCAGGGACTCAACCGTTCAGCCACCCAGGCGTCCCATTTTACCATTTTTGAAACTTAGTTTGAGCAGGAGTGTTTGGAGGGGAACAAAAAAAAAAAATCTAAGACTAAAGGACTGACACTAGAGTTTCAGTTTTGATCCGATTTCCTAAGTACCACACAAATGGCAGTGTTTGAATGCTGGTACAACCAAGTGGATGATTATGAGAAGACATGGTTCAGGAGCACCTACCAAAGGAGAAAGGTTTTCCCTATAAACTAATGTAGGAGAATGGCTTGTATTATAGGAATGTCCATAAAATTTTTAAAAAAAATTGACACTGTAAGAGAAATCTCTTAGTAGCGGCATTCTAATTCAGGCTCCCAGCAATGAGGGGCCAAGGGACTTCGTTATTGCAGTTCTCACTTGGAGATCTGTGAATTGAAGGGGCTGAGCAGCATCTGTTTTACACAAGATAAAGCCCTAAGCCCCTGGGAAGAGGAGACTCAGACTTCTTTCTAGCAGGCGTGCCTTAGGTAATTACCAGCCCACGCTAGTCCCTTCTGAACTAAGCCTTTTCTGCATATCCTCTAACTTCCTGTAAAACCTGGACCTTTGTAAGACCACTCTCAACTCACTGGTCATATTCCCTTTAGAAGTTGAAACTGCCTAGTGGATTCTGTACACCTGCTCTACTTTTCTACTAAAAGTCTACTGAAATCCCCCCTCAGCCTTTTTTTGTATTTTAGCCCGGGGCTTATTACACAGGGATTTTTCCAACTGGTTAAGGATCATTGGAGTCCCTTGGAAGGATCCAATAAACCTCAAGAAATCATTTACTCTGTAAGATACTGCAAATTTTCATTCGTTCGGTGGATTGGCTTTGTCTCCACAAGTATGCCTTCTGAGTACAGCAAGTGAGAGGGCTTCAGGCAGTCTGCTCTTGATCCTCCTGGAAAGAACGGGGCATCCCTCGGACAAGGCCACAGTCGGCATCCAGCAGGGACTAGAACACTGCGAAAGCTGGGCGCTCTGCCTTTATTCCACCACGATTCACAGTGACTGAGGACCTGGGCCGCTCTAGAAGGAATGTCCAGAACTAAGGACTGTTCACAGGACTCAGACAGAACTGGTACCCATTCGAGTGTACCTTATGTAAAGAGAAAACCATTTTTAAGCCCTGTCATTCGATTACAGGTGGCAGCCCCCCTCCCAGCTCATCCTGAGGCTGTGCTAGCAGCTATTCTGGTTTTGTAGTCCTGAAGTAGGACAGCATGAAGAAGGAAACAGCTATCAGGAAATAGTGTAACCATTGCATACTTAATCACTAATGGTGATTAAAAACAGAAACGTCTTGAGTTTCAAACCTCCTAATCAGTTTACTTTAGGAAAAGTGTCAGCTAATTTACACAAAAGTAACTCCTTAAACTTGTGTATTTGTTAATGATCCTAGTAGCCAACTGAAATGGAGAAAGATTGAATCTAAAGTGACCATGGCATGAGTAAAAACAAACCAAAAACCTTTAAATTATATACATATTCAGATTCCTGATTGCCTCTCACCAGCTCTGTGATCCTCCAAGAGCCACTCAGCATTTCTGAGTCTCTGTAGTGTCTTCCTTGGTAAAAGGAAGTTTAGTTCGGTTATTTCTGAGTCTTCATTTATAAATTATGTTCATTACTTAAATTGGCATTAATCAATGCATCTTTTAAAGCCATCAAATCTAACTAATTTTCTTGCTTACAGACTGCTTTTGTTGTTGATGAAGTAAGCAACATTGTAAAAGAGGTAAGAGGAAGAATACTTATTTTTAAAATGTTGATTAATGGCCTTATGAGTGAAAATAAGTGTTTTAAATACTGTCTTGGAATTGTTTCAGCTGAGCCTGTGTGTTTTGGCATTTTAAATAACAGTTTTTACTGCAGTGAATAGATAAGAATGTAGATAAGAATTACTTCCATATTATGTAAATTATATATTTTAAACCAGACAAGAAATTTTATATACTAGCATTATTATTGAATATTACTAAGACTTGGTTCAATGATCTTTTAACATAAAAGACTCATGGTCATGGTGTCCAAGTAAATGTTTCTGGTGTCAGATAAAGAGTGAATATAAAAAAATTGAAAAACTTTCAGTTATTTAAGACCTGGTGATCCATTTGGGGCTTACCTGCTTATTTTTCTTAAACTACATATATAATCATTATTGACCATGGTACATCCCATAGATGATGACAGTAGAGGGCAAAACAGGATATTTGTTCTTCATTGATTTGAAGAATACATATCAAGGGGACATTAGGGACTGACCTTCAAGGATTTTACAGTGTGGGGCAGGGCCAGCCAGGCACTTACCAAATAATCACACTGGGAAATGTAAACTTGCATTTTTGTGTGGTAACTACCACCACATGTGCTAGGAGACATCTGACCCACCTGCTGAGTTTAGAGCTAGAAGCTGGAGGGCAGCCCTGGTGGCTCAGCAGTTTAGCGCCGCCTTTAGCCCAGAACCTGATCCTGGAGACCCAGGATCGAGTCCTGAGTCGGGCTTCCTGCATGGAGCCTGCACTCCCTCTGCCTGTGTCTCTGCCCCCCCCCCCTCATGAATAAATAAATAAAATCTTTTTTAAAAAGCTAGAAGCTGGAGAATGAGTAGCAGTGGTGTTAACTCAGCAAAAAGAGGGGGCAGACATTCCAGGCAGGGCACATGTGCAAAGGCCCTGTGGTGGGACTGTGCATGGTGTGTTTGAGGGACTGACATGATGCAGATGGTCCTGGAGTAGTGCAGAGTGCTGGGGAAGCCTGGGGCAGGAATGAGGCCAGAAAGATTTTCCTTAGTCCCCTTCCCTTCCTGTGTAAATTGAGCACAGGGTGTGAAGCCATTGGCCAGAAGAAAGCCATTAGATGACCTAAGTTTATTTTTTATTATTTTTTAAAGATTTTATTTATTTAATCATGAGAGAGACACAGAGGCAGAGACATAGGCAGAGGGAGAAGCAGGCCTCCTGCGGGGAGCCCAGTGGGGGACTCAATCCCAGCACCCCAGGATCACGCCCTGAGCCAAAGGCTCAACCACTGAGCCACCCAGGTGCCCCTAGATGACCTAAGTTTAAAGTACCAGCTGAGATTATGTGTGTAATTTGGAATGGCCTCTAATGGAAATTCTTGACTAATGCCAGTGATCAAGAACCACAATCCATTTTTGTGATCAACACCAAAAAGCAAGATGATATTGTACCATATACATCATTCACCATCACACATGATTTTCTGGTTGTTGTGCAAGATCTGTAATAGTTTGCTTTGGTTTCCCTGCACACGGTGTTTCTTAGGGAACGTGGGGGTGGGGCAGGCCGGTGGCAGAGCCGGAGTGGAACTGAGAAAGTGGGGTTGGCTTATCGTGAAGGCCCCCGTGATCTCCGTGTTTTTGGCGTCACTGACTCAGTTGCCAGGCAGCAAGTGCAGTTGAACGTAGACCCTCCCAGGCCCTGTGACAGCAGGAGATAGTATTGCGGTGGTCCCCTCCACGGGCACTGGCCTCTACAACCTTTGTTCCCTCCCTCTGGAATAGGTTAATTCACTTGAGCTGTTTCAAGGATTGGGTAGTAATGTGTTTGGGTGGGTCCAGAATTGGAGGGCAGTTTTCCTCCCTCCCCGAAAAACAGCTCCTGTCACAGTGCACGTGGAGAGAGCAGCCCAAGGTAGGGGCTTAGCTTGACCAGTATCCAGATGTCTTAACAACCAGGAGTGCCTGTGTCCCTACAACCTTATTTTATGCTGAGCTGGGAAGAGCAGAACATGTCAGAGGATGAGAAGGAGCTATGACAGGAGGGATGAAGGGGAAGGAAGGCTGGCAGCTACACGAGGTGTGTTTAATGTGACTGCTCAGAGTCCCAGGGTAAATAGGTGCGACTACAAATAGTATTTTGTTCCCCAAAAGCAAGGTCACTGGGCTTATGCCCCAGACAGTAGACCCTAATCCATCTCCAGTGTGCACAGCTCCAATCCCAGGGTTGTGTCTCTGCATGTCTGAGGACAGAACTGGGCCCTCACCAAATTATTTTAGGTCATTGCTGTCATCAAAACCCAGGTCTCTGGTTTCCAGCTAGAAAGGGGTAGAGAAGGAAGCTGCTTAGAGGCAGGCGCATTGGCATCAGCAATAAATGGCCCACAAAAATCATAAAATGCTAACAGCCTAACTACACACTTGAGACGAGCAAGGGGCAGGCAGCTGCACCTGTTCCCGAATAATCTCTGAGACACACAGCATGAACCTTCACCAGGATGCAGCACAGAAAAAAGACTAGGAATTTCAGATAAAGAGAAAAATACATCATAACCTTACAATAATTTTTCTAATATATAGGGCTCCTTTTTTATTATCTGAAAAGTGCACTTAGGTTTTATGTTCCCAGAAAATATTGGATAAGTGAGGTATTTTTGAATACATGGTTATTTGCATAGGTTTGTATGTTGTCAGTTGTACAATCAAGCAATAAAGATTCCTGTGTCTGCTATATTTTAAGAAAGGAATGGGCAAAGGAAAATGTTTTCTAGCCTCAGTAGGAAAAAAAAAATTATCATCTCCAACTACGAACTGCAATAGTCAACAGTAAATTCAGTCAACATGTTTTTAAAATTTGACAGACTCTATGGAAGTGTGGATTTTTAAGAATATGTAACTTAATGAAATAGGACACTCTTAAAAGGTGTGTTTGCAGATGAGTCCTCGTGGTTACAGATGTGCTATTTCATGCAGACTGTATTGTGGCAGTTCTCATGGTGGGAGCCTCGGCACTAAGTGGAGGGTTCTGGCTGAGTTCTACCAACAGTGACCCTGTGCTTCTGTTCCAGGCTATCGAGAGTGCCATTGGTGGCAATGCCTATCAGCACAGCAAAGTGAATCAGTGGACCACAAATGTCGTAGAACAAACTTTAAGCCAACTCACCAAGCTGGGAAAGCCATTTAAATACATCGGTAATGCATTTTTGCTTCTTGTATATATTGCTGGTGGTTGTTGACATGCTGGTGAGAGGCGAGTGTGGCGGTGTGATGTCTGACCTCAAAGAAAGCACCCGGTAGGGGCAGGTCACTGTATTGTGTGCGTTGCCACCCTCCTGGCCTGTTCAGCAGCTCAGACAGTCGCAGGGCGCACATCACAGCATTTCCCAGCACTTCAGATCAGATGCTTTTACAACAGGCATGTGGTGCGGGACAGGGACGGGTGTGACTTGTCACTGTCACAGGGCCAGTCTACCCCGATAGCTGTTAGCCCAAACACCAGCCACGGGTTCTTCATACATATGCTGAAAGTAGGCTAAAAGAAATGTGTGTTGCCAAGCAGATCTAATAAAAGTTTGTTTTAATTGAAGTGACCTGTGTGATTATGCAGAAGAACGGAGCGGGGTTACACACAGCGAGTTCCTGCTTCTGGGACAGCTCGACTGACGGTACGGTTCTCCACTGTCCTCTGCAGGCCTGTCGTGGGCCCTCCCTGCAGGCTCCACGTGCTCCTTGACCCTGCTGAAATCTAGAATTTTCTGAACATGTGCTCGGATGTTACAGGTCTTTGAAAGCATGTTTATTAGAGTCCCCTTTAACACTCTGTATAGGGAAGAGTCTGAGCAGCCTCATCTCTGTGCCACACAGAAGCCCAAGAAGTGAGGCTAGCGCGCCCGTCTCCCTGAGTTGAGTGCTCTGTGCCTTCTCCCCGCAGGCAGCTGCACGGTGCGCTGGGAGAACAAGACCATGTACTGCATTGTCAGCGCCTTCGGGCTGTCCATCTGACCGTCGGCGGCCCTGCCTTCCCCCTCTGCTGCGCTCACCGCCTCTCCTGACGGCCACGGATCCGGTGAACGCTGTTCTTGTGCTCTTTCAGAGTGTCTTGTGGCGCTCTCACAACGTGGAGAAAAGGCAGGTGACTGCCCTGTTCTGTGAACGGCGCATCCCGTCAGAGGCTAGTCATCCCAGCAGCCAGGCCTGTGCTGCCACTTGTCTTAACTCTGAACATTTCTTCCCAAAGGTGCTAAAAACTGAAATCTGCTAGTTTGAAGCTTTCTCTCTCTCTGAATGACTCAGATACACTAATTTTCCATACTTTGTACTTTGGTTAGAATAATAAATTATTCCACTTTAAAGTTTGTGTTTTTCTTCATAGTCTAAATAATACCACAAATGAATTCTTCAGTTTTCAGTAGTGACTTTAGAATCTATAGAACTGCAAAACCAAAAAGGAAGTTACAACTTGGCGTCGGTCCCCTCCAATATAAGGATTTGCTGCTTTGATGTGAGGGCCCCGGATCCTGCTGGCTTCTGGGAGCGTGCCCGCTGGTCCCTGCTCCGGCCAGAGCTCTCAGCCCCACATGCTGCCATGGGGTGGGCTCCTGCCTCAGTGTTCTCCACTTGTCAGTGGCAAGCCTCCGAAAAATGTTTTAGTACTTTGGGGCTTCCAAAATGCTCTCATGATCATTTTTCAGCCACAATTAGGCCCCTATTTATAAATCCGCAAACACGTTTGGAGGTTATTGGACTGATATTTTTTATCTAAGGAGGGAGATGGGCCCCTGCCCCAGTCTGGGACCTCACCCTTTGCTCATCCACGGGCCACATTCACACAGGGATTAAGACACACTCTCGTGTCCACCTGCCAAAATGAAGAATGTGCTTTGTCCTTGAAGCACTTATGCCTGAATGACCAAATTAACTCCACAAGAACAAATAAATCACATAAGGATCGAATATTTAAAATTTATTAACATTTACCAGAAAGGAAGTTTCAGAATGAAGCCATTCGCAAAGTGTAAGTTTGCCATAAATAAACATTTATTCACTTTTGACTGATACAATGATCATTCTGTGATCAGTTACTGTGCTCGACACAGTTCCAAGATCTCCTACATAGTTCTAGCTTTCCTTTTGAACTTAAAGTTTAAAGTTGTTTTTATTTTACAAATATTTACAGTCATTTTGTAAAAAGGCAGTTTTCAGTAGCAGAAAATTCTGTGTTTCACTGTGTGGGATTATAGTTACCAGTATATCAAACATGTCAAGTCAACAGCAGGGTAACAAGATGTCACAGACTAAAGCGACTTCCCTTGGGCCTGGGGAAAAGATTTGTAGCTTTCTTCCCAAAAGTCTAACCTCTAAGGCAACTGGTTTCTAAAATCTTCAAAATACATAAATATTCTTTAGTGACTTAACTAGAAATCACTAGATGTCCCTTTTTACCATCCTGTCGATGAGCTTCCATGGTTTCCTCTGTGAGGAGGATTCCAGGAAGTAAGTCACTGACCATACCGTGACCAATTCAACACAACTGTACCTTCAGTAAATAGTTCACGGAATGCTTGAGGCTGGTGACATTTGTCTTGTAACCTGCCCATTTAGTGGGCTGGGTTTACATAATGTATCTAAACTTTTATTGCAATCTGTAATTATGTACAGGAACAATCTTACAAACCTTGAATATATTTTATATATTCCCTTCTCTAGCCTTTCAAATGGGGCTGAAGAGAGAGAAAACTGCATCACTTCACTGCTGTAATGATTTAATAATAAATCAAGCAGACCTATTACCCACACGGATAATGATGCTCTCCCTAGGGAAGCTGAAATACGTACGGTCATCTTCCAGGTTCCCCTAGACTGGACCAGTGTAAAAAATTACCCAAAGATGATGTTATTCAAGCCATTACCATGGAAGAACTAAAGTCAGCCCTTTGAATTTACAATTGAAGTTTGCAAAACTTTGATACTCTCCAAGAAAAAAACAATTTTCTTGCTACTGTCTACAATTTCTGGCAGACTTTAGTGTTTTAATCTAATACCTACGGCATATATACTACATGCTAAGTGCTATATATACGTTAAGCAAATCTTTACATGGAGTGCATAATATGTTGATCTATATATGATACACCAGAGACAAGACTGAGAATGCACGATTTAACAGAGAGCCATTTTCCCCTTAAGTACTTTCTTTTATAATTTTGTTTCCAACTTAGTTACAAAAAGTAAATAAATAGTCCCATATTTTCATTTCAGTGACTTGGTGCCATGAAGAATCAAGTATGAAGAGATCAGTCATCAGTTTATAATTACACTATAGGACAAAGACAAGTTTTAAAAAGTTCTAATGTATATGGCTAAATGCCTCAAGTAGTTTACATTTGCTGATAAATAAAAGCATTCCAAATTATGGACATTTAATAATGATTAAAACTTGTAAACTATATCACATACTAGAATACATTAATCAGCACAAGTAACTTTTCATCAATTTACATAAATTATTTCTAGTTAGAAGTTGAAAAATGTGGTAACAGAAAAGTTCTTCCAATACCTTGGAGTACACGGAATCAAAAAAAAAAAAAAAAGTAATCACACCACTGAAAATGTAAAAACCACGTAGACTTGAATTACCCTTGCAGTAATACAGTTGTTTTAATCCAAACTTTTATATTTACAAGGTTTTAAAAACAAATGGAATCCATATTAAAGGTACATTATCACTAAGGTTTAAACAGAAAGATGTGAAGCCATAATGAGAAGTCTCTCATGAACCTCTCTAAGGGCCCAGCACTACCTAAAGTGAATACAATTTTTAGCTATTTGAGAGTTAATGCATAGATGAAGGAAACGTAGGTACTGCTTGCGGAGCGGAACAACCCTACCCTATGCTGCTGCATCTGCCAAGACGCCATCAATCAGGATGTTAGCCATGACCGTACGGTAACGGTTCAAGAGAGACGTTATTGTGCATTGTCAAAGGAAAAGGAAAGGAGAGCTCTATACCAGCCGTCTACACTTTGTCTTTGACAAAAAGGAACTGGCAACTCTCCAGGGCCTTCTCTGATGCCACAGATTCAGCAGCTCCAGACAACTTTTCTCTTCCCTGGCCACTGGGGAGCGGGCATGATTCCCAACAAGTGACCTTCTACCCAAAGATATGCTTTCCACAAGTCATCCAAAATGTTTTACTTCTTTCATCTGTTTCAAATGTGGAACTGAAAAAATTTTTCAAGATAAAAAATTTATAATAATATATCAATCCTTTGTTTAGCTTTCATTAAAAAATAAGTTTCACGGGGTGTTCTCTCTTAATGGAGTTGTAGAAATGACAGCTTATAGGAACTGTAGTGGATACCCTCTTCCCCACCCCGCACCACATCCGTTCACATTCATGTATGTATTGCTCACATGCACATGCGTGTGGACACAGGCCCTTGGAAACTATGGCAGCAAGACCTCTCCCCTGGAGCTGGCTCTTGTCATCTTACCCTTTCCTTATGAACCTCAGCCAGTCCTCCTCAGACCCCACAACACTAGTTCTGCCCAGTGGCCGTGAGGGGCTAGCACCCACCTGCCCACCATTTCCCTAATGAGCCATTGCACAGGCATTTTGGACAGGAGTTCCTAGTCACTTAGGATGCTCGGTTAGCCAGAGCGCCGGCCACTCCAGGGGGAAGGTCTGCCCCCAGGAGACAGGCACAGAAACAGGCTTCCTTTGAGTTTCAATGGTGGAAACTGGTACAGGGCAGGAAGAAAGGAGGAAAGAGGAGACCTTCACCATGCTTATGACCTCATTCATAAGGGTTTTCCATGGACTCAGAATGAGCAATTAAAAAAAAAAAATTCACTAAAAACAGAAGTAATTACCTCCTGCTACTAAAAATGAACTCTTTCTCATCTGAAATCTTTGAAAAGGGAATTGGCTGTTCATGCTTGTTATCAGCACCTCTCTTCTCAAATGAAGGCAGCCGCTCTAACAATTAATTTGGCCCAATGGTTAAATTTGTCCTTGGTTTTGGTATTCCTTTCAAAAATACGTAAACACAGAAGGACCAGGAATCCTCTGCTTCTGAGACCAGGCCGAACACCAGCAGTGGCAGAGGCGGTCAGGAAGCGGTGCGGCAGCAACGCGTCGGCCCGGGACTCAGTCACTCTCAGATCCTTCTTTGTACTGTGCCCGGATGGCCTGGCCGTTCTGCAGGGGCATTTCTTCATAGTCGCTCCTGTCATGAAAGAGACCCTGGATGCCATGTGGCTTTTGACAGCTCCTCATCTATTCTCTTGCACACTGATGTGCCATTCTAGCAAGAACGCCGCACATCACAGCTCTGCGTTCCCCATTTCCATAGCCTGCTGCTCCTGCCGGCTCCTCACCCCCCTCAGGCACCAGGGCCCGCCACCAGGAAGAACTGTTCCTCCTGTGGTCACTACCCATGGGAAGTGTTCAAAAAGCGGAACACCATTCAATCTAGTCAGAACAATGTGAAAAATAGAACACTGTGGGATCACAGGGCATTCCCAGGTAAAAGAAACGTCACAATGCCTTGAAAATCATTTTAGAATGATTACAACCTGTTCAGCAGACGCATAAAACCAGGCCAAATGCTCACTATCGGACAGCTTTCCGAGAGGCAGGGACTTACCCATAGATCACATCATCGTCAGAGTCATTCAGCATGGAGAATGCAGGGTTGTCTTTCAGCTGCGACTCTGAGAAACCACAAAAACATTTTTATGTTATTAGCCTGGGGAGCCAGGATGCTACAGAAAAAGGACAGGAGTCAGAGAGGGCAGGATTCAAGTCCCAGCTTCCACCGTTTATCATTTGTGGGACCTGGACAAATCTTGCCTCTCGAGCATTTTCTCACATACAGGGTGGGGCCGCATCACTACTTGGCAGGCTGGTGGGCAGAGCGCGCGGTGGAAGCTCCAGGAGGAGACAGACTCCAGGAGGGGCCCTCCATCGGGAGCTGCGATCGGCTATTATGTTCTCCCAAGTCCCAAGTCCACCTGGGAGCAGGGGCGGAAAATACCCAGGAGACCAGGAGACGCCAGCCCTGCTCCCTGCCACCCTGGGAAGGAAGCCACTTTGTCTAGTTTCTTTATCTCAGAAGGAAGTAATTGCGCCTTCGTTAGAGTGGCTGTGAGGCATTTTGGCACTCTGGGAACTCACACAACACAGAAGTCGGGTGGTGGGCCTGAAATGCTACGCCCCTGCCCAAGTTCCAGGAAGTTCCTGCCCTTTCGGCCTGTGACAGTCTGGTTCTTCTTTGGAGGGGGGAGTGGTACACTCTGGCTTTCTGAGCAGCCATGGCATGAGTGTTCAACAGATGTGGCTTCGCATGGCTGAGGGACACGCTTGGGCTCGGATCCGCTAACAAAACACCTGTTTCCGTGCTGGGCTCTGATGACACAGCACATGCTGTGTTCTAACTACAACTCAGGGCTTACACCAAGACTTACTTCGTCTTTTTCTGCTACTGAGTTTTGGGGCCCAGCCCTGACAGGGAACCCGGGGGGTGGGTCCCGGATTGCAGTGAGGCCATCTGACCAGCCAGCCGGCCCCAGGGTGGCTTACCATACAGGGCGTTCTTCGACGGAGAGTACACAAAGGCCAAAGTGTAGAGGTAAAAGTTCAACAAGCCGTAGAAAGATAAGAATTCAGCTGGTGACACCGTCAAGGGAAATCACCAGCCCCGGAACTGGTGTCTGGCTGCCCCCTCTAAGCA
This sequence comes from Canis lupus dingo, assembly GCF_003254725.2. Classification (NCBI taxonomy): domain Eukaryota; kingdom Metazoa; phylum Chordata; class Mammalia; order Carnivora; family Canidae; genus Canis; species Canis lupus. Next base: position 48,050,340 of record NC_064243.1, on the reverse strand, counting down.
CCAGCAGTCCTTTCTACTGCTGACCGCCAGCGAGGACCCCACGGTGCCACAGCCCAGACAGCAGGACACCACAGGGCAAGCCCACAGCCAGAGGTTACGATAACCTTTCAAGGTCACTTGTTGATAACAGGTGCACATTGTTCTTTTCTACCCATGGAAACCTCTGGAGGTGGTGGGGCCTGATGTAATCAAGATACACACAAAGAACAGAGCCCAATGCACGCATATGGGTAAATCGAGAATGAAATGAAAAACTAGAACGGTCTATCAAACCAGTCGTTCTTAATCTTTCTTGCATTACAGACCCCCCTCTGAGAAGCCGATAAAAGGTTTGTGTGAAATCCAGCCAGTAAAATTTGAAAAATCCTGCATTAATTCTAAGGACAGGAAGAAGCCCAAGAACCTACATGAAAGGGATTAACTCTAAAGCGCCCCCTGATGGACGCCAGCAACGCCAGGGGAGCGGCAAGCTCTGGAAGCTGCCAAGCAGCCGAAGAGCTTAGTGGGAGGCAAGGAGCCTGCCTGCTGGCCTCCGGCACACTCACATCTGGGTGATGGGGAGAGACACTCAAAACGGGCTCAGCCTCTCCTTGGTGCTCTGCGGGGAGAAGTGGGCACCACAGACTGATGCCGAGTCCTGAATGGAGCCTGGATTCCTGAAGAATCCAGGGACAGGGGAGCAGGGGGGTGGGAGAGCAGCTGGGAAGTGACTCCCTCTGGAGTCGCTGCCCGGGGTGGGCCGTGGTGGGGCCCATGGCACACAGGCGCCCCAGTGACCTGCCGCTTCTGCACGGCCCTGACACACTAACCACTCCCGGCACAGCGTGGGCCTGAGACCTGTCAGCTTCCAGTGAAAAGGATATAATTCTGGTAGTGAGTTGACAGTTCAGCTACAAAATTGTCTTGTAATACTTGTGCTCCAAACCTTAAATAAAGGATGACGATGCTGAAAAGGAGGAGGAAGGACAGTGAGTAAACACAGGCGAAGAAATGGCCTCAGCTCCACAGCACTCATTCCATTCACCCCGGTCCATTCACTACAATTTCTGCCCGAACCTGGGCGCACACACACACACACACACACACACACACACACACACCCCACCCCACCCCTGCCACAGGTGTTTGGTCTCAGATCCAGGAGGGCCGCTGCTGGGACAGAAGCAGGTGGCCGCCCGCACCGGTGCCCTGAAGCACCTGCTCGGCTTGGCTCCTGCCCTTCTCGCGCTGCCTTAGGTCTCCTTTCCCAGACCAGCTCCTCCCACATGACAAGGCCCTGAGGAAAGTCGGCTTCCCCCAGTCACATTCCCCTCCTCAGGCTCGGCGATTCCCACGGTGAGGGAGCATGGCACCTCTGTCCAGACATAATGATGACACGGAGCTCCGCAGCCAAGCGGCGCTCCCCTGAGCGACTCCAGTGTCTGAACCAGCACCCTGCGCTCATCTCCCCTCCCCGTGGTCCATTCACACAGAGCCAGAGGGACCCCTAACCAACTGTAAATTGGAGCCTCCCACCTCCTGGCTTCGATCCCTCCCAAGGGTTCCCATCACCGAAAATAAACTGGGGCTCCTCCTGCTGGCGTGCAGGGCCGGACCTCACCTCTCCGGGGGGCCGCCCTCCCTCACCTCCCCTGGCACTGCTGCTCCTCTTACACTCACCCAGCCACCTGCTGTCCCCATGACTCCTCCCTCAGGCCTCAGGCCAAGTGTCTCTTCTGCAGAGACGTCCCCTCCCCATCTAAAGCAGAATCTCTCCTGCCATCATCACATAGTTTTTATTAGGGGGCTTATGCTATTTATCTACTTGTTTATCACCATCTTCCTCCATTAGAATAGCAACCCGGTGATAGGGAGGAACCTGTCGGCCTGCTGACCAGAGCACACACTCCATACACGCTTCTTGGACAAATAAATGAGTCCCCTTGAAACTTTTATGAAGAAAGACCATAAAGGCAGAATGACTTCTAAGTCAGACTCTACAGAGGTCAGTACAGGCATCTCACTCCCAAACCTGTGGACTTGGCATGAGGGTGAAGACATGTGAGGGGATGTGAGGGGTATGTGGGGTGTGTGTGTGTGGGGGGGTGTGACGGGATAGGAGAAAATGCGTGAGGGGACGTGAGAGTGTGTGAGAGGTTTGAAAGTATAAGTGTGTTTATGAGAGGCTGTGAATACGTGAGAGTATTGTGAGGTAGTGTGTGAGAGTGTGTATGGTGTGTGAAAGGGAAAGTGTGAGAAAGTGTATGAGGGGGTGTGAGGATAAGAGTGTGAGTGTGGAAGGGATGTTTGTGTGTGTGTGTGTGTGAAGGGATATGAGAAAATGCGTGAGGGGATATGAGAGTATGTGAGAGGTTTGAGAGTAAGTGTGTGTATGAGGGGGTGTGAGCATTGTGAGGTAGGGTGTGAATGTGAGAGGGAGTATGTAAGAAAGTGTGAGTGTGTGGGGGGTGGGAGAGTGAGTGAGTGTGAGGGAATGTGTGAGGGGGTGTGAGAGAGAGAAGGTGTGTGAGGAGTGTATGTGTAAAAGAACATGAGGGCGTGTGAGGGAGCCTGTGTGAGAAGCAGAGATCACCTGTGCACATGTGCTGAGGAAGGGCTGCCTACAGGACACCCGCACTGCTGTTTCCAGGTGAAAGCAGATGCCGAATGGAGAGCGCTGAGATCGTGTGGTATGATGGGCAATGAGCGACTTGGATGGGAAGGGACATGGGTGCCCACGGGAGGCCAAAACTCAGGCAGCGGGGCACCCTACAGCTGCCCTACAAAACTGGCCTTTCAGAGCCCCATGTGGCTCCCAAGGAAAACAGCCGGCAGCCATTTATTTGCCACCCAAACTGCCAAAAAGAAAGGCAAGGGACTATAATCTTTCCCTCTGGACTCGGATTTTAGCAGAAAGAAGCAAACACAAACAGCCAAACAATGATTTGGCAGGCATTCACAGAAACGACCTGGTCACCTGGGCCTCACTCAGCCTCTGCAGCCTCCCACCACAGCCTTCCCCCACCCAGTGTCCTTCCCCTGGGGCCATCACGTGGTGGTTCAAAGACACCCATGGTACCGAATTCAAATACACAGTCCTCTCCTTGGAGCATCAAAAGGTCGCCAGGCACCAAGTATGAGGTATTCTAGTTCTCAACCCCACACTGGGCTGTGGCCACTCCACCCGCATGGTCCAGGGCCCGCAGGCCTCATCTACGCTTGTCATTCCCCGGGGCATTTATAACACAATGTGAGCTCTCTTGGCCACTGGGGATACTTAGTGCCTGCCCTGAGCAAGAGGCCCTCTGACCCAATGAACAGATCTGGCTAGAAATGCAGCACTGAAATTAATTCTGTGAAAGGGGAGAAAAGATATTCATGACAGGAAAATACAAATACGCTGTTTTGCTTCTTTCAAGGAATAAAGTCTTCTTACCTAATAACAAGCACTACAAAAGTCAATGCAGTCAAAAATTTTAACCTGAGATCTGAAAAAGAAAGAAATACCTCATTAAACCACTTTGGAAGTAAATTCCATTCTTACCACAGGGAGCTTAAGAAAAAAAAGACAAATAATGAACCGAGCCTCCTGAACAAAACCCCTCCTCCGTCTGAACTTTAAGCCTGTGTGCACCTGAAGCCCAGAAGACATGCGCGGTCCCACCTGCCCAGAGTCGAGGAGGTGCCCCAGGGAGACGACGGCCATTGTTACTTGGTTGTTCCAGATTGAGAGAAGGGATCCATGTGAGCAGATGACTTCCCCTAACTCGGGACTAGGAAAACCACCCTGGCCACCTCCTCTGCAAGGTACAATTCTGGGAGGATCCACCCAGGGCCCCAGGTGGCTTCCACCTCACAGGCCTCCCAGTGCTGGCCCCAAGGCACTGTCTAAAAGGCCCAGAGTCGCCCATTCAGCCCTGCTGTGGCTCCTCAGGGACCGAAGGCGCTCCTCCCCAGCAAGAGGGAGTGGGCCAGGTCCCATCCAGGTCAGGCCCTTCCTGGGTGGGCTCCAACAAGAGGCCAGCTGTGCGGCCAGCTCCCAGCTTGCCTGGCCTTGGGCAGTTCGTGATGGGGCACTTACCTACATAAGGCATGTGACGCAGCTCAGAACAGGCCCGCACGATCAAGAACAGAAGGTATAAAATATACACGGCTGCCACCACCATGAAGAAAATCTTCATTCCCTAGAATGACACACGATGGCAGCTGAGTAAGAACAGGCGCTCGGCCCTGCTCCTCCTTCCAACACCACGGCAAGCAGGAAAACCGAGCATCTTTACAAGGGGCCTACAGTCCTGAGGGTCTCTCCATGACAGAGAACAAGAGCGTGTTCCTCAATCAGACTCGCTGCTCAGCCTTCTGTGAGCCACGTGGCTCACCCGGGGACAGCCCCGGGCCTGCTTGGCCCCATGAGCCAGAGTCCAAGCTCCCTCTGCGGGACCCAGGATGCAGCGGGAGCTCAGCACACCAGTGCTGGCTCTGCAAGCCTCAGGCTTCCAGCATTCCCTCTAGTAACAGACACAGGCCACTGATTGAGAAGGGGACACAAAGGTGACCACAGCCACGGTGACAGCTGCCTCGCTCAAGTCCTTCCGAGTGCTGGCCAAGGGCTTTGGGTTCCTGCTCCATTCAACCTGCACGGCAACTCTTCAGCAGGGACGGTGCCACCATCCCCTTCTACAGAGGGAGAGCACGGGGACAGCAGGGGCTGGGGAGGTGGGAGGCTTGACCTGCAGGCCACTTGGGAAGCTGGCGCACTGGCCCAGGTACCCACCCTGGTGACCTAAGACCCCTGACCACTCCTCAGTTTTCACGTGAGAACCAGACAAAAGCTCCAGTGACAGATTAGCAGGAACCTATTTATCTCAATCTGGGTAGTGACACTCAACCAACAGCCCTGTAGATCTGTCACTGGGGTCTGCAGAATCTTCCCTGAGAATGTGTCAATACAGCTCTTCCCTGTCCTCTCCTTTCATGTCATGCCCCTAGAGAAGGCTTCTCTGAGGCTTACCCCCTCCCACACATGGCCCCAAGCCTTCCCGGGGTGTAGGTGCCCCGCCTCGGGTCTCCTGCAGGCCTTCCTCCCCACCCAGCACCGCCCACAGCCCTGCCCAAGGCCCCTGCCAACTTGGCGCACGGCTCCAGGCAGCTCTGCAACAGCACCGCCCTTCCCTGGCCCAGAATGCCTCCCCTCCTCTCCAGTTCCAGGTTCAGCCCCTTCCCCCAAAAAACCTATTACAGCATTAGAAGACTAAAAGACAAAGGACAAAACACAAATAGACACCTCCTCCCCTAGAAACTTGGGCCCACTGTCCCTAAGGACACAGGGACGCTGCGCACGGGTCTGTACTTACTACTAAGTTTTTTCTCCCTCACAAGGTCCTATATTCTTTGAGGGCAAAGATCATAGCACATGGCTCATAAGGCATACACTGAGCAACCTTCAAAACTCCTCAAACTTCTAAATAATGGAATGAAAGACTACCAGTGCTCCCCTGCAAAAATCTGGCTAAGAATCATGTGCTCAGACTACTCGCTATGACATGTGTGGTCTCAACACGAGCCACACATCTTTCAAGATCATCATCATTCACTAAACCTCCCTCTTTCTCAGAGGCCATTCCCATGAAGAACCACAGTTTTTATCACTTTACAGGAAGCTCTGCAAAGCATCCAGAGAAATGGTGGCGATCACCCAAGCTCAGGATTCAACTCCGTCATGCCTCTGGGATTGCCCTGCTGGGACCATGCCTTCTAGATACCTCACAGGCTCCCTCTGGCCCCGGGGCCCCTCGCACATCCATGCCCTGGCTAGGCAGCCAGCCATGCCCAGGAGGGGCTGCCCCGTGAGAGGCCTTGGGATGGCAATAAACCCAGAGATTTGAGGGAAAGCCACATATAGGGCCTGAGTACCATTTGCTGACCCCTGTGTAAAATAAACACTGGACCCCCTATTTGAAAGTACAAAGAATTCTAGGTTTTGGTGAGAGCAGAGCATTACCCAGGGTGCTGTGTCCTGTTGCTGCTGTGCCTACAGGCCCACACCAGCCAACCTGGCCACACCATTTATTCTCTTGGAAACATTTCTCTACTTTAGAGAATTAAACCAACAAAATGAACAAAACAGATTTCTTAATTGCTCTACAATCCTCCTAAAATCTGATACACTTTCTGTGCTTCAACCATAAACCGAGGAATGAAGCGACAACTTCATTTTAAAAAGCTTATTTTTCATACTACTCAAACACATTCCACATTTTGTACCCATGAACCTTCTATAGTCTCCCCTAACTAGCCAGTTAGCAAAGTCATTTCAGCAGTACTATTTAAGTTACAAAATTCAGTAATTTTTAAAAATAGCAATTTAGGAAAACCCACAGCCATCACTAATAATCCTTACCTGAAAATTTCCTGTGTCAACTCGATACTGGTACATTGGATCGTGTAATTCATTAACTCTAAAAATATAGTATTGTATTATTAAAAAAAAACACACAGATTAATAACTAGCTTACTTTGCATTTTTTGCTTTCATCTGGCTTTTATTTTTTCTAAGATTTTATTTATTTGACAGACAGAGAGAGTAGGAATGGGGGCAGAGGGAAAGGGAAAAGCAGACTCCCAACTGAGCAGGGAACCCCATTGTAGGGCTTGATCCCAGGACTCTGGGATCATGACCTGAGCCGAAGGCAGATGCCAAAACGACTGAGCCACCCAGGTGCCCTTCCTTTGGCTTTTAAAGAAACTTATTAACAGCGGTGCCTAGCTGGCTCAGTGGGTAGAGCATGCGACCCTTCATCTCAGCGTCGTGAGTTCAAGCCCCAAAGGGGCTTTTATTATTTAAAAAAATAGGGGCTTTATTTAAAAAAATAAATTTTTTAAAACTTTATTAACATAAACTACTTACCAACCCACAGTAAAAGACTTTTTAAGAAGTAATCCTAAATTTCTGAGAAACCCTAAATTTCACATTGAAAATGCCTCCAGTGCTACTAAACTATTTGCCTGCAGTTGTCATTACTGTGAAGCTACAGTAATTTTGTTACAAAAAAAAAAAAAATCCCTCTACTATCTCTCCTGCAATGTTACCAACTATTTTCCAGCACCTTTTCAATGGAACGCATGGGCATTGGGAATAGACGAGCACACAAAGAAAGCTATACAGAAGTAAATGCCAGTTTCCATGCAACTCATTTTAAAGTGAAACTGGGTAACTGAGTAGCTGAAGAAGCAGAGACAGGGCAGGGAGATGAGGCGGGCTGAGTGCTTGTTGCATCACTGGGCCGTGGAGTGCGACGTGCCAAGTGTCAAAACCATACTCCTGGAACAGAACTCATTTCTGCAGAAAATCCTACTTGGGTGCCTGGGGCTATGACTACATGAGGCTTCAGCGGTGGTCCCATTTTACAGAAGGACAAAACTACTAATCCCGCTAAGCGTCAGGAGCTGGTACAGGGATGGGGAGTTCACAGACACAAGCCCAAGGAGAAACTAACGTTTCTGTGGGCAGGGGCGAGCCAGGACCCATGAGCATCATTTCTACAGAAGACGATGTCTCTGCCACTTTGAAGGAGAAATCTAAAATGACATAGTCTTTTTTATTGTCCGTTTGAGACTAGAACTGTGCTACCCTTACATGCCAGTCAGGCTAAAACAAATCCTCGATTCAAGTCACACTGTCATGTCCTGAAACCCTGGTGACAGATTCCAGCTGGGTTCACAAAATACAGTAAGACTCCAGATCTGTCCTCCTTTGTCAAATGCTTCCCATGCCTAAAGTTCCACACATAATAGAATTACTCACGTCTGCCATATTCCCAGTGTGACAGAAGCCAACCACAACAGTCCGACAATGAAGAATTTGGGCAAATAGAAAGTCAAACACTTCCTTTCTCCCTTAAAATAAAAAATGGTAAGAAATGAGTTAGTAATTCTGCAAACCATTAAGTCCTAGAAGTACACACTAGATCAGAGGCACTCAAGTCATTTCTACATCCTTCTGCTGACTGGGGCTGAACACAGATTCTCCAGGAGCAGTTTATCTGCAGGAGCAGCACCAGAGCGTGGACCAGAAGGACCAGGTCCCCGGCACCCTCGGGCAGGGCTGAGGGCTGATGCTCACCTGAACTCGTATCCCATGGTACACACACAGCCAGAAGAGCAGCAAGGCACAAAGGAACACAGACTGGAAGAGATCGTCCAGCATGCCTGGAAACCAGCTGTTCACCAGGAAGGAGAGGGGGAAGAACGGATCTGGAATGCAACCGGCAGAAAGGCCTGGTGGAGGCAGGCTCACCCCACCCAGCCTGGGGCCTCCGTCCTCTGCGAGGGCAGAGCTCAGTCACCCTCTCCTCAGTCGGAGCCAAAGGGAGGTAGCGAACTAAAGGCGGTTTTGTTTTCCAAAAAACCTAAAAGCCAATGAACAGATTGCTCCAGTGATCATTACAGAGTGCCGTCTGCTTCCGCCATCCGCTCCTCCCCGCAGGCCTGGGAATCCCAGGGCTGCGGCTCTGGAAGCAAACGCCTTCTGAAGCAGGGGAGGAGGAACAGACGGCAGTGTTTGCCGCCTTCAGCCAAGTTCCAAGACGGCTGTGTCTGTAGCCCTTCCAGGTTTTAACTACCAAAGCAATCACTTATTCGTGCAAGCTGCCAGGCATCTGCCTCGTCCCGGTACACCACCACGCACGCGCTCTGGGGGATGCGGCCACCTGTTCCTTCAGGGGCTCCCAGGCTCTTCTGGAGACTCTGGGGCCAGACCGGCTCTAGGACACCTTGCAGCTTTAAGCTTTAAAGGGGAAAGCTCCAAAATAAAAATGGGCACCTACCATTGTAAAGCAGCAGCAGAGGCAGAAGAATGGACATCCACTTCTGCTCCATCCCCCAGTCTCGCATGGAAAACTTCCGGAGGGAATGTGCAAACAGGCACTGCAAACCAAATCAGGAACCCAAGTCACTGTTTTTGCTGACACCTTGCTTAGTACCACATTAAGCCTTCCCAGAGTGATGGTCAGCCAAACCTCCCTCTAAGTTACCCCTTGTTGCACCGACAGCTGAGAGCATTAGTGCCAACGGAGATAAGATGGTGAATCACTGGCAAGGAGCTGCAGGTAAGATGATCACAAGCTGCTCTCAGAGGGGCAGGAGGGGGTGGGGAATATAGTGGCCATAACTCCTCTGCCAAAGGGCAGAGTACCCACCCCTCCCACCTCCTCCTGGACAGACTACTTCTAACAGGTCGGCCCCGCAGGGCCACCCAGGCACCTCCCTGGGGACAGGCCACATGCTCCCAGCCATGCAACATCTGCAGATGGCACCAGGGCTCCCCGAACAAAAGCTGAGGGAATGAGGCTGGTAACCATGGTCAGAGAATGTGTGTGTTTTCAAACACGTGCCTGAAGAAGCTGTGTTGAGCCATGGGAGTTTCTTTAAAGTACTTTAAAACACTATACAATTTGTATAAAAGACCAGGAGGTTGTTTTGTTTTGATATTTATTTTGTTTTTTTCTGTACTCTAACATAAGTCAATGATTTTCTAAGCAATTTGGACTTCCCAGGCTGGTGGGCCATTTCTCCCAGTCTGTGAGGCTTAGGCTCATTTCTTTAAGAACATCATGCCCTGGGTGCCAGCTCTTTGGGCCCCAGAGTGTGGCAGCAGACCTTTGGACAACAGAGATACGTCAAGAAACAGCAAGGATTTCTGCTGCCTGTAGTTCTCCACTCATCTTTTTTTTTTTTTTTTAATTTTTATTTATATATGATAGTCACAGAGAGAGAAAGAGAGAGAGGCAGAGACATAGGCAGAGGGAGAAGCAGGCTCCATGCACCAGAAGCCCGATGTAGGATTCGATCCCGGGTCTTCAGGATCACGCCCTGGGCCAAAGGCAGGCGCCAAACCGCTGCGCCACCCAGGGATCCCTCCACTCATCTTTAGTAAATTCTTTAAGGGACTCCCTGGGTGAGGCTGGGACCACCATCCCAGCTCTCCGCAGACTCCACTGTATCCCAGAGCTAAGGATGCATGCACCACATCCCAATGCTGTGTCCTCCCAGCCCACCCACACCCAGGTCCCATGTCACCACCAACTGGCACCTCTCTCACAGGTCTATCCCTGACAAGCCTACGTCCTTCTGTGTACAGTTAGACTGTGAAGCACAACGTGAGCCTTGGGTGACAACTCGAGTGGCCCCCACCACAAAGGGTGGATATATCCGAATGTTACACCCTCCATGTCAGCAAGGAGCAAGCAGCTGATAGGCAGAATGTGGCGCTGAGTACCAAGGCACACACCCTCTTCCTCCAGGATGTATGTATGTAGGTGTGTAGGTGTGTGTGTATTTATTTTCTTCTTCTAGTTTTAAATTCCCCACTTCACGGACCAGACTGGGCCCCTGTGTGATTGCTTTGCTTTAAGGGTAAGCATTCCCCGCCAAAGTTACAGGGTGCTTGTGGACACTGAACTCAGACCCCAAATGAGCCAAAAGCTTGTACTTCCAAACCCACTCATCTGAGTCCTTCCTCCTGAAAAGCCCAAAGACTGAGATCTGTTACAATTTTCCAAAGGTAAAACTGCAAGAATGTGCTATATCTGCCTGGATAAAAAGAAGGTCATTTCAACAAGGCAGGTGATATGGCATTGTCATTGCACTCTGATGAGCATTTACTTAAAAGCTGGGGATTGGGCAGCCCGGGTGGCTCAGCAGTTTAGCGCCGCCTTCAGCCCAGGGCCTGATCCTGGAGACCCGGGATTGAGTCCCATGTCAGGCTCCCTGCATGGAGCCTGCTTCTCCCTCTGCCTGTGTCTCTGCCTCTGTGTCTCTCATGAATAAAATAAATAAAATCTTTAAATAAATAAAATAAAATCTAAAAGTTGGGGATCTGTCATCACTGTAGTACTACACAGAGGTCCTTACTAACAGATGCCATGCCGCTCTTTTTGCATGACAGCATCCTAGCAGAAATACAGCATATTTGGTAATATCAGGTCAGCCCACTGGATGGAACATTTCAGCATTCAGATAAATCTCTCATGTGGTTCACACTTTTTTAAAATTTAAATTCAGGTTAGTTCACATAGAGCATAATATTGGTTTCAGGAGAATTCAGTGATTCATCACTTACAGACAATACCCGGTGCTCATCCCAACAAGTGCCATCCTCAACCTCGTCCCCCACTCAGCCTATCCCCCTGCCCACCTCCCTTCCTGGTTGTTCTCTATAGTTAAGAATCTCTTATGGTTTGCTTCCCTGGTTCACACTTTGATAATCATAATTCATAAATTAACTCTGCCTTTGGTAGGGTGCTGATGTGATCATTCAGCAAACAGAACTTACCGTGACAATGAAGGTAAGCACCACAAAGAAAAATCGGAACCAAATTTCCAACTGGGAAAATGCTGGGTCATAAGTCTTCCACTAAAATGTAAAGTAGGAAAATAATTTGAAAAAAATATGCATCTAAAAGGAAGTACACCAGATTATTAATAATAGTGATCTCTAGATACAGTAAGTAATTTTAAATGTTCTTTCCTTATGCCTTCTCACATGTTCTAAAATTTTAACACTTAGTGCATTTTATTTTTATATTAAAGAATGCAGACTTTGAAAATTTTAATCACCAAGAGTTGAAAATAGTTTTAAATGGTTCATACTAATGATAAATCTGGTAGACAAATTTATTCTGTAATTACAACAAGAGCATTTGGCTCTTAAATCTCATATCAAAAAACAATGCTGTTGGGGTGCCTGCGTGGCCCCTGTCAGTTAAGTGTGTTAAATTAACTTGATTTCAGCTCGGGTCATAATCTCAGGGTCATGAGATCGAGCCCTGTATCGGGCTCTGTGCTGAACATGGAGCCGAAGATTCTCTCTCCCCGTCCTCCTCTGCACCCCCACTCCACTCATAGAATCTGTCTCTAAAAAAGAAAAATCAACACTGTCAATCCCCTATTAGAAAAAGCCATGCTTTCCATGAAAGGAAACAGATTTGGGCAGCCCGGGTGGCTCAGCGGTTTAGCGCCGCCTGCAGTCCGGGGCGTGATCCTGGACACCGGGGATGGAGTCCCACGTCAGGCTCCCTGCATGGAGCCTGCTTCTCCCTCTGCCTGTGTCTCTGCCCCCCCCCCCCCCACCTCTCTCTCTGCCATAAATAAATAAAAATTTTTTAAAAAATTTATTAAAAAAAATAAAAATACAGACAAGTGACATTGTGCATGTCAACTACATTCAAGAAAGAACAGGAAAGAAAGAAAAAAAATACATAGTACAATAAAAAAAAAAAAAAAAAAAACGAGAAAATCTGAACCATAACAAGTAATCCTAGATTACACAGAATTAGCAGACAAGGACAGCAAGAAGCTCAAGGAAAGTCCGAACATATGCAGTCGGGACCTGGAAGAGGAATAACAGTGGAACAGACCTTACAGAGATGAGCGAACATGGGGAAGTGACAATAAATATGATTTTAAATGAACCAGATCAAGAGTGAACAGAGAATCAGTAAGCTGTGAGACAACAGCAGGTGGCCTAAGAGTTGTGTCTTTGACCTCTAGTGGTGGGGGATGGACAAAAGGATTAAAAAAAAAAAAAAAAAAAAAAAAAAACTTGAAGAAATAATGACCAAAACTTTTCTAAATTTAATGAGAACTATGAACTCACAAATTCAAGAACTCAAGGGTCCTAAGTAAGAGAAACAAAAAGTACACTGAGGATTTTGGAAGGTAAATCAAATTGTTTAAATAAGTAAAAGATAAGTCTTAAAAATAGGCATAGAGGGGGTGGGAGGGAAAAAGCATCTATTCAGAGGCCAATGGTAAGGAAGGACAACAGATTTCTTGCCAGAAAAATGCCAGCCAGAAGGCATTTTCAAAGTACTGTAGATAAAAGTCACCATGAAATACCACTATACGCCCACTAGGATGGCCAAGATTAAAAACATGACCATACTGGGTGCTGATGAGGATGTGAGGCAACTGGGGCTCTCTCACACACTGCTGAGGGGATGTAAAGCATTACAACCACTTTGGAAGACAGTCTTGTCAGTTTCTTAAACCGTCAAACACACCTCTACCATATGACCCAGCCACTCCAAGGCTAGGTATTTACCCAAGAGACATGAAAGCACATGTCCACATGAAGATTTACTCACAGGTATTCACAATAGCTTTAAAACAGCCCAAAACTGGTCACCATCTAAATGTCCCTCAACAGGTGAAAGGATAAACAGTTTATGCTATATCAACACAGCAGAATATTACTCAACAAAAAGGAATGAACTAATACACCCAACAGCACCAGTTAATCTCAAAATAATTATGCTGAGTGAAAGAATTCGACTGTGAAGAATTGTATGAAGAATTGTATGACTGTGTTTATCTAAATTTTTTTTAGAGATTTATTTATTTATGAGAGAGAGAATGAGAGGTGGGTGGGGGTCAGAGGGAGAGAGAATCACAAGCAGACTCTGCACTGAGCATGGAGCCCAATGTGGGGCTCGACATCATGACCCTGGGATCACAAACTGAGTTGCAATCACAAGTTAGATGCTTAACTGGGCGAGCCACCAAGGCATCCCGTGTTTACATAAAATTTTAAATAAATACAAATTAATCTGTAGATCAGTGGTGGTTGGAGGATGAGAAGGTAACAGGGGGAAGAGGCAGGAGGAAACCTTTAGGCACTGAGGGGTATGCATAGTGTCCTTATTATGGTGATTGTTTCCCAGGTGTGTACATATGTCAAAATGGATCAAATTTTATATTTTAAATATAGTGCACTTAAATACAGTGCACTTCACTGTAGGTCAACTGTACTTGGATAAAGCCATCAAACAAAAACCAACAATTAACAATCAATGTTTTTTTTTTTTTTTTTTTTAATTTTTTTTTATTTATTTATGATAGGCACACAGTGAGAGAGAGAGAGGCAGAGGCACAGGCAGAGGGAGAAGCAGGCTCCATGCACCGGGAGCCCGATGTGGGATTTGATCCCTGGGTCTCCAGGATCGCGCCCTGGGCCAAAGGCAGGCGCCAAACTGCTGCGCCACCCAGGGATCCCTAACAATCAATGTTAATGAGAAAGCAGAGATCATGGTGACTAAGGGCACATGAATTTTGAAGTCAGAGACTCAGGATCAAATCTTAGCTCTTCTGTTTTCTAGTTGGGGAACTAGCTTAATATCACTAACCCTAAGATTTCTCTTCCATAAAATGGGGATACTATTACCTACTTTGCAGAATTATCAGAACATTTAAGTAAGATGAGGTAAAAAAAAAAGGTTAGCACAGTGCCTGGCATAAAGCACAAGTTCAATAGATAACAGCCACTGTCATAAATCTGAAACATAATGTAACTATTACGACATTGCTATCCTGTTTAAATTTTAAAAGGTATCATTTACAAAACAATCATGGTGGCAATTATGAGCAGTGATGGGGGAGTAGCAGTGTGAATGTGATATCAAACAGAAAAAAGTATAATATGTATCTTAGTTGAAAAAACAGATTGCAAGGCACAATCAAGAAGACAAAGAAAAAGTGTTAAGTATCAGGAAAACTTCATAAAATATGTTTAAAGTGACAGTGATGAAAGTATTTGACCTTTAGGAGAGTCTAATTCTTAAGAAGGAAAATAACTAAGGACTCCCTTTATAAAGGAGAGAGATGTTGTCTTAAAACTTCTGACAGAACAGTATAAAACAACTCACTCACTTTAAAAAAATAACACAAGAAAAGGGGATCCCTGGGTGGCTCAGTGGTTTGGCACCTGCCTTGGGCCCAGGGCGTGATCCTGGAGTCCTGGGATTGAGTCCCGCGTGGGGCTTCTTGAATGGAGCCTACTTCTCCCTCTGCCTGTGTCTCTGCCTCTGTGTGTGTCTCTCTCATGAATAAAAAAAAATAACACAAGAAAACAATGCTTTCTCCAATAAATATAGCTAAACGCAAAACATGTCTTTAGTTCTGAACTAGGATTTCACAGGAGGGAGGAGGAAGATGATGAGGTGGAACTCAATCCTGGCCTTCACGGCTGTGTCCAAGCCCTGCGCTGGTGGCAGGTGCACCACAGATGCTCGAAACCATACTGCACCCAATCCACTGTTCCTATGTTCCTGCAGCACCTTCCCCCTGTCTGTCTTGATCCAGGAAACCACCTCCACACATGGTTTCTCTCCGGGAGACTGCCTACACTAGCAGCAACTAAGAGGAATCACCTCTGGCTTCCTCTGTGGCCAGACCAGACTCCCAGCTCGGTCTGGTATTCACTTGTGCCAATGGCTTGAAAAGTCGTTCTTTCCCCACCAGTGAGCCCAAGAAGACTGTGGGGAGCTCAGAGAACAGGGCCCTGGCCCCTCCACGACAGACAATGGCCCCGGTGGTGCCAGGGCTAGCAGAAGGGCCCCCGGGGATTCTATGGGACAGGTGTCCAGTGCACACGCTAGAGCCACGATTAGGACCGAGGCCACCATATGGACCTCACTGTATGGAATTCAGGGGGAGGGGGCTGTTTTAGCATTTACTTTTATTTAAGTGCGAATGTGTACATTTGAAATTAAAAAGTAAAATAAGTGAAAGGAAATAGAGTTAAATCCCAGGAAACATTCAAGCTTTAGACATTTACTTCGAAATCTTAAAGAGTCATGAATCCCTTCTCTGGCATGTGCGTCAAGATCCCCTGGCCTTCACAAAGCCACCTTTGTTCTTCCAGAGACTGGGCACACCCTGCGATACCACAAACTGACTCTGGAACAAACCTCCGCTTTAGAGCTTAGGCCACTGCTCCCTAATCCAAGTCGACAGAGTTTCGGTCTGGTTCTCCATTCATCCATTCAACATTTGTTGGGCACCTACTTTGACTATATGCAAGCAAATACGATATCAAATACTGTGCAAATGTGAAACCATGAACGTAAATAAATTCCATAACAATGCCTCCAGAACTGCTATTTTGGCAGAAGACAAATGCCTTGTGACATTCCCCCTACCCTCTGCCTGCCCCCAGCCCTGTGACTAGGAAAGGCACAGGAACACACAGGGGTGGGGGCATGTCAGGGTGCAGGCTGCTCCAGGTAATGGTGCTCCCAGCAACCTTGTGCCACACTAAGCAACCCCCTGTAACTGGTTCCCAGGTTCCAAGTCACAGCCTGGGTTTACAACACTTGAAAACTCATATAAAAGACATTATACAGAAATATTTGGAGAGGGGATGCCTGGGGGGCTCGGTCATTGAGTGTCTGCCTTCCACTCAGGTCGTGATCCCAGGGTACTGGGATCGAGTTCCGCATCGGGCTCCCTGCAGGAGGCCTGCTTCTCCCTCTGCCTAGGTCTCTGCCTCACTCTCTCTCTCATGGATAAATAAAACATTAAAAAATATATTTGGAGGGGAAAAGCTTAACATTTGCTTCTGTAATTTGTCATATGAGAACAAGAGAGAGCAAGTATGACTCAAGAATCCAGTTAGTCCTTCTCAAAGTGCTGCTGGCTACTAGTCCTCTCAATTCACATGGAAACCAGAGGGTATCTACTGGACTGAAAACTGAAGGACTCAAGAAAGCATGTGCTGTTGTTTTCATCTCATCACCCAGGGAAAGGTTGTGGCTTAGGAAGAAAAAGGAGGAAATGAAATGTGATCAGGTGATGGCAGTGTCACTCAAGAACTCAACTAAAGGGCATTTAGTGGGGGGAAATGCCCTGCTTAGCTCTGGGGACACCGGAAGCTGATGGGATGTGTGTAGAGGTGTTTGAAAGGCACAGGAGAAAATGACAAGGAAATGGGTAAAAGCCACCTGCACCATGTTTAAAGTCTACATTCCACTGCATATGCAGAGCACGGCCAATGAAACAAACTTAAAAAACACAGGAGATAAGAGTATCTCTGTGCCTGCAAGACCTGGAGGGTGGCCTGGACTTGAACATGGCATCAGAGGATATGTGCAAGATGTCCTCAGAGGAACAAGAGCTGATAGAAGAGGCAGAGACAGAAGGAGTGCCGCTCCACTTCAGACAGATATGTATGTAAGGAGAAATCAATGAACTAGAAGTTCAGAATACGAGAATGAGAAAAGAAAACTTCTCAACTAAGGGTACATGGCATTAACAACAATGCCAGACAGAAGATAAAGTCCACACAGCAGGCAAGACAAGAAAAGGACCATCAAGAAAAAAAAAATTGAAAGAAAAGGACCATCAACCATCTAAGGATCTGCTTAAGGGCAGATGTAGTCTGCCAAAAACAGGGTGACGAACCCTTAAGGGATGCCCTCGTGATGATGCTCTCCCCTGCTAGGTTGGAGAGGCTATCAGGGTAATTTTCATCCTGAACTCGATTTCTATCAACGAGGAAGAAAACTGGCTAAAGAAACCGATGGGGACACCCACAGGCAGGTGCCTGCGTGGTTCTGACAGCCCTTAGGGAAGAGCCACAGCCACCAGCACACATGAGGAGAACAGCAAACGCAAGCCTGCAAACACCAAAGATTTCCAACAACAGCAAAAGAAACCCTCACATATCAAATTCTGTTAAAGAGGCAAGAACTGGGGCATCCCTGGGTGGCGCAGCGGTTTGGTGCCTGCCTTTGGCCCAGGGCGCGATCCTGGAGACCCGGGATCGAATCCCACATCGGGCTCCCGGTGCATGGAGCCTGCTTCTCCCTCTGCCTGTGTCTCTGCCTCTCTCTCTGTGTGTGTGACTATCATAAATAAATAAATTAATTAAAAAAAAAAAAAGGCAAGAACTGTCTAAAGAAATGGGTGTGGATCAGCACATCCTGATGGATAGATCAGCAACCTGACGAGTTTGGATTTTTAAAGTGCGCCACATATTCACTGAAGTTTTTACTGAAAGGAAACGAACCTACGAAAACCTGTGTGTGTACCCTCAGCGTATGACTCCACACACCGTCACAGATGGAACACACCAATGCGAACAGTGTTTGGATCAAGAAATGCCATCACTGCATCCCAAAAGCCCCCCATATGCCCCTTCGAGTCACTAACTACCCGAGTGACACTAATCCTGATTTAATGGCTCAGATTCATTTTGCCTGTTCTTCTAATTTACATAAATGGAAGCACACACCGTGTGCTATTTTATATTTGGCTTATTGCCTTCAACATCATGCTTGTGAAACTAGCTGTCACCACTCCTCCTCACTACCATGCAATACTCCACGACAGGCAGGAACGTGCCTCCTACTGATGGTGCAGTTTGCAGCTACAGGTACCATGGTGCCAGGACACGCACATTGCAGTGAACGTCTTCTGGCTGAGGTATGCGCCTCTCTGCGGTAGAAGTCACACCTCCACTAGCAGAGTATAAGAGCTCCGGCTGCTCCCAGCCTTGCCAGCATTGCCATCTTCTTGGCTTTTTCAGCACAGCCATTCTGATGGATGTATAATACTATCAGTGATATACTTTTAAAATGTATTTTATTTGTTCTACTTTGTTTACTTCCAAAACGGAAATGAAGTCAGCTTGTAATAAAAAGACAAATGAGAAAGGAACAATTTTTTAAGTTTTTCAAGAGGTAAAATTGTAATGGAAGAGGGAAAACAATTAAACCTGTACCAGGATGTTAGTGACTGCCACGGTTCAGCATAAAACTTATTTCTGAAATTGCTAGCAGCTAATACCAAAAGTGAAATGTGATGAGCTAAATAGCTTGATCTAGGTCTCATAAAAGGAGTCAATAACAAATGGTCAAAAGGAATTCTGTTCGGAGGTTTTTTTTTTTTTTTTTTTTTTTTTTTTTTTTTTTTTTTAAATTTTTTATTTATTTATGATAGCCACAGAGAGAGAGAGAGAGGCGCAGAGACACAGGCAGAGGGAGAAGCAGGCTCCATGCACCGGGAGCCCGACGTGGGATTCGATCCCGGGTCTCCAGGATCGCGCCCTGGGCCAAAGGCAGGCGCCAAACCGCTGCGCCACCCAGGGATCCCTGTTCGGAGGTTTAAATCGGAGTTCACAACATAATGGATACTTTCCAACAGCAATTTCATAAAAGATATAGACACACTTTCCATAAGGTTCTCTGCTTTCTTAATGCATCTCTATACACGTTTCAGACATAATACTAAACCGTGATTTTCTGAGGGAGCTTTTCCATAACTAAGCTTCTCAGAGTGAACTGCCAGACGGTATCTTAGGCTTCCCCTTTCAAATAGCAGTTGTCTTCGGAGCCTTTTTGAAAAAAAAAAAATAGGGATCCCAGGGTAGCGCATCGGTTTGGCGCCTGCCTTTGGCCCAGGGTGCGATCCTGGAGATCCGGGATCGAATCCCACGTCGGGCTCCCGGTGCATGAAGCCTGTTTCTCCCTCTGCTTGTGTCTCTGCCCCTCTCTCTCTCTCTCTCTCTCTGTGACTATCATAAAATAAAAATTAAAAAAAAAAAGAAAAAATAATTTTCTCTTCTGATTATAAAGGTAATAAAAAGCTCACTATAAAGAAACAGAAGCAAAGAAGAAATTAACCATTAATCCCACCACCCAGAGATAGCGTCTTCTAGCATTTTCTATAATAAAAAACGTTAATCAGCAGCACTTTGAATTCAGGTAGTTTTTTTCCTTTATTTAAAGATTTCATTTATTCATGAGAGACACAGAGAGAAAGGCAGAGACAAGGCAGAGGGAGGAGCGGGCTCCCTGCAGGGAGCCCGATGCAGGACTCACAGGACCCCAGGATCCTGATGTGAACCAAAGGCAGACACTCAACCACTGAGCCACCAAGGTGCCCCTTCTTTTCCTTTTTTTTTTTTTTAAACAATAGCAGTCTGTGCTATCTGTTCTATTTTGTGACCAGTTTATTATTTTAATAGCTGCAGAAAAATTTAACCAGAATTCTAGTGAATTATAGATTGCTCCCAACTTCCTGCTATGAAAAATACAAATCTTCGTATACTTTTCTAATTGTTTTGTTAGAATAAATTCAAAGTAGAGTTACTAGGTCAAAAAGAATATGCACGTAGAGGCTCTGATACACTAACAAACTGCTCCCAACACTGAAATCAATTTATACCCCATTAACCTGTATGGAAGAGTTTGTGTCCTTGCATCTTACTAATCCTAGATGTCATTTTTCTTGCAGGTGTTTTACCATTTGCCAGGTTAAAAAAAAAAAAAAGCATTCTTTTTTGAATTCTCTGACTCATCGGTTTATAGCAAGGATACACATCATTTTACAAGCCTGTTGGCCATTTGAATGTCTCCATCTGTGAAGTGCTATGGTGTTACCCTTCAATTCGACCCATATATATTTATTACAAGCCTCGCTGTTGCCAGGCACACTATTGGGTACTGGGAATAGAGAAATGTGCAAAAGTGGAGAAAAATCTTAGGTAACAACCCTGTAGATCCCAGGGGTCCCCTGTATCAGCATTCTAGATGCTGAAGAGCACTACCAAGAATGATGCCCTGACCGATGGCATCATTCCAGGTGAGCTGTTCCGATGGCAACTTCCTTGCTGCGCCCTCCAGTGAAACCACATCACCTGCTTTCTTGAGCAACAGTGGAATGACGTGTACCAAGTTTATCTAAAATATGGACCAAATTACCTAGGAATAACTCTAAGAGGAAATAAACAGAAAAGAAGGAAAGAGGGAACCTCAATCAAAACGAGCCATGTTGGGCAGCCCCGGTGGCTCAGCGGTTTAGCACTGCCTGCAACCCAGGGTGTGATCCTGGAGACCCGGGATCGAGTCCCACGTTGGGCTCCCTGCATGGAGCCTGCTTCTCCCTCTGCCTGTGTCTCTGCTTCTCTCTCTCCTCTCTGTGTATTCTCATGAATAAATAAATAAAATCTTTTTAAAAAAAAAAAGAGCCATGTAATAGGGTCGCAGTGGACTGAGCCTGCGAGGAAAGTTACTGAGAACTCTGAGAAAGGCTTTTAGGGGACAAAGCTCCCATAAAGATGGAAAGGAGAGGTCTCCTGTCTGAGAAACATGGTGCTCTTTGCTCTCTGCATTCTTGATTCAGGGTAATTCTAAAATAGCAAAGTCTCAAACACAGATGGTTAGCACAGGATGGAATCAGCATGCCTGGGCTCAGAGCATCTGTCTCAGACCCTAGCAGGGTTCAACCTCTGCATCATGAACTTGAGGACGCAGGCACGATGCTGGCCAGATGTTCTGAGGACAAAGCTCTAGGAAATCTTCAATACCACAAAGAATACAATCCAGATTCAAATTCAAAAGTTCAGAAGAGGCTGGACCCAGAGGCCAAAACCGGTGAAAAGAAATTCAAGAGTGAAGTGTAACATCTGAGTGGTGTCTGAGAATTGTTACAAACCAACCACAGAAGCAGAGAATCAGAAAGACCAGACTTAACAGCAGTTATGGAGGAAAAAGTCTGAGGGGCATTTAGCAATTGGCAGAACACAAGCCGACAGGTGACGCCGCTGCCAGAGGAGCCGGCTGTCTGGCTCCAGCCACACCTGGAAAGCCACCTGCTCCTTCTGCTCCTTCTACTTCACAAGCAGCCACTCCTCAGTCAGGCTGCCTGGGGCAGTCCCGAGAGGGAGATCTGGAGCCCGAGGGGTCCAGAAGCCACCCCCAGGGCCATGTGAAGGAAAGGAGGAACCTCAATGGGGCTGAGACAACATTTTTAAATGTCTGCAGAACTATCATGTAGATAAAGAATAAAACTCATCTTAGGTAGTCTGGAGACAGAACATGGAAAAAAAAAAGTAATATGAATATTAACAACAGGTGCCATTTGCTGAGCGCCTGCCTACAATGAGCAGGCATGGTGCATGATCCCCAAACCCAGCCAAACTCCAGCCCTCCCCCCCGGAAAATGGGGACCACCAGTGCCACCACAGAGGTAGGCCATACGAGACAGTCCATGTCAAGCACATGGAAGAGGGCCTACACATCAAAACCTCTCAGTAGAGGGCACCCATCAGTCCAAATAAAAACCTGCAGGTGAATGCTCAGTGGCATAAAATGGAAAAGAACCCAAATGCCCATCAACCGATGAGCAGACACACAAAATGGAGTCTACCCACACGTGAAATACTCAGCAAAGCATGAGGTGCTGACACCCTCAAAAGCACAGACGAACTCTGAAAATACTACATGTAATGAAAGAAGTCTGCCACAAAAGACCACATACAGATGAATCCATTCACACAAAATGTCCAGAACAGGCAAATCCAAGAGACAGAGACAAGGTGAGGGACTTCTCAGCACCTGGGGGTAGTGGGGAGGGTGGGGGAGCCACTGCTACCAGGCTTCTCCTAGGGGATGGGAGTTGTAGCTCAGGAGAGCACCAACTTTTCAAAAGGAACCCATGACCACCTTCATACAATTGGCACAGCTTTATGAAGCAGCTGTTTACAGATATGGAAATAGGCTCAACAACACTCAGTTGCAGAGGATGTGCCAGGATCCACACCAGCGCAGACCCGCACTCCTGGTCACTACGCTGGTTATTCTGTGGAATGAGCGAGTGGAAGAAACAAAGAGGCTGGTTTCAGCAGGATGCAGGACAGCAGAACAGTGGAATCTCACAGTGACAGCAGCACCCACCCCTCACCAGAGGTCCTACTGGGGCCTGAGAGCAGCTCCCAGGGCTGGCAAAGGGGGTCCCACTGTGTTCTTCTTCTACCAGGACGGTCGTTCACCAGATACTCTTACTGACCTTCCAACTGGAAGGCAATTCTCTGTCCTCTCTGTTCTAAATCTCAGGACACCACAAAGGGTTTCCAATTTCATACTGTTTCTTGAAGTTATACTTGGTTCCATATATTTAAGAAATTATGGTTTCCTTATAGTTTTTAAAAACTGTACATCTTCCATTGTTCAAAACAACATGATTTCAATGCTGAGATTAATTTCAGTCATTTTATAGAAGGATGGGTTCTAAACAAACAAGCACTGTAAACACCGAAGCCAGCTGGTATACTCACCGTGAAGTTCATTTCCTTGATGGGTACCTTCAGGTGTTCAAATCCCACAATCACGGTATACTGAGTGTAATTTAAGTAGCCAAGATGAGCCACAATAATTTCTGCACACTTCTGCAAAGATGCAAGGAAGAGCTGTGTCTTTAAAGCAAGCATGACTGGCTCCCCCACCAACTGACCCATGAAGTAACACATTTCAACAACAGATGAACAGAACTAACCATCTCCAGGGAACTTGCCAGAGCCCAGAAAAATTCAGATGGCAGCCAAAAACAATTCTTAGAAAGAAAGAACCAAATGGATATTTTTGGAAACAAATAATAAATGATTTGCAATCATTAGAATCTTTCTACTTTGGATGATTCAAAATAATGAATGTCACTTGCATAAAAAATGTTAACAGTACAACACAAACCTGACATTTGCACAAATACACTAGGGGGGCAAGGGGAGTGCGAGTTAAGACACAACAAATCAGACCTGAGCTCACTCTCCTCCCTGCTCACTTGCACAGCTGCTGCATGATACCTAGAGTGACTGTGCCCCGTCATTCCCAGTGCCTGTCCTTCCCTACGCAGAGCCCCTGCAGCCTCTGTGAGGAGGTCAGGTCCACCCCAAGGCAGAGACTACAGGAACAACGGCTAGTATGATTACCCAGGTGTGTGTGCTCACTGCCTGCCAAGAGCCCCTGTCTCCTGTCTTGTGCAGTTAGGAACTGCGTCCCCTCTACTTCAGCGTGGCCAGGGCGGTGAGCCCTCAACCTGGATGCAGATGTGTCCTCAGCGGCTGGGCAGGCAGTGACCTAGGTGCAGCGACACCACCTAGCACTCCACTGGGAAGTTCTCTCACAGTCCGACAGAACAGTCTCTGGGTGGCACTTGTGAGAGCTATGGCTGTGAACAGGCCAGTCACCCCTACTGTTGACCAAAGGCTCCCCAAGTCAGGAATGTCTGAGGTCAGAGTAGGAAAACAGATCTGGGTATACATAGGAAGCCTTAAAAAGATAAGAGGACAACTGGCAGGCAGGGGTGCTGACCTAGAGGACAGGTAAGAAGTCAGAAGAGGTGAGTGTGCGTGTTGCCCCTGGTCTCAGCAAAACCAAGTCCACCACCGTTCCTGACAGTCGGGTCACAGGAGGACACATGGAGACAGGAGCAGCTAAGTACTGAGCATGATCAGGAACGAAGGGGATCGCATTAGTGAATGTATTCATGCTGTACAGAGGACTACTTCTTAGAAGTGTGGACTCTTCGGGGGATGTTCGAATAACAACACAGTTATATCTCAGCCTACATATATCTTCAAATTTAAAAAACTACAGTGAGACCACCTGCCGATGTGTTTGTGTGTGTGGGATGGTTCTCAGTTCAAGCCACGGTTTGCACATGGATCACTACATGCCCCTACAAATCGCTCGGTGAGAGCACAGCATTCTCACCTGCCTGGTGTGGACCACTTGCTACCCGAGGCAAACAGCACTTTCTCTTTAGATCAAAACAGAGGTTGTATTAAGGGTGGTCAATATCTCTATAACATAAAAGTCCCATCTTTTTTTAGGTCAGGGCAGTGCTCCTGGGAGGGCTGGGAAGGGGCCTGCACAGAGAGAGAACAGAAGAGAGAAGTCTCCAAGGATGACACTGTAGAGATGGAAGTAGGGCCACCAATGGGAGGGGAGACAAGGCACAAAAGTGCCACCATCAAGGTGCAGTGTTCGGGCGCTGCCAAGGAGCTATGCTGCAGACAGGCAGCCTTGTGGGCAGCCTGGCGCTATTCGAGGTAAAGGCTTCAGACAGGGTGACTGAGTTGTCCTAGCTGGCCTGAGACTTGCCCCGGTTTAACACAAATCCCCCATCCTGGGAAACTCTTTGGTCCTCGCAAACCAGAAGGACCAGTCGCAGTAGCCTTACAATAACATCACTGACTGCCCTTCATCATCACCCACTCGGTGAGAGAAAGAGGAAAGCCAGGGGCCGAAGTACCAGCCGAATCTGGACTCCAGTCTGCCTGGGAGTGGAGGCCACCGCCGGTGCACAAACACCTAAGGCTCTCACACACTGTATTTGACTTGATTCTAAGCCACTTACAAGGATGGTCAGGGAGGGCGTGACCCCACATTGCAGACGAGGAAAACACATTTCAGAGGCTGGCCCGGCCCTCTTCCTGTGGGTGACCAATAGAGGCAGAGAGAGTCTGGTCACTTGCGGGGCTTCCCGAGCAACACCTGCCCAGGCCCACGACGCAGACCCAGTGGGTGGAGCAGCTGATTGGGTCTGGGAGCTGCTGCCTCGGGATCTTCAAGCAGATGACAGAAGGAGACCCCAGACAGGGGTTACCCTCCAACAGGAACCCTTCCCCACCTGAATCCTTTCCTGCCAGGACAAACGGGCCTGCTATTTCACTGTTCTGGACCAGGCGGTGCATGGCTGCTAAGGGTACAAGCTCTAAGAATCAAATAGCATGGGCTGAAATCCTGGCCCCCATCTCACCATGTGAGTCACCTCGAGCAAGGGCTCTGATCTCTCTGGGCCTCAGTTTCCTCTCGTGTACAAGGGGGGGTCTGATAACAAGGCCTGCTCTGTGGGCCTGCCCCAGGGATGGAAGGACACCTGAATGTCCAGAAAGCCTGGCAAGAGGCCTGTCAGGGAAACCACTTTCCTAACCCTACAATCCACGTGTTCTCTTTTCTGGTGTTCCCCACGTCCTCTATGCCACCCACGACCGGCTTAGTCCTTGGGGGCCTCCCTGTTGTACACAGAACAGTCCCAGTTCCAGTGACTCAGGATTCTGACAGAATATGGTGCCAAAAAAACCAAGAGCAAGGGCTCCTTTCTCACTTCTGATCACCAGGTTTCTCTATCCCATAACCACATACTGCTCTCTGAAGGAGACACTCACACAAGTAGGCCACTCTTTCTACGAGGCCTGGGCCTCCAGAGGTAGACCAAGGCATCAATCACAGGGCTGGAAACCCGAAGCCCTGGCAATTCAGAACGACCACAGAGCAGCCACAGACCTTCACAGGCGACAAGCAGCCCGTGAACAGCCATGTGTAGACACACTAGGCTGTACACAAATAGTAAAAACAGACCTTATATGTGTGTGTGAGAACGTGTGCACGTGTGTAAGGCTGTAAGAATTTATAAGGGTATCACTGTATAAAGTTAGGTGAGGGTTCCGTGCCATCACTAGTATGATTCAATTATTTTACTTAAGAAAGCAGATATGTAACAGGGCAGCATGATAATCGGCAACTGTTCCAAGACACTCACCCCAGCACAGGTGAGGGTCCTTGTCCGATTGTGAACTTTGTTATGAATGAACATGGTGGTCCCATCTTGAGCTACACCGTCAACTTTAACAGTCATGAGGAAGCTCGTCTGAATGGATGTTTCTACAAAAGAAATTCAGGGTCAGAGACCACATCACACTTGCAAAACTAAGTACCCAGAAGGGTCCTCCAACTGCCTCAGCCTCAGCATATTTGAAAACCTCACACTTGTCAGCAAAGTAAAGCCATTCCATATGCTCTACTTCCAACGTGTTACCCAGGGGCCCATGTAAAAACTGACTTTACAGGTTCATCAGTTTTGGTTCACCAAAGGGTAAGTATTTCATGGCTAATGAAAGTTTATTTTTTAATTTCCCACATAAGATTTTAACTTTATACTAAAATAAATTTAGATTTCTTATTTTTCTGATTATATAATTTATTATTTTGTTTTTATGCTCATTGTTTTTAAAAAAAATCAGAACAAAAAAATACAAAGATATATTAAATATTAAACACTTATAATCCCACCACCCAGAGATAACCATATGATTAACATGTTGTGTCCATCTTCCCAGACCATTTTCTAGGCATACAAACATACAATGATGCCAAATTTATTTATGTTTTTAAAAATGTTACAAAAAGGGGTTAAGTTTTTGGTAATACATTTTTTCTTCACTTAATTTACTGTGGTCATGGGGTTATCTTTCCAAATTCTTTCTAAACCAAAGCACCTCATCTGAATCACATGATACAGAAAATAAAGTGGGTGACCATTTCCTCAGGTCTCTCCAGACAGCACATAACTAGTACTGCTCCAGAAGAGCAGAACTGAGGCTTTACAGACTGGGATGCTTCAGAGCAGGTTTCTCAGCCTCAGCAGCACTGATATTTTGAAGCCAGATAATCCTTGGCTGTGGGGCTGTTGCAAGCACTGCAGGATGTTCAGCAGCAGCCCTGGTCCTTCATCCTCTAGATACTAGTAGCACTCCTCCACCCCAATGGTGACAACGGCCCAAGTATCTGTCCCTAGGGGACAGAATCATTGCCACAGGGGCATCAGAACTTAATCCTCTCCTGAACCCCATGGAAGAAGGCTGCCCCAGCAGCACCTACACCATACACCCACTGAGCTAAGCTGACCGGCGCTCCCTGAACATTGAATCCTAACTTTCTCTGGAAGACAATGGCAGACATTTAGAGGGTTTCCAATTTGTTGCTATCATAAAGAAAAATGAGCATCCTTGGGATCCATCTTTGAGCACTCGTTCAAAGATTTTAAAGCTCTCTCAGTCTTTAAGATATGGTGCTTTGTACAAAGAAAAATGGTTCTGAAATGTCAGGCTTCATACCTTTTGATTGATCCAGCTCCACAACACATGTCAGCCATAGTTGCTGATTATATGTAGACAGTGGATTTGAAAGTATTTGAATTGGCTTCAGCTAAGGCAAAAAGAAAAAAAGTTAAGTAATCCATTTGACCTTTTCATTAAGTCTACCAAATACCTCCTCTTAATGTACAAAATTTACATTTAGTAAAAAAGGTCTGTGTTAGCTTTGAAACAGAAACAGGTAGTTTTCCTTTAGACAATATAAGTAGAATTCTGCTTTCCAGAAAAATTAAAGATCAATTTTCTATTGCAATCTCCTCTGTCTCTTGAAGACCTCTAAACAGGCAATGTCCACTACCCACAGCCCTGGGACCATAGGCCTACTTAATAGCAAAAAAAAGCCATCCTGGAGAAAAAAATTAAAAGTACCATGATGAGACATATTATAAGATAATAAAGGACACCAAGCCTATATTTTCATGTTCACAAGAATCATTTCCTCAGTACTAGTATGCCTGGTCTGTTGCTATTTGAGGTGTATTGTTTTCAGCTTTTGGAAAGTCTTAATGCTCTGGAGAAAAAAAATTAGAAGGGACATATTGCCAATGATACTTCTGAAATGTGTGCTGAGAACTATACTACTGGCTTCTAGCAGCCATGGGATAGAGAGAGAACATTGTTTAAGAGCCCATCCATGGCCAAAGAAATGCAGTATTTGAATGCACAGTCTTTGAACGTAAGTATGTAGTATCTGTGTTTTAGTGCTGGTGGAAACTCCATGACTGAAGGCTTGCCCAA
Source organism: Canis lupus dingo (assembly GCF_003254725.2). Classification (NCBI taxonomy): domain Eukaryota; kingdom Metazoa; phylum Chordata; class Mammalia; order Carnivora; family Canidae; genus Canis; species Canis lupus. Next base: position 48,022,070 of record NC_064243.1, on the reverse strand, counting down.
AGCCGCGAGCATTGAAACCTACCAGAGGATGGTCTATCATCTTTCAGAAGGGAGTCTGATCTTTTGGGAGCAAGTCCGTTTGGTGGGACAGCTGCTATTTTCAGTGTCAAAAGAAAAAGGACTTACATCTGGAGACAAAGAAATTTTAAAAGACCCAACTGTGGTCAGGAAACCCCATGGGGCACCTCTTCAAATCAGATATCCTCAGGGCAAGAGGTAAAGAAAATAAAGAAATGTAAATGTCAGCAGACTAACCAGAGGGCCCTTTTAAACTAACAAGAGTAAGAAGAATTAAAAGGTTAAGTTTTAGGACATTTTCCTCCTTTTGCTTTTTTGAAAATCGTAAAGGTAAAAATCTTCCAGAGAGCTAGGAGAAGGAAGACAGGGATGTTTGGGGTCAAATAATCTGGTTTAAACATGTTATGGTGCCATGAGAACATAGGACAATTGCATTCAGTTTATAAATAAAGATATGATGTCTGAAATGCAGAACAGGAAAAGGGTTTAGTTGTTTGGGCTCTCACAAGTTAGCATTTATTAAAGATTACTGAAATTCTCCAATTGGATGGACCTTTGTTTTTCTCTAAAGATGTTGAAAAATCAACCACATTATAAAAGAAAAAAAAGAAAGAAAGAAAAAGGGTTTTTTCATTTAAACTGAGTTCATACCAATCCTGGAGGCACCTGGGTGGCTTAGTCGGTTAATCATCTGCCTTCGGCTCAGGTCATAATCCCAGGGTCCTGGGATGGAGCCCCACATCAGGCTCCCTGCTCAGTGGGCAGCCTACTTCTCCCTCTGCCTCTGCCTCTCCCCCCACTTGTGTGCCTGCTCTTTCTTCCTCAAATTAAAAAATAAAATTAAAAAACCCTGTTCCTGTTAGAAACCCAAAGTGGAGACCACATTAACTTGAGTAAATATAGTAAGAAATCATCAGATGCCTCCGGGAGCAGTGTTGGAACTTCATGTCTAGTAAGAGTTGTGGGTGTGATGCATCAGGGTGAGTCAATGGGCATCTGGAAAAGAACTGCTGTTCCCCAGGTTGACAGCACCATCCTCTCCAGTGCTGTGCTATTACAGTGGCAGAGAAGGTCCTTCTGGCAAACAAGAGCCCAGAGGGGAGGGAAAAAAAAAAAAAAAAACAAGAGCCCAGAGGCCAGCAGTGACAGTGCTAGGAGACACGTGTGTTGCCCAAGCAGCAAGCTTAGCAAGGGTGGTGCACCCCAGGGACCCTCTGAGCAGGACCATTTCTGAATGACCCGGAAGGTTATAGGGCCCTGCTAGCCACCCCTTCGACCCAGTCTTACCTTTTTACTATTATTTAGTGAAAAATTAGCTGCAGAAGTCTGGATCACTTTGGGCCCTAAAAGTGTAACAGAGAAGGAGAAAAGCAGGTTATATCTATAATTAATTTGTTGATTGTTTTTTCAAATGTCAAGAAAGATTCACGCCTCATGTACAGATGTTATTTTCCTGGTCTGTCCTTAGGGGACAGAAACACACAAAACACACACCACACCCACTCTGCTGCATTCCCAACACAGGTGAACACAGTGTGACCATCACACCCTGTTTGTGGTTCACACGGGATCTATATGCCAAAACCTCTCCTTCACCTCCAATGAGTGTTCACTTTCTAGTACTCAGATCCAAGAAACTATCCATGATACAGATGTCATCTACATATTTTGTAAAGTATAAAGATTTCTGCTAAAAAATGAAGTCACATTTATCTGTTCATCTGGTTAATCCAGTCTTCCAAAAATATTTATTAAGCTCAAGATATAAAAAAGCATAAAATGTATGAATGTATACCCAAAGCTTTTTCCTGAAATAATAGATATATAAGCTTCATGGAATCATACAATGTAACTTTTCAGAGCTTCTGCTTCAAAGGAAAGCAGTGTGAAGCAGATTTTAATTTAACATAATCTGTTCTAAAATCACTCTCAGCTGTGATGCTAGTTTGCTGGGCCGCCTCAGTGACCAAGGAGCCTCCATTTAGAGGAAATACATGAGCATGCACATGAGTATGTAACAAGTTCATAACCAATGCAGCGACATGTGTTCAGAACGCATTCATGAATGCTGAGGAAGCTGTCCCTGAGTGGGAAGGAGGTCTGCACCCACAGCGAGGCTTATTTTAAACAGATCCACAATATGAGCAAACCCCTGTTCCAAAAATAAGGCAGTCTGCTTTCTCAGAAAGAACCAAGAACTAGGAGTCAGAAAAGTCTAGACTGTAGTCTTAGCTAACTTGGCTTTCCAAATGTGTTTTCACATTTGCAAATGAGGATGACTGACCCAGTGGTTGCTAAGGGTCCACTCCCATTCCGAAATCCTCATAAGGTTACCAGAGGACTTAGGATGGTAATTTTGTGTCAATTTGACTGGGCTGTGGGTTGCCCAGATATCTGGCTAAAGGTGATTCTGTTTCTGTGAGGGTGTTTCTGGATGAGATTCACATTTGAAGCAGTAGACAGAGGAAAGCAGACTGCCCTGGCCAATGTGGGTGGGCCTCATCCAAATGGTTGAAGGCCTAAACAGAGCAAAAGGCTGAGTAAGGGGATTATCTGCTCTCTGTCTTCAAGCTGCTATTCATGTTTCCAGACACAGACTGGACCTCATTCAGCTCTCCTGTGCCTCTAGATTGCCAACTACAGATCTTGGAACTTCTCAGCCTCCATAATCATGTGGGCCAGTTCCTTATAATAAATCTCTCTCTCAGGGCAGCCCCGGTGGCTCAGCGGTTTAGCTCCACCTTCGGCCTGGGGTGTGATCCTGGAGACCCAGGATTGAGTCCCATGTCAGGCTCCCTGCATGGAGCCTGCTTCTCCCTCTGCCTGTGTCTCTGCCCCTCTCTCTCTCTCTCTCTCTCTCTCTCCGTCTCTCATGAATGAATAAATAAAATATTTAAAAAATAATAATAAATCTCTCTCTCCCCTCCACCTCTGCCCCTCTCTTTTCCTCCCTCCCTCTCTCCATCTCCATATTCATACCTCCTGTTGGTTCAGTTTCTGACTAACACAGAATTCGGTACGAAGAGTGGTTACAGAGGAAGAGTTCTTTAATATTGGTTCTGGGGTTTCTGGAATTGGTTCTCTAATCTGATTAGGTATAAAGATAATAACAACTCTATGTCCAGTAGTAAAGACAACACTGGTAGTTCATGAAAACATGCAAAATATCCCCACTGGATATTTCTAATCAACCACTTCTAAGGAAGAGCTAAGTGACTATGGCATTTTAGAATATTTTTAGAAAACAAAGAATGAGGTTGGCCGGTTGTTCCTAATGTCCCTGGACAAAGTGGTTTAAAAAAAAAAAAAAGGCAAGCTCAGGGGTTTGAATTCTCAGATCCAATGCTGTATAAAAGACCTGACAGCTTCTGCGCACCCTGACAGAGACCCTTATCTCCTGCAGCCACAGAGATGAGTGCTGAAAGTCAAGCCCAGAATCTTATCCTGCAGCTGGCTGAATGACAACACAAGCTGAACACCAGCCTCGCAGGCTGCTTCAATATTCAAGTGACGGCACTGGCTGGGGAGTGGCATGATCCTGGCCTGCGAACGTGCGGGAAGATCCTGACGGAGTTGGGGGCACAGAGCTACTAAATTTTGATGCATTTTCTTGGTCACTGGAAGAGTTCTCCCCATTCCCAGAAGTAGCCTTTCCAACTCCTTTTGAGGTGGAAAGCCTGCTTTACCTAAGGAGACGGTCTGAGGGCTATGAAGAACGATGCAGATTGTGCTCAGCAACCTGCCCTCTCTGCTTCTAGAACAATAACTAGGCTCAAGTCCCAGCAGGCCCCCAAAGGTGAAGTACAAAGTATGACCCATGAGGAGATGCACTACACTCCAAAGGAACTACTTGAATTTTTCTGATTTATACAGAGAGAAATCCAGGAGACACGTGTGGGAATGAATACTAAGGGTGTGGGAAAACGTGGAAGTAACATAAAGCTGGATTGGGCTGAGTTTGTGGATGTGGCCTCACTAAGCAGAGACTCTGCATTGCATGCTGGAGCTCAAGGAGTTAGGAAGGGCTCTAACAGTGGATTGGCTGGTTAAAACATGGACCCAAAGTTGGTCCCCAGCAAGCAAATCAGAAATGCCACACCTGCCTTGATTTAATGGAAATTCAGAGGCTTAGGGAGACCGGAACATTGAGGCAGATTTGTCATTTAAGGTTGGGTAGGAGATTCCAGGACACAGAGCTTTTACCACTACTATGAGGAATAAATTTCTGAGGGGGCCCAGCATCCTTAAAGAGCTCTGTAACTGCCTCACTCTGTAGGCCAGACCTTGCAGTAGGAACCGCAGTCACTCAACCTGGGAAACAAAGTGCAGTGTAAGTAACTGGATCCCGGGAGCGGTGGGGCCTAGCAGTGGCACTCACCCGGCAAAAGCAAGGTGGGTTTGGTTACTGTAATGGACAAGACAGTCAAAGCAACAATCAGAAGAGTCTGATTTGCACAGACCTGTGGTGCTGGTTCGCTATGACATTCCTAGAAGTGAAATACACAGGAAGCCTACTAAAGTCTGACTTGACCTGTGTAAGCAGAAAAGTATAAATCAAGTGAATTAAAGTCTAACCTGAATCATAAAAAGAGAGTCACAGCCAATCAAGTTTCCAGATTTAAGCCACTTTACAGATCCAAACCCTATGAATAAAGGAAGACTGGGTCCCCTTAAGAAAGCACCCCAATACACTGCAAAAATGTAGATTGCTCATCATTCTCCCAAAGGAACCTACAGCCCCCCTCCTTTTTTTTTTACCAAGATAACTTCATTCTGGGGAAAAGGAAATACATGTTGGGATCCCCTAGACACTGGCTCTGAATTGATCCCAATTTTCAGAGACCCAAAACATCACTGTAGTCCACTCATCAGAGTAATCAATGGGGTTTTAGCTCAAGTACATGTCACAATGGCCCCAGTAGGTCCCTGAACCCATCCTATGGCTCAATCCCCAGTTCCAGAATGCATATTGCAATAGATATGGGCAGTAGCTGGCAAAACCTCCACACTGATTCCCTGACTTATGGGGTGAGGGCGATTATGGTGGGAAAGGCCAAATGGAAGTCACCAGGACAGCCTCTACCTACAAAAATACAATCAAAACCAGTAGCACATTCCTAGACCACAGACATCCATGTTCCTATTGAGAACTTGAAAGATTCCCACCACATCTCCATTCAGCTCGCCTACCTGGCCTGGGGGGAGGGAAGGTAGATCTTGGAGAGGACAGTGGACCACCATAAGCTTCATCAGGTGGTGATTACAACTATAGCTACTATATCAGCTTGAGCAAATTCACACATCCTCTGGTACCTGATATTCAGCTACTGATCTGGAAAATACTATTTTCTTCATCCTTGAGAATAAGGCCCACTAGAAGCCGGGCCAGCAATACACCTACACTATCCTACCTCAACAGCATGTCAACTCTCCAGCCCTATATCATAATTTAGTTTGCACAGACCTTGGTTATCTTTCCCTTCCACAACCTATCATCCTGGTCCATCACATTGATGGTGTTATGCTGACTGGACTTAGTGAGCAAGAAGAAGCAACTACTCTAAACTCATTGTTAAGACACCTGCATGTCAGAGGATAGGAAATAAATCTGGTTAAAATTCAGGGGCCTTCTACCCCAGTGAAATTTCCAGGGGTCCCATGGTGTGCACCATGTAGAGCTATCCCTTCTAAGATGAAAGATAAACTGTTGTATTTGGCTGACACTACAACCAAAACAGAGGCACAATGCCTAGTGGGCCTCACCTCTTTGCATTTTGGAGGTAACATGTTCTTTTTTGTATGATACTCCGGCCTATTTATCTAGTAACCCAAAAAGGTGCAAGCTTTGAGTGGGGCCCAGAATAAGAGAAGGCTCTCCAACAGGTCCAGGCTGCCATCCAAGCTGCCTACTGTGGGGGCCATATGATCTGGCACATATAAGGTGTCTAAAATGTCAGAAGATAGGGATGCCATTTGGAGCCTTTGGCAGGGCTCTATAGATGAATCTTCATGTAGGCTCTTGGGACTTTGGAGCACAGCCTTGCCCTTCTCCATAGATAAATATTCTTCTTAGAAGACACAGCTCTTGGCTTGTTATTGAGCCTTAGTAGAGACTAAACGCTTACCCACAAGCCCAAGTTACCGTGAGAACTGAGCCGCCCATCATGAACTGGGTGTTATCTGACCCATGGGCCATGAAGTTGGGCATCATGGCAGCATTCCATCATCAAATGGAAGCAGTATATATGTGGTCAGGCCCGAGAAGACCCTATGGGCACAAAAAAATCTCTCTCTATTGGAATCTACACATATCTTATTTCTTATTGGTGTGTTTCTCTGGAGAATCCTAATACCAGTACCTGCTGGGAAGAAGGAAAGGGATGTGGGAATCCTGACTTTTTTTATCTCAACCTGAGCGCATCACCTCATTTTTGCAAGAATGGAAAAGGCTGACTATAATCACGGACATTTGCGACAGACAGTGGATTAGGGAAACAAGAGTTGGCTGAGGTCCCATGGGAGTCCAATCATGAGGCTGTCAATGCTTTTCCTACCAATCTTCAAAGGACAGTTATGAAAATCGAGTAAGATGACTGATATATCCTGTGCCAGAATTAATGTAACTTATTCCTTGGTGACATCACAGGAAGGCAAAGAGGAGGCTGGCTACAGCTGCTATTGTCACCATGACGTTCATCATCAGCAGGCAAACAGCACCTAAACTACCACCCTCACCCCCAGCTTCATGGGGCCAGTCGTCAGCTCAGGACCAGTTGAGGTTAAGACACTAGCCATTGGAGGCACAAGTGCCTCTGGGACAGGCTAAGCCTAAAATGTCATCCATACTTTAATATGAAATGCTGTAATTAAATAAACACCTGCCAGAAACCATGCTCACTAAATATGATATTTAAAAGGGAAAGAAGAAACAACCTACACAGGTTCTGGTTTCCTACCCCCGGATAGGGCTGAAGAGACTGGGTTGTTCGGAACCTTATGAAAACGGGCCAACTTCTTTGGTTCTGGTTTTCCATCTATGTGAAATAGGGTTGGACCGGATGATTGCAGAGGCATTTTTGAAGCTAAAATCATTATGGTGTCTCTCCCACTCATATTACATGCTATGAAACCCCAAGGCACCTGGGGCCCTGAACACAAGGCCAAAGCCAATCTGCAGGCTCCCTCCCACCGAGAGTTCAGGGCATCATCAGAGCAGCCTCCCGGCTCCCACTTGGTCAGCCCAGGCTTGTCTCATGCCCCACCACAACCCAAGAATGTGCTGCCCTGGATAGTTTACATGGCCTGTGGCCCACATCAGCCAGTGTGTCCTGGACTCCCTAGAGCCCAGGCTGGGTCCTGAGCACAGGAGCCTCTATAGAAACATTTGACTGTCCAATAAAAGGTATGCAGTCAGGGCCACCTGGTGCTGCCAAGTTAACCTCAAGCCCTGGCTGCTATGAGGGGCAAGACTAGGGTCACCCCTTGCCCAGTGGGTTCAGAATGAAGCGGCGCTTCACCCTCCACCATAGGGCCCTTAGCAGGAGACAGAAAGTGGGTAGAGTTTGCCCGGTCTCTAAAAACATGCACCAGGGTAACTATAAATGATAAAATGGCCAAGAACTGCAACTTACCTCTGATCCCAACGAAGACAGTCAGGCCAAAACAGACGAAGAAGACAACAAACACGAGGACAAAGTGGCGCTTGGAGAGCGTGTACAGCCGCATGGGTGCCAACCTGCAGAGAAGACAGTGGGTGAGGGTCAGGCAGCGGTGGTGGAGTCCACAGGAGGCCCCTTCCCAAACCAGCAACATCCCCAGGCTGCGTCTGGCTACCCCCTCCCCACCTCAGAAGCGGACCTACTCTAAACCCAGGTGACCCGCCTGACAAAACTGCCCAAGTAACCTGGGTGACTACTACAGGGCAGGTGACTCTCCGGGGCATCAGGGGTGGACTGCCACCCTTTCCGTATGGGACCAGCCAGACCCCACTCCTCACGGCACGACAGCATGCTATGGCTTCAGGGCCCACCAAGGGCACGTTTCACCACACCACACACACGGTGGCTGAGCCCCCTCTACATGCCCCCACCTTCAGCGGCCAGAGGGGAGACCAAATGCGCAGAGGACCCTGGCCCCCTCACACAAACATGCAGCCTGAACTGTTAGCTGGCACAATCAAGCCCAGACTGGGAACTGTAGGGCCACCAGCACGCATTTTCCTACCCGGTTCTCCAGTAGCCCACAACTTTGTTCCTCCTGTCCAGGGTTCCTTCAACCCCTCACCTGCGTCAGCTCAGCCTGACCTTCGCTGTGGGGTTTGCTGTGGATGCAACTGAGCAGGCTGCCCGCACTCTTCTATGACTTACACCAGTGTGGAGAGCAAGACATGATGTACACACGTGTGCGTGGCTGCGCTCGGATTCAACCCTCCCACAGAGAGGCGGTGGGCCAGGCTTGGCCTGCAAGCAGCCGATCCCGCCTTATAACCTAAAGAGGAGGCCCATAAATCCAAAGAGACGAGAATGGGAGGGGAGGTTTGGTTTTGCTTTTTACATTTTTTTTTATTCCTCTGGCATTCCCTGGTCCTGGGAGCTGAGAAGGAGGAGGAATTTCTCCTGCCTCAGGAACAGCACACACACACCCAGGGACAGGGAAAACCGGGCTTAGAACTGAAACGGAAGGAAAGGTGATCTGCTTTAAGGTGTTGTGTGCACGCAATCTCTCCTTCCACGGCTGCAGATTCCAGCTCCTGAGCAGGAAATCAGCTGGACAATATCTGGGAGCAAAGGTTGGGGCCCATAAGCCACCTTTGCTCAGACGTGGCTTTGCTGATTCCCCAGCAGGACCCATCAGGCCTTGGGCCAATGAACCCCGGGCTCCGTGTCACCGTGGTTCACAGAATGACGGCATCAGTGAAGAGATGAAGGAATGAGTGCCTCTGTCTTTGTCCTGGGGACACAGGTCCAAAGGCCAACCCACAAATGACCCTGCTCTGCAAGAGAAATGAGAGCCAGTGGATTAAGAAGGCTAACCCCAACTCTGATTTCAGAACCTAAAGTTTTGTGTGGGCTTTTTAAGATTTATTTATTTTAGAGAGTGAATGAGTGAGAGAAAGTACGAGGGGAGAGGGGGGGCAGCAGAGAGAGAGAATCTCCAGCCGACTCCCAGCTGAGTGTAGAGCCTGATACAGGGCTCGAACTCATCACTCAGATCACGATCTGAGGCAAAACCCAGAGTTGAACACTTAACTGAGCCACCCGGGTGCCCCTGGACCCTAAAGATTCTAAGAGGCCTGAAAGCTTTAAAATATTAGAGCCAGAAAGGACCTCAGGGAGGAAGCCCAACCCGTTCAACTTACACACAGGGACAACATCAGAGCTCTGTCCCTTGGCAGGAACTGCCGGTCCCCAGGAAGGAGGCTCAGCAAGCAGGAAGAGCTGAGGGGACCCGCCTCCACGACTGTGCTTCTGGGGAAAGCCCTGTGGGAGCGGGGCCGGCACCAGAACAAGGTCCTCTTTGTCGTGGCTCTGCTGTCCCCAGGTGTGGAGGCTAATAACGCAGTCCCTCCGCACAGCCTGCAGAAGGGAGACTTCTGTGCAGCTGCGCGGGGGTTTTCACTTTGAAAACACATTACACAAAGCTAAATGGACTAGCTGTGGGGAAAAGGCCGAGAAAGTCTGTGGTTCACGGGACCACGCCAACATGGCTCTCTCGGGTGTGACAGAGCCTCGGTGCGGAGACGCCGGCATGGGGGGAGGCTGGCGGAGGGCCACGCAGACACTCTACTATCTTTACCACTCTTCTGTCAATCTCGTCATTTAAACATTAAACACCTAGTCACGTACGGTACCCCACTCTGCCGCTCTCGGGGCGACGTGCCCCCCCACCCCGTGCTGAGGCTCTGAGGGGCGCCGAGGGCTCCCGGCACAGGTGAGAGCCCAGGAGAGGTTACTCAGAAGCAGAGAAAAACAGAATAATTATATTTAAATCTTGATATCTAAGACGCACTATTAATTAAAACACATCCTCGCTGACTTGTCAGAGAAGCAGCGCGGCGGAAAGCGCAAGGCCGAGTGCCTGCGGCCGTGCCCACCCGGGGGCGCTGTGCAAACCCCCCTCTGGGCTCAGTACAAGCCCAGGGTTCCCCCCTTCCTTAAAACGGCCACTTAACATCCAATGTATTACAGATTTTCCTGGTTTAGAAATCAGGCCTCATCCAACTCAGTGGAAGAGAGACACCGAGATAGCAAAGCAAGTGCCCTGCCCGCGGAAACGTCCCCGGGCACAACCCCGTCCCCAACCCCGTCCCCGCCCCAGGCTGCGGGGCATGGGGGGGGGGCATCGCGCCGCCTTTCTGCTGCCTGCAGGTTCCTGCTGAGCAGGAGACCTTTCCAGGTGTCCTCACGCCGGGGGGTCTGGGGTCCAGAGACCCCTTCCAGTCACGAGGGACAGTGGGCCAGGGCCAATGCCAAGACAGCTCGGTTCCGCATGACTGCGCCACCTCCCCAGGGCTCCTTCTGCTCTCAACTTCGCATCTAAAAACTTTGAAGCGCTTCGCCAAAAATCTAGAGACTTCTAAAACCTCGGGAATATCTTCCTAGTCGAGACAAATCACAGGTCTACAGTATTGTTCAGTCAAAGTAGCAAAACCGTTAAGATGCCAACACGAAGACAGGAGCAGTGGCAGTAGCAGCGGAGGGTAGAGCCCCCCTCCCACCACCACCCCAGCTGGTCTAGCTTCACATCTCCTGGTCCCAGCTGTCCCACAACCACTTCCTGCCCAAATCAGTCATTTCTCTGCCCACTTCCCACTTCACCTCCCACCTGAAACACCAATGTGTTTCTAACAACCCAGCTGACCTAAATTAACCGGCAGCCCAAGCAAGTCTCCGTGACAGCCCTGACGCCCTAGGATCAGGCCACCAACAGAAGGAATGTTCTGTAAACGCTCAGAGGCAAGATATGTGATGCAGAAAAGGCACGCAGGCCGGTACCAGGAGGCCTCTGACCCAGCAGCCTCTGTCCCCCGCCCCTTCTGGTAGACTCTCCAGCCCCAGGGGGATCCCCCGCTTCCTCCTCCCCACCTCCAGGAACCGTCCCCAAGCCTTTGCCTGGCCCCTGATGCCATTCTGAGGCAGTGTCCCCCAGGACGCTTTCACTTAGGACTCCACACCATTCTACGGTCAATAAGTTTAAAACTGAACCCATTAAAGCACAAAACAGCAAATGAAAAAGCTGTTTCCACTCCCCATTTCCTGCCTCTACACTTTCTCCACATCCTGAAACCTTGGAGTCACCTCTGCGGATGCCGGTCCCTCCCTCACCCCGCTGCTGCAGCTGGCCAGGAAGGGGGCGCCGGGCCGAGTCCAGCGGCCTGGGCCCCCCACCACTCCTGGAACGGCCACCGCACCAGCCTCCCCGACGCGTCCTCCGCGGCGCTGGACCTGCTGCCCTGCTGCCCCACACAGGAGGCCTCTGGCTCCTCACAGCCACTCCGTCAAGGCTCAACTCCCCCTCATGGCTTCCCAGGTCCCCCCAAACCCGTACCCATGACTCCTACCATGCGGCACGTAAGCCTGGCGAAGCACGACCTGCGGTGGTCATCATGCTGCCTTCCGAGGAAGGTCCGACCCCTTCCAGAACCCCCAGATGAGGGCTCAGGCTGAGGGGCACTCAAACCAAGCATCCGAATCCGATGCCTACATTGTTTCCCACCATGGTCGAGCTGGACTCCAGACCAGCCCCTGCGTACACCGCCCTCCCGACGGGAGACCTCTCTCTCTTCCCCGCCAAATCACTGAAATCGAAATCACCTGTAAGTCCCACCTCCTCCAGGAAGCCCTTCCTCCTCTCGTGGTCTCCCCCGTTAAAGACCTCCCCAGCACACAGGGCCCGCGTGGCTGAGCGCCTGGAGACCGACGGCCTATCTGCATGGATGCCAGACCCACGGAAACACCTACTCAACTCTCATTTGTTACCTCGGAAGTGTTCATGTCCTTCCCTCAAACTGGTGTCAGCTACTAGGGAGCAGGGAGAGGACTCCCCCTTTCCCCAAACAGCCCAGCTGAGTCACACACAGCAGCTGGTGGAACCTTCTCCCTGGATAACCAGAGCAGGAAGGCCTCGAGCAAAACCCTGCCAGCTCAGGACAGCTGTCCCTCCTTTCTCCTCTCAAGGGGACCCACACGCCAGTCTTCCCTCCAGGCCCATGTCTCTTTTTACACACAGGCTCTCTGCAGCCGGACCGACGTCATCACGGTCTTGCTGGGACACAGCTGCACGGTACTGCCCTTTACTCTCTTCCCTCTTCAGCTCTGCTCCCTGTGACCTCCTCCTATGTCAGGCTTTAGAGACGCTGCAGGTGCGAACAATTCCACGCTCACAGCTGAGCCCCAGACTGCCAGGAAAGGCTACTTGACACCACCCTGGGATATCCAGTAGGCAGCTCGAGTGTGACGCGTCCAAAGCCAGACTCTGGATCTTCTGCTGACCCTGTCTGCAGTGTTCCCCTCCCCGGGAAGTGGCCTCTCCAACCTTCCAGCGGCTCAGGCCCAGGACTCAGCAGTCCTCTGGGACCTGTGTCTTCCCCTCACTCCCCACGTCTATGATACTCAAAATGTAGAGTTTCGGTCCTCCTCAGCTCTCCAGTCAGGCCTGCCATGTGTCACTGGACTGCAGCAGCCTTCCCTGGCCTTCCTGCTTCTGGCCTTGGCACTGCACCCCTCCCTCCACCCAGCTGCCCTGGAAGCCAGGTGTGTTTACTCTTAATCCAGAACTCTCCAGTGGCTTCTCTACCACTGCGAGTGATAGCCAGACACTTCGCAACCGATTGTCACTGGCACGCCTGTGACAGGTTTACGTGTGTTTCTCTGGAGACAACTCTCCCACCGTAATTCCCCACTTTTCTAAAGATGGAGCAGGAGCTGGGGAATCCCTGGGTGGCTCAGTGGTTTGGCATCTACCTTCAGCCCAGGGTGTGATCCTGGGGTCCCGAGATCAAGTCCCACATCGAGCTCCTTGCATGGAGCCTGCTTCTCTCTCTGCCTGTGTCTCTGCTTCTCTCTCTGTGTGTCTCTCATGAATAAATGAATAAAATCTTAAAAAAAAAAAAAAAAGGAGATGAAGGGGTTTTCTCTGGGGCAGGGCATAAGTCCCTGGCTGTCTGTCCCCTCCTCCCCCGCTCCCCTACCAGGGGGACTAGCCTCACTCTCCCAGGCCGCCCTCCCTGCCCCCCCCCCCAGTGAACAGCAGAGCCTGAGGGAAACCAGCCAGGCCCTTTGAGAGGTTTCCGGGCCTAATGCAGGGAAGACTGGGAGGGAAGAGCCCCCCCCTCCTCCCCCACTGGCCATGTCTCCGATGGGCAGGGCTGTGCAGGTAAGTGCTGTCCAAGGGGCTGCGGCCACACCCCACGGAAGAAGGTGGACACTGCAGCAGGCCAGGGCCAAGAGCCAAAGACGGAAACTGCTCAGGCCACCGGGGCCACGGAGCCGCAAAATTAACCCTGGACACCCCTGTGTTTAAGCCACTTTTCATGACTATTCTACTGAAACTAAAAGCTTCCCCTTTGATACACCTACCGAAAAAAAGAAAACAAAAACCACAATTAAAAATGAAACTCAGGTCCCTAAGTCACAGAGCTATATAGAAACTTCTCAGTTCAAAGCACCTGGGACTGTCCTGTCAGAATGTGAGACCGTGGGGGGGGTGGGGATCCCTGGGTGGCTCAGCGGTTTAGCGCCGCCTTCGGCTCAGGGCCTGATCCTGGGGCCCCCGGGATCAAGTCCCACGTCAGGCTCCCTGCATGGAGCCTGCTTCTCCCTCTGCCAGTGTCTCTGCCCCACCCCACCTCTCTCTCTCTCTCTCTCTGTGCCTCTCATGAATAAATAAACAAAATCTTAAAAAAAAAAAAAAAAGAATGTGAGACGGGCACCACCCATCCTCGTCACAGAGACGCTGGCCTTCCTACTTCTATGGACAGTCACTGAGTCCCTCCCCTCCCTCCAGCCCCAGGCACCCATCCGGCCCAGCCAGGGGCCTGCCTCCCATGAGGCTTCCCCCAACCTCTCTGAGAAGGCCATTGTCTCCTCAGGTGCAGGACAGGAGGCTCATGCCCGTTCCCAGATTTTATTTATTTATTTTTTTAATTCATGAGAGACACAGAGACACAGGCAGAGGGAGAAGCAGACTCCCCGTAGGGAGCCCAACGTGGGACTCGATCCCGGGTCTCCAGGGTCACGCCCCGGGCAGAAGAGGGCACTAAATCGCTGAGCCACCCGGGCTAACCTCATTCCCAGATTTCACTGCGGGTGACAACTATTCACAGGCTCCCCCCAAGCCCCCAACCCGGAGTGCCACCTCTGGCCTCTCGATGCCCAGCGCTGAGCCTTACAAAGGGCAGGTCATGAACTAGAGATGCCTGAGCCCAATCACTACTGATTCCTTCCATTTGTATCCATTTGTCCCTGGCTTTACTCTGGTTTTTCCATGTTCTAATATTCACCCTGCTATGATCAAGTAGAGACCACTAAATGGCAGGCACACTTCCAACTTTTTCTCCCACTGTTGTTTTTTTAATGCTTTGTATGGCCCTTACCTTTGCCCTCTGGGTCTGGGAACTGGCCAGAGCAGCTCCAGGCAAGTGCCTTCCCCTCGGCCCACACCCTCAGTCAGGGCCCTGCTCGGCCGGCTGGAAAGCCAGTGTCCCCATTAGGGCTGCGAGCGCTCCAGAACTGCTGCAGCCAACATTACTTTCCCGCTAGACACTTCCCCTCCCACACAGGCCCCATAAGAGCTGATAAAACAGCACAAGAGACAAACCATGGGGGAGGCACACACTCAATGAGCCCCTTTATGGGCCTGGGGCAGAACAACCCGGACATGGACAGAAGCGGCAGAGCAGAAAATTCGAGAAAACACCTCAGGGCCCTTTCAGGGATGCGGATGAAGATGGGATGGAAGATCTCAGCCTGTCACAGAACCCAGTGAAGGCCAGCACCGCGGGGAAGGCAGGAGAAAACAGCAGCCAGGAGGCTCAAGCACTTCTATAAATACGGATTTTATCTGGTCTCATCAAGTCACGATACAGCAGGTAGGTAAAACTGAGAATATTTCTAAATCACAGATTTTGCTGCGTGTTCAATGCATTCCCAGATTTCGCACTCTAGAATTTAAAAATTAGCATCTGGGGGGTGGGAAGGGACTTTCAATCTCTCAATGCATTCGCATGTTTCAAGCAAAGATTTTGTTTTTCTTTCATCATCTGTATAAAAATAATCTCTTCTCCCGTGGCCCAACGCGCTGGCCTGCGGCCTGTCAGCCTGGCTTCAAATCCCGCCTCCCTGGACTTTCGAGGCCGACAATGATACTTAGGCTAGAGCACTCTCAGGGCCCCAGCGCGCTCGCCTGTAGATCGGAGACAGAGTACCCCCCAAGGGCCGTTGGGGGGCATAAACAAAAGCATGAAGAGCCCAGGACAGTGCAGCACACACCCAGGAAGAACTCAGGCTCGTTACAGAAGTAATAGTTCTTTTTTCCCCTTCTTCTTTTTCTTTAAAAACAAAAACAAAAAAAACCCTGTTTTCATCCTACCAATCCCTGAGGATCCACAATGTAGTGCCTCCCTCCTCTAGCTCCAGAACTCAACCAACTGAAGAAAGGGGCCGACATCCTCCCATAAGCACGGGTATTTTTTTTTTTTTAAGATTTTATTTATTTATTCATGATAGTCACAGAGAGAGAGAGAGGGGCAGAGACACAGGCAGAGAGAGAAGCAGGCTCCATGCAGGGAGCCCGACGTGGGATTCGATCCCGGGTCTCCAGGATCGCGCCCTGGGCCAAAGGCAGGCGCCAAACCGCTGCGCCACCCAGGGATCCCCATAAGCACGGGTATTATCAGCCCTTCTACACACTGGAAAAGAGAGGCCCGGGGTGGGGAGGGGTAGTCTTCGCTGCTGAGGCCCAGTCAGCAGGAGGTGGAGGTGGGATCTGAACCCCCGAGGTCAGAGGCAGGAAGGAGGCCCGCCATGCTCTCACTCTCACTCTTTGGCTCCCTCACCAAAATCCTTCCTTTTGAAACCTACCACTGAATGGGTTTTGAAAAGAAGAACTCGAAGGGGAAGAACAGAAGAAGAAACGCTGACATTTCGATCGGTGAAATATGTTGAATATATCTGAATATATTCCAATTTCAAACTTGAATAGATCACAAATAATTGATCATTACCCTAATCAAAAAAGCCACTAGGCAAACACTCAAGGCCCGACGACCTCAATACAGATTTTAATGAACAAGATGCTCCTCCACGCTCCTCAAGGAACCATGAATTCATATGTATCCTCGCCAGGCTGCAAGCCCATGACTGGCACCCAGGAGCACGGTAGTTAGGCCACTGATTACCCCTCCCAGGGCAAAGAGAGCAAGGAAGCCGGCCACACACTGGCCAGCTCAGGCAAGGTGCCAGCCAACAGCAGCACCCTGGCCCAGCTCCAGGCAGCGCATCCGGTGGTGAAGCGGCTGGGATCCGAAGGCAGATCGCCAGGCTGGAAGGCCTTCCACCATGACCAGCAGGATGACCCGGGGTGGGCCACTCTCTTCTCAGGACTGCTGCTCTCTGAGCTATAGAATTCAGAACACTGAGCTGCCCCGCCGCCCAAGTTGCTGTGATCATTAAATGGGCTATTACTTAAAAGCCCTTGTTAAGTGCTTGGTCACTGCCACCTGTTACTGAGAGGTGGCAGCGTTTATGTCACGAACATGGGCTCTGGAGCCAACTACTCAGGCTTCAGTCTCAGCCCTCTGATGTGTACTGTGACCTTGGAAGACTCATGTGACTCCTCCGCACCTCAGTGTTGTCATCTGTAACAATGGGAATGCTAAGAGAAACGTCTTCATGGGGAGAATAGCTGTGAGGATCACATGAAGTGGGGCACAGAAGGTACTCACAGGAGTATCTGGTACAGGGTAAGTACTTATTTTTTTATTAGCTCTACAGATCATTTTGGTTCAGAAAAAAAAAAAAAAGGTCCCTAAGAGACGCAATCATAAAAAACTCTGTAGTTACAAGAATAGGATACTGACCAGGCCTGGTGTCCCCTCAAGCACTGTGCCACTCGGAAGGCCCGGGACACAGAACCACAACAAGGTCGGTGCTGATTTATTTGTGCCATCCCTTCATTGCTGACAGAAGAGGAGTCTACTTAATACACTTCTACACTTAAAAGCACCCAGGATGAAAGAGACATACATAAAACATGCTCTTTAAAAACTGGTTGTAGGGCAGCCCGGGTGGCTCAGCAGTTTAGCGCCGCCTTCAGCCCAGGGCGTGATCCTGGAGACCTGGGATCGAGTCCCACGTCAGGCTCCCTGCATGGAGCCTGCTTCTCCCTCTGCCTCTGTGTGTGTGTGTGTGTGTGTGTGTGTGTGTGTCATGAATAAATAAATAAAATCTATTCTTAAAAAAATAAATAAAAACTGGTTGTAAATATCAAGGAACACACACAAAACACCCACCATATTTGAGTCTGCAGAGTAATGCAAGAGCAAAGCAACAGTTGAACCTGAGGAATCTCAAATACGTGCGGGGCTGCGGCTCAAACAGGAAGTCACGGTAGCAAAGGTCTGAGACACGCTCTGCTCTGCTCGGCTCTAGACCGGCCTCTCCTCCTGAACCCCCAGCACCTGTAACTTCCTTGGCATTATCAGAAGAGGAGCAGAGTTTGCAGGAAACCTCAGCTTAGAACTTTAAGAACCAGGAACTCTTTATCCTGACTGGTTTTGATAGCAATCTCTCCTGCTCTTTTGAAAAGAATAGGCCGGGCTGCATGTGCGCAGGGAGGGCAGGGAGGTCAAGCAGGCCCTGCTCTCAGCCCCCACCCCCTAAGCCGCCCTCCCCCAGGGGCTCTTTGCTCCTCTGTGCTCCCCCACCTCATTCGTTCTCTGGCTTCTCTTCCCGCTCCTGTTACTTCTCAGCTTTCTCACCATGGGGGTCTCTGTCACATCTGGTAATGAGAGCACTGTGGCCCCACCAGGCGCCTGAATCCAGTACATGCCTCAGATCCTCAGGCTTGTTTTCTCCTAAGATTTTTATGTGTGCCAAAGGCTTTTTCTGACTTCCACTTCTTTCATGTCATCTTGAACGCTACACGATGGTGGCTGCCTGGCCTCACAGAGACCCACATCCCACCACCCTGGCCCCTGGCTCAACAGAACCCCGCATGGCTTCTAGAAGAACATCATGCAGCCTACTGTGCCACAGCAGGAGAAACCTGAATGCCCCACTAAGATCCTTCATTCAAACTGTGGCTTTACAAGTCCTCCTTTGGTTAAGAGCTCCCACTTGGGCTAGTCCCCCATCACGTAGCAGCACCGGATTTCCCCAGGAGACCCACGCCCCTTCAAGCCCTCAGCCTCTCTTGTCTCCGTAAGAGATCCACCACCCTACACCACCCAGGGCTGCTGTGCTGCGTGGACCCAAGGAGACCGGCTACGTGAGGGAAACTGAAACATGCGAGTTGCCACTGTGACCCAGGGTCACAAGGCACAACTCCAGAAGGCAACCTCACGCGCATTCCAGGCATACTACTGACGTCCACCACGAATGAATGGTGCCTCTGGAGCCGCGCGGGGTGGGTACAGCCAACACCCTGCTGCCTGGGGGTTAACGAAAAGAAAGACCCTTAAAACATCCACCTAGGACTGACATGTAGCGCCACCCTGGCTTGCCGTGCTGAAGGGATCAACCAAAGTCCAAGCCTTCTGAGGAAGCAGGAGGCAAAAGGCCTTCCCTCCGTCACATGTGTTTGCGTCCTGGCATCCCCGTCCCCTCTTCTCTGCTCTTCTCTGCGGCGCCTCTACAGCAGCCAGCACACAGGAGAGCCCCCAGGCCTTCCCCAGGCCTTCCCCCGGCGGGGGAGCCTGCGCTGGCCACTCCTGCCACGACGCCCCTGCAGGCGCACAGGCTCCAGGCATCCTCCTCTGGGACTTCTGACGTTTTTGCAACTCAGGCGCTCAACTTCTGATCTTCTCTCTCTCTTTTCCCGGATGTCCCCTGGGAGGCACCCAGGTGACTCGGCTGCGTCAAAGGCCGGCTTTAGGGATGGCGTCTACGGGGCCCTGGACAGGTTTTTCCACATAAAGTCCCTGAACTTCACAGAGGAAATAAGGCCCAAAGTCAGCAAATTAAAAGTCCTAAAACTCCGTGTCCCGGAGATCTGCGCGGCCGGCGCGGGCTCCCGACGTGCCGGCATCATCCCAAGGCCACGGAGAGCGCGTCTCTCCCCCAGAGCTGGGCTAGGGCGCAAAGGCCGAGCGGGGTGCTCGGGCTCCTAACGGCTGCGGACAGGTCAGCGGCCGCGCGCGGGGTGCGCAGGGCGGGCGGTGGGGGGCTCGGGAGGCCGCTCCGGCAGCAGCAACCCCGGGCGCGCGGGGCGCGGGCTGCGGGGGAGCCGGGCCAAAGCCGGCCTCGGGGGCCCGCCCGCGGTGCGCTCCGGCCGCCCCCGCCGCCCCCCCCCGCCCCCCGCCGCCCCGCGAGGCCCCCGCGCCGCTCCCCCCGGGTCCGAGCGCCACGTGCGGGGAGGGCCCGGCGTCGGGGCTCCCGCGGCTGCCGCGAGCCCGCCCCCGCCCCCGCCCCCGCCCGCGGCCAGGAGAAGCCCGCCCGGCACTCACGGTTCCATCGCCGCGCCCCGAGCCCCCCGCGCCGCACAGGAGCCGCGGCAGTCGCAGCCCGAGCGACAGCGGCCGGGAGCCCCGGCCCCGTGGATCTCGTCAGAGCGCGACGCGCCGCCCGGTCACGTGCGCGGAAGCGACCGCGCGGCTGCGGGCGGGGCGGGGCGGGGGGGGAGGGGGAGGGGGGCTGGGGCGCGGGCGGCCGCGGGAGGACCCGGGACCGGGGCGCGGGGCGAGGGCGAGGGCGAGGGCGGCCGGGGGCACGGCCCGGGGGCGCGGGGGTGCAGGCGGCAGGGGCCGGGGCGAAGGCGGGGTGCGGCCGGGGGCGCGGCGGGGGGCGCGGGGGGCGCGGGGGGGGGGCCGGGGGCGGGGCGAGGGCGGGGCTGGGGCGTGGGGGCGGGGTGAGGACCGAGGCCGGGCCACGGGGCGATGGCGGGGCCGCGGCAGGGGCCAGGGTGACAGTGGGGGCGGGAGCAGGTGGGGTGCAGCCAGGCGCGGGGCAGGGTACGGGAGGGGGGCGCACTCTCCCGCTCACTGGCTCCATAGGAGGCGCCTCTACCTGGGCTGCGCCCCAAGAGCACGGAGGTGGGCCTCGAGCTGTGGGTGGGCTCAGTCTAGGGTTTACTAGTTGAATGAATGAATGAATGAATGAATGAATGAATGAATGAATGAATGAATGAACGAACGAACGAACGATTTGACTCTTACTGGCCGAGGAGACGGCACATTAAAACCTTCACCCTGTGACTTCCGGGGTCCTAATCAGGACATGAGTCCAGGAGCGCCCTACAGTTGTGTGAAAGGCACTATAGGTGTCAGCCTTTTTCTGGGGAGAAGATCTATAACTTTCCAAATTCTCAAAGTTAAGTTTGTGACCCAAAAAGCTTAAAAGCCAGAGCAAACCTCTGACACCGCCCAAGTGATGCCAGGAGACCTTTCCAGGCTCTTTGTGGTCGTTTCTGCAACCCTCTACTAGAGCATGCAGATTTTCCATCGCTGGTGCAAGCACAGGACCCCCAGGAAGCATGCAGGTGTGGATCCCACACCCCACATCCCACAGAGCTGAAAACATCGCCGATGGTGCAAACCTGGGTCCTGCTAAGGTGCTGAATAGGAGCAAGTGTCAGGGGCCAATCCTGTTCAAGTTTTCTCTACAGTGTGAAGAGATCAGCTGACCAAAAGCACTTTCTCCATCTAAGATCTTCGCTCACGGTCCTAAATTTCTGTAATCAAGAATAGAGGGTAGCCACGGTTTTGGATATTTCCAAGATTCCCCGGAGCATTTGTCAAAATGTCCCCTGTCCCCTTATTGCTATGGGTTTAAAGTCGAACTGAATGAGGAAAATAAACGACTCAAGCTTTCTTCCTAATGTTTCCTTGTTCATGTGCTAAGCTGCCAACGAGCTTGTTGGTGTTGGCAGGAGGACACCAACAGGAACAGGATTCGGTTCCTGCCCTCAGCAAACTTACAGGCAAGGTCAGTTACCAAAAGTAACAAGCACAGATCGCTACGGTGGCAGGGAGGAAGAGCACCCAACGCACCTGGGATGGGATTGGACTGGACAGGAGAGCGAATGCTCAATGTCTGGGCTGATCTGGAGATGGGAGGGGCTCGAGAAATTGGGGAAAAACTGGGGGGAAGCGGGGGACACCAGGCAAAACAACAGACTGAATACTGAGTAATAATGACAAAGTCCATGACCACTCTGAATTCTAAACAACAACTCTTAAAAGAATGACAACAGCGAGCCTGGGTGGCTCAGTGGTTGAGTGTCAACCACTTTGGCTCAGGGTGTGATCCCTGGGTCTTGGGATCGAATCCCACATCGGGCTCCCTGCAGGAAGCCTGCTTCTCCCTCTGCCTGTGTCTCTGCCTCTGTGTCTCTCATGAATAAAAAAAAATCTTTTTAAAAATGACAACAAAAGATTATTCCTCTGATCCTTTTCGTAGACAGTTGGAGGAAAAGGGGTCTTCACGGCAGCAAGGCCAGGGAACCTAAACATCAGTGCTTGCAGGTCAGGCAGGTAACAGGGCAGAGGCCAGGTGGGCGCTGTGCAGCAGAGCGTGCATCGTCTAAAGGGGCTGCACTCAGCCCTTTGAAAGACTCTGACTTCAGATACAACTTTCATGTGACTCCTTCCAAGTCTAAAGTATTGGAAACTAATTTTAAAAAATATTTTGAACTCCAAGAGGACTAAACCAAACACATTTGTGTCTGCACTTCCCCGGAGGCAGCCAGTTTTCACCTCCAATCTGGGGCAGTCTTTTCTGGTGTAGAAACGCCTACTCCAGAGACTGTGCCAGCTGCCTGGCCTCTGCTGAGACGCCCCACAGACCCCTTGCTGTTTTCATTATGGCTCCAGGTTTGAAAAAGAGTTGACATCTTTGAGACCCAAACCCCCTCCTGGTAACTACTTGACATCAGTCCTCCCTTGATCTGCTGCCCAGCATCACTTAGATCCTTCTCGTTTTCATTTATGTGCTCTTCCAACACTGAGTGCCCGGTGTGTGCTAGGCACTCCCCTCAGCTCTGGAAACACAAGGCGAATACTTGAGACAATCCCCGTCCACCTGGAATTTATCTTCTGGTGGAGGACACAGCCCCCAGATAATAACCAAATAATGACACAGTTAAAACTGTGATGGAAAAGGAACAGAAGGATCCCTGGGTGGCTCAGCGGTTTAGCGTCTGCCTTTGGCCCAGGGCGTGATCCTGGAGACCCAGGATCGAGTCCCACATCAGGCTCCCTGCATGGAGCCTGCTTCTCCCTCTGCCTGTGTCTCTGCCTCTCTCTCTCTCTCTCTCTCCTCTCTCTCTCTTTCTCTCATGAATAAATAAATAAAATCTTGAAAGAAAGAAGAAAGAAAGAAAGAAGAAAGAAAGAAAGAAAGAAAGAAAGAAAGAAAGAAAGAAAGAAAAGGAACAGAAAGGCACAATGATAGTGTATATGACGAGGGGAGAGGCACCCAGCACATCCCAGGCCCTTTCTTGGAGAAAGTGTGTCTAACCTGTCAGCTGTCCCTCACAGGAAGTTCCTCCAGTTCACCTCCAGGCCCCCTCCTCTGAGATCCTTCTGTTCAACAAGCTTCCCCTCTAAGCTCAGAATGGAACATATTTCAGATGAGGTCTGTACCAGCCTGAGAATGAGTTGATATTATGGCAGTTTCCGCCCATTCAGCTCGTTATTCCATTCTCCTGACGCCTCCTGGGCTCGGGGTCGTGCCTTCCAGTGAGAAGAACCAGCAATTACTGATCACCTGTGAAGCCGAAGGCCTGAACAAATAAATTCTCTTAGGAACCTGAGGAGTTATCCATAGTCATTATCCTCATTCTCCAAATAGGAAACTGAGGCCTTAAAGAGAGTTTGTGATTTTCTCAGGGGTACTGGTAAGAACCTAGGTTGACCTGGCCCCAAGTCCATGCTCTTCCAGTGTTGGGGTCCCAAGTGTTGAAGAATGTGACAGGGTCAGAGTGACCACCAAAGACCAGGAGCAAACAAGCCATTAGGTATATATAGTCTCTCTAACCTCAGAGGCATGCAGCCCACATTTATCAACTTATTTGTTCTTATTTTTAAAGCCTTCTAAAATCCATCTTTACAATGTTTTGCAGGATTCCCCAGTAATCCCATTTAATTGGGAGACTTGGACCAGTATGTCAGTGAGTATATACGTACCTGAAACCTAGCCTTGTTTCAAGAAAGATCAAAAAGTCAGAAATTAGATTAGTCTGATAGCACGTATTCTTAGAAAAAAACCCACTTATGCCTAACGTTCATTTCATTTTCTAAGGGCCTGCAAACCATCCATTTAAATCATTTTCTCCAAAATTGGACCAAAGTCAAGTCCACCAGTCTGTACTTTGCTGACTCCCACTCACTGCTGTTTTTCAAGGCCAACGCAACAGCTCAAGCAGCTTATCTGCAAATGTTCTTGATACCCTAGGAAATTAGTTGTCTACTCCAGGACACTCAAACTCACTTCCTAATTTAACAATGAACATTTGTCTAGCATATTGTAGATATACTGTAGTGATCCCCTTATGCCTTTTTATAATCATCAACAGTGGCTAACATCGAATACTCATGCTCTAGTTGGGCCTGGAGTTAAATAGGAAGGAAACAAATGGCTTACTGCGATTCTCTCTAATGCATCGTGTGAGTTGCTCAGGCTGTAGTAACAAAATACCATAGACTAAATCGCTTCCACAGTAAGTTTTTTCTCACAGTTCTAGAGGCTACTAGTCCGAGATCAAGGTTCTGGTTGATTTCGCATCTGGTGAGGACTCTCTTCCTGGCTTGCAGACAGCCACCTTCTGGCTGTGTCCTCACATGACTTTTCCTTGATGCATGTGTGAAAGAAGAGACAGCAGGAGCTCTTTGGCGTCTTTTTTTTTTTCTTTAAAAACACCTTTAATTTTAGTTTTTTTAATGAATGTATTTATTTATTTGACAGAGAAAAAGAGCACCAGCAGGGGGTGAAGCTCAAAGAGAGAGAGAGAGAGAGAGAGAGAGAGAGAGAAGCAGGCTCCCTGCTGAGTGGGGAGCCCAATGGCAGACCCTCAACTGACTGACCCACCCAGGCACCCCTCTGGCATCTCTTCTAATAAGAATGTATTGCAATCCCTTCGGATCAGGGCCCAACCCTTATGACCTCATTAAACCTAATTACTTCCTTACTCCAAATTCAGCCACAGTGGGAGGGTCAGAGCTGAAAAATATGAAAGTAGCTGAGGGGGTAGGGGGTAGGGTCACAAACATTCCATCCCTGACACGACCAAATGGAAGATTTCTTAAAAAGGAAATCTACCTACATACTCAGTGCAGAGAATATGGAATTTAGGACCAAGGACTCTGATTGCCTATTCTTTGTTCCAAGGCAGGAAATTCTCAGTCTGGACTCTCCCTTGAGCTTGATTGTAGTTGATGACAGTTGACGTTAGTGACATGTCTTGGCCTGGGTTTCAACAGCTCCTGGACACCAACTTCCAGCTGACTCATCCTCTCTGCAGTAAGCAGAGCAGAACTAAGGTATTTCTGTCAGGGCTTGGTTGTCTCACCACACTGCCTTCCCCACAACCTCCTCCTGTCATTTGCAGGAGGGCTCATGCCTTTCTGGCCCACTTGTTGGCACCAAACGTGGGAGCTGACTTTTCACTGTCTTCTTGACTCCTGAGAACTGATCAGTAGAAGCAACGGTCTACCTCTTATTGGTTCCAAAGCTTTATCTTCTTATCAAGTTTAGTAATGCCAGAACACAGACATTCAGCTCGGTGGTTACTGACAATATTAAGACTGTAGGTTTTGCTTTCTTATCATTGTACTTGTTCCCATGGTTTACTGCTGTGTAACAAACTACCCCCAACACATAACAGCTGTATTAGTTATCTGTTGCTGCATAACAAATTTTTTAAATTTTATTTATTCATGAGATAAACAGAGAGAGAGAGAGAGAGGCAGAGACATGGGCAGAGGGAGAAGCAAGCTTCATGTAGGGAGCCCGATGTGGGATTCGAACCCAGGAATCCAGGATCACGCCCTGAGCCAAAGGCTGACGCCCAAACGCTGAGCCACCCAGGTGTCCTGCTGCATAACAAATTACCTCAGAACTTTGTGCCCCGAAACAAGAACATGTATTATCTTGTGTTTACTGTGTGCGGTCTATATGGATAGATGTTTTGTGACTTGTCTTAACTGACCACCTGGACCTGCATGCACACAGGCAGGCTAAGAAATGTTATTTGTGAGACCCGTGCTGTGTGAATAACCTTAGGAGCCTGGTTGTTTGAAATATATCATCTGGCCTCCAGGTCAGAACTGGCCCTTCTGTTCTGGATGTCAAGAGCTATACATCTTGCCTCACATCCCCTCCTGTTCTGGGCTGGGCTGGCCTCCTTGAATGGAATCCCAGAGGGGAGGCAGACACACATAGCCCAGGTTCCTTGAAAATATAGAAACACGGAAACAGAAATGCAGCTCGCTCCAAACCACACAAATGTTTGTTTTCAAACCCAGTTATTTGCCCTATAAATGTGTCCCTTATGGGGATGGTCAGTTGGAAGTATCACCTGAGGGGAGGGTGCTCCACCCAGGCCCCTCAACTCAGACTCCAGTTTGGCTGTTTCCATGGGACTTCCCCTGCTGATGAGGTTGGATGTTGTAAGTACCCGATTTGACGTAACTTTGCCTTATTCTCATTTATTGCCTATTATTACCTTCATCTATGTGCAGATTATTTCCTTTTTCTGTTTCTATTAGGTTTCTATAATAATAAAGTTTTCTTTCCTTTTTGAAACTGAAACACAGCTGTTCTGAATGAATCTTTTGTTCAGAACAGCGGGTCAGGAATCCAGGTGCCATTAACTGGTTCCTTTGGCTCAGGCTCTCGTTCAAGCTGTAGGCACTGTGTCATCTGGGGCTGAAGTTATCCTCAAGATTAGCCTGGGGAAGGATCCACCTCCATACCCATGCTCGTGGTTGTTGGCAGGATCTAGTGCCTCATGGACTATTGGGTGGAGGCCACTCTCAGTTCCTTGCCATTTGGGGCTTTCCACCAGGCAGCTTCTGACATGGCAGCTTTGCCTCATCCGAGTGAGTGAGTGGTAAGAACCAGACAGTGAGGGCAAGACGGAAGTCATTTAATCTCATAAGTGACATTCCATTGCTTTTACTCTACTCTTTTCTTTAGAAGCAAATCACAGGTCGACCCAACACTCAAGAGGTGGGGATCATGCAAGGATGTAAATAACAGGAGGTGGGGATCCCTGGAACCATTTTAGATGGCACCTACCATGGTGACTTGAAACAAAACAGTTTACTATCTCTCATGGTCCTGGGTGTTGATAAGCTCAGATGAATGGTTCTTGCTGGGGGCCTCCCTGAATGCAGGCAGATGGCAACTGGGGCTGCAGTCATCGGAAGGCTTCACTGTGCTGGACATCCAAAATGCATCCTTTTGTATGTCTTGTGCCTGAGCTGGGGAGGCTGGAAAGCAGAGGGCCAGCCAAGCAGTCTTTCCCATGTGGCTTCTCCCATGGTTAGCTTGGGCTTCCTCACAGGTCTCCAGAAAGTCAGACCTCGAACATGTGGCTAGTTTCTCCTAGAATGGTGGCTCTGAGGCATCAAAGCAGAAGCTGCAGAGTTTCCTGTGACCTAGCCTCAGGCATTACTCAGCATCACTACCACCACATTCTGTTGGTCAAAGGACAGCCAGAGCCAGCCCAGATCCAAGGGCAAGAGACAACCAATGAGCATGAACCCTGGGAGGGGTGGTTCCCTGGGGTACCATCTTTGAAGACTAGTTTCCATAATCTTGTGACATAATTCTTGCTTCCTCCCTATTCTTCATCCCCAAAGGTAAGATAACTGCATGCAACTCTCAGAGTCACCATAAAGTTTACTATTATGCTAAGGAGTTTACACACATGATCTCATTCTATCCGGTTAGCACCTCTGAAACAAATGCCCTCTTTTCCCTTGGTACCCATGGGTTTCTAGTACTTGCAATAATGAAGCACAGTGAGTAGAAGCAGGAACACCTTGCCTGTGCCTGCCCCTGGCCCTCACACACTCTCGCAGGGCACAGTCCTTGCTCATGGGCCCCACTGCTTCCACTCACCAGGAGTGTGGCCAGCATACCAATACCCTTCACCTTCTCTGCCTTTGGGAATTTAGGATTTTTTAAAGTACTGGTCTCCATTTACTTGGCTGAAACATGTCTCTCATCTTATTCTTAGCATTTGAGCGGCACTGCATGAACCAGGCTAACACCACTTTGAACAAATCCAACCTGATGACCGGTCTGTGACCTGAGACCTTGAGCATAGCACCCCCCCACCGCCAATGCTTTCCTTTTGCTTAACCACACCCCAAAGTACACCCTGAGGCAAAATGTTCTTGACTTGCCCTGGAGCTATTGGCCATGACACACACCTGCTCTCAAGCTCTGTGCTCCTGATCTCCCGGGCTACAGAAGCAGCAGATCTTCAGGGAGGTGGGGTAGCAGTCTTAGGATCTCAGGGTATGCTTCTGTCCATGCCCTAAACAAACCACTTCTTTCTCCTCAGCCTTTGGAGGTCACTTTGCACATGCTTCCCTTTCAGGAAACAAGTACCATTCCACTACTGTCCCCTGGGACTTCCCTGCTGCTGGCCTCCATTCGTCCTCACCTTTCCAGGGACTGGCACTAAGCCCAAGACAGACAGATACCCAACACGTGTCCTGAATGAAAGAGAGGTGGGGCTGTTAGATGACTGGCAGTGGACCGGTGTGTTTTGTCTGAGTTTCCAGGATAGGGGGACATGTCCCCACGGAAGGAAAGGGCAGGAGTTGCCAGGGCAGTGAGTGTGTCGTTCAGAGGCGGGAGGCTGAGTGTGCGCCTCCTTCTATAGGGGATCAACGGATCCTGGTTTTCCTGAGACTTTGCAAGTTCGAGTAGTGGAAGCCCCAATCCCCCGGGTCCTGCAGCCCCAAGTGAACTTGGACAGCCAGAATGCATGCTACTCCTGGCCTGCATCTCTTCTGTGAGTTACTGGGCAAAACTGTCTTCATGCTCAAGAACACCTTAGTTGGCTTCCCTTAGTTGGAATCTGAGGCACAAATTTCCATGTAAATTTTAGGAGAAGCTTGGAGAGAGAATGGAGGCATGAGCTCAGGAGAGCAGCTTCGAGGGAGTGCAAGCTGTCCCTGGCTTCATTATCCACACATCGAGTTGCTCCGCCTTGCAGGAGAGCTCGGGAGAGATTGCCAGAAACTTCCATATCTGGAAAGATCTGTTGGTTCTATCCGTGGGTCAGAATCTGACCTACACATCTAGGCTATACTCCAGGCCCCTGCAGGCAGCTGCTGGGGAGCCAGGGCCTGCGGGCACCAGTCCAGCCGATGTGGGGTGAACCAGCCCCCCTGTCCATCCATCCGTCGGCGATGGTGCAGAGGTGGCGGAGATGGGAACTCCGTGAACCTTTCTCAGGACAGCTCAGGTGGGGAAGCAGGGCCATGGGCCACCGAGGGGAGGATGGGAAGACATGGCCAGGGCCCAGGGGCTCTGAGGACTTGTCAGCTTGACCCACTACAAAGAGGTAGAGAAAGTTTGAAATCATTGTTGCAAAGGCTGGGGAAGGTGAGCGTCCTGGGAAAACCTAGCAGGACTCGGGGGCTTCGTGGGAGCCCCAGCTGACGTCTCGAATCTCACATTAATGATGACTTCTCCTGAGGCCTGCCTGGGTGACCTCCTCCCACAAACGAGCAGCACAAGCACAGAGAAGGCAGTCTTGGTACTGAGCAGAGACCGGGGGCCCGGTGGCAGCGAGGACAAAGGGCAGAGGCACAAATTAGTTTAGGGACAATGGCTCCCAAGGTGTGTTGAGGTCAGAATCAGTGGGAGAGCTTTAAAAAAACACAGTATCCAGGCTGAACCCCAAACCAATTAAATCAGAATCCGGAGTAGGGCTTGGGCTTCCGTGTTGTTAAAGCTCTCAAAAGGATTCCAGTGCACAGCAGACTTGGCAACCAGTGGTTTGGGGGCATTGGGGAGAGATTGGAAATCCAAGCTGAATCGGTTCCAGCTCCTTCCTGAGATCCAGTAGCGTCTGTGCCCTTTGATTCTGTAAATTATCTCTGTATCTTTGTAATAAATTCCTTCTTTTGGGCTGAAATTAATACTTGCAAGCAATAGTCTTTTTTTAAAAAAAAAAAGATTTACTTATTTATTTCAGAAATAGAGCAAGCATGGTGGATGGGGACTGGGGGTGGGGGGCAGAAGGAGAGGGACAAGCAGACTCCATGCTGAGCACAGAGCCTGATGCGGGGACTCCATCCCACAACCTTGAGATCATGACCTGAGCAAAACCGATGGACACTTAACCAACTGGGCCACCCAGGCGCCCCGCTATCAACAGTCATAAACACTGTGGTACCATCTCTCTATAAAGTGACAACTAATGCCTCCGGGTGTCCCTGGCATGGCCCTTGACAATAAGAACTACATACAGTGAAGTCATCATTCCTATGGCGACCTGAAGCCTGAAGGAATGGTGTTTGATTTTGCATTTCACCCTACAGGAAGCTGAGGATGGTCTGCCATAAGAACGCCAGGTCTGGAGCTTCTGGATCATTCCAAATTGCTCACCCTTTCCAAATGGACTCTTAGGGAATCTTTGTTGCCCTGAATCAAAACTGAGGGCTCTTTTCACCCAAGAGCATGGGGTCATCCATCAGAGATGCTAGACAGATAAACCCATCTCCTGCACACTTCCTTCTAGTGACTTGCTGGAGCATTTTCAGGTAGAAAATGCATACTCTTTGTGCATTTCCTTCTGATTATAGTTTGTTTTGTTTTGTTTTGTTTTGTTTTTTGTTAAGGGTTTTATTTCTCTATTTGAGATAGATTGAGAGTGTGTGTGAGCATGACTGGGAAGAGAGGCAGAGAGGCAGAGGGAGAAGCAGGCTCCTCACTGAGCAGGGAGCCTGACGTGGGGCTGGATCCCAGGATCCTAGGATCACGATCTGAGCTGAAGGCGGTTGCTTAACCGACAGAGCCACTGAGGCACCCCCGTATTTTTGGGTTTTAAGTTATAAAAGCATGTAAGGTATGACCAAGGAACTCCATTTCAGATTAGGAAAGGAAGTACCACAAAATAGTGGTAATTTGTAGAAGTACCTTGAGGTTCTCCTGTCCTGGGGGGCTCCCCTCTGACAACCAGGGCCCTGTGGCAACAAGGCTGCTCTCTTCAGGGAAGAGGGTGGACTAGGGGGAAGGCAAGGACAACAGGGGAAGGAGAATGCTGGACAAAGGAGGGAAAACCGCCTTCCAGAGTGGAGAAGGTCAAGGGCGTGTCTTCCGTCACCTCTCCCCAGGATGCTGACGGTGACCCCAGGACGCTGGTGGTGACCCCTAGATGCACACACCCTGTTCCCAGGGACAGTGCAGCTGCAGAGCCTCAGACTCAGCCTCCCCAGCCAGCTTCAGCTGGAGTCACACTTCTGGGGACACCAACTTTGATATTTCTGAGACTGAAGGTCTCCCAGGACACTGGACTTTCAGTGCTAAAGCCAGGGCAATTTGGTCACCCTCCCTCGGACCCAACAGCTCCTCACAAACTGGTTTACCACAACGGAGGGCTGGGCGGGGCCTAGGTCCTATGCTCACACTCCATGCCCTCCTTCACCCCATGGCACACACATCCACACGCATGTATATCACACCCCATGCACACACCACACACGCGCACCACACATCCCATACACATACACATCACACACAGCACACAGCACACATGCACACCATACACATACTCCCTCATATGCACACCGTATACACACACAGACCATACACATTCCACATACACACCACACACCATACCATGCACACTGGATGTATACCATACACACACATATACCACACATGCCACCTTTCCCAACTTGAACTTCATAAAGTTCAGGCAGCTCAGGTGATGCTGAGAAGACTGTAGTCGCCTCTGCTGGGGAGGCCATCGCTGGGTGCCCCCTTCAGCCCCACAGCCCCACTCCTGCTCTGCAATCTTGGTTTTATTTTATTTATTTTTTAAAAGATTTTATTTATTTATTCATGACAGACACAGAGAGAGAGAGAGAGAGAGAGATTGAGGCAGAGACACACAGGCAGAGGGAGAAGCAGGCCCCATGCAGGGAGCCTGACATGGGACTCGATCCAGGGTCCCCAGGATCACACCCTGGGTTGAAGGTGGTGCTAAACCGCTGAGCCCCCCGGGCTGCCTGGTCTTGGTTTTAGAGCCAGCAGGAATCTGCGGTCGTTTTCTGAGATGTGCAGACCTGATTTCCAAGATGGTAGCAGCAGAGACAAGCCAAGACTTGGTCCTCCTGTCTCTTCTTCATCAAACAGTCAGCTGTTAGTTTAGAGCATACTCAGAGGGGGATCTAAATCCACAGCCCTGTGTCAACACACAGGCAGGCCTCTTCAAGGAGAGCCTGTTACGGGTCCAATTGTGTTCCACAGAGATGCTGAAGTCTTGACACCCCCCACCCCATGCGTGACTGTGGCCTTATTTGGAAATAGGGTCTTTGCAGATGATCAAGTTAAGATGAGGTCAAGGATGGGCCCTGATCCATTACATCTGGTGTCCTTATGACAAGGGGAAGTTTGGATGCAGAGACAGACGGGCCCAGAGGGAAGACACTGAGAAACGATGAGCGGCCGCATATGAGCCAAGGAATAGCTGAGGCCCCCAGAAGCTGCAAGAGAGGCCTGGATCCGGCTTCGGATGTCCCGCCCCGGCTCAGAGGCCTGTTCTCATCTGGCAAATGACACTCCTCTACTGCAAGAGCTGAGTCATTGCTGCAGCTGACTGATGACTGACCCCAGAGAACAATCGGCTGTTACGACGTGCTCTGCTCTCCAGGAAAAGAAGATCTTTATCGTTTCCTCCCGATTCAGAGCAAGATGTAGCTTGCTTTAAAGAAAAAAAGAACGAAACAACTCTGCTGCATGGGCCAAAGTTCAGCTTACCCGAAGGCACATGTAAAAATAACTAAGCTTCGATGAGCCACCAGTAAGAGTTCGGACAAGCATACGCACGTCTGCTGTCTAAACCACGGGTGCCATACGTGGGCCAGTGGTCAATTCAAGGCCTTTGGGATGTCCCTGAAGCACAGACTTGTACAATCTGGAAACAGCGAATGATAAATGAAACAAAACACCACGAGATGGGCCTGCGGATACTATATATTAACTGATCTTTCCTTCGTGGCTTAAATCCCACTTGGTGATGGTGCCTGGTGTATAACCCCTTCTTCTCTAATCCTGTTGCTGGCTTCAGTTTGCTGGTGTTTTGTCTTGTCTGAGAACTGTTCTGTCCACAAGAGATACTGGTCTGTGGGGTTCTTATTGATGTCTTTGGCTTGGTGTCAGGGAAACAGTGTCTCTTCAAATTCATCAGTACATACACTTATCTCATGGCATTCTCTTATAGTCCTTCATTTTCCTGCAAGTTGGATAGCCATGTTCCCTCTTTTATTCCTGATTTCAGTAACTTGCATCTTCTTCCTTTTTTTCTTGCTTGGTCTAGCTAAGCTAAAGGCTTGTCAAAACAGCCTATCTTTTCATAGAACCAACTTTTAGGGATGCTTGGGTGGCTCAGTTGAACTTCTGCCTTTGACTCAGGTCATGATTCCAGGTTCCTGGGATTGAATCCTGTATTGGGCTCCCCTTGGGGAGCCTGCTTCTCCCTCTATGTCTCTGTCTCTCTGTGTCGCTCATGAATAAATAAAATCTTTAAAAAAAAAAAAAAAGAACCAACTTTTAGTTTTATTCATTTCCCTATTGCTTCCATATTTTTCTTTAATTAATCTTTACCATAATCTTTATTGTTTTCCTTCTGCTTGCTTTGCTTTTTTAGTTTTCTTTTTTCTTCCCCAATGTTTTAAGGTGGAAGGTTAACTATTGATTTGAGCTCTTTCTTCTTATTTAATGGGGGCATTTACAGCTATAAATTTCCCTCTGAGCACTGCTTTAGATCCATCCCAGGTGTTCTGATATATGGTGTTTTTATTTCATTCATCTCAAAATCCTAATTTCTTTTATGATTCATCTTTCACCAATTGATTATTTCGGAGCATGTTGCTTAATTTCCACATGTTGGGGGATTTCCCAAATTTCTTCCTGTAATTGATGTCTGATTTCACTCCATGGTAGTTAGAGAACTTCCTTTTATTTCAGTCCTTTTAAATTTATTACATCCTGTCTCACAGATGAGTATATGATCTATCCTGGAGAACGCGCTCCATGTACACCTGAGAAGAATTCCTATTCTGCTGTTCTTGGGCACAGTAGTCTATGGATTTATACTAGGTCTAGTTGGTTAATATTGTTGTTCAAGCCTTCTATTTCTTTGTCAAACTCCTAGCTAGTTTTTCCATCCATCATTGAAAGCAGGTATTGAATACTCCAACTATTATTTTTTAATCTTCCACTTCTTCCTTCAACTGTTAGCTTTTGCTTCATGTATTTTGGGTTCTATTGTTTGTTGCATATAAGTTTACAGTTGTTAATCTTCCTAATGGATTGATCCTTTTATCATTATAGAATATTCCTCTTTATCTCTAGTAACATGTTTTGTTTTAAAAGCTATTTTACCTGATAGCGGTTTAGTCACACCAGCTTTTCTAAGTTTGCTGTTTGCATGACATATATTTTTCTATCCTTTTACTTTCAACTTGTATCTTAGAATCTAAAATGTATTTTCTGTAGATGGGATATGATGGGATCTTGCTTATTATCTTATCTGACAACCTCTGCCTCTTGATGGATTTTGTTTCGTCATTGATACAGCTGGAGTCATGCCTACCATCTTACTTTTTATCGTCTATATGTCTCATGTCCATATATGTCTATATGTCTCATGTTCCTCTAGTCCTCCTTTACTGTTTTCTTTTGCATTAAATGAATATTTTCTATTGTAAATTTTAATATCTTTAAAATTTTTCCACTATATACTATTAGTCATTTTCCTGGGGGTTGCTCCAGAGCAAGCAATTCCCAATTTTACTGGAACTCACATGAAACTCTTCAGTTCATAGCTTCGACCTATTAAAAACTGGGACAAAACATGCCTGCCTGTAATTTAGTGAAATCTCTCCTGTTCTCATTCATTCATTCATGCTTTTCATGTAGTGCATGTTAGGTGAGCACCTATTGCGTGATATACTTTGTAACAGGTGCTCATAACATAGAGACAGGTAAGACATGACTTTACCATAAAGAAGAGGGCTAGGGGGCCCTTGGGGCAGAACAGAATCAAAGAGGGGATTTATATGTACAGATGATGTTGCTCAGCAGCAGGAGGAGGGAGTCTCGAGGTCAGAGGACTCTGAAGAGCAGCAACAGTTTGGGGTCTTTTATAGCCACAGGGTTTGCAAATCTATGGCTAGCAGACGTTGAGTGCTATTTCACAGGTATACAAAACAGACAGACTCCAAACGGCTAAAAATATGCATATTGGGGCTATTTGTAAAGCAACTGGGTTTACCATTATGTATATGCAAAAATATGCATATTGGGTATATATGCATACACAAAATATGCATATTGAGGCTATATGTAAAGCAACTAGAAATTTGAGTTAGGCACCAATAGGAGTGAGTTTAGGCACCTGCTATGAAATAAGTGAAGAAACAAACAATGTGAGAGCCAACATACAGGGGCCATCCTTAATTCATTTATATGACAATATGGTAGGGGGAAGAAGGCAGACCAACATATGTTGAAGAAGACAGTGTGGTTGTGTTTTGTTGCTGCTGTTGTTGTTTTTAAGATTTTACTTATTTAATTTTGAGAGACACACAGAGAGAGGAAGAGACACAGGCAGAGAGAAGCAGGCTCCCTCTGGGGAGCCCAATGTGGGACTCGATCCCGGGACCCTGGGATCATGCCCTGAGCCTAAGGCAGACACTCAACCACTGAGCCACCCAAGTGTTCCAAAGACAGTGCGGTTGTACCCAAGGAGGCTGGGCTGAAGGAAATTTGGTCCAAGAGCCGTAAGCATTTAAGAAGGTGTCAGAGTTGAGAGCTGAGACATGACCAGAGAGGATAACTGATGGAACAAGGTCCCAGAGCAAGGGAAGGGAAAGCAGTCAGGAGTCGTGGGGGGGAGGGGTGCTGCCCTGGGAGGGCTGCACGAAGGCCTGGGTAGGTCTGAGGGCAGCTGACCTGTCCTGGTGCCCACCCCTGACCCCTCATCCATGTGTTTGTCTTGTCGAGTCCTTGGACCAGGGCCCTTCTGGGGCCTGCATCTAGTCCCAAACAGAAAACCAGCCTTTCTCATGGAACCAGTTTTGTACATGACTCTAAGTTCTCAAGCATGCAAGTTTAATGAAATTATTTTTCTACCTTTGAAGTGATGAAAATAAAGAAGCTAGTTCTAAAACTACAGTTTCGGGCAGCCCCAGTGACGCAGCGGTTTAGCGCCACCTGCAACCTGGGGTGTGATCCTGGAGACCTGGGATCGAGTCCCGCGTCGGGCTCCCTGCATGGAGCCTGCTTCTCCCTTTGCCTGTGTCTCTGCCTCTCTCTCTCTCTCTGAATAAATAAATTAAAAATCTTTAAAAAATTAAAAAATAAAAAATAAATAAAACTACAGTCTCATCAGAGATACTTACCATTTCCTCCCACCAACAAAGATACAAAAGACAGAGATCAGTATGCTAATTACAATGAGTTGTCACCAATAACTTGAAAACAAGGAGAAATGTTAGCCGGCTGAAACATTAACATTAAAATCAGTGCAGATGGGTTATTAACATTAAAGCCAGTACATATAAGCAGGTTTGCCTTAAATGGAAAAAATGGGGGTGCCTGAGTGGTTCAGTCAATTAAGCATCTTCCTTTGGCTGAGGTCGTGATTCTGGGGTCCTGGGATCGAGTTCTGCATCCGGCTCCCTGCTCCGTGGGGAGACTGCTTCTCCCTCTGTCTCTACCTCTCTCCCCCTCTCTCTCTCTCTTTATATCTCTCATGAATAAATAAAATGTTTTTTTTTTTAATGGAAAAATTGGTTCCTAGACCTTGAAATTGCCTTTAACCTGAAGAGATGCATTAACCTAAAAAGGGAGGTTGGTCAGCCTACAAAGGTGGAAAAAGCCAAGGTGATTGGAGCAGAGCAGAGCCACCGAGCTCTGTGTAGGGGAGGAGCCTTAACTGGTGATATCCAGTATTCCTGCCCTGATGGCAAGCCCGTTCTGTTGAGATGGATGCACCAGGCTCTGTCAGCTTAATGCTCTTAAACATTCCACTCACCCCTCTTGGGTTCTCCATCCTGGCTGAGATCCAGCCCAGGCCAATTAAATCAGAGTTCTCCAGGGTAGGGCCTGGGCATTTGTCTTTTTAAAAGCTCTCCCAAGTGATTCTGATGTGCAGCTAGTATTGAGAATCCCTTGATCTAACTAATTCCCTGGGCTGTGATGCCATGCCCACCGTTATCTGTGTTCTCATGGATCTGCATCAGCCAATTACATAAACTGGCATTCTGATTCTGTACATTAGTCTAGGGCTTAGTTAATGAAATAACATGAGAAACAAAGTATGGGTCAGCAAAATGGCCAATCACAAATTCGCCAAGAGCGGAGCAATAAAGGACCATATCTCTTGTCCTTCACTTTTCTTTAGCTCCTTACAGTTTATTTCATGGGCAGGGTTGACTGCATGCTTGGCTTCCATTCCCCACGTCTGCTTCCTAACAGAACTCCAACTGGGCTCCACACTCTACCTCTCCTCCCTTGAGGACATAGGCCTTGGAGAAATTGGCTCCACTCTCAGCTCCTGGGGTGCTCTGATTTGTCTGTCTATTTCCATCCTAGGAGTTCAAGAAAAGGAGCTCAATGCCATCAGTGAGACAAAGGAATTGGTTTTCTTTTAAACTTTCTACTGAAGCGTGGTACACATATGGAAAAGGTGATGAAACTATACACGTTAGTTTGATAGAGGTTCACAAACTGCATATACCTGTGTAACCAGCACCCAGATCAAGAAGCAAAATATGACCAGCAGCCAGAAAAACCTTTTCTGCCCTCTTCCACTCACTGTTCCTTCAAGGATAACCACTAACCGGACTTCCAACAGAATAGGGTCATTCTGCTTGTTATATACTTTTTTTTATGTAAGTAGAATCAAATAGTATATACTGTGTCTGGCTTCTTTTGCTCACATTATGTGTGTGTGAGACTCATTTTTATTGTGTATAGTTGTAAGTTGCTTACTTTCATTGCTGTATATTTGATGGTGGAATAAGCCAAATTTATCCATTCTACTGTTGATGAGTATTTGGCTGGTTTCCAATTTAGGAGTTTTACAAATTATGCTGCTATAAACATTTCAGTCCTTGTCTGTTGAGGACACGGAGATGCATTTCTGTAGGGTAAATACCTAAGAAGGATTACTGGGTCAAAGGGAATATATAGGTTCAACTTTGAGAGATACAGTCAAATGGTCTTCCATTTGGACCCAGATGGGACTGGACCAATTTACCCTCCCATCTGCAGTATATGAAAGTTCCATGTCATTTATCAACACATGTCTGTCTTCTTCTTGTTACCATTTTGGGTGGGGATAGAGATGAGATTCAGGGAGTTTTGCTGTAGTCTTCAAATTATCCCTTTAGAGGAAGCCAGCCCATTCTCCCCATGAATGTGAATGAGAAGCAATAGCCAAAATGATTATTAGGTCAATTGGGGCCAATTGCCACCAAGTTAAAAAGAAAGGACTTGATGACATCATTGAGGTGCTGGGTCACCAAACAACTCAATCCGTTACCTCTCAGCTGCTTTGGTTATTCTGTGGTCTGTACTGGAAAGCATCTTCAGTGTTTTTTCAAAAGCACTTGAGTCTATCACATCCTTGCTTTATTTTTCTGATGTGGAAACTGATCATCAGTGAAATATAATGATTACCCCAAGGCCACAGAGTTGGCAAAGGGTAGAGCTGAGACTTAGAGCCAGGATTTCAGACCCAGCCTATTGCTCTTCCACCTACTGCCCCTTCCTAGCAGGAAGTACCACTGTCATCTCTCAGTTTGTGCAAGTGACTGTGAGTCTTTTGATCACATAGCTGCCATTTGCCAATGATGCCAAATTACACAGCCAATATGCCAATAGCCATGCCAGCTAATGGAGGGACCAACCACATTTTGCAAATGGGCATTAGCAGCTGCACCTCCTCCGAGGAAACTGTCAGCCACATGAGGCAAGGCCCTGGTCCTCCAGGGGAAAAAGCACTGGTGCCTTTTAGTCATAAATCACTAATGAGGACACGAAGACAGTGAGAAAAGCAGGAGCAAAAATTATAGTAGCAAGTTCATCTTCCAGCTAAGCAGGTACAAGAGCTGTAACTATCAGCTTCCCAGCTTGGAAACCCAAGAATATTTCACCTAGTTTTGTAAACGTGCAAACCACTGATATAAAAATTCAATGGAGCAATGGAAAATAGTTCAATGACCTAAAACATCTCCTCACTATAAACTAGTTTTTGTGATTCAGCCCAACCACTCTGTCAACACACAATATTATAAGGCATTCTGCAGCTGACTTGTTCTCGTGGTGGGGGGTTGAGTGGTGGGTGGTGGTGGGGGTGCCAGAATTCATCACTTTCCCCTTCCAAAAATGTTAAGTTCATGGTCTTCAAGATCCAAATCAACTAGCAGAGTAGCTCCTAGAGCATCGGTTCAGATGTTTGCTGGGAAAGGAGACTGGATTATACATTAAAAATAAGATTTAAAACTATCTGTGTTTTGTTTGTTTTTACCATGCTGTCAGGTAGTATAGGCAGCCAAACTACTCATGGGTTCATAGTGGAATTCTAATGAAATTCATACTTCTTAGTCTAGCATTCAAGGCTCTATATGACCTGGCCTGCCCTTTTCTCTGACCATGTTGGTCTTCCGTCTATTCCTTGAACATGTAGTAGTCCCCTCTTATCCATGGGTTTGCCTTACATGGCCACTTCAGTCACCTGCAGGCCAGAAGCAGATACTCCTCCTTCTGAAATATGGTCAGCAGGTCAATAATAGCCTAATGCTACATCACAATGCCTATGTCGTTCCCCTCACTTCATCTCACCACACAGGCATTTTATTGTCTCACATTATCACAAGAAGAAGGGTGAGGACAGGGTTGCCTGGGTGGCTCAGTCAAAGTATCTGACTCTTGGTTTCAGCTCAGGTCATGATCTCATGGGTCACGAGAGCGAGTCCTACAGTGTCAGCCTCCATGCTCAGCAGGGAGTCTGCTTGAAGATTTTCTCCCTCTGCCCCTGCCCCCACTTGCGCACATTCTCTCTCTCTCAAATAAATAAATATATCTTTTTTTTAAAAGAAGAGTTCAGTAGAGTAAGATATTTTGAGAGAGACCACATTCACACAATCTTGATTATATTATTATAATTGTTATATTTTATTATTAGTTGTTAATCTCTTACTGTGATTAATTTATAAATTAAACTTTGTCATATGGACATGGTATGGATAGGAAAAATCATAGTATACCTAAGATTCAATATTATCTGTGGTTTCAGGCATCCACTGGGGGTCTTAGAACATAACCCTTGCAATGAAGGGGGACTACAGTACCATGTTTTTATGGCCTCGGGGCCTTTGCACTTACTTCCTCTTCTAGAACTTTCTTCCCTAGGTCACTGTCTAGTGAGCGAGTCATTTTTCATTCTTAGTCAAATGTCAACTTCTCCAAGAGCCTTCTTCCACCACTTTCTCTGAAGTAGCACCCCTATCAGTCTTTATCACGGCACCTGGTTTATGAGCTTCCTAGCACTCATTGTGACATGTAATCACTTGTTTATTACCTATAAGCTCCATGACAACAAGAGCCCTGTATCTCCTGCATTCCAACACTTGGAATGGCAGCAGTACCTCCAACATAGGAGGTACTCAATGACTATTGGTTGGATAAATGAGTGAATGAATAAAGGATGATCCAGTTGTGAATTAACCAGTGCTGTGGCTTTGTTCTCTTTGCTACCTAAATTAAGACCATTTAGCTATCCAAGGGATCCTTTGCCAAATAAATGTTCCCAAGACAATAAAATACAGAGAAAAAAAGAGTGGGGAGAAATCAATGGGAAAGGAGACTGGATTATACATTAGAAATAAGATTTAAAACTATCTGTGTTTTGTTTGTTTGTTTTTACCATGCTGTCAGGTGTCCTGGGGGGCTACATGAGGCAGATTGAGCTCATCCATAGCCACACCATAGGATCTTGGAATGACGTATTTTTTAAATGGGCTTTTCCATTTTTTGTGAACAATATATTGGTCAGTCCCTGAGAAGCCACTGGACTTTTGAAAAGATCCAATAAGTGTGATTCACGTTTTTCTGACGTGTATTAGAATATATGACTACTAGGGTACACTGTACAAAAACGAGTATCACCACTTCAGAGATAGCTGTGCAATCACTGCCCATCCTGAAGCAGAGTGAGAACATCATGACTAGAATTCTCACCTTCCACAAACCTTCCGGTTCAAGCTCCCCATTTCACAGATGAGGAAGCTTGCAAAGTAGAGTTAGTAGCTAACTTTCTCAGGGTCACGAGCTACTGAGGAGCAAGACCAACCTCAGCCCCAGACTCCACACTCCAGATAGGGTCCTTTCAGGACACAACACATCAGCTAAGCCCAACCACGACCAGAGGAGCCGGGCTCCCAACAGAACAGCCAAGACCAGTAGGGGCGGGTGCCCTGCTGCAAGAGCCTGCGCCCCCCGCCCCCCCCCCCCCCAGCTCTCACCTTGGCCACACCGGAGAGGGTGCCAGAGATGAACACAGACAAGCCCAGACCAACAAGCCCTTGGGGTGCGTGCGGAAACATGACCTCCCACAGCATCTTCACCGAGGTGCGGCGCAGCCCCGAGGCCATCAGCCCCCAACGCTCAGGAGCACCCCAGCCTCAGAGATTTTTCACCCAAAGCCAAGGCCTGAGTACCTCAAAAGAGAGGCCAAGGCCCTCCCTGCCTGACGCTGGAGGAGGAGTGATCCTCTCCCCAAACCAGGACTCTACGCCTGAACACGACCGTGGGGGTGGGGGCGGGGGAGTGACTGGAAAGGAGGAAGAGAGGGAGGAGCAAAGCAGCGCCTAACGCCCGTGGGTCCCCAGCCCCGGCTTTGAGCATCTCGGCTCAGGGTTCCAGAGAATGAAAACAGCTCTTCAGCCCAGCTCCCCGACTGGAACCCGCAACCTGCCCGCCCTCCCCGCCCCCCCCACCCTGGGCTCGACACCCGCCGCGGGGAGGGGGCGGCCCAGGGGCGGGGCCCGGCCAGGCCCGGAGCGCGCCCAGGTCCCGGGGTGGGGGGGGGAGCCCGAGGCCCCGGGTGTGGCCCCCTCCCCGCGGCCCGGCCCGCCGGCGCCCGCCCGCGCCTACCTGTAGTAGCGGTCATCTCTGAACGGCGTGAGGTCCTCTCTGAGCTCGCGGTACGCCTCCTGGAGCCGCTTGCACAGGTGCTTGAGCTCGCTGCAGAGCGGGGGCTCGAAGGCCGGGTACTCCGCGTCCATGCCCGCGCCGCGCCCGCGCTCCCGCCGCTCCGCCCTCGGTACTGCTCCCCTCGCCCCTCTCTCCCCAGCTCCCGAGACCGGGGCCCCCAGCGCACTGGGCGGGACCGAGGAGGAGGAGGAGCAGGTGGCGGGGGAAGTGGGGAGGGGGCGCGGAGGAAGGTGGGGCGGGCGCGCTCAGGGCGCCGCGGCGAGACGCGGGGAGCCGGGCCTGCGGGGGTGCGGACGGGGCCCGCCCCCGAGCCGCGGGGCCTAGGGAGGGGGCCGTGCCGCGCCCATCGGCCGCCGCCCAAGAAGGAGCCGGGAGGGGGCGGGGGGCACCCAGCGCAAGGTCATCTGCCGCCCGGACAAAAATATGAAGGGCCGTCCTCGCTACTGCTCGTTTTGGGAAAAGGAAGCAACTGGAGATGACAGGAAAAGAGAATAATGGGGCTCGGAGGAGGACTGAACTGGCCCAAGGCCGGAGCCGGCTCCCACGTTCAGCACCATGGACAGCCCCAGCCCCCCTTCCACCTTGGGTTCCACTTGGCCTAACGCAAAAACATTTAAAACTAAGCCAATCATGGTTATGTCATACGAAACGTTTTTAACGATAAAAGAATGTGTCCAAATGGTCCAAATGAGAGAACTCTTCCCACACATTCTGTAACCACTGTGGGGGAGGAGGGGAGGGTGGATGGGCAAGGGAGTTTCTCATCCTCTACAAGCTCAACACTTGAGTATGAAATTAAAACTCACAAATCAACACGTCTTCCATGGGACTATCTATCTAAAGATGGTGATGGTGTCATCTCTTGTGGATTTTTACAATAATAAATGAGGAAACAATTGTTCCTCATGAGATCAGTGTGTTTCCACCTGAATGCAGGACGGGTTTGCCTGCGGGGTCGATCTTGCATGCATTGGAGAAATATTTTACAAAGGTACATTTGGGGGGGCCTCGCTTACACTATTAAGTATAAATTATAGAAAATGGTCTCAGGAATCTGTATTTTTCAAAGCACCCCAGGTGAATCTAATCATCACTCACGTTTACATATTCCCAGAATTCCCATGCTATACTCTAATTTCACCTACTCTTCCTTGCACCTTTTTATCCTCATTTTTATTTATTTTTAAAAATTTATTTATTTATTTATTCATGAGAGAGAGAGAGAGAGAGGCAGAGACACAGGCAGAGGGAGAAGCAGGCTCCCTGCAGGGAGCCCAATGTGGGACTTGATCTGGGCTGAAGGCGGTGCTAAACCACTGAGCCACCTGGGCTGCCCAGCAAGGTCTTTTTTATTACTTAGTTGTCTATGTACTAATCATTAATTCAACTTCAGATCCCCCAAAATCGCCTAACTCCCCTCTTGAGATATTCAGGCACATGGCGCATTCATTCCATCAGTTTCATCTTTGTGAAATCTCTCCTTGGCCTTCTGACCAGCTCTGGACTGGCTGCCCTATGCCCGGTACATGGCTCCTATCTAAGCAATCACTGCACCACCATCCTGGGGATCCTCTTCCCACATCTGTTTGGATCCAATGTCTTTCTCTTTATTGATGGTGCATGTCTTGGAGGTCCTTGGAAGGCCCATTGACATCACTTCCTCTGCATCCTATAGGTCAAAGCAGTAGAGGTTCAGCCCAGATTCAGTGGGGTTAAAATGCCCATTCATCCTTACAGCAGCAGCATTATGCCCAAAGGAGAGGAGGGGACTTGTTCGGGGCTCTCTTTGAAGATTGTCTTTTATTTCCTGCTGCCCTGCCCATGTTTATGGCCAATGGGTCCCAGTCCAGATACCCTCTATTTTATAGTCCTAGGGAATCAACTTCTAGTTTCCTGTCAGTGTTAGAGAATGAAAATTTAGTTGCACAGAGCAGAAAAATGGGGAGATTTGGCTGCTTCTCAGACTTGTGATCTATCCTTCTGTTTTTGTTTTTTCTTTAAATTATGGTACAACATACATAAAACGTGCAACTTGAAGTGTATAGGTTACCCAATTTTTATGTATGCATTCATCCATGTAACCACCACCAACATGAAGATATAGGATACCTCAGAAGGCTCCATCTGTCCTTTTACAGCCACCTCTCTCCCAGCGGTAACTGCTGTTCTGGCTTCTATCACTATTCTGCTTGG
Organism: Canis lupus dingo; assembly: GCF_003254725.2. Classification (NCBI taxonomy): domain Eukaryota; kingdom Metazoa; phylum Chordata; class Mammalia; order Carnivora; family Canidae; genus Canis; species Canis lupus. The sequence goes on along the minus strand of NC_064243.1, from coordinate 47,978,226 downwards.
TTTTTTTTTAAATATTATATGGATAGAATCATACAGTTTACATTCTTCTGTGTTTGGCTTTGTTTGCTGAATATTATGTCTGTGAAATTTCTTGTGTTGTTTCCTATAGCAGTAGTTTTTTGGTCTTGTTTTTGTTTTTGTTGCTATGCAGCATGTCAGTGTTTGGATATAGAACAATTTATTGATTCTACTGCTGCCAGTTTTTAGTTATTATGAATATGAACATTCTTGTACATGTTTTTTGGGGGAGTATATGCACTATTTTACTTGGGTTTATACTTAGTAATGGAATCACTGGGTGATAGATTAGGTATAGAGTTGGCTTTAGTATATATGGCCATACTGTTTTCCAAAATGGTTGTGCCATTTTATGTTTCTACCAGCAATGTTCAAGAGTTCCAGTTGCTCATGTCCTTGCTAATCTTCATTTCATCTGTCTTTTCCTTATGGTCTGTGGTGGTCCATCCTCCTGATTTTTGCCCCATCTTTTCATTCACTTCCAAAGATGCTTGTGCTGCTGGTTCCTGAAGCATTTGAGACATCTATGGTGTGGGTTGGGCTTTCCTCACTGCCATTGAAGGATCTAGGTTTTGATATCTATTCCTTTTTTCCTTATGATTTGCAAAATTTTGTTGCTATTATTTCCTCTTCCATTCTCCTTGTCTTTATGGGCTTATGAGTTTTTTTTAATCTCCCCCCCCCTTTTTTACTGACTTTTCTGGGGTTTTCATGAGGTTTCAATAAAAGTAATATGTGTTCAATGCCCCACCTTCATTTTGGCCATGTCTTATTAACAATATTATTCTGGTGTTCACCTCAGATAGGCACTTAAAAAGTGTTTGTTGAATGCCATCAAGTTATTCCTTCTACTTTTTCAACTCATCAAAAGGATCATTATCTTGTGATGCTGTTACATAACAGAGGGAAAAAAAAGCATGTTCGTTCAGTTGTGGCAAAGAGCAGAGGCTCAAATTAGACAAGTGACACTTTCTTAGCAATATGAACTTGTGTTGAATACTTAATATCTCTAAATTTTGATCCCTTTCATGCATAAAACAAGGATGATAATAGCGGCTGCCTGGAATTTGTGGGAAGGATTATGTAGAGCACTTAATACAGCAACTGATCTATAGTAAGTGCTCATTAATGGTTAACTCCTTCAGGGGTATTTACATATTTCCTCTCCCATCACCGCTGATATCCATGCTTTCTCTCTCTCTCTCTTTTTTTAAATTTATTTGTTAATTCAAAAGAGAGAGAGTGCACAAACAGGAAAGGCAGAGGCGGGATCAATGAGAATCTCAAGCAGACTCCAATGCTGAGTGCGGAGGAGCCAGGCAATGATGCAGGGTTCAATCTAAGAACCCTGAGATCATGACCTGAGCTGAAACCAATAGTTGGATGCTTTATCCACTGAGCCACCCAGGTGCCACTCCCAACCCCCACTTTCTCATTTTAAAAATGTATAGAGCATAGAGAAGCTTAGGCAAGAGAATGATATATATTACTGAGAAATAATCACTGTTAACATTTTTTAAAACAGATTTTATGTCTTTGAGAGAGAGAGAATAAGAGCATGAGCAGGTGGGGAGGGAGAAGCAGGGAAGAGGGTGAAGCTGATTCCCAGCTGAGCAGGGAGCTTGACAAGGGTTCAATCCCAGGACCCTGAGATCATGACCTGAAGTGAAGGCATACACTTAACTGAGTGAGCCACCCTGGTGCCCCTATTGTTGACATTTTGAAATGTCCAGGACGTGGATTGGATCAGAATTGGTCAATTCTATTCAAATAATCCATTAATCCCACTCCTATCCAATCTCCCTTTAATTTATGCAGATGTCACCAACTCTCACTTGCCCCTCTGCTTATTCAACTTCTTACTTAGGAATAAGAACACTGGATGACGGGCACTGAGGGGGCACTTGACAGGATGAACACTGGGTGTTATGCTATATGTTGGCAAATCGAACTCCAATAAAAAATATACAAAAAAAAACACCCGATATTTCTCCAAAGAGGACATACGGATGGCCAACAGACACATGAAAAGATGCTCAACATCACTCATCATCAGGGAAATACAAATCAAAACTACAGTGAGGTACTATCCATTAGGATAGCTAAAATCAAAAACACAAGAAATAAGAAGTGTTGGTAAGGATGTGGAAAAAAAGGAATCTTCATGCACTAATGGTGGAAATGTAAATTGGTGCAGCCATTATGGGAAACAGTATGGAGATTCTCCCAAAAGATTAAAAATAGAAATACCATATGACCCAATAATTCCACTACTGGGTATTTACCAAAAGAAAATAAAAGCATCAATTCAAAAAGAAAAAAAAAAAGAATAAGACAGAACAAAAACTCACCTTCAAGCCAAGGCAGTGTGTGTATGAATGGCCTCACTCCTTTTGTTTCCCAGTCCTGGAGCATCTTTCCTTACAATCTAGCACATCTGCAAGATACAAATTACTTTCCAAATGCCATACCTATGGCTTTCTATTATTCCCTATAACTCTGTTTTCCCCTCATTCTTTAACATTTTACAAAATTGGAACAATATCATATAAATCATTTGGAATCCTGCTTATTCAGTAATGAATACAGTGACCCATCATTTTCCAAACTCTTCTTAAATATCATTTAAAATTTTGGAAGTGTTCTAGCTCAGGGACGTACTTAACCATTCCCCTATTCTTGGCCATTTTGTTCCTTTGGTTCTTTTGCTATTGTAAGTAATGCTGCAATGAACATCTTTATACACAAATCTTTTCATTTCAAGTTCTATCTTTTAATCAGAAATGAAATTACTGAGTCAAAAAGAATATAAATGTTAAAGAAAAAACATCTTGACCACTCAAAATTTCAAACATATAGGGAGAAGAGTTAATAAACCTATGTACTTATCAATCAGCTCCAAGATGGGAATTGGCATTTTAAAGAAGATGCTTGCTAAATCAAAATAATAAATGTCTAATGGTGAAATTTAGGGCAGCAACTATTGGTATAATCTGTGTTTGAAAGAAGGCACTCTTTTCTAGCAGAGACCTTCTGTTAATGTCTTTCAAATCACACAAAGCAGGTAACCACTTGCTCTATCTACGCTTGCCTCTTTTTCCTTGAAAATAGTGTTGGCCACAAGGCAGGTGTTCAATAAATACTGCTGATTGATTGAATAACATAACACTCCTTGAACTTTACCTAGAGATGGACATCCAGCCAGGAATAAGAGAGACTAAATGGAGTTATGCAAACAGCAGTGAAAATTAGCTAGGAGGCATAGGGAAAGTCAGATGGCGATCATTTTATTAATATCTAATTTTTAATAAAATCACAGTGAACTCAAATACACTTTAGGAAGTTGAGTCAAGATAAAGTCATGTAAGAGTATGTACAAAACCATAAGCTTTCTTTCCACTAGACAACACTCAAGCCTCATGTTCAGGATGGGAAATCAAACAGTAGGTCTCACTCACTGATGCAGGCTGACAAGTTATCATAAAACCATCAACTACAAATGTTGCCTTGAAGACTCTTAATAAGTTACCAGGCTCCTTTTATTATTTGGTTAAATCTGATGAAAATATCCACTACCCTTACAGGGTAGACCTCTAAGACTTACATCTTTGGGGTCTATTTACATGTGTCTTTTCTACTAGAATATCAACTCCTAGAAGGCTGGAACTAGTATTTACTCAATTTAAAAATTTTGTTGACAGTTTCCTTTACTGTGGAAAAGCTCTTTAGTTTGATGTATCACAAGAGTTTACTTTGCTTTTGTTTCCCTTGCCTGAGAAGACATATCCAGAAAAAAAGTTGCTAAGGCTGATGTCCAGGAGATTACTGCTTTTTTTTTTTTTTTTGAGATATATGGTTTCAGGTATTACATTTAGGTCTTTAATACATTTGAGTTTATTTTTGTGTATGGTGTAAGAAAGTGGTCCACTTTCACTCTTTTGCATGTAGCTGAGAGACTAATGGTCCCAGCACCATTTATTGAAGAGACTCTCTTTATTTCCTCATTGCATATTCTTGCCTCCTTTATCATAGATTGATTAGGCATACAAGTGTGGGTTTATTTCTGGGCTCCTTATTCTGTTTCACTGATTTCTGTGTCTATTTTTGTGCCAGTACCATACTGTTTTTATTACTAGATTTTGTAGTAGATCTTGAGATCTGGGAGTGTAATACCTCCAGCTTTGTTCTTCTTTCTCAAGATAGCTTTGGTTATTAGGGGTCTTTTGTGATTCCACATAAGTTTTAGGATTGTTTGTTCTGGTTCTGTGAAGAATATTATTGGTAGTTTTTTTTTTATTGGTAGTTTGATATGGATTACATTGAGTCTGTAGATTGCTTTGGATAGTATGGACATATTACCAATATTAATTCTTCCAGTTCATGAGCACAGAATATGTTTCCATCTGTTTGTTCCATCTTCCATTCCTTTCATTAGTGTCTTATAGTGTTCAGAGTATAGGTCTTTCACCTGCTTGGTAAAATTTATTCCCAGGTATTTTATTATTTTGATGTAATTGCAAGTGGGATTGTTTTCTCAATTTCTCTTTCTGTTACTTGATTATTTAGTCCATAAAAATGTAGATTTCTGTATAATAATTTTGTATCTGCACCTTTACTGAACTCCTTTATTAGTTCTAATAGTTTTTTGGTGGAGTCTTCAGGGTTTTCTATATATAGTATCATGTCATCTGCAAATAGTGACAGTTTTACTCCTGCCTTACCAATTTGGATGCCTATATATAAATATACATATATATATATTTGGCCTGATTGTTGTATTTAGGACTTCCAGTACTATGTTCAATAAAAGTAGTAAGAGTAGATATCCTTGTCTTGTTCCTGATCTTAGAAAGAAAGCTTTCAGTTCTTCTTGAGTATGATGCCAGCTGTATGTTTGTCATATATGGCCTTTATTATGTTGAGGTATATTCCCTCTAAACCCACTTTGTTGACAGTTTTTATCATAAACATATGTTACAAATTACAAAGTATTTGTCAAATACTTTTTCCTGCATGTATTGAGATGATCATTTACCTTTTATCATTTATTTTGTTAATGTGGCATATCACACTGATTTATTCATGAATATTGAACCATACTTGCATCCCTGGTTTAAGTCCCACTTGATATTAATTGTTAAATTAGGTTTGCTAATATTTTGTTGAGGACTTTTGCATCTATGTTCTTAAGGGATATTGGCCTGTAGTTTTCTTTTGTTGTTGTGTGTCCTTGTCTGATGTTAGTATCAGGGTCATGCTGGCCTCATAGAATAAATTTGGAAGTCATCCTTCCTTTGCTATTTTTTGGAATTGTTTGAAAAGAATAGACATTAACTCTCTTTAAATGTTTGGTAGACGGGCACCTGAGTGACTCAGTCATTTGAGCTTTGACTCTTGATTTCAGCTCAGGTCATGATCTCAGGGTCTTGGGATCTAGCCCCATGGTGGGCTCAGCACTCAGTGGGGAGTCTGCTTGAGATTTTCTTCTCCTCCCTCTGCTCCTCCTCCCCACCCCACTTCCATGTGCACCATCTCTCTCTCTCTCTCTCTCTCTCAAATAAATAAAATCTTTAAAAAATTTTTTTAATGTTTGATAGAATTCCTCTGAGAATCCATTTGGTCCTAGATTTTTGTTTGTTCAGAGTTGATTACCAATTCAATTTTGTTAATGGTAATAAGTCTTTTTCGGTTTTCTATTTATTCCTGTTTTAGTCTTAGAAGAGCGTATGTATCCAGGAATTTATCCATTTCTATTAGATTGTCCAATTATAGGCATATAGCTTTTCATAGTAGTCTCTTACAATCCTTTATATTCCTATGGTGTCAGTTGTTACTTTTCTTCTTTCATTTCTGATATAAATGCTTTCATTTTTTGAGAAGTCTGGCTAAAGGTTTACCAATGTTGTTTATCTTTTCAAAGATAAACATTTCATTTATCTTTTTTAAAAAAATATTTTATTTATTTATTCATGAGAGACACAGAGAAAGAGGCAGAGACATAGGCAGAGGGAGAGGGAGAGACAGGCTCCTCCCAGGGAGCCCTATATGGGACTTGATCCCAGGACTCCAGGACCATGCTCTGAGCCAAAGGCAGACACTCAACCACTAAGCTACCCAGGCATCCCTCATTGATCTTTTTTTTTTTTTTTTTTTTTTTTTTTTTAGTCTCTATTCCATTTATTTCTGCTCTGATCTTTATTATTTCCTTCCTTCTACTAACTTCAGTTTTTGTTTGTTCTTGATGGAGGCCTGTATCACTATAAATGTCCCTCTTAAAATTGCTTTTGCTGCGTTCCAAAAATTTTGAACATTTGTGTTTCCATTTTCACTTGTCTTCAGTTATTTTTTTAATTTCTTCTTTGATTTCTTCCTTGACTCATTGGTTGTTTAGTAGAATGAGGCTTAGCCTCAAAATGTTTATTTTTTTTACAGGGTTTTTTTTTTTTCATAATTGATTTCTGTTTTTATACCATTGTGGTCAGGAAAGATGCTTGATGTGATTGATTTCAATCTTCTTAAGTTATTGAGATTTGTTTTGAGGCCTAACATGTGATCTATCTTGGAGAATGTTCCATGTATGCTGGAAAAGAATATCTATTCTGATGGTTTGGGATAGACTACTGTTCTGTATACATCTGTTAAGTCCATCTGGTCTAATATGTCATTCAAAGCCACTGTTTTCTTATTGGTTTTCTATCTGAATGATCTATTCATTGATATAAGTGGAGTGTTAAAGCCGCCTACTATTATTCTGTTATTGTCTGCCCCAATGTTCAATTAAAAATCAAGATCATGCTAAGGAGGTTTTGAATAATATTTGAGGCCAGCAACTTTTATACATTGTCTAAGTGAAATACATTGTCCAACTAAATAAAAATTAAGTGAATAGATAGCTTGTAAATTTTCATGGTTTTGATGCATCTTTAAAATGTGTTGGTAGCAAAAAAGAAGAAATGCCACTTAAAATTAATCCTTTGCATCCCTGACTGTTTGAAATATGAAATTATAAGAGACCTCAGAGTTATACACATTTACATTTTGTACAGATTTTCCTGTAGTTACTGGCTTATTTATTGATTAGTTTTTAAAGGGCATTGTTTCTTTAGAGGACATAGGGACTTTGCAAAGAATAAATCAAAAATACTCTTCAGATAATTTTCATCTTTTGAGAGGGATTAAATAAAGGAAAGCCATCAGAAAATCTTACTAGAAGATTAGGTGGGGAGGGCAATGACTGTGGTTGGTATGAGTAATTATTGCTAAATCAAAGTCATGCAGTTCTTTCTCTGCTCTTCAAGAAAGCATGCAATGTTTCTTCTTTTTCTGGTTCTTAACTGAGATATTTCCTGGATACGCTACTAATGGTAGTTTTATTACCAACAGCTATAATAACAGGCCCATTTTATTGAGCATGTACTGTGGGCTAGACACTGTAAAAAGCACTTGATGGCATTGTCATACACAATAATCTCAACAGTTTTAAGAGCTGGTATTTTAGTCATGTTCTCCAGAGAATCAGTACCAACTGGAGCTGATAGGTAGATAGGTGATAGATGATAGATAGATAGATAGATAGATAGATAGATAGATAGATAGATGATAGATGATAGATAGACAATGAGGAATTGGCTCACATAATTATGGAGGCTGAGAAGTCCCACAATTTGCCTTCTGTAAGCTGGAGACCCAGGAAAGCTGATGGTGTGGTTCCAGTCTGTGTCCAAAGGCTTAAGCAGCATGAAAACCAATGGTATAAGTCTAAGTTTGAGGGCCAGAGAAGATAAGATGCCCAGCTCAAACAGTAAGGCAGAAAAATGGGGAAAATTCTCCCTTCTCTGACTTCTGTTCTATTCAGGCTCTGAACAGATTGGATGATGCTTACCCACACTGGGAAGGGCATTGTACTTTACTAAGCCTACTGATTCAAATGCTAATCTCATCCAGAAATAATGTTTAATTTGGGTGCCCCCATGGCCAGTCAATGTGACACAAACAATTAACCATCACAGATAGCTACTACTATCATCAGAATTTTGAAATATTTGATGCAACTCCTTTATAGGAGTTACATATATGCTCATAATTCCACCGTAAGTAATAGTAATGGTATTTGATCCCAGATCTCTGAATTCAGAAAACTCACTTTTACTCAGTATATGGTACAGCCTGGGGATGCCTGGGTGGCTCAGCAGTTGAGCGTCTGCCTTTGGCCCAGGACGTGATTCCGGGGTTTTGGGATCGAGTCCCACATCAGGCTCCCTGCGAGGAGCCTGCTTCTCCCTCTGCTTATGTCTCTGCCTCTCTCCCTGTGTCTCTCATGAATAAATGAATAAAATCTAAAAAAAATATGGTACAGCCTCTACTGAGGCACCCAATTTAAAGACCAATTGTGTTTGAAGAATGAGGTATTAAAAAATTAAAAGCTCTATTAAAAAAAAAAGGTCTGTTTCCCTGATTTCATGTAGCATCAGACAACCCATTGAAGATATTCCTTATATTTAAAGACAAGTGAACCTAAAACTTCTAGAGTCTTGTCACAGTTCTGATAGATAGTAATATTCATACATATGTATTCACAAATAGTAGTATTCATATCCTCCAGCCTGCCAGTCTCATGCCAGTGCCTCCAATTGACTGAATCTGACAGGAAGCCAGAGAACAAGGGAGCCCAGGTGATGCAGTCAATAGATGGCAGCCTTCTGGGACTCAAAAGTAGACAGCAGAGATGGGAAGAGCATGGATCTGGGGAGGGAGGCAAAGAGAGAACAGCCAGCACACTGTGCTCACAGAATTTTCCTCTGGTGTCAATAAATCTATGAAGTTTGCTGCTTGAGGATAGAAAGTTGATATGAGAGAATAAAACCCAGCCCCAAGAGTGGCTTCAGCTGAGAGGGAAGCGTGGTAGTTGACCCAGGGCAGCACTGGGAGCCAACAGGGAGAATTACTGTCCCCTTTCACAGGTTTGTGCTAGAGCATTGGACGAGGACACTTGAGGGGATAAACACTGTGTGTTATACTATATGTTGGCAAATTGAATTTAAATTTAAAAAATGTAAAAAAATAATAAAATTCAAAAAATAAAATAAAGATAAGGCTTATGATCCACTGAATATAATACTAGACCAACACTGTGGAGGATAAGGAAGTTGAGGCCCAACATGATTAAGCAGCTAATACAAGATAGCACCGTTGGATAGACCAGTTGAGACACTGTCATCTTGTGTCCTGATGCAGGTCATCTGCCTATCTTTTTCTAAAAAGATCTTGAAGCACGTCTAGTCCCATGAGACTATGGCCATCACCAGACGCTTCTGGAAACCTCACACAAAGCCACAATTTTTTTTACATTTATTTTAACATAATTTCAGCCACAAGCCATGTAAAAATGAACCATGTCTTATACCAAAATTAGTAGTGGTCCTTTGTGGTGAATGAACTACGTCAGGGAAATTTTACGTAATTGTGTTTTATAGAAGGGCTAGCTCTCTGGAATCACTGAGAGACACTGGTGGGCAAGGAGGTGATATAGGAATTGCCACCACCCATGCAGCTGTCAGGGTAGCCCCATGATTACCTTGTAGGAGAGGGCAGCATTTTGAAGTCAGTGTGTAGTGCCAAGATAAGCTTTCATAGAAAGCATATAAAGAGGAAAGAAATAGCATTGGTCTAGCTATGTTTTGGCTGGTCACTTGTAAGTAACAATTTTGAAATATCTAGAGCAGTAAAAATTTACTTCCACCAAAGTTTAATATAAGTGCCATTGACCCATCTGTCCTTACACAGCCGAGACTCAGAAATGGACTCATGGGTGTCATCAGCTGAGATGTCCACTGGCAGGATCACAAACTCTGATTTCACCACTTTTGTCAAGTGAGATTCTGGGCTCAGAGATAAGTCACATAATACACATGAAATTCCCTGGCTTTGTGGTTTGCTGATCATTTCTCATCAACCATCACCAGCCCTCTAATTCCACATCTCACATGAAATGCTCAGGTCACTCATCAGAATCCACTGCTGGCTACACAAGTAACATTGGACAATAGATAGATCTTGATCTTTCTGTTGAGCATAGGGGCAGAATGGGGGCACTTTGCTTTTATTTTAATCTTAGCAAACGTTATATACCCATTTGTCCCAGACATTAAGAGATACTGGAAGGCAAAAGTTGAGTAAGAATCAGTTCATGCCTACTAGTGTGGAACACACACGTAAAGGGATCCAAACAATGTGATGACGTCTACAGCAGAGTAAGTCCAGGGTACGTGAACTGAGAAAGACTTCACCGAGGAGGTAATGCCTGTGTTTAAAAATGAGGAATGAAGGGCGGAGTGGAAAAGGAGAGGAGGAATTCCAAGCAGGGGGACAGTACATACAGCAGAGCACATGTGAGAGTGATGTGTTAAGGAACCAGTAATAACTGAGATGGATGGATTAGAGGGCTTGCTTTGGAGTGGCAAGAGAGGAGTCTGGTCATGAAGGCAGAGGACAGACCATAGGGCACATCTAGATTATGGTACAGAGTTTGAGCATTGTCCTGAATGCAGTGGGAGTCACTTAAGGACTTTGGGTTTGAGAGTGACTGGATTAAGTGAGTTTCAGAAAGAAGGTCCCTGGGGAGCAGGAGAACAGAAAAGAGTTAAGGGGATGAGGTAGGAGACTTACAGTTGCCCAGGTAAAAAGTGATGTTGGCCAGAACCAGTGGGGGTGAAACACAGAGGATAATCACTGTCAAGACATTTAGAAGGTGGAATTCACAAGACTGGAATCTGAGTAGGAAAGGAGGAGATATCTGGGGAGATCCATTTATTTGGCTTGGGTGTGGTGGTGCAGTGCCAGTCATTGGAATGATGGTGCCCAATTTGGCTTTGGGCACCCCAGATGAGCAGAACTCATGGGCTGTACCAGAGGTGAAATTGTGTTTCTAGTCCTCTTACTTTGATCAAATGCAGGCAGTGTGGCCTGATGCTCTAGTCCCATTATCTCATCACGGTAAGGCATGATAATATACACCTTCAGTTGACTCCGTCTAAAGACAACTTGACTGTTTTTCTTATGACACATAATATGATTGAGTAGACACTGTATTGAGAGATGTATTCCTGTTGTCACTTTCAAGGTTTGGAGGGAGGTCCATTTTCTCTTGTAGGATTGACAGCATTCCTCTGCTTCTGCCCTTTGCCTTCCCTGGAGGTGGAGAGGAATCAATGCATCACCAACTAGAGATCTGTCCTTTGCTTGGTCTGGTTCTTCTCAGCTTCATTTTAGCCCCCACTTGTCACTATGGGGCATTTGTGAAACACATCCTGCTCCAGAGGCCCCTCAAGGTGCAGGCTTGCTTAGTTTGTCTATTCCTCACATGTTCCCAAACCTACAAGCAGTTGGGCAATTAATGTGATATCAAGACCCACACGGGGTGTGCGGACAGCTTGCTGCAGCCCCCAGAGCTGTTGGGAGTTGGCCTTTTGCTTTCGTCTGAGCTAAGGCTTCTCATCACTGCAGAGCGTCTGCTGTTCTCCAGCTCCTGCTGGGGATGCCTTAGTCTGCCCTTCATTAAAAAATAATTTTTCCCCCTAGATCTTTTCACTTTTTTCTCTCCTAATTATGTTACACATCTTGGCTTTTGTACCAGTGTGTTTGGTTCTTACAGCCATCACGAACTAGGTCTTTGTGGTCATCAGGTCACATTGTGTTAAGTGTTGTCTGGTTCTTCAGCTTTTTTTCTCCTAGTGCCTCCCCAACCACAGCTCAGTGCTCTTCTAGCTGTGGGGATAGCTAAATGCCACTTTCGGATAAGCCTCACAATGCCAGATGGATCACGCTTAGGCCAATAGCCTGGGGATGTTGTATGTTGAACCAGACAGAATTGCCAATAGTCAATCATCTGACCCTCAAAAAAGACTCTGGTTCACATCAATCTAGCAGAATTGGTTCATTTTTAATAATTAACTCTATACCCAGATTATATTGCATACTTATTCACAATTATTTCATCACAGAAATTAAGATTCAGTAGAAAATACTCTTTCCTTTCTCCCAGTCATGCATATCTTAGCTCACTGATTAATTTGTGCTATATCTTTGCTGACATGGACACGTCAAAATTTAATTCCAGAAATGCATTTTCCTTTAGCTGCTCATTCATACTCGCTTTATCTCGATATTATAGATGGTCAGTTCATCACTAGGAGCCATGGTAGGTAAATGCCAACCATAGCATTTGTACTTGTAAGCATAGACTTACCTGCCTTCTTAACACTTCATTATCTTATCCATAAAGTTCTACCCAAGTGATTGAACAGTGGCCACCATTTAATTTAGACTAATCAATGTACAGGTGTTTAATTTGACGTTATTTAAACACTAGTATTCTGAGAAACAAAATACTTATTATCCTGTAGTTTTTGTTTCTGATATAATGGAAATGCATTTCTAAATGATCACTAAAACACAAAAAGAAGCATATTTATATAACAGTTTTAAATTTCCCTTCCCTTTCTCTCTTTGGCTTTTATTAAGTTATGAATTTATCAAAGTATCTTATTAGAGAATGTAGCTTAGCATTTTTTTCTCCCCAGATGTGTATTATCTAATTATTTTACAAAAATATAAACTTTACCTCTGAATCAATTTCTCCCAGAGGAGAGAGAATGCATAAGAAATAAATCTGCCTGAATTACATTTATTCAACAAATATTTATTGAAGCTTATGGGCCTGGCACTAATTGCAGGAAAGTGTTCTGGGAGTTGGTACTGGGCTTCTGAAGCAGTGATGCCCTTCTTACCTAATTAAGAGATACCCAACTTGAATTGAGCCAGGGCTCCTCAGAGCCACTTGGGCTCCTGGAAGAGCCTCCCTCCCATCCTGACAGCCTCGGGCAGGACTACACCCAAATTGGTAACTTGTTTCTAGCTGTAGAAAAACTTAGGGTAATTTACCTTGTTTCTCCTCTTGCTTGAAACTAAGTGTGAACAATTCCAAATCAACAATAATTTGTCAAAGTAGGTGAAATAAATGGGACTCTGAGAGTAATCTTAAGCATTGGGCTGGCCTGCCTATTTTCCCGAGTTAACCCCAAAAAAGGAAATTCACACTTCAGTAATTAAATGCTGGTTACATGTGATTTGTCGGTTGAAATACCAATTTACTAGAGGGAAGGAGAAGGGAAAGGAAATGAAATGAGCCAGGAATTTCTTAAGTCAGGTGGCCTAGGAGTTTCCTTTTGGATCTTGTCCTTGTCTTATTTGGACACTAGCTTTACCGGGCTTGGGGAGAGTGTTTCCTCTTAAAAATATATTTCAAGCAGTGTCTGAGCGTCTCAGTCGGTTACCCATCCAACTCCTGATTTCGACTCAGGTCATGATCTTGGGTGGTGAGATCAAACCCCACGTTGGGCTCCATGCTCATCAAGGAGTGTGCTTGAGATTCTCTCTCTTCCTCTGCCCATCCTCCCCCAAAAGAAAAATTATTTCTTGAAGCATTTATATGAGAGAGGAGGGAGAAGTTGCTTGAAATTTGATGGTACTTCTCAGTAGAACTATTTGGCTTGACATTTTCTTTGTAGGAAGCTTTCCTACTAATGATTACATTTCTAAATTTTCACATCTAATGGCATACAACTGTTCATAGTATTCGTACTCTCTTAGCTTTTGAAAATCTCTATCTGAAGTCACGTCTCATTTCCATTCCTGATACTGTCTATACTGTGCTTCCTCTTTTTTCTTCATACATCATGCTGGGTATTTGTCTAACTTATCCATATTTTCTAAGAACTAACATTTGAAATCATGGACCTTATTGAATATATTTTTGGTTTTTATGTTTATTAAATTCTATTATTTTTGCTTCCTTATCCTTCTTTTAATAAAAGTTTTCTGTTGCTTTTTCCCTCAATGTCTGAAGATGTGTATTTGCCCACTAATTTTCATTTTTATTCTTATATAAAAATAAGCATTTAAGACTATAAATTTATCTCCAATTTTCATGGCATTTCACAAGTTTTGATTCATTATCATTCATTATCATTTTAAATGCATTTCAAAATTTCACACATTTACATAGTTTTGTCTATTTATTGATTTATATCTTAATTGCATTGTATTCTTTTTTTTCTTTTTTTTTTTTAAGTAGGCTCCATCCCCAGCAGGATGGGCATGCAGGGCCCAAACTCAGAACACTGAGACCAAGGCCTGAGCTGAGATTAAGAGTCGGCTGCTCAACCAACTGAGCCACCCAAGCACCTTGCATTGTGTTCTAAGAACATAGTCTACATGGTACAGATTGTTTTTTAACTTTGCTGGAACTTGCTTTATGGCCTAATGTATGATTGATTTTTATAAATGTTTCATGTGTGTTTCAAAGATTTTGTATTCTCTAGTTGTTGAGTGCCAAGTTTTATTTATGTCCATGGAATTTAGCTTTTGGTTGTTATGCCAATCTATAATTGAAAGAAGTTATGTTCAAAGCTCCCACCACAATCGTGGATTTGCCAATGAATTCCTATAGTTCTATTAATTTTTGCTTTATATATTTTGAGGCTGTTTAAAACCTTCATTATAGAAGTTTTCACCCATTTTTACTCACTCCTTGTCCAAGTATCCACCACCCCTCACTCAGCTTCAGTTATCAACATTCTGTTATTTTTGCTTCATCTGTTCACAATTTTGTTTCTGGGATATTTTTCTAAATTATATAATATTTTATTTATTTATTCAAGGCAGAAACACAGGCAGAGGGAGACACAGGCTCCATGCAGGGAGCCTGACATGGGACTCGATCCCGGGTCTCCAGGATCACACCCTGGGCTGAAGGCAGCGCTAAACCGCTGAGTCACCTGGGCTGCCGGTTTCTGGGATATTTTAAAGCAAATCCCAGATGTAACATTTCATTCTGATACTTTGTTTCTTTAGACAAAGACTTAACACATAAAAGCAAAATATGCTGAGGCCACTGTGTTAAGCACCTGTAAGTGAAGAATCACCGTCTTAGTGAGTTCAATCTCCATGGTTTTCAGGTTCTCCTTTGGGAAGCTGACCCAGCTCACTCTTTTCTGGTAGAAACAGTCATGGTGTATGAAGCATTTGCTATTATTTCCTATATATTACTGGGTGCTCAGTAAGTGTCTGTGATAACTACTTAACCACTGGAATCGTTAGAAGTGGCCTTGGGAAGTCATGCTTGTTCACAACAGCTGGCAACCCTGTAGGATAAAATATTTTGGCAAGGCCCCAAAATCTTAATATTATCCTTGTTCTTTCCCTGCCATTCTGAGTACCTGGCAGAACTAAACAGAGCCTTTGGCAGTTTTGGGAAAGAGGGTAACAGGGTGAAAGAGTTGATAAATAATATAGCCAAATAATAATATTTGCCAAATAATATTTGGCATCAAATCCAGGCATACAGCTATACTTTCTAATTCATACTGGAATTCTGCGGAATGAGACATTGCCATGACAAGTGGTCTGTCAGATGGGTCATAGATAGGCCCTATTTCGTGTCCTTTGTATATAATGAGACTTACCATGTTCCAGGCACTGGGCACTCTCATGCAGTCCAAAAGTAGTCAGGACATGTATTGCTATTCGTATTCATCCTAATGAATGCCTGAGTATAACAGGAGATGTGGTCTGAAGGAATGTAACAAAAAACTTGATCTAGACTAGGGCTAGAGAAGGCTCTTCTGCAATCATGCATGGTCTAGAGGAGCTCTGAAGGATGAGTTGTTAAAGCTCAACTAGGGCAGGCAGTAAGAGAAGCTTGGACAGGGCCAGTGTGATGAGGACCTTGCAGAGAAGGGTAGAGTTCTAGACCACAAAACCGTGGGGAAAGTGAGGACAGCTGAGGTTGGAAGAGCAGTCAGGTGCAGGTAAAGGGTTTGGTCTTTATCCTAATGATAATGATGAGAGGGGTAATGATGCACTGTTCTCAGCACTTCACAGATGCCCATCTCATCCTCAAAACCGTCCTATTCAATGGGTGCCATATTGTTCTCATTCTGCAGCTGGGGAAACACATGCAGAACTGCCACATAATCTTGCCTCAAGTCACCCAGCTAGCGTGCAACACAGCCATGCAGGCTGGAGGAGATGCCTGTCATCACCATGCTTGACTGCCATCAAGGGGTGTTAAGCTGAGGAATGATGCAAAAACAAGTTGTTTTGTTTTTAAATTAAGAAAACCACCTTAGGGGTGCCTGGCTAGCTCAGTCAGTTGAGCATGTGACTCTTGATCTCGGGGTTGTGGTTTGAGCCCCAAGTTGGGGGTGATTACTTTAAAAAACAAAATCTTCAAAAAAAGAAAGAAAAGGGGAAAAAATGAAGCACACCCTAGCTGCTGAATGGAGAGTTGTCTGGGGGTACTAGGGAGCAGGAAGACCAGCTTGGAGGTTCGTGAAGAGGGCTAGGTGAGAGGCCATGGGGCTGGCTTGTACTACAGTGGGGAAGCAGCAGAGAGTAGGGGAGAAATGGGTGGGACGTGGTGGCATACAGCTATGGAAAAGGAAGGGAGCCGTCAAGGCTGGCTTCTCACTGGCGCAGCCGTGAGCCCTGCATGGGGCTCCAGAACCCCAGGATGAGTTGGTCTGGGAGAGAAGGGGATTCCGCAGAGTCCAGTAGACAGAGAACTGGCTGGGACCATATGCTCTGTGGGGCGGGGCTGTGTCCACTTCATTCATTCACCGCGGGACGACCTGTCTCAACAAGTGTCATAGTGGTTGGTATGTAGTAGGCAGCCCTTAAATATTTGCCGAATTAATGGAAAGACAACAGAAACATCTACGTCCTGAACCCGTCAGCTGAGTAACAATCCCCACACCTTGGGCTAGTTCTGCTTTCTGAAACACAACATGGGCAACCAGGGAGGACATGGAGTCTGCTAGATGGTTACACTTTCAAAAGTCTTGAGAGTCAACTGCCAAACGGTCATCATTAAATATTAGATCACTACTTACTGTGTGTCTCTTTCCAGCTCTTCATTCAGTGACACATGTTGGTTGCATCAAATTGGCGCTGGTGGGAATACTTAGACCGTGGAAATCAGTAAAAGCCATAAATCAAGGGTTGATTTTGTTTTATTGTTTCAAGCTCTAGACTTAGAAAGTGATGGAGACAATGTTAATAACTCAGTTTAAATTGAAAAGTGTGTTGTGTCCATTGGCATTACATTGTGAATAGCATAAAAAATTGAGGAAATTTTCTTCAAATATTTGAAAACTATTATTCAATTTAGCAAAGGAATTGCTCATGTCTCCAATGATAAGTCAAGGTTCTGACACTTCACTGGACATGCATCTTTTGTTGTTTCACTTCTGTCTTGCTCATAAATGTAAATGAAAGTATCACCCAACGTTTATGTCAGAACTACGCCTGTTTGCCAACTGCACCTGTAGATTCGGCTATGGATGCAAGCATTTGGCAAAAATCAACAAAAGCATTCTGTGAGAATCAACTGGCTACATGGAATCATAATGAAGAGTATTGCTTATTTTATTATTTGTAATTGTGTCACACACCTTTTATGCCATTTACCATTTAAAATTTATTACAATTTATATGCTTACACATGTATATTCATGCATTCAGAGTTTTGTTTCTGGAGAGCTGGTTGCTAAACATTTTGCCAGGATGCCATTGCATTCAACCCTTAGCTGAAAGTACCATTCTCATCAAAACAGTAGGGTTCAGGAGACAATAGCCCAACAACAGGCTCACTGCTTAGGCAGAGGTAGAGATAATTATGTTTACCCAGCAGCAAGTACATGGGCAGGCTGGATTACTTAAATGGGAGCCCACGGAAGTCAAGAGTTCTGAAAAAGCTGCCATTTACGTTTTACACAGCTTCTACTGAGATGCTTGCAGGTCCAGTGACTGGATCAGTAGAGGATTAGATGCTCTATGAATTTCTGGAAACAGGGCACCTTTAATAGTAACGTGCTGCCACGCTCTCTCAGAGTTGCCTCCATCTCTCCCTCCTCCAGTGGGATTCAGAATCCGTTTTCTTCCTCAAGATGCTACTACTCTATAGAGGTGGGAAAATTCTTATTTAAAGATTTCAAAAGCAAGCGGCTTGGTAACAGCACAGCCTTGTTATGGGGTGAACAGGATTTCCCTGGACTGATCTCTATCAGTAAAGAGATTCATTGTTCCATTTCTGCCACAGAAATTTTGGAAGCTTTCAAGAGCTCACTGTGAGCATTGTAGGCAGTTTTTGTGTTCCTTGGGAGTGAACTCAGGCGGCAAAACTAAAATGGGGTTTGCAATAAAATGGTAATGTAGCTAGAATAGCGTTTCTATTTCTTCATCATCTTTCTTACATCACCTCTAGTGGCTCCCGTGTTTTCCCCATTACTATTGTTTCTGAAAGGCACATAGTTCACTGCGCCTTTTCCATGTTTGTGAATTCAAATTAGAAACAGGGGCAAGATGCATGACTCTGGGCAGCATTTGTTACTCCTGGTGTATTTAAAAGTAGAATTATGCAGTGGTGAGACAATGTTACTAATGTCGATTAATGTGTTGTTCAGTAGGGGTAGGTTCTGATGAGGATAAAATTCAAGAAAATTAGAAATTTGCTTCTTTAAACTGAGGGACTGAATATATAAATGGACAATGGCCAGACCATCGCTAAAAACTGATGTACAATCTACAGGAATCATTGTAGAAAGCCAGCTTGGTCGAAGTCAGGTTGCTCTCTCCAGCAACGACTCAGGAAGTCACACAAACAACTCTGTAAAAATTGGCCCCAAATCGTCAGGACTTGATTAATAACACCACTTCTAATTTTTGTCCCTGCTTCTAATTTAGGAGCAGCCCAGCAGAGTCAGCTACGCACTGCTAAGCAACCACATGGAAGCCCTGCTCCTGGGCAGCTTGCTCTAGCTTCCTGACCAACAGCCTCCGTCAACACCCACCTGAGCCATTCCTTCTTTCCCTGAGAAGCCTTCCCACCTTGCCTGCTTCCGAGTCTCTACTCAAACGCATGTGATGCTATAGCAAGCACTGAGTAAGTAGCCTTCGCTTGTCCTTGTAGGGTTGGGTCTTTATTTCCACACAGGTGAAGAAAGAACCTCCGGATCATCTTCAGGTAACCCTGGTCCCTGGGCTGTCTCCCTGGAACCAATGTACAGATGTCAGCATCTCTCCAGTGGCACTTTTTGGGGCCCTCACCACCAGGCATCCCCAGGGAGGCCCTCACCAGGGCCTTGGGAGCCTCCCAGGAAAACACAGTGAAGCCGGGTCCCCCTTACATTCAGGAGTCCCTTGGTGGCTGCCAGCTTTGAGGGGCTCCCAGGGGACGTTATTTGCTATCTGACTTTTAAATCAGATGAATATTCTCAAACCTTGGATCTCTATTTTTGGCAACTGAAATGACAATTTTTTTTTTTCAAGAGCTCAGAAGAGAGCTACCCGGCCACGTGGAGTTTCATATATGACCACATTCCTGTATATGAACTCCTAACCCCTGGAGGGCACAGACCTCAGCATGGTGCTCAGCGCAATCCTTAGGCTTCAACTCAGATGAATGCCTGCTTGACTTTCAAGGGTTCTCCTCTCTAAATTGAGGGAAAGATGTCTAGGATCCCGAATTAAATGGGAGGCAAAACCTCAAAGTATTAATTAGGAACAGAAAATGAGCTAGGTCGGAATGAGTCTGGCGTCCCCAGTCTGCTGTTTAAAGAAGATTATATTCACATAAATTAGAAATACATATTGAACTAGCCAAACGTTTGCATTTTGGTTGGCTGTGGTGGACAAGAGTTCATTTCTGTTTCAATCAGTTTGGCTTTGGGAGAAAGTACACTGTAAAAACAAAATCACACAACCTGACACCTTTACAGTTCAGCGAACATGCTTCAGACTCAAGCCAGGGTCTGGTCTCTCTTATCTACTTGAGCAGAAGCAAAGTCGATCTTTTATTCTAGCAGAAGAGGGAGGAAAGAAATCTGCCTTAGGTTTTCCATGAAGGTCACAGATGCACAGAATTCTGAAGTTGGGAAGAGTTTGGAGAACAACAGTCCAGTTTCACAAAGCCTATTTATTCCCTGGGCCATTGGTCTGATACGCTGCTCCGTTAGCATAGGATTCCAAGGGCAGAGAAGTTTGGGAAACACGGCGCTGCATTCCTTTCCTTCCCCTCGGTGGTCACTAGGCACACAGCATGTTAGCATACTGAAGTTAAGGAAGCCTGTTTCCCTTCATCGGTGTGCGAGGTTACTGTGGAAATATGGCATGGGTCTTGGGAAAGATTTAGTCCAAACTCATTTTTTAGTTAAGCAACATGAAGCCCAGAGTTGAGTGTGGCCTGCCAAAGTCACACACTCTTGGTGACAGACCCAGGACATGCTCCCTGATCTGGCTTTCATAGTACCCCTATCCTGCCTCTCCACGATCGCACGGCCGGTGACTCACCCATTCTGCTATTCCCATTGATCTGAAATCCTTACCACATGGTTCGTGGAGTATGATCACTACTTGACGCAAGTACTGGTGACCCGGCCTTTCCCGAGGGCTTTCCACTCAAGCTTGGTTTCAGCGAGAACTCTCCTCCAAAGGCACCCACACACAGGCAGATTGTGTGTGTAGTACTGTTTGTTAAGGAGATAAATACTTTAGAAGTTTTTTAATAAAATTGAAATCTATTACAAGAAAAATGGGTTGATGCCCAAATCCTGCTGGTTTGCCCCTATCCATAGGGCTAACTCGGTCCAAGCAACATGGAGGACCTCCCGGTGGAGGTGGCCAGGCATGCACCAGCGCTGAGGGAGGCTGGGGCATTTGGGCGGCCAGGCCCATCGCAGAGCACTTTTACCACTTCTGTGGGGAGGAGGGAGCCTGGAACACTTCACAGCATAAGGAGACCTGACGGGAGACCTCTGCGCAGGATGGTTTGGGTCGGGCCCCTCTCTCATGCAAGCCATCTGCTCTGCTCATGTGGGAAGGTCAGAGATCAACTCTCTCCTTCTTTTAGGAGGATGGCTGGTGTGGGAAATTCTGAGGATACTGTCCTTTCTAGTTCTCCTCTTTGACTGGACCCCTTTCCAAGCACTCTGTTGCTGGCCCTTCTGTCCTCTGTGTCATTCCCCCCAAGTCCAGGCAGGTCTTTCTTGCTGACAGCTCACGTTCCATGATGAAAAGTCAGCTGAACTGGAGAGTTTGCCTTTCAGATGACCTGATATGCAAGGGCAGGGGTCTGGACAAGACAAACACGATGTTTGGAGCATCGTATCCCTCATGGGAGACTGACCACAAGGATAAAGGGAGCTGAAAGCAGCTGTCTTGGACAGTGCGCAGCCCTGCCCTGGGTTTTGGTGCAGTCTCTGTTTTCCTGGAAGGGCAGGTTTCCATGCCAGGTACTGGCTTCCACTCACCAGGAGTCAGTACTTGTTCTGTCACTTATGAAGCTCACAGGAGGCCTTTCCATGAGGAGCTGTGGTTTGGCTGCTCTGAGATTTGCTCCTGGTTGCTCTTTCAACCCTGCCTGGATTTGAGCAAAGTCACTTATGATCATCTACCTGGATTTTCCCTACCTCTTAACTGGGACCAAACCTTCTTCCCACAAAGGGTTGAAGAAGAGGGAATTATGATGTCACAAGAGTGTACTTTATCTCTGTGGCTTGCAGAACTCACTGTTGTTATGGAGTTGGGTTGTTGGTATAATTTTTACCTTTGTTTTATTTTGGGGTACAACACTGTATAGCCATGCTCTCTTGTGTTGTGCCATGTCGATAGAGGACTCTAGCTAATTAAATTATTTTGAGCCGTATCTCTACAGTGTTCTGAGAAAAGAAAAAAGTCTCTTGGCTGTACCAATCTGGCTGTTGTTTACAAGTTATGTTTTTGAATACAAGCTTATTAGTTCTTTATTCCAGAATGATTATTCACATTTTTCAAGCACAATCTCAAGAGACCCACACCATGAAAAATACAACTCTAAGAGCTGAGATGGATGGGTTAGCAGAGCTGGTACCCTGTGCTGTCATCTCAACCTGCGAGGGCAGCAGTGTGGCTGTGGGGTCTCGGCAGGATGAGGAGTTTCACCTTCACTGCTTCTGGCCACTGACGGACAAAACCCACCCAGTGCACCACACACAGCTCAGGAACTGAGCGGGTTGTTGGAATGTGGTGTGGTCAAGAGGTGGCTGTGGTCTGGTTGATGGTTTCCTGGGGACGTTGCCATCTGGGAACGGTTTGTGGAGAAATTTGATCCCCTCAGAAGTGTGTGGCACCCACTATCCCTCAGTCTCTCAGGAGTTCATCTGTGGGAGTGGGTGTTGGAAAAGAATGCCTAAGATGGGGCAGAGATCCCCCGAGAGTTCAGCAAATTGAATGCTATGCAGCTTTTAGGGCATATTCCCTTCCCAACTGGCTTGGGATCCAGGGTCATCAGATGAACCAAGTGGTGCTTGTTTCTTCCAAGCTGCTGGACATGAAGACTTGGTTGGGGTTGGTCATTCCAATGGAATGAGTGGAGACAGTCTCTTCCTGTCAGAGGAATGTTTTCTCTCAAAACTTAAGGAAGCTCAACTTCATACTGGTAAGCAACCACAATCCTAGGACTTCAGAGACTATTGTAGTTAATGCAGGTACTGAGGAAAGCAGGACTCAGAGGACCCCATAGGGTTCAAGTACACAAAGAAATGAGTTATCAAAGACAATCCTTCTTCTTACAGGAGTCCATGACATGTTTCCATCTCAAGTGCTGTGATGTCTGGGCTGCTTGCTTTTTTGCTGGAGAAAGAAAATGTAATACTGGTAGAGACCTGGTTCCATAATACGGGACAGGAAAAGAATAGAGATTAAAGCATTTCTCTTTTTAATGACAGGGACTGCACCCCCCACCCCCGGGTGAAGTGCAAGAGTTTGATAGCTGGTTCACAGAAGACCCTCAAGATGACACCTGTGGAGGTAGGAAATAGTGAATCAATTCGTGAGAAAGAAGAAACCACAGGCCACTTGAATGAGTTTGAGGCCAAATCTAAAGGAGACACAGTGACTCTCAATTCCCTGCACATGATGGGAAATGGTGGCAGGACTGGCCATCCTCTATTTTAGAGAAAAGCGGAAAGAGAAAGTACGGAGTTCTCTCCACATCCTAGTGGGTAAAGTGGCTGGCACGCTTGAGAAAGCAACCTCATTAGTTTGAGATACTGCTATGGGGCCAGACTTTATCATCCAAACTGCCCCCATCTTGTCTGGGGGCGATGAGCTACCATCATGCATGCACTGAAAATGCTGCATAACCACTGCACTCAGAGTGTCTGGAATAGGGCAGAAGCTAAATGGCAAATGGGGTATTGAATTGCCAATTACCTCACTTTGGGGAAAATAATAGAGTTCATATGGCAAAAAGTGCTTTGCAAAGTACTTGGACAGTGTCCTGAGAGGTGGCTGATGTTTAATAAATTCATTAAATTAGGAACAAGTCTTGAAACTGCACTGAAGGCTCCCATTCCCATTCGAGAGATGTGTTGGGAGGGGTGGCTCTGACATCACTGAACGCCAGAGAACCCACTCGTTGTAGAGCAAGGTGAGGTGAAAGCAGGAGATCCAGAAAGAAGAAACAGAAGAGGGGATGGAAAAGTATTTTTCTCACCTGACCTCTAGTTTCCTGCTGGAGTCCTGCTCCTACCCCTCTATGATTCGAAGCTACTGATGTAACAGGAATGTTAGGCAGGTTTAATAAGCAACCCCATTCTCCACGTGGATGGCAGTTTCATATTTAGTGCACCGAGCGAAATGTTTCTAAGATATGCTGAGAGAGAAAAGCACACAAACCCGCTCCTTTGTGACACCCGGTGAGTGACAGAGCCTATGGGCTGGGCTGCATGTGCAACTTACTGCCGGCTCAGAAATGGGCATTCCCTCTCGGCTGTTGGATGAGCTCATCTGTCGCCTGATGGGTGAGGGCAGCCCACCTATGTTGCCTGTTTTTGCAGAAGACAAAGTGTAAGTAGCTCATAGCTCATTACAGGCAAATCATCATGAAACGCCAGAGTAGAAGCTGGGAATAAAGTAGGTCTGTTCATTAATGTGACCTAGAAATCTTGGATTCTATTTCATAATTGGTTTTTGTCTATGGAATCCAGAAGTCATTTTAACCTTTTAATGCTTCAATTTTCTTCTGAAAGGAAGGCACAAGACATCCACTTTATAATGGAATGTAGAGACTTAGCTGTGCATTCTCGGAACAGTGGGATGTAATCTCCATGAAGCAATCATTTCTCTGCAGTGAGTTTTTGGGGGACTAGAGTATGAGAGCTAAACTGATCCCTTATTCTTTCAGAAAAGAACACTGAGTGGAAGGATAAACAGAAAGCATCCTATTTATAAATAAATGGAAGGGATTTACTAAATTTTCTTACCAGAACTTTAAAAATCACCTCTGGAAACACTGACTTACAATAAATGGTCCCAAAGTTAACATGGGGCTGGTGGAGAAGACAATCCTACATGTGGGTCCTTAGCACAGGTACAGATACAGCCTGGCCATCGGGGTTTAGGTCCCTTGTGGTTTTTTGAGGGGAGGGAAAAAGGGAGTTTGTTTTTGACCAGGTGTCCTTGCTACCTGGATTAACTAATGAAGATAGAATGAATATTAACTTGAAGTTCACAAATTTTCATAATACAATATATTTTGATTTTTAGACATAATTAAGGTCTTTTAGCATTGTATAACTACTACTATTTAAAGCGCAGATTTATAGTTCTGTGATTATTTTAAAACTTCAATGCGTAAGAGTTGACAGTGGTTTTGGTTATCTCCTAAAGCCTGAGTGATCACATTTATTTTTATTCTGAAAAAATGCAAAGGGTAGCTCTGTGAATGGGCATATGAACTACAGTGTTTCAGATGAGCATCTGATGGCCTCCGAGTCTCTGTCTTGCTCAAAGGGAAGTCAGAGGGAAAGCTAGAGCAGAGCAAGGAGGTGCGCTACAACTCACCAGAATAAGAACAGGTATATTAGCACTGATAGTAGAGTCACTCGAAACCTGCTTTTATCATTTCCTACAAAGTAACAGAGAAGGTGTCAATGTATCTAACATCTCTGACCTTGTAGGTGCTATGACAGATGCATCCTGAATTTTGTCTTTAGAACACAAGAAAAACAAAACTAACTCATCAAGAAGACAGCATGACCTTTGAACTCTCAAAAAACAGCAACAATGGTAAGGATCCCAGGGTGTGCAGGTAACGCTGGCAGTAACCCCAGGGATCAATGAGAGGATGGGAGGATGGTGGCTCATGCCAATAGAGAGCAGTGATACCTTCTCAGGGGACTCAAGACTCATCCCTGAATTCCGAACACAAGTGATTTTTTTTTTTTTGATCTGCAAAATTTTATTAAGCAATAGCTGGACAACTTTTACAACTTCAAATCATCAAGAAAAAAATAAGGAGATAATCCATCTCAGTAATAAAGACAGAAAATAATTTGGACAAACCACGTCATTTTGAATGCAAACCATTAATGCCTTCTAGAATACCTCCCCATCTAATACACAAAATACATCAGAAGAGAGGCAAATAAGGGCGAGCTTGTTAGAATGCAAGTGGGGATCTCAACAGATCTTGTTTGGAAAGTAAAACAAAGCAGGATGCTGAAATTGAAAAACAAACAAAGCAACACTGGAGGGACTGAGGTGCACAAAGCAGCGGCGCTATTCCCAAGGTTTGGATAAGAACATGCTGGTGGTCTGGTTTGGTCTGGGACCTGTGCACCTGCATCGTGCACTTACATTTAAAAAAAAAAAAAAAAAAAGGAAAAAAAGGAAATGCCAGTAGTAACAAACTCAGAAATTATGTCCAAATTTACAGTACCAAAATAATGCATTTATAAACAAATGCAAAAACAATACCCCTTTGGTAAATGATACAGTGCCTTTTTCAGTCAAACGCATAACCCATGCTTTTCTACAATATGAAAAAAAATTTATCTACAACAAACAACAGGATCTTAGAACCCTACCCCTCCCCTTTAAAAGAACTTGTAAACAGAAAATATTGGTATAAGTTACAAGAAAATTGCACAAAGCCATAGAAATGAAAAAAAAAGTAAGCCACGACCCTTCAGATTTTCATCAGCCGGAGCGAAGGAAATACAGATGGTGACGAGATCCGAGTTGTGTGCTATTACAAAATCCCAGGAACTCAAACATTTTTGATACATTTTGTCTTAACGAACTTGTTCACAACTATTGACTTGGCCAGTGGATAGACCGCCCACACAGGGACACGATGGGTTCCTTTCAAAACAATCTTTTCAACTTGAAGATAGTGTCACACTGTTGAACACACTTAAGAATTCAAACCAGCCTGGGCATGTACTCCTTTGTTCTTTTCTCAACCCACTCTATAGTTTTTGGGGGCAAATGGTGACTTACTTTCAGGCTGTTCTCTAGGGTGTCCATGGAGCAGGACACACACATGGGGAGGTTCCTGTGTCTTACCTGGAATAGGTGCTTTTGTGTGATTTTATGCAAACAGGGTTCCAAAAGCAGTTGTTTCTAGAGGTGAACCTGCTAAAGATTATTTTATGCATGGGTATACACTCATGAGATAGCTCATTAATGCTGGAAAAGAAAGATTTCTCTATAAAAGGCAATTATTTTGAAACATACCTTCCAAGTTTGTGGAATGAGGAAATGGTCACATTTTGAGCCCTCAGGCTATTAAAGCTGGATGGGAGTTTAGAATTTTGGTCAGGCTACGTCGTCCCCCTCATTTCACAGACAAATAGAGGCTGGCGGAGCAGGTCTGACCCCAGAGTCAGGAGGATTACAGGATGCATATATGTGTTTTTGCATATCTTCGTGGGACATGCAACCAGGGGGCAATGGACATGGGGGCAAAAGGCTAACCTGCAAAACCCTGATTCATACTGCCATTAGGCCTTGACATTTTCCTGCTTCCCCGGCACTGATTTTTCTTAGAAAGGTACATTCAGTCCATATACTGTACACAAATCTATGCCTTTGGTTTGATGAGGTTAGAGTTTAAACAAATTTAATATTGGTTTTATGTTTTTTTATGCACTACTTCCCTCAAAAAGGCATGGATTCTTTATGTAGTTGACTAGGCTAATGCCTTTAGCGGTTCGATGAGGTATCTCAATATTTGTAAGTTGCTATTAATAAGCATGAAGTGTGTAGAATTCTGCTGTTTAAAAGTACTGATTTTAGTAGTATTTAATAAATTGAGACGGAATGAAAACGATCTTTAAAATAAGTGAAACCATCACTGTCACCTTAAGAGATACCACATCACAGGCGCTGCAGACACGTAAGAATGAGTTGCATGAGACAGCTTCTTCCTTCGGGCCAGAGTACAGAGTGGGCGGCTGCTGCTCCTCAGGTATGCACACCTCCTCAGACCAGGCTTCTGTCTCCACGTGCCCAACAGGCCTTCTGGAGAGTGAGCCCAGAATTTAGAGAGTTCAGTTATTTGCTACAAACACTGACCTTCTCTTCACACATATATTTGTGCAGTTTTTGTTCCAAGGATTTACCCTCTATTTGTTCTTAGGAAGAAAAGTTCTAAAATGTAATTTTGCATGGTCTCTGTATCTTAAGAACCAACCTTAATTTGGAAAGCGGACACTTACTGACAATAATGCCTTCCTTTGCTGCCATCCTTCCTCTTCATTTCATTCATAGCACCTTCTATTTTTAGTTAAAAATAAAATGTTCAAAAGAAGGGGCAATATTATTTTAGGATATGTCATCTCAAAGAAATCTGCTCTGTATATAATCAATACCAAAGGATGCAAAAAAAAAAAAAAAAAAAAAAAAAAAGCCCCAACCAAAACAAAACCTACTTTTAAAGGATTAATAGGAATTTTTTCCCAATTAGAAAAGTTACAAATTGTCCAGCAGAAAAAACACCTTCTATCATATCCTCTTTATTTCTCACAGCAAAATATGCTGCTACCAAATAACTCATTACAAACACACTATTTTTCTAAATAAATAAAATGGGCATAACTCACCAGTACAGAGTAACAAAATAATTCCTAAGAACACTATTAAAGCAAGATAAATAATTATCTCTTGGACAACAAAACAGGGGAACTGCATTTAAATTATTTTAGAAATAGGCCATAACCATTATTGCACAACTAATAATAAGCATTGAAACATCTTACCAAGCTACAGAAACTCCTATAAAAGAATTATATAATTCTGAATACACTGCTAAATTCTTTCTTGAAGAATTTACCCACAAAGAATCAGGTTCAATATTTTAAAATATAAGATGGAAAACTCTGATGTTAGCTGGGAGATGTCCTCATCTGTGTTTCTTCAGGGTTTGGAGAGAATGGTGAGTGATATCGTCTTGCTATGGGGTAAGGAACGGGCCAGTTTCTTCTCTAGTTTTTAAACCAAAACAAGGAATGTAAAAATACATATTTTCAAAAGACTTTTCTATAGTGTCTTTCATTTGTCTGCTCCAAACACAATCCCAATTGAGGACCCTCTGCCAGTAGACAGCTCCTGGGCTCCTGCCCTAAAAACATCACAGGTGTGGGTAGCTGGCAACAGTGAGCTGGGCTTTGTTATCAGGGCTGGATGCTGCCCAAGGTGTTCCCTAGGGAGGAGGAGGAGGAGGAGGAGGAGGGAAAAGATCACCTCAGGGGATTTTCTGTTTTTTTTTTTTTTTTTTTTTTTTTAAATCAACCAGCTATCTAAAGTACTATAATTTTAATAATGTGTTCCCAGTGGCTTATCTCCTCAGTGAACAGTCTGTACAGTTAATAAAGAACACTTTTTCCTCCTAGATATAATTGAGGGACTTTTTTTCAAAGAGATGACTATACCTCTGTATTTTAATACCCTGGCAAATGCTTACAATTTTGTTACATTTCTAAACTATAAGAAAACATTTCTGGTCAACTGAATTTTAATTTGGCTGAGAAGAAAGGCGTGCTTTCAAATCAGTATCCTCAGCATTTTTAGAGAGAGAAAGTGTGGCGATACCCTTACCCACTGTGAGAGACCAGGTCTTCTGCCACACTTTCCAGATTAAACAATAAAAGGGGAAGGGGACAAGGCTGCTTTTCAGAGAGTGAGCACCTAGTGACTCACCAGGGCACTAGGTGACAAGGTCGCTACCTCACCACATGCCAGGATCTTTCCATTTTGTCTCTTGCCTTCTCCCGAAGGCAATCACCACTGAATCTATGGAATCCTGACATAGGATTGTCAGGGTGGAGTCTTCAATGTAAACATCCTCCAAAGGGAAGCACAGCCCTTGTACTATTTTAAGTCACACTGTGTAAACCACCCACGTGTCCATGTGCAGGAGCTCCTTCCTTATCTGCCACCCCGCCCCATCGGCACGAGCAAATTCTGTTTATACCTGGTCAGAGCACCCCTGTACAAAGCCTACTCCTACTAGTTAAACACAGGGCATTTGCCACAATACCCATCATTGGTCAAGTCACCTTTGGGGAAGTAACATTACAAACGTGAATGAAATGGCCCCCTATGAGAACCTGTACCTTTGGGACTTTTGGTTGTCTTTTTTTTTTTTAAAGAGTTTTTTTTTTTTTTTTTTTTTCCACACTAGTGGTTATGGTAAGAACGAGTCATAAAGCTAGATGTGTGGAGAATGAAAATAATGCACACTCCCTAGTCTCAAAGAACAGCAGGCGGGAAGGTGGTCCACCTTCCTTCCAAAGGGCCCCTTGTCCTGGCATCTGACAGAAGCACACACAGTGGGACATTACCACAGCAACTACGTTTCCTAAAGAACACCAGGTGCCTTGCACCCTTTGCTTCCACATACCACACTTCTGTATTCTTTCGTTTTTTTTTTTTTTTTGTTTTTTTTTTAAAAAAAAAAGAAGAAGAGAAACAAAGGATTATAAAAGCCCAAACAAACAACAACAACTAAAGGTCAGTCTGTCTCCCGGGCCTGACAGATTTTTCCAGTTTTGTCCGTGTCTTCTGGCCCCAATCACCTGGGGCCCCGGGTGACTCCTCAAGCATCATCGCTGACTAGGCTTCTCTCTTCACCCGACACCAGTCTTTTCACTTCAGGCGCTGGGTCACGTTGGCCAGGGCAACTGCGAAGGCCTGCACAGCTGAGAAGGGGTACTGGAAGTCTAAAATGTACGCGTTGCCATCAATCCTCCCAAACTGCATCACCTGGGGTGGGGTTGGGGCGGGCAGAGAAGCAAAGACATGAAAAGAAAACAAAGTGGGAAACACAACCACATCAGGGTGGCTCCCGAGGGAGGGAGTCGGCACAGTCCAGGAGGCAAGTTTGCCAACCAAAGTGACTCTGGATCAAGCTTATTCATCTAACTATGAGTTTGTCAGAAATAAAGGGTGTGTGTGTGTGGGGAAACATATTCAACCTGCAGTGGAAAAATACTGAGCAAAAATTCAGAGCATGGAAAGCTCCCGAGGTCAAATAAAATGGTTTCCTTACCAAGGAAACAGAGAAGAGAAAAAGTATAAGAAAGACTCCATAGGCTAATAGATGGCTAAGAGACACATCAATCATTATGGTCAAATGTCACTGCTCAGAGATAATACAACACAGTCCACCACCTTCCCCTGGCACTCCATCTCCTGAGCCTGCCTTCCTTGGTCATTTCAGTACTTAGTGTGACCACATGTTACCATCTAACACTATATTATATACATATATTTGTTTGTTTATGGTCTTTCTTCATTTTTGGTAAACTCCACGAGGACAGTGATTTTCTCTATTTTCCTCATTGCTCTATTTCAGCATTTGGAGCAAGGCCGGCAAACTCTCTGAAGGGCTGATGACAAACATTTTAGGCTTTATAGGTTACAGGGTCTTTGCCACAACTCTCTCTTGTAGGACAAAAGCAGCCTTAGACAATATTTAAGTGAGTGGGCATGACTGTATTCTAATAAAACTTTATTTATAAAAAGAGGCAGCAGTTCGGATTGGTCTGTGGGTCACCATTTACCAACTTCTGGTTTAGAAGACTGCCAACAAGTAGCAGGTGCTCAATAGGTATTTGTTGAGTGAACTAATGAAAATGAGATTTAAATACGAGAGGTGAAGGGAATTCCCAGGGTGGGGAAGAGGTGTAGTGCCAGAACAACAGTTATGCAGCAGGGTTAAAGTTACCATTTCTGGTTGCAGCAGGAAAAACTGACAAGTCACCCAGTGTGTAATGTAACACAAGGGGATTTACATTATGCCAGAGAATCAAGGGAATGACTTAGTAATAAAGACAAAGAAATGAGCAAACACTGGCTAATTATTATGTCTAGGGAAAAGAAAACTATACAATAAAAAAGGAAATATAATTAAGCCATAATACATGGCTCAGCTATAAATCATAAATCATTAGCATAATGAGATAACCAATGACTCTACACAAACGAAGAAAAAGGGGAAGTTCACGTGAGTATGTGTGGTGGTGGGGGTGAAGAAAACAAACCCTCACATTCCTCAGGAAGAAGTCGATATGTGATGTAAAAAACCGAAAAATCAATAAACAGAAGTGAGAACATGTCCTTTAGAAAGGGAGTGTCAAATGCCAGAAAAAACAGCTGGGGAGCACACGACAGGGAGAGCATGGTTTGGGGGTGGGCCAGGGGCTGGGCAGGAGCCTACTGGTTCTCCTCCTGGATCTCGCAGAATCATTTAACTTTTAAAAAATCAGTACGTGAGTGGCTTTGATGAAAAGTAAATAAAAGCTAGCAATAAGCACACCGTAAGTTATAACCATGACTGGCCCCACTTAAAGAGGTATCAGTTGTTTTCTGTATTTCTCACTGGCTCCTAGAAGGCCAAAGCACTGATACCCTTCACCAGGTTTTTATTTTTATTTTTTAAAGGTTTTATTTATTTACGAGAGAGAGAGAGAGAGAGAAAGAGAGAGAGAGAGAGAGGGGCAGAGACACAAAGGCAGAGGGAGAAGCAGGCTCCATGCAGGGAGCCCGATGTGGGACCCGATCCCAGGGTCCCCAGGATCACGCCCTGGGCCAAAGGCAGGCGCCAAACCACTGAGCCACCCAGGGATCCCCCTCCCCCCGCCCCCCGCCTTCACCAGGTTTTTAAAAACCCCCAGAGACCAGTCAAGACCAGAAAGCAGGCATTCTGGGCAGGCCCTGAGACATGCTTTCTTACCTGCCGCCCCTCCAGCTCAATCTGGAAGTTCTTTGCCGACTCCTGGGTCACCCGCCCCCCGAAGTCCAGCTGGTACACCTGGGTGGCCTCATTCCAGAGAGGCTGCTTGTTGGCCATGACGTACACGAAGCCCTGGCTGCCCAGCCGCCCATCTTCCTTCTCACTGGCTTTCCGGCACTTGAACTCTTCTAGCTCACTGGCCGTCCTCAGGCTCCTCTTGCTCTTCCAGCCTTTCTTGCTGCCCTGGCTCTGGTTCATCAGCTCATCCCCGCTGATAAACAGCTCAGGCTCGCTCTCGGAGCTGTCCTGGAACTCATTCGTCTTATTCAATTTCTTTGACTTCAGTTGGTCTTTCTGACTCTTCACTTTCTTCTTCTCCCTCCCCAGGCGGGGGCTGGAGATCAGGGAATTAAAGTCACTCAAAGTCCTTGCCTCCTTCTTCACTTTGCCCTCAGTGATGGCCTGAACATTTCCTTCCTCGGCACGGCTGTCCAGGCGTTTCCGGTTCTTCTTTCCGAACTTCTCTGTCCGCTGGGGGACTGGACTTTCTGTCAGGGAGAGGACTTCTTGGAAGTTGTCTGTGGTCTCTACCATCACCTCTGTACCCAAGTGGCTTTGGAGGTCGGTGGGCGGTGGGGACACGAGGGGCTTCTCCACCACCAAGTGTGCCTTGGGGGGCAGAGTGCCCTGGGGGTTCTGCACAGGCGGGCAAGGGCTGTAGGAATTCCAGGGGTGCAAGGCGATAGGTGGCAGCTGTAAACTTGAGCAGGTGCTGCTTCCTGGATACATGGGGGGCAAGGTGCAGTAGGAGAGGCTGGGTGGGTAGGCTGGCTGTAGGACCACTGTGGACTCCTGTGGTGCAAACTGCGTTGGGGACAGGGCATCTTTTGGGGAGCAGGGAGTCTGCACTCCTGGCATAGGGGGTGCATTATAGCTTCCTGGATACGGCATTCCCATCCCATAGCCTGTTTGGAACGTGGCAGTAGGACTGGCGGGAGACTTCGGCGAGACAAAGGGCACTCGGGACACGTCCAGGTGCTGGCTCTGACCTACTATAAGAGGGGACAGTTTCAGGGGGTGGGGCACTGCAGTCTGGGCTGTCCTTTCCTGAGGGACCCAAATGTCCTCCCCCAGCACAGGGTCCCACTGGTAAGGGGGTGGCCGTTTCACGGCCACAGCAGCTTCGCTCAGCGTGGGGTGCCTCAAGGGCTTCTCTACCGGACAGTGCTGGGCCAGTGCCTCATCCTCAGTGAAGGCCGAGTTAACGTAGTCGGCGCGGTCGCGGCCTCCATCCGGCGGGCTCAGAAGGCTGTAGGATGACTGCGAGGTCAGGGGTGAGGTGCTGGCGGCGTGTGCCAGGCCTGATCCCGGCTGCACGCCCCCCGTACCCGCGCCCGGCTCGGGCCGCCCCGCGCTGCCACCGCTGCTGCACTGGCTGCAGGTATACAGGGCGGGCGGGGGCCGCGCCGGGAACTGCGCCGCGCCCTTGGGCTTGGGCGGGTGCTGCGGCGGGGCCCGCGGAGGCTCGGCCAGCTGCGCTGCCTTGAGCGCCACCTCACGGTTGTTCCTGCGCAGCGTGGCGTGGATGAGACTGTCAGGCCTCTGGGCAGCGCCCCGGCCGGACATGAGCGGGCCAGCGATTTCGGGGTACGGGGGTGGGTCTCCTGTCGGGATGGAGTAGCGTGGGACTGTCAAGCGGTTCAGGGTTGCACTGGTGCAGGGTTGGGAGACCTTCTTCTCAGTGGCAGTGAGCCTCAGGGTGGCTGAACTGCCAGGGCCGGGGAGAGTGTAGGTGTTCTGGGAGCAGAGCATCCGCGTCCGAGGCCGGCACACCTCTTCCACGTTGCCGCTGCTGTCAAAGGTGGTGATCCTCTCATAGCCCAGGGGCGTCTGGTAGTGTGCCGCTGTGGGGTACAGTGAAAAGTCACCCTTCTTCAGGCACGTGTCCACTGGGGGCTGCGGGGGCGGCAGCGGGGGTGGGGGTGCTGCTGTGGTTGGGGCAGCGGGGATGGTTCCCGGGTAGGGAGGTGGAGGGTTCATCTTCGCCACCTGGACCTCCTGTGGGGCACTGAACACCACTGCGTCCCCTTCGGCAGCCAGCTGAGCCACTGGCCGCAGGGCCTTGGCAGCCTTCTGCAGGTGGTCATGGTCTCGGTCTCCATGGTCCACCACCGACAGCTGGATCGCCCCCTGTGCTGGCGGCGGCAGGGACAACTGAGCAGGGTTCGGGATGATGCGGCCCATCTCCACACCTCCGAAGATCACCTGGCCAGGGTTGGAGTAGCGGTTGGAGATTGGGTACTGGGTAGTGCTGTCACTTCCATGCTCAGATGTCCCTACTGCAGTGGTCTGATTGGTTAGGACATCCAGCTGCACATTCTGATTGGCCAGCAGGGACTGTACCAAGCCTATGCTCTGAGTGGGGGACATGGCTTGCGCTGAGCTGTGGATGGGTGCTATAGGGATGTTCACGGTGCAGGGTGGATTGTTCTCAGGTACACCAGATGTTCCCGTCACTGGAAGGAAAGAAAAATGGACTGCTTACAAAACAGTGCCATGAAACTGGGTCATAATAAGTAATACATCTCAACTCATCCAGTCCTTTTTGCATACAAAATGCAATTGTTATAGACAGAGATGTGTTTGCTTGGGGAAAGCCAGACCTTTCACACAAGTTATATATAAAGTTTCTCTAAGGTTTCTGGAAGGTGTACACAGGTAATTTGTGAGTTCTGCAGGACAGCTTGGTTGTCCATTGGTTAAGGGCACTGTCAAAGCTTTTCAATGAATAAACTTTTGAACTTTCTGAATTTGGTACCTAAATGGTACCCTGGCAAATACCACTTTTTTTTTAATTTAAAATTTTTTTATTTTTAAATACTTAACTGTTTAAAGATGATTTTTACTCTTGAATTCATAAAATAGCCCACTCTTTCATGCAGGAAGAGAGCTACTGTATGGTATGATACTTCATTGAGCATTCAGAATGCCTAGGGTCCTGGGTAGGTTTATCCACAATTATGGATTGGTCAATATGGGAAATGTCACACAGCAGATGTGTATCTGAAGTACATATGTAAATTAAGTTTTTGTAAAGAGAATCATGTAAAATGCAGTAGAGATACCAATGAAAAAATCTTCTGGCAAATAAGCATTATTAGGGAAGGATCATTTCCTAATTTTTCTGTTTTAGCATTTCAAACAGTATGTAAGGTACAGCCACCCTCTGTAAAACACTGTAAATATATCCTATTTGTACACAGAGGGGATTTAATGAAGTATGAATGTGAGCAATGATCTACAGACCACATGCAGGTGCTCAGAGTACCACTGGGCATTGGCAATGAGAATTGCTCATTTGGGCCTTTTAAGTGCCGTGGCAACTAGTACATGAGCAGGAAGCAGGATTTAACTAGCTAATTGCAAAGGCTGTCTGATCTTTTACCAGAACTACAGAATGAAGGCTGCTAGTTCATCAAAAGCTAAGCCCACCCTTGGTGCCTGTCACAGATTCTCCCCTCCTTGGGGCCTTCTAGTGAGATCTAACTATCTCCTGGTTACATGAATCTAGGTCCTGTCTCAAGTTTTTTATTATTCCTGTTCAGATCCCTCCTCCAGATGTTCACTCATCTGCAAGGAGTTCTGAGGGCAGGTGTCTTCCCTGCTAAAGAGAAGAATCTGTCACCAGCATTATGTGCAAGCCCTGAGACAAAATGCTCCCCACTCTGCCTGGGAAGCCCAGACAGGAGGAGCAGCACAAGGGCTGACCATTAGGGGGAGCTGTGTTAGTCACCATCTGGAAGCACAGGGAGGGCGTGATAGAGAAAGTATAAAAGATACTTCTGAATCCAAGATTCTGAAATTGTAGGAAACGTGCTATAAAGGTCTTCACCAAACTGCAGGTTTATATGGTTGCAAAACCTTGCTGATTAGGACTTGGATAATCTAGAACACCTGCTACACCTATGAGGGCTATACCACTGGAGAACCAAGATGGCTAATTGTCAGAAAGTCCTATACAAATAATTTTACAGGTGAAGAAGGTAAACAACTGGGCTAAGAGAAGGTAAACAGCTCCCCCAAGTTCAGAGCCTGAGCTGGTATGTGTGTCCTTCCCTTTCCTGGGGAGGACCATAGTCCTGTTCTAGGACCACCAAATAAAGAAGTCAGTGGCTCATGTAGGATTCCTCTGGCTCAGAAACCAGAGACTTTCAGAACCCTGTTTGGTTCTAAGTAGAGAAGTCTTCCTATCTATAAAATTACAGGTAGGTATTTTTTGAGAACAGTTACATAGAAATAACTGGCAGACTACTTAGAAATCATTGTACTGTTGATCAAAACAGGATCCCCTCCTCCTAGAAAACACTTAAATTAATATGCTACAGATATTTGAAAATTTGGATACTGGGACTTTAAAAGCTTGTACTGGATTTCAACCTTTAACTCAGATCAGGCTTCTGTACACTGAGTTGTGCATTGCACACCGGGAGAGAGATGGGTGAACGTTAAAGGCTTTCTGTCCCGGAGATGGGGCAGGGTTGAGACACTGGGTTCTGTGGGTGCTGCAGGACCACTGAGTGATGCTGCTCTCTAGGCAGGGGCTGAAAGGATGGGGGCTAGCCTAGGGCCAACGAGAGCCGGTGTTAGTTCTGATTTTGTGGAATTCTCATCAGTCCTGGTAACTTCTCTAACGGGGCACATAACTCAGGATTACTGTGAAGATAAAACAAGATGGTAGAGTGTTCTGTGGACATGAGCTATCATGGCCACCAGCGTCGTCCTTGCTCCGGTAGCTCCCCTCAAAGCTTGGAGACAGCATGACCTTTTTCCCGTGATGTGCCACCACACCCACCAACTGAGGAAGTTCTATATTTTTTTTCTAAACCAAGGCGGCAGGCACAGACTGACACATGGTAATCTCCACTACTTACCACTCTGTTCCCGTCACGACCCCCTAAGAACACACCTGGTAAATCATCTTCGTCTTCACTGAAAACATTTGGGTTGAAGACAGGTAAATTAACATAGTCCATGGAAATCTTCCGGACCTCTGGGAGATAGATGGTCATCTGCCGCGGCTGGAGATGCAGGAGGCTGGTTTTATAGATTACTGGTGGGAAGGAGGAAAGCACATTAACAGGGACATGCATGAGGGGAGAGTCACAAGAAGAGAAGTGGGGGTGCGGGTCCCTGCCCGCAGAAGACAGATGTGCACAGGCAGGGGATAGTCATCTCCCTCCCATAAACTGCCGGCCACCCCAGCCGTGCTTTAGATTTCCAGTCACTTTGCCAAGTGGTCTATCTACAGAACCACACATTTCAAATGCCAAAAACCTGTCC
This sequence comes from Canis lupus dingo, assembly GCF_003254725.2. Classification (NCBI taxonomy): domain Eukaryota; kingdom Metazoa; phylum Chordata; class Mammalia; order Carnivora; family Canidae; genus Canis; species Canis lupus. Next base: position 47,940,752 of record NC_064243.1, on the reverse strand, counting down.
TAGACTTACATGCTTTTCTGGAATGAGCTGGGAGAGGATATATCTATTTTTTAAAAGCCTCATTTACAGTCAGAATTGTAATTTAGTAAAAACAGTTGAGATGAGCAGAGTGCCAAGCTCAGGGGGATCTGCAGCAACCCAAGAGATGGGTGACACGGGTCAGGACAGAATAAGTCCCTTTACTTGGGACTGGGTTTCTTGTCTTCCTGACTTTCAACTTCAGTTTCATGATTGGGATAGAGATTTAGGGAACTTCCACACTGTTTCTTTACATGCTAAGATTTTATTTCATCAGCATGAACATTTAAGACAATGCCTGGATGGCAACTCAAATATTTAGAGGAGACAAAATCGGTTAAAAACCATGAATCTGAATTTAGGTTTCGTGGTAGGTTAGAGTCAGGATGAAACTGTGCCATCGACTTTTATGTTTAATACAACTCCCTGTGTGGTAAGTAGAAATTCTTGAATTATTGTCATTCTCCTGTTTTGTGAAACTCTGCTGGTGCCCAGTGGTCTGCTGGCTGGCACTCCATGGCCCAGCAAGCCTTCCCTGGTGCAATGCTCTCTATAAGGCCTGGCTTGGGTTGCTGTGGGCTCAGACAACTTTTCCAATAAGACACGGGCCTTATTTATGTGTTCACCTCTCTTGCCCACAAAAAAGAATATGAATTGTGGCTTAAAATTCTGGGTGGTTCTCTACAGCTAAGGAATTAATGCATTAAAATGCTATTCTTTGGTGTTCAGCCTGATTTAAAAAAAAAGTCAAATTTAAAATCTCAGGAGGGGGCAGCCTGGGTGGCTCAGCGGTTTAGCACCACCTTCAGCCCCGGGTGTGATCCTGGAGACCCGGGATTGAGTCCCATGTCAGGCTTCCTGCGTGGAGCCTGCTTCTCTCTTTGCCTATGTCTCTGCCTCTCTTTCTCTTTCTCTCTGTGTCTCTCATGAATAAATAAATAAAATCTTAAAAAAAAAACTCAGGAGGGATTAAAAAAATAACATCAGTTGCCTCCAGGGGGAAGAAAATTAGGTGGCCAGAGGTGAGGAGGAGAGTTTTACTGTATATACTGCATTTCAAATCTTTTCAATTTTGAATTTATTCTATATTTTTTAAATGGGGAGAGCAAAAAATCAAAAACAAAATTTCATGGGCCAGATAATTCTAATTGAAGGAAACAAACTATCCAATATAAAATATATCCAACAGTACTCACTTTTGAATCCATTAGAGTGTCAGAGATTATTTAATAGGGTGCCACATGTAACATATCTTCTAGAATCCAAGAGATAGGGATCAAGTGGAAAATTCTCTTAGCTTGACAAATGAATAGTAATAGCTAAAATGCTCTTTTTAAAAAATGGTCAGTGATTAGGACAATGGTTTCACTGTAGTCCTACAGAAAGATTTTATCCTGGGCATTTGAATTCCTCGTACTGGAGCACTATGTACCTTGAAGGCACATATAGGCTCTCCTGTCTCAAGGTGCTTGTGGACTTAACATGTGGATCTATTCAACATCAGAAGGGAAAGATGTATGAAGACTCCATTCCTCTTTTCAGTGTATACTACAGTTCTCAGCATATGGATGGGAGTAAGAAAATACTCATCCCATGGTGATTAGAATCCCCTGGTGCACATTACTGAAGTGTGTAACTAGTTTAAAAAGCATATCCTACACTAAATGATAAAAATACAGTCAAGGTAAAACAGGTAACTTTGTGGTATTAAAACTGTGAGTTAATACATAAGATTATTTGTAACCTATATTCAGAAGAAAATATCAGAGTTTAAGATGTAAAATAAGAGATCAAAATGAATGTAACCTAGGAATAAATGTTTGCATAGCTTACTATGTTATTAAGGGTGTTAAAAAAAAGTCTTACTATTTGATTCATTTTACTGTTTTCATTGTCATCATGTACACAAATTCTGAAAACCACTAACTTTCTCAAACTTAATGTCTGAAAGCTTCATAAAATCAACCTAAGTATTTACCTTAAAAAAAAAAAAAAAAAAAAAGAATCCCCTTGTGCATCAGCAGGGCATGGCTGCCTTACTGAAGAATATGCTTTTGTGGTCATCAGAGCCATTCCAGGTTGTTGAAAATATTACAAGAGATTTCTTTGCATTATGTGTAGGGACAGCCTATTGTTAATTTCCTAAGCCAGTTTTTTTTTTAAGATTTTATTTATTTATTCGTTTGAGACAGAGAGAGAGAGAGAGAGAGAGAGAGAGAGAGAGAGAGAGAGGCGGAGACACAGGCAGAAGGACAAGCAGGCTCCATGCAGGGAGCCTGAGATGGGACTGGATCCTAGGTCTCCAGGATCAGGCCTTGGGCTGAAGGTGGCGCTAAACTGCTGGGCCACTTGGGCTGCCCTTCTAAGGCAGTTTTATGTTTTACTTTTACTCTTTTTCTTTGATCTGAGAAACCTCAAAATGAAAAACCTGAATGCAGCACAATTTAATAAGTCTCTTAAGATACACATAGGGCATAGGTCTTCGTAACATCTGGTTTGCAAGAATTAATTAATTAATTAATTATTTAATTTTAAAGATTTTATTTATTTATTCATGAGAGACACAGAGAGGCAGAGACACAGGCAGAGGGAGAAGCAGGCTCCCTGCAGGGAGCCCAACGTGGGACTCGATCCCGGGACTCCAGGATCATGTTCCAGACCAAAGGCAGGTACTAAACCGCTGAGCCACCCAGGCGCCCCAAGAATTATTTAATTGAAAGGATCTAACCGTGTCTGGAACAACTCTAATAGGCAGATTCTGATTTTGTCAAAAGCCATTTTAGCAGGTTATGCAGAGCCATTCAATATGGGACCACCACCCACAGTCAAGCCTAGCCTTCCACAGGGATATGTGTATGCCAAATGATGAGGCCATCTAGCAAGGCTGGGGGAGAAGGGTGGGCAGCACATGACCTCAGCCCACCCAGGATGTGCCTATTGGCATGAAGCTGCTTTGAAAAGGACCTTCTGTCATTTCATTCCTTCACCATCCCCAAGTAGACAGGACACATTAGTTCTACTCATTTGAGCAGGAGTACAGAAAAGAATGGAATGTCAGGTTCTAGCCTAGCTTTTACTCCCTTGATTTTTTTTTTCCTTCAGTGTCTCAAACTTCTCAAGGAAACAATATTTATCCAGGACTTCTAGGTGAAATCTATAAGGATTTACCACAAAGAGCCATATTAACAGCCAGCTTCTTACAATCTTTAATGCTTTCTCCTCAACCTTCTGATGCCAGAACCTAAAGATACTGGTACCAAAACCTGCCTGCAGTGAAAGGCCAGAAATAAAAATAACAGAAACCTATCAAATCTTTGTTAGAGATTGCAGCTGGTTTCAGTCTTTTCCTAAGTCAGGGCTTATATAAAAAAATTGAAAGCCCTGCTGGCAAAAAACCAATTTGAGTAATAATTCTAACTTTCGTGAAATTACAGTGGGTAGAGTCAAAGTTTAGAGGTAAATAAAGTACATGTTAATCTTCTGGTGCCATAACAGCTCATCTGAATGGTCTTTTTTAGTCTCAGTTCCAGTTTGGAGAACAGGCAGAGAAGAGGACATGGTTTTTACCTGCACCGAGGTTGGTTGGCAGGAAAGCAGCCAACCCCACAATCTTAAACTTGGTTCCCCAGATATTAGACGTGACCTGAGCAAGATAGTTGTGCTGTGGGGAAAAAAAAAAGGAAAAAAAAATCACAATCTATTTTCATATTTTCTGTTATCACTTAGGAACTAAGAAAGCTAACATTTTTGCTGTAAAAAGTCACAGGTGGGAACTGCTAGAAATACTTTCTCTGTATCATTCTAGCCTCTTTAAGACCAGAAGCTAACTAGAACATGTCAGGCATGTGTTTCTCAATGGGGGTTCACTGAGCTGAGATTCACAGGTTGGGAGCAAGGATGATGTGTCCCAGTGTACTCGTGTGTATAGGTGAAAGAAGTCACAAAGGTGAATCTGGGCACATTTTTCTTCACCTCTTCTTTCCCCCGCAATCACTGAACTAGAGAGGGTATACCTAGCTCTGAATCCATTCTTACCCTTGGTATTTCTCCTGGAAATACCAGTTGTGCTGGTATCAGTTTGAACACAAACTACCCAATTATGTTTCCTCATTCAGATCAATTAAAAAAATTTTTTAAAAGTTTATCAGTATGTTTAAACCATATGTGAATATTTGTGTATAAGAGCAATAGCAAAGATGAATAAAATACAGCTCCTCAAAGAGCTTAGAACCCAATGGAGGATATAGGCTTACAATTATTTGCAGATAAGGAAGTCACTGAGAAATATTATAAGGGAGTTACAAACAAGATGCTTTGGGATTGCTGTGGCTGAGCCAGGGAAGGAAACCTGTGCAACAGAGGCCAAGTTCTACCTGGAAGCATGCTGGTAGAAACAAGGAGACAGAGAGGGTGAGCCAGGTGACCCTGGTGACCCAGGCACAGCAAATGCACAAAAGCAGAAAGAGGCCAGTCAACAGTAAGGCTGTGGTGCCTATAGGGCATCGAGGGGGACCAGGATGGAGAGACAGGCAGAGTCACCAAAGGGTCAGAAATGGCTTGAGGGAACAGAGGAGAGAAGTGTGGATATGTCTCAACCAGAGCTGCCTGTGAAAAGACTCACGTGGCAAGAGAGGGGTGTCTGAGGTGGGAAGGAGGTCCTGGGTGATAGGGTGGTCCTGGGGGACCAAAGGGCTGTGGGGGCAAGGAAGTCAAGCTCTGGTTCTCTATGCTCTGGACCTGGAATGGCAGTGACAGGCAGGGAGCCTGGGGTGGTGAGTATAGGTGTGACGTACCGAGGGCTCAGCCCCCATACAGGCATACACTGAGGAGGGGACAAAGGGCAAGGGAGCATCAGACACATGGAACTGGCACGGGCCCCAGGTGCTACCTGAGTGATGTCTTCAAAGGGAAACTCTCTTCGAGTCAGGCTGGGCGAGCCAATGGAGGGCTTGCGCATTGGCAACCGGGGAGACCGGGACATCTCCTGAGCAGCCCGGGATAGCTTGGGAGACTTGCGGGCCTCAATGTTGATCCTGTGGACACAAGGCCGGGAGGGTCAGGCCCACAGGGGCAGAGGCACCCACTGCCTCAGCCCTCTCCTCCGCGCTCTGGCAGCCACCGTGGGTGCCACGTCCCCAGGGGCCAGGCCCCTTTATCCGAGCCTCTCCTGCCTGCTCTTGCCTTGTGAATATGAAGAAAGAACAGAATTGCATATTGAGTAATATATATTAAAAATACAGAGAGATTAGACCAAGTGAGTCATTTATAAGGAACCTCAGAGAATTAACTGTGGTTCGCTTTCTACTGGCTAGTAGATAAATTTAGTAATGTCCACATGCCTTCTGCATGTGGGAAAACAGCAGGTAGGAAGAGCCATTTCTCACTTTATACTTTATGACGATTTACAATTGCTACCACAATGTTAGGATTTCAACAGACTTATCTAGCCTTTTACCAGATACAATATTTAAATAAAATCTGTGTATCTACATTTTTTCTGCTGCCTCTTGATCCTACATTCTATCTCTGGTCTTTAGTTCCTCTGTAACACAGGGACACGTGTTAATGCTGGTCTACCTCACGAAAAATGCTAGAAAAATGCATATGTTAAGGTTGATGGAAGTCAGTGAGAGAAAAGCATGGAGCCTCACATATACTGCTTGAGAGTTTGATACCGAGACTCCCAAAGTCTGGGTGGACATTGGGACCGAGCTGGTTAAAGTCCTGTACAGGGACAATCAGTCTGGTTGCTGTGTGTAGGAGGATTCAACACAGGGAAAAACAGAAGGAAGGAGGACAGCCCCAGAGACGCCACATCCAGGAACTTTGAAGGGACATTTACGGGCAAAAGATTTGATTGCTTCCAGGTTAAATGTTCTCCTTTAATAAACGGGAGAGCTGAAACACTGTAGAAGTGTAGGAAAGTTCATAATTTTATTTGCAATTTTAATAAGCTTAGAATAAAGGTGAAAAAATCAATCAAACTGCTTGAGCGGCTGGATATCTATATGGGAAATACACCATACACAAAAATTAATCAGAGACTGAAGTATGAAAGCTAACACTACAAAGTTTCTGGAAAAGAACAAAAGAAAGTCTTTATGACCTAAGGGTAGACAAAGATTTCCTAAATAGGACAGAAAAAGCACTAATCATAAAAGAAGAAATTCATATTGTATTAGATCACATACGTGGCAGTTGGTATCTCTGCCAAAAGATTCACAGATAGAATACATAAAGAATCTTGCAACCTGAAGAGAGAAAAACTCAATAAGAAATGGGCAAAACATTTCACAGACACTTCACAAAAGAGGAGATCCAAATGGCCAATAAGCATATGAAAAATTGGTTAGCATCAGCAATCACTAGAGATGCTGATACCCCAACATGTCCACCAGAATGGATAAAATTATTTTCTAACAATGACAGTACAACTGGGCGCTGCTGGCAGGAACTCCAAACAGTGCAAGCACCTGGGAATACTGTTTGGCAGTTTCCAATAAAGTTAACGTGTGCTATGGCCCAGCATCTCCCCTCCTAGGTCTATACCCTGGATAAATGGGCACACGTGTCCACAAAAAGTCTTGTATAAGAACGTCTACAATGGTTTTATTTATAATAGCCCCAAACTGGAAACTACCAAAGAGCAACCATTGGTAAAAAGCATAAACAAATTGGAAATCACCGAGCAAAGAAAGAAAAACTACCGACACACACAACACAAATGAATCTCAGTCATTATCTTGAGCAAAAAAAGTCAAATAAAAAAGGGGTGTGTATTGTTTGGTGCCATTTATGTGAAGTTCAAGAAAAGTAAAACTAGCCTGTGGTGACAGAAGTTTCCACAGTGATTGCTCTGGGGCGTGGGGATAGAATGGGAAGGGGCACGCGGAACTTTTCAGGGTGATGGAAATGTTATCTTCAACTGGATGGTAGATACTCTGCTTTATCAACTGCACAGTAAATCACATCTTTGAGGTCTGGGCAGGTAGTGTCTGCACATGACTTAAATCTCAATTTTGCAGAGCATCACAGAATTCTGGAGCTAAAGAGAACTTAGTGAAGATCTGGCCCAGCCTTTACCTTCTATAGATACAGAAACTGGCACCGGGGTCATGGATCCCGTCCAGGTTATACCTGAGGTCATAGAGCCTTCGAAAGTGGAGCCAGGAGTGGAGGGGGCTCTTAACTATCCGCTCTTAATTTTCTGCCATTTTTGAGGACAACCCTTTGGCATATGAATTTTTTTTAGTTTATGATTTATTTCCAATTACAGCATTGTAGGGTATTTAATTTGGCATTCTTTCCAATGCTCTACATACATCACACTCACTGTAAAACCTTCTTGCTTTTCTCAAACTGGGAGAGCAAACGAGCAAGCCAGGGCTATGGCCACCCCATGCCGCCCACTGTTAGTACAGACCCTGAGGAGTTCTGAGGGCTTAGCAAACTTCCTAGGGGTGCATTTTTCTATCCAGAGGAGAGAAGAAAGGAAAGTTGTCATTGTCACCGGCAAACCTTCCAGATGAAAGGCACAGGGATGCCCTCTTGCAGGGCTCTTCTGGTGTCGGCGTCAATGGGATTCTGCTGCAGATATGACGCAGACAGCTGCAGCAGCACAGATGAAGAAGAACAGCCCTGGGGAAGGGGATGGGGGTGGTGAGATTACCTTGGGAGTTTGGGTGACTTGCTAGCTCGGGAGATTTTGGGGGATTTCTTGGCAGCCCAGTCGTCACTCAGTTCTACGTCACTGGAGTCCGAGCAGTTGCAGCTGTCCAGCATGGCGGAGATCAAGCTGTTTCCGTAGATTTCATCTGGTGAGACACAACCAGCAGAGTCTGAAAGTGCTATCAGTTAGACAGTAATGAGGATCATTATCACTGGAAACTCCAGGACGGATCAACTCTACAGGCCAGCATGTTAAGTTCAGAGGTTGAAAGAGAAAGCACCAGAGTATGGTTTCCCTTTAAAGTTTTTATGCTGTAACATTTTCTAAGCAAAAGGAGGCAATAACTTCTACTGTTATCAAAGCAGGCACGGAATTTCAGTGCCTCTGGAACGTACAGAATAGTCTGGCAGTGTTTACTGCGCCAAAAGCGGGAACTTCCCAGCACACCAGGCATCCATCTGGGTTCACGTGGGTTTGCAGGCAGCCGGGGGACCCAGGCCCAGCAAGGGGCTTGCTGACTCATGGGCTCCTCAAGAACCTGTTTCTGACCTGAGGCCTCCCAAGGCCTCTGCTGGTTTTGGGCCTGCTCTGGACTAGAGACCTGACAGGTTGGGTCCACTGTGGGGACTCCCAGAAGTTTATGCTGGCCTCCTTCGAGCAGTAGCTGGAAGGTAGTGCTGTGCAGGAGGCCTGTCTGTGGCAGCCCTGGGCTCTACTGGGGGTGCCTGAACATAAGTCGCTTGAGACAATTTTCACCATCGGCCACCAGGCAGAAGGCTGAAGATGGTGTGCACAGAGGTTGGGCCACGATGAAACTGCAGAATAGATGAAGGTCATGTCTGACACTTCCTTGAGAACCTTCTCCTTTGCTGCCTCCCTCCCACTCCTCACGTCCCTTCACTCCCCAAACCCTGTTCTGCCTTCACTGTAGGTACCTCAGCTTCAGAATCACTTTGTTTTGCTGACAAAACCCTCATTCCCTCAAGGCTCCAAGAATCTTGCCAGGTCATAAAAAAGCTGAATTGTCCAACTGCAATGAAATAACTCATGGACTTTGAGTTTATCATTCAAAAGAGCTGTTTACATTTGAAAGGATGAGTTTGCTAATATGTTTCTGAACATATGGAGTGGACATCTGTGACAGGGACCGATCGGAGGCCCCTGGAGGCAGAGGAGAATGGCTTGGTATGCTACCTGGAAGCAGGCTGGTATAGGCCCACATCACCCTCTTCTTCAACTACTTCCCTATCAGAAGGCATGACCTGCAAATACAGCAAGCTAGGGTGGTGTCACCTGAGTTTGGTCAGATAAAAAGGCTTAATTCACATGCCCTGAGTAGCGCTTTATGTAAACCTGAGGAATCACTTAGTCAAAAGATTCCTGGACATGGTTCCAGAAAGCATGTAAATCCACAGAAAACTCGTGTGTGCTCATAAGCACAGAGCCCATTCACCGGCCTGAGGAAATTCAGTTATGTGCTGCTCACTCGGCTCCTGACCTACTGGCTAATCCACAATTTCACAGCTGCTATATGGCAGGCCATTTGCTTATTTCCTTTACTCATGTCCTACTCCTTTTGGGCTGCTGAAACCAAATGCTACAGACTGGGTTACTTCCAACCACAGAAACTTAGGTGTCTGTTCTGGAGGCTAAGGTCGGAGATGAGGGTGCCAGCATGATCAGGTCCTGACCTGCAGTCAGCCACCCTGTCGCAGTGTGCTCACATGGCCTCTCCTTAAGAGTGTGTCTGTAGAGACAAAGATCTCTACCTCTTTTCCTACAAGGCCACCAATCCCCCTGGAGTAAGACTCTACCCTGACAGCCTCATTGCACCTTCATCACTCCCTGAAAGCCCTGTCTCCAAATACAGTAGCATTGCAGGAAAGGGCTTCAACATATAAATTTTTTTTTAAAGATTTTATTTATTTATTCATGAGAGACACACAGAGAGAGGCAGAAACATTGGCAGAGAGAGAAGCAGGCTCCATGTAGGGAACCTGATGTAGGACTTGATCTTGGGACTCCAGGATCACACCCTGGGCGGAAGGCAGTGCTCAACTGCTGAGCCACCCAGGCATCCCCAGCATATGAATTTCTAGGAGGACAAAAGCTCTAAGGATTCCTTTTAGAAAATCGTAGATATTTGCTAAAAACAAAAACAAAAAAACCACTCTCAGTTACAGAAATACAGACTGGTAATTTTGAGGAGGGTGTCTTTTCAGTTGCCTGGAGAACACCTACAACAGCAGGTCACAGGCTCTGGGAGCCCAAATGGCAGCTGGGTGTCGGCAGCTGTAGACTTGGAGGCCTCGCTGGATGGGGATAAAGGGCAGGCCTGGCAACCTGTATTTAGATAAAAACCTCAGGTGATCGGTGGGCAGGTGGCCCTTGGGCTGCATTCTGAGAAGTAATGACGTGCAGGCTTGAAACAGTTAATGAGCTCACGAGAAATTCCCGACTACCCGAAGTCAGGACTCGTCCTCCTCTGAGCCCGTTTACACGTACCATTTGGTTGGCAATTACTCATATTTGCCTTGTGACATGGCTTCTATTTTTGTCTTGAGGTATTAAAATCTTGACATTTTTACTGAACTTTTCAAGTGTTAAGTTGCCTTGTCACCCAAAAGGGTTTATAAACTCCCTGAAAGCAAGGAAAGCGGAGACACCCTGGTGTGGCCTCATAAGCACTGGGGACTCAGAGACCACAGACCAAGGGAGCATGGAATACACACTGGTGATCTGCTGCTGGGCTTTATAACTTTTTGATTCTCTTCACTACAAAAATAAAACGTCCTATTTCCCAGAGGACTGCAAGCACTTAAGTCTGTCTGCGTTTTATATGAGCTGGACGTGAACGGTAAGGAGACGCTGGCACTGGGACGGGGCCAGGCTCCTGGCTGGCACGGAGTCTGGGAGGCTGCAGCCTCTGCGCCCTACAGCACTCCTGGCCTGCTTCTTCTGTCCTATTTTTAGTGGGGAATTTAGGCACCCAGGACAGAAGCAAGCTCTTCATGTCCGTTCCCTTCAACATTCAGTCTGAGTACAGGTTTTATAAACTTGTGCACATGGTGGGGAGCCTTAGAGACCACGATCTCCTTCCTGGAGAAGGCGACCCCATGTACACCTACCCCACCCTCTCCAGGCACTGCTCCTTACCGACTGCCCTCCTCCCTTCCCCTTCAAGGGCGGCACCCACTGCTCTCCTATTCTCCTCTCTTGCCCTGCTTCCTTCTGAATCTTGTCTCCCCTCCTTTCTACCCAACTCCTTACTAGCCTTCAGTTCTACTCACTCTTGGTACTAGTTCAGTGTGTGAATCAAAAGACAAACAAATGGACTAATATCCAATATGTTCAAGTACAGATTTACTGCTCTCAATTTTATACAGTAACACAGACAGCAGAATGCAGCCAGAGATGTTGAAGGAATAATGAAGAACAGATAGAGGTGGGGCAACGGTATGAAATATGTGAGTGAGCAAGCACACCAGGTTGAAAGAACCCACCACACTGTGACACCAGCATATCACCATGGCTTCAGGGATATGAGGGGCAGAGACCAGTGTGACCAGTGGGAGAAAGAGGAGTGAGAAGTGGAGAGGAGTGTGCATCCAGGAAACAAATCCCTTTCAACTCAGGTTGTGTCAAGGTCAGGTGCTTGCCAGGCACCAGGGTACAGAGAGGACTCAGTTCTCTCTGTCCAGGCCCTCAGGATGCAGAGGGGCAGACAGAGCCTGGCACAATGACCAGCAGCAGCCCGAGTGATGGGCGACTGACACAGGAGGCAGTGTTTCTTGCTGTGAGGAGCAGGGTTTCACAGGGGGCAGCAGAACGTCTGAGCTGGCAAATACTGCTGGTGGGGGCACATGGCCTCAGCCGTCACTCCGTCACTGGCTTAGGACACTGGGCAAGCATCCATGGTACAAAGGGAAACAGCAAAGCCCCTTTTCTCCAGAGGCTCACAGTCTAGGACGGCAGAGACAAGCATGCAGCAAGTGGCCGGAATACACCTAGCGAATAACCAAGATCAGTACAGGAGAGGGTTCTTAGAAGGGAAGAGTGATTTATCAGGTCAAAATCTTTATGGATGCGCAAGGAATCTTCCTTGGTAATCAGCTAAAAAGCAGCTCACAGTGGATTAGTAAGGAGCAGAAGTAAGATTCTAGCAGGAGGCTGAGGAATGGGCTGAAGATCTGGAGCTTTTAATTCTATCACTTGCTCTGGGAGGGCAGAGATGTACCTCACTATTAATTTGGAGCTTGTCTCAACAGTAATGAAGGCCCTTGGTAACACCTGATAAGAAACTAAAAGAGGAATCTATAGATCCCAGAAAGCCTGTGCCAGCTTCCCCCTGGCGGATAGCTGAGGTCTCCCCTATCCTGTGGCCGCAATCACATGAAGTCTTACAGAATGCTGGTAAAAACCCATCAGAAAGTACATGTAGAGAATAACAGAGAATAGCTTCAATACAGTTTTGGAAACCACGCAGCTTACATTTCGTAAGTAGGCACTGTCTTTGACTGGCTGTCAGGAATACTATTCCTCACCCACACCTAAAAACAAGGTCTTAGGCTCTCTGGTGTGGAGGCCCACCTGATTTGCTATCTGTCCGGGGATCCATGATGACGAACTCTGGCCGCAGCTTGCTGATGCGCCGCCCCTTGAGGATGGGCACGAGCCCACCCAGGTACTCCAGGTAGAGGGTGTAGCACGGACCGCCCACCTCTGGGTCATCCTCCGTGCGCTTCATGGTACAGTGCAGACGCTCATTGCCCGCGGAGGGGTAGCTGACAAAGTCTCTCATGTTGTTGGGATCTGGAATTGGGGGCTGGAGGCAGGACAAGGAAAGGAAAGAGCATGGACATCAGTGGTTACTACAACAGAGTACTGGCTGGTAGCTTCGGGAGGGTTAACCATGTGTTGTGGAACAGCAATTCTTAACTGGGGGTGCACATAAGAATCTCCTAGGAGCTTGAAAAAAGTCCTTAAGCTAGGATCCCACCTCAAACAATGAAACTGGAATCTTGAGGGCAGGGGGCTGGGCAGGTATGTTTTTCAAAAACTCCCTGTGTGATTTTAATGTGCAGCTGGAGTTGAGAATCAATTGGTACATGACCGAGATTGTAAAGCAATTTGAAAAAACATCACAACAGAGTCTAAAACTGATTCTTTGGGGAAAAAGTCACCTTGAACAAGTCAATCTGATACTTAGAAGCAGAGACAGAATACAGACAAGAGAATGCAAGAAAGAATGTAAGGTGCAGAGGCCCTAAGGTTAGTGGGAAGACCCGCACTTGAACCACAGCTGGCAGACCTATGGCACACACCACCAATGAACACATTAATTCTCAAGTTACTGTCCATGTAAAGGACGAGTGACAGCGTGTGCTGAGGGCGGTGGCGGGGGGGGGGGGGGGGCGGTCACCCCTCATCAGCATATGGCTCAATCTTCAGGACAGGGCTCAATCTGACCATTTCTGTAGCTAGCAATGGAACAAGCTACTCAAACTTCTAGGAATGGGTTTCCCATCTTTCTGAAGCATCTGCCAGGAAGGCAGGATTAAACAAGGCAGGCTGATCATCAGAATGGCATGGCAATCAACCTCTGAATATGGCCTTTGCTGCGAGAAAGCTTATGCCCCTCATACAAGGTGAGTCTCTGGTGGATACTAGTGGTGCCAGGGACAGACCACGCTTGGAGCATTTATCACCCAGATACTCTTAGCCAAGGAGAAGCAGACATGACTTTTGCAAGCTGGCTCTCGGATTCTTGCTCACCTTCTCTGACTCTGCCTTTCTGGACAGCCCTCTGGGAGAAGGGAGCCAAGGGGAAGAGGAAGTGAAGAAGGAGGGTGGACAGACTTTACCTTGATGGTAGGGATGAAGGCGGTGGAGAGGTAAGAGCAAAGGCGGGGGGGCAACGTCAGCTTGCTGACGTCCTTGTCTTCTCGAAGGGCGCTGGCGATGGCCTGCTGGCACAGCAGCTGCAGGCTGGACACACGGTGCTCCACGCGCACCACATATAGGGCTGGTCCCGAAGCCATCAGCAGCCGCGAGTCCCGGTGTCCCCAGCAGATGGAGACGATGGGGCGCTGCCAGGAAGTGAAGGAGGCTACACTTAGGCTTTGCTTTGTTCTTGTGGTAAAGTACATAAGACCTTGCACGCATATGTCAAACAAAATAAACTGACCAAATAGTTTCAGAGAATATTGGTTTTAAAAATGATAGACAATGAAATACTACATCACAGAAATTCAGCATTCTCATTGGAAAACAGTCGGGTCCCCAGGACAGAATGCAAAACACTGGAATTGTTTTGCAAAGTTCTTTTATGCGTATTGTCTCATTTGATTTAGTGCCATAAAACCCAACTTATCTCTGTGTAATGATGTCTCTATTAGAAGATGCACTTACCTTGGGGTACAGTAACTCACATTCCTTACTGAAACTCTGGTTATCTGGATCCCTGAGAAACCAGTGGTCACTCCTGTGGCTTGGGGAGGTGGTGAGGAGGTAGACCAGAAGCCCTTCCCTTCTGTCTCAACAAGGAGCATTTCTAAGTGAAATCGACCCTGCAGCTAGACTCACATGCTGTGTGACCTGGGGAATGCTATACAGCCCTAGGATATCTCCCATGTTCTCAGGAGTGAAATGGGAGCTGTGAGGACTAAAGGAGAGAGATGTCAAAGGTGTTTCTGAGACCTGTCATAGGCTATCACCCACAGACCCTGAATCACAGGCACCCTCAGCTGCCCTCGAGCTAAGGGCCAGAGGAAGAAAGCAGAAAGCTACTGGGGAAGAAGACAGTGGCGGGGGGACATGCAGTTCTAGCAGTGGCCATTTCTGGGAGTTGCGGCTACCACTGCTTTGAAAGGATAAGCTGAAATCCAAATATGGAAGTCAGAAACTAGTTGTATTAAACAAACTCCAAGGCTCAGGGGTATGAGCTAAGTAATATCCACCACGGAAGAAAGGAGGAGGTGGAGGGCTGTGACCAGGAAGCCAAGGGAGAATTGGTTCATTCCTGTCCAACTGGATGGGGCTCTAATTTAGGGAAGTCTTGAGGGACTGCAAAGATCAGAAGTGGGGTGTCAGGTCTATTATAGGAGTGATGGGAGCAGAATTTTCACAACACTTTAGTGACAATGAAGACACTTGCTTAAAATAGCCTCCAGGGTCAGCTAATCCTGGTTTCAACTTCAAAACAAAACACAGGCTGAAGATAACTCCATCTTCTCTTTACAACTCTGTGAGCCCGGGCAGGGTGGGTTGGGACCAGAGCCATGGCCCCTGGAGGAGGACCATGGAGCTGGGAACTCAAGTGTGCGGGTGTCCAGAGTACTTCCACTTGGGCCTCCATACAAGAGGATCCCACATGTGGGGCAGACCCCACAGAAGGCTGGTTAATTTAGAGTAAGCCGTAATTACTATCAGAGACAAAGTAGATAATGCACAACCCTCCGTAAGTGCAGGTTATATATTTATCTTCCTGTCCCCTCTGTCCCGCCTTCTGCATTTCATATTAGCAGTTAATACATGTTTTGGGAGGATCTTACATAAAATCATCTTTATGATAAGTATTTGTCTCTTGTATCTTTGTACAAAGAAATTTAAACCACTTACGCAGACTTTCAAAGTGTATGAAAATTCTCTCTTACAGCTTCATGAGCACATACAGCATCTCATTTCATCCTTTCACTCCTGCCATGTAGGTCACTACTCCCATTTACCACACCAGGAACTTGACACTCAGAGAGGATAAGTGCCTTGCTACAGTGAATATCCAGGGAAGCCATCATTCTTACCCACTTCCCTTCAACCCCACCACTTGTGCTCACTCTACAAGGTGCTCCCTTCTCTGGTCCATATAGCACACCACCACCTATAGAGTGTATAATGCCCCATGAACAAATTAAACTGTTGGTCACAAATAAAGTAAGAGACCCAAATTGTCCCTTAATCCATCCAGTCAAGGCTATTTTACTCAGAAACCAGCTGGATAATATGTCTGTAGAAGAGGCAAATAGAAGGAGAAACAGGCTACATCATTAGCAAATGGACAATGACCAGGATGATTCATTATGGCAGAAAAGAATCCGAAGATCACATGGACCCCAAGTGGAGATAAATTAGCCAGAGGTGCTGTTAGGTGCATGAGACAGCAAGAGGACGGCCCGTCTGGAAGGTGGGGAAGGAGACTGTGCTACCACTCTGCGCATGGCATCCATGAGGAAACACACTTCTCCACAAGGAGGACTGAAAGGCTGGAAAGGGTGAAAACCAGAACTCAGAGCACAGAGCAGGAGGTATGCGGCCTGTGGAAGCGACCCCTTCGGGGGCTCCACGGGGGAGCTGTCATCCAGAGCAGATTACTGGGAAGTACTGAGAATGCCAACAGGGATTTACAGCACAGTAATCTGGGATGAGCATTCACTTACTTGCCCACATCAGTAATTGTCTGTCTCAGTAAAGGGGAGATTTATGCTCATGTAAGTTATTTTTATAGCATATACTCTCTGTAAGATGATAAAATAGCAAAATAAATACTGGTGCCTTTCTATACTAAATTTTAAGGATATTATTAGAGAAATAAAGAAGAATTTACAGACAGTGGGAGCTGATTCTCTTGTCTGAAGGTCTGAGGTCTCCCTGATGTGGGGAAATTGATTACTGTAATTCCCACTGAGGAGAGAAGAGTGACAGTGGGCCATGACCTCAGGATACCTTTAAGTCCTGTAAGCCTGTAGAAAGACTAGATAACTATTTATTTGAAAGCTGCTAAGAGACTGCATCTTAAATGTTCTTCCCATGAAAAAGAAACGGCAATTACATTTTGTGATAGAGGTGTTAGTGAACCTTATGATGGCAATCCTATTGCCATACATAAGTGTATCAGATCCACACTTGTATACTTGAAATTTACACAACCTTCGTGTCAACTCAACAGAGTTGGAAATAAACAAATGAGAAACCACTCATGAAATCCTCTTATATCTTTTTAAATATTTTTACACCGTTTTTATATGTCACTTTACATTATTAAAGTCTCCTTTCCTTTTGATGCTGACTTTTCAGTACTGCTTACAGGGACTCCAGCCTACAAATGGACTGTTGTAAGGCAAGTGCACATGCCTGCAGACATACAGGGTGGGGTGTGTGGTGTCTCAATTCAGCTGCCACCCAATCAGTGATTTCTGCCCTCTGACACCTAGGATCTGCGGCGCCAGCAGAGCATGAATCCACTGTCTGCCTGCCCACAGCCCTCACCCACAGAGCACCATCCTCCCTAAGAACTGCCCACCAACCAGGATTAGCTACAGAAGAGAAACGTACCAAATGTTTAATTCCAGTAAACCTGGGAATAGATAAGAGTGCACACTAACACAACTCCCACAGCTGAATGCTTTTGTTTGAACAGCTGCTGTCTGCTAGGGAAAAACTCAGCCATAAATCTGTGGACTTAATCTTTCTCTCAAATCACACAAAATGACAATTTTTAGAACCGATGGCTAGAACTGTGAAGTTGGTAACATTCAAATCTTAATTTGTGTGGGAAGTTCACATACTTTGCATGTCTAAATCCAAGGCAAAAGGACAAGAAGATGATCTACATTTCAGGGAGCATCGGTGTGGCAGGAATCTAGTGCTTTAGTGCGTTTGAGGGAACAAGGGGAGGCATTACTCAGCTGGAGAGAGATGCTATTTGTATGGAGCTTTGGTGAGTGGTTAACACACAGTCGAGTTGTGTCTTTCCCTGTCTCACCATCTGATACCGAGCCCATGAGGGAGCAGGTCAGTCTGCTCCTTGGCTACAGAGTGAGGATTGTACTAGTAAGTGGTCAGCTTCAGCTCCCCTGACACATGAAGCCTTATTTCCTGCTGCTATACAACAGCCACCACACACTCATCCAGTCACTTCTTCATCTGTGGAGCCATCAGTTATTCAGTTAATGATTTGTTAGATGTACACAATGGGTCAGACACACTCTTAAGTGTTGGGGACCAACTCTGAACAAAGTAAGCTTCCTGCTCTCATGGAGCTGCCACTCTGAGGTGGGACAGGGAGCAAGATGCACATCTGATCCTCTGATATGGACTATCTGATCACGTCAGGTAGTGAGGCAGGGCAGAAGGGGCTTGTGAGAGAGCAAGGGGGTCGTTTCAGACAGTGTGGAGGACAGAAGACCGCTCCAACAAGGTAGTTTCAGCAGAGGCCTGACTGAGGTGGGAGTTTATTTATTTGGAAACATTGAAAGCTTCCTCACTGCACTGCTATTTTTGTATCTGCAGTGAGCTGCATGGAGTCCTCTAAGAATTTAAGAGGAATAAAAAACAGGATCTTCTTTCCATATTAAAGATAAGCTGCTCAAGCAAGTGAAAAGACAACAGAAAACCAAAAGGGTCAAAGCCAGGAGGCATCTGGCTGTCATAAGGAGGAACCACAAGGCTGTCTGAACCCACAGTTTCTGGCTGACGAGGACCTTGGGCTGAGAACCAGGGATAGGGCCCACTGAGGCATCCGGTCCTATGGGTGTCAGAGCACCCTCCTGGTCTCCCACAGTTGCTGCAGCTCTGCCCCTTCTTTCTGCAGCTCCCCTAGACAGTGGGATGATCTCAGTCTTAGAGGAAATGTACTTCAAATGTCTAATATCTAATATTTGAAGGGGATGTCTAATGTTTGTACAGGTGTGTACAAAGGGAATGTCTGATGTGTATACAAGGAAGGAAAGTTTTCTAGAACAGTTCACTTTTAAATAGACCAAGTTGAGACCAGTTACCATCAAACTATGTTGGCTGGAGCCATGGACAGTTGTGAATGTTAAGCTATAATGAGTTGGCCACTGACTAAGGTATAGTAGTAAAAGCTAGCTCAGCATTCAGGCACCCACATTTCAGTTTTAAAAGAGCATACCATTCTTGTATCCTGAAAGCAGACAAACCCAGGAAGGGCCTTCTCATCTATTTATAGCAAACCAAGGAGAAAGCACTCCTGGGGCAGCTTCGTAAGAATAGGCACAGTGAGTCCCCAACCAAAGGGGGCAATGTACACCTTTGCTAATGGACTCTCCTGGAGTAGAGTCGATTCGATCACCATAAAGGCAATCTCTCATTTCATTTTTCGTTTCCATACCACCTTTTCCTCTCCCTTCTTGGTTTTTAATCCAGATATCTTATATCAACAACTAAACCTTACAAAATATAAGCTGACTCTGCTAACAGACCTTTCATGCAAAAAAAAATTCATAAAGCTGAAGCAAAACCAATCAAACAACCAAAACCCCAAACCCAAATTACTACGTTTTGCAAACTTCAATCAGTAATGCTAACTCTAAAAAATCCGTTGTCAGATTTACAGATACGCAATTACATATAGCTGGTCACAGAAATAGCTAATGAGGTAAATTACAGAATTTTCAATTACAACAGGTAGAAAGGAAAGGAAAATAAATTGCAGTATATTTCCTTATAAGAGCTTCAGCCACTGGCATTGCTGTTATGAGTAAATCAGGAGAATCAATTTTAAAGCTGAGGTTACCGCAAGTTTGTGCCCAGCAACAGCTTTGTACGCAATAACCTACAATCTAATTAACTTGGAAATAAATTATCCAATCTAAATTGCATTTAGTTCTTTCTATAAACAGCTCAATAAATTTCCTAACTTCCTTCCTAAATGTCCCTGCCTTTGGACAACTTGAATAGCATAGCACAGAAAACATGTGATTTTAGAATCATTACAGAAAAAAATTAGGTTGGTGCTATCTATATAATTAATGTTGATTTTTAAATAGCTTCATTATTTAGCTTTATAATATTGAGGCAATTTTTTCAATGGTTGAAACAGATCCCCAAATGAAAAAAAGAATAATGTACTAAAATGCTGAGACACTATATGGGTATTTTTCCTCAAAGGAAGATAAGCTAAGCTCCCCTCTTATCTCTGAGCTCCAATCAGTTAAAATTCAACACCTATTGCTAGTTTCACATTACAGTTGATGAGAACGTCTGCAATGGCTGAGGCCGCTCAACCTCTACCGTATTTTAGGCACAGTGACGATCAGAGAAATGGAAGACAATGTGGTCTTTGACTTCAAGAATATAAGTAGACAAAAAGTGTATTAAGTATCAGAAATATCAAACATCCCAACGGGATGCTTCACAGAGAAGCAGTCATTGGCACTTTACAAAAGGAAGTAACTGGGTTAGCATTAAGGATGATGGATTTCCCCATGCTGAGATTCCTTCTACATTCCTTGTAGAAGGAACAGAATATTAGCAGGAGGGGTATCCTGAGTCAGACAGAATAGTGGACAATTCTGAATGTACCTGGAGTTTGTTTCAGCACTTCAATTCACAAATATTCTAGTAAATGTAAAAGCCTTATTAACTGAGAAAGAGCTGGAAAGTCCCACCCTCTCTTACACTTATATTTTTAGTTAGGCTAGGGTCAGAAAAGGCAGCATGATATCTGACTGAGAAGGCACCTAGCCTACTGGTTCAAACTATCAACAGAAAGAATTAAAGAAAGCATATGTTCACAACTGTTCATAAATCAATCCACCAAGCAAATATTTACTGAGCACTTATAGGCAATGAACTGGCAGTTTCAGTTTTGTAAGATGAAAAAGTTCTGGAGATTGGCTAATGTACTGAAATGTACACTTAAAAATTATTTAAAATGGTAAATTGTAAGTCAAGTGTATTTTTCACAAATAAAAAAAAATATATTTAAATAATGAATGTCTACAACTAATTACAAATTTCCCCAAATCAGGTATATCTGCCTCTTTGAGCTGGGTAAGGTTAGGATGTAAGACTCTAGAGTTTGTTATCACCCCTGTCAATCTTCAACTCACTGTCAGGCCCATCTCCATTATACCCCACTAAGAATTTCATCCTCCGGGGCAGCCCAGGTGGCTCAGCGGTTTAGTGCCACCTTCAGCCCGGGGTGTGATCCTGGAGACCTGGGATTGAATCCCATGTCAGGCACCTTGTGTGGAGCCTGCTTCTCCCTTTGCCTGTGTCTCTGCCTCTCTCTCTCTCTCAGTGTCTCTCATGAGTAAATAAATAAAATCTTTAAAAAAAAAAAAAAAGAATTTCATCCTCCATGAAAGCTGATCCAGATAAGAAGTGAACTGATCTAAAGATCTCTGGAAAATAAAAATAAGAAACGGCTACCTGTGCATACTTTCCTAAAGATCTTTAAGCCTTTTTTTTTTTTTTTTTAAGATTTTCATTTATTTATTCATGAGACACAGAGAGAGAAAGAGGCAGAGACACAGGCAGAGGGAGAAGCAGGCTCCATGCAGAAAGCCTGATGTGGGACTCGATCCCAGGACTCCAGGACCACACCTGAGCCAAAGGCAGACACTCAATTGCTGAGCCACCCAGGCATCCCAGATCTTTAAGCCTTTTTACCTACTGTTTAATAATAACTTAGTTCAAATGTAAAAGTCATTACTGGCATAAAAACCAAAGTCAGAAAGAATAAATGAAGATTCAGCACACACTTCTTTAAGTTTCTAATTTCTACTTTGGACTGATAATAAACAGCAGCTCACTGTTTACTCACTGTCCACTCTTTTGAGTGGAGAATGTTAAGAAAGTATTCTGGTTAAAGGCAAAAACTTCTTTCTCCCTTATTTTTTCTGGTTTATACTCCATAATTTAATTAAGGTCAAAGAAAGACTAAAATCTGTTGAAGATAATTACAGTAAGGAAAACCAACTTTCAGTATTTAATGGAGTTCAGCATCACAATGAATGTCTTGACACACATCCTTACTTGCACAAGCGTGTCCAGAGTGAAGATGTGTTCCCCCCGGACATTGTAGAACTTGACCATAGCATTCTTCAGAAGTGGGCCATTGGGGAGGTCACCAAGCTGAGTTTGCCGTTCCATACCAGCGACGGCCAAGAGGTCTCCCTGTGTGCACCACTGGGTCACCACCTCTGAAATCACAAAGAAAATGGTCAGCACGATGACATGACCCTCCCTGAACTGTCATATAAGTGGTTTAGAAAACAGAGCTGCTTAGCAAATACGAGGTGGTTCTTCTGCTTTTTCTCATGAAGACAACAGCTACTCATTTCTCTGAAGATAATACAGACTCTGCTTAAACAGGTGTCTGTTACGGGATGGCGAGCGCAGCTCCTCTGAAACACAACTCTACCAGGTAAGACCACATATGATGAAGCCAGCATGTTAAAGGTCTAACTCCTTTAGACCTTTAGAGTGTGAGAGCACAGGTAAGATGACTAAATCTATGGCTCTCTCTCTCCTGCTTGTGCCTCCATCCCTAGAGCAGACTCCGGGGTTTACAGATGCAAAAAGTCAAGAGTAAAGTCTAAGATTCTATTCATTTGATTTCTGTGCACTCTTGGGCAGATAAGGTTCAGATAAAGGACATAACTGCATATGAAGGCCTTGACTTTTATTCCACATTGGGATGTTGTGGGGGCTTAGAAAAGAAGATAAACACTTCTGTTGGATGGGAGTGTTGTCAGAAATGTTCACTCTGGAGAACCTATAAGCCATTTCAGTACCTATAAAAAATGTCTATGAAATAGTCTAATCCCAACATAAGCAATTTACTTATTCTGGCTGGTAAAACAAGCTATTCGTACTAATAGGATTATAGCATAGTTCTTCCCCATCAAGACTTGAGAACCCTATCTGGCTCTTACAGAGTCTGCTGAAATCCAGAAGTCAGAGGTCTCTCTGAGAAAGGCTGGCCGGAGCCTAAAGGTGCTCTGTCACGAAAGGACGAACTTCAGAGCCAGGTTTAGAAGCCAGCAGTGCCTGCGCCTCATTAGGTCACATGCGACCCCCACAGCGTTCTCTTAGTCACATGCAATGCCAATTTTGACACTAATAACAGCACATTCCGAGGTCTCCAGTGTTCCTGACCTCCTCTGAAAACCGGACAGCAGTCGGGGGACAGGATGGCTCCCACATCCCTGGAAGTGAGAGCTTGTGTATCAAGTGAGCCACTGAAAGCTGGAGACGGAGGCAGCAGAGGACTGAGTGAAGGCAGTTACAGATAACCACAAACTGAAAAACACTCTACAATCTGAGATAGTGAAAACATTGGTAAAAGGAGTTTTTTTCTTTTCCTTTTAAAAGGATATGAAGAAGGTTACATACAAACCAGGAAATGAAAAATAACTTAAAAGAATCAATTAAATATCCTGGTGTGTAAGATCTAAAACGAGACAAGAGGGGGAAGCTTGAGGATGTGTGCACATACTTCAGTATGCAATAGAAACCGAAAAGGCTCAGGGGTTCCACTAAGAAGTCGGCTGTGATCATGAAACTGAAATGACCTTCTCCAGGTTATAGTTTTTGGCAGCACAAAGATGTCAAAAAGAGGAGCAGCTAACACTGACACATACAGAAGACAAAAGCACAGAGCCTGTCGTCGTTCAGGACACAAGCAGCACTGTGGCTCTGCACAGGTGAAGAGGCCAGCACCCAACTCCCAAGGCTCCTCCACCAGCCTGCTTCAGTCAGGGAATGAATGAGTGACATACCTGTACCACTCTTTGTGCTATTTACTTATTTTAATAAGATTCTTTGAATCCTGCTACTCAGTAGTTTTTCCCAACAGAAAAGTGGGCTGCTGCCCCTGCAGGGCTGGCCCGGACACATAGTCCATTCAGACACTGCTCAAAGACTAAAGGCTCTGCCCCCAATGCTGGCGCCCTTGGTCCCAGGTAAGCCTGAGTCCACATATCCCCATGCAGATGACTGGGGATTTCTTTAGCGCAGTTACCAAGTTATAGTGAGGCAGCTATGGTCGCTGTGGGGAAGCTGTTCTTTAAAAAAAAAGAACAAGTTCCATGGGAATAACTCCATTTCTTGTTCTGTTCATTACACAACCAATAGCATCAAGTGCTGCAGCAACATGTATAGCCCTGTGACATGCAGCATAAGCCACTCCTGATGTATATACAATGGGCACACAGTCACCAGGGGAAATAATCTTTCCAGAAAACCCTGACACAAAGAATTCAGGAGTGAAATTAAGAAAGAAAAACTGGATTTGTTCAGTGTCAGCCAGGGGTGTGTGAGTACTTCCAGAGGGACTGAATTCCTAGGGCAGGAGTTTAAAATTCTCATAAATTACTACAGAATGAAAGAAATATTCACTTTCTAGATTTCATTATGATAAAGAAGGATACAGAAGCCTAGATGTGGTCAGAATCTTTTCTGTCCCAGAAAGTTTTTGAAGCTATGTCCATCTTATGTTAGAATATAAAATAATCCCCAATACCGTTGCCCAATCTTTCAGTAATGATTTTACAATTTTTAAACCTCTAAAAATTCACTTTAAAATACAAGCCAGAAAGAACAAACTAATGCTTTATTTAGTAATCCTCTTTTCACTTTTCCTAAGGCTCTTAGCAGTGGGTCTCTGGGCATGTGTGTGAAGTTACAAGGCACAAAAGAGGCTCATCTTCGTAAAGTACCAATTTTTCTTGGTGACTTTTTTTTAAGGTAATCTCTATGCCCACTCTATGCTCAGGGCTCAAACTCACAACCCCAAAATTATGTCATATGCTCTACTGGCTGAACCAGCCAAGCATCCCTTTACTGATGATTTTGAGGTGTTTGTCGATTTTTAGTCTCTTAAACATTTTACACACACAAAAATTAACATAGGCACACTATTTTACTTTAGTCAGACTGTCTTACAGATCTTTTATGCCTGGAGGGTCAAAATTTTACATACAGTAAGCAATGAGAAAATTTGGTGCTTTTGTGTTAACAAGAGTCCCTTGTGTGGGATTAGTGCTGGGTCAAAAAGAGGCAGCCAAGTATTCCTGGAGAAAGAACAGTGCTCTTATTAAACACCACATGTATTTGACCTGCTAGCTAGAAGTCTGGGGTTCACAGGGGCCTTTGTTCCTTGGATATCTATGTTGATGAGTCACCTTTTTATTAGTCACTAGATATATGTGTACTTGCATTTGTGTACATGGATTGTGCACTGAGAAGGCGAAAGTGATGAGCACATGAACAAAGTAGGAAAGTGTGTGATGGTAAAATAACACGTACTTTTTTTTTTCTTTAATAACAGTGCTTCTGGTGAGTGTACTAAGGACAGAACAACATTGGCACATACTCAATGAGGATGATGGGTACAACCTCTATCAGTCAGAACTACCAGAGGAGACAGGACCACTGACCAAAACCATTCTACTTCAAAATCAAAATCCCCTCTTGACTTTCTTAGTATATTCTACGCAGTGACAAAAGGAGGAAATTCTGTATAGCAAAGGAAATAAAACCTAGGAGTTTAAATTCTTTGATTTTAAAACAAATGTGTGGTGAAACGACCAGTGCCTTTGAGAGCTTTACTTTACTATATACAAGAGAGGAACTGGCTAGGTCAGAGAATTTCTGAGCTTATCATTCTACTGTTTTTCCTTGAAGGGTAGCAGAATATGCCACTTTGAAATATGCCATACTGGCATAAAAACTATTTTGAGCTAAGCAGCAGCAGATACAAAAAAAGCTCTCTCCTCCCCTCTGCTAAAAAGCAGGATGTAAATTTGGGAAGGCCCCCCCTCCCCCCCTCCCCCCACCTCGCCCTCTGACCAGGAAGGACAGAAGTTAATACTGGAGATATCTCTAGATCCTTATCAGCCCACAGATAGGACCAGGAGAATCTATATGACAAATTTCAGGAAGGAGCCCTATCTTCCACTAGACCTCTATATGTTTACCTTCCTACAGTTTGCTGTCCTAGAAACTTTAAGTCCTTTCCCTTTGTTTTGTCACTTCTCCATAAACAGATTATTCTTTTGTTAACATGCTTTATAAGCCCAAGTTCTACCCACCCCTTTGAGTTACTCATCTCTGAACATTTTCACAGGTAAGTACAATGCACGTGCTAATAAACTTGTTTTTTTTTTTTTAAACTTGTTTCTTTTTCACCTGTTAATCTGTCTTTTGTCAGTCTAATTTACAGGGTCACAGTCAGAGAACCAAAGATTTCTAGAGGGAAAAGTCTTTCCTCCCCTACATTATCAAGGAAGAGATAGTAACAACAAAGGATAAAATCCCCAGATAAGGTGAGCTAATTTATGGTTCACTGTGTGATAAATAGAAGTCCTCAAAGTTGGGATACTATGTAGATTTTTTCTTTAAGGTAGAATTTCCTCAGTTTCCACAGGTAAGCAAGATAGCAAAGAATTTGAAAAATTTGCTATATAAAGAATACAATGGAAGGAGTATAAGCATGCTATTTTCAGTCCTGCTCAGATACACAGTAGGGAACAAAGTTCAGGACTCCAGGACTAGAGGCAAGTTCTGATGAAATTAATCAACTTGGTTAAAGGTTTAAAAAAAGTTTTCTCTTTTAAGATTTTATTTGAGAGAGAGGGAGAGAGAGAGAGAGAGAGCGTGTGTGCACAAGTGATAGGGAGGGGCAAAGGACTCCCCGCTGGGCGAGGAGTCCAATGCGGGGCTGGATCCAGGACTCTGAGATCATGACCGCAGCCAAAGGTAGATGTTTAACTGACTGAGCCACCCAGGAGTCCCTAAAAATAGAATTTCTAAAGAAGAGCTTGGATTACTAACTATATGTGAGAATTTATGATGACTATCCTGCAGTTTGGCTCCACAAAGGTCAAAACCTTCAGAAAAGAACACAGAGAAGCCCAAGGAATTTAAGTTCACCATCACTACACACATACGCACACACACACACACACACACATAATACTCAGCTTTTAAAGGAGCCCATTTGTGTATGTGTATAAACACAGACTTCTGCAAAGTCCATGTCCCTCAGGAATTTAAAGACGAAGTAATTCCTTACAATTATAGTTTTGAGACAAAATGGGACATTCATAAAAGGGAGTAGAACTTCTAAAAATATACAATTTTAAAATAGAATACATACTTGGGGGTGTGCAGACAGGTATAACACATTACAGGCAATCAACAGTTAAGTATATGGACTTGTGGTCTCTACAGGCCTGTGAGTCTTGAATCATTCAGGCAAGAAGCACCTGCTCCAACTCTCTGGTTTGAGGGTCAGTTCTGAATGACAGGGGCAAGCTGAACTGCAGTTTTGGGTTTGCCCTTGACCTTCCATTTAGAGTATAGTGGGTCCCTTTATTTTTATTTATTTATTTAAAAAAATATTTTCTTTTCCTTTTTTTTTCCCAAAGATTTTATTTATTTACTCATGAGAGACACAGAGAGGGAGAGAGAGAGAAAGGCAGAGACACAGGCAGAGGGAGAGGCAGGCTCCATGCAGGGAGCCCAACATGGACTCGATCCCGGGTCTCCAGGATCAGGCCCTGGGCTGAAGGCGGCACTAAACCGCTGAGCCACCCGTGCTGCCCAGTGGGTCCCTTTAACTTTGAGACCAGAGGCAGTCCAGAAATTCCTACATCGCACCATTTAATCCTGAAGAGACAGAACCGTTTTTCCAAAGAACTCATCAGGGTCACAACATAAGTAAATATCCTCAAACTGCAAAATTCAGAACGCACCAAATGCCTACAGACAGCGATTTTCTTGAGATAACAGATGTCTTAACATCTGTCAGGAAAGTGTCAGCACTTGGAGGCTGATGTTTGCATCAGTGTCTCAGTCTGGCAACTGTAGAACCTCCGTAGTTTGCTGAGGTAACTTTACCACACAACGATCAGTTCCTTAATGAGTCTCAAAATAACCGGGGCCCTTGTGAGGCTGTGCTGTGTGTGATCTGCAGCTGCAGATACTGTACAGGTATAATGTCAGCCAGAGGCAAACACCACACACCTGAAAAAGGATAATTCTTGTCGTGGTAGGAAAAGAACAGAAAGACGAAGACCATCAGGAGTCCCTGGGTATCGGCTTGTCAGATAAGCAGAGAAGCGAAAGGAAATGGCTTTCATTCACAGACTCCATTAAGCCTGGAAGAGGTCACTGCAGAGGGACGGGCACGGATAAGTAATGGGTGTAGGATGCCCACTGGAAGGCAAATGCACACAGGGCAGATGTGTGGGCCTGGGGTCACATGCGGCCTTCTGTACCTTTCAGCCCCGAGCGGATGACAGTAGGAGACAAGTCATCATAGTTGTTCATCAAGCTGATGTCCCCCGAGGTGAAGCTGACAGTGAGCAGAGGCTTGATGTTCTGCACCGGGATGGGATATGCTGCTGGACCATCTGCCGGGACAAAAGGGCTGAGTGAAGAGAAGGCGATGCACACGTGACCCACATCCAGAGCATGCTACTGCAGTCTTGTAGCCAGTCTGAGAAACTGCCTGATATTGCAGATCAGACTCTGGACTGGGATGTCACTGAGTAAGGCAACATTTGCTATGACTCAGGAACGACACAAGGCCATCAGAGGGATGCTTCCCAGAGAACTCTGGAATGAGAAGCAGGGTGGGGACAGTGAGCCCTGGAGGTACCAACTGGGGTCCCTTGGGCTCTGTTGTATGGTGGTGAGAATATATGTGAAAAGATTATTAACTTGTGTATTAATGTGTCATGTTTCTACTAATGTGTAACCATAAATAATTTTAATGTCATAACGTGTAAGGATGGTAAGAGGGATGAAAATGGTATCTTAATCCTGGTCCAATGTACAGAGAAAAGTTGCTTTTCAATGCTATTTCTCTTTCATTGAACATTATAGGAAATGAGGAGCCACAGCAGCCACCATGAGTTCTTTGTTAAGTGTTTATCATGAGACACCCCCAAATCTGGAGAGAAGGCCAAGGTGGGATGTGTCTCATAAAGAATTCTGCTATACCTACCATACACAGCCAGTATGAAGAAAATTCTGCTTTGTAAGTTCAAGGAGTACTTGTGGATGCTAAGGATGCTGTGATGGGTCATGTTCTGGAATTCTCCACATGTTTCAAAAGTAAAAGTCAGTCCTTTCCACAGGCCAGGATAAATCAGGGTTCTTTCTGAAGAATCCCAGAGGCCTCACACCCATGCTGAGTTCATCTCTGGCAGTCATGCAGATTGGGCCGGCCTGACATCCACACACTCAGCCCCCACTCAGCCTCACTTGTGGAGCATTCCCAGTTGTGACTTTCCTTTGCTTCACTTTAAGATGCTGTAGGTACCTACCTCTATGTGCAAATTCCCTAGGCCATCAAGAAAAACCCTGTTATGTGAAAGGCAAATCCCAATCTTCCTCCAAATTGCCCCATGGCTCTAAGAAGGGAAATAGGTTAGAGAGGCAGCCAGGAACTAAATTCTATTCTTGGACTTATTCTGAACCCGCTTTATAAACTTGGGTCTCTGGATCTTCCTATTTGTTTCTTCCTATTATATATACATGGGGCTAAGTAAACTTGCATTCAATAAAGCTCTGTTTTAAAAGTATGCTGAAAAGTACCCAATGTTGTAAGACACTGACTTAATTACTACGAGGCTGGAGAAATGATCAACACCTCACTCAGGGCTAGGGTCCTACTAGGAAAAGGTACAGTTATTTCTCAAATGGAAGTACTCTCTCTTCCCCCAAGCTCCACCCATCCTGAAACAGTACCAAGCATCTGAAGTTTCCTTCATGTGCAAACACTGTCTTCTCCTCCAACAAATGACTAAATGAATATGTGCTGTCTCTGGGAAGCATCATGTATTATATCATGTCTGGGACAGAAGACGACAAAATGAGAGCACTCCAAGCACCAATGGAGATAGATGCTGTTGGGCGGGGGGGGACAAAATTAAAGAATATTCTTTAGACCAGCCCTTCATAGGATGAACATGCTCACAGGCACAAGGAAGGGAGAAACCGTCTAGCCTGTCGAGGGCGCTCAGTGAGCAGCGCGAACACAGCTGTGCATGCTGAGAACAGAAATACTGCAGCTGTATAACCACGTCTAATCTGCCACGATTTCATAACACATTTTCCTTTAAAAAAAGAGGTATGGAGTATTGGGGACGAGCCCAAACCCTGAGCAGACCAGCGCTGAATGCTGCTGTTGGTGATGGGCAGCGTGACCATCAAAGGCTTCTGCCAGTGTGTGGATGAGGATGAGTGTGTGTGTGTGTGTGTGTGTGTATGGGGGAGGTCTCTCATACAGTTGAGGGATAAAACATACTGCGAAGGTGAAGGAGGCTGGAATCTGAAATTACCCCCATTGAGAGCCTGAAACTTTTCCTTGCTGCTCCAGATCTTAAAGAATTGTTTGGCAATGGATCTAATCTAACCATTTGAGGCTTATGGGGGCAGGAGACAGGTTCTCCTGAACTGAGAAAAGAAAGTTTTCGTCTGAAATAAAGACGACGGAGCACGGATGGCAGCCCAGCATACTGGCCTGCATTACGGGCAGAACTAATCCTTTTCTCACATAACTAAAGCTACAGGCTTTAATGACATTAGGGATTTCGAACACCACAGATTAAGTTATAGTAATAGCACAGCATTTCTCATCTCCAGCTCTCTTTATTCTCATTAAGCAGCTAAGACCCACAACACCCCAGGGACACAGAAAGGGTCATTTCATGTCTAGTGAAACCTAAGCCAATGGAGCTTCATCAACCTGCGCGGTGATTCTGAGAAAAGGGAAGGCAGAGGGAAGATAGCCGAATCAAGACCCAGACGTTCCGCCATCCTGCCTTGCGCATCTCCAAGGCCCTCCTGGTATGTCAGGGTGCCATGCAGTATGGTGCACCTTCGCCCTCCCTCCTCCTCCTGCTGGCTACCTTGGGGCGGGGAGTAGTCGTCCGAGTCGGTGTCGCTCTCACTGCTGTCCTCCACCAGGAAGGCAGGGTAGTTCCAGGACATGCTGAGGATGCCATCAGACTCGTGCAGGAGGACGTGGGCCAGCATCCTGCCATGACAGTCCATGACGATCACCTGCCCATCAGCCGTGCCAAACAGCACCTGCAAGCAAGGATCGGGACCCTTGATGGACGAGGAGAAAGGGCTGCAGTTTCTGGCAAACCCTGTCACCTCAACTTGCTTAGAAGGATAAAACGTATTTAGGACTAAAAAAACAGAGCAGTTAAGTAACTGAGGCGATACACAAAGCATTAAGCACCAGAAACTTAGCTGGCTATTATTGCAAGAATTTTAGTCCTCTAATATCAAAATGTGACTAATGGTAAAATAAACATATTTGTTAGGTTGTATGGATATTTACAAATGATATCAGCAAAATCACTGCCTTACTTTTTGTGGGTTTTGTTTGTATGTTTGGGTTTTTTGGTTGGAGAAGGAGGGTTAAGAAGATGATATGTATTTTTCTTGAAAAAAAAAAGCAACAGTAGCAAAGGTTCAGTAAGAATTGCTCAAATTTAGAAGAAAAACTTCAGCTGTGTGTCTGACAAAAGAGAAAATATATTTGGTTATATAAGCAGGTTATCTAACCACATTTGGAAAGAAGAGGCTCTTGAAATAGTTTGTCTAATGTTTTATTTAACTAAGAATAATACTGGTATTAATGTATTAATTAATCATTAAGGTTCTAATGTATTAACAGTATTAACACATTCATTGAGCGTTTACTTTGTGCTAAGCACTATACTAAGAGCTTTACCTCATGTGTTGCCAAAATAATCCTGGGAGGTAAGTACCAGCATTGTCGATAATGGAGCTCAGATGGGCCTGACACCTTGGTGTGTGGAGGAAGGGCTGCCCCAAGGAGTCCCCCTCACTTCACCTGGCCCTGGAGCACACACGCAGGAACATGCTGCGGGTGTGGGCAAACACACGGTCAGAGTTAAAGCATGGAGAGGGCAAAGAAAGGGTTAACCCCCATCCATCAGTGCAACAGAGAAGCATCTCACAGCCGCTAGAAGACCCTGGCATGAGTTGTGCATTCTAGCTGGTTCATTCATGAATGACACCAAGGGGGTGAACCAAGGGGAACCTTGGGGCCATGGAAAGGAGGAGCTCCCCAAGAATATAACATGTTCTCTTCTGCTCTGTGTGTGTGGCTCTGTACTTTCTCCATCTGTTGGCATATTTTTTAATTTTTAAAGGATTTTTATTTATTTATTCATTCATGAGAGATAGAGTCAGGGACACAGGCAGAGGGAGAAGCAGGCTCGCTGTGGGGAACCCGATGTGGGACTTGATCCTGGACCCTGGGATCATGCCCTGAGCCGAAGGTAGATGCTCAACCACCCAGGCATCCCACATCTGTTGACATTTAAAACTTTTTCTTTTATGTTTACTGAGATCTGTGCATCCATCAGCAATGATTGTAACAAGCATGCAGATTCTTTCCATTTTATAGATGTAAAAACAACTTGAGAAGTCAGGTCAGTTGATAAGCCCATTAAGTGATCAGGCCACTGGGCTATCTTACTGGAAAGACTAGGATTTACACAAAGGTAAAGTTATTTAGAGCTTATTAGGTCCTTGCCTCTTTTTGCTAAGATTTGGACATTAAACTCCTTGGGAGCAAAGACTATCCACAGCTGTTCCTCTTGTACCTAACAGCTTTGGGTACAGAGGGCACTTAATAGTATTTACTGTTAAATGAAGGAAAGTCAGAGACCATCAAAAGGCATTTTTAGGACATAAATCCTGATGATTAAGACAGGTGAATTGCAAAGGGATGATATATTTCATTTAAGTAGTAAAAAGCTCACAGAATTTATAGATCTGTTTTTGAATGAACTGACTGTCCATCAAATACTCCTTTAAACATGTCTACATTTTAATGACTGGGGAAAAAAGGGGCTAAATCGGGGCAGTGAGGAATCTATTACTGCACTTGGCTTAAAGAAAAAACAAACTACTAGGAATACGATGAAACATTGTATAAGTTGAATTTTTGGCTGCCAATGGAGAAAGGAGTATCGGCTGGCCTGTCTGCCAAGACCTCAGTGATACAGGCTCGGAGATGCAGGACTAGGGTTCCCATATCCTCCTTCATTTGCTCATGTATGTTTTGAAGAACGGCTATGAATCTTGGTGCTGCATGAAGGAGTTAATTTATCACTAATGACTTTTGTTTCTAATAAAGATAGCTTGTTAGCAGGCCACAGCCAACCGTTCTTCCTCACAAGTACTCACAAGTACTATGCATCAATCCCAAACCAGTTCCCACCCTCCATCCCCCATTATAGGTTCACATTACCCTATCATCTTCCACTGGCGCACACTCATCACTACTTTCACTTATTGCACCATTGTTTGATTTCTGTCTGGCTTGCATGCTTATAAGCTTTTCAGGGCATGGCCGATGTGTGCTCTGCTCACTCCTATCTCCCCAGGGCCTGTCAGAGTAGATGACACATGACAGGAAGTGCTTGTGAAGGAAGGGAGGAAAGGCCTCTGCTTTGAAGTATCTTTTGAGTAATGTTCACATTTTTCCATTTTGGAGAAGAACAGATATCAGACAATAGAACAGACATCTAATTTCTGAATAGAAGAGGATGGGTGATTTAGTGAGGCATCAGTGTGCAACATTACACTAATGCCAGCCCCCAAATTCTCCACCATGAATCACTCCCAACTACAGCTCTCCTGGGAAGATAACACACTATTAAGATCAGAGGGAAGGGGAAAAGCAGTGCTAACAGCCTAGTTGTCAAGCAGTGATGGAGGAAGTTACTCTGTTTGGGAACAAGCCTGTCACAGATAACTGGAGAACACTGATACAACATGAAATCAGATTTTTAAAAATCTCTATTTCAAGTTCTTTTCATGCCTAATCACTTCCAATGAGACAAAGCTTATGTGAGTGAAGGACTTTAAGAGAACAAGGCAGAAAAGTCTAATAATAATGAATACACAGTAGGTACATGCACCCATCTCTGTTTCCACTCCTTCATGCTGGTGCTCAAGATAGGCTGGTGCTGGCTCCTTCTTCCCAGATCTGTCTCCTCTTCTAAGCATGGCTTCAGGCTATCTTCCCTCTCTAGGAGATCACAGTTGTGTCCATGGCCTCAAAGGCCCTATTCAGGGCTGTCTCTCTGCTCAGGCCTCTCCCCTATGTTCCAGACTCCTGCATCGGATATTTCCTACCTGACCCCTACCCCTGGATGTGCCAAAGGCCCTTCAGAACCAACATGTCCCAGATGAAAAGCATAACTTCATCCTTTCCCCAACCTACACACACACATACACACACACACACACACACACACACACACACACACACAGAGTCAGATTGTCTTACAGCAAAGACTATGGCTTTTTATCTCCCATATCTAGTATAGTGTCTGGTATGGAACAGGCATTGAGATATCACGTGTGAAGGCTCTGGGGACCCACTACATGGAATAGAATTAATCTAATTCTAACCATGGCCCCCCCAGTATCCCTCAATTTGGCTGTTTTCGCATGCCTGTCTTTCGAATTGAACCATGAGTTTCTGCAGGACAGGTCTGCACCCCAGGTTCTCAAACGCTGCCTGTCATGAGCAGACACTCAGAGACTATTAGCAAATGTATTTCTGCCCAAAGCTTTGTTTGGTATTTGCCCAGTCTACCTATAAATGAAACAAAAACCGGGATCCCTGGGTGGCGCAGTGGTTTGGCGCCTGCCTTTGGCCCAGGGCGCGATCCTGGAGACCTGGGATCAAATCCCACGTCGGGCTCCCGGTGTATGGAGCCTGCTTCTCCCTCTGCCTATGTCTCTGTCTCTCTCTCTCTGTGTGACTATCATAAATAAATTAAAATCTTTAAAAAAAAAAAAAATGAAACAAAAACCTTTTTCCTTTCTTTTTTAAACTATAAACCAATACTCAAATCTTCCATAAAACTGGCCTATAAAATACTTTCAATAATGGATGAAATAAATTTCTGTCTCATATTTTTTTTGTTTTCTCTGTTGCATTGCAGGCTTCATGTAGGGGCCTGGACGATACTCCCTTTGTCATATGTACCAAGAATGAGACAAGCTGGTAGAAACCTGGGGCCCTCAGGCCATACCCATTCAATGGCTCCCCCTCATTGCAGGCAGTGTTTAATATCAGTGTTCTCCATTCTAAATTATTTTTAGATGTAATTATTTAAAAATATTACACAATTATGACCAGCAATTTAAAACGAACCAAGCCACGAGCCAAAGGTGGTTCGAAGACGTAAAATCAGTCAGAAGATTTACATTTGGAGCCAGCGATAATATCTCATAAGTACTTTTATTTTTGGAAACTGGTATTCATCTACATTTTTGAATAAAAACCATATTAGGAAATTTCAACTATAAAAATACAAGCTTCTATAAATGTTCACCTCTTTTGTAGTAGAGTTTAACTAGCAACCAATTTAACTAGTTCCAGAAGAAGCTGACCTTTTTGTCCATTTATTTTTCCTTTGTGATTTAAGCTAAGGGAGCAGATAACAAAGTGATTACATGCTCCTCCTAGTAACGTCAGCCCTACTGGTGGCAAATGTCTAAATGTGCCACTGCAGAGAGAGGAAGGAAGGGAAAAAATATGATGTCCCTTTGCATTTAGAAGGAATCTTCTGTTCAGAGACGTCACTGAAGTAAAATTTTATTTTTGAAGGACCTCTCAGTTGGAGGTTCAGAGCACTAGTTTTCAAATGCTTCAAGGCCAGATTTGAATATTTTACAACTAAAGAGAGTCACTGAAATCAGACCATTGTAAATGACAATTCCTCAACTGATTAACAGATTATTTCCTGGTTCTTTGAAAAAAGGATGAAATGTAATTTCACAGTTGACTATAACAATCATTTCTCTCTCTCTCTCTCTTTTTTTAGAGGGAGAAGGGCAGATGGAGAGGGAGAGAGAATCTTAAGCAGGCTCCACGCCCAGTGTAGAGCCCAATGTTGGGCTCGATCTCACAACCCTGAAATCATCATCTGGGCCGAAATCAAGAATCAGATGCTAAACTGACTGAGCCACCCAGGTGCCCCAACAATCATTTCTAGAACAGACATTTGAGACTTATTCTGATAAATATGGGAAAGAAATCTCACCAAAAATATATACAATAAAAAACTATCTTTTGGCTAAACATGTAATTTTGATCATTTCATTGCTTTACTGCAGAATAACCACTTATAAACTAACTCATAAAGATGACACACTATCCTGTTTAAAGAGTTTCAGAGAAGGAAATATTCTATCTGCCTCAGGCATCATTTTTAATGTTAAAGAGTTCTTGTTACTAGAACATTCTTCCCTAAGCCTTTCAGGCTCCATTTTTAAGTTTACTCACCCTTATAAGATGCACACACATGGTTTCGGGGCAAGGAGGGGAATGGTCTGAGTGTAAGATTAATTAAAACACACATTTAACTTGGCTATCTCCAGAAGGATATATAGTAACTGGAAATACCAATTACCTCTGGGGAACAGAAGTGGGTAGCCTAGGCATAGCAGAGGAAAGGGGATTTTTCATCATATACCACTTTTAACATTAAAAATTTCAAACTATGTGAATATACTATTTAAAATATATTTAAGTATGTTCTGAATGAGGTAGAGAAAAATACAGCTTTGTAGCAGATCTTTGGAATAGGGTGAAAATGCCTAGTGCAACCACTCACCACCACATGGTCCTTGGGGGTAAATATGTAATTTTAATTTGGGAAGGGGATGCTAAGTGACACTGGAATCTGCTTAGCCTGTTTGGTAAGACTGCCTGAATCTGTTGGGGGAAACGCCTTTTCCTTTGCAAAGGACACCTTTTCCTTTGGCCAGGTTATCTGGCTCTATTTTAGTTCTTAACTACTTATGTAATTTTAAATTCATCATTTACTTTCCTGAATGTTGGTCTCCTCTGTCAGCTGAAAAAGTTTATTAAATGAGCTCTCAGATCCTTTTCTGTTTTAAAATGCTCTAAGTTTTAAAAATATATCCAAATATATTTCTTAATATTTGAAAATAGTAATTTCTTCCTGTGGCTACTAACAAACTTCTCCAACAAAAGGACTAAGACAGCCCAGGTGGCTCAGCGGTTTAGCACTGCCTTCAGCCTGGGTTGTGATCCTGGAGACCTGGAATCGAGTCCCGCATCGGGCTCCCTGCATGGAGCCTGCTTCTCCCTCTGCCTGTGTCTCTTGCCTCTCTCTCCCTGTGTCTCTCATGAATAAATACATTTTTAAAAAATCTTAAAAAAAAAAGAAAGGCCTAAGACAAAATGACTTCTGAAATGACACTGAGGAGAGTAAAAAGTCTCTGACTTGGCAGTAGCTGTTGGGATACACAGTAATGGGGGCTGACCTAATGGCACCTGTGACTGATGTCAAAAATAAACAAAACTAGAAACTATTTAAGGAGGTAAGAACAGACTTTAACCAGTTTCAGCATGAACTGAACTCAACTTCCATCTGTTCAGAGGTGACTGAGCATTTCAATGGGGGTGGGCAGGGGGTGCTGTTGAGCAGAGTAAGAAGTAGAAATATACAAAAGTGGAAGGCGAGGTTTCTCAGTGTGACTGGGCTACCTGGACTTGCTAACTGATGCTTACTGAAGTTGGGGTCCTACATACCAGAGACTAGGTTATAGGGGCACTACTGTCAGGAACAAACAATAGATTCTTTTGGAAACCTTGACCTCTCCCAGGCAAGAAGTTAAGGGGGCTGGAGTTGTCATCTCTAGCAACACAGCCTTGAGTTGACAGAAACTATGCTAGTGTTTGTTCAAGTCTCTTAGACTGTGTGTGTGTGTGCACACATGTGTATGAAATCATTTGTGATGAGAACTCAGTTTTACAGGCCAAGATTGAGGCCTAGTCAAGAAGAGGGCTCAGAAGTTAATCAAGAGAGTGTCATTGGTAGCAGCATATATGTCACCTCTCCTCAATATGACACAAGGATATATTTAATGCCAAGGGCAGGGCTGTCAAGAGCAGCAATGCATTTGGGATTCAGGAATGCTACAGGGAAAGCTGAGAAGCTTAATTTTATAGTTCAGCCATATGAACAAACATTGGCATTCATACAAGGATTCTGCATCAAACCACAGCCACCACTGTGCTGTGGTATTGATAAAGGCCTATGAAGAAAACAGAACATTGAACAAGAAACAGATTTCCAAATAAATTTAGACCTTCAATACATTAAGGTGGTAAAAAAAACTTAACACCATCAAGTGAGTTCTACACCATCAAGTTTTTAAGTGTACAATACAGTCTTGTTAAGTACAGGCTCAATGTTATCCAGCAGATTTCTAGAGTTTAATCATCTCGCATAACAAACTTTAATACTCATTGAACAGCAACTTCTTGTTTTCCCCTCCCTCCAGCCCTGGACAACCATCATTCCATTATCTCCTTCTATGAGTTTGACTATTTTAGATACCTCACTTAAGTGAGATCATGTGGTATTTGGCCTTCAGTGACCAGAATATTTCACTTAGGATAATATTCTTAAGGATTATCCATGTTTTATCCAGTCCTCCTTTTTAAGGATAATATTCCACTGTGTATATGAACAAAACACATTTTGTTTACCCTTTCACTCACTGATGGACATTTATGTTGTTTCCCCATCTTGGCTACTGTGAATAATGCTGCAGTGAACATAGTTGTGCAAATATCTCTTCAAGACCCTGGTTTCAACTCTTTTAGATAAATACCTGAAAGAACTTTGGGATAACTGCATTGCATGGGTAGTTCAATTTTTTATTTTTTTGAGGAACCTCCATGCTGTTTTCCATAGCTACAACATTTTACAATCCCATTAAAAGCATAAAGAGTTCCAATTTCTCCACATCCTAGCCAACATTTGTCTTTTTTTTTTTTTTTTTTTACAATAGTACTCTTAACAGGTGGTATCTAATTGTGGTTTTGATTTCCATTTCTCTGATGATTAGGAATGTTAAGCATCTTTCATTTACTTGTTGGAGAAATGTGTATTCAAGTCCTTTGTGTATTCTTAATCTGGCTATTTAAATTTTTTTTGTTGTTGTTATTTAATTGAAGGGGCGCCTTTTATATTTTGGATATTAACTGCTTATCACATACAGTTTGCAAATATTTTCTCCCATTCTCAAGGTTGCCTTTTCATTCTGTTGTTTTCTATGCCGTGCAGAAACTTTTTAGTTTCATGTATCCCACTTGACTAATTTTACTTTTGCTGCCTATGCTTTTGGTGTCATAACCAAAAAAATCATTGCCAACACCAATAACATGAAGTTTCCCAATGTTTTCCTCTTGGAGTTTTACAGTTTCAGGTCTTGAGTTTAAATCTTGAATCCAGTCTGAGTTTTGTATACGCTGTAAGACAAGAGTCCAATTTCATTCTTTTGTATATGAATGTATTTATCTTAGAGCCATATGTTGATGAGATTATCCTTTCCTCACTGTATATTCTTGCCAGCCTTGTTGGAAGACAGTTGACCACATATGCATTGGTTAATTTCTGGGCTCTCTATTCTGTTTCACTGGTTTCTATGCTTGTATTTATCCCAGTACCACACTGTTTTATTTAATGTAACTCTGTAATGTATTTTGAAATCAGGAAGTGTGATTCGTACAGCTTTGTTCTTCTCAAAACAGTTTTGGCTATTTCAGGTCCTTTGTGGTTCCATTTGAATTTTAGGATTGTTTTTTTCATCTCTGTAAAAAATGCCACTGGGATTTTGATATGGATTGTGCTAAATCTGTAGATTGCTTTGTGTAGTATGGATATTTTAACAATATTAAGTCTTCTTTCAGTCCATGAACATGATATATTTCCCATTTATTTGTGTGGTCTTTAATTTCTTTCATTACTGTTTAGTAGTTTTCCCTGTAAGTCTTCCACCTCCTTGGTTAAATTTATTCATATTTTTTGATGCTATTGCACATATGGATTGTTTTCTTCATTTCCTTTTCAGATAGTTCATTGCTAGTATATAAAAATGCAACTGATTTTTGTATACTGATTTTGTATCTTGCAACTTTACTGAATTTGTTTATTCTAACAGGTTTGTGTTTGTATGTGTATGTGTATGTTTGTGTGTGTGTGTGTGTGTGTGTGTGTGTACCCTTTAGGGTTTTCTACCTTTAAGATCGTATCATTTGTTAACAGATATTTTTACATTTTCCTTTCCTATTTGAATGTCTTTTCCTTTTCTTGCCTAGTTGCTCTAAAATTTGCAGTACTATATTGAATAGAAACGGATAGAGTGTTCGTCTTTGTCTTGTTCCTGATCCCAGAGCAAAACTTTCAGTTTTTCACCATTAAGCATGATATTAGCCATGGGATCTTCATATGTGGCCTTTTTTATGTTGAAGTAATTCCTTTCTAATATTAGTTTAGATTTTTTTTTTAATTTTGTCAAATGTTTTTTTCTATGTCTTTGAGAGGGATCATGCGGTTCTTATCCTATATTGTTAATGTGGGGTATCACATTAGTTGATTTTCATATGTTGAACATCCTTGCCTACCAGAAATAAATCCCACTTGATTACTGTATATGATCCTTTTTACTTGCTGCTTAATTCAGTTTACTAGTATTCTGTTGAGGATTTTTGCATTTATATTCATCAGGGATATTGGTCTATAATTTTCTTTTCTTACAGTGCCTTTGTCAAGCTTTGGTATCAGGGTAATGCTAGCCTCTTAAAATAAGTTTGGAAGTGTTCCCTGCTCTTCAAGTTTTTGGAAGAGAGAGAGAAAGAATGGTGTTAATTCTTTAAATGTTTGGCAGAATTTACCAATTAAGCCATCTGGCCCTGGCATGTTCTTTCTTGTGAGATTTTTGATTACTGATTCAATCTAGTTGCTAGTTATAGGTCTGCTCAGATTTTCTTTTTCTTCATGATTCAATCTTGGTAAGTTATATGTTTCTAGGAATTTATACGTTTCTTCTAGGTTATCCAATTTGTTGGCATGGAATTGTTTATAATAATCTCTAATGATCCTTTCTATTACTTTCTATCACTAATTATGTGACATTAGTTACAATATCTCCTCTTTCATTTTTTTTTATTTATTTAAGATTTTTAAGCAATCTCTGCACCCAATGTGGAACTCGAACTTATAACCCAGAGATCAAGAGTTGCATGTTCTACTGACTGAGACAGCCAGGCAACCCTTCCTCTTTCATATCTGATTTTACTTGAATCATCTCCTTTACTTAGGGTTTTAACAATTTTGTTGATCTTTTTTAAAAAAAATCAACTCTTAGGTTTTTTTTTTCTATTGTTTTTTTATTTTCCATTTCATTTTATTTTTGCTCTAAGTCTTAGTATTTCTTTCCTTCTGCTAACTTAGGCTAAGTTTCTTCTTTTTCTAGTTCCTTGAGATATAAAGTTAGATTGTTTGAAATCTTTCTTCTTTTTGCATGGTCAGTATTTATTACTTATATATATTTCCCTTTTAGTATAACTTTTGCTACATCCCATAAGTTTTGGCATGTTGTGTTTTCATTTTCATTAGTTTTAGGTATTTTCTAATTTTCCTTTATTTCTTCATTGGCCCATTTGGTTAATCAAGGGTGCGTTCTTAAATTTATACATAGTTTTTAATTTTCCAGCATTACTTCTAATATTCATTTCTAGTTTCCTTCCATTGTGATTGAAAAGGATACCTGATGTAATTTCAATTTTCTTAAATTAGTTAAGATTCATTTTGTGACCCAACACATGATCTACCTTAGAGAATGTTTCTTGTGTGCTTCAAAAGACTGTATATTCTGCTTCCTTTGGGTGAAATATTCTGTATATATCTGTTAGGTCCACTTGGTTTATAGTGTTGTTAAAATCCACTGCTTCTTTACCGATTTTCTGTCTGGATATACTATCCTGTATTGAAAGTGGAGTAGTGAAGTCTCCTACCATTACTATATATATTGCTGCTTGTTTCTCTTTTCAGTTCTACCAATGTTTACTTTATATATTTAGTGTTTTATATATTTAGGTTCTTTGATGTTACATGCATATATATTTATAATTGTTCGATCTTCCAGGCGAATTAACCCTTTTTCCATTATATAATGTCTGTCTTTGTCTCTTGTGACAGTTTCTGACTTAAAGTCTATTTTGTCTGACATAAATACAGTCATCCCTGCTCTCTTTTGGCTAAGGGATGCAGGGAGCTATCTTTTCCCATTCATTTATTTTGGGGATACATATCTTAAATCTAAAGAGAGTATCTTGTAGGAAACATACAGTTGGGCTTCGTTTTTTTGATTTTTGTTTTTTAATCCATTCAACTATTCCACGTCTTTTTACTGGGTAGTTTAATTCGTTTACATTTAAAGTAATAATTGAAAGGCTAGAACTTACTATTGCCATCTTGTTAATTGTTTTATGCCAGTCTTACAGTCCTTTTTTCCTTCTTTTCCTCTCTTGCTCACTCTGCATTGGGCCAGGGGAAGGGACTGTTGTGAGTACTGCCACCCTAATTCAAACCACTATGTTAGTTCTCAGTGGCACCCAGGCATCCTGCTAGCCCTTTGAGATCAGTGAGACAGAAGCCAGAAAAAATCAGAATGCTGAACATATGGTTCAGTTCTTTCCTTTCCTTTCCTTCCTGAGGCATCCCCCATTTCATTCTTAAATTAAGTTGTTCAATGCAAATTTCAAGAAAGGTTTTTTTCATTTAATGTATTTTATAATTTATTTATACTGAGTGTTCTATACAGTGATTCATCAATTATCTGAATCCAGATATAACAAAGAGCAATTTAATTTTTACACATCTTTTTTTTTACACATCTTAATTACCATTGTCAGTTAACCAAAATAGCATTGACAAAAAAGTATAAACATAGTAGCTGCACCTGTTTGCTAAAGAAATCTATTTTCTCTTATGAAGAGTTCAACAGAACTTCCAGAATAACAAAATGGAAAAATCTAAAAAACTAAACAGTATCAACAGTTGCATAAAGATAGCCATGAAGGGTAAGAGGCATCTCCTGACTTCCCTTCCTAAGTATGTTTCTATTATTTTCTTTGTTATTCATATCCTCCCTGTCTAGTTTGGCAAAAATCATTCCTATATATGTCCCCTTTAGGGCTTAAAATAAAATGGGCTTCCCTTTTGCAGTACACACACTACTGAAAAGTCATGGGAAAATCTAATGGGGAGGCGAGGAAAAAAAAATCACCTTTTCCACCCTTTCCAATCACCCTTTAGATTAAATCTAATTTCAAAGCTGTTTCCAGAAACTGCTAGGTAGGAGCTCTACTGCATAGGTCCTTTACTTACTTACAGTTCACTCATGATTAAGGGTCTTCAGCATAGGAATGAATCACTAAGGCATTATTCTAGTGAGTTGGTGGATATTAAAAATGATAAATAATTTGAGTACAAGAGCTTATGTCAGAGAGAGCTCCATGTTTCTTTCTTATTGTGTTGAGCTTTCAAGTCTTCCCAGTGAAGCTAAAACTGATATAGTACCTATAATGAC
Source organism: Canis lupus dingo (assembly GCF_003254725.2). Lineage (NCBI taxonomy): Eukaryota > Metazoa > Chordata > Mammalia > Carnivora > Canidae > Canis > Canis lupus. The sequence continues at coordinate 47,897,827 of NC_064243.1, read as the reverse complement.
TACCTTAAAAGACCAGGAGGAGGACCAGGGGCAGTCAATGGAGTCACTTCAAACACCAGCACTTAACGGGCCCAGGAAAGGGAAATATTTCCTCAGGGTGAATAAAAAACTCCTTGCAGATAATATATTGTGGTTCTTTTTAATTTGGTTTTGTTAAGTTTGACTTTTATTCTGTCAAAGAGCTGTCCTCAACTATGAGGTAGTCATTACTTGTATGTCAGATATCAGCCATTTACTTTTCACTTATAAAACTGTGATAACACCACTTTTTTAGCTGAGAAACAAAGACCTACATGACTTTTTAAAGCTTCCTTTAGAAATTGTTTCCTATGTTATAGTGCAAGACACAGAAAAACTTCACAATGAATACCCCTCTCCTCTGTGCAACACATGTCCTTCTTTAAAGCCACAGGCTAATCTAAGTACCAGACAAGTGATTTACTTCAATCTGACAAGAGCCTTCTTCAAAGTAAACAGGCCGTGTGAGCACGGCTCTGTGGTTACCGAAGGAAATGCCATGTTCTAAAAGGGTTTATAATGAAGTAAGTCAAGCTATTGGGGATTTACCTTAAGGACAGCAAATTCAAAAAAAGAATAAAAGGATAAAAGGCAAATGTGGCAAAATATGTGGGTTCTTTGTTCTATTTATTTTTGATGTGCTACTGATTTTTTAATAATCAAAATTTAAAGATTACCTAGCTTAAAAACCCTCCAGAATTATTTATCACTTAGAACACTTCTGGAGAGTTAGCAAATCTTGAGTCCTATGTTGGTGCTTCAATCATAACCTTATACATAAAAAGTAAATGAATAATTACTGTTTTCAATTGATTAATGTGTTAATATTTTTTCAATGTAGGTCATAAAAACAGCTTTCATTTGATAGATACTACCGAGTTCTGACGGGTACTTTTAGTGATTTTTCTCATTGTTGTCCCCATCATGGCACCAGCAGGATTTAAAGGTGGTGGAAAAACACTGCTGGATTTGGGATCACCAATCACATTAGCAGATGTGGAGGGACTACATTTTGTGAAAAAACTCCTTTCAGCTGCTGAGAAGAGACTTGGGATCTAGACTTTGAATCCAAAAGCAAAAAGAATATACTTTCTCTCTTCTTAGGTCAAAGAACACAAAACCAAAACAGTAACATCAGAACAGAGGCTAGAGGAGATGATGTCACCCCACTTATACCTGCAGGTGCTAAATCTGAAAAAAAAAAAAAAAAAAAAAAAAAAAGAAGCTCTTACCGTGGGGTTAGGACTGATCCAGACTTCTACTTTATTTTAAATCATGGTTGAAACTGCCTAAGTATTAGGTCTATTTTATTACTTAAGACCTTTTTTGTTTTTTAAAATATTTATTTACTTAATTGAGAGAGAGCAGGTGTGCAAACCTGAGCCAGGGCAGGGACAGAGGGAAAGAATCTCCAGCAGACTCCCCGCCAAGTGTGGAGTGCTCTATCTCACAAACCCGAGATGATGACCTGAGCTGAAACCAAGAGTCCGATGCTTAAATGACTATGTCACCCAGGTGCCCCAGGACCTCCTTCTTTGATTTATTTATTTACTTTAAAGATTTAATTTATTTATTCTGTAGAGAGAGAGGCAGAGACAGAGGGAGAAGGAGGCTCCTCGCAGGGAGCCTGATGCAGGACTTAATCCCTGAACCGGGATCATGCCCTGAGCTGAAGGCATACGCTCAACCACTGAGCCACCCAGGTGTCCCAAGACCTCCTACTTTTAAATAAAAGTTTTAGTGTTTATAAACAAACATTACCTCTAATCATGGAGAATTATGTCTAGACATTTAGCAAAAAGATATATTGAGTAAAAAATTCTCATTTCACACCAAATTAAAATTTAAAATTCAAAATTTGAAGTATGGTTTCTACTAAATGTATATTGCCTTTGCACCATTATAATGTCAAAGTATCAAGTCAAACCATCGTAAGTTGGGGACCATCTATACATACTCTGGAGAAGAAAGTGTATTTTTAAAGCTCTAGTTCTCTTTCCTTTATCATATGGGAAATTGTGCTCTTGATGTATTTTCTAAGTTCATGATAATCACATATATCTCTGCTGTATTATTTATTTTTAAAAGATTTTATTGGGATCCCTGGGTGGCACAGCGGTTTGGCGCCTGCCTTTGGCCCAGGGCGCGATTCTGGAGACCCGGGATCGAATCCCACATCGGGCTCCCGGTGCATGGAGCCTGCTTCTCCCTCTGCCTGTGTCTCTGCCTCTCTCTCTCTCTCTGTGACTATCATAAATACATTAAAAAAATTGAAAAAAAAAGATTTTATTTATTTATTCATGAGAGACATAGAGAAAAAGAGAGAGACAGACAGAGAGAGCGCACGCGAGAGAGCAGCAGAGGGAGAAGCAGGCTCCATGCAGGAAGCCCGAGGTGGGAGGTGGGACTTGATCCCAGGTCTTCAGGATCAGGCCCTGGGCTGAAGGTGGCGCTAAACCGCTGAGTCACCTGGGCTGCCCTCTGCTGTATAATTTAATCATGGTTTGCATCTTTCATCACCTGTATAAACTTTATGAAGTAATTATAGGTATTTCTAAAATTGATAAACAATAAGCATTTGTTTTTATGATTTAAAAAAATACTGACTTGTGTCCTCATTAAAGGCAATGAGGCTTAAAGTTTCCTTCTTGGGCTGTAAACTTCCTAATGTAATTCTAGGATGTTCATCATGAATATGTGTCAGAGGCACACTGGATAAGGAGAGAATTTCAGAATTGTAACACAGAAAAAGTCTATTGGCTCAGGATAAATTAAAAAATTGTCATTACTACAGAGTAAAGAAAAGATGGAGAGAGGTAAAGAGGGGACAGATATGACACAGGAAGAAAAGGTGAAAACAAGTCTGAGGTCAGGTGGTCTGTGAAGATGTCATCGATTCTATCCTGCTGTCCTTAGGTAGCACGGCACGGGCAGCATGCCAGGAAACAGGAACATGTCATCTTGCAAAGGCTTTCATCCAAAGACATCACGTGTATTTTCTTGGCAGGGTATCCTAATATCTAATAATTCTGAGCTGGGTTTTCTACACCATGGGTTGGGATTAAACTGACAATGATTCACATTCAGAAACTGCTTTTGGATTTGAGTAGGAAGGAGAATTCAGACATTAGGATCCCCATTCAAACTGCTTTCTAAAGGAAGGATAACCGTGTAGCCTGAAAAATAAAAAACAAACAAAAGATACCTGAATCTAATCAGTCATAACTAATGAAATCTCCACACCAAATGGAAATCTTCCATCTTCCATCTACCATCCACTGGTAGATGTGAAAACCCCCTCAAATTTAAGACTTTTCTGTATAAAATAGTTTATTTTCTGTATAAAAGTGAATAAAAGAAAAGAAAAAAAAAGTGAATAAAAGAAAACCTAGTGCTGAGTCCTCCCAGGGCAGGGTATGCGGGCTAAACCAGGAATTCCTCCTGTGTGTGTGGTACTTGGGGATGGGTAGCGAATATGGCAACTCCTTAGGCAAGGCCATGGACTTAATCATCTCCAGGCAGAAAGAGGAGGGAAGCTGCAACTTCAGGGAAAACATTCTTCCCTTACTCACTGCATGCCTACATTACTGCCCTAAGGAGTCCTGGCTACAGGGAAGAATGAGGCGTGGTCCCTGCCCTCACACACTGTAAGGAAAAAACACCAACAGTTACAAGATGTGGAAAATGTTACAAAATGCCCTCTCAGTACAGAGAAGGAGCTCCTGCAACACCAGAGCCAGGGAGCCAGAAATGACTGAACCTCTGCCTGGCTGGGGAAGAGAGGAAGGCAGCGACCTATACAGAGGTGACGTCTGTGTTAGGTCTTCAAGGACAGGTGGAACTTCCCTGGACAGACAAGGGGCAAGAGAAGGAGGAACAGCATAAGCAAAGTCAGGAAAGCATCTGAATTTAGGAAATCATAATAGTCCCCTGTGGCTAGTGTGTAGGGGAACAGGGGCCAGAGAGGTGGCTACTAAGTTATGTGGGGTCACCTGATGACCTGGACACCTTCCCAAATCCTCGAATACCAGTAATGTGTGTGAAACTTTAACAGAGAACTGGAGACAGGAGGTCAGTGGATAGAGAAGCCAACTTCTAGCCACAGGAGAGCAGATGGATGGTAAGTGACCAAACAGACTCGGGCAAGCTGAAGCCCAAATGTACAGCAAAGAAGAAGACAAGGAGTAAGCTGGTTTGTGCCAGAGAAGCCAAAGGCCTTTCTGAGAGTGGAGGTGAGGGTGGGGAGAAGACAGGAGGATTGGGTGGAAGTCCTGAAGAACAGGCAACCCCCCACACATCCTCTCTTATGCAAAGACAGAAGTGGCGCGCCTGTCTGGCCCTCTGGAGGGGCTGAACAGAAGTCCAGGGTGGGGGTGACACAGACACAGCGCTGAGGCCCACAGTAAAAGCTCAGCAACTCAGGGCAAGAAATGAGCCCACCCGGGTCACCAGGTGAGGTACACATAGAAGGACAGATCCAGTCACAGCCCCACAGCAAAGCCCATTAGTTAAGAGCAGACCCCCCACAACTAGTATCCAGATCATGTTTTAGTCTCCACCTTTTTAAATATGAGTAGATGAGCAATGACAACTAGACATTTGAGAAAAGCATCTGATATGAAAAAGAGAAGCCAAAACAATGCCAAAAAGAACCTGAAGGAAAAAGACAATGAAGAATTCAGAAAGATACTTCAAAACCTCCAATTAATATCTTTGTGTTGTTTTATCCTCCATGAAATAATATGATGCTAGTTTTTTAAATTTTAAATTTTATTTTTTAATTTAAATTCAGTTAGCCAAAATACAGTGATGCTGTTATAAAAAAGATCAGAAAAGAAAAAAAGAGCTCCTAAAAATTGAAAATAACATTAATTTTTTAATAGTCAAAGAAAACTTGGAAGATACAGCTGAGGATAGCCTCTGGAAAGGCAAAGGATAAGCAGGCAAAGAAAAGAAATTAAAACCAAATCATCAGTCTAGGAGGACAACATCTGAGTAATAAGATTTCCAGAAGGGTAGAAAAGAAAATAGCAAAGAGCTGAAAGGACAGGCTGCAAAAGGGTTGCTGTGTCCCAGCTATATAATCGTCTGGAAATTTTCAACTGGAAGATATGCTCCATTAAGATACAAATAAAGGCGTGTGACCCCAGAAATAGGGGCTCCCTTACCAGAGGAGAGAAGGGAACCTACACACAGGGTGCCAGCTGTGCTGCTGGGGCAGAGGGCCGAGCACCCCAGGAGGGACAGTGCCAGAAAACCACCTCCCGAGGGGTGGAATACGTTCAGAGAAGATTTCTAGTATTTTTGCAGGGGGAGGGGAAGGGTGTGTAGGAACTAATCTGTGACTGGTACACAGACAACTAAGCAATAAGTAAGGCGACGTTACTAACCATGGGCCAATCTAACAGCGCATGAGGCAGGAAATGCAACCCTGGTTCTGTGCACCAGTCACCTGTGAATCACACCATAAGCGCAGAAGACGGATGGCCTGGGGCGGCAGGGGCTCACTGGGAGGTGGGGTGCGGGCAGGGGACGCTGAGGAGGCAAGGGGCACACCAAAAGAGCCAGCTTCTCGCTTCCCAGGGGGGAAGTCAGTAAAGAACACCTGAGTCCAAGACATCAAGATCTGACTGAACAAGCCCATAATTCAGAAATAGGGAGACAAACACAGAGAGTTACAAGTGGCTGCCACAGGGGCTGGGAATCAGGGAGCAGGAGGGACAGCACCAGGAACTAAAAGGTGCTGGTGTTTTGTTTGTTTTTTAAATTTTTCATGATAAACCAAGTAGTACTATTTGACTTTTAAGAACTGCAGCTTTTTAATTTAATAAACCTTAGTAAAAATAAATAGAATGTTAGAGAGGGACCAGACTCCTACATTTATATGACAGATTTTCCCTAAAAAACGAAATGTAAAACATCATCCCAGTTTCATATCTAAAACAGACAGAGGCAGACTTGCCCTGGGATATGGTCTGGGTGTTCCTGGACCCCTCCTCCCTGAAGCTCTCTCCATCTCCTGCCCCAGGGAGGCAGCTCCACAGAAGTCTGTGAGGAACACAGTCTACAAGCCAGTGCTGCAGGCAAAGGGAGATTTTTTTAAAAAATTTTTATTTATTTATGATAGTCACAGAGAGAGAGAGAGGCAGAGACACAGGCAGAGGGAGATGCAGGCTCCTTGCAGGGAGCCTGATGCAGGACTTGATCCCAAGACTCCGGGATCATGCCCTGAGTCAAAGGCAGATGCTCAACCACTGAGCCACCCAGGCGTCCCAAAGGAGATCTCTAAGTAACTTCAAAGATTTGAAGTCACTCATTCTTTTGCTCCTGAGAAGCCAGGGAAGAGGCAGCCCAGTGTGGCAGAAGCAGCCACTGACAGATGGAAGAAATCAGCCAGAGAACTAAGCTGAGGAAGAGTAGTGATGGCAAGAGCCTGCAAGTCACTAAATCCAGCAGCCCTATTACATATTACAGAATGCAAGGTGTCTGAGTTTAAATACTTTCATGTAAGCTGAATGAACCACCGTTAGCATCTAAATATAAATAAATAATTCCTGACACCAAAGGATTTAAAAAGTGGAATAAGAAAAAAAAAAGATGGAATAAGGACACCTGGGTGACTCAGTGGTTAAGCATCTGCCTTTGGCTCACGTTGTGATCCCTGGGTCGTGGGATTGAGACCTACATTGGGCTGCCTGCGGGAACCTGCTTCTCCCTCTGCTTATGTCTCTGCTTCTCTGTGTCTCTCATGAACAAATAAATAAAATCTTACACAAAAAAGAAAAAAAGAAGTGGAATCACAAGGCCTTGGTGACTAAGTGGAGGGTGAAGGTAAGGAAGACGCCAAGTCCAGGATAATTCCCGGGTTGGTTGTACATGGTCAGCAACAGAGGATGGGGCAGGGAGGAACACTGATAGGCTAGGTTGGAATCATGTGGATTTGAGTAGGGTCCAGGAAGCCAGTGCTTAGCATGAGGGACAGGAGGGCGGATGGTGCATGTCGCTCACAACTGGGGGAGCCTACGTACTCAGGTGGAAGCTGATAGGCTGTGGCAGTGGGAGAAATCGCCCCAAGGAGAGGAAAAAGGGGAAACAGCCAACATTGGAGCCCTAGACAAATGAACCAGGTGAGAAGAAGGAATGAACACAGGAGCCCAAGGTGGATGTGTCGGCAAAGGCAGTGGCTGAGAAGGCTTCCAAGAGCAGGGTATGAAGGACCATACTGGGAAGAGGCAAGACAAGGCTGGAACAGGGACTGGATCTGGCAACCTAAGGCCTCGCTGCCAGCTGCGGGGAGAGCACTGTGCAGAAACCATGAGGCCTAGATCTGCGGACTGGGGTCACAGACACCTCAGCTGGAGTTGTGGGAAGCAGCGGGTAAGGCAATGTGAAACCCTATGCTGCTTGGAAAAGAGGCTTCACTCAAGGAAAGAGCTCTGCAGCTCTGGGGGCCTGGGGAGAGAACAGGTCTGCCAGAGTAGAAAGCAGGAGCAGCTGCAAAGAAAAGCCAACAGTGAGGACTGAGATCCCTGAAAAGACCCACTGAGTCAGGGAGGAAGCTGCAAGGCCTGGATGAACCACATGGCATTTGCACATCATCCTTGCGCATACGCCATGCTAATCCTCTCTGCATCATTCCAATGTTATTAGTATACGCTGTGCTGCCAAAGTGAGCACTGGGTGAACCGCACATCATCTGATCTGGGGTCAGCGCTATGAGTGACAATGGGTGTTGCTGACTTCCCTCAAGTATACACAGCTTGATGCCTTGGGATCCCCTTAAAATAAATCCAGGTGGTTTAGACACCCAAGCTATGCATGTGCCGCAGTCCAGGGGCTGTAGTGGATAAGGGGTAACCAGGAAGAGGAAAAGACAAACTGCCACCCTGAGAAGCCATTCTCTGCAGACCTCCTTGAGTCTTCAGCAGGAGGGTGTTCCTGGGAGCTTTCTTCTTGCAAGATGTTCCCTCAAGAAGGGTGGGAACTAGAGTTTTCTTCCTGTACTGGTTTAGGTGTGCTCTTCCTTTTCTAACCTAAATTCCTCAGATGTGAGTCTGAGGCTTGTTCCTCTGTCCCATCTTCCATGGACACAGATCCACTACTCTTCACTGTTCCAGGAGAACATGTCTAAACACACTGGGTCATGTGCTGGCATCTCTACCTTTCCTGATGGAAATGCACCTCAACTTCTCAACAACCTTCTCTGGTTCAAAGGCTCTCCAAGTGAACTGATGTTCACCTAAGACTCAGAGAATGCTGGATGGACATGTGGAAATGTGAATGTCTCAAAGCACTTTCCTATACCAAGAGGCATAGCGTTCTCCCAGACTCCTGGAGAGCGCAGAGGGAACTAAGCATTCTCCTCCTACACACTGCTGTGATGCTGGGTGTTTCCTAGTAATGGCAAGAGCTTCATTTCTGCATTACTCTTAATCATCTTAGGACCCATAGAAATTTTTTCCCCAGTCATATTTATATTTATTTCTCTGACATTTTCTATTTATATCATTTGCTTTTTCTTCCAAGCCCCACAAAGACTGTTCTATTTATAAATACATCTCAAGTTTATCAAGCTGAATTTATAGAAGTGTCTTTCTGTGAATTTCCTATTCTTCAAAATACTTTTTGAAGACTCTTTATTTTTTATGAGGCTGTTATAGACTGAATGTTTGTATCCCACTTGAAATTCATGTGCAGTAGCCCTAACCCCTAATGTGACAGTATTTGGAGATAGAGCCTGTAAAGAGGTAAAGTTAAACGAGGTCATAAAGATAGGGCCCTAAACTAAGAGAACTGGTGTTCTTATATAAAGAGGAAGAGTTACTGGGGATGAGCACACAGAGGAAAGGCCATGTGAGGACACAGGAAGATGGTAGCCACCTGCAAGCCAAGGAGAGAGTCTTCAAGAGCAACCAAGCCTAAAAAAAAAAAGAGCAACCAAGCCTGCCAACACCTGATCTTGACTTCCATCTACTAGAACTGTGAGAGATAAATGCCTGATGTTTAAGATCTCCAGCCTGTAGAATTCTGTATGGCAGCCTGAGGAGACTAAGACAGTCTTCACCTACTATATAAACTCTAGGTAGGACCACATTCCCTTCTTGCAATTTACTGGAAGATAAGTTTCCTCATCTGAAATGAAACATATCACCTGAAAAAATTCACCAGAAGTATAGAAGAAATTAAAAGCATGCTATGAAAAAGTTGTTTTTACAAAGGTTCCATCAGACTCAGCTCCCCTCCTATTGGGATAATGAGACATTATATGTCTTTTAACGTGGCTCAGTGTGAATGACAGGGTATCACCTATTAACTATTGTTACCCAAACTGTTTAATCCAAATCTAATCTCAACCTCACTTCCAGGTGACAGAAAATAACAGAGGCTAATAGAAGTTAAATAATACTATGGGTATGGGTAAACAATGCTACAAGTCTAGAGTGTGAATATTCTACAAAGTATTCACGCTAAACTGAAAGGCAACATCATTTAAAAAAAAATTAAAAAAAATTTTTTTTTCTAGACTGAAGACATAAACAATTGCTGTACATAACCTGGATCCCAGTTCCAAATACAAAAAAAAAAAGAAAAAGAAAGAGAGAGAGAGAGAAAGGGAAGGAAGGAAGGAAGGAAGGAAGGAAGGAAGGAAGGAAGGAAGGAAGGAAGGAAGGAAGGGAAAGAAAGAAAGAAAGAAAGAAAGAAAGAAAGAAAGAAAGAAAGAAAGAAAGAAAGAAAGAAAGAAAGAAAGAAAGAAAGAAAGAAAAAGAAAAGAAAGAAAAGAAAAGAAAAGAAAAGAAAAGAAAAGAAAAGAAAAAAGACAAGACCTACAAAACACATTCTTGTAACAATTGGGGAGGTGTGAAGTAGCCTGGATACCTGCTACTTTGTTGGGGGTGATAATGTAGGAGAATGATTTTATTCTTACAACAAGCATGTTGAAAATATTTCAGTGACGTGCACAATGTCTACAACTTATTTTCAAAAATAGTACTGCAAAAACTGTATGGATGTAGGGAGAGAAAGAGGAGGAAGGGAGGGAGGTGGGGAAGAGGAGGAGAGTGCGCACATATAGCAAAACACTAGGCGCTGAATTTAAGGCAGGTATGTATATAAGGCAGGTTTCTTTTCTGTAATGTTGGGGATGATTATACCAAATGTCACTTCTAGACTGTCTAGATGAAGAATCTGAAGGACGAAGGAAGAGTTCATGCATGGAATCCTATGAGCTCCCAACATTCTATGCAAAGTGATAAATACAATCACACATGTACATATGCACATTTTTCCAGGAAAAGGGTTCCCAATTTCCATCTGATATTTGAAGTAGTCTACAATCCCCGAAAGGGTATAGAAATGCCACTCTAAACCGAAGAAAATATACAGGTAGGAAAATAGCTAGACTCTCAAACTCACTTGTAAAATAATACTGCTTATATTTTTAAAAGTTAGGAAGCAATCTAAAATCCTATATGCTCAGGACTCTCTCAAGATATGAGGCAGAGGCTTTGTCCTGGATGACGGTTTTACTCCAGGTCAAGTGCAGGAGATTCTCCAGGAGAAGGGAAGAGACAGACTGAGATGGAGGAGGCATAGCTTTAAACACCAGCTCCCAATGTAAGAGCTCAAGGCACTACATTTCAAATTGTCTTCATACTCTTTCATCATTAATAATTTTCAAACCAAGCAAGAGATATGAAAGAGTGACATAGAGGAAGGAATTTTATTTTTCATGTCTCAGCTCAAATATGATGAGTATCCCATACATCTTTTCTCTACTTTAAATTCTTAGAAGGACCCTCATTGCTTCAGGGGTCTGCAACCTTTCTCAAAGGCAGTGAATGAAGCACTTTCCTTGAATGAGAGCTACCCATTAGCCCCAAATACAGGACCAGTAAAAGCAGACCTTCAGAAAGAGGTTGTGGGCTGGGAGACCAATCATCAGCTAAAGCTACATTCTGGTCCTGCAGACAGGTCTACAGAGACAAGGAGCTGCAGCCCATCTGCACTCCGTCACGCCCATGACACCCAGCAGCTCTCCTGGGACACAGCACAGGATATTTGTGCGTCTGTCTCCTCATCTGGCCCCCAGCATCTCAAGGACAGGTGCCAAGTCCTCCCTACTGTGGCCCCAGCATGTTACTCCAGGTATGCTATCTCTTGGGAACATTGGCAGGCATGGCTCATCAGGGGCTTGTGACATAAGCCTCCCAGATTCCATCCCTCAATGCAAGGGAAGAATGGGAAGCCAAAACTTCCACTTAGACATTTTTAAGTGCTTTCACAAGTGTTCCCTCATTTGATTATTACAAAAACCCCAGGAAACAGGCAGGAAATCATTCACACCTCTCATCACAGAGGAGGAAACCTGCAGGGAGAGGTGTCTGTGCAAGGCTGCAGCAGACTTCTCAGAGCAGACTCTAGGGACAGTAAACATCTACAAAACCACAACGTCACAATGAATGCAAATGCTTCGTATAGTTACACATATATGCTCCTAGATACTTAGGAGCCTCAGAGCCATTGAAGAAACTTCGAGTTGTGACTGTTTCTTTGTAGCTCTCATAACAGAAATTTTGAGAAGAGAAAGTATTGACCATTGGGAAAAAAAAAAATGGAAACATGGAATGTTTATGATTGGTGGAAAGCAATTCAAAAAAGAAAGAAGGAAATTCAAAAAATGGAAAAAAGTTATGGTTCCTTATTATACCACTTACTTTTACCAATATTAAGCTAAAATCTCTGCTATGAAACGTCCTGGCATTTTATGGATTTTGTTGTCCCTGGAAAACACAAGCTTTATACTTACAAAAGTTTTACCTGGTCAACTTTTTATTTTATTTTATTTTTTAAAGATTTTATTTATTCATGAGAGACACAGACAGGGAGAGAGAGAGGCACAGACACAGGCAGAGGGAGAAGCAGGCTCCATGCAGGGAGCCCTACACAGGACTAGATCCCAGGTCTCCAGGATCAGGCGCTGGGGTGAAGGCGGCGCTAAACCGCTAAGCCACCCGGGCTGCCCCAACTTTTTAATTTAAAAAATGAATTACCAACACATAACTTTATTAGGTTATTATATATTATTTTATCATGAAAGTAGAACAGATACATTAAAGAAAAATTTAAAACTGGGTTTAGAAAATGAACCAAAAGTTCATCACTGTAAAACAACCTACTCATGGCATTTTGTCTCCTTCCAGGTCTTTCTAGCATGTGGATGGGTTTCTTTTGGTTGTTTTATTACATAGTAATCATATCACATACCCTATTTCATATCCTGATTTTTTTTCCTCAACATTATATCATAAGAGCTCTTCCAGATTATACCACTGTCTTCATAACTACAACCTACAACTTTCTCTATAATCCTTTTGGTGGTAATACCACAATTTACTCAACCATTTTATTTTTAGACAAATAGGCTGTTGCCAAATTTTTACTATCATAAATAATGCTCTAAGAACTATAACTTCTATTTTCTTCCCTTTTGTTTCTTTTAAATAAGTTCCTAAAGTCTATCACTAGACCAAGGTGGGCAATTTTTAGGACTTTTGAAATATTCTCCCAAATTGCTTACCCAAAGGTCTAATACACATTATTACCAGTAATGAATAAGAATCCTTGGATTGAACTCTTATCATTAACCAGTGTATCATCTGTATAATTTTATTATTTTTTGCAAATAAGTGAAACTATACCCTCACCATATTATTTTGCATTTTTCTCCTGAAAATGCACACTTTTCTACCATATGAATACTGACTAGTTGAATTACTTTGGTGAATCATTATGTCTACTATGCCTTTACCAACTGGTGATTTATGTAGATTTAAAAGCATATTTGTATGAATATTTTCTATAATTAAAACGTTAACTCAATGTTTACCATATCGACAGGAAATATGATTTCTCCAACCTATGGTTCAATTATAGTTGTTATTTTAATTTTGACCTGGACATGTTCTTTGTTCTTCACCTTTGTGATTCTTTAAGAGGCTTCTGAGCCAGCTTCCCCTAGCCCCAACCCTTCCCTGTGGATCTATATGCAATTCATTTCATCCTCTGCTCACACAGTTTTAAAATTATACACCTGTATTCAAGAGGCTTTACCTGTTGGTCATCAGGAGTCCATATGCCACATGTGATTTGACTTTCCAAGTTGATTTCAGATGACCAGTGTCTTTGTCCGCTGACAGAACCAACCAGGACAAACCCATCTCGATATGAAATAAGTGCTTGAGTCCCATCATGGCTCCACGTGAAATCACTCACCTTTGAGACACACAGAGACAAAAGGTGTCAATTTGTAATCTGAAAGGGAAAGCACTTTTATTAAAGACTATAGTCATTAACTTAGCCTTTGGCTATGAGTCAGCCGGCTTCAAAGAGAACAATATATAAAATACATTTTATATTTTAACACAAATATATAATATAAAAGATACCATTTGAAAAGCAAGTGTCAATGCAGTGGTAAGTGCTTCACACATGTTAGTTCTTTAAGCCTTGTTCGTGGGAGGTGTTATCATGTCCATTTTATGGAGAAAACAGACACAGAGAGGATAAATAACTTCTCCTTGATTACACACAGCTGGTGAAAGGCTGCATCAAGAATGACCCAGGGTTTTATGGATCCAATGTCCTTGCTTTTTGCCATTGTTCTATGGCCTCCCACCTACAGTAACAGAGTCTCCATTAGTGTCTCTGGGTCACTTATCAAAATGGTAAAGTTCTCAGTTTCTGATTATCTAACTTTCTCAATCTTCCTAACAATATTCCCTTAATCAAAATGAAAAAAAAAAAAAAAAAACCTAACTGGAAAAATTACACATACTTACCAAATGCGTTTTTATTGCATTTATGCAAGTAACCACATTTTAAAAATCTTTTAATCTACTATTGTAGTGAATTACTTCTATGGATTTCCTTAAATTATACTACTCTTGCATGCCTAGAAGCAGCTCAACTTGGAGGTGAAATACTGTCTTTTATAGACACAGTGGAAGTTGGTTTACTAATGAGTTTAGAATTTCTACAATTGTATTCATGAGTGAAATAAAATTATGATTGGCTTTTTTTGTAATGTCTTTGTCTGGATTTATCAAGGTTATGTTGATTTCCCAGAATGAGCTGGAGAGTACTTCCTCTTGTTCCACTGCCTGAAGGAATTTGTATAAACTGGGACTGCCTGTTGCTTGAAAGTTTGGTATAACATGGCTATAAAACCATCTGTCTCAATTTTTTTGTGGGAAGATTTTTAACTACTGCTTCAGTTTACTTAATAGTTTTAGTACTAGTCAAGCATTTAAGCTTTTTATTTCTTCTTGAGTCAGTTCTATTAAATTATTTAAAATTTTTTTCCAGTTTATGTAAGTTTTCCAAACTGTTCGCAAGTAGTTGCTGATCGTATTATCTTTTTAAAAATCAACTTTACTGAGGTATAATTTACATATAATAAACAAAGTTCCCCTGAGAAGTCAATCCCCTACCCTCACCCTTGGTCCAAGGCAACCAGTGATTTAATTTCTCTCACTAGCTGCTTATTCTTGAATTTTACATGAATGGAACTATATATACTATGTTCACTTTTGCGTATGGCTGCTTTTACTCAGCACAATGGTTTGAGAGTATTCTAAATTCTTGTGTGCATCAGCAGCTCACTCCTTTTCACATGAGTAGTATTTCATTGTATAAATATATTACAACTTATTTAGCTACCCAAATTGCCAGGCATTTAGGTTGTTTCCAGTATTTGGCTATTATAAAATTGCTATGAGCATTCATGTTCAAGACTTTTTGTAGAAACATGGTTTCATTTCTCTTGAGTAGGTAAATATGCAAGAGTGGAATTAACCGCTGGATCATTTGGTAAGTGTGTGTTTAACTGCATAAGAAATTATCAAACTGTTTTCCAAAGTGGTAATGCCTTTTTAAACTCCCAGCAGTGTATGAGAATACCAGCAGGTCCACTCCTCACTAACCCTTGGTGTTGTCGGTCTTTTATTTTAGCTATTCTAGTTGTATGTAGCGATAGAACACTGTGCTCTTAATTTGCATTTCTTCAATGTAGTCAGGTTGAGCATCATTTCACATGCTTATTGATCATTTGCATATCATCACTTGGGACATGTCTCTTCAAATCCCTTGCTATGTGTATCTATTCCCTTATTCACTCATATATATGTGTTTTATGTGTGTGTATAAATATATAGATGTATATACTAGGTCTACATACATATGAATGTAAGTTTTCAACCTTATTATTGATATAATCCTTTATCAGATATGTATGCTGCAAATAATTTCTCTTACTCTGGGGCTCTTCTTTTTCTTTTTTAAAGATTTTTATTTATTTATTCATGAGAGACACAGGAGAGAGAGGCAGAGACATAGGCAGAGGGAGAAGCAGATTCTCTGCAGGGGAGCCTGATGTGGGACTCGATCCCAGGACCCCAGGATCACGACCTGGGCCAAAAGCAGACACTCCACCACCCAGATGCCACCTGCTTTTCTTTCTCTTTTCTTTTTCTTTTTTTTTTTTTTAAAGATTTTATTTATTTATTCATAGAGACACAGAGAGAGAGAGAGAGAGAGAGGCAGAGACACAGGCAGAGGGAGAAGCAGGCTCCATGCAACAAGCCCGACGTGGGACTCGATCCTGGGTCTCCAGGATCACACCCCAGGCTGCAGGCGGCGCTAAACCGCTGTGCCACCGGGGCTGCCCCTGCTTTTCTTTTTCTTAACAGCAGCTTTCAAAAAGTAAAAGTCTGAGTTTGGAAGTTTTCCTTCATTTCTATTTTCT
Source organism: Canis lupus dingo (assembly GCF_003254725.2). Classification (NCBI taxonomy): domain Eukaryota; kingdom Metazoa; phylum Chordata; class Mammalia; order Carnivora; family Canidae; genus Canis; species Canis lupus. The sequence goes on along the minus strand of NC_064243.1, from coordinate 47,882,007 downwards.
GGGATAGTTTGATAAAAATATTTATTTTTTTTAAATTTATTTATTTATGAGAGAGAGAGAGAGAGAGAGAGAGAGAGAGAGAGAGAGACATAGGCAGAGGGAGAAGCAGGCTCCATGCACCGGGAGCCCGATGTGGGATTCAATCCCAGGTCTCCAGGATCGCGCCCTGGGCCAAAGGTAGGCGCCAAACTGCTGCGCCACCCAGGGATCCCTGATAAAAATATTTAAAGAAGAGTATTAAAACTCGTCTTTAAATGCTTGATAGAATTCCTCTGTGAAGCCAACCGGCCCTGGGTTTTTGTTTGTTGGAGTATTTTTTATTATGGATTCAATTTCTTTGCTGGTTATCAGACTTTAAATTTTCTATTTCTTCCTGTTTCAGTTTTGGTAGTTTATGTTTCTAGAAATTTGTCCGTTTCTTCCAGATTGTCCAAGTTTTTCATAATCTTCTAATTGTTTATATTTCTATGGTGTTAGTTTTTGTCTTCTCTCATTGTAATTTTATTTACTCTACCAAGCCCTTTCTCTTTTCTTTTTGGGAAGTCTGGCTAGGTGTTTAACAATATTTTTTCAAAGAACAAGCTCCTGGTTTCCTTGCTTTGTTCCATTGTTTTTTGTTTTCACATGTGTGAAGTTCACATGTGTGAAGCACTTAGCAATGCATGACACTTGCTTTTCAAATGGTATCATTTATTTCTGCTCTAATCTTTATTATTTCCCTTCTGCTCGCTTTAGGCTTCAATAGCTGTTCTTTTTCCAGGTCCTTCAGGTGTACGGTTGTTTGAGATTTTTCTTACTTGGCCTGTATTGCTATATAGTGCCCTCTTAGGACTTCTTTGGCTGCAAACTCAAAGGTTCTGGATCATCATGTTTTCATTTTCATTTATTTCTATGTATTTTTTAATTTCTTCTTTAATTTCCTGGTTGACACATTCATTCTTTAGTAGCATGTTATTCAACCTCCATGTATTTGTGGTCTTTCCAAATTTTTTCTTATACCTGACTTCAAGTTTCATAGTGTTATGGTCAAAATATATGTGTTGCATGATCTCAATTTTTTTGTACCTATCGAGGCCTGATTTGTCATCTAGTATGTGATCTACTCTGGAGAATGTCCCATGTGCACTTGAAAAGAATGTGTATTCTGCTGCTTTAGGATGAAATGTTCTGAATATATCTGTTAATCCCATCTGGTCCAGTGTGTCATTCCAAGCCATTGCTTCCTTGTTGATTTTCTGCTTAAATGATCTGTTCATTGATGTAAGTGGTTGTTAAAGTCCCCTACTATTACTGTATTATTATCAATGAGTTCCTTTATGTTTGCTATTGTTTTATATATTTGGATGCTTCCAAGTTGGGTGCATAAATATTTACAATTGTTACATCGTCTTGTTGGATAGCCTCTTTTTATTATGATATAGTGCCCTACTTCAACTCTTGTTACGGTCTTTGGTTTAAAATCTAGTTTGTTTGATATAAGCATTGCTACTCTGGCTTTGACATCATTTGCATCATAAATCTTCTCTGTTCCCTCACTTTCAACCTGCAAGTATCTTTAGGTCTAAAATTAATCTCTTGTAGGCAACATATAGATGGGTCTTATTTTTCATGCATTTTGATACCCTAGGTTTTCTGATTGGAGCATTTTCTTTTTAAGTATTTTATTTATTTACTTATGACAGAGAGAGAGAGAGGCAGAGACACAGGCAGAGGGAGAAGCAGGCTCTATGCAGGGAGCCCGATGCAGGACTCGATCCTCGGTCTCCAGGATCACACCCTGGGTTGATGGCGGCACCAAACTGCTGGGCCACCGGGGCTGCCCTGGAGCATTTTTTAAAAAGATTTTATTCATTTATTCATGAGAGACACACAGAGAGAGAGAGAGGTGCAGACACAGGCAGAGGGAGAAGCAGGCTCCTTGCAAGGAGCCCAATGTGGGACTCGATCCTGGATCCTGGGATCACCCCCTGAGCCAAAGGCAGACACTCAACCGCTGAGGCATCCAGGTGTCCCTGATTGGAGCATTTAATCCACTCACATTCAGTGTAATTATTGATAGATAGGTACTTAGTGCCATTCTATTACTTGTTTTGTTGTTTCTGAAGATTTTCTCTTGTCTTTTCTAGTCTCTGTCACTTTTGATGCTTCCTCCCCATTTAGAGAATCTCCTTTCATATTTCTTACAAGACTGGTTTAGTGGTTACAAACTCTTCTAGTTTTTGTTTGTCTGGGAAGCTCTATCTGCCTTCTATTCTGAATGATAGTCTTGTTGGATTGAGTATTCTTGACAGCAGATTTTTCTCATTCAGCATGTTGAACATATCATGTCACTTTCTTCTGGCTTGCAAAGTTTCTGTGGAGAGATCTGCTACTAACCTTATGGGTCTTTTCCTTTTCAGTTAGGGACTTCTTTTGTCTCACTGTATGCTGTATGCACTCGGCTGCTGTGATTTGGCTGCTCTATCCCTCAGGTCCTTCTACAGAGGCTCGCCTTGCTTACAATGGACAGTGTTTGGATCTTGGCCAGAGTGTGGTGAGTTTTAAGTAGGTGTACTCTAACGTGCTTGTTAATGAGACCAGATGCTACTTCCACTAGAAAAGAGGCCTTGTAGAACTCTATGGTGGGTAGACACGGTGTGTGTGTGGGTTTCTGCTGATCTTCTGGGGAAAGGGCCCAGTTTGCTGGCCATTAGGGACATTTGCCCAAAAAAACCAGTACCAACACAGCACAGGGGGCAGGACTTGGTGTAAAGAGGTTAGTCAAGCAGTGTTGGCACTATGCTATTTACTGAGGTTGGTTTATACAGAGAAGCAGGGGAGGGGGAATGGGCATCAGCCAGCATCTTTGTCCTGGGAGGGGGAGTCTGTGCTTGCTGCTCTCAGGGAAGCCCTGCCAGAAGAGCACATCATTTCCTATCATGTGTCCTAGGCATTTTTCATATCTCTGTTTTCACATGGTCTGTCTCCAGATTGCTTGACTGCCTGGAGCAGTGCAGTGCACTTTGGGCTCTATCCCAGCCAAACCAGCTGACTTTTCAAACTCTAAACTTTAGGGACCTGGTGAGGGAAACCTGCATGGGTCTCCTGGGGGAGGGCCTGACTGTGCTGGGATGATGCAGGTTTGACCCAGAAGGGCAGTCATGCCAGAGCACAAGGGTATGGGATTTGGAGCAAAGCAGGCTACAGAGCCAGTGTCCGGGTTAGCCACCCTCAGCAGGTGTCTCTGAGCTTATGCTGAGGGGTGGGGAGGGAAATGGGACCTGTCAGCTTTTTTGTCCCTGGAGAGGCAATGCCAGCTCTCACCAATACGCTGCAAGAAGAAGGGATAGTCTCTCTCTGTGCCTCTTAGGTGAGCCTCAGATCCTGCCATCTGTCCTGGGCTACCTGCCTGCCTGCTCTGCAGGAGGAGGGCAGCACCCTCAGGGCTCTATCCAGCCATGCCACAACCTCTAAAACTTCAGTCTTTGAGCCCCCTGGTTGCAGAAAATCATGAAAACCAGCCCCTCCCATTTTCCCAGCCAATGGCTTAGGAGAAGTGTTCTCTTTGTATGGTCCACTCTCCTCTTTCCCATTTTTCACTACAACCAGTCTCTCTCACCTCTGCAGCACCAGCAATCTGTTTCTACTCCAAACCATGTCTCCACACTTCCTATCTTTCTTGATGTGGCCTCTTCTAATTGTGTAGTTTATTCTGTCAGTCCTCAGGCTGATTTCTTGGGTATTCAAAATGATTTGATTGATAGTGATTTAGCTGTGTTCGAGGGATGAGGCAAGCCTAGGGTCCTCCTACTACACTACTATCTTAGCTCCACCCCATCACTACTGTATTTATTGAAAAAAAACCCATGTATAACTGGCCCTGTGCAGTTCAAACTGCAGTTGTTTAAGGGTCAACTACATGTATAAATATCAAATTGTTATTCTGTATACCTGAAACAAAAATTGTTATATGTCAGTTACATTTCAATTAAAAAAAATATGACTATTGTTGCCCCCACTGAATTATCTTTTAAGTACCTTTGATTACCTGGTAATATCTATAGTTATGCCTACCTTTCCATTCATAAAACTGTTTTAAGTTGCTTTTACTTGGAAATGTTTAACTTTCTTTAAAATTGTTGACATTACTGGATATATGATATTTCAGATAAAAATAAATGGACAAACACTAAAAGACAAAAGGACATGAACATCTACTGTTTTCCCAGCAGGTGTTATAGTTTGTGTTCAGTGGTTAGCATGTCTCCACCATGACAATGGCATGGATTTGTGAGACAGTTCTTGAACAGCTGGTCTGAGGTTACTGAAAAAAGTTGTTTGCTTAGGGTAAACTCAAAACCTTGGTTTCACTGACCCTGTGTTTCAATTAACTACACTAGTTTTTCTTAAGAAACTTAAACACATTTTTTAGAGATAACACACTAATTCTGCTATAAAATTTAAAGTCTTTGCATTTTGCAAAAGTAATGCCATTTATTTATATGTACTCTCACTAATTTATCTTGGGAGAGATTTATACTCTTTTTAAAAAGATTTCTTTTTAGAAATTATCTTACTAGAGGGTGGAAGGGTATGGCCAGTGAAAAGAAGCTTCCCCAAGACATCACCAGTCATGCTGTCAGAGAAAATGATAACAAAGGATGTTACCATGAACTCATTGGGTTTATTAAATTAGGTCAACATAGAGTGATAAGAATATGCCACAATTGGAAAAAGAGAGACAAGGGAACTGATACCTAGTGCTGTAAAGAAAATAAGCAGGAAGCCCTCCTCCTTCTGGTTGCCTTTGGATGGCAGAGGGCTATGTGCTCTTGCCTCACTAAGCACGTCATCAGACATGGATTAACTGCGTCTGAGCACCAGCCTGGTCAGATCTCAGCCCGAGGCAGTTTTCATCACAACGGCCAATGGCTGTGTGGGGCACAGCCATCCTTGGTGACTAATCCTATACAATAACGCATGCACTGTTCCAGACTCACTTTTGAAATAAAGGATTCATAATCATTTCCCGAAAAGGAAATTGTTAAAGCATCACTTAGCTTTTGCCAAATGTTTGATTCCTTTGTGACAGTGCAAGTCAAACTGTGCAACATGGTGTCAGTTCCTCTCAAAGTATTATTTTTCTCTGAGTAGATTTCAAGGATCCTCCTCTCCCAAGCCACATAACTGTCCTTCCTCCTGCCAGGTACTGTTTCAGGTACACAGACAGCCACTACTTTAACCAGTGATTCATTGTCACCAAGGCACGATGTTTCTTCACTCAGGTAAGTTCTGATGCAACACAATTCAAAGCAACCAAACCTTCCTCAGATAGAAGCATTTACTGCTGATAACTGCTCAGTGGGTTTCAAGGTTTGCAGAATCAGAGTTCCAAGCGGCACAATTAAATAAAAATCCACATCAGATTACATATAGTGATTACTTTTCAAACATGGCAGAGACAGGCATTTGTAAAATTCTAGGAGCTTCCAAGTGTTCTATGGTTCCTGTAAGTTCATTCACCTGCAGGTCCAAATTCGTCCTTCCTTTCTTATTTCTAAAATGTTTTGTCCCAAGTTCTCAATGAAAGGAAAAGCTGAGGAATATGGTGGTAGTGGAAATCACACAGCTGCTATATGGAAATGACAGAAGGTTCCGTCCTCAGAGATTGCCGTCAGGAGAAAACAGTGTGGTGGTAGCGATGCTTGGCTGGTGGGGCTGGACTCTTTAATGGTAATGAAGTCTGAGTTCTTTTGGATATACTATGAATATACGCATTTCTGCTACAGAGAAAAAAGCTTCATGTCTGGGAAGGAGACAGTGTGACAGAGATTATCTGAACTCAAACCTAGGCTCAAATTCTGCTTTACTACCCATGAACTTCATTGGGCAACTTACTCAACTTCCCTGACCTGAGACTGGCATCTGCCCAGTAGGGTTCCTGTGGAGACTGAGTGACAACATATGAAAACGACAGGAACTTAGAGTTTGTCCTAGCTCTTCTTCATAGTCTTTCTCAGTGCAATGCTTTAGAGACTTTCAGTCGTCCAAAGTCTGAAGGCAAGTCTGACTCGATCACTGAGGAAAAAGAGTTCCCACTCTGGTGACAGGAGAATTAGAGCATTTTAGAGACCCTTACAGGAGAATTCAGAGAAGTCCCCACTTTGCAGAAAACCACAAAGTGCTGCTGCCTCAAGGCCGAAAGCAGTCTTGGTGAAGACATCATGACAACTATCTATTTATATATTTAATTTTTAAGAGCTATATCAGTAATTAAAAAAAATTTTTTTGTTTTAAGTTCAATTTGCCAACATATAGTATTAACATCTAGTGTTCATCTCATTGTGTGTCCTCCTTAATATCCATCACCCAGTTGCCCCATTCCCCCACCCACCCTCTCTTCTGCAACCCTTTGTTTCCTAGAGTTAGGAGTCTTTCATGGTTTGTCTTCCTCTCGAATATTCCCCACTCAGTTCCCCCCTTCCCTTATGGTCCCTTTCACTATTTCTTATATTCCACATATGAGTGAAACCATATAATTGTCTTTCTCCAACTAACTTATTTCACTCAGCATAATACTCTCCAGTTCCATCCATGTCAATGTAAATGATAAGTATTCACCCTTTCTGATGGCTGAGTAATATTCCATTGTGTATATATACCACATCTTTATCCATTCATCTGTCAAAGGACATTATGGCTGCTTCCACAGCTTGGCTACTGTAGACAATGCTGCTATGAATTGAAAACTGGAGTGCAGGTGTCCCTTCATTTCACTACATCTGTATCTTTGGGATAAATATCCAGTGACTATTTTTTTTAAAGAGTTTATTTGTTTATTTATTCATTTATTTAAGAGAGAGGGCACACTTAAGTTGGGGGAGGAGCAGAGGAGGAGGGGCAGAGGGAGAGAATCTCAAGCAGACTCCCTACTGAGAGCCCAACACAGGGCCCCGACCTCTCAACCTCACATCACGACCTGAGCCAAAACCAAGAGTCAGATGCTCAACCAAGTGAGCCACCCAGGTGCCCCAACATTATGGCTGCTATTTAAGGGCAGGTACATTCTGTGGTCAGGGGCTACGAGGTCGTAGTCCCTCATTACACTATAGGCACTACAGCAATATGTGATGACAAATACCAAGTACAGACAGTGTCAGAAGTATTTACTATATTTAATCTTATTTAATCCCTCCAGTGATCCTCTAAGACAGGCAGCATTAGAGTCCCTATGCTACAAATGAAAAGACTGAGACACAGAACCTAAGTATCTCCTACTAAGAAGTCACAGAGTGAGACTCTTGGTCTGTGTGGTCTGACTCTGGAGCTCTTGCTCTTGACCCACAATGTCTACCCTCCGCGAAGCATGAACTTCTCATGGTCATAGGGATTTCCACCTCTGTGGCTCTATTTCAAGATGGCCTGTTAGAGTAACAGGGTAGGTTCTACTTCCTTTCACTCCATGGAGGTATACAGGGAACAGGTAAGGCCTTTTCATAGTCAGTCAAAATTATTACATTTCCTCTACCAAATAGACTCACACAAAAGAGAATGTTCTATTTTACCCAGAGGTAGATTTGTCTTCTGTGAGGATAACTTACAAAGACCCTTCGCGTAACAGTAACTGCTAATAGTATCTTTGTTCCTTGTAATTCTGTGTCAGTTCACTAGGCATATCTTTAAAACTGGGAAGCTCATAGCTTATTTAAACAACAGATGGGAGCAAAGAGAGTGAGAATCCACTTCCTGAGAAATGTATAAGAAAGGCAGTCACAGAGAAACCATTCCTGGAGTGGTAAAACAGTCTAAGAAAGCCCTCATGGAGAAAGGTCCCCTGAGGACTTTGTTCTGAAGCCACAGTTCTGTTAAATCCTCAGGATGCGACATGTGTCCTTAATTTCACGAGACGAGACGAGGAGCTCCATGTGGCCCATCATCACAGGGGGAAGAGAGAAGAGCCAGATCTGTACCATAAACCAGAAGAATCTCTGGAGCAGCTTTAAAAATAGCACAGCTCAGCAGGGAGTCCCTGGAGCGCCTGTTCTCCTCAGAGCAGAAACAAATTTGTATCAGAAAGGAAGAGCTGAGGGATGACAACAGGTGGCCACGCTAATTGAAACCTGACAGAAGAGAGTGTTAAAAACTCAGCTTGACGAGTAGGTTGTGAGAACAGTTCTTGTGGAGCTCCCTGCTAGAGAACTATGAAGATTACAACACAGGGAAGATACCTTTCAAAGGGAGCAAAAAAATGATATGCCATAAGCACTTCAGAGGATCCAAATTTAACATGTCATCACAACAATGAATGGTAAAAAATGATTTCACAGATTTAATTAAAGCTTAAAACTTGGGAGAGTTCTCATAACAGCAGAATAGTTGAATAGAGAAGTATGATCTTTCTCTTTTTATAAAGTGATATACTCAAGAGGAATGAAAAGCAGGATTCTAGTTTTATTTATTTCCACTCCACCTATTTCTAGAAAAAGCTTCCACTTGCCCAGGAATACGTGCTCGGCATTCTCTCTCCAGCAATGTCTCACTGGAAGAGGCTCCTGCCCACTCACCTGAGCCCCTCGGTCGTTGACCAATTCCACAGACCACCTCCCTTCGTACTGAATCCACACAAATATCCCTCCATCTGCATCACACGTGGCCAGCTTCTGGTATGGCTCATTCCACCTCACCAGCACAACCTAGAAAATAACCAAGAAGATATTTACCACAGGGAATGAAGCAGTGGGCCAGGACTATGTCTCTAAGGAGACAGACTTCAGAACTAAAGGGAAGTCATTGTCAAGGGGAATGAATGGCTGAAGGCAGGTGTGGGGATTAGCAGAGGGGAGAGGACACAGTCCACAGGTGGTGGAATTACAGGGAACCAGACCCTCCCATGACAAAGCTTCCTGACATATGGCAGACACCTGAGCAAACAATAAACTGTGGCACAAAAATGCCCATTGCCCAAAAAACAGAAAAGACCCAGAGCCCATCCAGACCCAGTCCTGCCTCTCACAAGTCCAAGAATAATAGTTCAGCATTTAAACAATTCAGAAAAAATACAGTTGAAATGTCTAAGCTATTTACTACTTATCACAGAGGAAATACAAAGAAATTATAAGCTTCAAAATTTGTGAGTATAACAACTTAATTTTTTAATTTGAAAAATGATCCTGGACAAATCACTTTCATCTTTCTCAACTATCACTCCCTCATTCAAAAGGTGGACCTTCTGTATGGTTTGTGGGATTAGGTAAATGCCCAAGGAGCCTGAAGGCAGGGCTCACAGAGCCCAGTAAAACCTGTAAGTACATACACAGGACTGACTGTGAAGTGGTCCTGGAAGCCCATGAACCACAAAACCAACACCCTGCCTTCACTGTGGTAAACATTCCCCAAGTGTTCACCGGCCTATGCTGGTGATCATGAGGAATTCATTCAGTCAGACATTCAGTTTGTAATTCCTAGGTTCACACTGTGTGACACTCTATGACCAATGCCCAGGCGGGGAACACTAGACCCCATGCTGGGGAAGTTTAAAGTCCATCTGGGAGTCAGAATATCCACTGATGCACAGACATATACTAATGAGTGTCAGCCAAATGAGCACTGTCATTAACCAGCAAGAGCACAGCTGCTATTTGTAAAAAAGATCTGAATCTCCCATCTCCCTCCAAGACTTCACGTCCAGTAAAACAACCCTGGTGAACATGCAGCACCTGTATAAATGGTCTCCATGTGTCCTGTGTCCAAACTACAGGCTAACACAAAAGTGCTTTTGCCTCTCAAACGTGTGTCATGGGCACACCGGATTTTAAGTCTTTCAGTTGATTTTCAGGTACCAGAGAGCTGGAGAGGCCTCCAGCTTTGGTTGGCCACACTTGGTGGCATCAGCACTTGTTGCAAGATGCGTAATAAAATTCAAGAGGAAATTATTACCCCCCTGAAAGGATATTGTAGCTCTTTTTGAAACCTCTGCAAAAAATCAAAGATGGTTGTAAGGTTGCAATCCTTTGAGACCCGGTGATCACCAGACAAATCTCACCTAGTTGATGGCTTCCCCTGCCAGAGTCAGCTTTCATGGGTGCGGGTGCCAACCACACCCTCAGCGGCCCCAATCCCATTTTCTCTTTGCTGGCCCTGCTGCCTCACTCTGCTCACAACTCCACAAGCACAGCATGTCCTCCATCTCCTCCAGTACTGGCTTACACGCACGCCTCCCCACTGAGCTATGCCCCTGGAAAGGGACAGAGGTGAGCCCATCTTTGAATCCTGACACACAGTCATTCTGAATGTATTATGTCAAAGAGTGATATATAATTAGAAGTTATGATCCTTACTCAATTATATCTTTGAATTTTTTTTTATATCTTTGAATTATAAAAGATTATTAAAAACTATGTCCAGAAGGTTATTTTCAAGGTCCAACAGCCAGCATTGCCTGCCTCCCTCCCTATTATGAAGTGTAGGTGCTGAGGAGATTAAGACTTTTCTGCACTCAGGGAGTTCAGTTCACTAAACAGACATAATATAGCGCTCTAAATGCAGTTACAGAGTTGTGAACATACAAAGGAGGGGGTCTTAATACAGGTGGATTAGGGAAGGGGGACAAATCCAGATTGATTTTTTAAAGTCCAGTTTCTTATATTCTCTATTTAAAAAATAAATAAAAATAAATTCTTTATCCAAATTACTGATAGAAGTTTTAAAAAAAGCCCAGTAATATCATCAACAATAAGAGTCTCTAGATGACACTGAATGTGTCATAAAATTTATAATTTCCAAACAGTCAGTAAAGGCCAACTTCATACACTTCTTTCAGATCCAATGATGATTTGTCCCAAGCACAGCAATCCACAAACATGTGTGTGGCTACAATTTGGTTCTTAAAGACATACATTCATTGTTTAAGCCCACAATCACTAATGTACTTCAGAATGGCCACCACAGGAGGGAATATGACAAATAAGTGCAGTTTTTAAATTATTTCCTTAGGTTAACACAGAGCCCATTCATCTGCTATGACCTCCCTAGAGATAACATTTGATGACAAGATATCTTATTGTACAAAATAAATATTGGCCACATTTTCTATACTTCTGCCTTTCTGCCTTTAACATCCATTGCCAGATATGATTTAATATTAAGTTAGCTTCAATAACAAAACCCTTCTTCTTCATGAAAACAGCCTGCGGAGTCATAGCATGACACAGACACAAAAGAGCAAAAGCAAAAAAATATTTTAGTTATTTTTTACTTTACAGATTCCTTGGTCTTATGACAACACAGTAGTAGTTGTTGAATAAAAGAAAGGGTTTACAGATTCAATTTCATCTTTTTGTAATTCTTGATCAGTGCAGATGCAGCAGGAGACGAAAACGTAGTCCCCACTCACACACCTTTGCTGTGAATTCTAACCAGTGTAGCTAAATAGGTGAGTAGCGCCCCTAAATTAGAGAATAGAAATCTTTCCAGTGATTCTTGGTTTAAAAATAAAGTCAAACCACTAATGTTGTTTGCCTGGATTAGAATTCTCATTTCCTTTCTCGTCTACAATTCATAGCAGCTCGCCTTATCTCCCAGCAGCTTATTTCCTGTTCTCCAAATCCTTCCAGTCTGGTTGGCAATGTCAGGACATACCAGAGCACTGAGAAACTACCAACCAGGGGTCCAGTCACCCACATTATGTGGCGGGGTGCTCAGCCTCTGCCCAGGCATTCTGAGGCAGAGCTCCCCTTCTCTTTTAAAGGAAATGGGGCTCCAGTTTACTCTGGGCACAAAAGAGGTAGGGTGTTAAGGGCACTAGCTGAAGGGTGTGTTCTACTAAAAAGTCAGAAGATAAGCTAAATATTAACGCAGGTTTTTGATTATTCAAGAAAATGCAAGCCTGTTGCTCTCTCATTTCATAGCTATTAATTGCTATTGCTATTAATAAATATTTCTTGAGGACTATTAAAGGTACAAAAATCTACATTAAAAATATGGCAGGTCTGATGATGGTCTATTTGGGATATAATCTAATGTTCTAAATAAGTCACTTCATTTCCTACACCCCATCTATTTTTAGGGAGAATACACAAGTGTTAGTTAACCCATCTCAAGGATGTTCATCTTTTCAGGCAGAAACCCTTCAAATGATGTTGGGAGATATGTATAATTATATTTTATAGAAATATACAGGAAATCACCTCAATGAATGACCAGTACCACCAATGTTTGGAAATATTTCCCTCAACCTAAACAGAATGTAATTTGATGAAAGCTAAATATAAATAGATCAAGTAATAAATCCCTGTGATTATCACCATTCAGTTCTTCTTATTCCGTAATTTTTGTTAAGGGAAACAGAAATAAGTTCAATTGTGCCAGTTTATGTTTAAATACATTTAGTAAAACAAAACGAGTTTTAGAAACGATATAAACTTTAGATACATTTAGTCATTCTAACAAAGAACCAAAAGCTTCTTAAAACAGAAGCTGGAAAAAACTCAACAGGCACAGTGGTTTTCCAGCCTGATGCCCACCAGCACAAAGATCCTTGAATGGCTCTGGTGGGAGCGCAGACTCTGGATCCGAGTTCTGGCCTTGCCGCTCACCAGGGCAACCTGCTGACTGGCTTGGGGTCCTCTTCTGCCCATGGGGTAACAGCAGCACATCCTTCTAATGTGTGTGAGGAGTATGTTGAGAAAGGACGTTAGCGTGGTGCCAGACACAGGGCAAACACCTGCTCAGTGAGAGCTCCAGGTTATTCAAGTGTGAGCTAAAACTTTCAGAATATAGAGACTAGTTCAGCACAGTATTTATGTGTATAGTTTCCTCTTCTTTGACAGACGATAAATGGTTGGAAAGTCAGTCCCTCTTCCCAGACCTACCTCCTGCGGCTTGCCCCACCTAATTCTGTACCTAACAAATAACTACCACCACACACTTTCTGGCACCTTTGGCGTAAAATAACCCTCTGCCCTTTGACACTGATGGGAATGCCTTCATTCCAACAGTTCTCTCTTAAAAAAAAAAAAGAAAAAAAAACATTTTATTTATTTATTCATGAGACACACACAGAGAGAGGCAGAGACACAGGCAGGGGAGAAGCAGGCTCCCCACAAGGGGCCTGATGTGGGACTCGATCCCGGATCCCAGGATCACGCCCTGAGCTAAAGGCAGACACTCAACCGCTGAGCCACTCAGGCGTCCCTCCAACAGCTCCCTCTTGCCACTACTGCAGTACCTTCTACACTGCTCACGCTCTGCATTTACTCCCTCAAACATCTCAGTTCCTCATCGGCTGAGAATTTCTTTGCTTTCATGTTCCTGGAGCCCAGCACTGCGCCAGGCACACAGTAGGCATTCTACAAATCTTTCTAAACTAAACTATTCCTGAATGGTGATCAGCCATATTTCTGTAGATTTAATTATATTCTCTCTCAACAATAAGATGTTAAGATTAGTTCAAATGAGGGGAACTGGGGGGCTTAGGTCATGATCCCAGGGTCCTGGGATTGAGCCCCACTTCAGGCTCCATGCTCAGTAGGGAGTCTGCTTCTCCATCCTGCCCTATGCTCATGTTCTCTCTTGCTCTCAAATAAATAAATAAGATCTTTAAAAAAATCAAGTTAAGGCTAATTCAAATGAGACTGCTTTGGTAACGGCTTGTGACAAAAATTCACAAAATTCATACAATTCATCCACTTAAAATGTACAATTCCATGGTTTTACTCTATCTATAGAGCTGTGCAACCATGATCACAATAAGTTTTAGAACATCTTCACTGACCCCCAGTAGGACCTCCAGCCCTAGACAATCACTAATTTTCCCTCCGTCTTTACTGATTTGTCTATCTGGACATTTCATATAAATGGAATCATACAATATGCAGCCTTCTGTGCCTGGCTTCTTTCACTCATCATGTTTTCAAGGTTTATCCATGCTGTAAACATACAACAGTATTTACTTCATTTATATGGCCAAATAATATTCCATTGTGTGGACACATCACACTGTATCCATATACTCACTCAGCTGATAAACATCTGGGTTGTTCCCATCATTTGGGTATTATGAATATTTCTATGAATATTTCTATACAAGTCTTTGTATGGACACGTGTTTTCCTCTTTTGGGGTATATGCCTGGGAGTGGAGTTGCTGGGGCAAATGATAATTCTATGTTTACCTTCTTGAGGAACAGTTTTCCAAAGTGGCCACACTAACTTACATTCCCAGCACCATTAGGGTGGTGAAGATTCCAATTTCTCCATATTCTTTTCAACACTGCTATCGTGTCTTTTTTAGTATAGCCATCCTAGTGAATATGAAGTGGTTGTGATTTGCATTTTTCTGATGGCTAATGACGTTGAGCATCTTTTCAAGTGCTTATTGGGCATTTATGTATCTTTTCTGAAGAAACGTCTATTCAGATTGTTGGCCCTTTTTTATTCAGTTGTCTTTTTTTCTTATTGAGCAGGGGAAGTTTTTCTCATTAAATCCACTGAAACACCGACAGTATTTTTAAAAAACTTCAACTTTTATTTCTACATAATCTTACCTCTCTCACTTAAATGTCCACAATCCAGTCCTCATTCATGCATTCATTCAGTTTGTCAACAAAGAACTCCAGAAGGAAATGTAGCAAAGACAATAAAGGAATTCAGAGAACACAGGGCTGAGGTCAGAGCCTGGAATCCAGGGACCATGGGGCCTCCACACGGTTCTGAACGGGAATGTGTTAGGGGATGACTTTCTCAGGTCCAGCCTCTCTAAGACACTCCCCAGGAAACTCATAGCTACACCTTTCTTCCTGATGTTTTCCAAATCTTCTTGTTAGGAAATAACACATCTTTTCATTAGATAGCATTTATATTTTTCAGGCAGGGCTGCATTATGAAAAATGACTCTACCAGGTCTCCTGATAGAAATGCAAAACACCATCTCGGCCTTCTCATCCACTCAGTGGCCGTAGCAGTCTTCCATAAAAGTGATATATTAAAGCAATCTATAGGAAATCCAACATGTAGCCCCTTCATCTCCTGACCACTTTCAGGCACCGATTTGTACATACCTCAAAATTCAGTGGCAAGAATACTCTGGATGGCTCTAACTTCCATCCTTTCCCATTCAATCTCAGCTGCCAATTTCTGAGCAGAAATTTTACTGGAAAGGATGTTCAATCACAAACACTACTGACTGAGGTTTCAAAGCCCTTACCATGAGGAACTAGCATGTTTTTTTCCAGCATCATGTCCCACTTACCTCACGTAAATCTTGGTGAAGACGGGAGTTATTGGCTTTAGCCAATTTAGTGCTAACACAATGATTCAGTTTCACAACGAAGAAAGGGAGGTTAATGCGGTGAAGCAGCCTCCCTGAGATCACATAGCATGTTCAAGATAGGTAAGGGTCCAGGCAGAGCTGCAGTCTCCTTGCCTATTCTGGGCACTTGTCTCCATTCCCAAGGTCAAGCAAACTGGCCCGTAGTCATCTAACACTCGGGACCACCTGAGTGCTGCTCACCGGAACACACACAGATGGAAGAGATGCCCTGCCCTCAAGGAGCACATGAGGTACTGCTCAGAGAAGCCATCTCATTTTTTCTTTCTTAATAAGCATGTACTCTTGCTTTCACACCTCTGAGATGCATACATTTCTGAAAAACAACTTTTATAAAAAGTTCTAGTTCTGATAGAAGAAAACGAAAACCATACTAAGAAGCAATAAACTAAAATGTTAGCATTGGGGGATTACATCTTCCCCCACATTTTGCCACAATGAACAAATTCCAGCTTCTCATTCTCCCTTGATGGGAAATTTGAACCATTTCTTTTAGCAGTAATAATAATCAATACTTTGCATCCTTTCCCTATACATTAGCTTATTTTATCTTTGCAAGTATCTTAGAAGAAGGTATTACCATTAATATAACCTCTCCATTTTACAGATTAAAGAGTGAGAGAAGGTGGAAAATTCTCCAGACTTCTTCTTCTTTTTTTTTTTTTTTTTACTGGGCAGTATTTATAATATATATAAAAGTTTTTTTTTTAAAATTCACCTCAAAGTATTCTCCTCATTCAGCTTAGGAAAATACTAGCAGGACTATTTGAATAACCCTGTGTGTTTTTCCCACACCTCAGCCCTTCCTCCTCTAAGAAAAAACTGCTTTCTTGGGTAATTCATGTTTTTAATTCACAAGCATTGTTATATTTATATATTATATAAATGTATCTTCACATACTTTCTTTTTAAATTTTAAATATTTCAGAAAAATTTTAGCATATACCACAGAAATGCAACTGGGATGATAACCTTCCATATGCCACCATCCAGCTTCAAAATGAACATTTATGCATGTTTTTAAGCTTTAAAAAAACTGTTTTTTAACTCAGTGTCATGTTGTGAGGTTCACCCCTGGAGGACAGCTCTAATTCATTTATATTCACTGTGTGAATACACAATTTATTTATTCATTCTCTAGCTGATAAACATTTAGGCTGTCTTCCTTTTTCCTTCCTGCTTTTGCTAGCGATGCTGCTTCTAGACACTCTGCTGCCAGCCCCCCTGTGAGCAAGGGCAGTTGGGGTAAGTGGATTAAAGGTCACATGCACCTCCACCTTTCCAGAGCTCCCAGGTTAACTTCCACAGAGCCCAGAATGGTTTATGACCTATCAGCTCTTCACCTTCACCTTATATACTCACTACCATTGATAATGCCAGCCCCTTCAATTCTTTCCAATCCAACAGGTGTAAAATGATGTATCTCGCTTCTGGATTTTATCAATCTCCACAGACTTAATCTCTCCAGCTTGGGACTTCTTAGTTTCTTGCTCTGATAAGACACACCATGGTTGTTTCCTTCTCTCCGGTCTCCTCCACTGGGCTCGGGTGAAATAACTACTCCATGCCATGCCATTTCCCCACCAACTCTACCTGCCTTTGTGATTTCCTCCAAGGAGCAAGTGGTCTTGTGGATCCCGTAGTTACTACCAGGCATCTGCACCACCACCTACACAAGGCCCTGTGAGGGCTGAGAGCAGGGCAGGCATAGCCAGTGCCCTTGAGAAGCATATACTGAAGCCCCTGGGAGACTGGGACAGGCTAGGAAGGTGGCTGATTCTGGCTGGCCAAAAGACGTGAGCCACTGAGGGTAAATTCAGGTAATTCCTGTGTCTTCCTCTTCATTCCTTGTTCGCAATGTGCTCTGGCTTGAAAAGTGAATTCTGCAGGGCTCACATGCCTGCAGAGGCCCTGAGACGGAGGCCACCTTGAGGTTGCCAAGGGGCAGCTGTGGCTTTAGATGGACTGATCTGGAAAGAGGCTGTAAAATCCAAACAGCTGACCCCAATGGGGCCACAAAGGGGCCTCTCCCACATGGACCTGCAGGTAAGCCCTGAGGCGGCTGGACGGCAAAACTAAGGGCTCTCTCCCGGGCTGCTGCCAGTGGGTCTCCTCCTCCACCCCTGGTGTGCTCATCACTTCCCTGAGCCTGGGCAGGGGAGGCAGCCACTTCCTGTCTGACACAGCACACAGACTCAGTGCCCATCAGATGGGGCAGGGGACAGCAAGAGCACTCCTGCTGTGGGGACAGCTGCTACTGTGAGGCAGGCCCATACTGTCTGGAAAGGGGAGGTTTTGTTGTGGGAAAAGGACGAATGATAGCTAGCTACCACTAAATAGGGTGCTCTTCTCACTCCTCAAGAAACCCTCTATAACTTGGCATTTAGAGTCAGAGCCTGAGAAAAGGATTCTCTGCACTTAATGGTTTACTAGGGTGTTTCCTGAGTGCTTGAAGGAAGGGGTGTTGGTTGGGGACCCGCTGACTTGTCCTGATCCCAGGAGGGCTCTAAGGCATGAACTGCACCATAGGTGGTCCCACTTTGAGGCAGGGGGCAGCCTCTGTGTTCCCATGGGTGCCAGCCTTGGCTGTTCTTCCCTCTCCATCCTCTGCTGGGGAGTGCCAGGGCTGGGTCATGACCCTTCTCTCTTCACCCTACATGATTTCCTAGTAATCTAGTCTCATCTTTATAGATTCTTTTTTTCTTTTTAATTTTTATTTATTTATGATAGAGAGAGAGAGAGAGAGAGGCAGAGACATAGTCAGAGGGAGAAGCAGGCTCCATGCACCGGGAGCCCGACGTGGGATTCAATCCTGGGTCTCCAGGATCGCGCCCTGGGCCAAAGGCAGGCGCTATACCGCTGCGCCACCCAGGGATCCCTCTAGTCTCATCTTTAAATCCAAGCATCAAGGACCTCCAATTCTTACTTTCAATCCCTTACTCTGCATCCTATCCAAGATCTCTACTTGGATGCCTAACAGACAACACAAACTTAGTATCTCCCTAATGGTTCTCTGGACTGATCTTCCTGTAAGGCTGCTTCTCCTTAGTGCTCTTCACTCACATGAATGACCCCATCTGCTGCGTGAATCATAAACAGCCAAGCAGACTCCCTTCCCTGCCCCTCAGGGTCATAAACTGTGTGGGGCAGAGACATAGTGCTGATCCCCAAGCTAAGGCCAGGCTTCACATGGTGCTCATGTCCCCTCTGTTGTGGCAAAATAGTAAACTGAAGAAAAACAGTCAGTGTAAGACAGATCACTCTCAGCTTGATCTTTACCTCCCCAGTTCTAACAGTGGTAGTACAATATGTTTTTTAGATATGACTTTAACACTCATAAAAAAGAATTCCCTTGCCTAACTAGAAACTATAGAAACTCAAAGGAAGGAATTATAAATGCATTTGAAGACACTGATGCAATATATAAATATTAGTTCTTAAAGTTATTGCCAAAGGGTAAACAATTTGATCGATCTCTAAATAAACTTTAAATTTTAGATGAGTTTTAGATTTATGGAATAATCACAAAGATAACAGAGGTCCCACATGCTCCACAGCTAGGCCCCAATTACTAAATCTTGCATTAGTGTATTTGTCACTATCAGCTGACCAATATAGATAATTATGGACTAAAATCCAGACTTTATTCAACTTTCATTAATTTTAACCTAGTGTCCTTTATCTGTTCTTGGATCCCATCCAGAATACTGTATTTCATTGTCATGTCTCCTTAGGCTCCTCTTGACTATGACAGTTTTTCTGGCTTTCCTTGTTTTTGGTGACGGTGACAGTTTTAAGGAGGACTCATGAGGTATTTTGTTGAATACCCCTCAATTGAGATTTCTCTGATGTTTTCCCATTCTAGGGTACAGTTAAGGGTTTGGGAAGGATGACCATGGAGATGAAGTGCCATTCCCATCACATCATTGGTTTATACTCTCAATATGACTTGCAAATGTTGGTATTAGCTTTATTCACCTGGCTGAAGTAGCATTTGTCAGGTTTCTTCACTGTCAAGTTACTCTTTCCTCCCTCTTTCCACACTGTACTCTTTGGAAGGAAGTGACCATAGGCAGCCTACACTTAAGGAGTAGTGAATTATGCTCCACCTCCTTGAGGGAGGGGTATCTACATAAATTATTTATAACTTCCCTGCCTGGGAGATCTGCCTATTCTTCTCCATTTATTTAGTTATTTTATCAGTATGGACACATGGATAATTACTTTATAGTTTGGGTTATAATCTGTTACTATTCATTTATTTTGTTGCTCAAAATTTTCCAGCTTTGTCCACTGGGAACTATTTCAGTTGGCTCTTGTATCCCTTTGACATACTACCATCATTGTATATATTTGTTTTTTTTTGAGTATCACACCTTACTTTCTTACACTGCATAATGCTCTAGATTCATAGTTTATACTTCCTGTTCCAGTTCTTGAACTACATATTTCTTCATGGAGTATGGTTCCTTTTATTAGAAAATGGTATGAGAAACCAAGATGTGAGTGCTAAACCAAGATCTAGATGTGCTCATTATTGCTAGAATGGGTAAACAGCTTTTGATATAAAAAAAATCAACATGTTACAAGCCTAGGACATCTAGTTATTCCAGAAGGCAAGGCAAATATTAAAAGGCCTAGAACTTGGGGTGCCTTGGTGGCTTGATCAGGTAAGAATCCAACTCTTCATTTCAGCTCAGGTCTTGATCTCAGGGTTGTGGGATCAAGCCCTGCATCAAGCTCCATGGTGGGTGTGAAGCCTGCTTAAGATTCTCTCTCTCCCTCTCCTGCTCCTTCCCCCACTCCCTAAAAGGCTAAAGGTCTCTGAAGGGTTTCTACTGACCAAGGATGGGACATTTTGAGAATAAAAAAAAAAATTAATACAAGGCATCAAGACAATTATGCTAAAATTCATGTATGCTAAAATCCATTAGTTCATGATCTCAAAAAACAAAACAAAACAAAATAATCCTCACTGTTAACCTCTGAAGAATGGTATAAGAACATATTACTCTGAAAATGGGTAAGCAAAGGGAAAAAAAAACAAACCTACACTTAGCCTGCCATTACTTGCAAACAATACCCCATAACAACTAGTTAACAAGGCAAATTTTTCTTGGTACGAGTATTCTAGTTAATAAAGAAGAAATGACAAAATTAGGATATCAGCATTTTGCAAGTACTACTGAAACAATGCCTCTAGGCAATGATTGTTAATGTCACTAAAATCATTAGGTAGAAGACTGATGAGACTATAGTATGAATATCCAAATAAAGACCCTTAACAAATTGATCAATTTTAACATCACAAAAAAGCAGAAAATCATATATACCTCCTAATGGCATACACGACATTCCCCATAAATTAGTACAAGAAAACCCCTCAAACTATAAGTTCCTAGACCTGTACAACTAGTATAAAAAAGTACAAAACACAGAAAAACATATCAAACAACCTCCTGAGGGGTTGTCATTAGGAAAATCTATTTACCTCATAGAATTTCTCATGTTTTGGATTTTCCTGATGCGAGGAAAACAATAAAGAGATGAGGAATCTATAGATTAAAAGATTTTTAAAAAGCATATTAACCTAATGCATGTAATGGACATTGTCCAGATCTGACTCTTACAAGTCAAAAACAAGAACAACCCAATCTTTTCTAAAAGGTAAAAGAGTTGGGGTGTCTGTGTGGCTCAGTCAGTTAAGTATGTGACTCTTGATCTCAGTTCAGGTCTTAATCCAGGGTCATGAGTTCAAGCCCCACGTTGAGCTCCATACTAGGTGAGGAGCCTCCTTAAATGAAAAAATGAAAAAAAGGTACAAGAGTTGAACAGACTTTTTACCAAAGAAAATATACAAATGGAAAATGAACATTAAAAGATGCTCAATATCATTAGTCTCTAGGAAATGCTAACTATAAGCACAGTAAGACAACTTGATACCTACTAAAATGACTAACATTAACTTCTGAGAATACTTTGCACTTCTGTGTTCAAATCCCAGCTTTTTTAAGTTCATCCTTGTACTCTACTGATATAAATAAAGGAAATATAATACCTGTTCTTCTGGTGTAAGTTTTTTTTTTTTTTTAAGGTTTTATTTATTTATTTGAGAGTAAGAGAGAGCCCGCAAGTGGGGAGGAATGGGGGACGGGGAAGGGACAAGCAGACTCTGTGCAGAGCTCCATCCGTGGACCAAGATCATGACCTGAGCCAAAACCAAGTTAGATTAGATGTTCAACCAACTGAGCCACCCCACCCATCTCCAGTGTAAATTTCGTTCAGTATTAAGTCAGGTCCAAGAGTGTCTTCCAATAGAAACACTAATGGTCTTGACTTTCTCCTGGTGGTGACAGAAAGCCACTTCAGGCTGTTATTGTTTTTAAAATACGTATACTTTATATAGATATCAGATAATTGTGATACATATTATACACAAAGTACTAAGAGTATTCTTTTTGAGGCTTAAGGCTGTATTTTAGTTAATATCCATTTAATCCTACAATAATGTGCCAGACAGTGCATCTCAGAAAGGGAATGACGAATATACCAGAATTATAAGGTTTAGGGGCTGAGGGGATAGATGAGATTTGAAAAAACATATTAAGTATAATTGCTTTAATTTGCTTTTAAAAATGTATTATTGAAATATAGAAAAAAAAGAAATATAGTAACATGCTTTAATAGATTTTTAGTCATTTCCTTTTATTATTTTTTAAAGATCTTATTCATTTATTCATGAGAGACACAGAGAGAGAGGCAGAGACACAGGCAGAGGGAGAATCGGGCTCCATGCAGGGAGCCCAACGTGGGATTCAATCCCGGGTCTCCAGGATCACGCCCTGGGCCAAAGGCCGCACTAAACTGCTGCACCACCTGGGCTGCCCAAGTCATCTCCTTTTAAAGTTCAAATTAATATTAAAGGAAGACGTAAGAGCTTTACTTTTAAAAAAGACATGAGTTTTAAGAAACGCTGGCTATCACACGGAACTAAACGTTACTTGTAAAATGGTAATTTACATGCATACACAGCTCAAAACTAGTGTCACATGCATCAATTTCAATTAAAACATTTTACTACTATTTTCTTGTACTCATATTTATCACTTCCCCAAAAAACAATTGTGAAACTATCTCACTGCATACCTTCAAATTAATTCCTCAATAAATAACACACATATCAGTTGGTAAGACAGACACAGTATCTGAAAAAAATTGAAAATGGAAAAGAGTGTGCTAAAATAAATTCTAACAGGTGTAGCATCTCACGTGATTTCAAGTTAGTATTCTGAATAAAAAGCATTAATCCCATAAAAATTAGCAAGTCATTGCTTTCTTAAAGTCATTATTGTCTACTAGCAAATGATACTCCCCACTCCTTACATTTAGATTTGATTCTAAGTTGTAGCAGGGATTCCAACTCAAATGAAGATCTTCACACAAACCTGGACTAGACGTAGGTAGTGTTAATTTAAACCGACAGATCTGTTAGTTTCCACAATATAACTCATACATTTTATTTACTCTTGAATTCTTTAAAACTCTTCTCAGTCTCTATAATAAATACAGAAAAGCATAAACTAAATTGTCAACCCACCATATTCACGGAATTTCAAGACATGCCAGAAAGCATCATCTGTTCTTTTCATCATACCTTGTGTTATCTAAGCTCCTGCTAAATCATATTTAGGATTCAAAATGTTCCATTCTAAAACAAGGGAGTGAACGTCCTACGCTTGGAAGGAAGTGGATAGATTACAAAAGGATCTGATTCTCAAAAGGACCCCATGGAACATAGTACCTGCAGCAGGCACTATCATCTTCACTTTGCCAAAAAAGGAAACAGATTCAGAGGGATGAATTGGCCTAAAGTACCCAATCAGCAAGGGGCAGAGCAGGGGCTAGGAGCCAGGTATTTCCATTTCTGGCCCGGGATTGTTTCCCTTCTCTAAAAATAAAGGAAGGCAGAATCACTTGACAATTCTGTTATTTGGGAACTACTCATCCTAGGAAAACTACTGTATTTGTGAGGAATGCTTAAATTGTTTGAATTAGAAAACTGAAATTTCTGGTATAGAACTTTTGATCATCCAAAATGAGCTATACAAAAATGTTCTGAAAAAACAAACAAACAAACAAAATAGAAAAAACCTCAGGGCAGAACTAGGAGACGTCAGCACAAATTAAAGCAGCCTGGTGTTTACTAAAGAAAGAGAACCTCCTAACAAGGAGTGCTGTCCATTAATGAAAGGGGCTATCTCCAACAAGAGCCAGGGCACACCGAATAGGGCTGAAGCAGAGGCCTGACAACACTGCCAAGGTGACCTGTAGGTAGTGCACCTACCTGGGGGAGGTTTGCTGGGTTAGAATGAAAGGATTCGCATGTCACCACCCAACTCCAAGACTGCAAATCAACATTAACTGTGCTCCTGACATCAGTGATGATATGGCCTCAAGAATAACAAAAAAAGCCAATCTTAAGCTCATAAGCATGCTCAACTTCTACTACATTTGCCAAAGGGATATTCAATTATTTAAAAAATATTTTTTATTTATCTATTTGAGAGAGAGAGAAGCAGGCTTCCCACTGCAGGAAGTCTGACATGGGGCTTGATCTCAGGACCCTGGGATCATGACCTAAGCAGAAGGCAGACACGTAACAGACTGAGCCACTCAGGCACCTCAAGGGAAATCCAATTTTTCAAAAAAGATTATTTATTAATCTGACAGAGAGTGTGTGCATGCGTGCACACACGCTCGTGAGGGAGAAAGCAGGCTCTTCACTGAGCAGAGAGCCCAAAAATGTCAGGCTTGATTTCAGGACCTCTGAGATCATGACCTGAGCCGAAGGCAGACACTTAACTGACTGAGCCACTCAGGTGCCCTGGGAAATTCAATTATTAAAGTTAAATTCAATTAACTTGGCTACTTCGATTAAAAATTTATATTTTAAACATAATAATCTTGTCAACCAGGTGTGTACTATAGTCATCGTTTACATTTAATCTACTATATTAATTTTCAAGATGTTCAATTCTCAGAGCAGTTAAGACAGCAGGATTTTCAACATCCTGATCTTTAAAATCCCTCCCTTTTAGCCCAGCACATCTAGCATTTGGTCAGGAAATGGCACTGCTCCAAACAAACACACTGCTGCCACCTTTGATCCGTAGCCAAATTTGCTTGGCTAGCAGCTGAAGATAGAACTTTAGCTCATCATCTGACAGCCCAACTATCAACGCAGCCCCAAGCATGCCTCTCAACTCCAAGTGAGCAGAGCAAAGCCAGAAGAGAGAACCTGTTCTCAGCTGACAACAGAAAATCTGAGTGCTAATCTGAACTTTAGCATTCTGCTTCTTCATTTTGTTTGAAATATCAAGACGGCCTAGTAATTTCTAAGGAATCTTTTAGATCTAGTATGTTAGGAAAAGATCTAGTATGTTAGGTTCTATCTGGTCAAGTACTAAACACATATAACATGCCTGTTTCTGACTGCAATATCCTGCCAACTCCTAAATATTTGCCACCTAAGAAAAAAATCTAGCACATACATCATGGGATGTATATGGGTGGGGCAGGAGGTGGGTGGGGAGATGATGGGAGAGGGGAGAAGTCAATGGATATTGGAGTAAGATTTCAACTGAAAGTTGGTATGCTATTTGTTAATAATTAATTCAAGAGTTACATATAAATTAAGTTTCTATGCATCATATCACATTGCCTGTGATGGTTATCTTTCTGTGTCAAGTTGATGGGGCCCCTCTGGATTCTGGAAGCAACATATTCTTCATTTGGATGTGATACTCTGGACTATTTACCTAGTGACCCAAAAAGCTGCTAGTCTGGAGTGGGACCCAGAACAAGAGACTACACAACAGGTCCAGGCTGCTGTGCAAGCTGCTCTGCTCTCAGGCAGGGGCCATAGGTTCCAGCACATTCAATGGCACCTGAAATGTCACAGCAGACAGGGATCCCGTCTGGAGCCTTTGGCAGGGCCCTAGAGGTGAGGAATAAAGCAGGCTCTTAGGATTCTGGAGCAAAGCCTTGCCACCCCCCCTCCAGATAACTACTCTCCTGTGAGAAACAGCTCTTGGCCTTAGTGAAGCCTAAATGCTTATCCATGGGCCCCAAGTTAGGTGGTGACACCCGAGCTGCCCATTGTAAAACTGGGTATTATCTGACCCATCGGGCCATGAAGTTGGGCACACATGGCAGCACTCCACCATCAAACGGAAGTGGTACATATATGATCAGGCCTGAGCAGGCCCTATGGGCACAAAGAAGTTACCCAAATGCCCACGGTCCCCACTACTGCTACACCATCTTCTCTCTCTCTCGTAGCCTGACCTGTGGCTGCGTGGAGAGTTCTCAAAGATCAGCTGACAGAGGGAGAGAAGACTCGGGCCCGGTTTATAGATGGTTCTGCAAGGTCTTCAGACACCACCTGAAGCAGACAGCCCCAGCACCACAGCCCCTCCCCAGGAATCCCTAAAGGACATGGTGAAGGGAAATCCTCCCAGTGGGCAGAACATCGAGCAGTGCACTGTGCAGGCTGCTCACTTCGCTTGGGAAGAGAAATGGCCTCGGGGGTGATGATCTATCCATTCTTGGGCTGTGGCCACAGTTTGGCTGGATGGTCAGATACCTGAAATCAACTGGACTACTAGTGAGAGAGAAATCTGGGGAAGTGGAATGTGGATAGACCCGTCCTCAAAAAAGTGAAGATATTTGTGTCCCATAAATGCCCACCAAAGGGAGACCTCGGCAGAAGAGGATTTTAATAATCAAGTGGATAGGAGATTCATTCTGTGGAGACCAGTCAGTCTCTCTCTCCAGCCTCCCCAGTCACATCCCGGTGGGTTCATGAACAAAGTGCCATGGTGGCAGGGATGGAGGTTATGCGTGGGCTCAGCAACATACACTCCGCTCACCAAGGCTGACCTGGCCATGGCCACTGCTGAGTGCCCAATCTGCCAGCAACAGAGACTAACACTGAGCCCCAATATTGTGCCATTACCCCAGGGAGATCTGCCAGCTACCTGGTGGCAAGTTGATTACACTGGACTGCTGCCATCGTGGAAGGGGAAGTATTTTGGTCTTACTGAAACAGACATTCTGGATATGGATTTGCCTTCCCTGAACACAGTGTTTGAGTAAAAACTACCAATCACGGATTTGTAGAATGCCTTATCCACCACCATGGTATTCCACATTGCACTATTCTGATGAAGAAACTCACTTTACAGAGGGCCCATAATCATGAAATTCACTGGTCTTACCATGTTCCACATCATCCTAAAGTAACCAGTTCGACAAAAAGTGAAATGGACTTTTGAGGGCTCAGTTACAGTGCCAGAGAGGTGGCAATACCTCACAGGGCTGGGACAAGGTTCTTTAAGAGGTTATGGATGCTCTGAATGAGTGTCCAACATATGGTGCTGTTTCACCCCCAGAGCCAGGATTCACAGTCCAGGAATCGAGGAGTAGAAATGATAGTGGCACCATACACTGTTACCTCTAGTGAAGCACCAGCAAAATACTGCTTTCTATTTCCACAACCTCATGTTCTGCTGCTTCCAAAGACAAGAATGCTGCCACCAGGAAACACAACAATCCCACTAAACTGGAAGTGAAGATGGCCACCCAGCCAGTCTTGGGCTCCTTATGCCTAGGAATCGACAGGGACAGAAGGGAGTTCTTGTGCCAGCTGGGTGACTGGTCCTCACTACCAGGGGGAAGTGAGCTGCTACACAGTGGAAGGGTGAAGGGGAGGAGGAGGATGTCCTATTGGTTCTGGCTCGGCAGAACCATGACTAATACACTGCCTAATGTCAGAATCACAAACACACTTTGTTCTAAATTTCTGACTGCTCCCCATCTGGCTCAATATTTATGCTTTAAGTTAAAATACCTTAAAATTTTTGTCAAATATTTATTATAATTTCCCCCCTTTAATCTTTTTTTTCTAACTATGAAAGTAGTAAATATACACAAAGCAAAATTCAGACATTACAGAAAAAACTAACAGAAAATGCCTTGAAATTCAGTACTTCCAAAATGACTGTCTTAACTATTAGGCACATTCCTCCAGATTCATATTTTCTGTTCCTTGTTGAACAGACAGATGTACATGATACTTTAATACAAATAAATGTGCAGTCATCCTCCCCTAAGTGCTGGCTAGGTTCCTCACATCCCCTCCCAGGGACTGCATTCCCTGTCAACATCTCTGCACACATGAATATGTTTTCAAATGATTTCCCATTTCTGTATTTTGTATTTAAGATAACCCACACACTCAGGGGCAGAAAGCACACTCTTCCCCCATCTCTCCCCACATCAGAGCCCCCCCACCCCACCCTACCCCCAGTACTAGGTAGCCTCCTTAGTAAAAGTTCCTAATTAACCAACTCGGGCATCCTGGAGGAAACTGACAGGAGCCGCCCTTAGTGATACCACTGCGTGATATCACTAAGGGCGGCTAGATCCTTGGATAGTTTTCAGTAGATCCTTGGATAGTTTTCCTAAAGGGCTGTCCCAACTGAGAGCTCCTCGGAGATCCTGGAGCTGGCATGGCTTTTGATTAGATGAGAGCCCGTAAGGGAGGGCAGGGTTTCCCAGCATTCTCAACTGGCAGCAGCATGAAGGCACGAGCCAGCTGTTACTGATTGCCATCTGGGAGCACATCGGTAACAGCATACACAGAGGACCAACTTCCATGTGTAAGCTATAGCTGAGCTGACCTCCCACAGGAAGCTTCCCTTGCCCACGTGCCTGGTGCTCCATCTCTCAGCTACCCTCCAACCCAGCCAAGTTCCCCTGGGGTATACCATGCTAGGCCGTCCCTACCCCAGGGGCAATGTTCAGCAATGTCAACAGTATTGAAGTGGAAAAGATAGTGCATGACAGAGTCACGGGTCGTTTGTTTTTGTTTTTGTTTTCCTTTTATTCAGTCGGTAAATATTGTTGACCATGCTTACTGTTACAAAACTGTAGCACAAACATTGTGGATAATAAAGAATGGTTATGTGTGAGAAAACAGGAGTTAAGATGGGGTCCTTCTGTACAGGAAGTCATGGTCATCAAAATGAATTGAAATTTCTTTCACTTCCCAGTTTAAAAAGTGGGGGGTGGGGGAAGACTTCACCATTTTAAATATTATTGTTGGAATCTCCTTGATGCCTTGAAAACAGCATTTCAGTTTTTTAAAGGCATGGTTATTAAGAAGAAAATGCCATATGCTAGACATGAATCAGGAGCGCCTGGGTGGATCAGTCAGTTAGGCATCTGCTTTTGGCTCAGGTCATGGTCCCAGGGTCCTGGGATCGAGCCCTTCATCAGGTTCCCTGCTCAGTGGAGAGCCTGCTTCTCCCTCTCCCTGTGCTTCTCCTTCTCCCTGTGCTGTTCCCTCTGCTTGTGGTCTGTCAAATAAAAAAATAAAATCTTAAAAAAAAAAAAAGGAAGACAAATCATCTACAGGAGGTCAACTCAGAACTAGGTTTTAAGTGATATCTGTGCTTCTGAAGCTCCTGGTAGCTCAAAAGAATTTTATTTAACTTGTCCTCATGATATCCATGGTCTTCAAAACTTTCTCGTAAGTCAGTGAACATTTTGCATATAAGACAAAATACTCAAAAGTTTTATCGAAGGCCTTTCCGTGATTTCTGCAGAGCTGGCACTGAGATTCAGGCTTCTAAGTAACAGTCCAGAACACGACACTGCTTTTGAGTGATTAGTTTCAACCACAATGAGATACAGATTGAGATTGAGGCACTTTTACAAAAATCAGATGGTCACTCAGAATTATAAAGGAGTCATGTACATTTGAAAAAAATGAAACAAATAGAAGACGAGAGTGTGGAGGTACAGTCTGGAGGTACAGTCCCCATGTCCTAGGGCATTTCCACGTACAGTGAAAGTTTGAAGATGAGCACTTGAAATGAAATACCTGAGAAGGCCTGGCTCAGGCCACCTACAGATCAGAGGATGAGTCATTAAGGCAATGAGAGCTGCCCCTCTACATTCTCGCCTGCACCCTAGAGCAGGGCTTTAGGCCACAGGGGCACTTCCCAATGAAAGAGGCCCCCCATAGCTCCGCCTCTTGTCACTCACCACTGTCTGACATTTGCTTTTTATTTTGGGGGTTGTGAGATACTTCAAACTTACAGCCCAGAACAAGGTCAACAGATAAAAGTAAATAGTGCAGACACACACACTCGCTATGTTTTATGCAGTACTTGTTCATTTCCAGGGAAAAACAGCAACTACCTATAGCTTTTTTCAATCCAGAGGCCTTAGTTTCTGCTTACTTCAATTCACAGCTGAGAACACCATATTGTTCCATCATGTTTCTGTGCGAAGAACTGAAATGTCATCATTCTTTTTAAGTTATACAATACAGAGAAGTACACAAGATAAATATGAGTCTTAAGGGAAAAAACCCCAGTTGTGCTTCTTATCAAATTCAAGTATGAGTCTTTCATACTTCGAAAGGCTAGGAATGAAATTCTGAATTACCAAAACTATTATCAGGATGATATAAGTCATTTCCAATTCAATTCTTTCCAAGTACTGGGTTGGTGAGACCACAGAATTAATATGCAAGTGATACTGGCTATGTCTTAATTAAAATGTATAAGAGAGGGATGCCTGGGTGACTCAGTCGGTTAATCAATTGACTTGATTTTGGCTCAGGTCATGATCTCAAGGTCCTGGGATCCAGCCCCAAGTCAGGTTCCATGCTCAGCAGCGAGTCTGCTTGAGGATTCTTCATCCCCTCCCCTTGCATTTTCTCTCTTTCTCTCATATAAATATATAAATCTTTTTTAAAAATGTATAAGAGGTACTGGAGGAGCCCAAAGTACTTCTTACATTTATGGAGCATTTACTCTATGCTAGACACCACGCTGGAGCCAGAGAGAGAGCTAAGTACGGCACTTGGCTCACATACCCAGAAGTGCTCTGGACAGGGAGACTAGCAGGTAAATACTCAACAGTGAGCTCTGCACGAGATGCTAGGATAAATATACACAGAGAGCTCTGGGAGCAGCACAGAGAAAATGTGGGAAGCTTCCTTAGTCACATGTCTCTTCAAGAAAGGCATTTTTAGCTGTCTCCAACCACGGAGAGCCAGGAGGACTTCAGCACTCTGTGCTAAAACCCGAATTGTCTAGACTTCCTTCAACAGGCAAGAGACTTCCCTCCTGCCCAGTGCTCCTTTTTAGAGTGAGAATTGGGGTGGGCTTGCTAATAGCCGCAAAGAGAACATTTTTACACATTCTCGGACGTATTTAACACTCAGGGTTCCCCACTTAAAATATATCTTAGTGTTTAATTTTCTGTTCTGTTTCTGTGCTTCTACAGTGTAACTTAATACTGGCTTCCAGTCAATAATCTGAGTTACCTGAATTCTTTCTTAACCTAAATTCCATTTTAGCAACTATGTAATTGCATTTAGTCCTATGTTACCATTTATTAAAGCTTCACTTTTTTCCCATTATTTCATACATATCTGTAGCCTGTTGATAGATGCAAACATCAATTCTTTTTGCTTCAATTTTCTAAAAAGATTTTATTTATTTATTCATGAGAGGCACAGAGACAGAGAGAGAAGCAGAGACACAGGCAGAGGGAGAAGCAGGCTCCATGCAGGGAGCCAGACGTGGGACTCGATCCCGGGTCTCCAGGATCAGGCCCTGGGCTGAAGGCGGCGCTAAACCGCTGAGCTACCTGGGCTGTCCAACATCAATTCTTTTTGAAGGAAATTATCAAAGCCAGCTCGGATGGTCAAAGAATTCAGCCACCTCTAAACCAAAAACAGGGAGTCAACTGTATTCCATCACAAGTACTAATAATCAAGAGGGACATGCGACTAACCTCCCTGAGCCTCAATTCCTTCATCTGTAAAACAGGAAGACCAGCACCTGAGAGATAGCTGCAAAGAGTAAAACTGCTATAGAGAATAATAATCATCATTCCTTCTGGATTCACCAGAACTGGGTGTACAGCACATTTCATTTAATCCTCATGCAAAACTGCTAGGGGGTCATTAGGACTACCCCGGTTGTAAAACTGAGAGAACAGTGGTTAGAAGTGCTCATTAATTTGCCCCAAATCTCTGCAAGTGGGTACAGAGCCAGGGAGGACACCGGTCGGTCAGACTCCAAAACCCATGCTACATACAAAAATTAACTCAAAATGGATTCAAGACTTGAATTTATGACCTGAAACCATAGAACTCCTAGAACAGAACATGGGCAGTAAGCTTTTTTACAGCAGCCTTGGTGATGATTTTTTGGATTTGATTTTAAAAACCAGGGCAACAAAAGTAAGAACAAGTAAATAGGACATCAAACTAAAAAGATTTTGCACAGCAGAGGAGGTCATTAATACAATGAAAGGCAACCTGTTGAATGGGAGAAATATCTGCAAATCATGTACCTAACAAGGGGTTAATATCCAAAATATATAAACTCCTACAACTCAACAGCAAAAAAAAAAATAATAAAAAATTAAAATTAAAATTTTAGAAAAAGGATATCTAATTAAAAAACAAGCAGAAGATCTGAATAGATATTTTTTCCAAAGAGCCACAGATGGCCAATGGACACATGAAAAGGTGCTCCACATCGCTACTCATCAGAGAAATGCAAATCAAAACCACACTGAGATGTCACCTTATACCTGTTATAATGGCTAGACTCAGAATGACAAGAAATAACAAGTACTGACAAGGATGTGGAGAAAAGGGAACCCTTGGGCGCTGTTGGTGGGAATGCCAACTGGTGCAGACATGATGGGAAATAGTATAGTGGTTCTTCAAAAAATTAAAAATAGAATTATCATATAATCCAGCAACTGTCCTTCTGAGTAGTTATTTGAAGAAAAAGAAAACACTAATTCAAAAAGAAAAACTACACTTCTATGTTTTTACTGTAGCACTATTTGTAGCAGCCAAGATATGGAAATAAGGCTAAGTGTCCATTGATGGATGAATGAACAAAGACGATACTGTACATATACAATGGAATACTATTCAGTCCCCTAGCCCCCAAGAATAAAGCCTTGCCATTTTTGACAACAGGGATAGACCTTGAGGGTATTATGTGAAATAAGTCAGTTGGAGAAAGACAAATATCGTATGACCTCACCTACATGTGGAATTAAAACAACAGCAATAATACAGAAGCACTACAGAAACAGAGAACAGATGAGTGTTGGCCATGGGACTGCTCGGTGGGCAAAATAGATGGAGAGGGTCAAAAGGTACACCAACTTCCAATTACAAAGTCATAGGGATGTAATGTACAGCCTGTGACTATAGTTAATAATACTGTGTTGCCTATTTGAAAGTGGGTAAGAGAACAGATATTAAAAGTCCCGAGACACACAAAAAGGGTTTTTTGTACAATACACAGCAATGGATGTTAACTAGGCTTATCGTGGTGATCATTTCACGATATATACAGGTACTGAATCATCATGTTGTATATATGAAACTAGTATGTCAGTTATACCTCAATAAAAAAATCTCCCCATTAATTTACTTCACTAACCTTAGAAAAGCTTATAAATAAAATTCTTTAATCTGGTAAACTTTATCAAAATGGCATTTCTTAATAAATTAACACAGTTAAATGCTGATTAGTAACTACTGTATCTGTTGAACATAATCCATAGTGTACACCTGAGGCTGCCAGACTGTTCGGCAACATCTGTAAAATGCTAGGGCCATCCTTCTCCAGTCCTAGAATCTGAGAAACCTGGTTAGAATTACCCACAGTGACAAGGCTGACAAGCAAGCCAGAGAGAGAAGATAAAAACTCTCACTTTCAACTCCTTTTGGACTATCCTTTCATCAAAATCCACATAAAAGTTAAAGAGCTCTGAGTATAATGTAAGGGTTTCAAGTTCAGATGCTAAAGTCAAACAAATTTGCAAGAATATACTAACTTGTGGCTTTGAATAAGCCCCATCCACAGAGAGAGATGATGAGGAAGAAATTTAAGTACCTGACACACAGAATGATCTGAATGAATGTGTTTATGATCTCTTACAGGAACACCCACAGAGCGCCAGACCTCCCCAGGGCAGGACGTGCCAGGCGCTCTCGGGCAGTGTGCTCTGAGGCCAGCATCCACCGCCATGAGTTCGCACACTTTGCCTGGCAAACCCTAGGTGACTGCATGTGGTCCTCGTCCAGCACCATGGGCATCGCCTGAGAGCCTGTAGAATGCAGAGTACCAGCTGAACTCTGACCCAGGGAATTAGAATCCACATGTCACAGGTATTTCCTACATGTGCATGTAAGTGTGAGGCAGTGTACTACAGGAGAACTCAAAGTCCACATCAGCGGCTGTCATGTCACATGAAACGGTAGAGCAGTTCACCGAGGAGCAAAGGCAGGTGCATCCTTCTGCAGGTCGCCGCAGTACCTACTCAGCATCAGTAAAAAGGTCCCAGATGAAGGCTGCTAAGGGCACATTTAAGCTCATGGGGCCATTCCTTGCCAAGTATCAGCCCATCTTCTCTTTAGCCCTTTCTCGTTACTTCAAAAGTCCTGGGACAAACTGCCAGCTGCTCAGATTCTCAAAAAATTAGGGATCACTCTAGACAACAACAAAACCGCGGCAGAGGAAAACTGCTATTTCCAAAGCAAACATCAATGCCCATAAGAGGAAGGAGGCAGCAGGGACATAGCTAGGCTCACACACCCACATGCGCACCTGCACACACTTGTCTAGGATGTTTCCTACTCTCTGCCTGACAGTGGGAAGGCAGAAATTGCCTGAGCCTCAGACTAATACACTGGCTTGCCAATGAGGGAGTAGCCAGGTCAACATATCTTTTTGTTTGTTTGTTACCAAAACAAATGTCAGTTCACTGAGAGGACATGCTGGCTTTGTAATTTTGTTAAGCTACTTAAAATAAGAAAATTCAATATGAGAAGTGTCCTAATGGAAAACTTTCATTGAGTCTGTTCAGGTGGTTTCACAAATGAGAAGTGTTTTGTCTTGCTCTGGCAGGAGGGTAAGCATCAGCTGAGTACCCATATAAGTTGCTGTCTGCTATGGTTACCCCTCTGTGAAAGGCACTCTTTTTCTAGGAGAAGAAGAAGCATTTATACTAATGTGCCCTCTGGCCTCCTCATATAAGGATAGCCCTCAAAAACCTCAGTGGATAGGTACTAAGCCAGTGACCCAGAGGGAGCTACATGAAGTCTGGCACTACTCAGTGGTCACAATGGGTGTTTGGGAGGCAGAAAGTGAGCTTGCAAACCAGGAGCCTGTGTGCTACAGCTTAGGCTGGAGAAATGGTGAAAGCCTTCCTACACGTGGTCTCTAGGTAATCTGTGTGTTGATCTTGCACTGACTGATTAAAGACTGCAAGTTCCAAAAGCATCAGCCCTAGTATCTGCTGAAGAAGGTAGAAGGACTTTGACTATTGTGTTGGGGGCACTAGGTACCTGTAAAGTCACAACTCTGATGGGGTTCAGGTCATACTACTCCCAAATATGGCACATTAACATACTGAATTTATTTTTTTAAAAGATATTATTTCTTTTATTCATGAGAGACATAGAAAGGCAGAGACATAGGCAGAGGGAGAAGCAGGCTCCCTGCAGGGAGCCTGATGCGGGACTCAATCCCAGGACCCCGGGATCATGAGCTCTAGGTGAAGGCAGCTGCTCAACCACTGACTTACCCAGGTGCCCCCATATGAAAATTTTAAATTGAAGGCATCTGAAAAATGGCGGGTGCAGAAAAGACCTTCTGACCTTCTCCCCATGAAGGCGGTCATGGGAGAGGTGCCCTCCCTATGCCCACAGGACAGAAGCATCCTTATCTCTGAAGATGGAAGAATGTGAGAGGAATCTGAACACATAGGCTAAATTTCCTCCAGTTAACTACACTGAGCTCAAGGCCCACTGCTTTCCACTCTTCATCAAACTTAGCTTTCAAAACATAGGTTTAATCACTTCTTTAGGGCTTATTTCCTTAGAAAGACTCTTCTGTCATGTAAAACTTACATTAAATAAAACCTATATGCTCTTCTCTTATTAATCTGTCCTTGTTAAGAGATCCAGCTGGGAATTTAAGATGGGTAGAAGACAACTATTTATCTTCCATACCATCCACTGGGCTGCTAGGGCCTGAGGGTATAAGGCCCAGCACAAATACCTGATTGTATTCTGGGGCTAGATCTGCCTACCAATGCCCTGCATAACATCTATATATTTTGGACTTTCAGAATATTGACTTTCAAATTTTCACAATAAATGAAAAAAACAGGGGCCACCAGTGTTTACTGCAGTAACACCACTGCAAATCCCTGTCTAAAAGCAGGCCTAAAATAGCACAGGTTTATTTCTTGATCAGGCTTCATATCCACACTGTCTTCACATAGCTGGGCTGGCACAGCCTCTAGGACCTGTGTCATCACCAACTCCAGGGGAAGTGGGAAGGGGGAGTGGGAAATCAGGCAGAGCTTCTCAGGTTCTGCACATACTCCACTGGACAAGGCGAGCTAACTGAAAACATTTAACTTGAGGAGAAAGGGGAAGGGCGATCCTGCTGTGTCCCTGGACGGAGAACTGAGGTGTTATGTGCCAGCGCAGTAGTTACCGCTCTTGCCCAGATCCCAGAAGGCACTTTGGACTCCAGCCTGGGCTGACCCATGCCTCTCAGGGTTACGCTGAGACACATATGTCCACACTCAGGGCAGTCTCCATTGTCTGTCAAAATGAACAGCACCCTTGCTCCAGGATTCTTCAAGTACTATTTCCCATGGACTCCTTCTGGTTGGTCTCCACTTGGTTGTCAGTGTCCACCTAAAATTCATCTTATTGTTGAAAATACTGCCCCTGCTGAGCCAACACATTCTCACTTTTCCTAATTACATCAGCTATTCAATCCTATCATGAACCACTTTCTTCAATACCTAGTCAATGTAATGTAAAAACAAAGCAGCCTGACACCATACCACCTCCAACTGTGCTCCCATCAGATTACAGACACAAAGCAGGCTCAACCAATTTTTCCAGGATTCTGAATGTCTGTGCTTAAGAAAAATATGTGTACGTTTCTTGTAGGGAAGTTAAAACAATTAAGTTTTTTTAAGGAAAAAAAAAAACCTCTCTTACTTGTGACAAATATACTTAAGTGAACTATCTTAAATTACATCACCATGTATGTGTATGTTTATACACAAAGGCAGTCTGCAAGGAGATAGCCCAGTGTAAGCAATGGTTATCTCTAGGAGATGGGATTACAAAAGGTCTCCATATTCTTCCTGGTATGCATTTTTTACAAAATAAAAAGATTTTTAAATTTCATACATATGATTACATAAAAATTAGAAAAACTATTAAATTTGGCTCCTTTAGTGTAGTTTCAAAGGATCTAGTTCATAATTATGAATTCCTTTTCTATATTGAGTTGACCCTTGAACAACATGGGGGTTAGGAGTACTAACCTCCTGTGCAGTCAAAAACCCACGTGTAACTTTTTTTTAAAGATTATATTTATTTTTTTGACAGAGATAGAGATAGAGATAGAGATAGAGATAGAGATAGAGATAGAGACAGAGATAGGCAGAGACACAGGCAGAGGGAGAAGCAGGCTCCATGCAGAAAGCCTGATGTGGGACTCAATCCCAGGACTCCAGGGTCACGCCCTGGGCCGAAGTCAGGCGCTAAACCAAGGATCCCCCCACGTGTAACTTTTGAGTCACTTAAAGCTTAACTACTAATAGCCTATTGTTGATCAGAACACTTACTGATAACATATTTGATTAACACATATTTTATATATGTATTATATACTGTATTCTTACAATAAAGAAAACATTAAGAAAATTGTAAGTGAAAATACATTTACAGTACTGCACTGTATTTATAAAAAAAAGAAAAAAGTCTGCATCTAAGTGACCCACACAGTTCAAACCCATGTTGTTCAAGGTTTAGCTGTGTTACCTCTTCAACTCTTTTTAAAGTGTTGTACCTGATATAAAGAAAGCAAAAGTTGATTACCACAGTACCCATTTGATTTGTAAAAATGAACCTGTCTCAAAAGAGGCACACAGAATTAAGCTTTCTGCAAATGTTTCTTAATCATCTGACTGAACTGCCTAAAAGCAAGGATGATTCTTGGCAAGAATATACAAGTGATGAAGTCGGCATGAGAACGAGACAAAAGGGAAGAGAGAAGCAGGCTCCGCTCTTTCCATGACAGATGTGACAGGATGGGCTAGAGGAAGGAGAGGAGATGCCACTAATAGTAGTAACAACGGCAGCAGCTGAGGGCACCAGGTCAGCACTCTGTCTGGGCTCTTGGCTAACCATATCGCATGCATTTTCTCATTTACATTGGAGGATCACTCTACTAGAAGAACCATTATTACCCTTACTTTTAGCAATGAGAATATGGAGCAGAGGAAGATGTCACAATCTGCCCAAGGCCTCACAGCTGCCATGGGCCAGAGCCATGATGCGAAACCAGCAATCTGTATACCTCACCCATATCACATTTCGGGTCAACTCCAGGAGGACTGAGCAAAGTAGAGAAATATCAAACCACAGCATATCCATTGTACTACAGAGTTGTACAGGTATAACATCTTTAAACACTGACAATTTTCCAAGCTTCGAGGCAACAGTAGAAAATCAAAGAAAAACAGCAAACCTACTATAGAGACATATGCATGCTCCTGTTCAGATTCGCAATGGACACCCCAGCTTCTCTGTGTATAGCTCTCCTGTATTCCACAAGGGAGGGAGTGACTCCTCACCCACTCATGAGCTTGTGCCAGTGTGCCACATCACTGTGCCTCCCTGCCAGCTGGCTACAGGAAGGATCCTCACACAGGCTGCCCAACCAGGCCTTCCACACAAATGCTCAAGGTGACTGCTCCTAGGAGAATGTGACATGGCAGCCCTGGGGGACAGAGTGTCTATCTTCCACCTGGCTCTGTGAGTTGTTGGTGTCATAGAAGCCCGGGGCTATCAAAAAACACTTACTGTGTACTTACTGTGTCTCTTCAACAAGTGGTGCTGGAGGCACCTGGTTGGCTGCTCAGTTGGTCAAGCAACTGCCTTCAGCTCAGATCATGAGCTCCAGGTCCTGGGATTGAGACTCACATTGGGCTTCCTGCTCAGTGGGAAGTCTACTTCTCCCTCTCTCTCTGCCCTCCCCTACCACCCAACTTGTGCGCGCGCGCTCTCTCTCTCTCTCTCTCTCTCTGTCTCTCGAATAAATAAATAAAATCTTTAAATAAAAACAACAACAGGGGATCCCTGGGTGGCTCAGTGGTTTGGCGCCTGCCTTCGGCCCAGGGCTTTATCCTGGAGCCCTGGGATCAAGTCCCACATCGGACTCCCCACATGGAGCCTGCTTCTCCCTCTGCCTGTGTCTCTGCCTCTCTCTCTCCTTTTCTGTGCCTCTCATGAATAAATAAAATCTTTAAATAAATAAATAAATAAAAACAACAAAAAACAAGTGGTGTTGAGAAAACTGGACAGCTATATGCAAAAGAATAAAACTAGACCACTTTCTTACAGCACACACAAAAATAAATTCAAAATGTTTTAAAGATCTAAATATAAGACATGAAACCATTAAAATCCTAAAAGAACATTGGCAGTAACTTCTTTGACATTGGCCATAGCAACTTCTTCAATATATGTCTTCTGAGGCAAGAGAAACAAAAGCAAAAATAAACTACTGGGGCTATATCAAAATTAAAAACTTCTGCACAGCAAAGGAAATAATCAACAAAACTAAAAGGCAACCTTGGAATAAAAGATATGTGCAAATGACATAGCTGATAAAGGGCTAGTATCCAAAAAATATAAAGAACTTAAAAACTCAACACCAAAAAACCAAATAACCCGATTAAAAAATGAAAAGAGGGATCCCTGGGTGGCTCAGCGGTTTAGCGCCTGCCTTTGGTCCAGGGCGCGATCCTGGAATCCCCGAATCGAGTCCCATGTCGGGCTCCCGGTGCATGGAGCCTGCTTCTCCCTCCTCCTGTGTCTCTGCCTCTCTCCCTCTATGTCTATCATGAATAAATAAATAAATATATCTTTTTAAAAAAAATGAGAAGACACGAACAGACATTTCTCCAAAGAAGACATATGATAGCTAAAAGACACATGATTACTTTTTCTTTTTTAAAAAGATTTTATTTATTCATTCATGAGAGACAGAGAGAGAGAGAGAGAGAGAGAGAGAGAGGCAAAGACACAGGCAGAGGGAGAAGCAGGCTCCATGCGGGGAGCCCGACGTGGGACTTGATCCAGGTCTCCAGGATCAGGCCCTGGGCTGAAGGTGGCACTAAACCTCTGAGCCACCCGGGCTGCCCTTTTTTTTTTTTTCATTATTATTATTCTAAGCGAAACAAATCAGTCAGAAAAAGACAAATACTATATGATTTCACTCATAGGTGGAATTTAAGAAATAAAACAAACAAGGGCAAAAATTAAGAGACACACACACACACATAAAAAGCAAGAAACAGACTCAACTACAGAAAAGACCCTCCTGGTCACCAGAGGGGAGGAGGTTAGGGAGCTGCAGGAAACAGGTGATGGGGACTCAGGAGGGGACTTGCTGTAATGAGCATAGGTTGTTGTATGGAATTTTACACTGAAACTAATATAACACTGTATGTTAACTAACTGAAATTAAAATAAGAACTTAAAAGAGCAGCAAGAAATAACAAAAAAGGGGGATTGCAATGAAAAAAACCCCATATACTGTGGAAGAAACTGTGGAACAGAATATAATCAACACATAGAGAAAGCAGGGCTGAAGAAACCACCTAAGTGTGCAGACCCAGGGCATTTCAGTTACGAGGGGTAATAATCTTCTATTTTTGGTTAAGGTGAGATTTATCCAACTCGCAACCAAAAGAAATATAACTAATGCTGACTGAAACTGCTAAATTAGTAAATTTAAAAGTTAAACAAGAAAACAATGTGTCTATCAAATATAACAAAGAAGAGAAAATGGCACATAAATAAATTAGGGGAAATGCTAATTTTCCTAGTAAGCAAAGAAATACAAATTTAAACAGATCGGTTGGGTGGCAGTATGGGATAGTGACTGGTTTGCCCATCCCATCGTGTTCCCTTAGTCAGGACTGGCCAACAAGATGGAATCAGAAATCTGCTGAAACCACCTCATCCCGCCTTCTCCTGCCTTTACCCTTCATGTGGTGGAGTGAGCAGCAGCCAGCTTGTGACCAGGAGGAAAAGGCCAAGAAAACTACAGATTTTCCTCGGATTCTGAAAAATGACAGCAGCCACTTGCCTTGCGGCTTCCTATAATGTGATTCAAATTCCTAATTTATGTAAGTTACAGTTAGGTAGATACTGTTATTTCATCCAACAGGTATTACTGAGTGCCTGCCACATTCCAGGCACTAGTCTAGGCTCTAGGAGTACAGAGTGAACACAACAGAGAAAGCCTGCCCTTGTGGAGCTTCCTACACCACAAAGGAAAGCAGGACAGGTAATACAAAGTGTTTATTCACAAGCAACAATAACAACAAAAGGTAATTGTAAGATCCATATCCAGCCCTGGCAAAGACACTGCTACCCTCAAACAGCAATTCATACTGGAAAGTGAGCAGGCTGCGTGCATCAACGATGTCTATTCCCACCCCTCAGTGTCCCTAACCCAGGAATTCCAGGTCCTCTACACCATGTGTGGAAATACATCTGGAAGCCACTGCCATCCAGTATTTCTAGTCTATTTTAAATATTATCTTAAGGAGAAACACAGTGTTGATAAGAGAAAGATACATTGAAAAGTATTCACCAAATTTGCCTTTGTATGTTTAAATTTCCTAACAGAGCCCTCAGAAATTACAGATGATTCTAAACAATTGCTACTGATTACTTGGCTTAAATCACAACTCCTTAATCCTTGTCTGGGGGCATGAGGTTCTTTATACGTGCAATTACTAAAAGGAAACAGAATGATGGATATAATGACCTTGCTGTACACAGGCTGTACTTGTTAATTAAGTTTTTCAAGATATATCCATAGTACCCCATTTCATAATAAAATACTTCTTTATAGTTTTCGTTTTAAATTTTACAGAAAGAAACAAATAAGCAGTACTCTTATCCCCTACCTGCCTCCTAATCATCAATATACACACAAATACTACACAAGGAAAGAAATCTTTATAACATTAAAGTTGTGTCCACCCTATTTATTATAAATATTTCTTTTATTCCTATATTAAACATAGTACCCATGCAAAATAAAATAAATATGCTTTGCTGAATGAAATTCTACAGTCTTGAGTTTTCAATTTCCACAAAACCGTAAATGGTGTGCTTTTCTCCTCTCAATCATCTGACTTTCCAATTACTTGGTATACAGGCTGTGATCTTAGCATGCTGTTAGCTCCTTTTCCTGCTGTGATCTGATTTTCCATCTGCTGGGCATAGTAATGACTTTTCCTTATCTAGGAAACTGTCATATAAACCCCGTCCTATGTATGGTCTCTGAAGACACTTCCACTTACAAATGTATTTGATGAAATGAAGTATAAAGACTGACAGGCCCAATGTACCCTACGGCCAACCTTGTTTAAACGAGGCATAAACACTTTGCTACATAAAGTCAGCATTTGGAAGAAGTCAACAGTGCAAATAACACAGCTATTTGTAGATACTGCTGCCTAGCTAGGAGTACACTGACATACTGTGGAACCGACAAAATTCTGATAAAACAAATTGGAATTCAGGTTGTTACTTTTTTTTGAAGATGCTAACAAATCAATACAGATAAAACAAACATTCACCAGTATGTGGCTAAATAATTAAATGATGGTACATGCATTCATTTGAATAACAATCTTTTTCTCTTTTTTCTCCTCTCTCTTTAGTGTACTGACAAGAAAAGAAGTTCACATATAGTTAATGTACATGAAAAAAAGCAAGCTGCTCATCAGGTATACATGATTCAATTCTGTGTTACAAAAAGCCATGTTCATTTATATGCATGGTACGTGTCTTTTTTCCTGTTCCTGTGTGCACAGAAAAGTTCATGATGAATACCCCACTGCTAGCAATGGTTGCTTCTCCAGATACTGGAGAGGACATCTCACTTCATATATTTCTTTATTTCTTATTATGCACAGGAATGACTTACATGATTAAACATGCTTTGACACTATTAAAACTAAATAAAACTACCTTGTCTAATTGCTAGTGCACATGCACAGTTTTTGTTCAACAAACCTGAGCCAGGCTATCTTCTCCCCAAATACTCTAACCTTAAAC
Organism: Canis lupus dingo; assembly: GCF_003254725.2. NCBI lineage: Eukaryota > Metazoa > Chordata > Mammalia > Carnivora > Canidae > Canis > Canis lupus. The sequence continues at coordinate 47,839,406 of NC_064243.1, read as the reverse complement.
CAAAGGGTCTTTCCACACATGAAGGGTGAGGGTTACCATTGGGCTCTAGAAATCTACAAATCCATACTGATAAACAGAAATCTTATCAAAAGCAATGTTTGCCAGCTCCAAGGAAAGAACCACATCATATGAATCATACACCCCTTTACGGTATTTTGCAATTAATTATTTTAATTAAAGCCTAAGAGATAATTTGTATAATAAAATCCTTAAATCCACTTTTATTGATCTCCACATAAAAACTTGTGTTATATATATTATATATATATTATATACATACATAAAGAAGTACAAGGAAAAAATATGCTGTCTCACTTTTATCTCAGGCAAAAAATTTTTAATTGGTTTTAGTTGCAGGATTTAATGAGAAAATTAAATCCTTTGCCTATTAAATTGCTTTCCTTTTTTTTTAAGATTTTATTTATTTATTCATGAAAGACACATGCACACACAGAGAGGCAGAGACATAGGCAGAGGGAGAAGCAGGCTCCACACAGGAAGCCTGAAATGAGACTCGATCCCAGGATTCCAGGATCACACCCTAGGCCGAAGGCAGGTGCTAAACCACTCAGCCACCCAGGTATCCCAGTAAATTATTTTCAACAAAAACATACAGCTGGCAAAATTATAAAATTTCTTACTTTGGCTCATATATCTCTGAAATATAAATCAGTAAGCCCATCATCTTGAGCTGAGACATTCTTTTTGAAAGCTCAGATAAGGGATTAGAGATACTGGACAGTGACACAGGCCTCAGTTCTCCATAGGAAGTCTTGGTGTCCACCATGGTGAACTGCCTAGGGCAGGAAGTATCACTTTCGCTGTCACCACAAAACTCAGTCAAGTCTGTGCTGTGTAGTTCACAGTAAGATATCAATTATAATACTGACCATAATTTAGAGTTGATTTACTTTGATGACTTCAGAAACCTATTTTTTTAAACACAAAATTTATTTTTGGGGTGACTATTTATTAAACAAAAACCATTTATGCTTGTGCAGAAACCATACCTGTGATGAGGACTTTGTTTGATTCATTAGAAAATGAGGTCATTATTTTTCTCTAAGCATCTTATATGATGGATAAGACCAATTTTATCACCACTCTTCTATACAAATAAAATTTCAAGGCTAATTATTTGCTAGTTAAGCCCAGAAATTACGAAGTCCTGTACTGTATGAATAGATGGAATTTGGCAATTTGCTATGAGAAGCAGAAAACAGAAAAGATATCATTATTTAACCATTTTAGATACTTGAATCTCTTAAAGCAGTAATTCTCCCCAAGTAACTGTGAATAAGTACTAAATAAGACAGTGCAATTAACTATAGAATTCATTAGTTGAGGGAGTGAGTTTGAGGTGTTCACATGTACATTCATGAATATGAATTTGACTATGAAAACTAAGTTAAAGTTGCAAAGATTTAAAAAGGCAAGGCACTAAAAAAGATTTCAGTTGAATTAATAAGGGTGATACAACCACCAAAAACCAGAGAAAATTATTTAGAGAGAATAAGCACACTGTTAGCTTTCCTTTCCTGATGGCTTTAGAGCCCTTCTCATAATAAGTGGTTGTAACCATTAAGTACACGAAAACATCAAGTAGGTGAATTTTACGATATGTGAACTATATCTCAGTTAAACCTAGAAAATAACAACAAACATGTCTGTGCATATGTATGCTTATGTGTGTAAGAAAGACAAGCTGCAATCCCATCAAAACCTCTTGAGTAAAATATTGGCAGTGCTGGGTTTCACAGTAAGTAGCACATACTCTGTGTAATGGAAAAACATCACAGTATCCACGTAGTGAATATATGGGAAAACTATTCAGTGGTTAACATGCTACTAAGAAATTATATGCTTTAAGTAAAATATTTAAGGTTTTTATCATTTTTTAATGATTCCCTATTTGAGGCAACTTTTCTCCTTTTTTTTTGGATTAATCAACTACCTACCAGTCCAATCCCTTCAATAAGGACATCTATTGGGCAAGTACTTGATCTATCCAGTAAGTACTTAAGACATATGTATGACACACAGGTGATCATTTATACATAAAGCATATAGCAATTCTAATACTCTAGACAAAACATGGTCTTCAAATTTTGAATTGTTCTTTGGTGTAATACAATGAACTCTCACAAAAGCTTTAATTGACAGAACAATAAAAATATCTCCATATTTAATATAATGGTAACATGATTTCTTCTCTGCTTTAGCCCCTACATGCTCAGCCCACTCTGCCAATTGCACTGCATGCAGAGATTTTATCCTCTGCATTAACATTTTTCCATTTGACTTTGCCCCCAAATCTGCATATTTCTGTAATCATTTTGAGATGAAAGAACCAGAAAATAAGCAAATTCTTCCTCAATTGTCAAAGTTTTAGGACAACTAACATTGTGTGCTACATATAATCCTAAGCACTTTTCAGGTATTAACTCATTTAGTCCTCTCAACAGCTCTATGAGACAGCAACTACTTTGAACAAGAATACAGAAAAGAGAGAAGTTTAGGAACTTGCCCAAGATCATTCAGCTAATAAATGGCTAACCCAGATTTCTAACCCAGGTGGTCTGACTTACATCTAGTACTTAACCATTACAGTATACTATTTACTTTCTGAATAAGGAATGTCCCATCTGAACTTTGTAGCTATATCAAACTACAGTCAAGGAATTAAGGGTTCCTTCTTATACATGAAATAAATTACATTTATAATTACATTGTTTTGTTTGAAAAATGAATTTTTAACATAAAGTAGTAAAAAGAAAATTTACTACATTCTTTCTATTAGTACCTATGAACATTTTATGCAAAGGTTACTCTTCTGAAACAGGACCAGAGTACATATCTATTAGTACTCTAGTAAATGTCATTTTGTTACCATGAAAGATTGGATATCTTCCAAATTATTTCTAATTAAAAAGGGTTTTTTTGTTGTTGTTGTTAAATTTGAAGAAGTCACTGCTTTATTAAGGTTTGAGCTCTGAAATTCCAAATTTATTATTCTAATTCAGAAACCAAGCTTATCTGGTTTGTAATTTCTAATGTAACTATTAATAGGGATAGTGATCTGAAAGTTGTGGGTAAGCTTAAATAAAATGATATGGGTTGAATATTTCAGCTAGATAACTACAATCTTATAATCAAGATATTATATAACATATTTGCGAACTTCTCCTGACTGACATAAGCCAAGCCATATGGTACCATATCTGATGGCAAGACTTATGTGGTGAAGAAGGGAGAATAAAAACTAACCCTAAATAAGGAACTTTATGTAACCAAGCACTATACGAAATGATATATATAATACATAATTATATAATGTATGTTGACATACCATGTGTATATAATTTTATGTGTGTATATATGTCTTATTCCATAGATGTATATTTAATCCTCACAGCTCTTTGAGGCAGGTGATATTACCATTTCATGGAAAAATCTAAGGTTCCAAGAGTAGCCTGCCCAAGGTGACACATTATTACTAAACTAAAAGGCAGGATTTGAAGCCAGAGTCTGCTGACTCTAGAAGCCATGCACTTTCTGCCCCAATGTGTTCCTTGTTTTGAACAAAACCACCTGGTCAGCTATCATCTATCGAAAACCTAATTAAAGGGGGCACAGAGCTGGAAGCCCTGACTGGAGAGAGGTGATATATAATGGTAGCCAGATGCAACAGAAAGTAAGAGTCTTAGAATGTTCTGCATGTAATGAACTGTCATCCTAAGCCCCTGATATCTTTACCAAGATGATAACTAGAGGTGGGGGTGGGGGTGGGGGTGCTGGAGGCCAGCAGGTGATGAGGCACTGTTTCTGGTTTTTTTTCTTGGTAATTAGAGTGCTAAACTCAGAACCTATATTCACATCAGCAACCCACTGAGGCAGATGAGAGCAACCACTTTCCAGATCAAAGCATCTCTCTATTTTAGCCAACCAACTCTTAACCCAAATAAAAGCCTGACTTTGGTGCTGGGTACTGAGAGATACAATCTAGAATTAATTTCAGAATTTCTAAAGCCACCTGTGGGAAGTTTACCAAGCAGATAGTTTTTCTGCAGTCGCTTCATGTTAAATGCTCCAAACATTTGTGAGGTGAGCCCTTCCTTGGCCTGTGCTCTAAACCAACAAGCCCCTCAGTGCACAAGCCCCAAAATGTCTTGCTGCGAGAATCCATTAGCCACAACTAACAAGGACACATTCAGGTCTGACACCTCAGACAGAGGCATATCCAACTGCTCATCCCGGTTAGGGCGATAATGTTGCCTTGACCTGATTCAGACAGCTGTCTAATGACCTGTCAAGTAAATTAAAATGCTTGGACTGAAGAAAGGACCAACCACTGCCAACTATTAAGAAGATAAGAAAGTTTTTTATTTTTTTATTTATTTTATTTGTTTTTAAGATTTTATTTATGAGAGAGAGAGAGAGAGAGAGAGAGAGAGAGAGGGAGAGAGGCAGAGACACAGGCAGAGGGAGAAGCAGACTCCATGCAGGGAGCCTAATATGGGACTGGATCCCGGGACTCCAGGATCACACCCTGGGCCACAGGCAGGCGCTAAACCGCTGAGCCACCCAAGTATCCCCAATAGGGAAGTGTTTTAAAAAGAAAGGAGGAGTGTCTGGGTGCTCAGTTGCTGAGCATCCGACTCTTGATTTTGGCTCAGGTCATGATCTCAGCGCTGGATGTAAAGCCTGCTTAGGATTCTCTCTCCCCCTCTTCCTCTAACCCCTCTCCCACTCCACAGGAAAGTTAATGTTAAACAAGCATATAGTTCTTATACTAAAAGTCAAACTTCAAAATTAAATTACCTTGTCATAATGTGTACTGCACTCACTGAATAAAAGAATTGGTTTTAGAAGTTAGAAAACACTGTGTTCAGAATCTGAGATGGTATGTTTTAAAGAAACAGAATATTACAGTCTAAGCAACCTCTGCTGGACCCACCTCTTCTACCCTACAGTTTTGTGATAGTATCTCGTTCTGCAGCATGGATCCTCACCCACTTACTCCCTGCCAAATCCAGCTATTCTTTTATTCTCATTTTCTTCCAAAGCCTTTTCCAAGCCACATTTAACTCCTAAAAGAGAAGCGCGTGGGTGGCTTAGTTAAGTGTCTGCCTTTGGCTCAGGTCATGATCCTGGGGTTCTGGAATTGAGCTCCCAAGTCGAGTTGGGCTCCCTGCTCAGTGGGGAGCCTGCTTCTCCCTCTTCCTCTGCCCCTCCCCCCACTCGTACACTCTCTCTCTCTCAAGTAAAATCTTTATTAAAAAAAGTAACTCCTAGAAGAAAGTCTGAGTCACCCACTTTGGAACTCTTTAACAAGGAGTTCACCAAGTGTGCAATCAGCCCTGCTCAAAGTTATCATTTAATCTCGAAGATCACATACCGCCGATTCCCATTGATGATCTGTAGTAAGCACACCACTCCTGCATTATATCTCTGCACTATGTGCCTTGAGAAGCCATCCTCTGGTTTCTACCCCGGCTGGACCCACACACTCCGAGAGGCCTGCCTCTGCCCTCCTGCATCCCTCAGACCTTTCAAGTACAGCTCAAAGCATAGTTCCCAGGAGCTGTGACCTCCCCTATCAGCCCCAGCTCAGGTGTGGGTTAGTTATCTGTCCCTCCTATAATCCTTATTCATCTTTCTAAAAGCTTTATCTCTGAGTTAGTTCTCCATGACCTTAAAAATAGGCACTACTCTAACCGAAATAATGTTAAATCCACACCTTGATAATAAGACCTAAAATATGGCTAAATTGTTGTGTGTGCCACTTTTACTTGAATCATTCCATTATAATCCTCACAGTAGTACTATAAAAGTAGATACAAATATCCCCATGTTACATGCAGGGAAACAGGACACACCATGTAATAGAACTCACAAAATAAAATTTCAACATCACTGACACTTATCAAATGTACACTGGGTAGGTAGTGGTATTGTATTCTATGCTAGAGTAAGGTGGCAGGAAGCACTCCAGATCAGAGGTTACAAGACTGGGTTTGAATTTAGTTTCTACAAATTAATGATGATAGAACTTTGAGGCAGGTGCTGAGCAGACAGGATGGGTGGCATTTAGTCCCAGATTCAACAAAATCTGCCAAACTGCTCCAGCAAATGCTTCTTATGACCCACTAGTAGCTAAATTGGCTGTGACCTTGATCCTTGACTCTAAGTTCTCACTCCATTTTCAGCACTGCTTCCTTTGCCTCTTGGAGCTTCCTTTTCAACTTCCCAAGATTAATGATATTATGGTATTTGACTCACTTACGTGAAAAGGACATTGCTCTAATTAATATGTCAACCCTTGCTGTACTGACATCTCAACTTCCCAAATAAATGCCAGACTTAGCTATCCACAAGTCTCCTGGCATGCAAAGAGATAGTGAGTGATGAAAGGGGACTGTTATTATTCCAGGCTTACTGAGCTGCATGTCCTACATCACATTATTGAAAGTATCTCATTTCATCTCTGTTGCAGACCCATGAGGTAGAACTTATCTATTAATCATCACTTCAGAGATGAGAACCTAGCTCAGAGATTGAATGTAGTTTTACCAAAAAGAAACTAGTAAGGAATGGGAGACCAAAGATTCAAACCCTAGTCTGCTGGACTCCAAAGCTCTTTCTTGCCCACTCGGCTGCCTAGAGGAATTTGGCAAATGGAGAAGAGTGGGGGGGGGGGGGCATTCCATTATCCTCTTATATGGGCAGATCTATAGTATTGGAACGTTTGTCTTCCCATTTAACCACAAGGGAAAGTCCCCGTAACTTCACAGGGCACTGAAACCAATTTCCTGTGCTCCAATTCTCAAGGATTAGCAGGTACAAGAGACCGTGGGCAGAGCCCAAAACTAAACAGATATAGGTATATATAAATTTTCCCAACCCCAGAGCAGTCACTCAGTCAGATGAATTCCTAGAAATCTGTTTCTTAAAGTCTTCCCATGGCAGTTTAATACAAGAGAGCACAATGCCACCTCTGGAAGCTTCTGATGAACACCAGAGACCTTGGTGTCTAAGCCTCAAGCTGCAGCCACGTCCCCACCTCCTCCTTCTATTCCTGCGTTTCCTACAGACATGCGCAGACATGCGTGTCTACTGTGCCAGATGCCAGAGATAGAAAAGCAAACAGCATGGGTTACCTACCTCAGAAGAGCTTCCTGTCTAGTAAGGGACATCTACACGCAAACAAATAATTGCATTGCAATTCGTTCTACCTGAAACCTCACAAAGAGAATTTAAATATTTATAATTTGAGCTTTTAGAAAGATAGATGGAACTATACTATTATCTTTAAGAACAAATACACCTGAGTCTTCCTGGTAACAAGTGGCGGCTCCTGCAGCTCAGGATACAGAGTTCATCCTGCACAGGAAGCCAAAGATTCAGTTACTTCATCCTCACGTTCTAAAATGTGCCCCACAACATTCAATCATCAAGCCCAGAAAAGAAGAGGAAAATAAAAAGCAGAGTCCTACATTTGGAATATAAGTCCACCATCAATTACCCATAATTCTGAACTCATCTCTGAAAATCTATTGCTTTTCACTAACTCATTTAATGACAAAACCTGAGCTGACTTATTTGGCTACAAAATTCGTCTTGAACTGGCACAAGGCTCTATGAAGCCTTTATTTATACCATTTAGTGAACTTTCCCAAAATGCTATTTGATTACAAGGTGATGTTCCAGTCACATAAGGAGTCTTTCACACCCTAAATGGTATGTTCATCATACACCTTCAAAAATCCAAAACATCAGAATTCAAGAACAGAGTCTCAGATAAAATGATGGTGCTGTGTTTGCTTTCTGGAGGCATGGAGGAAGTCAGAAATCAGGGAGACACTACTCTAAAAGAGAAAACTCACTGTCAAGTAAAAACATGTGCCTACCTTCCTGTCTGCAGTCCTTGCCCCAAATCACCAAGAATGAGTTCCAGGGTGTACCTGCAGGAAGCCATCTCTGACTCTAATTCCCTGTGTCATCACAGGGTTCTGAGTGGCCCTTCACCTGGCCTACCCAACTTGCTGCTAGCCAAGCCATGTCTAATTTCCTCACCACACAAGAGCCTCAGGGCAAGCACATTGTTGCCTCCATTTTTCGGTCTGGAGCCTGGGTTCTTATCAAATAAAAAATTAGGGGAACCTGGGTGGCTCAGTCAGTTAAGTGTCTACCTTCAGCTTAAGTCATGATCCTGGGGTACTGGGATTAAGCCCCATGTCAGGCTCCCTGCTCAGCGGGGAGTCTGCTTCTCCATCTCCTTCCTGCTCATACTCTTGCTATCTCTGTTATTTATCTCAAATAAATAAATAAAATCTTTAAAAAAATCATTTGTGTGGCTCCCAAATTCTGAGTCATTCCAACTTCTCATACAAACCACCTTACCCAACTGCTTTTTCCTTCAGAGCAATACTGACTAAAACCTGGTCAGGAGCATTTCTTCTAGAATTCTGTTTTGCTTGGAAGTTGTAAGACAGAACCAAGTGAGCTATTTAAGGCCTGGCTGCTAAACATAGAAAGGCCATCTTAGGGCCGAGAAATATTTGTTCAGCATAACTGCTTCCTAGCTCCGTGGCACTGCCAGACCGGTACGCTTCGGGTGCTGGGAAGGGGCTATGCCGGGAGCCTGACAAACCCCGGTGGAGCCCCAAGGGATCTTCCAATCTCAACTGACCACAGTTGCAACACAGACCAAAGATTAAAGTAGTAAAACGTCTGCTGATAAGACCTTAAAGTAAATTAAACCAAGAAGCTTCTCCATTTTTATCTTCAAACTCCTTAAGATCTAGAAGATACCTTTTTAAAACCTCCTTTTCCTTAAGATCTTAAATCATATCCATCACCAAGTCCTGTTCATTTTTCTTTTAAATAATACTTGCATTTCCCACTCTCTATTCCTATTGCCACCACCTCAATCTAGCCCCTGATCCCATCCTTTTAGCACCCCTAGGTGATCTCATCCAATCTAGTGGCTTTTTCTCAAGTGGTTTTAAATATTACTTATATACAGATTACTCCAAATTTTCATCTCCAGTCTCAATGTCCTCTCTGAACTCTAGACTTCTTTGTCAATGCCCCAAACATGGCACTCATCTTTCCTGCCTCAGTAAACATCCTTGCAGCTGTCATCCCAGAAGCTCTAAGTTCTCTCTTTCTCTCTCACATCTCAGTAAATTCTGTCATTTGTGCCTTCATTTCTTTTTATTCGGGGGGGGGGGGGAGAGAGAGAGAGAGGTAGAGAAGAGAGGGAAGGGAAGGGAAGGGAAGGGAAGGGAAGGGAAGGGAAGGGAAGGGAACTCACACTGGAGGGAGAGGGAGAGAGAATCCAAAGCAGACCCGGAGTTGAGCACAGAGCCCGACACAGGGCTCAATCTCCTGACTCTAATAACATGACTGAGCCGAAACCAAGAGTCAGACGCCCAACCAAGTAAGCCACCCAGGAGCCCCCTACCTTCAAAATATGTCCCAAATGTAGCCACTCCCACTGTCATCACATATGCCACCAGCTTGGTCTCTCGCCTAGATAACTCCAGAGCCCCCAACTGGTCTCCGTGGTCCACCTTGGTCCCCCAGAGGCCAGTTTATTTGCCAAGAGTGGTAAGAGTTTCTGATCTCCTCCCTCAGAGGGTGAAATTACTCATGGTTCCACTTACCACTCTCTCTCGGGCCCTGATTTCTCCAGGTCCAAATTTCCAATTAAATACAAATTCACTTCCACTTGGATAACCTAGACACCTCTAACTTGGCATTTCCAAACTGAAATTACCTTCCCTCTAAAACGGCCCACCATCCTAGTCCCTCCAGCTTTGTACATGATATCACCAGACTTCCCAAATAGAAACCCTGGAGTTACTCCTTTAAGTCCCAGTGCACTTGGCACATATTTCTACTGTACTACTTGAGGCAGATGCAAAATGGCCACAGTTCATCTTTGCAGTGTAACTCTGCACAGTCACTCCCATCAGGAGGGAAAGCCTATTTACCTCTTCCTTGAATCTGGTCTTGCCCTGAAACTGTGGCCAACAGAACACTGTGCAAAAGAGGAAGAGTCAATCCCAAGCCTTGGCCTCAAGAGATCCTGAACACTTCTGCCTCTCTCAGAATCCTGCATGTTGTCATGAAAACAAGTCCAGACCAGCCTGCTGGATGAAGGACATGTGGACTGGCTGCCTCTATCATACCAAATGATAGCCCACCAGGCCACAGAGTAGAGCTGCCTTGCCGCCTGCAGCTGACCACAGATAGATGAGTGGGTCTAGACAAAACCAGAAGAACCACTCTGCTTATACATAGTAACATAGTACTGGGCATGTAGTAGACATGTGATAAATACTTCATTAATAAACTGATTTCACGCTTTACACAAGAAGCTCAAATGGCTTCCTACCACCCATTAACATTTCAACTACTCTCATGTAGTAATAATTTCAAAAAATCCTACCATCTCACCTATCCCATATTACATAATATCATATACTATCTCAATTAGAAAGCATTCAGATATAAGCCATAGAAACCTGAGAAATAAGGAAAAAAGTTTTTCCTTTCTGCCATGTGAGGTGACAATGAAAAGTCAGTAGTCTGTGACCTGGAAGAGGGCTGTGACCAGAACCTATCCTATTTCCTTTATTTTGTAAGGTACACCTGGGTTGTTGCAACCTGCTTAATCCAAACATCCTTTCCTTGAAAAGCATTAAAGTCACTCAGACAGTATTACCATGTAGGGATCAACTGTGAAATTTAAGTGGAACTGAACAAACTGTTTTTCAAGAATTTCCCAAACTGTCAAGCCCAGTAATGGCATTCCAGCATGATCCAAGTGCAAAGCCATCAGAGACGATGAAGATATGGTGCGCTCTACACTCCTGCAACTGATGCAGTCTCTGTGGCCACAGCTAGCCTTGGCCTTCTTATCCCGAGGCTCCCCCAAGAAAAGCTCCACTTGGGAGCCAGGACAGCTGGACATGAAGAGCATTTGTTCCCTCACTCCACACTGGATGCCTGAACAAGTCTGCTTAGTAGCCCATGTCTCAGTTCCCCATGGGACAGAGTGGGCACAGTACATCCCTCCAAGAGCTGCTGAGAGGGTTCAGTAGTACAGGTATAGTGCTCAGCACAGTGCCTGGAAGGCAGTGAGAACTATGCTATAGCTATGTTAAGTGTAAATTATTATTGTTGCAATTCCTCTTACCACATTAGACTACATTTTCCATTAAAGAACTTTCTCTGTAAGCACGGACTTAGCATTTATTTACAGGTAAGCTCTGTACTCTGTTCATTACCTGTTTTAATCTTCAGGTTCTTCCTGTCTAAGCAGCATCAAGCTGGTAGACCTTGTTCATTATCAGTAATGCATCCTGATGCCAAATGCTACCCAGTTTCCATTATTACTATATGAAAATAATCTAAATATCAGCTTGATTTCCTAGTTCTTTGATATTTGTGTCTAATGTTTTCTAATTTACTACAGTGTGAGCTCCTTTTTCAGAATGTAATGAAGCAGCAAAAACAAAAATGAAGCCATACAGTACATATTATATTTATTGGTAATAAAAAAGACACTGTAGAAATATGGTGCCTGGGATGAGATACTCAAAGTCCTAAAGGGAAAAGAAATGTCAAGATTATTGCAGATGGGGGCCAAGTTCCATATGCATTAGAAACATTTTTATCTTAAAAATAAGGTTAGCTAGAGTGTATAAGATGTTCGTCTTTGAGAGTTCATTTCTATTATTAGGAACAATAATGCTCAAACATTACTGAAGCACTCCAGGACCTTCCCAATTATCTCACACTACTAAGATTTTCAAAATACAAACAAATGCTTAATTCAACTGAATCTTTAAAAAGTATGCCACACTGCACTTTTAGCAGAGTATTGCAATGTCAGAAAAACCAACAATAGTATTTCTGCTATTATGTAATCCAATGGGTTCTGGGGTTCAATGTTAACAGCTTTAAAAAAAAAAGTTCCATATCTATAGTTGCCTGTTGTAATTCTTCTGCCTTGGTGGAGACAGAGAAGAAGAGAGTCAAAATCCTCAGGCAGTGTGGTTCTTCTGAATGTTTGATCAGTCCCTGCCTGTTTTATGACTGTGGAATTTGTTTTTTTATTTAAGTCACCCAACACAGCTTTCTTTTTTTTTTTTTTTAATTAGCAGATAGAATGGAATTGTGGAGTGTGTGGGTTTTTTTTTTTTTTTTTACTTTCTATTTTTGAAATTAGAAAACAATAGGGGATTCAAATCAACTCTGGAAACTGAGCAGAGCTAGTGCTCCTGGCTATAATTTATCAAAGGGACTTTTATTTTAACAAAGTATTTAGCCTTAAATAGAGGTAGAGTATATTTGTGCCAGGCTAAGGAACTAAGTAAACACTCTGTTGTCATTTTTCTTATAGCCTCTACCTTAGAGCAAGTTAGTAAAATGTGAGATGGACCTCTAACTAATAAATAACCTAAAAATTACTACTGAGTGCTTGCTATGTGCCAGGCACTATATTTTTTAGATAAATGCCATTTAATCATCCAGTAACTCTGAAATTTGAATGTTATTACCCTGTACCAATTGCGATTTTGTCATCTGACATATGTGACAAGAGACTAACGAAAGCCAAAAAGTACATTTCTTGGCTCACACAGCAAGGAGCCTAGCCAGGGGCCAGGACAGAGGAGCTTCAGAGGTTGCCGGTTCCATGCTTCCTCCATGCTGGCTTCATCTCCAGCTCCAAACCTCACATGTTCTTTCAATGGGAAAGAAAAAGAATTTTGTTCTTAGAAACGCTACCAGAAGTCAGAACACCCCATTCCTGAACCAATCACTGCTGACTAGAGAACTCCAAAGCATAGGCCTAGGTCATCAGACCACCCGTGGCCACCCTGGAACCTGAGTAGGAACTCTGGCAGAAAAGGTGTGCCTGGCAGGATACTGGATGTCCCACACATCCAATGTCTACCCCTGTTCCTCATTTCCTGAAAGAAAAAAAAACAAGACTTAGAGACTTTAAATAAATTGCCTAAAGCCAGAGCTACTATCTGACTCTACCAACATCTTGTTACCACTGCATCATTTACCACAATCAGAGGCAAATAATGGTTACCAGCTGCTCGTATATCCTCCAGGAGGCAGTCTATGCATACAGAAGTATACATTTATGGTTTACCAACACCAGATGACAGCGTCATCTGCTCTGCACCTTGCTTTTAAAAACATACTAGAAACTCCATCAGCTCCCACCTTTAAAAGTCTCAAGTGAAGATGTCCTGATATAAGATATAATGAAGTTATTCACCAAGATAGACACTCGAAGTCTCAGGATCCCATTCTTGCCTCTTGGCCTCCTCCCATGGCCAAGGCTAATTCACAGCCTCTCAACACTCAATTTTCCTCTCTTGTAAAATGACAATCATCACAAAGCCATTATAACAAAATAAGAAGCTGCACAAAAATAAGAACTATCTTAAGATTAAAATCATGGCCTTTCAATGAAAATCGATTTGAATTTTTAAAATTGATTCAAGTAACATATGAAGGGAGATGCTTCTTGAAATGCAGCACCATATTTTCTACCATGGTTCTCTGGCACTATAAAATAACAAGTACCTTTGAAAGAGATAAAACTACATCATAGCACATTTTCTTGCAAGGTTACAGTCATGGAGAGACACACAACACCATAACAAGCATTCTTTGTACTACAGTGAATGAAGAAAAATCTCCTAAACACCATACAAATCCTGCAAAGACAAAAACTTATTTAAAATTGAACTGTAGGGGATCCCTGGGTGGCTCAGCGGTTCGGTGCCTGCCTTTGGCCCAGGGCGTGATCCTGGGGACCCGGGATCGAGTCCCATGTCGGGCTCCCTGCATGGAGCCTGCTTCTCCCTCTGCCTGTGTCTCTGCCTCTCTCTCTATGTGTGTGTGTGTGTATCTCATGAGTAAATAAATAAAATATTTTTAAAAAATAATAAAATTAAAAAAAATAAAATTGAACTCTTTGTCCCACACCAGAGACAACTAAATACTTTTTATATGTTTTGAAAAAGAGTATGTGTGTGTGTCTTTTAATGACAAAGATACTGACACACACCATGCCCAAGTCATGCATCCTGAAGCTGTTTCTGCAGTGGCAATATGAGGATCCCTTCCTCTTCTGGAACCAAAGCTCTGCGTTCAGAAAACTGAAAGCAATTAATTGGCCAACCCAGAGGCTACAGCAATACTCTCCTCTCTCCAACAGAGTGTTTTAACCAACTGGGCCAATTAGCCCAATTTACAAATGCCATCAAAGACTATTAGAGATGGGTTCCTGATATGCTTTAAACATAAGACAGACGGCATAGGAGACACTGTTCAAAAGGGCAAATATTACACTGAATTCAAGCAAATTGAAGGAGACAACTCAATCCTGTTACAAATCATTTCATCATTAACAATCATAATTCTTCATGTTAAAATTCTAATCATTCATAAGTAGTCTTTTATTTTAAAGACAAACCAATATAGAGGCAATAGAATCATCAAAAGCAAATCCATGGACAGCTCAAACCCTGTGAGATTTGATACATCACTTTTTGGGGGCCACTTTGAGGGCCTGATGTTCTAAAGATCTGAAAGCAACCTGTGTATGCCAGCGACTTCGGGGGTAAGAGAGGGCAGGCACAGGCCTCTGGTCCCAGCAGCACCACCTTCTCCGCGCAGGTTCACTAAGGAGCCCGTCCTCTTCCGCCATGATCACCTCCGTCTTGCCTTCCCCCCTAATGTCAGGCCCTCACTCCCTTTTCTCTAATAGCATCTCATTCCCTACAACTGCAGTCATCTACAACTCCTTCTCTACTGAGCTTAACAACAAGAGAATCGCTGAGAACCATCAGAGTGGAATCAAATTCCTATTTCTTCAGAATTTAATTCTTAAGATTTTATTTATTCATGAGAGACAGAGACACAGACACAGGCAGAGGGAGAAGCAGGCTCCTCACAGAGAGCCAGATGCGGGACTTGATCCCTGGATCTGGGATCACTCCCTGAGCTGAAGGCAGATCCTCAACCACTGAGCCACCCAGGCGTCCCTTCCTCAGAATTTCTGCCCACCAAATTTAGTCAGGAATGGTTAAATATCATTCTTATTAAAGTGGAGGGAGCTCTTCAGTTTATGTTCAACCTTACAGGTCTATTTTTTAAAACAGATTCTGCACCTCCAGTTTTAAACAGATACCCCACGGCTACTTCCTAAGTTGTTTATTTTTTAAAAAATGTTAACTGCAATTTTGGCAGCTCTACATTAAACATTATTTGTAAAACATAAACAAACAGCTTTAGTGATCATCCATGAACAGACCTCAGAAGCTTGTAGAAAAGTAAATTCCACCTCCTTCTAACAATTACCTCTCTTCTGTTCCTGCTCAAGTCCCCTTTAGGCTGTGCTAGAATAGTCAGACTGCTAGAAACCTGTTACTGATTCCTAGTTGAAAATGAAAACATGTCACAGTTTTGGTTTTTTTTTTTTTTTTTTTTTTTAGATTTTATTTATTTATTCATGAGAGACACAGAGAGGCAGAGACACAGGCAGAAGGAGAAGCAGGCTCCCTATGGGTAGTCCAATGCAGAACCCAATCCCAGGACCCCGGGATCACTCCCTGAGCCAAAGGCAGACACTCTCCAACTGAGTCACCCAAGTGCCCCAACAAATCCCAGTTCTTAAGCTGTTTCTGGAAGCACCCAGATCTCTGAAGTCATGCCAGAGGCAAGGAAATGTATGTGGGGAGAGACTGGAGATAGCAACCAGCTCCATTCCTACAGCTATGTGATCTCTGGGCCAATGAGAACCAAGACCAAACTCTCTTATGGTTTAGAAAGGTTTTAGTTTTCTTTCCTTCAAAAAAAAGTCCAGTGTGAAAAAAAATAATAACTGGAAAGGCAAATAACAATTGGAAAAGCTTCTGCAGAGGCCACACCACTTTGGACCCTCTTTGAGGTCAATAATTCATGAGCTTGTCTTGCCCAGATCTGTAGGGACTGGAAAGTGATTGGGATGACTGTGCTGCGCCAAACACATGACTCCACAGGTAACCTCTCTTGTTGCCTAGAACCTATGGGGAAGTTCGAATTTTTGGAGCTGTGAGGGACCTTCAGGATGATTTAGTAAAAGTGAAGAAACTAAGACACAGAATTTCCAGGCAGGATGCCTTGTGAATTCAGGCTTTAAATATTACTCACTACTACAAATGACAGCAATAATAAATAAAATATCTTTAGGAAGAAAGGAAGTGGGGTGGGTGGAGGAAGGAAGATATTCATGTTTACAAACAAGAGAAACAAGAAACATGAACAGAAACAGCTGGCAACAGAGACTGAAGTCACAGCTATACTGTTCAGAAACAGGAAGAAGCCTGGAGCAGAACCAGCAGCCAAAGGCTCATGGGTGCCTACAGTTCCGGACAGTGTAGGTGGAGGTAAATGGTTCAGATCAAGACTCACCTCACTGCACGAATGAACCCCAGGGGCTGGATGAAGAGCCCTTTCCCTGTTGACAGAAATGGAAAAGGCTTCTGTGACCAATGCTGAAGACTACAGCTGAGGTAAAGCCAACATCTGGAATGGCCGCAGGGAGCAGAGAGCTTGCCACCAAAATCTGGCCGGACCTAGATTTGCCTCACCCTCATCAAAAGAGGCAGGAGCCTGAACCTCCAATTAAGACGTGCTAAGTGAAGGGCCTGGGTGAGCTGGAGATAACAGCAGACCCACAACACAGGGAGAGGTAAGGGCAGAGAGGGACCACGCCTCCCACGTAACATAGTGGGGGGTACTCACTTCAAGAAAGATTGGTACAGGCTTGACAGTCAGATGGACTCACTCCAGACCAAATGAAAATGTGGCCAGCTGAAGGGGACTATGATATAAATGTGGTAAAACCTTCAGAGGTACTAAAGAAAAATACCCTGCACCCCATTTTTTAAAACAAAACCAGTCTGATAGTGAATCAAGAGGTAGATTTGAAAAGAAAAGTCCACTTGAAATCCTAGAAATGAAAAATGTGGTCACTGATTAAAAATTCAGGAGATAGGAGGAACTTCACACCAGGCACAAAGAGAAAACCAGTAAACTAAATCCTACTCAGAGCAGGAAAAAAGAACTAAGGCACCCACAGACGAGGGAAGGAACAAAACAGGTAGATAAAGAATACACATCCCTCTAACAGCATTTCTGGAAACAATGCTAGAAGGAATGGTAGGTAACAATATTAGAACTAATGCTAAACATTTCCAGAACTGAAGACATGAATCTTGATGCTGAAAGCTCACGGCAAGTGCCATGCAGACCAGACAAAAATAAATCTGCTCCTAGGTGGGCTGCAGTAAGGCTGGGAAACAGCAAGGAGAAAGTGTTGAAGAAAAGATGGAGCAAAAGTGAAAAAAAAAAAAAAAAAAAGAGTTAAAAGAGGATGATAATAAAGCTGGCAGCAGACTTCTCAACAGCAACAAGGAATACCAGAAGGCGATGAAATCATATACTCCCAGTTCTGAGGGAAAAGCTCTGTGAATCTAGCATGAATAAAGATGAAAAACGGTATTTCCTGAAACATAAAAATGGGGTCTACCTTCCACAGGCAGTTACCAGAAGAAGGGCTAAAGGTTGCAGAGTTCAACAAAAGTAATTTTAAAAACCCAAAGAGAAGGAAAGGAGTACAAGACACTAACAGGGAGAATGAAAGACTTTTCTCGGATTTCGTTAGTAGTGGCTGAAACAGACTTCAATTCAGTATTCTTTCCTCTAAACTAACTCTGTGCCTCTGAATTTTTCAATTTTACATTGTTATTTCTAACTTCCAGTCAGATATAAAATCACACGTTGACAGCTCCTATTATTATTTTTCACAACATTCAGATTCTTTATCTCTCCTTTCTAAATTTAAAAGCTCCCCTGCAATGTGATTACAATGAAGAACACCAAGAGAAGTTATTTACTGGTCATTTCACTTACTGTGCATTTCATCGTCAATTACCTGGTCCTCAGCAGTATGTTCCATTTCTTCCATATTTAACACAGATTCATGATTTTTTTCCCACCTATTTATTATTTAAAAAGGATTTTATTTATTCATGAAAGAGACATGGAAAGAGAGGCAGAGACATAGGCAGAGGAAGAAGCAGGCTCCTGGTGGGGAGTGTGATACGGGACTCGATCCCAGGACCCCAGGATCACGCCCTGAGTCTCAGGTAGACTCTCAACTGCTGAGCCATCCAGGTGCCCCTTTATCACCTGTTTTAAAAGGTGAAGTTATAAGTAATTCCTAATTGTCTTTGATTTGCACCTAAATGAAGAGAAACTGTGTATCTCTAAACAAAGCTGCAGGACGCCTGGGTGGCTCAGCGGTTGAGTGTCTGCCTTTGGCTCAGGGCGTGATCCTGGAATCCTGCATGAAGCCTGCTTCTCCCCCTGCCTATGTCTCTGCCTCTCTCTCTCTCTCTCTTTCATGAATAAATAAATAAAATCTTTAAAAAAATAAGTAAAAATAAACAAAGCTGCAATTTTCTTTTAATGTGACGTTATTTCACTATTTTAATATGCATTCTTCATTAAAGTAAAATTTTGCAAATACCAATTGGGTACTGACTTAAAAACAAAAACACATGTGACTATTTTATCTTTAATTCAAATGGAAATAGAGACTGAAATAAGAATAGATGAAAATCTAGCTAGCACTCTAGTGAATAAAAAATACAGGTGACTCCAAAGATGTAACAGCAACTCATATACAAATATTGGTTCTTTTGCACAAGCTAATTTACATTAACATGTTCCCTAAAAAAGTTATCTCAGAATCTCCACATCTGGATCCAAGGGCAATCCTCCTATTTTCGGGCTTGGTAAATTCTCTGTAACCTTGTACATTTAGCCAGCAGGGCTACAGTTTTCCATGATAAAACAGGCAATAAAAGGAATACTAATTTCAAACAGCAAATAGCTGGAAAACACACCCTGACCCTCATGCAGAGACTGTGACTTTGTAGCTGACTTCCCTCAAGACAAATATTTACTACACAACACTTTTTGTGTATGTGTGAAATGCAGATTTAGACAATCTACCACCCCAGGCACCAAAGACTTGAGAGAAGTATATATACAATTCTGAAAATCCCCCAATGCTGACAGTCCAGATCTGGACAGACACCAAACGCAGTCTGTCTATTGTACTGTCAGGAACTACAACAATATCAGACTTCACTGGAACAAGCTTGGTGTTTTCTATAAAGGATCACTTGGCAGGACATACTGGAAGCCAGTCTGTGGTCAGAGTCAGTACAAATTACCAAGAGTGCGGGTTCATATCCCTGGGCAAGAGCTGATGCTACTCAACTGTTATTTTTAGACACAGGACAGTTATGCAACAGAGCTATTTCAATGATGCTATGGGACCTTCTGTGTAGAATCCAATAAAAGTAATCTAAACCACTTTTTCAACTATCAGAGAAATTTTCAAAGCTGCAGAGCTTGAATATTCTTGAGGCAAAATGAATAAGCCCCCTAAAATTTTTATGATTACTGTAAAATGTTCTAAGCCATAAGGAAAACTAGATGGAACAGGCAGAGACTCATCTCTAAGTTAAACCTCAAAAATCAGGAGGAAGTTGGTAGAACTTGGAGGAGTACGTGCTCTATTAGAAAAAATGCAATACACATAAAAGTCACAACAGACAGCAGATTCCTCAGGTGCCAAGAACTCACATTTTATTCCATACATTTCTACAGAGTTCAGGTCTTTTTTTTTTTTAAGATTTATTTATTTATTCATGAGAGACACAGACTGGGAGAGAGAGAAAGAGACATAGAGGGAAAAGCAGGCTTCTCGCACGGAGCCCAAGGCGGGACTCGATCCTGGATCCTGGGATCAGGACCTGAGCCAAAAGCAGGTGCCCAATGCTGAGCCACCCAGGCGTCCCTAGAGTTCAGGTCTTTATGAGGAGAATGTACACATGTTAACGCAAAAAAAAAAAATAAAAAAAAAAATAAAAGATACTAAGCAGCTTGCATCTCTAAAAGAGGAAAACATTTAAAATGCTAACTGATTTGAGGAACAAGCTATAAGATAGGGATTCACTTTTGATTAAATGAAATATTAATACTAATTCATCAATTATGGAAAAACTAATGAAATGCCTGATAATCTGGAACACACTGACAAAATGGGCTTTTGAGATTCTCTTTCAAGGATCTAAGGTTCATCTCGTTCAATGCTAAAGGGCAACACACCACTTTCAAAGAGTGAAAATTTTTTTTTAGTTTTATGAAAACTATAATTAAATACAACGCTACTCAAATAATTAATAGATATACTGTTAATAGCAATGGGCAAGTTACTCTTGATCCTCTGCTTAAAAACCTCCAACAGTCCAAAAACAACAGTAACAAAAAAAACAAACAAAACCTCCAACAGTTCTATTCTCAGAGTAAAAGGCACAATTCATGGCCACAGCGACAAGGTGGGGGAGGGGAACTAAATCGAACAGTACTGTTGTAGGGCTCCTGTATTTGACCAGAAGTGATTCACTGTTAAAGTATATTGTGATAAGTTCAAGATGAATGTATAATCCTGAGAACAATAACTAAAAAAATACATCAAAGAAATAGAACTGAAAACCAACAGAAAGGTTAAACAGATGTATGAAATAAAAATTCTGGTTAACACAAAAAGCAGGAGGTTCAAAGGAACCAAAAAAGGGGGTAAGACAAATAGAAAACAGCAAAATGGCAGCCCTAAGTCCAACCACATCAGTAATTATGTGTAATTCTGCCAACAGTAAAATAAATGCCGTAACAGGCTGATTTCTGTGGGAGTTGGGGGGGAAGGAGGGAGATGACAACATAGCTAAACTTCTTGCTAGACTTCTTTATTGAATAGGGTTTCACTTACTAAAGTCTATTTTACCTGCTCAGAGCCTGTGAGATATTATTCTTATAATCTTCCATGTCTTCCAGCATTCATTAAACATATGAGCAACAAAATCTGCCAAATAAATATTAATGATTTCTTTCTTCCCCTTCTACCCAATTTGCTAGTTATTGCTACCCACTCATTCTGTAACACAACCCAATTCTTCATAAATGCAACATCCCAGCTGCTGCTGTTGCATGCCAACAATATTTCTTTTAATTTAATCTTCTACGTCACTCAGAAAGATAGCTATCAACCTGGAAATGACTCCGAAGGCACATGATACATAATAATTACATCCTCTTGGGCAGACACCGATACTCCCATCACGAGAGACTGTTGAGAAGGTGAGTTGCGGGTCTGTCATTTCTTGGAGGTCTCTGGTTCCACTGAACCCTACCAAACACTCACTCCTAGATAGAAAGAAGGACATCGAGAATGCAGAGTAGGGTAACAGGAGCAAAGCTGTGCAGAAGCAACAAACAGTGCTTGTTGTCTTTCATCTTGACTAGCCTATAGAAGGTACTTCTTTTACTGCAACAAACAGTGCTGCTCCTTAGCCCATAGGCACCTTGCATCAGCATGAAATCTATAATCCCCGTCATGTATGGCTACACTGGCCTCACATTTTCAGAGTGAAAGGGGAAGGATAGGGGAAATACACAAAGACTTCAATTCTTTTAACAAAATCAAAACATTAGTTTTGACCCTAGGTCAAATGGTGCCTAACAATCACCAGGTCCCCGAGGCCAGATGAAATGAACAAGCAAAAAGGGCAAAAGTTGAACAAACCAAAAGATAATCTGTAGGGCCCAAGCCCACAGAGCAGCTCATCACATAATTAGACAAAAATGTAAATCTTTTGTGCCAAAATCTATTTAACTAAGAAGAGAGCATAAATTCTGGGTGTTTAAGACATTTAGTTTAAAAAATAATTAGTTTATAAGTTAGACATATCATCTGCCTTTGATATATACACCTAGGAAGAAATAAACCAATACCTACCTATCTTCCTATGAAAAGCTATCTTACAACAGATCACATTTTACTCCTTACTCTTACCAAAGAATCTGTACTAAAGAGAAACGTGCATATAACGAATGACCCTTGCCTACCGTGTAAAGATCCTATGGCTTGGACTAGCACTTGCTTCTGGAACTGGCCCAGCTCTCCCCAGGCCCCCATCCAACACCAGCTGCTTGTCTTCTCACATCCCCTACCAGTGTCTAGGTTGGCATGACTTGGTTTCTATTCTTCAGTTAGGAAACTACCACCTATCAAGATCCAATTCAAACATACTGCTTTTGAAGTGTTCTCTGACATGATATCGAAGTCAGAGATGATATTGAAGTTATCACAGTGCTTTCAGTCTTTCATTACTCTAAAATTTTTCATGAGTTGTAGATTACTGGTTTACATATGTGTCACCCACCCTCAAGTAAGAGCCCTGTGAGTACAGAACCATTTCTCCATAGATCTTTTTCTACCCCATGCTAAGGAGATATGACTAGCCTATAGAAGGTACTTCTTTTACTGCAAGAACCAATAAAGTCACTTGTTATCTCTCGTTACCCCTAAGGATACTGAGAAATGCTTCGCCCTGAAGTTCTCCGTAAAACAGGTGCTAACTGCCTAGGCAAGGCATAAATCCGCATGAGTCAATTTTTCCCAAGTGGACCAATTCAATTAAATAAAGTTTTCCTTTGCCCCTCCCTCTCTCATAAACAACACATACTACCATAAGGACTGACAGGTTTGTTTACATAAATAAAATACCTTAGCAGAGCGAGGGGAGAGCATTCTGAGCACCATAAATAAAAAACACACTTAAAACACACACACAAAATCATTTTTGCCTCTAAGTACAGTTCATACATCTGTATTGTTATCTTAATTTAACAAAGTCTAGTTTAAAACAACTTATCAAAGTTTCGTGGGTTCAATCACCGTCCCTCACACACGCACCCCCGATATGGTTTCACAAAGAAGATCTCGAGAAATACCTCTCTGGGCGGCATGGGAAAGGTTGAAAAGACTGTATTGCTAGATACCTGGTTGAAAATCCAGGTATTTGCTAGACTTATAACAATCATAAAAACAAGTGACATTTGTGTGGTGCTTTAAAAATTTTAAACTGTTTTGGTTAGGTCCTCCTACTTAATGCCTAGGGCATTCCAATGTTGTTGGCAGGACAGGCATAATCATAATCTAGCTCCCAGAAGTGAGCACTAGGGGCAGAAGGGTAAGTGATACAACCAAGTTCACCTCATTACTTAACTAAGTGGTATAACTGGGACTTCAACCTTAAAGGATCCAGGAAACCCATGCTGTCTGAATACAGCATGTAAATGAGGTCCTAAGTTTTACAGAGAAAAAAATGAAGAGGTCAGAGAGTCCAGTAAGCAGCAAGGATGGACATAAAAGCTTTCTGCCTGGCTTAGCCCAACAACCCAGCAATTGGAAAAGGCCAGGCATGCAGGAATTCCTGGTACAACGGGGTTATGCAGTGCTCACTGCAGAGCAGGGCCAGGCCTCAAACCAGAGAAACATTTTAGGTTCCAGGAGACATTTCTTTTTCTGGGCACAGGATCACAGCAAAAGGTGCAACTCTCCTGGCCAGTAAAAACAACAGCAAAAACCACATCTTTATCCACTAATCTGTTAGAATTGCTGGTATCTGGGGTCCTATGAGCTTCCTGTGGTCACAGTTAATGTAGATCAGCAGATGTGCTTTAGATGCCAATACGGATTCCTGGGAAAGACAATGTTCTCAGGGAGGTCCTCAGATCAGAAGCTAAGATTTACATTTCAAATGCCTGTTAAAAGACAGACCACAAACAAATGACTCTGGCCTAATGGCTCAGATTTAAGTCCGACATAAACCCTATGCCCAGTTCTGCTGGGCAACACCAACTGCTAATCCTTCCATGTATTTTCATTATAGAAAGCATATTCTCAGGAGAAGATGGATAAAAGGGGCCAAAGGGAACAAACTTCAGTCATCAAATGAGTAAGTTCTGGGAATGTAAAAGGCAGCATGGTGGCATAGTCAATACTACATCACACAGTTGAAAGTTCTAAGAGAGTAGATCTTAAAAGTTCTCACCACCAAAAAAAAAAAAAATCTGTTAACTCTGTAAGGTGACAGTTATGTTCATTAATCTTATTATGGGTACTAATCATTTTGCAACATATCCACATATGAAATCATACATTCTATACCCTAAACTTACACAACTTGTTAATTACATCTCAATAAAGCTGGGAATAAAAAAAAGAAAAGAAAAAGAAAACATATTCTCTTCAAACAAAAGGCTCTAATTTCTAGCCAAACAAATCTTGATTCGGGGAGTCACAAAGTCAATCACAAATACAACTCCTACCAATCTGAGCTCCAGTGTGTATGGGTCCCAGAGCACACAGGGCCCATCACGCCCACTAGATGATGATGCTCTGTGCTCTCTGGGAACCAGGACTACAGATGGATGCCATATCCCACAGCTTGCAAAGTGATGCCTCTTAGTAACCGGATTAAAGAATATGTTAATCTGATTATGTAACTATTGTGTACATTAGTGATAGAAACCCGCCTTTCTGAAACACTGGGCATGCTAGAGACCACAGCCTGCGGTCAGCACTGCCCTGGGCTTTCTGCTCTCAAGGCTTAACTCCACCCAGCTGCCCTTCATTCAGCTTTGGCCCGGTCCCTTTCCTGCTTCCGAGGAGCCATCTCAAGGCTTCACCATGCTCTCTACGCCGGCTAGTCTACTTGTCCCCCTGCCTTCTATCCCCACACAGATACTTGTGCATCCAACCTGACACTTCAATGCTCTGCTTTTAAAGAAATGAGAGACAGGT
This sequence comes from Canis lupus dingo, assembly GCF_003254725.2. Taxonomy (NCBI): domain Eukaryota; kingdom Metazoa; phylum Chordata; class Mammalia; order Carnivora; family Canidae; genus Canis; species Canis lupus. The sequence continues at coordinate 47,814,598 of NC_064243.1, read as the reverse complement.
TTTCTCCTTGTGTCAAAGTCTGACCCACCGGTCTCAGAGGACTTGCCCACCCATTGCCTCTACCTAAAACCTGGCCTTTGCCACCAGAGCCCCTCAACCTACAAAAAAAAAAAAAAAAAAAGATAAAAGGCCCTTGAAGTTGTTAAGATTTAGACCCTGACTCCCCCAACCTCCTGCCGTTTCTCTGGGCCCATCACAGCCAAAGTTCCTGGCAAGGACATCCTGCCTTTTTCTCCTGCACCCTGTCAGCCATCTCACTTCAACACCCCCAGACAACTGTGATGTCAGTGAAAAACAATATCCTCAAAGCTGCTAACCCCTATGTTCCCATCGTTGACACCTTTGCAGCAAGTAAAACTTCAGCCACCTTGGCGCCATGGAATCCTCTTTCTGGGATTCATGTCACTGTCCTCTGGTTCATCTCCACCCCTAACCACTAGTATTCTCTCTCCCCCAAGGTTCCTCTTCCTTCCCCTGTCCTTCAAAGTTGGTGTCCCCAGATCTCTTTCTCTGGCGACTCTTCATACTTGGCATAGACAATCTTATCCACCCCTGGAATTTCAACCACAACCTAAACCCTACTAACTTTACCCCGATGGTTACTTATCTTTGGCCCAGGCCTCCCTCTTGATCCTGAATTTTTAAAAATCAGTTTTATTGAGGTATTATTTACATACAATAAAATACACACATTAAAGTATCTTTCAATGAATTTTGGCCACAATCAAGATTCCATCACCCCAAATATCCTAATGTACCCCAACCCACTCAATCCCTCCAGACAACCACTGATCTGCTTTTAGACACTAAAAATTAGATTTGTCTCTTCGAGAGTTTCATTTAAATGGAATCATGCACTTATATGTAATCATACATTTATATGTAATCATCTGTGTCTTCTTCACTCAGGATAATGTTCTTGAGATTTATCCATGTTGCTTTGTATAGAAATTTGCCTGAACTTTTAACAGACATCCTACCTGATCCTCAAATGCAACAAGTCTCAAAATGAAGTTGACATTATTTATCTTAGTCACATCTGTTCATAAATTCTGAGCTCCTCATTGCTTGCCATCCACATCAAACCTGTCAGTATTCCCATAATTTGCCCTCTTTATTCCCATCACTACAGCCAGAGCAAACTTGTGCCTAGAGTCAGCAAAAGCCTGAAGTCTGGCCCTCCGTCCCTCTTCTTCTGCAAGTCAGAACCTATACTACACACACAGAGCTTCTGTAAATGTGTTTTACAAAAATGCCTTCAGCTGTTCCCATGAGATAATATTATTCCATCAAAGGAATAACATTATCCCTTCCTTGGTACACACGGCCCCACTCACTCTACAATATGCTCACTCTTGAGCAAACAAGTGTCCTCACAAACTTCTATTTACCCTTCAAAACCACTTATAATCCAGCCACTCTGAACCATCCCCTGAAGAATTCAGTCACATTCTCTTCACTGCTGCCAAAACACCACATACACACACTTCTATCCAACTACTATCTCACCGTATGGCGATTATACTTATACCTGACAACAAGCGTCCTTTATTCATATTTGTCACCAAGTCACCCCAACTAGTATTTTGGTGTTTGTTTGTTTCCAGTGATGAAGTAAGAGAAAATTGACACTCTAAGGCTAAGTTTGCCTATTACACACATTCCAAGTCTGTCCTAGAAGACAGAGTTTTGTACTTGTTCATGGTGATACCATTGTGCAAATGTGCTAACACAGAATGGAAAATGCTGGCCTATTAGTACACCAGAATGTGCACTTCACTTGCTTAGTAATGACATCATGCAGTTGGATACTCTCCAAATGCCTTAGAGACAAACTAAAAAGTTAAAACACAGAAAAGCTACACACACTTTTGCTTCTATCCTCGCTAGTCCACTCATTCTCTCTGTCAACTAACAATTATTAAATACCTTTCTCTAAGAAGAAGTGGAAATACTGGGGAAAATAAAGACAATAATCCTCTAGTAAAATCCTTAAGGTAGAGAGGTTAAAAAATAACTCCAAAATTCCAGAGGTGCTCTGAAAAAAACACAGTGGTGAAGAACCCCAATGGGCCTTCAGGGCCAAGGACACAACATCTCCTGGGTCAGCAGGAAGATACCCCTGAAGATTCTAGAGTCAGCTTCAACAGCAACTACTGTGGCTAATTCAGAGAGGATGTTGTTCTCTGACATTCTTAACAAGTGCCCACATAAAACCACTTCAGAGAATCTCAAAGTCAAAGGCTTCATTTAGAAGAGTTTATTGTTCAAGAATTCACATTGTTTCAATCTCCAAAAAACCCTAAATTTTTAGCACTTCTGGGGACTTTAAGAATGATCTATTCTCAGGGTGCCTGGTTGGCTCAGTTGATTGAACATCCGACTCCTGGTTTTGGCTCAGGTCATGATCTCAGGGTCATAAAATTGAACTCCTGGAAAGGGAGGTGGGTGGGAGGTGGGGGTAACTGGGTGATGGGCACTGAGGGGAGCACTTGATGGGATAAGCACTGGGTGTTATGCTATATGTTGGCAAATTGAACTCCAATAAAAATAAATAAATAAATAAATAAAATCGAGCCCCACTTCAGGCTTCACACTCAGCAGGGAGTCTACTTGAGGATTCTCTTTCCCCCTCTGCCCCTCCCCCTGCTCTAGCTCTCCCTCTAAAGCAAACAAACAAATAAATATTTTAAATAGAAAGAATGATCTATTCTCAGGGATCTGTAATAAAAACAGAAAATGCTCATACCACTATATTTGAACATGTCTTAACACTCCTCCTTATCTGTCTCTCCACCAACAGCATTCCATAAAGAGATGCCTGAATTAATTAGAGAAGCTGTAAACTTATATCTGCAAGGTAAAAAGGTATTTTCAGGTAGAGTAGAAAAGAACACATCGCACATTTTACTAAGCACACTAATTTCAAGTTACAAAGAGGACTGTAATATATATACATACTGAATATGTTTATTGTTCCATGGCTCCAAAATTTTAAGAAATTATCCAGAGCTATAGGATTTGGAAATAAAATTGTAAAGCAATCACATTCACAGTAAGAGTAATTTGGGGGAATTAAATTAAAGTAGGATATAAGCAATCTATTTAAAGAAAATTATAAAGCCCTAATGACAGATAAAGACAGACAAATGGAGAGATACATGAGGATTCTATCTGGAATACTAAATATAGCAATGGAGACATGTGCCCAGTTAATATGCAGGTCTGAAGCATTATCAAACTCTCAGTGGAAGACTATTGGCAAAGCCACAGGAGGTGGGGATGGGAGATGCAGACGCATGACTGGAGCCAGGCAGTCTGGGAGGCAGATGGACCACACACCACAGATCAACATCAATTTCTTAGCTGGCTCACCCTTATTTGGGGCCAAAATGTCTTTTTTCATAGCTAGAACCTGCTCCCTGCAGCCCTATTAGGAATAAAAAAAAAAAAATGATAGTAAAATTTATCAGAAAAAATAAGTAGACATAAATACCAAAGGATATTCTGAAAGGAAAAAATCTTATCTGTCTTTCCTTTGTTGTTTAAGCAATAAAAATTTAGAACAGAGAGGTTTATGTACTTGTTTTACCTGCAAAATTGAAGCTAAATATGATTGTTAGAGATACAGAGGGTATAATTAAAGATAGAACAGGTTATTTTTTTTCAGTACTCAATATTTTTAATGGGTGGAGAAAACAATTTTAAATATAACATATAAATACTGGTATGTCCCCATAATAAACAATCAATATCAGTCAACACAGATGACAAAACATTATCTTAAAAATTTTCAACCAAATTAATGAAGAAATAAAAACTGAAGCCACAATATCCTACTTTAAACCCCTTAATTAGCTGCAACAAAATTAACACTCCATATGATCTAGAATTTCTAGACTCCACAAGTCTTCAAAGTATCTGGTGTTCATCATTTTGCCAACCCTTCTGGAAATATGCAACAAACATTTAGATTACTCAAACTGGTAATCCTGCTAAATCTCACTTTTGAGACTGGAGCTCCAAAAAACAATCTTGATAGAATTTATACAAAGACAGTAACACTATTTTGACACTATTTACACTAAAAAAAAAACTTGGAAATACTTTTTAAATGCCCTCAGTGAATGAATGTTTATATAAAGAATGGTATAGCTCTATGAAAAGATGCTACTGAATCATTACAAACAACAAATTAAGTTTTACTAATGCAGACAATCCTGATTTGCATGAGGTAGCTCATCTGTGAGTTCAAAAATATGACACTGGCTCACAGTTATAAAAAGGAGCTTGCCCCCTAAGACTTCTTCCAGAAATGCCACCATCTCTTAAGAACACAACCCATGTAACCATACATTGTAAATGAAACAGTACCATTTGAAGTTAATAGCAAGGCCTACTCTCACTGTTGCTAATTTGTGTAAGCAGGTGGCTGAGTCTCCTCCGCTCAGGAAGTGAAATTAAATCTTGCACAGCCTCTGCCTCAAGAACTGGAGAACAGACCTGATGTAGAGCTAGAGGAGCAAAACACAAACACCACCACAAGAACCACTCACCCTGGTCCACAGGCTGAGCGAGGCAGAACAGGTCCTGACTGAGAGAACCAGCTTGACCAAGCATCCAATCTTTGCCCCTATTCTGGTTTTTCATCAAGGAGCCTAAGTGTGAGCATGTGTGGCTCAGTACCACACAACTCAGGACCATGTGATGTACATAAAAACACAAGTGCAAAGTACCAAAAGGGCAGGTGCACACCCACCAAGGTTTGTGAAAGCAGACACAAACATGAAAAAAGACTGTAACATAAGATCATGCATACAGTCAGGTTTTGGGATTCACAACATTATTTAGGTTAATTATGCCATTATTAAGTGACCCAACTGTTAAAAGCATCTCAGCAAGGGGAGGGACTCTTAAGTGTACTGTATAAAACATAAATGTTCACATGACAGAGTAAATCAAGAAAGAAATCCAGCTAGAAGAGTTTGCATTTTATATCAATTTAGAAAACCTTCTAGATTCTTAATCACAGTGGTAATACAATCCAAATGTTATTTCAAGGAAAAAAAGTTAATTGTGGTAGGCAAGAAAGCTGGAGAAGAGATAACTTGTGGCTTGGTCAGGGAAGCGCCTCGGAGGAATCAACCTTCAATAACAGGGCATTCTATTCGAAAAAAGGCACCCACTGGACTGAGGGGCTGTGGGACTCAGGCCCTGGCCCTCAGGACATAGAAGGAGGCGTAGAACGAGGTCAGTTCACAGACTACTCCAGGGAGGACAGGAGGAAGTCAGAGGAAAGGGCAGGTCAGGAGCTACTCTAGTCAGAAGGGTAAAAGAATCTCCTAATGCTTGGAAACGATATTCTGTTCACTGTGTGGACTATAGGAAAGTCCAGAGTAGAAACAGATGACCAGTTAGGTCAGTGCAATAATCCAAACCAAAGACCACAGTGGCTCAGACCAGGGTTAGCCATAGAATGAGAAGTAGTAATTGGATTAAGAATGTATGCGTATATTTTATATATTTATTATTATACAGTCTTATATATGTGTATATACCTATATACATATATATGTATAATTATGCATGTTTATGGATCTATATTACTCTTTAAATAAAGTTCTCGGGACGCCTGGGTGGCTCAGTCAGTTAAGCATCAATGTCTTGGTTTCAGCTCAGGTTATGATCTCAGGGTTAGGGGATCAAGCCCTGCATTGGGCACTGAGCTCAACAGGGAGTCTGCTAGAGATTCTCTCTCTGCCCCCCGACACCACACATGCACGCTCTCTCAAATAAATAAAATTCTAATGTATATGAAATATGGAGATCTATACTTTTCAATTAGTTATATGCAATAATATCTAATGAACTAACAAATTACACTCAAAATAAGCCTGTTGTAATGATTAAGATGGCACTTTGGAATATGGAAGGGCCAGGGATCATATTATTCATGCCAATTACCCTTGCAGTGCAGGACAATAAGGATTTTCAATTTGCTTAAAGCTATTTAACCATATTTTACTGTAATGGTTTATTTTAGGGAAAAAGTGCAACAAATAACTACTTGCTAAGGAAAAAATACTCTACATGACATTTCTACATTCTGGGATTTTATAACTGAACTTTATCTTGCATGTTTGCTACAAATGTGATTACATTTTACATCCAAACTTTGAACAAAAAATGTGGACATACATTAAACTTAAAGTCCAATGCCAAATTAGCTGGTAGCAAAGAGCAAAGAATTACGGAATCAAATTATTCCTGTCATAAAGAAAGGGCAAAAATGTAAGCTTATTTGTATTTTAGAAAGAAAGGAAAGGAGTAGCTGAAGAGATTTTGCTCCAGCCAAAGCTAAAAGTCTGGACCAGTCTTAAATCACTAAAGTAAATGCTGGGCCTAAGTAAGTCTTTAGAACCCAAAATAGTGGACCTTTTAGGACTAAAAGAAGCCCACACAGATCCTTTACCTTTCTGATAAGCTAGACAGAGTGATAAAAATAGTTCATACACTTCACTTTATTGGTATTTTCTCTATGCATTTCATTAGTATTTTTATTTTTAAGTGAAACTACTTGTCCTGACCGATCAAAACAAAACAAAAAGCCAATGAAAAACCTTTAGTTTTTTTCATCATGGCCCCTCCCAGCATTAACTCATGTTTTACTTGGTTAGAAACACAAAAAAGTAAAAGTGTAAGAACAATAATCCAACCAGCCAAAGTGGTGAAGCTAAATCACAACACTGTTTAGGACCCGTTTGCATGAGCTCTGTTCTCACTTCACCCTTGGAAAAGAACTGGAGCAACACTCATAGAGCACAGACAAAGTCCAAACTCACTCACAAGCAGCTCCCAGGTAAGCACACCTATGGCACACAATCTGTGCACAACTCCCACCCCTCCTGAAGTCAACTATGAGCTTTGGACAACCTTAACACACCACGACCTCAGAACCCATCTCGCTTTGCTTCTGCTGCTCCAGAGGGTCCACTTTCCCCAACCCCCATGGGCTGGTCCTGGTGGGGCAGCCCTGGAGGAAGTGGGCCTGGCAGCAGTTCTACAGATAAATCACAGTAAACCACCGTTGTGATTATTGTATTGGATGATAATTGTGAAAGAGTATTCCTAAATTTAATGGTTTGGGCCCAAGCATACTGTTTAGTTTTAATCTCACTGTTCACTATAGAAAGCCTAGGAGTTATTTACTGAGTATCTTTTCAGGGTCAAACACTATACTAGATATTTTCTGTAGGAAATAAACATACATTATCCCATTTAATCCTCATGATAGCCCTACATGATTTTATAATCCTTGCCTCATAGCTAAAACACCATGTTGAAGATGATACAATCACTAAGTAATGAAACCCAGATTTGCTACAAGGTCAGTCTAACTCCAAATCCTACATCCTTTATACCATGGTGTCTGTAATCTACTCTTTCAGAAAATCAGTAATATGGACAATGCACAGGTGGTCTTAACACTTTTATTTGAAGGTATCAAATATAAAATTTAATACACATATTATAGGGATCCCTGGGTGGCTCAGCGGTTTAGCGCCTGCCTTCGGCCCAGGGCGTGATCCTGGAGTCCCAGGATCGAGTCCCGTAACAGACTCCTTACGTGGAGCCTGCTTCTCCCTCTGCCTGTGTCTCTGCTTCTCTGTGTGTCTCTCATGAATAAATAAATAAAAATCTTTAAAAATAAAATAAAATAAAGATATTTTAAAAAATAAAATAAAACACATATAATTAGTTCTGTCATTATTCTAGGAACCCAGTATGCTAGGACCCAAGCTAGCTATATAATTACTTCCCCAAATGAATCAGCCATATGGAGATATTTTCCCTCCACAAACAACCTGGGCTATATAAACAAAACACTAGTTTTCAGGATTTAGGTCTAACGTGTGTGTAAATGAACAACAAAGTTAAGATGTGACTCACGTCGATAAATAATACATGCTTATGTAAATTAATCTTTTTAAGTGAAGTAGTTTCTTCAGCAAACTTCCAAAATAGGGATAGCTTTAAAATTCATGAATTGTTCAGTCTTACTTTATCTGTGCCATTTCTAGCAACTCAGCTGTCCTTCAAAGGCTCTAACTCAGGGAGCATAAACCAGATGATGTGCATATCCCCATACCTCACAGCAGGCAAAGGGTTCTCTGTGTGGCAAGCAGTACAAAACACGAGCCGTGAGTGCGGCAGAGTCACCGAGTACTGGAGTGAGAGGGCCCTTGGGGAAAACAGGTCCAAACAGTGGGATGCTTTAGGAAAAGGTAGGACCAAGTGGAATCCTGAAACCTGAACCGTCCTTCCCAGTGATGGAAGAGAGAAGGGAACTCACCACAGGAAGGTCAGAGGTGGGAATGAGACAGCACAGTCACAGAAAGCACTGGGCCATATGCTTGTGGTGAAAGATTCTGGGAATGAGGCCAGGCTACTCTATGGACCCTCTTCCTTCCTCCAAGAGGAAGCCATTTGCACCCAATCCTTTTTTTTTTTTTTTTAAGATTTTATTGATTTATTCATGAGAGATGGAGAGAGAGAGGCAGAGACACAGGCAGAGGGAGAAGCAGACTCCATGCAAGGAGCCCGATGTGGAACTCAATCCTGGGACTCCAGGATCACGTCCTGGGCCGAAGGCAGGCGCTAAACTGCTGAGCCACCCAGGCGGCCCAACACCCAATCTTTACATGTGTGCATGCATGTGAGTGCCCTTCCCTGCCCTCACTACCCACACCCGAGACACACACACAGGACGAATGCACGCACTGAAGAAGGTAGTGGAGAAGATACTCAGTGACTCAGGGACAAACTTAAGAGAATAAAACTAAATTAATGGGATCTACTCAGTAAACATGATCTGTACTCAATGGTTCCCAGTGGCCATAAACTGAATGTCAACACTACTGTTTGAGGTTGCTGAATCTAGCGGCTGAGTAAATATAAAACAATTCTGATCAACTTTCCCAGAAAAACGCATTTTCACTAGTCACCAAATTACCAAGGTTGCAGTGTACTCCACCAAATAAAATGAAGATCTCTTGAGTATGCCTACTAGTGGCTACTATAGTTTCCACAGCATGTTGGAGGGTTCACCAGAGGGTAAGCAGTTGTCCTCATGGTCCAGGTCACACTACACTCCTGCTTCTGTCCTCACAGTGAGCGTCATTCATCATCCAGGGGCAGATCGACCTCAACCGAGCTCACTTAGCCACTGGATTAATGTTCCCTGAGTTCCATGATCCCTCTTAGGATAATCCTCACAGGGGAGATCACAAAGTAAGGCAATACTCCCACAGTCAGGAGGAAACTGTCACAGTCAAGGCCTATCTCAAAAGTCATGTTGGAGATGTTCTATGATCATCCCTCCACCTCCAAAGTCCCCTCTTTTTCCATCTCTGGTCCTTCCATGGTCCTGACTCTCCCTCAGGGCAGTGATTCGAGTCCCAAAGCAAACCTTACCTTGCAGACCACTGGACTCCTCTCTCCCCCACAGAAAGTACAACAGAAAATGGCCAACTCAATGTCACAGTATCACAGCACTCCTATTATATGGAGATGCAGAACACTCAACACCCCCAGGGGACCTGGAGCTCAGCATCAATGCCTTGGGGTAGTTATAGTTCAGCAGCTCTCTTGTGGCCCTGACCTGGACCAGAGAGAGCTCACAGGCAGAGTCAATGGGTCTGCTGCCCAAAAATGTCCAAAATAAGGTGAATTACCATGGTTCTTCACCAAATTATGTTTCCTTTAAACATGTAATCTTAAGTGTCCATTTTTATTGTTCATCACCCTTAATAATAAGATTTGTATTGAAATCTCCTGCCAGGTGCTCCTACAACTGCATGGATTTTCTCTATCATAACGGCACCACCACAACCACCACCACCGCTGCTTCCACTGCCACCACCAACCACCACAGCCACCACCACAGAGGCTGGAGGCAGATAGTGGTTACTGCTAACTCCATTCATTCTCTGCTCCTCGGGTAAAGGCTTGATCTTCCCCTGGGACCACCATGTCCTACTGTTAGTCTACTTACTAGAAAAGGGATGACTCCATCCACCCCTGGCTCAGGCCTTGTCAATCAGAGCACTGTCTCTCTTTGCCCCCAATGTCTCATTCAGGTTTAGGCCTATGATCAGGTCCACATAGTAAGAGTCAAGCCCAGCACTTTTATTGGGGAAGAGCAGTCTCTCTTTCTGACTGGCATAAGAACTGGGAGATTATTAGCCTGAGGAATAAGCCTGCCTGTGAAGCCAGCACAGAGTGGAGAGACAGAAAGACACCAGATCCCAAGGGACCAAGCCATGACTCAAAGCTGATATCCTTTTAGTGTTTTTAGTTCCATAACCCAAATACATTCCTTTTACTAACTGCTTAAATCAATATTAACAGTGAGTTTCCTGTACTTGCAACCAAATACATCATAGTTAATAAAATTTGTGTTAGTCTTATTTATCCCTAAAATCATAGCACTTAGCATGGTAGCACACAGACGAGGCTTAGTGTTTTTCAGATGAGTTGAATGAAAACTTAGTCAAAGTATTTTATATAGGTATTTTTTTTAAATGTCAACAGTAAATCAATTGCTACAATTCATTGTCTCTAGGAAACAAATATGACAAGTTGACTTTCCAGGTATAAATCTGTTCTAGAAAAGAAGCTTTCCATTTACACGGTTATTATAAACCCACAGAACTTAAATAAATTTCATAGTACATGAAAGTCTTGGCCTTTTCTTCTATATTAAGCTAAATCTATGACAATCGTTGGCTGTTATGTGGCAACATAAATTATTTTGTACTTTTGATCATTAAAAAAGAGATGTGGGCTACTTCAAGAGAACATCTGGCTCTGGGTCACATCTTTGAAAATTTAATTGGCTTTTTTTCCACGTAAGAAAAATAAGATAGCTGCTCAACAACAGGGCCAAATGTTCCTAATAAATGTCATACCAGCTAAGAATGGATTCTCTTTTAATAATTAAATACTCCATTCTTCAGACATGAAGGAAATCCCATGATATAAATGAAACAGCAAAACATAAGCTGGGGGTGGGGAGGCTGGGGTTTCAATATGAATTCATTACCATATTTTGAATTGTTTTTCAAGTTGCTTGGATAGGTCTGTAAGGATCAAGCTACACTTTCACCTAATTCTTTCTGCACCCAACAATGCATTTTCATGACCTCTGGTGATAGTTATGGATGGATATAATTTAGGGCCATGAAACAAAGTCAAGTAACTGGTCTATATGGTAATAAACTTGAAATTAATTTAAGGCCTACCTCAATGTCCCTCAGCCCCTAGAACTGATTTTCCCTTCTAGAACTAAGCCATATCAAGAAGAAACACACTATTTCCCATTTATTTTAAGGTGCCAAAGGCAAGTCCCAGCTCCAGTGGAGTTTACTCACAAAATGACAAAATGTCAAGTACCAATCAACTTATCTGAACAGTGCTCTTAAGACCAAAAATTTTCAGAAGAAGGTGGATATTTGGTTAAAAAGGGGGTGGGGGGCAGCAAAGACTCAATTGCTTAGATGTAAACTCAAGTTTGTAGATGTAACCATTAAATATATTAAAAGTAGGAAAAAAAAGAAAACTGGAATTTTTTGGAACCTGGGAGCTGGAAAAGTTCTTAAAGATCACCTGATTTTTAAGGGCGAAGAAAATTAAAGGTCAGAAAGTAGTTGGCCCAGAGACACACATGCAGAGACTATTTGAACTGTACCAGAACCCCAGCTACCTCCTGCTTATTCTGGTCCATCATCACATGGGGAGTTTTAGAGAAATGATGATGGCTCAGCATCAACTGACTGCTCCCTGGCACTGTCTTCTTTTTTCCCTGTATGAAAATGATTCACAACATTATTTTCAATTACTCAGTAAGAGAAGGGAATCTGCTCCCTCCTAGCCTTTGGACTGCTGTGAGCTCATTAGGAGAGGGGGGCCTTTCACAGAACAGAACTCTCTACAGAGAAAGGACATGAAGACCTATTTCTTAAATCCTCTGCCTGTCCCCCACACAAAGGTAATCAGCATCCCAAGTCTCTCCTCAGTGAGGATCAGAGAACAAGCTAAGAAATATGGCCTGTAAAACCTCTCTCAAGGTAACCTAGGCCCTCAGGTCAGAGAAAGCTCTGAGAGGCTGAGAAACCTGGGCAAAATGCACCATAGAATCATGGAGAAACCACCCAAAAAACAAAATGACCAATAAACAGACAAGAATCTCAGGCAAAGGAGACTCCTCTTATGGATAACTCAAAATAGACAAATCAAACAGTTTTTAAAAAATGAATTATACTCTCACCACTGTAACTGACTGAAATTCTAACTTTACCTGGATGGTAATCTTGTTCTTTAGTTTGCCCATTTGCTGGAGTTTAAAACCAAACTGCCTGGCAGGTCTAAGAGTGTTTAATTACCATTTGTCCTATCATAAGAAAGCCATGAATGAAGAGATTCCATAACAAGTACAAAATATGTATTGATTTTCTTACTAGTAATAATCTGTTATGAGTTTTTACCTGAACCTAAAGAAAATATGAGTAAATTCATCTATAACTGAGGTATAGAAAAAGGCTTTCTAATTATGACTCAAAATCCAGATGCAATAAAAGACTGATAAATTTAATAAGATAAAGTTTTTAGAAATTTGTACAGCAAAAAAATATAAAAAATTAAAAATAAAAAAATTAGCAAAGTCAAAAGACAAGAGAGAAAACATGCATATCACAAATAAAAGACTAATGTCCCCAACAAAGAACTTTTAAAATTTGAAGAAGGCAAAATGATTTAAAATCCTATAGAAAAATAGACAAAAGATGTGACTACACAACTCATAAGATATAAAAATGGTCTTTAAATATTTGAAAACATGTTCAACTACACTTATTATAATAAAAGATATTCAAATTAGAAGTATACTGAGGTACCATTTCTTATCTAGCAGATTGGCAAAAGTTTAAAAGATAATACACTCTGTTGGTGAAGCTGTGGGAGAAAAGGTATTTTCATACATTGCTGGTAGGAATGCAAAATAGTTCTACCATTATGGAAGGGAGTTTGGCAATATATAACAAAACTACATATGTTTTCACATTTCATCTCAGCAATCCTACATCTAAGAACTTCTCCTGAAGATACATCTCCAATAATATGAAAATACATATGCACAAGTGATTCACTGCAGCATTATTTATAATTATAAACTACAGGAAATTCCCTAAATATTCGTTGGCATATATAAGGCTGTTGGAATAAACTGGCACATACACACAGTGGAGAACCGTGGGCTGTAAAAGGGGCTGTGGACTATCTGCATGAGTGGACATGAAGTCACCTCCAGATGTTAAATGAAAAAGCAAAATATAAAAAAGCACATGTGTATATTATGTGTGTGTGTGTATACACTGGGGGTGGTTTGGAACTGTACACACATATATACACACATATATACAACACATATACACATGTATATATATATACACACACAGACACGTATATATACACATATATATACACACACACACATATATATACACATATACCCCTAAAACTAATGATGTCAATTATATCTCAATAAAGCAGGTAAAAAATGCATATATATTATGCTCTTTTGTCAAAGAAAAAAGAGGAAAGAAGAAAACATTATAAATACATAGAGACCCTTCTTTTTATAGAAGGCTAACAAAAATCAGAAGGTAACAAAGTATTTATAAGGTGGGTAGAGAGGATGGAAGAGATAAGGGAATGAGTGTCAGTTCTCTGATAATACTTCTTTACATGTTTTTCCTTTTCAATGCAGGTTAATGTTCTACATATGCAAAATGAAATAAAGTCAACAAGAACAGAAAGAGGGAAAACCCAAAAATGAAAACAAAACTGAAACAAATAAACCCAACTGTATTTCAGATGAATTACTTAACTAAACTGAAGAAAAAGTAGAGAGGAATAAATTCAAACAATTTAAGAACATGAATAGTTGCCTATTTGCCCCTAGTATGGGGGTAGGTGGCATGCAGGGAAGCCCTGCAAGCAGATTCTGAGCTCTTCTCTTAGTCGGCTTGGTGGCCATAACATAAAACCATGAGCTGAATGGCTTAAACAACCAAAATTTTCTCTCTCACAATTCTAGAAGCTGAAAATCCAAGTTCAAAGTGCCCAGCAAGGTAGGTCTCATAAGGAGGCATCTTCTGTTGGCTTGTAGATAGTCAACATCTCACTGTGTGTTCACTTGATCTCTGTGTGCTAAAGGGAGCACAAGCTCTCTGGTGTCTCGTCTTACAAGGGCACTAATTCCATCATGAGAGCCTCACTCCACAGCCTCACCTAACCCTAATCACCTCCCTAAGTCTCCATCTCCAAATACTATATCCCATGGCAGTTAAAGCTTCAATATATGAATTTTGGGGAGACACATTCAGTCCATAACATCTTTTAAGTAGGTGTGTTTTTGTATTAGTACAGGTGAAGAAATCCTTAAACTATTTCAGATGTATTATGAGACTGAGCAAACTATGGAAGAAAAATACCAATATGAAATGGAGGAAGCCACTGGGGGTGGTTTGGAACTGGAAATATTGGTATAAAGTCATGACTTCTAAATATATATATGTGCCTTTATGTGTGCATATATGCATGTGTATGTATGTGTGTGTCAGTATATCACCTCTCAGTTCCAAATGCACCCTTCAATCTCTGCTCACATCAGGCATTTTCTCCTTTAATGTCATCGTGATGTTAAGCTTTTTTAGTAGAGGGCACTTAAGGGCCATCATAGGAGGAAGAAAATTCCCAAGGGCCTTGAGGGTGGGGCTAAGGAAATCTATAGAAACTACCACAGCCACTGGCTCAGAACACAGTCCCTCTTGTGACCTCCTGGCCTTTGGCTAGTAACATTTCTGTAGTCCCCTCAACACAGAAACCAGAGCCTCTGCCACCTGTTCTCCGAGTTGTCCATGGCCTGAAAGGTCACACACTTCATGGCTATTCCTTCTGAAAGCCCCTTCCTCCAAGCTCCCATGTGGCCTATTCACTTTGAGAGCCTTCTGCCTCCAGACTCCTCCTGCAGAACACACCATCAGCTGTTCCTCTGACCACTCTCCAAAGGGTTGTTTATTGCTTGCCTTCAGACCTGCTCCAGTCTGGCTAAGGCAACAAACTTCTCTGCTATCTGCTGGGATGAACCACACCTTTGCCAGTGAGATCTGAAGCAAGCTTGTCTTTCCTTGGGTCCTCACTCTCAGTCCTAGGGTCCCATAGAGTTTCTTTGAATCTACTGTAACTCTTTTATCAGTTAGTAATGTTTATGTTAAACTTTCCCTGTTTAATCTACCGGGTGGTCTCTGTCTCCTGGCTGATTCAGACCTCTACAGTACTTATATTTGTAGGTATGCATCCACTGAAAAGGGCCCAGTGGCAACAAAACCCCAGCAGCAATGATCAAATCTAGAGGCCAGATCTTGGCTTCTAATACCATACTCCCTGACTCTACCAAAGCAGAATTTCTTTTCAGAGAAATGACTGTTTCCAGACCTGGAGCAGGGTAAGTACAAGATAAGGCTGGAATATCTTGTTATGTACCAAAGTAGAAAGGCATCCCCAGTGGTTGGAGTGTATCAAAACAACACAGCAGCCTGAAGGAGCCTCCAAGACTAAATCTGGAATGATCTGAGCAAAACTGGGTATAATTAAGTTTAATAAGCATTGAAGAAAAAAACTGAGTTCAGAAAATGGAGTTCAAGAAAAATCCATGAGCTCACACTGGTAACAGACAGGATGGGTAGATGGATGGATGTACTTACACACAGGATATCTGTATATGCAGGGAGGACTAGAGTTAAAAATCACCATTTTGCAACCATCACAGTAAAGACTGGTTCAAGCAAGAAGCAATGGATAATCAACCCATGTAGGAAATTCCAGTAAGGAAGAGGATATGTGTATTGCTTTAAAGTATCCTCCTACTGACTGCCTGTAAATGCAAGGGGAAAACACAGTAACTGCACAGCAAGAAGATCTGGTCAAAATTAATATCAGCAATGAAGGGCAGACAGACACTGTGACACTCTGAGAAAGACACAACATCCAATATCACTTATGGAGGATTCAGTTGGGGATTATTAACCTGAATTTAATAATAATAAAAATCAGGCAAACTCCAAATGCAGAACATTCTATTAAAGAGGAGGAGGAGTGTTCTTCCAAAATGTCAATGTCATAAAAGACAAAAAACAAAAACAAAAACAAAAACCGAAGAACTGTTCCAGATCAAAGGGGCTTAAAGACATGTAGGTAATAAGTGAATGCCATATATGATCCTAAACTGGATACCGTACTAGGGGGAAAAAATGACAAGTGGAACATGGGACAGTACGTTAAAGTACTGAACTAATGTTAAATTTCCTTAAGTTGGTAACTGTACTACTATGGTTATATGCCAGAATGTTCTTATTATTAGTAAATATATACACTGAAATATTTCAGGATAAAAGATCAAGGTATATATTCTCAAATTATTTGGGAGGGACACACACGTCATGGGAGGGAACGGAGGGCTAAAGGGAAGGAAGGAGCACAAATGAGAAATGAGTACAGGTTAACAATAGGTGATTTTCAGTACAGACTGAGTGTTCTTTTTACTTTCTTGCAACTTTGATGTAAGTTCGAAATTATTTCCCTGTAAAAAGATTTTAGAATGTCTTTTAACTAAGATTCTAAGACATACATTAAAAACTTCTCTGGAGTAAGCATGCAGCACTGCCACAATACTCAAAACATTGTTGTCCAAAACTACATAATCCAAATAGTAGCCACTAGCCAGCCACATGTGGCAAATGAGCACTTGAGATGTGGCTAATTCAAACTGAGATGTATCAGATTTCAAAGATTTCATGTGAAAAAAAGAATGTAAAGTTATCTCATTAATAGTTTTTATACTGATTACAGGTTGAAACAACACCTTAGATATATTGATTTATATAAAACATTATTAATTTCATCTGTTTTTTATTTTAATGTAGCTACTAAAAATTTAAAATTACATATATGGCTCATATCATAATTCTATTGCACACTGCTGATCTAATAATAATATACTTTTTTAAAGAGGTATATTCTCAGGTGCATGCGCAGCTGTCAGCTAAGCATCTGCCTTCAGCTCAAACCATGATCTCAGGGTAATGGGATTGAGCCCCATGTTGAGCTCCCTGCTTGGTGGGGAGCCTGCTTCTTCCTCTCCTTCTGCCCCTCCCTCCTGCTCATGCGTATGTGCTCTCTTTCTCAAAGAAATAAATAAAACTTTTAAAAAATAAATAAATAAAGAGGTACCGGCCTCTCTTTCCCTTAGTATGTCATTACTAGGGGAAAATGTCAATTTACGTGACAGATCCTAACTACCTTAATATAATTTCAATCTTGGAAGTAAGGCAGATAATTAGGCTTCTTAAAGGCATAATTAAGGCAAAAGAAAATTTCAAGACCTAGAAGACAGGAAAGAGCTCTTTGGTTGTGTTATTTAGGTAATTCTCTAATTAGTCACAAATGCATCTAGAGCAAATTCTTGAAGAGGGGTAAAATAAAATCTAAAACCATGAAAATATCAAGGGAAATAGACAATAGCTGATTTTTTATATTTCCATCTTCAAACTCTGAGTAAAATGAATAAAATCGACTTCCTGAGTCCTAAGCATTAACTTATAGCATCTTATCAACAAAGCCATTAAACATTTATTTCTGTTACCAAGAAGTTCTCAAGAGACCTTACTGACAACCATATTATTTCCAAGGTTATTTATTTTTCTATTTTAAGGCTCTGATGAACGAACATGCCCTTAAACTCTAAAACCTAAGCAAAGAAAGAGAACAGGAAGACAGACAAAACTGGTTCTTGTCTTGAGCACTGTTATGGGGTCACATACAGCAGGAAGGGGTTGGAGGTGAGCTTCGACAGGAGGGTTACTCCAGGACAAAGAAAGGCCCCTGGGATGGAGACCATTTCCTCTGTATTTAGTAGACCAAATCTAAGTAGGCCAAGTGGAAAAAACAACAAATGCCAGTAAAGATTCCATAAAACAGCAACAATGAGGAAGAGAAACCAAATGTAAGTTGCCAGAAGGTACAACAAAAACACCCAGCAGTATAATCTTGGGCAAAACGCACAGGCATGTTTGTTTTGGAAGTTCAGAGTCAAGCATGTGGGTGGACCCAATTACAAATACCAAACTGCGGCACAGCACAGATTCTCGTATTCTCTCTCCCCTCCCACACCCTCTAGGCCCAGCCCAGACCATATCCCAGAGAGATGACTTTACTCAACTTTAGACACAAACCTATTAGAATATGATACCAACTGCCCAGTGCACTATGGATCCATTCCTGCATCACACCTACATTCTCCCTGCCGAAGGACCAATAGGTGGCTTCATGACACCTGAGGCCATGAGGCAGGTTCTGTGAACTCAGATGGAAGTAGGCAAGGATGAGTGAGCTCTGCTTAAAGTCAAGAATGCCTCACAGATAAGGATACAATACAGATGAGGTGACCAATGTTCCAGAATCCCAAACCTATAATAAAACTACTGACATGAGCCCAGCCTCCCTCCTAGCAAGAAGTCCCACCCTGCTCCTAATCCTTCACCTGCCTCCCACCTCACATTCCATTCCCATATTTTGCAATCACTAGGCCACTTCTCAGCAGAGAGGCCACGGCTCCACTGTTTTAGCCTTGGAAGGAAATGCAGATGGGTACAACACCCAGGGATGACAGTGAGTCTAATTATAATTAAGTAAGAATAAAGACTTAATGAGCTCTTTCACGTACACTGTGGATTCGAACTTCGGTCACCACTTTAGGAAGCAGGTGTCACTGTTCCCTTCCAGACAGAATGCAACCACAGCACAGAGACAGTCTGGCTAAAGAATCCATAGGTTCACTTATTCATAAATCATGAACACAGAATCTATAGTTGGGGAAATATTTATTTGTTCAGAATTTCAGTAGTAATCTCATTCACTCTCATTGTGACATGATGTAGCTCGAAGCTGCTTCCCTAAGAGGCTATTACCAAAAAAATTATTGCCTTGTATCCACATCCCTCCCTCTCTCTCTCTAGCAAAAATACACCCAAAAGACTGTGTTTTCCATGTGTCTAAGTTACTTGCAGACATGATTATTTCTATTAGGAGAAAAAAATTAAAACAAATTGCTAAAGGAAAAAAATAATGCCATCAGTTTGACAAATTCTATTTTAATTTTATTTATTTATTTGAGACAGAGAGGAGAGAGAGAGAAAGAGAGGGCACAAACAGGGTGCGAGGGGATGGTTGGGAGGGGCAGAGGAAGAAGCAGGCTCCCCGCTGAGCAGGGAGCCCATGGAGGGCTTGATCTCAGGACCCTGGGATCAGGACCTGAGCTGAAGGCAGACACTTAATGACTGAGCCACCCAGGTGCCCTGACAAATTCTATTTTCTTAATAAAATATAACTCCATTATATTCTGGGTTTTGTTTGGGGGGATAGAAACTGTATTTAATGCTTTTAAGAACCTTCAAAAATATCTTAACAGGAGATTTCCAATTTAAGATGTCAAACTAAAGATGATCCTAATCTTTGTCTTAGAAATTACTTTATAGGGGTGCCTGGGTGGCTAAATGGGTTAAGTGATGACAGACTTGTTTTTGGCTCAGGTCATGATCTCTTAATCTAGAGATCTGCACAGCTCAGTGGGGGTCTGCTTCCCCTCTGCCCCTGTCCCTGAATTTTCTTCTCTTTCTCAAATAAATAAATAAATAAATAAATAAATAAATAAATAAATCTTTAAGAAAAAAAAAGAAAGAAATCACTTCACAAGAAAATAAAGAAAGAGGGGATCCCTGGGTGGCGCAGCGGTTTGGCGCCTGCCTTTGGCCCAGGGCGCGATCCTGGAGACCCGGGATCGAATCCCACGTCGGGCTCCCGGTGCATGGAGCCTGCTTCTCCCTCTGCCTGTGTCTCTGCCTCTCTCTCTCTCTCTGTGTGACTATCATAAATAAATAAAAATTAAAAAAAAAAAAAAAGAAAATAAAGAAAGAAATCATTTCACAACAAGGAGCATGAAAACAAACACAAAGGCCATCTTCCACAATGCCCAAATCACAGCATATGAAGACAGAAAATGGATAAGGAGTGGTAAATGAATTTCTAAAACAGAGCAAGGCCAAACTGAGTGTCTGCAGAGAGATGTCCAGAAGCAGAAAACCCAGAACGATTCAGGCATGAGCGCAGGTGCTGAGAGAAAAGCCACACACAAGTCACTGCAGCACAGGCAGGCCATCAGGAGATGCTCCTGCCCTCAGAGCACTCCAGAGGTTTACAGGCAGACCTCTCCCTCACAGTGTCAGACAGTGAGAGCTCGTCCTCCTAGCCACAGAGAGTACCCCTGGGGACCTGACACAGTGAAGATGGTGACAGGGACTAAACCTCTGGTGATTTTCCCAAAGGTTAAGAGTATGGAATCGGAGGGGCTCCTGGTTCAGTCTCAACTCTGTCAATTAGATGTGTCACCTGGACAAGGTCTTTAACCACTCTGTATATCAGTTCCTTCAGTTATAAAATGGGATAATAACAGTTTCAAAATCAGAGAGTTGATGTCAAGATTAAATGAGCTAAAGCTCTTAGAATGGCGTCTCACACACAGCAAGCACTAAAATACTCCCCCTCCTATCACTCCCTCTTCCCCAGCACACATGTGTGCATACACACACATATATACATACATACACACACATACACACACATCCTTAGCTTTTGGAATGCCAGCAGCAAAAGTAAATTCACAGGCATGTGACTGGAAGGGCCTTATCTAAAGAAACTGAGTAATCCCAGAGAAGTATGCTTGGATGTTGACATCTGGCAGTTAGCAAAAAAACAGTCAGTTCTCCCCAGATTATTCCACAGTAAAATCCACCAGCTGAAAGAACCTCCCATGTACATATACACAGAGGTGCCAAACAGCTTTACAGTACATTACTTTTAAACATCATTGTGAAATTTCAGAATATCTATGATAAAGAGCAGATGCCAAAACTTCCAGATTTTTTTTAACAGATCACATATAGAGGACTTAGAATAATAATAGCCAATTTATAAAGCCCTCATGATATACCAGGCACTACTCTAAATGCTTTACATATAATCATTCAAACCTTAAAACAAACCTACAGGAGTAGGTTTCATTTCACAAATGAGAAGATAAACAGAAGAGAGAAATTAAATAATATACTTAAAGCTAGGATTCAGAGTCTAGCTTCAGGGCCTTAACTACTATTTTGTTTCTAAATAATAACTCTCCAACTCTAAAACTATGGAAAAATACCTTCAAAATTCAGGAGGTACTAACCTAGAAATCTATACCTAGACAATCAGTCAACAGTGAATGAAGAATTAAGACACTTTTACATGTACAAGTCTTGAAATTCATGACTTGCAAATTCTTTCTTAGGAAGATACTGGTGATTATGCTCCAACAAAAGAATGAATTAAACCAAGAAAGAAAAGATACAAGGTCAAAGAAACAAGAGATAAAGCAGAAGAGGCAAAGGAAATTCTCAAGGTGATGATAAAAGGGAAGTTCAGGAAGTCACCTGGGCAGGAGGCCCATAGAGCTACCAACCCAAGAGGAGCAGGAGGACAAAGGACTCCCAGATGGAGGTCTCCAGGAAAAAAACAAAAACAAAATGAACTGATTAATTGTCTTATTGGTTTGAACATATAGAAACATACTGACGACACTGGAAGATTCACAGTAGGTAAAGAAACCAAACCACTAAGAAAAATAAGACTATTTTTATATCACAAAGGAAAAAAATGCTGAACAGTAAAGGAAATATAATCATAGTATCCTACCTGATTTGCCTGGGCACAATACTGACACAGTTTAAATAATCTCAACACTGAATAATGAGTTAACCAATAATGATAGAGCAAAATGTGATGATTACCTTGCAGGGCAAGGTCGGGCTGAGTAGTCAAGGAAGGGAGAGCTAAATCTCCACCGGCCAAGATAGGAAAGAAGCCAACAGACAAATTCCCAAAACTGATTAATCCAATAGGTAATAATATAAGCCTTTGGTGAATAGCCAGGAGAGGAAGCAGGGGAAGGGGAAAGAAGTTAGAACAGAGCTATTTTTCATGATTAGCATTTACCAACTTGGAAGTGTTACTGCAATAAAGATGAACTCGCACTACTGAGCTCTCCTGTAAAAATAGATAAGCCAGTTTAGGTGAAACAAAACTCTAAACTTAATATACAAAAATAGTCCTATTTCTGCCACTTTGCTAGAATAGTTCCTGTTCAAAATAACAATTCGTAAGACAAATTTAACAGAGCTGTTTCTCAAATACACCTTACATCTATAATAACTGGTTACATTCTTATCACAAGAGTGTTACTAGAGCCATTCACACACTATCATGGTATCACAGTGACATGTTTATTAGACACTAGTTCTTGAAGACTATTATTTCCATAATAAATTTTATTAAAATTATAAATAAACACAATAGTATATGTTATAAATATATTAATAAACATTAAAATAATCAAATAAATTCCATAATAAATTAAGGCAATGCTGTCAACTCAGTTTTCCACATTGGTGGATAAATGCACTGAACTGAATGATTATTTTTATACTCACATTTGATTTTTTCAAACTTTTTTTTTTTTTTTTTTTTTTATTCATGAGAGAGACAGAGACACAGGCAGAGGGAGAAGCAGGCTCCATGCAGGGAGCCCAATGTGGGACTTGATCCCAGGATTCCAGGATTACCCCCTGAGCCAAAGGTAGACGCTCAACCGCTGAGCCACCCAGGTGTCCCTCAAAACTTCTTTTTGAATACAACAGTCTTCTAATGGTTTGGGGATGTAACCCAAACCAAAAGCAGCGCCCCTTTCATCCCACAAGCATTCATCCCTATTGCTTTTTCATTATGCCTACTCAGGGTCCAGTCTTCCCAGCCCACACAGCTCTAATACCTCACCAACCCCTTCACCATCCAACACACAGTCATTTATATAACTCTGTTTCTCTGATCACTAGAGTTCACCTCTTTTGAAGCAGTAGCTTACAGAAGGAAAAACAGATAGGAATCTTTTACAAGGTATGCCATCATCATCTATCTCTCCACCTTGGACAATTTCCAAAACATCTCTGAGCCTCAGAT
The DNA here is from genome assembly GCF_003254725.2 of Canis lupus dingo. Lineage (NCBI taxonomy): Eukaryota > Metazoa > Chordata > Mammalia > Carnivora > Canidae > Canis > Canis lupus. The sequence continues at coordinate 47,791,375 of NC_064243.1, read as the reverse complement.
TCTTCAATTGGGTAGAGGAATAAAACAGAGCTGCAAAGAACTGTTTGTTACAAGGCATAAACAAAATAACAGATAGCAAACACATAGAAAATTTGGCCAAAGAACACATGGCAACTGTCACCAACATTATTTCCATGCAAACCATATCCATCCTCTGACACACGGGTCACCTGGGCAGGAACTGCTCCTTGGTGGTTTTGGAGCCAAACCTCAGCAGTAGCCAGTTGACAGTGGACTCTCAAGTGTGTACAGAGCCCAAAGGGGCTCCGAGATCCAGCTTACGCCCCAGAAAGCATCACCAGCCACTCACCAGTCACTTGTGGCCCAAGGCATCACCCTCTGCTCTAGTGCAACACTCTGTACCCCAGCACATACACCACCCAGGTTTCCAAGTCTACTCTAAAAAAAGAAGATACATTTCTCATCAAGAAAATTAAGTTAACTATGGCTACAATCAGCTACTATATTTTTAAATACACATTTACTTCATTCATATATTGCTCCATCTCCCAGTCTCACTGAAGATCCTTATCCCATTTTTCCCCCTTCCAGAAAATCTTTAATACTAATGCTGGAAGATAAAAATGGATTAATAACCAAACACTAGTAGGTAAACTTTATTGTTTTAAATTCCCTTCCAGCATATAAAATTAGGTAAATACACATTGTTTGTTTCATTATTATTATAGTACAAGTTTATCTGAAACAATGTAAGAAAGGCTGAGGGACTGAAGTTTTGCAATTCATATCTTTAATTATATACATATAATTAAACTTTCAGATCTCTTGTGCATGCCACCAAGGCCCCAAATTCCATAAGGTAGCCCTAAGATGCTTCTGCCCCCATTTGCACCTGCAGGGTGATTCTAAAGAGGGCTTTCCCCAATTGACTGCTGTGTAGTGTACATTTGTGTGTGTGCAGTAAGTATAGAGGTATTTATAAAACATAATTCCTTGAATAAAACCATTTTTTTCATATGAAAAAATCAAATTCAAACGAAGTTTTTTATACAGCCATAACTTTCCTAATTATGGGGGGGGGGCATAAAATGGCATTATCACTTTGGGAAATTGGTGATTTCTACTAACCCTATGCCTGTACTGGGACTTGGAAATTCCACTGTGCATGCACAGATCCATAAAAAGACACAAACGTTATAAAAGGTTTAGCCATAACAGCCAAAGACTGGAAGCAACCCAAATGCCCATCAATACAGGAATGGAAAAACTATGGTTTCTTCCTTGAATGGAAAACTAACATCAATCAAAAAGAACAAGTTAACAGCACACACAACAGGGACAAATCTCACAAATACAACAATGAGTGAGAAAAGCCAGACACAAAGGGTATATGATGAATTTATATTAAGTTCAAGCACAAGCACAACTTATGTGGGTGACCTCTCAGCAGGGTGGACAGCCTGCGAAGGGGCAGCAGGTACTTGTGAGGGGTGACGGAAATGTTCTACATCTTCATCTGGTTGGAGATTACATGGGTGAATGCACATGTGAATAATCATTGAGAGGTAAGCCTAAGATTAATACATTTATTGTATATATACTTCAAGAATATTCTCCCTCTTTTACAACTACTTAGTAACTATGCATGGACATTTTATAATGGATTCCTCCTAAGAAAACACACAAATAAGGTAGCTGACAGGGAAACATGAATACTATTAACATGCTATGCAAGTACATCTCTTATTTTAAACACAGTACCTAACTCTTCAACACTGCTTAATAAATACCAGTTGAATGAATTTCACAGGTAGTAATAATACTGTTTAGGTTTTAGAAGCCCAGGGGAACCCATATATTTGCATAGACAGCATAATATCCTCAATACAACACACCCAACAGATATGAAAAACCATGGCTCTTCACCAGTTAATCATCTCTGTCACCTCTGTTTAATTCCTTTGTTCTGCACCTCCATGTACAAGAAATACATGGTAGGAATTAAATTACCACCCAGAGCGAGGTGGATATTCACCATGTAAGGTGGAGACAACACCACTTTCATTGTTTACAGTCCCAATCTCACACAGGGGCAGTGACTCTTTGCTCTGCATACAGGGTGACCAAAAAACGCTGAGCGCATGACACGTTGGTGGAGATTATCTAACCTCAAGTCACGCTGGTGTTCCCTGCCAGTGGGCTGCCCACTGCTGGGAAAGGAGAGTGAGGGTGTCCAAGAGGACAGACACGCTCAGAGAGGGACACAGCCACGTTCCCACTGGGACAGAGAAGACGGAATTCATGGTTTGAAAAGTCTCCTTGACAGCAAGTTGAGAAAACGAAGCAAAGCAAATTTTGAACCCACAGGGAGAGGCTTCAAGAATACCCCCAGCAGCGATCAGACAAGAAGCGTGGCAAAAGCCCAGCTCACCTCGCTATTGTGACCCCGCAGATTGAAGTTTATCCGCTGTGGAGTGTTCCGGTCCCGGCGGCAGTGGCTGGAGGTGAAGGTCACCCCAACAACGCCCCGGCCATTGCCTGTGGCCAGCCAGCCCTCCTCATAGTAGCGCCTGCGGCACACGGGCTTCTCCTTCTCGCTCTTGGGCACGCGCCCCTTCCAGGACAGGCAGAGGATATTGGAGTCACTACAAAGGACAGGCCCATGTTCCACCGCTGCATACATACTTTTTTTCAGTTAACTGTTTTATTTAAAAAGTAATGCTGAATGCCGAGAAACCAATTCTTTTCACTGACCAACTTGACTGATTTAATTTTTGTGGTTGGCTTGTGTCGTCTTCCCAGACCCCTTTTAATTAAGACTGACCCCTAATTACAAGGTCAGTATTGTATAAAGATCCACCAAATGCATAGTGAAAAAATTCCTCTAGAAAAGATGATGGCAGTCTGCTAGGAAAAGGGAATGCTTTAAAAACAACATGCGTCCATTTTTATTTTCAAGTCCTTAGAGGAAGAACGTCATTAACACTTGCTGACCAAGAAACGGGGTTTTCTTCTTTTCACTCAACTTGGTTATTCTCATTCAGCCTGAGATTCCAGTTTAGTGTAATATGATTCCAGAGACAAAGGGTTGCAAATACATAGATTTCAAGTAACTTAAGGCTTTAAAGAATCCCTCGAGCTGGAATTTCCTCTTCAAAAGTTCAGATGCAGAGACTGAACACGTGGGATCATCTTCCTTCTGAAACCACCCTCTGGCATGTTTTCTCAACTAGACAAATTTCTGCTGCTGAAGCTGAAAAAGATTGCATAAAGGGAAAAAAAGGCACACAAACCGTGCAAAACAGACCAGAGTTTGTGCAGACAGCAGTCCAAGTTCAGGAAGAAAAAAAGACTCTCCCCACTGTTCAGAACCAGAAACTTCCCACCTCAGGGCCTGTCCTGGCTTCCCAGCAGGCAGGCTACTGTGTCCTGAGGGAGAGTGGGGCTCCATCTGACTGGCCCTCCACAGACCGATGCACTCCTTGGTGCCATAGAGGCAGAGAGAGAAAACCCCTTCACTTGCAGAACCAGAAGGTTCTAAAGCTCTTTAAGTGGCAAAAGTGTTTGCCTTGGGTGAATCCTAAATCCTCTTGCTGACAAAACCAAGCCTCACTACAGGATTTTGTCTCTTTTACCCGTCTCTTTCCTAACCTCCTCTATTGGCTTCTCCCCTTTCTGCTCCTAAGGATCACATATTTTTTCCATCTTTAATAAAAAGACTAATCGCAGAATTAAGTCCAACAAGTACTCTTCCTCCTATATGCAAGTCTTCTTGGCCTCAAAAGGGAAGAGAATCCCTTAAAATAAAAATACAGGCAAGAGTCGGGTTCTTCCACACTGTTTCCTTAAAGAGTCAGCATGTTCTGCTGATGGGCGCTCTCCTGCTCACATTCAGAGACTGCTTCCAAATGCCACATGTACAGTCCAAGGGAAAAGAAGCTTTGCTTGGATGTTCCTTGATATTTATTTTGTAAATATTGGTTTCAACTACTACTTTAAAATATTATCCTATAGATACGGGAAAGGAAAAGGGAAATCATAAATTAAAATTTCAAGAATACAGTTAATACAGTTAACTGAAAAAGGCAAAGGAACCAGTTCATTGTTCAAATTTGTCCCAACACACCTGACCTTGCTTTCCTGAAGTCATATATACAGCCAGAGTTACTTTTCAGTCTAGGGGTTTGAAGTCTGTCCAAATCACCAAAACCACTGGAAAATAAAGTGCAAAACCCACTGCATGATCCTGCCTGTGCTGCTTGAAACCACACTTCTCCCCTGGCCACCTTCTCACTTAGTTTCTTCTTTAAACTGGAGAGGTATTTTTGAGGCTTGAACTGTGCAAGTTTTTTTTTTCTTCTTTTTGCAAACTTTCTTTACCCGTGAAGACCATGTGGAAAACTGACCATTAGTGACATATTTTTCTCCCCGGGCTCCTGAGCCCAGTAGTATCAAGTTGCTCCATCTGATTCTTAAATTAATTTTCATCAGTTGTAAAACTCTTCAAGTGTGCACGAGAATGAGCCTGTCTTCTCGTGTAAACGTGTATGTGTACAAAGAAGGTCTTAGATATACACAGACATATGCTCTTCGATGGGCACCAAAGCGTCCGTCTTCCCAGTCATTTCAGAAACCATCTGATGAATCACAGCTTGAAGGCCCTGGAGTCTTACAAATCTGTAAAACAAAACAGGATATTAAAAAAAAAAAAAAAAAAACTAACACACTGAAGAAGAGAGGTTCTAACTGAGTAACTGCCATAACTGAAACTGGGAGACCCCATCTTTACACTCACTTACATACATACATACACACACACATACATACATATGCATACACACACATACACACACACCCCCAAGAGAGCTACTGATTGCTCAAATTCAAACAATAAAAGGGTACACCTAGGCAGCTCATTGACAACATACAACATAAGGAGTTCGAATGCCATGCAGTGATTATTCAATCTGCCAGTAGCTGGACATACCTGAATGAAATCATCCCCTCCATTCTCCCACACTGTGCTATCTATCTAAGACTCTGGGTTCTGCATGTGCAACTCTATCCTTCCAGGGACCATCACCCTACTTAAGTGGGCAACCTCCAAAAGGAAACTCCAGAGGCTCAGGCAAGTTACCTGAATTGGTTTTTTTCACTATGCTAAATGCTGTTGCCTAAAGACAAAAGAAGCAAGGGCCTTTAAAATGGTCTCTATCCGGGATTGCTGGCAGGTCCAGAGCAAAGAATAGCTGTTTTCATAGTTTTTAAGCTGTCTACTAGTGATACAGTCCTAGAGAATCTAACTCCAGCAAATCTGCCCTCTCTTCCTTCCTACTGCCAATAGTCCAGGCCTGAATCACATCCACAAAAACACTGGACGACGCAGTCCCTAACTTCCCCACACCATCCCACCTTCCAGAGGGCCCTCACGGTGACCTTTTCTAAATTTTCAAGGCTACTTGGAAAACCTAGGCTGCTCTCCCCTGGCCTCGGCAATACCCTAGAGGGCTAGTTCAACAGCTTAGCTCCACCCAAAACACCTGCCACTGAAAAAGTAGGGCCAGTATTTGCATTTCTAACCAGTTCCACAAAGATAGATATTAATGCTGCTTTGAGAACATCTGGTCTATAAGATCAGACCCAAAAAGACCCTTCTCTTTTCTGGCCTCCAAGTCTGGCCTTGCCTGTGTTACATTGTTGAATCTGGCCACTCCCTGCCCCCCCAAAGTACTGTGTCCTTCCTCTCCTTCATGTCTCCACTCCTTTCCAAGCCCCAACACACTCCTTTTAAACCCCACCTACAATAGCACCTGTCCTGTGAAGCCTCCCAGAGCACCTTGCACTAACTTCTGTTACAGCACTCATCACACTGCATTCAAACACTCTTTTTCTATGTTCATAGAGGCTGGGAACCCATCTTTCTCAATCCTGGCAGAGAGTTCAGTACAAACTAGGTATTCAAGGAAAAGTTTACAGGAGGCAGGCAGGAGCAGAGCAGCAGCTACACAATTTCCTTGAGATATTCTAATTCAGATGAGTCATTATACATATTTTGTATGAACCTATAAATTAAAGCCACTAAATTCCCTCAGGAATTCTTTCAAGGAAGCACCTGTACCTGAGGGGGGTAAAGTAAAAACAAATGCTATAAAATTCAAATTAACACCACATTCTTCCTCCTAAAATGCTAATACCATTGTATAATATAGCCTTAGTCCATGTTCTGACTTGGCAGCCACAGATGGGAAAAGCAGACACAACTTCTCAAGACCCAGCTATATAGACATAGGTTTTAAACTATTTAACAGCATAATCCATGATTATTAAAGCATCCACACTATATATGACTGTGTAAGCTGTCAAACCCCTGAAATCCTCCTAGGGGATCTATAAGGTCAAAATTGTTTTCATAATAACACTAAGACATTATTTACTATATTGAAAATTGTATCAATGGTGCCAAAGCAACAGTATGTCAAACTCAGCTCATTAGCACCAGTGAAGGCACTGGTACCCAAATGTACCAGTACTCATTAGGGTTTTTTTTTAAATGCCAGCTTCAATTAAGAATATCCTTGATGCAAGGGTGCCTGGGTGGCTCAGTCAGTTGAGCACCCAAATCTTGATTCTGGCTCTAGTCATGATCTCAGGGTTATGCAATCAAGCCCTGTTGCACTCAACGGGGAGTCTGCTTGAGATTCTCTCCTTCTCCCTGTCCTTCACCCCCGTCTCTTTCTCTCCTTAAATAATAAATATGAGGTGCCTCGGTGGCACAGGTGGTTAAGCATCCAACTCTTGGTTTCAGCTCAAATTGAGACTTCAGGGTGGTGAGACTGAGCACCCCCTAGGGCTCTGGTCTCAGCATGGAGTCTGCTTGACAGTCTCTCTCCCACTCCCTCTGCTCCTCCCATTCGTGCTTTCTCTCTCTCTAAAATAAATAAATAAGGGGGAGCATCTGCCTTCAGCTCAGGTCATGATCACAGGGTCCCAGGATCAAGCCCTATATCAGGCTTCCTGCTCGAGGGGAAGTCTGTTTTTCCCTCTCCCTCTGCCCTTCCCCCTGGCTTGTTTTTTTTTTTTTTTTTTTTTTTTTCTCTCTCTCTCTCAAAAATTTTTTTTTATTTTTTTTGTTTTTTTTTTCAATTTTTTAAAAATAAATAAGAAATCTTTAAATAATAAAGAAAATAATAAATCTTTTTTTAAAAGATTATTTATTTATTCATGAGACACAGAGAGAGAGAGAGGCAGAGACACAGGCAGAGGGAGAAGCAGGTTCCCTGCGGGGAGCCCAATGTAGGACTCAATCCCTAAACCCTGGGATCTCATTGAGCCAAAGGCAGATGCTCAACTACTGAGCCACCCAGGTGCCCCAGTAAATCTTTTTAAGAAAAGAACATGCTTTTTTCTTAAGATTTTATTTATTTAAAAGAGAGAGAATACAAGGAGGGGGAGGAGCAGCAGAGGGAGCAGGAAAAGCAGACTCCTGGCCAAAGAGGGACCTGGGGCTCGATTCCAGAACCCTGGGATCATGACCTGAGCCAAAGGCAGACGTCTAACCGAGTGAGCCACCCAAATGCCCCAAGAAAGGATACTCTTGATGTAGGACAAATTATTAATTGTATTAAGTCTCAACCATTAGTACATGGTTGGTTAATATTCTGTGTCTCAAGTACACAGAAAGCATCCCTACTGATTACTGAAGTTCAAGGGTGACCTTGGAAAAAGCACTTGTGCTATAGTTTAAACTACAAACTGAAATGATGTTTTTTTGCATGGAATACCATGTTTACTGGAAAGAATGAATGACAAATTATGGTAATTCAGGCGTGGGTCTTTTTGGCAGACATTATCTCAAACACAAAGGGAGCATGTCACTTTAAGAAAACTGACAGTTTTTGCTGCCTATAAAGAAAAGTTGAGCACTCAAGTTAAAATCAGAATTTTGGGTTTGAAAACCACTGTCTATCACTATAAGCTTGATAGTTCCCCAAGATTTAAAGATATTCTGGATGCGACTGGAAGTAACATTAACAAATGTGTATTTTTATATTGTATTTCATATTTCATAGTGTGTCAGTATTTGGAAGATTCACATAACTTGGTGAACCACTATTTTCCAAATGACCAATTCATGATGACACAAATTATGCTAGAGCAAAAAAAGCCACTGAGGTGCAAGAAAGACAAAAGGATTTTAATCTAACCAAGTACAAAAAATTCACCAATTACACTTAAAATTCCACATTACTACTAGCCTTTAAAAAATTACCACTTGTTAAGTTTTAATATAGCAGCAAAAAAATCCAAGATTATCTGAAAAGATTATTAAAATATTTCTTCCTTTTCCAACTACATATCTGTATGGTCAGATTTTCTTCATATATTTTAACAAAAACAGCATATTGCAACAGATTGAATGCAGAAAGAGATAGGAGAAGCCAGCTATCTTTTACTAAGACATTAAAGATATTTTGCCAAAATGTAAAATAATGCCACTCTTCTTAGTAAATGTTTTTAGTTAAAAAATACAGTTTTTTCATTTGAAACATATTATTTAAAACATTTAGTAGTTTATTTTTAAATGAATTAGTAATTTTTAAAAATTTCTCAGTTTTAATTTCTAGTGTAAATATCAATAGCTAACACACATATAAACAAAAGCACTTGTGGGTCTCCAACAATTTTTAAGACTATGAAGAGGCCCTGAGACTAGAAAGTTTGAAAACCACCAATATACGCTAGCTCTCCAAAATGTAAGCCTTAAATAACTATTATACTTAAGTATGTAAGATAAATTTCTGTAGTAAAAGCACAGACATAAGTGTTTCATTAAAATTATAAAAGTTAAGAACCATAGCCACATATATAAAAAATGTCATATTACTTTATGATGACCCCAATGAATAATGGATACAAAAATCTAACAAAATAGCATCACAATTGTAATGTCTTAATTACTGAAAGGCTAGCACCAATTATAGTACTACACTGACAGAAATCAACAGTGTTGCACACTTCCCTTCTTTTAGTCTTGTTTACTCACGAGGGTGAGAAAATGAAGCTATAACTGATCAGCTTCTGAGAGGATCAGCTTCTTACTTTTACACTCCTAAGTAAAAGGGGTCTGGTATAGATTAACAGAAAGATAAATAGAAAGAATAAAAAGCAACTATTCAACTGAAACCAGGGACTCCAACAGTATTTTACCACCATGTTCACAAGATCCCAAAGTGGAAGCCACCCCACTGTCAACAGACAGATGAACAGATAAACCAAATGTGGTCTGTACCTACAATAGAATATGACTCAGGCTTAAGAAGGAAGAACTTTCTTGGGCACCTGGGTGGCTCAGTCGGTTAAGTGTCTGACTTTTTATTTAGGCTCAGGTCATGATCTCATATGGTGGTTGAGACTGAGCTCCTCAGAAGATTCTCTTTCTCCCTCTCCCTCCACCCCTCCCCAACCTTCCCCAACCCTCCCCACCCCTCACATAAGCACATGCTCTCAAAACAAGAAGAAAGAAAGAAAGAAAGAAAGAAAGAAAGAAAGAAAGAAAGAAAGAAACAAAGAAAGAAAGAAAGAAACAAAGAAAGAAAGAGAACCAACTTTCTGTTGGACACGCCACAACATGGATGAACCCTGAAGACATTATGCTCAATGAAATAACAAGGCAGTCACATAAGGACAAATCTTCTAAATACACTTTTATGAAGTACCTAGAAGAGTCAAGTTTATAGAGATCAAAAGTAGAATGGCAGCCACCAGGGGTTGAGGGTGAGAGGGCTGGAGAGCTGTTATCTCATGGGTACAGCATTCCAGTCTGGGATGATGAAAAAATTTTTAGAGATGGCCAGTGGCGATGGCTGCAAATAATGTGACTGTCCTTAAGGCCACTGAGTTGTATACTTTAAAGTGACTAAAATGGTAAGTTTTGCTACGTATATTTTACCTTCATTTTAAAATCAAGTAAATTAAGAAAAGCAAATACTCAAAGTCTTTCAATAACAGATTGAAAGTAAATACTCCTAAATTTGGCTTTATGTTTTTTACCCTAAACACTGTAATACAGACCCAGACCTGCTTCTGGTAATTACAGCTTATTTTCAGACTAGTCCTATAAATCACTGAAAAATCCATCCCTGCTTTTTTGGAGATTACAATTTTAAATAATATGTGTGTCTGACTGAATTACTAACTGACAGTGGCACCAGAGTCTGTAAACTTAGAATAAGATTCCCACTCTAACTTTCCATACTATCCAGTTCTTAATGACAAATTACAAGTCCCAGAATTCAGAAAAGTACAATTGAGGGACAGAATGGTACATTCTCTAGGAAAGGAAATCTTGCAGGAATAAGACACTCCCAGATTAATCAATCAACAAACCTTAACTGAATATTTTATGCAAAAGTCCCCTGTACTGCATTCTCTGCCTCCCCTGTTTGTAATTAGATACTTTATTTTCCAGATAGAGTTATTTTCACTCTAGTTTATTTTGTTCTGATTTCTACTTTTTACCAACATGGATAAAATTCACTAGAGGGAGAGGTAAGGAGAAAAACAAATCTTTTATTTCTTGATCATTTGCATTAATGTTAGAGATCAGAGATAAAATAAATTAGGAAAGATATTTTCCATTGCCACAATTTTAACAGAAATATATTCACTAGGGATGCCTGGGTGGCTCAGTCGTTTAGCATCTGCCTTTGGCTCAGGGCATGATCCCAGGGTCTGGGATCAAGTTCCGCATGAGGCTCCTTGTGGGGAGTCTGCTTTTCCCTCTGCCTCTCTCTCTTTTTCTCTCTCTCTCTCTCGTTCTGTCTCTCGTGAATAGATAAATAAATAAATCTTAAAAAAAGAAATGTATTCACTAAAAGTTATAAGAATGCAAGCAGTCCAGAGTATTAGGACTACTGAAGACATGAGTACTCTGCAAACAGGGATTCCACTCTTGAATGTGTGCACTAGACACATTCCTCACCAGTACTCCCTGAGAAAGACACACAGACATTCACAGCTGTAGTAGCAGCAACTCTTACATTAGCCAAAATAATGAAACCAACCCGAATGGACAGAATATGTCAGATTCAAACAAGAGAATCCTATATATAGCAATGTCAATGAACACACCATAGAACAATGGGTGAATTTCACAAACATAATGTTAAGCAAAGAGATCCCATGAAAAAATACCTACAATATAAATCCACTGATATAAAGTCCAAAACAAGTGAAACTAATTTTATCAGCTAAGACTGCATATACAGACAGTATAGCTAAAATTTTAAAAGCCAGGAAAATACAACATAAAGCAGCACAGTGGTGACCTCCAGGAGCTGACTGTGAATGGGAAGAGGCACGCACACAGGGGTGTTGCTGGGGTGCTGGCAATAGTCCACATTCTGATTGGGGTGGTGGTTACAGGGTGCTCACTCTGTAATTACTCTGACCTATATGTCAGACACATTCTACATGTATGATGATCTCTCACAATAAGGTTTAATAAGCTATGAACTATATTAGGCACCAATCCTTTGGGATTTTTAGAAAAAAATTAAATCAGTAAGAATTTTTAAAAATTATTATATACCACCTTAATGAGTACTCTCCCAATCTAGAAAATCCCAATAAAATACCAAAGACACTGATTTAGTTCTCAAACTAAGGGGGCTTTGGCAAAGAAAACGCATATGAAGAGTAACAAATAGAGATAAAATTTCAGAACAACGTTCTATTTCATTCTAAAGGATAAAAATTTAAAAGAGTGGTTAAACAGAAGATTGAGATGAGAAGCAAAGGTCAATTTCAGTAGGCAAAATATATAGATGTTAGATGAATACAAAGCAGAGAGAAAAACCCAGTAAAAATTTTTGAATAAAATGTTCCAAAGCTTAAGTTTTTGATTACAGAGTTGTTTGGGGATGGGAGAAAAAGAAAGGAAAATGAGTATTCCTAAGTAATGATGAAATTAAACCCATCCCAATTTCTACTTGAAGGGCAGCAGCTCTGGCGTCCTCCTTGTCAAACGTCTCAGACTCAGGTCTACTGCCCGGGTGGCTCTCCCCATGCTTTTCCCTGGCTGCCCCCTTTCCACAGCTGGTAGCAGACCCTGAACTCTACATTTCTTCTGAACTAAAGTAACTACAATGACCTACCTCTAATTACAGTCACTCCATTCCCTGGGGAATCTTCCAGAACCCACAAATATCCACCTAGCCCAAGGCAGTTCTAACTGGTTCCTAATTAGTTTCATTAGCTGCCTAGAAGCTAGTTCAAATTTGCCTTCTAAGACTGCCTTCTAAGGCAGGGATACTCTCAGAAGTGACTTGTCACATGGCTACCTACATATGAACAACTACATACGTGAAAACCTCCCAACACCAATGCAAAGATAATGAAGTTCAATCATGATCTAATATATTTATCGTGTTGTCATTTTCCAGCCCTGACTTCTCAAAACATGCCAGTCAGATCATGAAGACGTGTGTGCTGGTTATGCTCAGGCTTATTCAAAAGATGCATGCTTATTACAAGTGTATTCATATCCAGTCATTTTTCCATTGACTTGAACCATAAATTTGAGAGATGCAATCCTCAAAAAACTTCTGTCTTGTTCAAAACGGCACTGGTTCCTCTAGATGTAATACACCAAAGCACTGTGCAAACTCACATGGCAAGGGTCTTCTCTGCCTGAGGTAGAGCTATCTTTCTACTTAATTCATCATACCTACTAAAAAACAAACTCCTACACTCCAATTTTTATCTCACCTACAGTACCCATCAGTACTGCATTTAAGTAAGTAGTGTCCAACAAGGCACCAAGCATGCTACAGAGCCCCGTCTTCTAAGAAACAGGGAAATAAATGCTGCCTGGCGAGGTTCTCTGTACTGACTCTGGGTCAACACCAGTCACTCAGAACCTGGGTGTCTTGAAAGCCTGAGGCTGACAAGCACTGAAGCACATGTGAGTTAAAAGTTCAGGGGAGGAAGCTAGGGGTTTGTATTCAGAGAACAGCAAAGAGGTACATTTTCAGGGAAAACTACTCCCTATTTACTTTCTGTACCTGATTTCAACAGCCAATTCTTTTTTTTTTTTTTTAAGATCTTATTTATTTATTCATGAGAGACACAGAAAGAGAGAGGCAGAGACACAGGCAGAGGGAGAAACAGACTCCACACAGGGAGGCCGATGTGGGACTCGATCCTGGGACTCCGGGACCACGCCCCGAGCCAAAGGCAGACGCTGAAACAGCTGAGCCACCCAAGCATCCCAACAGCCAGTTCTAAAAACATGAACATCTAATAGAGGAGGATATGAAGGCTGTAAGACAAACCACTTGATGACCAGTTTCAAATGAGAATGGGACCCAGATACTTCTAAGAGTGAATCTATACCTGAAACCTTGTTGTCGAAATATTGTGGTACCATATATAGTGCTTATTAGTATCAAAAGTCATATGCCTTACTTAAAAATGGTGAGTATTTCATTTCTCAAAATGATAAAGACTGAAAGAAATGATAATTCCCAGTGCCACATAAGGTGTAAAGAAATGGGAAACCAATTTGGCGATATAATACAAAAGACTTAAAATGTTGCAAGCCTTTTAATTCAGCAATTCTACTTCTGCAAATTTCTCATAAGAAAATAATGTTAAATCGTGCAAAGACTTATCTATAAGGATTTCCAACACAGCATTTTCATATATATTGATTCAGTAAGTGTGCTGGTACAGACATAAAACAAAATACTATGCAACCACTAGTAATCATATTGTAGAACCATGGAATGGCATGGAAACACGTTCTCAATAACATAAGTAAAAGTAAAATTACAGGTTATACTTCCAGGATCCTCTGAAGGGCCTGCCCACAACTATATTACTAGATCTTGGGTAAATTACAACAGACAAAATTTTTTGTTGGGCTTGTAGGAAAGTATGAGAAATCTCCAAGGAAGGCACATACATACAAACTATAAGAAAGCCAGGGTTATCTGGCAAACGTACATATAAGACACATAAATGTCCAGAATTATCATTAAATGCTGGTATGTCATTATATGTCATTATAATGCAAATATAAACACTGGAATCAGAATTAGGATTTCTCATCATCCCAGTTTGCCCAGAACTGTTCTAGTTTTACATTCAAAGTCCCATGTCCCAGGAAATCCCTCTGTCCTGGGCAAACCAGACGTCATCCTATGAGATACCCAAACTTTGGTCCAACCTCAAGGTGGAGAAACCAAATCACACACATTCTGCAGAGCCCACAAAGGAGGCTAATGCTGTCTCAGACTTCTAGTACTCTATGATTCTGGGCTGGAGCAAATGCAAATCTGCCTGCACGAAAACATTCCCAATTTAGGACCTAAGGATTCCCACAGATGAGATTCAACCAAAAATCAGTTACCATCAAAAATTACCAAACATAAAAAAGAAAAGAAGTCATCATAAGTTGTCTGTAGAAACAACAAATTAAGATCTCTTGGACTTCAGCAAGTGAAATGAACATAAACAGAATTTAAAATAATTCAAGTTTAGACTTTAGGTTTGAATTTCTGGGTTCCGGTTTGCCATAAAAGAAGCCTAGAAATCATCACTCTGTCCTAATAACAAGTAAAAAGCTAAACAAACAGAAAAATCAACTCTTCTTAGATCTGTAAGAAAAGTGATTCATGGGGCAAACCACATTGCCGAAAACTGTAAAGTCCAAAAGGCTAATGTGAAGAATTACATTTATTAGAGCAGAAATGGGTAAGCTACAACCTCTATGGAAACCAGCCCCAAGGTAGGGAAATCTGAACTGTAACTGACAGACTGCTGGAAGTTCACTGTGGTCAAGTTTGAGAGATAAAAACTTCAGGAGGACCCAGCCATCAGGGCCCTAGACTCTTACAAGTTTTACCTCCAGGAACTCACTAGAACCTCACAGTAAATTTCAGAGGAAAATCCTCTGTGTTTCCAGCAAAGGAAAGGAAAAAGGAATCATTTTGAAATATACTACAGCATTCTGTTCTTAACAAGGTCTGCTTTTAGGAAAAACTACTTAACCAAGGTATAACCAATCAGGATTTTATCAGAACCCAACTGATCTAGGGGGAGAGAAACACCCAACTCCAGCCCATTCCAGCCATCCCATCCCACCTAAGAGGGATAAGGGAAACAGAAAAATATGTGAAGCCAATCCAGAGGCAAAGGCCCACTAAAAGATTGAGAGTCAAAATTCTGGGGATGTAATACACAGCACAGTAAGTGTATTTAACACTGTGTTATATACTTGACAACTGTTGAAAGTAAATCTTTTCGCCATGAAGAATAAATGGTTAATTATGTGAGGTGATGCAGGTGTTAACCCCACTGTGGTGATCATTTTGTGATATATAAGTGTATATTGTGTTATGCACCTTAAACTTATACAATGTTGTATATCAAACATATCTTAACACATTGAGAAAAAAAAAGAAACTCAGAAGAAAAGGGGAGAAAGAAACAGAGAAATTTTGGGGAGTGATAGAACTGTTCCATGTTTTGATATGGGGGTGGTTACACAACTGTTTACATTTGTCAAAACGGACATAACTGTGGGAGTGCCTAGCTGGCTTCAGGCAGAAGATCTCGGGGTCATGAGTTCAAGCCCCACACTGGGTGTGCAGCCTACTTTTAAAAAAGAAAGCATAGAACTATACACTAAAAAGGGTACTTTACATATTTTTTTAAAGATTTGAGAGAGAGAGCACACAAGCAAAGGGAGGGGCAGAGGAGAAGAGAGAGAGACTCAAGGAAACTCCATGCTGAGCACAGAGCCCAACACAGGGCTTGATCCCAGGACCCTGAGATCATACCTGAGCTGCAATCAAGAGTCACATGCTCAAATGACTGAGCCACTCACGCACCCTGAGTACTTTGCATATTTTTAAAAATAGTATTCGGTACACTGTAAATGCTACACATTACTAGTGATTATTAGCATTGCTGCTGTTATATACCAGGCATTAGGATGGGTGCCTTAAAGACAATTATAAGTATAGATCTGGTCCCACCTTCAAGGATCCTGCAGTCCAATGGTAAAGATTAGGCATTAACCATATAATTATGGCTATGAAAAATGCCATAAGGAAGAGAACTATAATGTTCTGAAACTGTAATCTGATGGAAAAACAGATGTTAAATATGTGAAGAAAGGATGGAAGCAGCAAGGGCAGATATCCATGCAAGTGAGATAGCATGTACAAAGACCATGGCAGAAAAGAAAACAGTATTTTGAAAAAACTCAAAAAGAACATTATTATGACATCTGGTCACACACATATCTACAATGAGTTATCACTTCACAGTAATTAGGATGGTTAGTATCCCAAAAAAAGTGTCAGCAAGGATGTGAAGAAATTGTACTATTGGTAGGACTGCAAAATGGTAGAAGTGCTATGGAAAATAGTATGGAGGTTCCTCAGAAGAGTACCATAAGATCCAGCAATTCTACTTCTAGGTATATTCCCCAAAAAACTGAAAGCAGTACCTTGAAGAGAGATTTCTACATCCATGTTCACAGAAACATTATGTATAATAGCCAAGAGGTAAGAAGGAACCCCAGTGGCCCATCAGATGAATGGATAAATAAAACATGGCATATACATATAAAGGCGTATACATATAAAGGCATACTATTTGGCCTTAAAAAGGAAGGAAATTCTGACATATGATGAACCTTGAGGGCATTATGCTAAGTAAAACAAACTACTCACAAAAAGACAAATTATCCCATTTATATAAGGTACCTAGAGTAGTCAAACTCACAGAAACAGAAAGTACAATGGTGACTGCCAGGAGCTAGGCGGAGGGAGGAAAGGGAGGTTGTTGTCTACTGGGTACAGTTTCGATTTTACAAGATGAAATAATTCTAGAGACTGGCTGCACAACAATGTGAATATATTTAACGCTACTGAACTATACACCTTAGACATGGTTAAGATGGCATATTTTGTTATGCATTTTTCACAATTAAAAAAAGTATATGTTCACACACCCACACACAGACTCAGATGTAATCATATCACTACAGAATGCTTCGCCCCACCCATACCTTACCACCTATTTACAATCATCCCTTTTAACTAGTATATCACATCCCATTATCAAGAGAAAATTACAAGACATATTAAATAACAAAAAACAAAATTGAAGAGGCAGAGCATCATAACCAGACTCAGAAATGGCAGAGAGGCTGGAATTATCAGACCAGAAAGTTAAAATAACAATGATTAATACACTAAAGGCTCTAACAGATAAAATAGCATAAAAGAACAGATAAGCAATATACGCAAAGACCTGGAAATTAAAGAAAAAAGAAAAAAGAAAAAGCAACAAAAAAGAGACACCACAATCAAAAACACTGAGGAAACAAACACTGTAACAGAAATGAAGAAATGAAGCCCTTGATGGGCTTATTTGTAGAACTGGACACAGCAGAGGAAGGAATCGCTTTACGTAAGACTATCTCAGTAGATAGAAACCACCAAAACTCAAAAGCAAACAAAAAAGACTGAAAGAAAACAGCATATCCGAAAATAGTGGGACAGCTACAAAAGGCATACCATACACATACAGGAATACTAGAAGAAGAAAGAGAGAAGGGAACAGAAGGAATATCTGAAACAATAAAGCCAAGATTATATGCCAAATTAATGTCAGACACCAAAGCAGAGATTTGGGAAGCTCAGAGAACACCAAGGAGGGAAAATGCCCCCAAAGCCATACCTAGGCATCACTTTCAAACTTCATAAATTCAAATATAAAGGAAAAAAATCCTGAAGGAAACCTGAAGGGAAAAAACACCTCACCCATAAAGTAAGATAAAATCTATACTTCTCCTCAGAGAAAAATCTATACTTCTCTCACATAAGTGAGAGTGAAGAGAGTGAAGTGAAATATTTAATGTCTTAAGACCCACTAACCTAGAATTCTGTACCCTGTGAACTTACCCCCAAAAGTGAAAGACAAAGACTTCTCGGACAAATAAAATTGAGGAAATCTGTCACCAGTAGACATACCTTACAAGAAATATTAAAAGAAGTTCCTTACAGAGAAGGAAAGTGATACAGGTCAGAAACTCAAACCTACGTAAAGAAAGAGAATCAAAGAAAGAAGAAGTAAAGGTAAAATTAAAACTTTAAGTTTTCATACTCTTAACTGATCTAACAGATGTTTGTTCATAGTTAATACCAAAAATGCATTCAATTACGTATGTGTGAAAAAATATATATGCTTACTTAAAAGGGAAATGAATGACAGCAGTGATACAAGGGACATGGGGAAGGAATTAGGATTACTTTGTCATTATAAAGTATTAAAACTACTCATGAAGTAGTATAATGTTATTTGAAAGTGGACTTAGGTTACTTATAAACATACATAGCAAACTCTAAGGAAACCACTAAAAAAAAAGTAAAGACAGGTATAACTGATATGCTAAAAGGAAAAAGAATCATATAAAATGCTCAAAACCATAAAAGACAGAAAAAGATTGGAAGACCAAAAAAACAAGGTCAAAGGACAAGGGCAACAAATACAAAACAGTAAGAAATAGGAAAATATTTTTTTTTTGAAATAGGAAAATATTAATGCAACTATCAATAATCACTGTGAACATCAACGGTCTAAATGTACCAATTAAAAGACACAGTTGTCAGAGTGGAGCAAGCAAACAAGAAACTTATTTTAAATATATTAGACACATATAAATTAAAAATACATGGATAAAAACATTTCATGCCAACACTAATAAAAAGAAAGTGAGAGTACCTGCTCAGACAAAGCAGACTTCAAAATAAGGGAAGGTACCAGGACATTAAATAAGGGTATTATGTAATGTAATGATAAAGCATCAAATCCCCCAAAAGACATCATGTGTTATGTACCTAACAACAGAGCATCAAATTACATGAGGCAAAAATGGTAACATTGCAAAGATAAAGTGATGAATCCACTATTATACTGCAGACTTCAAAACCCTCTATCAGAAATAGACACATCCAGCAGGCAGAGAATCAGCAAGGATACAGTTGGAATTCAACATTACCATCAACCAAATAGATATAATAAACATCTATAGACTATTTTACCCAGCAAACCAGAATACACATTCTTCTCAAGTTCACATGGAACACTCAATGATATATACCACTTTCTGGGCCATAAAACACATCACAACAAATTTCAAAGAATAGAAATCATATAATTTCTGCTCTCAATCTACAATGAAATTAAACTAGAAAATAACAAAAGAAAGCTGGAAAGTCTCAAAATACCTGGAAATTAAACAATACATTTCTAGTGACACATGGATCATAGAAGACATCTCAATAGGAATTTGAAAAAAAAAAAAAAAGAAATTTGAAAATATTCTGAACTAAATGAAAATGAAAACACAACTTAAAATTTATGAAATGCAGTGAAAATAGTGCTTACGTGGAAACTTATAGCATCGGATGCATATATTAATGATCTAAAATCAATCATCTAGGCTTCTACCTTAGGAAACTAGAAAAAGAAAAGGAAATTAAATCCACAGGAAACACAAGAAAAGAAATAATATGAATTAGAGCAGAAATTAGTGAATACCAACAATAGTAAATCAATGGAGAAAACTCAACAAAACTAAAAACTTGTTTTTTTAAAAAGATCAATAAAATTGAATGCCTCTAGGAGCACCTGGGTGGCTCAGTCAGTTAAGCATCTGCCTTCAGCTCAGATCATGATCTCCTGGATCCTGAGTTTGAGCCCCAAGTCAGGCGCCCTGCTCAGCAAGGAGTCTACTTCTCCCTCTCCCTCTGCCCCTACCCACTTATGTGCGCTCTCTCTCTCTCTAATAAAAAAATAAAATCCTTAAAAAAAATTTGATGCCTCTAGCCTGGCTAATAAAAAAAGAGAGAGAAAGAGAGAAGACACAAATTACTAATATTAGAAGTAAAAGAGGGGACATCACTACAGGTCCCACGGACATTAAAACGATAATCAAGGATTACTATGAACAACTCCATGCCCACAAATTTGATAATCTAGATGATATAAACTAATTCCTTGAAAGACACAATCTGTGAAAACTTATACAAAAAAAGAAACAATCTGGGACACCTGGGTGGCTCAGTGGTTTAGAGCCTGCTTCTCTCTCTGCCTGTGTCTCTGCCTCTCTCTCTCTGTGTCTCTCATAAAGTAAATAAATAAATCTTTAAAAAAAAAAAAAAAAGGAAAAGAAACAATCTGACTAGTTCTATACCTATTTAAGAAATGGAATTAGTAATTAAGAACATTGCAAAAGAGAAAGCACCAGGCCCAGGTGGGTTCATTATATCAGTTTCTGTAACCTCTTTCATCAGGTGATAGAAGCAAAGAGAATACTTCCTAACTCATTCTATCTAGAGCTATCAAGTACTCCAAGACCCTTATACTGTTCAAGAGAGTGGTTAAAATGCTGATTAACTTCACACTTGATTAGTTTAGGTAAGCATGGTGAAATTTAAAGGGTAATCACTAAAAGACCAGAAACAAAAGTGGGAAGGGGTCAGTGGAAGATACTACATCTCAAATCAGTCCCCTAATAAGAAGAAAAAGAAAAGGCAGAATAAAATAAAAGAGATGGTAGAAATGTGTGTGTGTGTGTGTATGTCTGTGTGTGTATATATATAAATGTATATATACATATATACAAAAATGTATATATATAGTACTGCACAGTATATACAGTACAGTACTATATACAACACCACATGCAGTACCATACTATATTTATAAAAAAAAATCCATATTTTCATCTGCCCTCTCAATTCCAAGCTGAAAAAAAAAAAAAGGTAAACATTCAGAAGATGTGAACATCACAATTAACAAACTCAGACAAAGGGCACCTGGGTGGCCCAGTTGGCTGGGTGTCAGACTCTTGGTTCCAGCTCAGGTAATGATCAGAGTGGTGAGATCAAGCCCCATATCTTTTGGGCTTGTGAACTCAGTGGGGAGACTGCCTCTCACTCTTTCTGCCCCTCCCCCTGCTCACACGCATGCTCTCTCTAAAATAAATAAAATCTTTAAACAAACAAACTTGGTCAAAATGAACATATATAGAAACTTCTATCCAATTCAGAGGATGCATATTCTTTCCAAGCACAGAAAACATTAACAAAAATTTACTACATAAAGTCAGTCTCAACATATTTCAAAGAATAAGTATCACAGAGACTTATTATATGACTTAAAGCTATTAAGTGCCCCAAAAAACCATTAAGTTATAGTGATTACAAAAATATAAACTATAAAACCATATGCTAGAAATTTTTTAACAAAGTTAAGAAACACATTTTTAAATAACTTCTGAAACAAAAGAAAAAATCATAGTGGAAAGTTTATAATACTGAATATTAATTAATATACACCAAAACATGACCAGAAAGTATACTTTGTAGGAAATTTATTTCCTTAAGTGCTTATGACAGAAAAAAACAAAAAGAAATGTTGTAAATTAAGGAGCTAAATGTTCAATTAAAAACTACAGCATAGGGGCAGCCCAAGTGGCTCAGGGGTTTAGCCTTCGGCCCAGGGTATGAGATCCTGGAGTCCCAGGATCGAGTCCCATGTCAGGCTCCCTGTATGGAGCCTGCTTCTCCCTCTGCCTGTGTCTCTGCCTCTCTCTCTCTCTCTCTCTCTCTCTCTCTCTCTCGTGTGTCTCTCAGGAATGAATAAATAAAATCTTAAAAAAAAAAAACTACAGCATAAAGCAAAAGATAGTGCAGGAAGGAGATGATAAAGATAAAAACAGAAACTCATAAAATGGAAAAAAAGTAACATTAGAGGGGCTAAACCAAGCCAAATGTTGACTCTTCAAAAAAAAAAGTAATCAGACACAAACCTTTGGCAAGATAAAAGAGAAGAAGCACAAATAATAGTGTAAACAGAAAAGGGATGTAACTGTAGATATAGTGAAGATTTTTTTTAAAGATTTATTTTTTATTTATTTATAATAGACATAGAGAGAGAGAGAGAGAGAGAGAGGCAGAGACACAGGCAGAGGGAGAAGCAGGCTCCATGCCAGGAGCCTGACGCGGGACTCGATCCCGGGACTCCAGGATCGCGCCCTGGGCCAAAGGCAGACGCGAAACCGCTGAGCCACCCAGGGATCCCCTATAGTGAAGATTAAAAAGATAAAACAATATCATGAACAATTTGATGTGAAAAAATTTGATAACATATGAAGCAAACTCCTGGCAACATAATTCAACAAAACTAACTCAAGAAGAAAGAAAGTTTAAACTACTCCATAATCATTGCAGAAAATGACTCAGTTTAAAATCAGCCCACAAAGAAAACAGCAGGTCCAGATATTCTACAGATAAGTTCTACCAACATTCAAGGAACAGACCACAGCAGTATGACAGAAACTCCTCCAGAGAACAGAAGTTGTAATACCCACAACTAATTCTATGAGGCTACTATACTTTGATATCAAATCAAATATGGAGAGTGGAAGAATGGAAAATTAAAGGCAATTATCACTCATTAGTAAGATACAAAATTCCTAAACTGAGCATTAAATCAAAAGACATATAAAGAAAATTGTGATCAAATTGGGTTCATTGAAGGAATAGCATGCATCACAGCACCTGAACTCATCTCTGCCTAAGAACACCCTCCCCAGCCTGTCACTTAGGGCTCTTCACAGAATGACTCCATCCCTATCTTTTCAGCCCATCTTCCACCTTTGAGCTCTAAAACTTATGCTCCTTTCAAAGTATCCTTTCTGCTTGTACACCAAGCCCTAAACTTATCCTGCTGATTACAAAGCTCATTCCAAATCCCCCCAATTTTGGCCATCTTTCCAGATGCCTCTTCAAAAACACCCACTCCATACATCCCTGCCAGCCTCTCCCTACTGGGTGTGGACTTCTTTAATCTTGGCAGTATACTTTCCTATCTTTCTTAAGTTATTCATTCAATTCTCCGCCATACTGTAGGTATCTGAATCCCTGTATTTCCCACCAGCTTGGGCATTAAATGAACTGGATCTAATAGCTCAAGAACTCTGTGAAACATTTTGAAGCAGAGAGAGACATGGAGATATAAAGGAGAAATTAGGGGCACCTGGATAGCTAAGTCGGTTAAACAGCTAACTTTGGCTCAGGTCGTGATCCCGGTCTCCTGTAATAGAGTCTCACATCTGGCTCCCTGTTCAGCAGGAAGTCTGCTTCTCCTTCTCCCTCTGCTCTTCACCCTACTCCCACTCATGCTCTCTCCCTCTCGAATAAGTAAATAACATCTTAAAAAAAAAAAAAAAAAAAAAAAGGAGAAAATAAGAGAAATGGAGGACAATTTAATTGGAATTCCGAAAAGGTAAGAAAAGAGAAAATGGAAAAGATCTGATAACATAATCACAGATTTGCCAGAATTGATGGAAGATCCACACTTGATTAGTTTAGGTGAGCATGGTGAAATTTAAAGGGAAATCACTAAAAGACCAGGAACAAAGGTGAGAAGAGGTTGAGGGAAGACACTACATCTCAAATCAATCCCCTGATAAGAAGAAAAAGAAAAGACAGAATAAAATAAAAGAGATGATAGAAATGCAAATATATCAGTAATCACAACATATCAATGATTTAAAAATCTATCCTTCACAGTTAAAAGTATCAGATTACCCAAAGAAAAAATACAGTAAACCTCCCAATGCAGTCAAAAACCCACATGTAACTTTTGACTCCCCAAAAACTTAACTACTAATAGCCTACTATTAACTGGAAGATTTATTGATAATATAAACATATTATATTATTATAACTGGACATATATTTTGTATGTTATATATATTACATACTGTATCCTTACAATAAAATAAGTTAAAGAAAATGTTCACCCTACTGTAGGTATCTGAGTCCCTATATTCCTCATTAGCTTGGGCGTTACTTAAGGGTAAGGACTTTTAGATGCCAAGGTATTTGTTTACAGTGTATACATCAACAAATGTATGTTCAATTTAATAAAAGTCCTTTTATTTGTATATGGTGTTAAATGTTTTCCCTTAGGAGCTATGATCCTGTATAGCAATAAAAATGCTTTCTCAATGATATTATAATTTTTTTTTTTTTTAAATAGGCCAGTTAAGTACAGGAAGTCTTTTCACTGCCATGGGCAGAGATAAACAGATTCATGCACACACAACTCTGGTCACAGTAATGCTACACAGTTTAATACACTTCATTCACCCTGTAATTTGAATCCAGATCTGTCTGGATCCCAAACCTGTATACCTCCAGTCTGCCTTCCTAAAACTTTTGCCCTGATCTATCTTTCTTATCATGCTGTGAATCTTCTGAGAGAGGGAAATATGCCTTCTCACTGAATCTCCAGACCTACATAACAACTCAATATTTGCTAAGGGAATGACAATTAAATGTAGGAAGAAGCCCAACATACAAAACCTTCCAAGAGTAAGTCTGTGCACTCACAAACTCACAAAATAAACTGAAGACCCTAAATGGTAAATCACAGGTTCTATTATATTCACTATCCTCTGATTAAAAAGGGAACTGCTTGTTTTGGAAATCTTTCCATTAAAAAACTGCAAATTTGGAGGCTCTTAAAAGGCTAGTAAGTTCCAGTCACCTAAACATTAGTCTTGATACAGCACTGATATAGTCATAATAGTAAATATGTCAAATATAATTATATTTGAAATAAAATTTGTCTTGACCTACTAATATACTTATTTATTTATTTATTTATTTATTTACTTATTTATTTATTTGGGGGGCATGCATGCATATGGGGCTGAGGGGCACAGGGAAAGAATCTCAAGCAGACTCCCCATTGAGCGGGGAACTCCACTCAAAGCTCAAACTCATGACCCTGAGATCATGACCTGAGCTGAAATCAAGAAATCCAAGAGTTAGGGAAGTCTGGGTGGCTCAGTGGTTGAGCGTCTGCCTTTCGCTCAGGTCGTGATCCCAGAGGCCCAGAATGGAATCCTGCATTAGTCTCCCTGGAGGGAGCCTGCTTCTCCCTCTGCCTATGTCTCTGCCTTTCTCTCTGTGTCTCTCGTGAATGAATAAAATCTTTGAAAAAAAAAAGAAAGAAAGCAATCAAGAGTCAGATGCTCAACTGACTGGGCCACTTAGGCACCCTTAATAAATACCATTACAATGTGGGCTTCAAAGTAGCTAAAAATGTCCCCAAGCTCCTATCAGTGACCACTTGCAGTGTTCAGGCAGTATCACCACAGTGAAGTTTACCATGAATACCAGTAATACAGGATCTTTTTCACAGATGAATGTCAACGCAGCACACTCAAACCAGTTATGGTCTAGCACATTATCAAGAATAAACAGATTTAGGTGCAGTGAAGAAATTACCCTCCTGGTCATGGCTACAGAGGAAACACAAAATATAAATACTTTCCTTCATAAAAAAGAAGAAAAATAAAAATAACTGCCAGGGAAAAATAAAGTATGTGGCAAAACAACTGTACATTAGTTCCACTACCACATTCCTTATTCCTGGAAATTATTTTATGTGTATAAAACAGATACAAATTATTTTAGTAAATCTGAATATTAATATGTCTTTTGGATTCTTAAAGCTTACTAAGCTTATTGCAATACTAACATAAATTTCAGTAAAATTTTTAACTTGCAACTTGAAGTTCTTTCCAAAGAAACTGAATTGGATTATAATAGATAATAGCAATTTGTTATTTTTCTTAATTTTTACAGCCAAATATTTTCATGAATACCTATTTATTGTTAAACAAAAATGAAAACAAAGCACCAATTTACATCATGATGAGTAAATCTGTTTTCACATCTGCTGCCATCTTTTTTGCTTGCAAAAATAATCCCCTGGCACTTTCATGTTTTTCATATAGAAAGGGCTCAAATGGATGGCTGAAATGCAGCCAGCAACTGCACAGAGAAGAGTCCTGGCTCTGGCCCAGCCTCAGATGGGTTCTATGGGAGGGATAACTTCCAAGTGATTCCTCCCTGGTTCCAATGGTAAGCGGGAGTGCCTGACCCTCAGCCAACAGATGGACAGCGCAGACACAAAAAGTGGGCGCGACTGTTCTTGGAGGCTTTGCAGTGGGGCAGAGGGCGGGGCAGAGGGCAGAGAGGCCAGGGACCAGAGCTAACTGATGACCCAGTGCCTGCCCTTACAAATGGACACATCTGCAGTTGTAAACATGTGCCTGGGGCTACAGAAGCCGTTGCGGGGTGTCAGTAATTTCCAGCACGAGAGAGAGCCTCAGCTTAGTGAACAGCACTTATAAACATGCCTGGCACCGAATGAATGAGCAGTCCTGGACTGTAAAGAAAACTGCTCCAGAAAACCAGGTAGGAATCATCTCAGCCATCAGGCACACAGAGAGCAAAATACACACATCTATTTCATAAATGGCCAGCAAACGTATTTTATTTTTGCTTTGTCAAAACTCTCATAAGGATCATAATGACTTTTCTGAACAGAAATATTTTTATAACAATAAAAAAACTCATAACAATGGCATTACACATTTAATCAAGCCACAGTAAATGAATACTATAAAACACCTATCAAGTAACCAACCAAAGACTAGATAATATAAAGTTAATATAAAAACACAAAATCTGGGATCCCTTGGTGGCGCAGCGGTTTAGCGCCTACCTTTGCCCCAGGGCGCGATCCTGGAGACCCGGGATCGAATCCCACGTCGGGCTCCCGGTGCATGGAGCCTGCTTCTCCCTCTGCCTATGTCTCTGCCTCTCTCTCTCTCTCTCTCTCTCTCTCTCTCTGTGTGACTATCATAAATAAATAAAAATTAAAAAAAAAACCCACAAAATCTGGTCCCTGGACTTATTAAACAGTTCACAATCTAGCCATGGAAGCAAAACTAGTAAACATGAAATGATCATAGAACAATTAATAGTGAAAATGTGGGAGCCTGTATGGGCTTGGACAATCAAAGATCTCATGGAGTCAAACCAGCAGAAGAAAAGCATTTGAGCTGAAAATCAGGAGGACTGAGTCTCTGTACTATTTGTGACTATCTGAGGGATGGAGAAGGAAGAACAGGACCATTTGTGGTAGATGTCAAAGCTCCCCTATGAGGTAGGTATTACCCCCATTCTACAGACAAGGAAACTGAAATTCATATCTTAGGCAGATTACTTGCCTACTGTGGTCTCCGTTTTTTCATTGTAAAATAAAAGAACATAAATCAATCGCTTTCAAACTGGGACTAACCAAGCACCAAAGTTTTCTGGCAGTGACTCAGAGCCCTCAAGTGGGCATAGCCCTGAGCCAGATGTACCAAATCCTCTGGTCAAAAGCCAACTCCCATTCCCCATGGGAAATATTTTGCTGTCATAACCCCAGCACTAAGAATAGTACCTACTATATATTGAGTGATACATAAAAACTTGAGGAATGAATGGATGAATAGATGGGACAAATGGCACCCCACAATCAACTCTAACGTGACTCTCATTCATGGTGGCTCATTTCCTTATATGTTTAGTAATGTTCTGTTGTTTGTTCATATTCCGGAGCTCTTAATCAGTGGGTTGACTGCATCATTTTTTGAGTTTGTTTTTTAAAATTTTATTTATTCATGACATACACGGAGAGAGAGGCAGAAACACAGGCAGAGGGAGAAGCAGGCTCTCTGCAGGAAACCTGATGTGGGACTCAATCCCCAGACCCTGGGTTCACTCGCTGAGCCAAAGGCAGACACTCCACCACTAAGCCACCCAGGCATCCCTGAGTGTGTCATTCTTTCAAAGCAGATTTGTGTTTAGTCCTTCTAAGCCCTTGGGTGCTTCCAGCCCAGAAGTATTGAGAAGAGTTTCTAGTCTGCAGTTGTCTAGACCATGTAGGTAACATAAATTCAAATCCTAAACCAAACTGGTTCATAAAATGCTTTAAAAAAAAAAAAAAAAGCTTCCTCCCTTTGCTAATGGGTGTTCTCTCCCCACCTTCAGCCCTAGCCTCGCTCTTCAAAGAGGTTCTAATGAAACTCCATATCCCTGAACTCCAGGTACCTGGTATCAGCAGAGCTCCCCTCCATGTCCCCTCCCACTCTTCCTCTTTCTCTCAGGAATGCTCACTCTTCATTCTCTTTTTCCCCACTTGTGAGTTTCTCACTTTCTTGCAAAAAAAAAATGATAAAAGGATGTTTATTTTATCTTCTCCAGTATTTCTACTGGAAGAGTTCAAAGCAGGAAGGCTTTCCAGAATACCCGGTCAGCCTCATTTCCAGGAACAGGGGGCCAAGGATAGTCTACCACCTACCACCTTCAGGTGTAGGTTTAGACATCATCCCCACGGTGAGCAAGGGCTGAAACCAGGTGAGCAGTCAAAGTAGGAGATGGCCAGCATGGGTGAGGGAAACACAGAAGCCAACAGGAGAGCTAGGATTAGCTAGAACGGAGGCCAACCTTTGGTGTGGCAAGGAAAGACCGGCAGGGACAGTAGACAAAAGCAGCTGACTTCATAATAATAAAGAAACCAACCTGAACTTAGGAAAGAAGTTCTGAAGGATAACTGGACGGCAGAGAATACAATGGTTATATTTACTAGACTGCCACCAATTAAAGAGGACAGTTCAGGAACATAGTACTCTCTCATGAATTTACAAAAAAAATTCATGACAAGTCCACAGATCCAAACTTAGATCCAATTCAGGTAGGAGGTATGGCAGAGAATAGGAGAAAAGCAGGAGATATGACAGTGGAAATGAAGTACAGGAAATGAGATGAAGCGGACGTTCCATTATTGGAAACAAGTTACCAGTTGTGCTATGCTACTGGAAGATTCAGAGCACAGGCCAAATCCTGTCACATTCTACATCAAGGAGCTATTTTACACAGGAATTTGGTTATTCACATTGGGGAATAAGTGGAGTATCACCAAAGACTTGGAAACTCTTTTTACTTCGATTCAATGATTATTGAATGTAGCCAGGCAAACTGCTTCAAGATTTTTTTATTATTTCCTTTTATTGTAACAATAACCACAAGTGGGAAATAGTTACTAGTCGGTAAAATAAAGTTCAAGGAAGCTGAATAAGGACCCACAGTTACACCACTACATCTTAGCACTTATAGATCCATACCTTCATAGATTTTCATGTAATATAACATTCTACATATGAAACAGTTAAAAACAGTTTCTCAAAACAGTTTCTCAATTTTGAATTCTGAGAAATGGCTGATATGTAATGGGATTCATCAAGAAAGGTATCTGTGTCCCTGAAAGTTCTAGATACTTGCTTCCCACAGGTGTGGTTGCAATAATACTACCAAGAATGAAAAATGGAAGGGAAAATTCAGTAAATTTGTAGTACTGCTGAATAAGTGTACAAATAAAACATGAGAAAATATATCAGGAATTTAAATCTCCACTGTTCTTGTATCTGATCAGTAGAGTAACACTTCCTCAGAAAACTGTACTACTTCAAATAAAAGAGTAGACAGATACTGGGTAGCAGGAAAAAGGATAATGATCCAAATCTTCCCTTAAACTACATTTCAATTAAGGCCTGTAATCATCGCTGGAGATAATGAATATGAGTCTTGGGTT
This sequence comes from Canis lupus dingo, assembly GCF_003254725.2. Taxonomy (NCBI): domain Eukaryota; kingdom Metazoa; phylum Chordata; class Mammalia; order Carnivora; family Canidae; genus Canis; species Canis lupus. The sequence continues at coordinate 47,761,825 of NC_064243.1, read as the reverse complement.
CAGGCAATGATTTATGTCACCCAGGTTCTCAGAAAGGATTCATAATCATTTATCAAAAGCTTGGCTTTTAGAAGAAAGAGATCAGCTCTATTTCCTTCAAGTTCTTACTCCACAATCTTAAGATCTTAAATAAAGTAGTATGTATCCACATAAATTTGGAGATACTCAGCAAGACCAGGATGAAATAAGAAAGAAAAATTGGGGTGCCCAGGTAGCTCAGTCAGTCAGGCATCCAACTCTTGATCTCAGCTCAGGGCTCAAATCTTGATCTCAGGGTTATGATTTCAAGCCCTGCATTCAGGCCCCCGGGAAGCCTACTTAAAAAAAGAAAGAAAAGAAAAATTGACCAGAATTAGCAGGAAAAAAAGCTTGTAGTACCAACAGGCATAAACTCAAAACAAGTACTTAATGACTAATGAATATGTACTTTGTATTAATGAATCTATTAAAAATATGACTCTCTCCAGAAAAAAAAGCACATTATAAAAAGCACATACAAAATAAGTAAGATTATTTACCATCTTATAAAACAATTTTACAAGGAGAAACAGTTAAGAAATCGGAGACAGTAAAAATGTTAACACTAAGCACAAAAAACTTGGCCTTCAATCAAGGCTACAGGACACTCATGATAGCTTACATAAATCTTATTATTAGAAATGAAGAACCTGTCTAGTTACCCAGGAAAGACAACTTTCCCTAGTACTCAATGCTGAAAAAGTGTCAACATTAAAGCACTACAGGAGAGCCTCTGGATGATGGAAAAGATAACGTCTACAACAACCTCACACAAATGCAGAACAGGATTTATAATTATTTCCAAGAGCAAGCATGAATAAAATTTTAACATTAATGGGTAATTCTGGAAAAGCAATTGTTTGAGGGCTAGGATAATATGGTCCAAAATGTACTATAGATAGAACAGAGAACATGCCCTTCCCATTGTTCCTAAAAAGGAAGACTCTCAATCAAACTAGTTAATGCACAAAATTAATGGCTCTATGTATGAGGTACAGGTATGTACTCCATCTCCCTGCCTCCCACTGTTTACCTATGAAATGTTGCCACCTGTCCCTGTCATCCCTTTGGGCTGATGAAAGAATAAAAATCAGGATGGGAAAAAAAAAAGACCCATTTAAACTGGTTCTATAAATAAGTAAATTAAGGCAGGGACTTCAATCTAGTAGTCCAAATTCTGAATTACCTCTCTCAGATACTAGTAAAATGCAAGGAAACAAATAAGATTGTTTCTTTCTCTTTTGTCTTTTGTAATATCCTTCACAGAACATTCCCAAGCTGAGGCAGCTCAACCTGGCCCCATATGATGATCCACTTCACTCCCAGTTACTTTACCCAAAGAATTGGGAGCATGAAGGATTCAAAGTGGCTATTTTTTCTCAGATTTAACAGAAGATATTTGTTGCTGCTTCTTTTTAAATAAAGTTTTTTTTTATTTTTATTTATTTATGATAGTCAGAGAGAGAGAGAGAGAGAGAGAGAGAGGCAGAGACATAGGCAGAGGGAGAAGCAGGCTCCATGCACCGGGAGTCCGATGTGGGATTCGATCCCGGGTCTCCAGGATCACGCCCTGGGCCAAAGGCAGGCGCTAAACTGCTGCGCCACCCAGGGATCCCAAATAAAGTATTTTTTAAATAAAAATTAGTTAAACCCATTTACCCATACCTTTGTCCATCTACTCATTCACTGAACAAACACTTGACTGCCCTACATCCTAGTCTCTGTGCTAAACAGTGGAGAAACTATGAATATAACACAGCCCTGACTTTCTAATTTAGATGACAAATGACAGTGTTTCTCCCAATTTCAACAGTTAAAATGTGTACTGCACGATAAGAATGTACCTTTCAAATACCATTAGAATGTAAGAATGTCTCTGCAAACCTGAAGATGGCTCAGGGCTTCAAATACAAAATCATATCTTCAATTAATCACCTGACTCTGGCTACTTTCATAAGGACAGCTGGGCTTTCAACTCTGTCCCAAAGCCAGCAGAGATTGAGCCAATAGCTTTCACAGCTACAGAGGCAGTGAGGGCCACCACCTAAGTGGGAAATCAAATTGTCCAGGGGGTTCTTCTATGGTTTTCTCCTTTGGTGTGAAGTGGTTTTTAATCCACTGAAGAATTTCTATTAGAACTCAGTCTTTATAATAAAAATAAAATTTACATTCAGGCAGTCTCTCATTCCAAAATGTTAAGAAAATGGGACTCCTGGTGAAGAAAACAAAGAAAAGATGACTTTAAATAACCAGAGAGGATAAGGTAATAAATGACCAGTGTTTAACAAAAATAAAAAAGTAGGGCACCAGGATGGCTCAGCTGGTTGAGCATTCACCTCTTGGTTTCAGCTCAGGTCAGGATCTCAGGGTCGTGAGATCGAGCCCCATATGGGGCTCCATGCCCAGCAGGGAGTCTGCTTGGGATTCCCTCCCTCCCTCTCCCTCGTCCCCATATGCATGCTCACACACCACCTCTCTCTCAAATATGTCTTAAAAAAAAAAAAAAGCAATATCCTCCCCCGAAAATACAATGGCATAAAAAGCATATTCATTCAATTAGTCTATTTCATAACGTCTCAGGTTTCCTTCCTTTAAATGTATTCATATTAGTCTTGCCACCATGAGACTAATGTTATACTACGGTTCTAATTAAAATTCACACTGAGGCTTGCCTTTCAACAACAAACATCCAAACTGATAAATAAGGAAGGAAAAGAAAAAAGAATATGTAAGAAAAATATGCCATTCTCTTACTTACAGAATTGCCCATTTTGACTCCTTGGTTAACTGAGAAAGTCAAACTCTTACACCTACCATGATGCATCTCCTGCCATCCATGTAGTTAATACCACACAATTAGCTTGGTCATAAAGAGGCATTACCTAACATGATTCTAAAATAACAGCCATAGTCTCTTACTTTTTTTTTTTTTTTACCTGAATGACTTTTCAGGTGGAGAGTTCACATGCTAAATTCCAAGCCAAGCCAAGAATCAAGTGTTCACAGCTACCTGAGAAGCTCTTGGAAGAAAATGCAGTATGTCTCAGGAAGAACACAGGAAGGTCCACATCATTCTAAGGGCAGGGGAAGGAGACAGGCAAAGGATACTGCCCCAGTTATACTAGTGTCAAATGACTGGGCTGGGAGAGGGAGATTACCCATTTTCTTTTCTTTTTTATTACAATTATCTGAAGTTAAACATCGATGAAGTCATTTGAGACTAATTCTTTGCACAGTTTAAATAAAACATGTGTTCAAAGATTCCTCACACACATAGAAAAGGTATCATTCACTTAGAATATTACTACCAAACTCTGTATTATTATCTTCCCATGACATTAATATCATAATATACCAGAGAAGGGAAAAGAATGCATCTTTCTATCAGACCTGAGCTAAATCATGGAAAAATATTAAAGCAACTTACACGTAAATTTAATGGTATCTTCTAAAAGTTTCAATGACAGTAGAAATATATCTAAGATTTAAATTCTTAACATTAATTATTTTACATTATCAAAAATCATGTCCAGTCCTCTGTATGCCATTTCCCTCAGACTACCCAGAGTCTTGTGTAAAGGAAGGGTGAACTCACCCACACAACTCCCTAATACAGATCTGTGATTGATGTCTGAATCTTCTAACAGTGCCCCCACAGAAAGTGGGGCTTCCATAAGAGTGCAATTAGATGTTTAAAAGGGGAAAAAAATCAGGACCAAATAAATACTGGTTGCATCTATTACAAACAAAATAGAGTAGTAAAACAGGTAAAGTGATCAAGAAGAAAAAACTCTGTCAGAACAACTGTTCTTCTAAACCTATGATATAAAAATTTTCTCAAATGAGGCCAGGCAAAAAGTGTTATCAAAGTAACATCTCACTTTTTCCTAGGAGAGACCTAAGCATAGATCTTTAAAATTAAGCACTTCAATCAATTCAATCAACAAAAGCAAAAAACCATCTTTTAGTTCTAATAATAAAAACACCTTTTGGAAAGTACTGGATCATTTACATTCAAAGTAAGGGGCCAAAAAATCTATTTTACTTTTCATTTCCCCACTACACACTCCAAAATATACTATATGAAAACAACCAAAAGAAAAGGTGAGGTGCTGAACTTGGTTCTTTCTTCACAAAGCGGTACTGTCAATATAGCTCACTGTATTATACACCAAGATGGGACACTTTAAGGAGTCTCAAAGGAGCTGTCTCAAAGGAACTGTGAAAACAGACCCTACCGTTCCCCAACACTGCATCTAAAATAAATATAGTGCAGCCCACCTGACTGACAATCAACAGATTTAAGATCCTTTAAAGCTCTGTCACTCCATGCCAGGAATGATAAATTTAGCACTAAAGGAAGGGAGCCCAAACCTGCCTCCACATCTTGCTGAGAAGACCCAACAGCAAGAAGGGCCCCCGTTTCAAAGGAAGCGGAGAGAGATGCAGGAATCAGGTGACAGAGGTGACAGGATGGTCTGAGTGAGGAAAGCAGAACTCAAGCTTGAAATTGCCCAGAAAGACCGCCAAGATTACTGCTTCCAGAAAAAGAAAAGAAAGGATATTCCTGGTGCCCACATGAAGAAGCGAGTGCTTTCAGGATCTCTGCATTGCTGATATATACTCTCCACAGCCTGGGAATCATTCTAAGGTATCCTGGCATAAGGTCTGATGTTCAGGGTACAAAGTGACAGCTTTCACAAAAAAGCCAAAACCACTCTGCAGGCCACCAGAAAGAGTAACCAGGCCTAGTGTGACACTAGAAGTGAGATCCTATGCAACCCACACTGAGCTGTCCCACAGAGGACAGGTGGAGGCCAGCTGTTGTTCCTGCCACAGTAGCCAAGGCCAGTCCTTGCTTCTGGGGGCCCTAGCACAAACTTCCCCAATTAATCCATACACTACATGGTTAAAATCTGTTTGTCAGTGGACTGTTCAGAACTTTAAGAAGTTCTAAAAGAGGCAATGCCTTAAGTACTATCACTGCTACACAGGTTAGTCCATAAATGCATTTGAACCCACAATGTACTGGAGTCATAACACCACCAGTACTTTCTCCAACAATATACTCTTTTTTTTTTTCCAATAATATACTCTTTATAGTCTATGAAGAATCTCATTTCTCTGACCTCCCCGACTGAGGGGTTGTTAAAGGTGACATTCGGAACCAGGAAATGCCAGGCAAACAAAAGTGCTGCTTAACACCCATTGTTTTCCAGTTATTCCAAATTTAAGAAGAGTAAACACTTGGGAAGGGTATCCTAGGGCAGGAGTACTGCCAAGATGGGACCATCTGTGCTGGCTTGCTGTTACCTGTCTAAATCATGAGCTTGGGACCAGAGAACAGTTGAAGCAGTCATTAACTAGGGTCATGTTTACCCTTCCATTGTCAACTAAGAACATACTGTTTCTGTTGCTTTAGAAGAAAGGTCTCCCTAGTTCATTACAGTCATTATTTCTGCTCAGTAAGAGATAATGTGCTTCAATTGGAAAAGTATGTGCGAATGCCACACTCCTACATCTCCTAGCAGGGGCCCATCCGCATTCAATACTTTCACAGACACAGAATGACAGTTCTTTGGAAGTCACAGGGTCTTAAATAAGCTGACAATTTATTGTCCTCCACAACAGAACTACAAACAAGATGTTAATTTCCTAACAGTTATTGCCTGTTTATTAAAATTAGCCCAAATCCCATCTTTTTTGCTTACTCCAGGGATGTGCATAAGGCACATTTCCTTGAACTTCATTCTGAGAGAATTAGTACTGAGAAAAGTAAAAGTAAAACTTGCCATTAAAGTACTTGTATAGCTAAGGTGGTTCCCGAAGAACACTAGGGACAGTGACACAGAGCACAGAGGGATGCGGCACGGTGGTGGGTGGGTGAGGACGGGGGAAGGGCATAAAGAGAAAGATACAGGGATGCCTGGATGGCTCAGCGACTGAGCACCTGCCTTCGGCCTAGGGCATGATCCTGGAGCCCCAGGATCAAGTCCCGTGTCAGGCTCCCTACATGGAGCCTGCTTCTCTCTCTGCCTGTGTCTCTGCCATTCTCTCTGTCTCTCATGAATAAATAATAAATAGAAATCTTAAAAAAAAAAAAAGTTCATCCCTTCTAAAAAAAAAAAAAAAAAAAAGAGAGAGAGAGACAGAGAGCTACAGAGGGACGCCTGGGTGGCTCAGCAGCTTAGAGCAGTTTGGCACCTGCCTTCAGCCCAGAGCGTGATCCTGGAGACCCCGGATCGAGTCCCACTTCGGGCTCCCTGCGGGATCAAATCCCACATCGGGCTCTCCACAGCCTGCTTCTCTCTCTGCCTGTGTCTCTGCCTCTCTCTCGAATAAATAAATAAAACCTTCTTTTAAAAAAGAGCTACAGAACATTGTGACTGTGACTATCCAAATGTCTTGACTTGGCGCTCGATTTGTAAATCAATATCAGGAGAAACAGAGCTGGTGACAGATTGGGATCTCAAAGGTCACCTTATCCAATGGTGTCCATTGGTAGGGACATGGCCAAACACTGGGAGGCTCTTCAATATGGGTGAGAGCACCCCTGCCCACAAAAATGCCAGCGCCATCAAGCTTGGCAGCAGTGGTCTCCCAAGGGCCAAGTTCTGCGGTGCATGAAGAAGATGGGTAACAGTAAGAGTGAAGTAACAGAAATTGCAGATGTAAATGTCCTGGGACTCTTGCAGATTGGGTGCCCCAGAAGAGGTAGAACTGCACAAGCATTCTACGAGGATTCTACAGAGGATTCAACCCTTTTGATTTTTTTTAAATTTTTATTTATTTATGATAGTCACACACAGAGAGAGAGAGAGAGAGAGAGAGAGAGAGAGGCAGAGACATAGGCAGAGGGAGAAGCAGGCTCCATGCACCGGGAGCCTGACGTGGGATTCGATCCTGGGTCTCCAGGATCACGCCCTGGGCCAAAGGCAGGCACCAAACCGCTGCGCCACCCAGGGATCCCTACCCTTTTGAAAATTAGAACACATTTTCTGAAAAAGTTAGGGAAAAATTAGCTTTCTATTGTGGCCTAAAATTTAACCCATATTTACTTCTTTCAACAAGTATTTATTGAGCTCTAGTTATCCAGGAACTTGTAGTCTAACAGCAAGAGGGAAGAGACACATAAAGTTCTCGCCTGGGTGGTGAGGGCTGCACAAAGGAGAAAGCAGAGCCTTACAAGGGGTGGTACAGAAGGTCCTCTGAGGAGGGACAGCAACACAGACCAAAGAAGTGACACAGCCAGGGTGTGCCAGGGTGAAGAGGCAGGGAAGACTGGCACACACAAGGACATGAAAAAAGACCAGGTGACCACAGAGCAGAAAGCGAGGGGACAGGATAAAGTTTGGGGAGGCCTCGTCGGCCCCAGAAGGGATCTCATCTCTGACTGCAGTGGGAAGTGTCTGAACAGTGCTAAGCAGTGGACTGGAATGTTCTGATTTCCATGTCAGGACTGGCACTGCTGGATGGGGCCAGAGGGGAAGTGGAAGGAGAAGCAGGAGGCTGCAGTGATCCAGGGCCGAGGTGAAGGACCTGAGCGAAACTGCCCTCTCATCAGAGGAGAAGAGATCATCCTGGCACTGTGTTGTGGAGTCAAAATCGACAGAACTTCTGAGGAACCAGATGCAGGGGAGGAAACAGAGGAGTGGCCACCTCATGTGTGCACAGTGTGTGTGCACAGTGTGTGCACCATGTGTGATGACGCTAAAATGCAGTCTCTACCGAGATTGTATTCCCAGCTCCACCACTTCCTGGCCAAGGGACCCTGAGTGCTGTGGGCAGTAACTCTGTCTCTGCTTCAGTTTCTGACACTATTAATCAGGGAGAGTAACAGAATCTACCTAGGATTTGCTGTGAGAATTCAATGAGGTGGTATTTAGAACATACTTACTACAGTGCCTGGTAGACACTAGGAGCTATATAATCTATTCTTACCATTACCATCATCTACCTCACAGCACTGTTATTAGAACTAAATAGACTGAGTCAATTCATGTAATGCCTTTAAGGAAGTGCCTGGCCCATAATACTCTCAATAAATGTCAGCCCTTATTGCTATCATCACAAATGATTCCCAATTGGTGGTGGCAATGATTGAGGCGAAGAACAGAACGGGGAGGGGGCTGCTCAGAAAAGGTCCAGAGGGCCTATGGAAGAGGTTGTGTTTGGTGTGCTTTTAAGTCTGCAGTGTCCATGAGGCATCCAAATATCGAGGTCAAGCAAGCTGGACATCTGAATCTTAACCTCAGAGGGCAAGTCTGGACTAGAGACACTAACCCAAGAGTGATTCACACGAAGAGGAGTTTACAGAAAATGATGAGCTTGGTGAGGGAGAAAATTAAGGTGAGGAGACAGAGTCTAGCGGTGAATCCTATGGCATTCCCAACATCCCAAGTCAGGTGAAGGTAAAGGAGGCAGCAGAGGACACTGACAAAGAACAGTGCAGAGGAGGAGAAAAGCCAATAGGGAGTGGGCTCCTAAGAATACTACCTTCCTAAAGGATGATCACACTGGAAGTAGCCACATGGATCTTAACAAGAGCATCTTAAACGTCTTACATATTCACTTCAGCTTTACCTAACTTTCGTTTACAACACTACGAAAGAACATGTGCTTCAAGAGCGATGTGCAGTGGGGGAAACTCTGACCTGCGAGTCAAGAGACCAAAGTCCGTGCTCCAGTGAGGTCGTGGGTAAGTCCCTCAACAGAAAGGGCATTCATTCATTCCTCCACAGGTAAAATGACAAGGTTCGACCAGGTTCCCAAACACAGGTCACGGGCTCCCTATGTGTCTAAAACCCAATAATCAATGCCCATAGCTATTTTTTCAATATTTAAAACATGTACTGATCGTTGCTTAACCTTTTAGCTAAGATCAAGTGTAAAATGTGCTGAGAACTACACATTCACCTCAGGTAAAGTCACACAAACAAAAAACTGGCACACTTCTGTTTCTGGTTGAAATTATAACTAAGTGTAGTAACACTTGTAAAGCTGGGAAGTAGTCATGGTTAAGAAGGGAGACTCTGGAGTCTGAATGCCTGACTTCAAATGCTCGCTCCATCACTTACAACTCACTGCCTGTATGCTGTTTAACAACACAAGGTCTCAGTTTCCCCCTCTGTGAAATGGGGATTGTAACAGTGCCTATCTCATAGAGTAGAGGAAGGTTTTAATTCATTAGTCCATGAAACATCTCAGCAGGAACTCTCTGCTGGCCCTCCTCCCTCTTGACTGTTCTTTGTTAATCTCCTCTGCTGGCTCCTCCACCCTAGCCTAACCTGGAATGTGGGGGCTCCATAGGACTCACCACCACCAGATCCTCTTCTCCATCTCCATCCTCTCCCTCGCTGGGCTCATCATGAAACATACAATTAAGCACTGAACAAACAGGAATTGTTAATGCCATTATCCTATACTAAACAAAAGATATTAGCTTTTAATAAGATCACATTTCTGGGGGCAATGAAGAAAAATAATAAAAAGAATATGATGGTGAAAATGTGGGTGATCATTGGTAACTCCAGACTCAAAAATTCTTCTTATAGATGCCTGAGACCCATTTGCCATCCTATTGCAGGAAACTCGGCACCTCAATTAAAATCTAGCAGGTAAGGCTTTACTCCCTACTAGACAATATAACTTCCATGAGGTCAGCATTACACATCTGATTTACTGACAGCATATGATCAGTGACTGGTGAACAAGTCCCTTGGTACTTACACTTACCCCCGAACTCCTAAATTCCATTCCTGAATTTCTAATTTGGAAATTAAAGATTCTAAAATTTTTTTGTAAACACTTTTAAAGGTTCCCTTGCACAGGATCCCTGGGTGGCTCAGCAGTTTAGCGCCTGCCTTCGGCCCAGGGCGTGATCCTGGAGTCCCGGGACTGAGTCCCACGTTGGGCTCCCTGCATGGAGCCTGCTTCTCCCTCTGCCTGTGCCTCTGCCTCTCACTCTCTCTGTCTCTCTGTCTCTCATGAATAAATAAATAAAATCTTAAAAAAAAAAAAAAAAAAAAAAGGTTCCCCTGCATGAGTGCCCTGCAAGTGCTTCTAAGATCCTACACCACCTGCTTCCCCCCCCCCCAACCCTTTGTTTCACCTCAAGCCAAATTCTACAGATTTTCACATGGAGCTTTCTAAAAAGTTTCTCTGGCACAGATTCATTCTCAGTGCTTTCTAACTTTAAAACCCAACTTCTGAGATCCCTGGGTGGCTCAGCGGTTTAGCGCCTGACTTCGGCCCAGGGCATGATCCTGGAGTCCTGGGATCAAGTCCCACATTGGGCTCCCTGTATGGAGCCTGCTTCTCCCTCTGCCTGTGTCTCTGCCTCTCTCTCTGTCTCTCATGAATGAATGAATGAATGAATGAATGAATGAATAAATAAATAATCTTTAAAAATAAATAAATAAAACCCAAATTTTCAGAACATTTTACTTTACTTTGGGAAGATAATCATACCTGAATCAAAGCTTTCAAAATTTCTAAAGAGCAAAAAAAACAAACCAAAACAAAAAACCCACAAACTCTGAACTACAAAAGACAAAGCATATATGAAACATTGCAGTGCCTTTCCTCCTCTTAAATGACTCGTGACACAATCCTGAGGAAACAGGACCAAAATAGCTACCCATCTGACTAGATTTCAAATGTTTTCTTGATTACCACATGATAAGCAACAATTGATAACAAAACAAAACAGGACAGAGGAGAGACTACCGAAAAACTGCTTATATTAAATAAACCTATTACATTTTGTGTTTACCAGAAGGTATATAAACTGAGACAAAAGTGAAGGTAGCTCCAAAAGCTGCCATATGTAAGCACCATGAAGGCTGGGGTAAATTAGCTCTAATTCATGAGACATTTCATCAGTGGAGGACCCAGATTTTCAGGAAGAAATTCTGAAAGCTTAGGAAGACATTAAAAAAAAAAAAAAAAAAAAAGGCAAGCATCAAATCAATAGATGATATATGCTAATTTTAGCTGCAGGAGACCAAAGTGAAGTGTGAAATGAGGAAAACAGCCAAGGGTCACTCGTGCAAGAAATGTCCACTGAGTGCCCAGCACAGGCTCAGGCACAGGGCTGCAGACTAGCGTTTTGGAGCTCCTTGCAGGGTGGGAGAAGACGGAAGAAACATAAACTTCAGTACTATCATAAGGCTGGCTAATGGTTTATCTATCTTATTAATTCTTTCAAAGAACCAACTCCTGGTTCTGTTGATCTGTTCCACAGTTCTTCTGGTCTCGATTTCGTTGAGTTCTGCTCGAATCTTTATTAACTCCCTTCTTCTCTTGGGTGTAGGATCTATTTGCTGTTTTTTCTCTAGCTCCTTTATGTGTAAGGTTAGCTTTTGTATTTGAGTTCTTTCCAGTTTTTGAATGGATGCTTGTATTGCGATGTATTTCCCCCTTAGGACTGCTTTTGCTGCATCCCAAAGATTTTGAACGGTTGTATCTTCATTCTCATTAGTTTCCATGAATCTTTTTAATTCTTCCTTAATTTCCTGGTTGACCCTTTTATCTTTTAGCAGGATGGTCCTTAACCTCCATGTGTTTGAGGTCCTTCCAAACTTCTTGTTGTGATTTAGTTCTAATTTCAAGGCATTATGGTCCGAGAATATGCAGGGGACAATCCCAATCTTTTGGTATCGGTTCAGACCCGATTTGTGACCCAATATGTGGTCTATTCTGGAGAAAGTTCCGTGTGCGCTTGAGAAGAATGTGTATTCAGTTGAGTTTGGATGTAAAGTTCTGTAGATATCTGTGAAATCCATCTGGTCCAGTGTATCATTTAAAGCTCTCGTTTCTTTGGAGATGTTTTGCTTAGAAGACCTATCGAGTATAGAAAGAGCTAGATTGAAGTCACCAAGTATAAGTGTATTATTATCTAAGTATTTCTTCACTTTGGTTAATAATTGATTTATATATTTGGCAGCTCCCACATTCGGAGCATATATATTGAGGATTGTTAAGTCCTCTTGTTGAATAGATCCTTTAAGTATGATATAGTGTCCCTCTTCATCTCTCACTACAGTCTTTGGGGTAAATTTTAGTTTATCTGATATAAGGATGGCTACCCCTGCTTTCTTTTGAGGACCATTCGAATGGTAAATGGTTCTCCAACCTTTTATTTTCAGGCTGTAGGTGTCCTTCTGTCTAAAATGAGTCTCTTGTAGACAGCAAATAGATGGGTCCTGCTTTTTTATCCAGTCTGAAACCCTGCGCCTTTTGATGGGGTCATTAAGCCCGTTCACGTTCAGAGTTACTATTGACAGATATGAGTTTAGTGTCATCATGATATCTATTCAGTCTTTGTTTTTGTGGACTGTTCCACTGAACTTCTTCTTAAAGGGGAATTTTAAGAGGCCCCCTTAAAATTTCTTGCAGAGCTGGTTTGGAGGTCACATATTCTTTTAGTTGCTGCCTGTCTTGGAAGCTCTTTATCTCTCCTTCCATTTTGAATGAGAGCCTTGCTGGATAAAGTATTCTTGGTTGCATGTTCTTCTCATATAGGACCCTGAATATATCCTGCCAGCCCTTTCTGGCCTGCCAGGTCTCTGTGGAGAGGTCTGCTGTTACCCTAATACTCCTCCCCATAAAAGTCAGGGATTTCTTGTCTCTTGCTGCTTTAAGGATCTTCTCCTTATCTTTGGAATTTGCAAGCTTCACAATTAAATGTCGAGGTGTTGAACGGTTTTTATTGATTTTAGGGGGGGATCTCTCTATTTCCTGGATCTGAATGCCTGTTTCCCTTCCCAGATTAGGAAAGTTTTCAGCTAGAATTTGTTCAAATACATATTCTGGCCCTCTGTCCCTTTCGGCGCCCTCGGGAACCCCAATTAAACGTAGGTTTTTCTTCCTCAGGCTGTCGTTTATTTCCCTTAATCTATCTTCATGGTCTTTTAATTGTTTGTCTCTTTTTTCCTCAGTTTCCCTCTTTGCTATCAACTTGTCTTCTAGGTCACTCACTCGTTCTTCCACCTCGTTAACCCTCGTCGTTAGGACTTCTAGTTTGGATTGCATCTCATTCAATTGATTTTTAATTTCTGCCTGATTAGCTCTAAATTCTGCAGTCATGAAGTCTCTTGAGTCCTTTATACTTTTTTCTAGAGCCACCAGTAGCTGTATAATAGTGCTTCTGAATTGGCTTTCTGACATTGAATTGTAATCCAGATTTTGTAACTCTGTGGGAGAGAGGACTGTTTCTGATTCTTTCTTTTGAGGTGAGGTTTTCCTTCTAGTCATTTTGCTCAGTGCAGAGTGGCCAAAAGCAAGTTGTATTGGGAAAAAGAGAAAAAGAGAGGAGAGAAAGAAGGAAAGAAAAGAGAAAGAGAAAAAAAAAGGGGAAGAAAAAGAAAAAAAAAAAAACGAGAAAAAAAAAAAAAAAAGAAAAAGAGAAAGAAAAAGAAAGGAGGAAAAAAAAGGGGGTGGGGGAAGGAAACAAATCAAAAAGCAAAACAAAACAGAAACAAAAACAAAAACAAACAAACAAAAAAAGAACCACCGGGGAGTATCTTCTGATTCTGTGTTCTTTAAGTCCCTTGGCTTCTCCTGGAAGTTGTCCGTCTAGCTGGTGTTCTGGGGGAGGGGCCTGTTGTGCTGATTTTCAGGTGTTAGCAGTTGGGGGAGCTGCTGTGCCCCTGCCTGGTGCAGGGCTCAGTGGGGGTTGTTTACCCCGTGAGGCCGCAGGAGGAACAGCCCCAGTGGCGGGGCAGCTCTGGAAACCTGGATTCAGCTCCGGCAGGAACTCCGTCTGCAGGGCCTGGAGGCTCCGGGCGGGGCCGCTGATCTGCTCAGCTGGGGCAGGAGCGTCCTCGCTGTCCTGGGCCCTCCCGGCCTCTGCCTGTCCCGGGGGAGGCGGGATCCTGGGCTGTGTCCCGGCGCCCTGTGCTCCGGAGCCTGCGCTGGTGGATTCGCGCTCCCGGGCCGCGCAACCCCAACCGCGGAGCCGCCGCCCGAGCCCCTCCGAGCTGCTCCCGGGGCCGCGCAGCCCCCTCCGCGGAGCCGCCGCCCGAGCCCCTTCAGCTGCTCCGGGTCCCGCCGGGTCCCGCCGTGCGCGCTGCAGCCCTTAGGGAGCTCGGCGCACTCTCCTGGGCGCGCAGTTGCTGTTACTGTCCCAGGGAGCCCGAGGGCATCCCCGCCCTCCTGGGTCCTGCTCCACCTCCCTGCGAGCCCCTTTCCGCCCGGGAAGGTCGGTGCAGCTCCTGCTCCTCCGGGACGGGGCTCTCCTGTCCTGGGGACACTCGCCCCGGCCTCAGCCCGGCTCCTCGCGGGGCCCCTCCCCCTTGGAGGCCTTTGTTTCTTTACTTCTTTTTCCCCGTCTTCCTACCTTGATAGAAGCGCGAACTCTTCTCACTGCAGCATTCCAGCTGGTCTCTCTTTAAATCTCAGGCCGAATTCATAGATTTTCAGGATAATTTGAAGGTTTTCTAGGTAGTTTGGTGGAGACAGGTGATTTGGGGACCCTACTCTTCCGCCATCTTGCTCCTCCCCTCAAACTTCAGTACTATCAGATAAAGTCTCTCATCAATGGCCAACAGAGTGCTCTTGGGCAGAGCTAACAGAATCTTGATTAAATGACTGGCCCTTGACAACACAAAGCCAGTGAAAGATCTTATGAAGACTGTGCAACAGCAAAGCAAAAAACAGAGCTCAAACTTCGGCAAAACCCACACAAATTTACTGACAAAAACTATACTGACAACAATGTCCCAACAATGACATGGAAGCAACCCAAGTGTCTATACACACACACACACACACACACACACACACAGGAATATTATTCAGCCTTAAAAAAGAATGAAATTCTGACCTGTGTTACAATACAGATACACCCCGGAAGGGCATTGTGCTAAGTGAAATAGGCCAGTCACAAAAAGACAAATACCGTATGATTCCACTTAACTGAGATACTTAGTGTAGTCAAAATCATAAGAGTGATGGCTGACCGAGGTTTGGCGGGCGTTGAGGGTGATAACTCTTTAATTGGTATAGAATTTCAGTTTTACAAAATGAAAACCGTGATGAAGATGGATGATATGATGGTTGCACAACCTTATGAATGTATTTAATGCCACTGACCTGTACATTTAAATATGATTAAGATGATAAATTCCATGTTATGTATATTTTACAAAAAATTTTAATATTCCAATAATGAAGACATTATAATAATCTAAAACAAAGTTAAATCAGGATTCTGCAGATACAATAGAAGGCTCAGATCTGGGTGGCAATTTCAAGAGAAAATAAATGAAATTATACTGCCAAGGTAAGGAAAAAGCCTTAATGGTGTGCATTAGAATTAGAGTATTCAATCAATATCAATGCTCTGTATTTGAGACTTGCTATCTAACTTCATAATTATTAGCCTTTTCAAAATCCCAGATTTTTCTTTTTCAACCTATGTCTTTCCACATATAAACAAGAGAATAGGCTTTAGGAATACAGAATAAAGAAGACAAACCCTTCAAGACCATGATGGTAGTTTGGTGGCAGCGGTCAGGCTGTCAGGGTGTGCAGGCTGGGTCAAACTCCTGAGCTGGTGACTTTTCGTGCAAGTTTCCTATGAAGCAGGATAGTTGGGAGGATTAAGTAAATATATGGAAAGAACTTGAAATACCTATCTGGCACGTAATTATAACTGATAAATGTTAGACACTCCTGTTACAATTTTATTTCTATTCTATCCATTAAGCAACTTTTAAAATCTGAAGTAAACTATTAAAATAATATGTTAAAACAATCATCATTCACCCTGATTCAACTTAAAAATTAAGAGACAAAATATTATGGAGGGGAGGTAAATTTATCTCTAATTAAAATTAAAGTCTACCGAAATCTTTTTGACAATTCCTACAGAATGGCCTTAACATGCTGATGAACCGCTGTGGAGGGAGGACGCGTCGGGCAACTAACTGGTGACTTCTACGCTACTAAGGACCCACTTTTCATCTTTCTCCACATTCACCTTCTCCCTGTGAGACAGGAAAATGCCCATTTTACAAATAACTAAACCAAGGCTCAAAGAGTTTAAGTGAAGCTTATCAAAATTCCCCAGGCTGTTAATGACAGAGTTAAGATCTGATATCTGACTCCAAGCCCATCTTTTTCCACCAAACTGTGCTGCTAGGATTAACAACAGTAATTTCCATTCTACAGCCGTGTTGCTTTGCAATACAGAGGGCAAGTTGTATATAATTATTTGATGAGAACTACACAATGTATGAAGCTAGGCCAACTCTGCCCGTTCTCATGGACTCTAGAATTTCTAGAGGAAATAATAAATGACCAAACCCAGATTTAATGTTAAAATGACAGAACCATAGATTAGGAAGAGACTTCCCAATATTCTAGTTACTCAACACTGGTGAGGATATGGAGAAGGCACACACTCCAATTCTAGCCCATCTTTCCAAAAAGCAGTTTGGTAATAGGCAAAAAGTAAGTAAAGCCCACAGTGCTAAAGGCACTGGCTAAGGAGAGGAGTAAGCCAAAGATGTTCACCAACAGTACTACTTGACATAACTAGATATTCCAGGAAGTGCATTATGACAGGAAAAAAGAAAGAAGTCACATAAAAAAGCAAAGAGCCAAAGTCATCCTTATTTGTAAATATTTTTCCATCTGGAAAACCCAACAGAATTGAATGAAATTAGTACTATTAAGAGAATTCAGTACAATGGGAAAAAACACACACACACACAAGAATAAGTGACACAAAAAACCATCTGTAGTAAACTGAGGAATTTCTAAAAGGTCAGACTCCTAGAAAAGTACCAAAGGGCCTTACGCAGGCTGGGCAAAGGCAAACACACCTCTTCCCACTGAAGGGATTTAGGGAACAGCCATCCACCCCAGGCCAGTGAGGGAAATGGGAATTTGACTGGGCAGGCCGGCCTGTACAGCCTCCACAGCAGGGGCACAACACTTAGGGTAACCCTGGACCCCTACAGCAGCGGGCTGGCCTGCAAGGCCTAGCACTGCAGAAGCAAGAACTCAAAATGAAGAACCCTCTTCTGGCCTCTTAGGGTCTACACTCCCCCTCAGTCTAACTAACAACAGGCTAAGAAGCAGAGAAGCCTGCCCTTTCCTCTGTGTGAAGCTAGGATGGCTTCTCCTATCACTCCGTGGCTTTGGTTTTCTGTTTGACATGCCAACCTGGACGCAAGATTTTTGAGGGCAAGACTCCCACCTCTCATCATAGTTCTGTGTTCACAGACATGCCAGTGATCGATAACAATGAAAACAGGAAGAGATACCAATTTTTCCCTGGAGGAACCACTAGGTCTTGTAACAATTATACTCTCAGCATTGTAACTGTATCGTTCTTGAAGACTGGTATGATCGTTCATCAGCCCAGACCCTTTGTGAATACTGTCTAGAAATCAGTTCTACTAGTGAAACATCAGTCATTGCTGGCATCTGTAAACCACTGCATTCTGCTCCCACTGAGGCAACACTGAGTTAAGAATTCTTTAGATGGTCCTTCCTCACTAAACAAACTAAGGCATATTTATGTAAAATGCAGAATAATGCATTCTATTTAGCACACATCTAAATTCTCGTCATCTAAAAGTTCAGCCTAAATTTGAACTGAGTAAAGAGCGAACATGAGCATGAGTGTTAGTATAATCCATTCAAAAGAAAAAACCCGGAAGGATTAAAAAAATAGACAATATTTATCACATCTTTATTTTTTAAAGATTTTATTTATTTATTTATTTATTTATTTATTTATTTTATTTATTTATTTTTAAGACAGAGGGGGAGAGAGAGAGCACAAGTGGGAAGGGGGTCAGAGGGAGAGGGAAATGCGGGGCTTGGTCTCAGAACCCTGAGATCATGGTCCATGTCGAAGGCAGACACTTAACCCACTGAGCCACCCAGGTGCCCCACATCTTTATTTTAAACCAGTCCCAAATTAGAAACAACACAAACACTCCGTAATAGCCAAACACTGAAGTATCATTTATATGCTTGACAGAGTATCAGTCTTCAAAAAAGTATAATTACCCAAGTGTCCATCAACAGATGAATGAATAAACAAAGTGTGCCATATACATGCAATGAAATATCAGCCTTAAAAAGGAAGGAAACTCTGACACATGCTCCAACATGGATGAACTTTGAAGACCTAAGTGAAATAAGCCAGTCATAAAAAAAAAGACATTTGGTGTGCAATTCCATTTATATGAGGCATCTAGAGTAATCGAGCTCATAGACACAGAAAGTACAATGGTGGCTGCCAGGGGCGGGAGTGGGAGGGGAAGGGGGAATTATTGTTTAACAGGCACAGAGCTTCAGCTCTGAAAGACAAAAAGAGTTCTGGGAGATGGATGGTGATGATGGCAGTTGCAAAACAATGTGAATGTCCTTACAGCCAATGAACTGTATGCTTTAAAACAGTTAAAATGATACATTTCATTTTATATATATCACAATAAAACAGTATAATTATGAAGAACATAGAAACATGAAAAATACTTAAGCCATGTTAAATTTTAAAAAGCACACAAAACAATTTTTTTTAAAAAGATTTATTTGAGAGAGGGAGCACACAAAGGCAGGAAAGATAGAGGGAGAGGTGAGAGACTCTCAAGCAGACTCCCTGCTGAGCATGGAGCCCAACACAGGGCTTGATCTCAAGACCCTGAGATCACAACCTGAACAGAAACCAAGCATCAGTTGCTCAACTGAATGCACCACCCAGGAACCCCAAAGGTATCTGTAGTCTTGATTAAAAATATGAAAAAAAAATATATATGAGAATAGGATTCAAAAGTAAGCTCTGGTGAAGAGCTGTAATACTGGTGGAGAGTAGGGGATTTTCCTCCATTGTACTATAATATTTTACTGGGGTTTTTTTTATGCTTAAACTTCTAAAAACATCAAAAACCAGCATAGTAGATAGAATACCAAGAGAGCAAAGCCACAGTGTCTGTAACCACAAAGTTCCCTCATCCGTTTACTCCTTTTCCATTCACCCAATCCTAAATTCAGGACAAAACAAAAAGGTTTTATATAGTGCTTAATACCTAGGGGATGGGCAATGACCTAAGAACTGGTAGGTAGCTCTGGGTGCACAGAAAGGATTTAATTTTCATCAGTTTCCTTCTTATTTTCATTTTAAAGTTTAAGAAAAAAGCCAGTATTTGCCTTTTTTGAGCCAAAATTTTCTATCAACATAACTTCCTTCTTAGTCGTTACTTTTAAGCTATCTCAACTCTTTTGTGGGAGAAGTCAAGTCTAAAAAAGTAAATTACGTTCTCATCAAGTAAAATCTCTTGTAAGCTGGACAGGCAAGGACATGAGATGGAAAAGAACCAGGCCAGGAATCAAGCAATCAGAAGAGAGGATCTGGTCGGCTCCGTTGGCTAGTGGCTGGGAGGCCTCAAGTGGTGCACAACTTCTCCAAACTCAAGTGTCCCATCTGTATACACGCAGACTATTGCTCCACGCTTCATCAACAAATACGGATCAAAAGTGACATTCATAAAAATGCTCTGAAGAATGTAACATGCTTTGTCAACTAAAAGGTGATGCCTTGTCAAATTCACCATATTAACTTGATCTTCTGTGCTGCCAGGTACTACATGAAATTAGTCTTTTCATAGTCTTTTCTGTTTTTACATTATTACTTCTAACTTGTCATTTTGAAGACACCGAGTCTCCCTAGCCCTCAGAGTTCCCTGGCTCTGCATTTTTGATGAGAGAAGTACAGCTCAAGGCTTTCTATTTAAGATCTGACATTTCAGGGGCATCCCCCATAGCGTGTGGAAAGAAGCCCACAGAAGAGCAGAAAGGTCAGGTGAGATAAAGGGCTTCCCACGACCTATATGTAACACTCTCAATTTTCATTCAATAGCAGGGCTCTTCCACGACTATTTTAGAATAGCACTTGGCTTTTAAATCCTTTAAAGCAGTAATAAATGTTTCCTACCCTTTTGAAGGTAGGAAATTCAGCAGAGGAAGAGGCATGTAAGAGCAGCCATCCAGAGGGTGGTCTTCCATTGTAGCCATATTTATTCAGTGCTAATCATGCCCTCCTCCCTCAACTCCAGTAACATGGCATACACACACCCCACATGTTCTGGGGAGAGAAAGCTGAGTTTTAATCTGATGTATACTATAACCCAAATGGGTTAAAAAAATCACTTTTACAACGATGTGCAAACAAAGTAGATCGTGCACATTTGGGAAGATGATAAACCAACAGGTTTATAAATTACCAAATTCTCAAATGACACTAATTTCCAAAACTATCAGGCCACTCTTCTTTACTTTGCAATCACTAAGTGATACTGTCAAATCTCTTTGGATTATTACACATAGGTTCACAACTCACACAGAATACTGAATCCCAAGCAGCCTGGGTGGCTTAGCGGTTTAGCGCTGCCTTCAGCCTAGGGTCTATGGATCCAGTCCCGCGTCAGACTCTCTGTGTGGAGCCTGTTTCTCCTTCTGCCTGTGTCTGTGCCTGTGTGTGTGTGTGTGTGTCTTTCATGAGTAAATAAATAAAATCTTTAGAAAAAAAAAGAAGAAGAAGAATACTGAATCCTAATTCAATTCCAACTCACAGAGGGTTCTCGAATTCGTATATGGAATCTATGTAACCAAACAACTAAAAATAGGACAACCTCAGAAATCAGTGGAGTGCATGACCTTCCAATGACCTGGAGACCCCAACAATATAATGACTGTAAGGATGAACAATCCACTGATACTTTTTTTTAATTCCAGTGTAGTTAATATACAGTGTTCTATTAGTTTCAGGTGTACAATATAGGGATTCGACACTTCTAAAGATCACCCTCATACATCTTGATTTAAGTGAATGTGATGCAGGAAGATTCAAATTCACAAAGTTAAACTAGTGAATTTTAGAAAAAAATTACAGAAGGATTTCTTCTGATAATAAGCTCTCCCTATGCATTTAAAATATTTTATTTATACTCAAGTTTTCAGAAATATGTCTCCCGCATCAAGCTACCCTGCTTGATTAAACTTTGATCACAATTTCTCTGAGTTCAACCAATGTGGATATGAAAATGAGCTATAATGCATTCTACTAAAAAGACATTTAATTTTAGAAAAAGTAATTTTGGAATTTATTTAGCAGGTTCATCTCCTCAACTTACAGGTTTTTTTGTTGGTAATGGAAGCAGCTTTTTTTTTTTTTTAATTTTATTTATTCATTAGAGATGGAGAGAGAGAGGCAAAGACATAGGCAGAGGGAAAAGTAGGCTCAATGCAGGGAGCCTGATGTGGGACTCGATCCCAGGACCCCGGGATCGCAACCTGAGCCAAAGGCAGACACTCAACCACTGAGCCACTCAGGTACCCTGGTAGCAGCGTTTTGATGGTAGCATCATTTTGGTTTAGTTTTGGGCTTTATTGTTTCATTTTGCTTTAAATTTTAACACATAGTTTAGGTGGTTTCACAGCCTGGGTCATTTCATAACTATTAATACTTCTTGTAAACTGTAGCAGGGAAGTCCTTTCTGCTAAACCTCAATGCCTCATCAACTGCCCCATGTCCTCCCACAACTTATCATGAGTGTCACCATTTTCCGTGACCACTCTCAGTTCTTCCTAAGAAATTCTGGAACATAGAGAAAATAGTCTCTCTCTAGATATTTGGATTAATATGGAAAACATGAGTGTTGGTGGCCATGTCTGCCACAGTGACCAAAGAATAGAGAAGGAATAGAGAATGTTGGTCTTTGACAGAAGAGAGTAACTCAGAACCATGGAGGGAAGCTAAGAGAGGGGGATAGAGGGAAGGAAAGAATCAACAGGACCATTCATGGAGTGTCCCAATCTCTGGATCCTGATCTGAGACCCAGTTGCTTCCCTGCCAAGATTGCAGTATGCAACTCAGAAAGTTTCCACTAAGTTCCCTTTTTTTGTTTAAGTTCACTTAGGTCCCTTTGACTTGTAACCAACAAACCTCAAACTAATAGAGGGCTCTCCAGTCCTTTCTGTTGACTGTTCTGAAAAAAGCAAGACAGAAACTTACAAGTGACAGACTGAACCCAGCAGGGTCCAAAGCCAGGAGACAGCAGGTGCCACCCTGGACCTTGCTTCTCTGGCAGGGGTTAAAAGGGATAACTCCAACCTCACACCACCTCACCAGGCCACCACAGTTCAGTTCCTGTAGTTAACACGGCAAGTTATGCTAGGTTAAAGGAGTAGTGAGTTGTTCTCTATTCCACACCTTTGCTTTAAAATATAAATCAGGAGACAGCTGCTTTTAGGACACCACTGAAAACCACTGTGCCTAGACAGAAGAGCCTCCCAGAGCAAGAGGAGCAAACCAAACCCAAAGAAATGGGGGCACAGCACCTCCATTCCACCTACCCAGCTCCCATCTGGAAAGGAAATATAGGGCAGTGGTTGAGCATCTACCTTCGGCTCAGGGCCTGATTCCGAGATCCAGGATGGAGTCCCACATTGGGCTCCTTACAGGAAACCTGCTTCTCCCTCTCCCTGTGTCTCTGTCTCTGTCTCTCTCTCATGAATAAATAAAATATTAAAAAAAAAAAGAAAGAAAGAAAGAAAGAAAGGAAGGAAGTATAGTCCAGCTTAAAGTCCAAAGGGACATCACATTAGGCAGAGCATGCTGATGATTTTATAAATATATTTGATACACAGAAAAAAAGCATTCACTGTTTTTTTCCACTGTTTTTTAAATATGTCAAAGTACTTGCTAAAAAACATCATGATGGTTATACAACAGTATCAATGTACTTAAAGCCACTGAACTGTACACTTTAAAATGATTAAAATTATAAATGTTATTAATTATATCTTACAACTTAAAATTTTTGGGAAAAAAAAAACAAAACAAAACCATGACACATTTAAAGAGTTACAGAGACAGACTGAACCCCTTCAGGGGCAAACACTATGCACAGTATCACACGTGAGTCATGTGAGTAATATATTTCCTTGCCATGGGAAACTCAGTACAGAACTGAAACTGATTTGAATGGTCAGTCCGGGTGGGCAGAAGAGAGCTGTGGTTTTTCAGAGGGTGGGGGTGGAGACTGTTGAACCTAAGCAGCCATCTCCTGAAATAAGTAATAATGAAAAATCAGTACATACAGTCTTATTTCCCCCCACCTCCTAACACATGAACAGCATGGTCTTAACATTACTAATTCCTAAGTATTTCAACATAAACTCCTCAGAAGCCACTGCTGGTTTCCTATCAGCCACAAACAGATGGCAACCCAGAAGAGTCCTGTTCCCATTATGCCAACTTGGCGGGAGGCTCACCTGCCACTACCTGAAACATGGATCCCTCCCACTTGTACACAGAAGGTTCCCAAACACAACTAAAATCCTGCCCGGATGCCCACTGATCAGCATCCTTAAAAGCATGGGGGGGAAGTCTCATTACAACTCCACTAATTAATAAACATAGGGAGGGACTACATCACATCCTAATATAATTACAGGAACACTGCAGCTTTCATTGCACTTCCACTCTATGGTTCAGGCAGGTTCCCCGCCTGCTTACACTGGGATGTAATCCAGTTTTGCTAATATATCCATATGTATGAGAATCAGAGCAGATCTTATTATAACGAACCTGGAGAAAAACCTTTGGAGATGCTAAAAGTTCAATTTCAGATACATTAATGCATTCCTAAAATTTTATTTACAATGAAACCATCTATACTGCTTTTGTAACCCCAACACAGATTTCTTGGCTGCAATTTTTTAACTTAAATGATTCAAACCCTAAGAGAATGACAGACATTCATTCACAAATTATGCCTAAATTAAAACACATGAAAGCTGCCTGTGTGTGTTCTTGCCTCTGTGTGTGTGTGCGCATGTATGTGTGTGTGTGTGTGTACTGGCAAGGAGGAAGAAAAGAATCTGGATTATTTACTTCATGAGATTCCTAGCAGAGATGCTCTTCTGTACTTTCTGGATGTACCTGCTAATCAGCAGGGCCTTTAGCCACTGACTACTCCTTGCCTGCTCAAGTCAAACTTCACTCTTTGGAATGTTAAACCAAGATTTTCTTCAGCAGGAGCAGCTCAATGCCTTCCTGCCTCACCTTTCAATGTATTTAAATCCTTCAATGGCTCTGCTCTTGCAAATAAACCAAAATCCTTAAACATCGGATACAAGGCCCAGCATGAACAGGAATCTCTCCCACCAAGGCCTCTGCCATTTCCTCAGGGAAGCCATCTCTGACCCTCTGACTAGATCAAGTTCTACCTTTATATCCTGTATTTCTCCTTCCTGGTATGAATGTATCAATCAAGAGAGCAAGCAATCCATGGATCTGATAACTACTGCATAAATTAGCATGTCATTAGGTACAAGTAACCAACCATCCCAACTCAAATTGCCCAATCAATGAGAAAACTTATTTTACATAACAAGTCAAAAGCAATGATGGTGGTAGGCTCTGAAGAGTTTTCTGTGTTTTCTTGGCTCTGACTCCTCTCATGCACTAGCTTCATGTTCAGATTGTAGTAAAATAACTGTCACAGTTGTAGGCATCACAACCAAATAACAGTTTTCAGAGGAAAAGGGCTATCTAGTGTAGCCATTTTAAGGTTGACATGTTTTCCAGAATCTCCTGGCAGACCTCCCTCACATTTCATTGGCCAGGAGCAGGTCTCTTCCTTACCCTCCAGCAATTACCTACAGCAAATGGGACCAGCATGAGGGGCTGAACACATCAGGATTTACCCCTGCACTGAGAATGGATCACTTTCTCTGCAGTTACATGGGGACAGGGGTCTATACAAAACCCAACCCCATTACTAAGGAAGAAGGGAAGAAAAGATGGCAGACAAGCACTCAGCAGGTCTGCTAATTACCAATCTGGGATATACGCTCTGGTCACCAACATCATGCAAGACTGCCAACAGAAAACCTCCACCAGCCTCACCTGCAGTGCATCTATATAACTGAGAAGACTGGCTTGGAGGGGAGGCCACAGAGTAGCAAGGGGGTAAAAGAAAGGACACAGGGGACTTTCAGCTGGTACAGACTCAAGCCCCAAGACTTCTGCTTAAATTATATGATTACAGGCAAGTCCGTTGGCCTCAGTTTCCTCATAAAATAAGAAAATATGTGCTTAATATAATGTACAAGGTTGTTGTAAAGAGCAAATAAAATGGCATACGGACATATGGACAAATACTTTGTAAACTATGTGCTATGCATATGTAAGCAATTATTATTTGCAATGGAAAGTCACAAGTCACTGAGAAGAACTCTGGAAAAAAAAAAAGGCGGCTGACTCTTATCTGGCCAAACACAAGAGGGTACAATCTACTAAAGGACGCTCTGCTTTAAAAATTATATACCTACTGATTTACCCGTGGCTTGGTTAGAGACTTTCCAATACCATCAACTGATTCTAACAGTTGGGATGGATTAGAGCAACACTACAGAAACTGTCTCCCAGGCCTATAGAAAACCAAAGGCAATGTCCTCCTCTCTGCTCCTTCACTGATCTCTCCTCCTTAAGCGAGATCTCATGTTCTCACTGCTTTCTAGATGGAAAGGCAGGGTAGGGTTGTTTTCCAAGCCAGAAAAGATTAAGAAAATTTAAGCTAGGAGAAGGAAGACTGATTTGAACGCACAAGCAGAAGCTCCACATTAGCCATGAGAAAGCTCAGCCTAACTCGCACTAACATACTTGAGCCTAACAGACAATGAGTGCAAGGGCATCTAAGGCCTCCCTGCTAATGCTGTTTTTGTCAAGCAGTGGAGGCATGAAGCCATGATCCCCAGCCTGCCCTCTCCACCTTTTAACTCTGTTCATCTGTCTCCACTTAAGACCAGGGTAGAGACGGGCACAGAAACCACGGAGATTTTCAGACCTTTCTATAGAGTAAGACACACAATCTTCTGTGCCAACCACATTTTCCCCCTTTAGCTACAACACACATCATGTGGGCAGAAAGTCAGAAGGCCGGTCGTGCCTCACACCAACATTCTGAAGGCTGAAAGTAGTGATATTCTGGGTTTACCTTGATGTCTAGAACATAAAAAACTTCCTCACAGGAAGGGTCCTTTCTCTCCCAGAGTTAAAAATCCACGATATACCATGACTTTCCACTCTGGTCCAGGGAAAGAAGAATGAGGTAAGAGCGTGGGAGCAAAGACACACGAGGGAGTTAGCAGGAAGAGAGAAGGGAAGCAGCACTGTCAGTGTAGACACGGTGAGAAGCAAAGCCAGGCCCAGAGTTGCACATGGCCCACATGTGCACCACCAAGCCCTGGCCAGGCCGTCTGCTCCCCAGGGGCAGATGTGTCTTACAAGACCAGTAATCAAGACTATCCTCCAGCCAAATCCCACATACGTGTGAAAGGACTGTAAACGTTCCTCACAAACGTGCTGTAAGTACAACTATGCTAAGACGCGTGTTGCCATTTGGAGCCTGCCTCTTTAAAACCCACCCCAGGTAATACAACATAAGGGCCCAAAGAAGGACATTGGTGAAAACACTGATGAAATCTAAAAGAAGTTGACAGTTTAGT
The DNA here is from genome assembly GCF_003254725.2 of Canis lupus dingo. Taxonomy (NCBI): domain Eukaryota; kingdom Metazoa; phylum Chordata; class Mammalia; order Carnivora; family Canidae; genus Canis; species Canis lupus. The sequence goes on along the minus strand of NC_064243.1, from coordinate 47,735,269 downwards.
TAATAATGATGTACCGGCATACTAGTTTTGACAAATGTTCTGTAGTTACATAGCATTTTACATTAGAGGAAGCTGGGTGAAGGGCATACAGGAACTCTCTGTACTATTCTTGTACCTTGTCTGTAAATCCAAAATTATTCCAAAATAAAAAGCTTATTTTAAAAAGTTTTCAATACCTGTCTGCTTAAAAATGAGAGGGAAAAAAAAATGCTCCATGGAAAACTTTCTAAGCAAACCATCAAAGTCAAAACGTGGAAAAAAGATTGGTAGACTTGAATACATAGAAAACTTAAAACTTTTATACATCAAAATATATCATGAACAGATTAAGAGCTGAAAGGCAACCAACAAACTGGGAAAATATAACACACACAAAAGAAAAAGGGTTAGTATCCATAACACAGTAAATTTTTTTTAAAGAGTTATTTTAGAGAGAGAGCTTGTGCATGCACACCTGGACAAGGAGGAGAGGAGTGGAGGGGAAGGGGAGTACCAGAGGGGGACTGAGGGAGAAAATCTCAAGGAGACTCCACACTGAGCATGGAGCCCCAGGGCTCCATCCTACATGGAGATCATGACCTGAGCTGCAATGAAGAATGGGAAGCTTTTTTTTTTTAAGATTTTATTTATTTATTCATGAGAGACACAGAGAGAGAGAGAGGCAGAGACACAGGCAGAGGGAGAAGCAGGCTCCAAGCAGGGAGCCCCATGTGGGACTTGATCCCAGGATTCCAGAATCACGTCCTGGGCCAAAGGCAGGTACTAAATTGCTGAGCAAAAAAACAAAACAAAACAAACAAAAAAAAGTGTGCAAAGATCTTACAACAGGGCAAACCAGACTCAAAACTCCTGTACCAGCCAATCAGGTATACAGAAAAAAGAAAACAGAAAAGCCTTTGCCACAGGTGAGCAGACACCTTCTACTTAGAGCCCCATTATAATTGAACTTCTAGAGACTCACAAAGAAAAAGCATCTTTTTAAATAAAATGCAGTTACATCTAGGGGCACGTGGATGGCTCAGTAGGTTGAGTGTCTGACTCTTGATTTCAGCTCAGGTCATGATCTCAGGGTCGTGAGACTGAGCCCCACATCGGATTCCATGCTGGGCATGGAGCCCATTTAGGATTCTCTCCCTCTCTCCCTCTGCCCTTCCCCACCCACTCCCATTCCTCTCTTAAAAAAAAAAAAAAAAAAAAAACAAAATCCAGTTACATCTAACTCAGAAGCTTATATTCAAACCAATCTATCTTAGTAATTTATGGGGTTTTTTTTCTGTTTTTAAATTTAGAATGGACTGAGAATTCAAAGAGAGAAGAGAGGAGTCTTCCCTCATCCATCCTCAAGGGACACATTCCAACACTCCAATGGATGCCTCAAATTGCAAATGGTTCTGAACCCTATTCGTATTTTTCTTTCCTGCATGTACTTACCTGTGATAAAGTCTGATTTATAAATCAGGCACAGGGGATCCCTGGGTGGCTCAGCAGTTTAGCACCTGCCTTTGGCCCAGGGTGCGATTCTGGAGTCCCGGGATCAAGTCCCACATCAGGCTCCCGGCATGGAGCTTGCTTTGCCTTCTACCTGTGTCTCTGCCTCTCTCTCTCTCTATGTCTATCATAAATAAATAAATAAATAGATAGATAGATAGATAGATAGATAGATAGATAGATAGATAGATAAATCTTTAAAAAAATAAATCTGGCACAGTAAGAAATAAACAATAATAGTGAAATAGAACAATTATAACAATATACTCTAAACAAAGGTTATGTAAATGTGATCTCTTTCCTTCTCTCTGGAAAGATCTTGTACTAGTTTCACCCTACTTGTTCTGATGATGTGAGATGCTACAATGCTACATGATGACGTGAATGACTCAGGCACTGTGATGGAGCCTTAGGCTACCACTGATGTTCTGGTGTTACATCAGAAGGATCATCTATTTCCACACTGCAGGTGACAGTGGGTAACTGAAACCACAGAAAGCAAAACTGTGGATAAGGGAGGACTACTGTCTTTTTTTTTTTTTAAAGATTTTATTATGTACACAAGAGCGGTAGGAGGAACTAAGCAGACTCCCCACTGAGCAGGGTTCCCAATGTGGGACTCAATCCCAGGACCCTGGGATCACAACCTGAGCCAAAGGCAAATGCTTTAACTGACTGAGCCACCCAGGCACCCCAGAACTACTATACTTCTTTTGATATGCCAATATACATATCATTCATATTAAGTCAGAGTTAAAATATTAAGGATTAATATTAGCCATATTATTATATTAAAAATTAAGTAAGCAGAAAGCTGTAAGTCTCATGCAACACTGAAGTTCCACATATAAAATATAGAAGCCAAGAAACAAAATGTTTTTCACACAGAAAAAAGTGTGACCGTGATTAAAACTACTGGACTAAAAATTCAGTAGTTCAAAGTTTGCATCCCCGTTGATTGTCTTCTCCCAAAATCCCCAGGCAGATCTCTATTACCTTGTTTCCATGGAGTTTCCCACACTATAAGATAGTTTACTTCTCAAAATCATAGGATGTGGTAACAATACTTAAGGCCAGTTAGACACAAAATGAAGAGAAACGGTTTAAACCAAATCCTAGCTTCTGGAAGCTCATTCATGATCTAATTTGTGAATAAGTCCAGACTCCCCAGCATGCCTCCCTCTCCAGACATTTCACCCTGGGTCCACTTTATCACTCATTAGCATCAAAGAAGGTTCAACTTCAAACCAATTTTGCTAGTTAACAATGCAGGAAAAGGTTTGATACTAACAGAATAAAATTAAAAAGTTGAAGTAACTGGCTTAAATTAACCTCACAGATTATTAGCATCTTTCACATGGCAGTGCTTATTCAATCTCCCACAAAAAGTTCTGGCTGTCTTATTATATAATATATGTCTTATTCTGCCAGGAAACAAATTGATTCCCCAAAATCAAGCACAAGCCACCTTTCTGTGTTGCGTGAAAAACAAAGAACTTTACCATCTAAACAGAGGGGAAGGAAAGCCAAAGATAAGGCATTTGTAAAATCATTAGTAGGTCAAGGAGACCATAGTTACATGCAACATACAAAACACTAGGAGAAGGAAAACAGTGTGACATCTCTGTTCTCTCAGAATTAAAAAAGACCATTTCTGAACCATAAGCTCAACCTTGAGACTTCTTTATTTATTCACAATAAACTTACATTATATTCACAGAAAACTGATTTCAAAACATCTCATAAACACTACTGCTTCTATATATGCCTCTGTAAGGGAAAGCATTTTTAGCCTAGGAGGGACCTACAATGGTACTTAATGCTTCTCTAGCATTTCTAGCACATAAATACACATAAGATGTAAGTACTATTCAGTACACTTTTTCACAAAATTTTTCAAAACATTAATTTTAATTGATGAAAAACAAATATTTCATAGAGCAATGAAATTATGTGGCTTGTTAATGTTAACAATTAACATTGTTAATGTTAATTAGTTAAAATTAAAAGCTGACATAATTAGATAAAACTGAATTATGAGTTTGTGGACTCCATCTATCAGTACTTCACTCTCCACTGGTAACACAGTCCTGACTGTCACAGTCATTACAATGGTGAGGAGCAGGGAGATGCAAAATCAAACACAATAAGGGCGCCATAAATCCAAAAGGGCTGGGAATTGATGCTCTAGTAAGCTGTAACGGATAGATTCTGGGCAGCACCCCAATCCTATACTACTTAATTTATTCCCAAGTCCCTTAGAATCAAAGCTGGGTAAGGAGACAAAATAATACGCATGCCACTCTCCTTCTCATTTCTGTCACAGTATTTAAAATTATTACTAATGGAATAAGATACGCAAACAGAGCTAGCTATCTTCTGCTAAGAGCTATGTTTTTATCCAAGCATTTCAAATTATTACAGAATTTATTATTCAGTTATCAGAAAATTAGCCCAGAAAAGTTCACTTTTACAGAGAAAACACAAGACAGGGTTTCTCATTTCACAGGAAAAGACAAGAAAAATGAAAAAGGTTCAAACTATTTGTAAGGGCTGGAAAAACTCAGTGACTTGAGCGCAAACAACATTCGTCTACCTGGCTATGCCTTTCTCTAAGTTAAACACAGGTATCATTTTTTGAAGACATTCCCCACTCATTTGACAAATGTCGACAAATAGTTAAATTTTCTGGTTAACAGTTCGCACAGTAACTCTAGCTGCCTAAAATGTCAGCTTTGGTTGACCAGGGTTTTCATTCACAGCATATGCCCAACTTCTTATGATGCATGTTTTGATATTCCAACCACTGGGGCTGAATCTGTCCATCTGGTTTTACGGCTAAGCGGGTTGTCTGAAGCTTAAAAAGTTGATTATGTACAAAGATAATCCTACATATTCTCAGCATATGGTAACATCAACCACTGATCAACTTTTCAGGAATAAGAAAGTCATCCCAGGACTGACTGCTCAGCCTGGACCTCTGACACTACTATTTAGTCACCATGCTCAATAACAATGCCATGTGGTTTCCCAGGGACATATATTCTTAATAGCCCAAAATAAAGGAAAATAATGTAGAAGACAACAAATGTGTACTGAAAAAGAGTTTTCTACAAAAGACTCCTGATTTCCCTTGCCAGACACTGAAAATTACATACACACACAAATCAGGAGTAAATGCCTCAGAAGTTTAATCTTCCTTTTGTCATTTCCAAGAAACTGGTAAAGGAAACATTCGGTAAGATGAAAGAACTCAGTGACATCTGTCTGTAACGTTTAAGTGGAATTTGAAAACATTGAGAAAAGGTTGTTGAAAGTAGATACAAGAGCCTTTAGAACCCAATGTTCCAACCATTAACTAGCTGGATCAACAGCAGAGACTTAAAAGGTTGAGACTTTTGTCATAAAAATTATTCATTCAAAAGGTCAAAGTCGGGACACTTGGCTGGCTCAGTCAGTAGAGCATGCAACTCTTGATCTCAGGGTTATGAGTTCGAGCCCCAGGATGCAGAGGTTACTTAAAAATCTAAAAAAAAAAAAAAAAAAAAAAGTTAAAAAGGCCAACTTCTGGGACGTCTGGGTGCTCAGTCAGTTAGTTAAGCATCTGCCTTCAGCTCAGGTCATGATCCCAGGGTCCCAGGATTGAGCTCCACGTCATACATAAAAAAGCCAATACGACAAAAACTTTAACCCTGTGGCTCTACTGTGGCCATTCCAAGCTGGGAGGAGATACCCACATGTCAAGACTACAAAAAGAACCCAGAAATAACTGTAACAACATAACACCTTATACTATGCCTTTCCAAACCCTTTCACATCCATTAAGATCTAAAATTGAGTCTTTCATATTTCAAAGAAAATAAATTGTAGTGTGTGCTATCTTTCTCAGAGCTCTTCCTTTTTTTTTTTTTTTTAAGATTTTATTTATTTATTCATGAGAGACACACAGAGAGAGGCAGAGACATAGGCAGAGGGAGAAGCAGGTTCCCTGTGGGGGGCCTGATGCAGGACTTGATCCCAGGACCCCAGGATCACGACCTAAGCCGAAGACAGATGTTCAACCTGTGAGCCACCCAGGTGCCCCTCTCAGATTCTTTCACACCCATACTGACTCTAATTGTGCTTTTGACTAAAAATAACCAACAGGGAGAAAGCTGTTCAAATAAGTCTATATTACCTGCAGAGCACCTCTGCACACCTAGAGATTAATTCACAACTCACTGCAACCTACTACACCATTACTACTGGAGGATGTCCATAAACATTACTTTTCAATTCTATTCTTAAAATTCTCTTTCAAGGGTGGGTATCATTGACACCACACAAGCACAAGACTTTTCTATTCCTGTTCACTGAAATCAGAGAAATATATTTGATCCTGAATTAACCACATTAAAGGGAAAATAGCATAACTCTTAAAATCCATAAGTAACCCCAAAATATTAATTTCAACCCAATGTTTTCTATGAAAGCAAGAAACCAGATAGAACTGACCCACTGGTATAGGTCCTATCATGCCAAAATGGAATGGTTAGGGGAAAAGAAAGACCAAGCTTATCAGAGTTTGCAGTCATTTATGGACACGTGGTAATTAATTCAACATTTTTGAGCAAAGAATTTATTTAATGTTAGCTAAGTATGTAGTGGCATTTATCTGTCTTCTTAGAAAGTTATTCCCCTTTCTTTAGCTAAAAGCACCCCAACTTTGCTTCTGACTCCTGCATTCCATAGGTTTTTGTGAAACTAACAGCAATCAGACACATACACACAAACACACACACTCACAGCAAACTACCCAAATTTGGCCAATTATATTCCCCCTCTCCAGGAAAACTGAATCTTATTACACAAGAATGAAACCAGTTGGTGCAGTCTTTGAGACATGGCAACCAAAACAGACCAACCAAAGCCTAGAGATCCTCAGAGGGCTGGTTCTTGGCATCCGAAGCCTAGTTGTACAGCGTTTTCTATGCCTATATTTTATGGAAGTGCTACACCTACAGTTCTGTAACCTACCTTTTTAAATCAATAATATGTCGTAGGCATCTTTCCAGACTGGAAACAGTATAGATTCATATCATTATTTTCAGTGGTTTCATGGAATGGAAGTACCATAATCTATTTAATCAATTCCTTCCTCAAAATTATTTACTATATAATTATATATAGTAAGTAGTTCTTTATTATTATTTAAATATTTTACTTATTTATTTATTCATGAGACAGAGAGGCAGAGATACAAGTAGAGGGAGAAGCAGGCTCCCTGTGGGGAACCTGATGAGGGACTTGATCCCAGGACCCGGGGATCATGACCTGAGCTGAAGGCAGACACTCAACTACTGAGCCACTCAGGTGCCACTTTTTTATTACATACATATATATTTTCTAACTTTTCCTATTATGTATTTCTTTAGGATAAATTCCTAAATATGAATTTGTTAGATTAAATGCTATGTAAGTTTTACATTTTGATACATAATAGCAGCTATTTAGAATGAGGCATCAATTTACATCTCCACTAGAACAGAGAGTACACATTTCCCTTCATCTTCACCAGCACTGGAAATTACTATCTGCCTTATTCCTCTTTCAAACCGAGAAATGCCCAAATATTAAGACTACCAAGAGAAGTTACAGAAGAATCATAATAATATAATACTTTACATATACTATGCTTTACCAAATCAAGTCACATCTAATAAGGTGTAAATTGAGTCTGAATAATATTGCCAATACATTAAAAATGGTGTCTTAGTTGGCTCAGGTGGTCATAACAAAATAGCATAGACTGATTGGCATAAACAGCAAAAATTTATTTCACACAGTTCTGAAAGCTGGAAGTCCAAGACTGAAATGCCAGCAAGGTAGGTTTCATTCTGAGGCCTCTCCTTTAGTTTGTAGATGGTTGCCATCTGGCCATGTGCTCATATGACCTCTTCTTTGGGCATAACTGGGCCAGGGATCACCAAGGTCTCCGGTGTCTCTTCTTACAAGGGCACTAATCCTATCCTGAGAGCTCCACCCTCATGATCTCACCTAACCCTAATTACCTCTCAAAGTCTCCATCTCCAAACACCATTACACTGCAGGTTAGGGCTTCAACACATGAATTTGGGAAAGACACCTTCAGTTCATAACAAATGGCATCTTATCACTGTTTTTCATTTCATTTCATTAATTACTAGTGAAATTGCAAATTTTAATGTTTATTGGTCATTGATTTTTCCTTTTAAAAATGGTCTGTTCTGATTCCAAATCTGGAATAGGAAGGGTACAAGATGAGCCTGGAACATTTCGTCATAGCAAAAAGCAAAGAAGCTACTATATGTTATTAGAGGCATGTCATAAGGACTTGGAGCCAACCTGACTAAGCCTTAGTCACAAAGATAGGACAATTTGAGCATCAAAAGGAAACTAACTGAAATGGACTGAAATACACCATAAATGATAAAATAGAGGTGTTCATAAAGATACTCAAAAAGAGAGAGAAAAAAACCTCAGGTGTCACCAATGCAAGATGCTAGGGAAATAATAACTCATGATTTTGTAAAGTGGCAAACAAAGGGGAAAATAGACAACTTCCCCACCCTTCCTGTATAATCTATACCTCAGAGTGAGCCCTATATATTCTTTCATACAGCAAAATATACCACCATTGTAACATTATCTGGGAAATAAAAACATCATCTGCATCATCCGCAAATTTCAAAAAGGTGTACCCTACATCACAATCCACATGCAAGGGAAATGACCCAGCAAGGATATAACATATATATTACCTTTATCCCCTCTGGACCCTATATTTTTTAAAGGTACTGTGCACTAAATAACTCATTTCCCTGTTTTAACATAGGTATATACGATCTCCAGTGATTAAGTGTTCCTGAGCATCATGAAATTATCATGATTAACATTCTGTATAAAATTTAGAATATTCATGAACAAAATGTGGTCCATACACGTATGTATGTGACACATTTGTATACTAATGGGGCATTTATTAATCAGCCTTAAAAGGGACAGAAATTCTGACACATGCTACAACGTGGATGAACCTTGAAGACATGCTAAGTGAAGTAAGCCAGTCACAAAAGGACGAATACTGTATGACTGCACTTATGTGAGGGGCTCAAAGTAGTCAAACTCAGAGAGAGAAAGTGGAAGGTTGATTGCCAGGGGTCCAGGGAGAAGGGAATGAGAAGTTATTGTTTAACAGGTACAACGCTTCAGTGCAGGAAGATGAAAGTTCTGGCCATGAACAGTGGTGATGGCTACACAACAATGTGAATGTACTAATGCCATGGAACTGTTAAGATGATAAATGTTATATGTATATTTTGCCACACAAACAACAGTATGTTTGGTATGTTAAAATTGAGTAACTGAACATTATCCCAGCCAAATTAAAAGAAATTTTACATTTTAATTACATATTCCCTGCTGTGTCAGCAGTCTCCCTGGGCAAATGAACAATTTCAGGAAGGTAATACTGAAAATACTTCACAGATTCCTAAAGAGGAGCCAATGCAATAACTAAACCAAAGTATTTCCTAACAGAAGTTTAACTCAATTTTTAATGAGTTTTTGTGAATCACATGCATAGCTGGCCCACTCAATCTATCTTCAATCTTTCTCCACATACGGAAAAGAACAGGAGGGAGACTGCAATTGATATTGCAAGTGCAGTGGAACAGATGAAGAATAATGTCTTAGCTTCACCATGCACATGGTAGGCACTCAATAAACATGCCTGATTTCGGATACTCAGTAAAACCAAGAGAAAACCTGGGCTTCACTTTCTGTCCCAGACACTAGCTAGTGAGAAGGCAGACATTCCACTCAAAGGAAGGCCACTGTCTCTCTACTTCTTCCATTACTTCCATTACCATGTATCCTTATATAGGTCAAAGAATTTTTTTTTTTTTTAACTCAAGAGTTTGGGTGGGAAAAACGCGTGAATAACCAAACTACCACTCTTATAGCTCCATATGAAAACAGAAAGTCAGTCCAACATGACACACACATCTTTTCTAAATGAAGTCAATTTTAAAGTATACAGTAGAAAATACATTATTATTATTTCTCAGGCACAGGAAGCAATGCTGGCTTCCTACTCTTGTATCCTGAGAGCTCCACTGTATTAGAAATTTTCCCCATATGATTTCCTCTAACTCAGGTCTACATACTTCTAACTCTAGAGGTCAACCACCTTCCCCCATCACATGAAGATCCTGCTACTTTCACAGCCCTTACTAAAATAGAGCACTTAAAATTCTTAAAGAAAATTCACGTCTTCAAATAACTCTTTCCTACAAATTAAGTACTATTCTTTAAACTGAGGAACTAAACACTAGATTTGGCTTTTCACAATTTATTCATATATTCATTTCCACGATAGTAAACTATCAAGAAAAGAAGGGGGGGGTCGCCTGAGGTCCTCCAGGTCTTAATGTGGCTATCATTGCAAAATGTTGGGATCAGCTCCCAATATGCCCCACCAGACGGCCAGGAGTCTGGGCAGCTAGCTGCTCTCTGGATTGCAGTGTGGCTCTGTGCAAGGTGCCCTGTCACTTCACATCCATCACGACCTCAAATCCCAGCTATCTGGTGCTGCCGGGCCTGGTGATGAGCCCTCTCCGGGACCACAGCACCATTCCCACGGGCCCCGAGGGCCAAAACTAAATTCCAGTTACTAACAAATGGAAACCCAAGACACAAAGAAGCAGAAATAAAGGGACCCCCGCAAAGATAAGATTTTTGTATTCCTCAAAACCTTAGAAATGAATGTTCTTTCTCTGTGCTTTTTCAAAAACCTGTCTACTGGGAGTCCTGGAGTGCCAAATAGAAAGAGAAGAGCCCCCAACTAAATACAGAAATCCAGGAAACAGTTCCCTGCAAGGGAAGCTGACTGTCCCCAGGAAGAGAAGTGTGTCGGAAGACTTTCTGATCAGCAATTAGCGATTTAGCAGGTATTTAGCAGGTAAGTCGCATCCATCCCCGGGAGGACCGTGTCACCCTCATTTCCTTCCACAAAGCCAGGTGGCCCTCACCTTTCCAACCTTGAAGTGATGTGGCGAGGAAAAGTCAGACACCTCTCCCTGCTGCTGGCCCAAGCGGGTCCAACTTCAGAGCCAGCATCATGCACTTTGTTTTTAAGCGCAGGGAAAAGAGGAAGGGTTGGTATTCTGAGCGGAATCTCCGTTGATTTGCCAGAGGAAACCGTACAGACCAGACAGCAGAAGCGCCAGCGTTTCCATGCAGCTGCCACGACAGGTGACCGGGCCGCTCTGCAGACGCCCCGCACGCTCGGGGCTTCGCCGAGGTGGGGCGGGAAGGGAGGGCACAGCCTGGAGGACGGAAGGTGGGCAGGGGCAGGGGCAGGGGCAGGGGCAGGGGGGAAATCCACTCCGTCCGCACGCTGCGGGTGGGGGTGGGAGGAAGAGGAGGAGCACAGCCCCGTCTCCCCCGGGAAACCGTTTTAAGGGATCTTCTCTCTCCACAATTAAGAAGAAGAAGAAAAAATGGCTCCGAGCCAAACGCCTCCTGATTTACACACACACGCACACCAAGCTCTATTTCGCCCCATTTTCCTGTACGCTGAAACAAAAGGCGAACACGGCTCAACAGCAGGCAGCGCCGCCCGGAGCCCGCCGTCCGCGCCCCCGGGAGAGCCCACCCGAGGCGGCCCGCCCGCCGCCGCCGCCGCCGCCGCCGCCGCCGCCCCCCGCCCCCCGCCCGAGGACCGGCCTCCCGCCCGGCCGGGCCGCCGCCGCCCTCCCCGCCCGCCGCCCGCCGCCGCCGCCGCCGCCCGCCGCGCCCCCCGCCCGCGCGCGCACACGGGCCTGGCCGGCGCCGGGGGCCGCGAGCCCACCTCGAGGGGCGGGCGCCCGGCCGGGCTCGGGAGGGCGCTGCCGGCGGCGCCGGGGCCCGCCGCCTCCTCGCCGCGGAGGGCGGCAGCGCGCGGCCCCGGCGCCCGTGACAGCGGCCCCGCGCCCGCCTCACCTCCTAGCGCCCGTGGCGGCGGCCCCGCGCTCCTCCGCGCCTCTCCGCCTCCGCCTCCAGCAGCCCCGCGCCGCCGCCGCCGCCGCCGCCGCCGCCGCCGCCGCCGCCTCCCCCCGCCCCGCGTCTCGACCGAGTCTCCGCCTCCCTCGGCCGCCGCCGCCGCCGCTGGGCCCGGCTCCGCGCCACGTGACCGCGCCACGTGACCCGGCGCGGCTGGCAGGCGCCTCCCCGGCCGGCCTCGCGCCCTCGCGCGCTGGGGACCCGCGCCCCGCCGGTGGACGCCCGCCCCGCCCCGCCCCGCCCCGCCCCGCCCGGCCCCACCCGGCCGGGCCCGGCCCCCCGCCAGCCCGCCGCCCGCCGCCCGCCCGCCGCCACCTGCTCGCGCTCGCCTCCGCCCCGCTGCGCTCGCCCGAGCGCACACTCACGCGTGCACACACCGGCGCTCACGCGCGTGCACACGCGCAGCTCGCCGTCCTCGCCGTGCAGGGCTGCTTCCCAGCCTGCTCCCACGAGAAAACAAAGTAGTCGGCTCTGCGCCCCCCCGACCTGAGAAATCCTGCCCACCCCGCAACGCGACGGCGGGCGCCCTGCCCCGGCCCGCCCTGGGCCCGCCCTGGGCCCGCCCTGAGCCCGCAGCGGGCGGGCGTCCCACCGCGTCCCAAGTTGGAGCCACCGGGAAGCGCCGAGGCGACCGTCGTCCCAGTGTCTCCGGCGGTGATCTTGGACCTCAGTGTCTGCTGTTCGGTTGGTCTTACAGGGAAGAGACCAGACGGCGTCGTTTCAACAGAGAGAGAATTCACTGCTCTTCTTCGCCACCGCATTGATGTCGTGCTAGGAACGGAAACTTTGTGCATCCATCCTGCGTTTTCCGTCGTGGACAAAGAAATAGCATCACTGATTGTGTGATTGTTCCTATATGTGTACTTAAAAAAATTTTTTTTAAAAGTCCAAGCAGACAAGATTGGGATGCCCTGGAGGGCTCGGCTCAGTCCGTTAATCTGGGACACTGGATCTCAGCTCAGGTCTTGATCTCAGGGTCCCGAGTTCAAGCCCCCTGTCGGGCTCGGCACAGGGCTGGGCTGGGCGTGGAGCCTACTTGTAAAAATTAACTGATTTAAAAAAAAATAATAAATCAGCATTCTTTCTTCCATAAGGCATCAAAGTCCTATGTAGTTAAGTGTAGTAGACACTCTTGGCGTAGATTCTGCACTTTTTTCTATTTTGCCTATTTGCCAAATTTTTAAATCGGCTTCAGATTTAAGAATTCTTGCTTCTGTGAATTTCTGGTTGTCAGGAAAAAAGGGGGGGGGCAGGTTGGACAACGTGTCCTTCATTTCTGAAATTCCATGCCTATGATTTCACGAATTTTAGAAAGTGCTACCTAGAGTTCTTTTTAATTTTATAAAAGGTGATTTTTAAATGACAGTATTTGCCTCCTGCATGTGTGCGCATAATATAATACATTAAGTATTTATATCAGCATTATTTGATAATATTTTATAAGCATCCCTGAAGTTAATTTTGAGACCTTTAAGAAATAAAGCTATATTTAGGTCTTAGAGTACTATAAACATAGAAGATAGTCTTCACTCAATTCAAGGTAATAGTCATTCATAATAGTGACTATTCATAATAGTCCTTATGCTTCAACTAACGAGTCAGTATTACACCTAAGGTGAGGAAACTAAAGGAGTCGTTCAGTATGTGGTCCTTACCACAACATGTACAACCTCTAAATAGAACTACTTTAAAATATATACATGACATATTTTTAAGCGTCTGTCTTTTTCACACGCAGACAGAAACTGGGATCAGCAAGCAGGGTCTGGAACAAATCAGGAAAAGTCTGGTCCTTACTGTCAGACTGGTAAACGTCAGCAGCAGAAGGGATCAGAGATGAAACATGCACTTGAAGAACTTCCTTGACCTAACAAATGCAATCTGTAAAACAGCATGAGAAAGATTTAACAAATACCCATCAGGACGAAGCAATTCTCTCCTCTGCAAAATGAAAAAGCATTAACCTTGAAACCACCCTCCCCATAACAAAGTTTTCCCCAGGGACCCATGTGTATAGACTCTTTTATCCAAGCACTTCTGGGCATGCATACAGCCAACTCTCTGCAAAACTATAAAGGTCCTCGAGTTTATTTTCTGCCTCTGTGGATTCCCACAGCGTCTGTGCTCACATGAATGGTCTTCGGAGCAACCGTCTTCATCGCAGTCCTGCTTCTACCACTTTTGAACAAGTGATTACGAGAACAGCATGCCTAACGCTGTTTCTTTAACCATACATTCAAACAATATCTACCTCACAGGGCTGTTGAAAGAATTAAATGAAATAATTTATGCAAAGTACTTAGCATAGTGCTTGATGCATAATAGTTAATCAAAAATCCTCAGATTTATTACATGCTCACCGCAGGACAAACACAGTACCTTGTTGGTCTTATTTTTACTTATTGTCTCTGTTCCCTGTTACTCTTCATGGAAGCCCTCCATACCCCCCCCCCCCCCGCCAAACCCCACCATCATGCAATTAGCAGTCTATTACTCTCTCTGCCTTGTCAATCTGTTGTGAATCTGCATTTTGAGCTTTTTAAAAAAGCTTCTAACTATAAAATGAAAATGATTGCCTCTAGTTTAGAAATCTGAGGCAACAAGGAATCTTTTGGAAGGAGATGTGGTGATAAGCACCCTTTGAGGTCCTGTTAGGTCAACAATTTCCATTTTGTGGTGCTTGTTGGGTCATTTTGTTGTGTTGTGTGTTTTATTTTGTTTGTATCTGTCATGTTTCAATATTAGAAGATCTCGCAACACCTTTGAAGAATTAAACCAGTCCACAATAATTGTTAAATGATAATTATTAAAAGAAAGTGTCTCTCGTATGGCATTCATGACCTCACTCTATTGACTGACTGTCCTTCTGCTCTAGGTTCCAGTTTGGAAAAACCTTCTTCCTACCCTGCCCAAGCTCCCAAAAGTTCTGAGAAATATGTGACCTTCTTTAAAGTTATGCAATCCTTACTTCTGCCTTGGGTCACGCTATGAGGTCCAAGCTCAAACTGGATCTGATAAGCATCTTGGTAACAGTATAATAACTTGGTTGTGACATAAATATTTTACATTCAATATTTGGCTGCACACCCCTGTGCTACTCTACGGCTGAGCCTGAAGGCACAAGGGATTAAAAGTCACAACCAGGTGCCTGAATTGGTCTCTGCCCTTCTCTCTCCAATTTCTGGGCTTGCCCCTTGCCCATCACACCACTGAAAGACATGTAAATACTGACAATCCAAAACTCCTCTCCTTCAACCACTCTCCTGCCTCCTTCTCACCCAGCATCTCTGGTCACATCTTCCCTCTCTCCTGGCCACAACATCATTCTGAGTGCAAAGTTTCTGCTCGTTCAAGCTCTTCAACCACCAAGACATTGGCACGAGGATCAGGAAACTGGATCCTAGATACAGAGAGCCAGAAGGTGTCCATGACAAAGAAGCTAGAGCTTTTGGAGAATAAGATCAAGCCTTCTGTCTGTTAATGTGTCCTGAGAACCAAAAATGCCAGTGCCAGCTTAGGCTTCATTGTGGAGATTCAGCATCAGAATAAGGAAGGAAATGCCCGTGGTCCCAGCCACCTCCAGACTGCTTCCCATGGTTCTGGGTACTAACACAGTCACATTTTAAGAAGGACATTGGGGACGCCTGGGTGGCTCAGCAGTTGAGTGTCTGCCTTTGGCTCAGGGTGTGATCCTGGAGTCCCAGGATACAGTCCCACATCGGGCTCCCTGCAGGGAGCCTGCTACTCCCTCTACCCATGTCTCTGCCTTTCATGAATAAATAAAATCACTTTTTAAAAATCTAGATGTTTATTGATAAGTTGCAGTAAACTCATGAAGGGTGATGAGTATGGTGAGGACTCTAGAAGCTATATTTCAATGTTGTACGGTTTTATATATAGCTGCGGAAGAAAATAGGAATGTTTAACCTGAAAAAAAAAAGCCAGAAGACGATGCTGGTGAACTTTATATGTTCTTAAATTCCTTTTTAATTATTTATTAAGCACCTTACTTTGGACTGAGCACATTCTGAATCAAGAGCCAGTGTGTGTGGGTTTCCAGGAGTGGGATTTGGTTCCGATCTGGAACCATCGGGGAAGTGGTGACCTTGCAAACTGGCAATCTCCTAAAAGTGCCTCAACTTTGGATGTGCAGCATTAGTCTCTGGAAAGGAGGAGTGACCTGTAAAAGTGACCTATAACCTTCCTCCATGAGGCTCAACGGTAAGGCCTAACTAGTTGGCCCCAAGCTGGGAGGCCTCTGATATGAAGGCTCTGATAGGGAGAGCAGAGCCGATGGCACCCCCAGCCTGCTCCTGGGGCTGCCCACTGGGAAGCTGGCATGGACATCCATGGCTGCGCCAGACCAGTTTTGACCTAAACCTCAGGAGGCTGACTGCCCTCTGGGAAGCTGCCGGGAGTGAGAGCCACGGAGCTGGCAGCTGAGGGCTGTGATGTTTGGGACTAAAGACAGTTAGCTAAAGCAGAATGTAGTAGAACTGACTTCACTCAAATATCAAACTCCTGAAACGTGTTGGTCTTATTTGTTATTCTGTTACACATAACCTGTTCCTTATATTTTGGTTTTGATTTGTTTGTTTTAACTATCACATAGAAGACGCAGTCAGCTGACACAGTCAGCTTCTGAAATAGGTGTGCTCACAGGGCCTAGGTTATCTTTGTATCATGACTTGGTGACCAGGGGAGCTTGGGCACATCCCTCCATCTCTGGCCTCCATTCCTCAGGCTGCGGGGTGTGGAGGGGATCTTGTCTCTCATTGTCCTTTCCAATTCCAAAGTTTTCTTAGCTCTTTGGATGAAATTCACTAATAGAAATTTAAAGGGCTCTTTCCTATCCTGTGGCTTCTCTATAGTCTGGATTATTCATACCAACCTCTTATGAGGAGTATTTCATTTTACTAAGCCCTGTGGAAGTGAAGAATGAGGTTACCTGCAAGGCAGTCTAGGGCTTGGGCACACACAGTTTTAGACCTCAGTAGACTTCTTAAAATGTAAATAGGAAAGTGAGTTTTCTACACTTCTCCCTGTAGCTGGTAGACATGCCCAGCTACATTTACTTTCTCTACTTCTGATTCATTCAATTTATACTTCCCAAGCTAGGAAGACTGTAGAAGAAGAAAGACAGGGCATTTCAAAATTACATTTTTATCTCTACACAAACCTTTCCTTTTTTAAAAAGATTTTTATTTATTCATAAGAAACACAGAGAGAGAGGCAAGACATAGGCAGAGGGAGAAGCAGGCTCCCCACAGGGAGCCTGATGAGGGACTTGATCCCAAGACCCCCAGGATCTCGACCTGAGCCGAAGACAGATGCTCAACTGCTGAGCCACTCAGGTGTTCCAATCCTTTCCTTTTTCCATCCCTTCTCCTTTGCCTTCCTTTTTCTTCCCTTGACCATGAATCAAATACATACTTGATAACCAGTAAAAAGTCACTAATGGGACCAATGTTCAGGGATTTCTCTATTTTGGGAGGAACCTTCC
Organism: Canis lupus dingo; assembly: GCF_003254725.2. Taxonomy (NCBI): domain Eukaryota; kingdom Metazoa; phylum Chordata; class Mammalia; order Carnivora; family Canidae; genus Canis; species Canis lupus. The sequence goes on along the minus strand of NC_064243.1, from coordinate 47,718,216 downwards.
ATGAATTTTCTGAGAATATAAGTATAGCAAACACCGTTGGCTGTAACAACAGCCATCTCCCCTCTTGAGTGTTACTGAAATGCAATTTATTAAGCTATTCTTGCTCCCCATCCCAGGGTGTTCAAGGAAGCTTGGCCACCACCCTCACCCTGGCCCCATTCCCTTGCTAGTCTAAGTCAGTGGTTCTCACAGTGGGTCCCCCGGACTGTGACAAGCAGCAGTGCCACCATTGCAAGGGAATTGTTACAAATGCACATTCTCAGGATCCACCCCAAACTTCTTGAATCAGAAACACTGGAGTTGGGGGCTTAGCAACTTTAATAGATTCTGTTGTATATGATTCTGATGCATACAAAAAATCATTGGCATAAGCCAATCCTGCCAATTCAATCTTCTTTCCTTAGAAATCAGCAAGTGATCCAGTTCTGGTCAATTAAGCACAGGGGTAGTCTGCTAGGGGAAGCCTTTTGGAAACAGCTTTTTAGCTCTTAAAAAGAAACATAAGGACCCCCCTTTTCAGGGGGTCTGTGGAGTCTGTTTTCATAATACTACCAAGATATCATTTGCATTTATACTCACATTGTCTCATTAATGTACACTGGTCTTTTCCAGAGGTTACATGATGTGTGATCTCACGCAGACAGTGCAGAAGCAGATATGAGAACCTATTCTATTAACCTGTTCTCTATTAAGCTAGACATAACCGAGCCTTGTAAAAAATGTAAAACAATGCCAGTCACTACATTTGTTTTGGAAAACAGTGGTTTTCTTTTTCATAAAAATGTGTGATTTACATTAACACATAAAGGTTTATTAGTATTATAAATACATTAATAAATATTTTTACATTTTCTCAATTTTAATTTATAAAATGGTAAACATCAATAGACATAACCTACATTAAAAAAACAACAACAAAATTTGTCTGAGGTCCTTAATTCTTGAGTGTAAAGGAAAGAAGACCTGAGGAAGTCTGAGAGCAGCTTCTCCCCACAAGGTTGTGGGTGGCTGGGGCTGTTGCTGCCATCTTGTGACCATGAGAGGCACCCGCCCACAAGGCGAGGAGGGTGGGGCCCAGAGAACTGGTTCATGAGGTCCACTTGACCCTCTGAAGACCCAACCCTGGTGTGTATCCTACACACCTTCACTATCTTGAAACTTCTTATTCTCTGAGATGATAAATCCTTTTATTGCTTAAGCAGCTTTAGGTCCAGTTTCCTTTTACAGACTGAAAAATCCCTACCAATCTCTTTCTAACCATTGTAATTTACATTTAGCTCTGAGGACCTCCATGGCTTTTTATATCCATTTCATTTATGCTGTCATAAACAATATTCACGCCATAAATATATGATGTTAACAGAAATCAATAGTTCTCTAAAAGCATATGCAAAAACCAAGCAAAATACAATGAAGATATAATAGAACCCTTACACACTTAGGAAAGTAGACCTTTTGATTAAGACTATATGCTTAAAACTTTGGAATTCCTATTTTTAAAAAAGATTTTATTCACTGTATTTCATTGTGAGAGAGCGAGCACGAGAGTGGGGAGCAGAGGGAGAGGGAGAGAGAGAAACTCAAGCAGACTCCTCACTGAGCACAGAGCCTCACAGGGCTGTGGCTCGATTTCACAACCATGAGATCATGACCTGAGGGAAATCAAGAGTTGAATGCTCCACCAACCCAGCCACCCATGTGCCCCTGTAATTCCAATTTTGTACTTATGTCAATTTTATGTTAATGTTAATGCTAGCCATTTTCAGTCTAACTCAATAAAAAGCTTAAATTTTATTTTTCAATTTTTATCTTTTTAAAAAAGTTTTTATTTATTTGACAGAGAGAGAGAAAGAGAGAGCACAATCAGGGGAGCAGCAGGCAGAAGGAGAGAGAGAAGCAGACTCCCTGCTAAGCAGGGAGCTGGAGGCGGGGCTCGATCCCAGGACCCAAGGCAAAGGCAGTCGCCCAACCAACTAAGCCACCCAGGTGCCCCAAAAGCTTAGATTTTTTAACTGCAAATTCTGAGATTCATACTATGATAAAAGTGATGTTTACCAATAGAACTAGTAGCAACAAATACCAAGTTATACCTATATAATTAAACATGGCTCCAAAGAGAATCACTTATTAGAAACTCAGTAACTTTTGTTACATTAAAAAAAAAAAAAAACTTTTTGTTTGTTCCTCAGAGAGGAAGAACATCTCTGAAAGACTTAAGTATTTAAGAATTGGATTACAGAAGAGGTCAGTACCAGCAATGATTTACCTGCACTTTATCTACCTTACGGCTGCAAAATAATACAAGAGTTTGGGATGTTATAGCAGAGATGGCTAATCCTCTGCCCAAAACCCTTCCATTGGACAGTTTTAACTAGGCAGGCAGCCTCTAGGGACTTCAGCTCAGGATGACATTTCCTAGCTTCCTGCCCTCCTTGCTCCATCCTAGGTGGGGCCCTATGACTAATGCATGCCAGTGGAATATGAGAAGAAATCATGGGTGTTGCTTCTGGTCAAGGCAGTTAAATGAGTGCACTTCTCCATCCTGTGTCTTCCCCTGGCTGCCAGCTACATGCAAAGAGCTTGAGGCCTCAGGAAACAAAGCCACTAGATGTAAACAGCCTGGATTTCTGAATCAGTCCTAATGGCGAGCTGACTGCCAACAAGAAATGCCTACAAAAGATTGCTAAAGGAGTACAAAACAAGTTTCATTTTGTTAAGCCTCTGAAAAATCCAGCCAATGTTAACATAGATTCTAAGCTATTTTAAAGCACTGAAGCTCTAAGTAGGCATCAGAAAAGTTTTTGACCTTAGGAGAAAAAAGAACAATCTTGTGTTTACTATTGTATCTCCATCTCTAGCGCCTAGAATAGTGCTAGGTAATGCTTAATTTTCAGTGACTACTTGAATGAATGAATAAATAATTGAATAGATGGATGGATGAGTAATAGATACACAAATTAGGTATTTATGTGAAAACTTATAGTTTATTTTTATTCTTTTAAAGACTTTTTTTAAAGATTTTATTTATTTATTCATGATAGAGAGAGAGAAAGAGAGACAGAGTCAGAGACACAGGCAGAGGGAGAAGCAGGCTCCCTGAAAGGAGCCCGATGTGGGACTCAATCCTGGGACTCCAGGGTCACACCCTGAACCTAAGGCAGATGCTCAACTGCTGAGCCACCCAGGCGTCCCAGAAAACTTATAGTTTAGAATAAAATAACATTAAATTTTTGGAGGAAATCTTTTTCCCAGATATTTGTGGGAAAGGCTCATTATTTTAACTAGTATTTATTTCTGTCAATTATTGGTGAGAATATAACATATGATAGAGAAAGTTTAGCTTGGAAAGGTAATTGGACTAGTTTTGTCTTGATATTCTCTGATTTATGAAAGTGATTATATCTACTAATTAAGGGTTCTATATTTAGCTATTTTAATAATGAGTATATTTTTAGATTTTTGAATTCTTATTTTAAGAAGTGAAAATAGATGACATAAGAAATCCATATCTCTAAATGGTTTTCAAATTACATACCAAAGTAGTCATTCTAAATCAAGTACATATAATTATAGGCAAGGTATCCTCCAAGAAATTATAAGTTTATGGAATTCTGACCTTACAACCCTAAGCACATATTGTGATAATAATGAATATCAGTTGGTAAGACAGTAAGAAAAATATTTGTTTTTGATATTAGTTTTAAGAAAAACTGTGATACTATATGAGAAATTTCAGGGGGTGAGAGAGAAAATATATGGTTGATATTCATTCATTTCACTAAAGTAGAATTCTTTTTTTCCCCTAAGATTTCATTTACTCATTTGAGACAGAGAAGTAGAAACTGTGAGTGGGGGAACCCTGGGTGGCTCAGCGGTTTAGCGCCTGCCTTTGGCCCGGGGCGCGATCCTGGAGTCCTGGGATCGAGTCCCACTCGGGCTCCCCGCATGGAGCCTGCTTCTCCCTCCTCCTGTGTCTCTGCCTCTCTCTCTTTTTCTCTCTCTATCATAAATAAATAAATAAATAAATCTTAAAAAAAAAAAAAAAAGAAAGTGTCAGTGAAGGAGAGGCAGAGGCAGAGGGAGAGGGAGAGGGAGAAGCAGGCTCCCTGCTGATGACATGGGGCTTCATCTCAGGACCAGGAGATAGTGACCAGAACTAAAGGCAGACATTGAAGCAGCTGAGTCACCCAGGCGCCCCTAAAGTAGAACTCTAAATATTAATTTTATTTGTGTTAATAAAACCAGAAGATGGAGTAGGAAGTTGGCCTAGAAAAATAAGACAACACAAAGTCTGCAGGTTAAATGTTTTGGATTTTTTTTTTTTTAAGATTTTATTTACTTACTCATGAGAGAGAAAGGCAGAGACACAGGCAGAGGGAAAAGCAGGCTCTGCACAGGGAGCCTGATCTGGGACTCGATCATGAGACTCTGGGATAATGCCCTGAGCCGAAGGCAGACGCTCAACTGCTGAGCCACACAGACATCTTTAAATAGTTTTCCTAGAGGTGATTCTTTTTAAAATATACAAATATGGGGCACCGGAGTGGTTCAGTCAGTTAAGCGTCTGACTCTAGATTTTGCCTCAGGTCACGATCTCAGGGTTGTAGGATGGAGACCAGTGTCAGGCTCTGTGTGGAGCATGGAGCCTGCTTGAGATTCTCTTTCCTTCTCCCTCTGCCCCTTCCTACTCGCACTCTCTCACACTAAAAAAAAACAAAACAAAAACAAAAAACAAAAACACATTTGTGGCATGTAAATAAATATATATATATGTATTTGTGTTAAATGGTTAAATGTTAAATATTTTCTGCTAACTTTCCCCAATCTCCTGAGCAATAGAAGAGATGCTGTGGAGTAGACTAGTTGCCTAGCAACCCAAAATTAGTGAGACATGTCCCCTTTCATTGACTTGATTTTAAATCAAGCTCTTCAAGGGGAACTATTGAGATGAATGACAAAAATATAAAACTCATAATGCTAGCACCATGCAATGGATTTTAGGAACAAAGCTCTATATGTACTCCATATAGTAGGATATTGAGGTTGGTTTGGAAAATATTAATTTTAGTTTGGAATATTCTATCTTTTCCTGGTGAAGATTAAACTTACCTAAAATGGCTCCTACTGGGGAATCTAAATGGCTCAGTTGGAAGAGCATGCAACTCTTGATCTCAATCATAGGTTGGAGTCTTACGTTGGGTATAGAGGTTACTAAAAAAAGCCAAAATTTAAAAATAAATGAATAAATAAATAATAAAATGGCTGCTTCTAAAGTAGTAACTATTTGAAGAAATGGATATATTAATTAGCTTCAAATGTGGTGATTACTGTATACATATATAATCATCAAATTGTACGTACATGGGACGCCTGGGTAGCTCAGCATTTGAGTGTTGCTTTCAGCTCAGGGTGTGATTCCGGAGTCCTAGGATCCAGTCCCACATTGGGCTCGTAGCAGGGAGCCTGCTTTTCCCTCTGCCTATATCTCTTGCCTTCCCGCTGTACCTCTCATGAAAAAAATAAATAAAATCTTTTAAAAATTGTACATGTATAGCCATTGAATTGTACACCTTATATATGATTCTTAATTGTCAAATATACTTCAATTAAAAAAAAAAAACAACCCTGCCTTCTAAAGACTACACAGGTAAAGACCAAGTCAAAAGAAATTAGGGAAAATGTTTTGAATTTAACAAAATTAAAACACAATAACAAAAAATGACTCTTGCTGATGAAGACATGGCTCTCCAGTCTCTGTGTAGGGTTTATTTGTTGTTGTTGTTTTAAATAGTATTGGGATGCTTGGGTGGCTCAGTGGTTGAGCGTCTACCATTGGCTCAGGGCGTGATCCCAGAATCCCGGAATTAAGTCCCACATCGGGCTCACTTAATGGAGCCTGCTTCTCCTCCCTCTGCCTGTCTCTGCCTCTCTCTGTGTGTCTCTTGTGAATAAATAAATTTAAAATCTTTCAAAAAAATAGTAAAGGAAGTATAGAAACAAAAGAGTAAATATGAGGTCTCAGGCCAACCTTTGTAAAACCTTCTATGTGGTGGTTTCCAAAGAAAGAAAAAATATGCAAGGATACCATTTGTAACCCCCCAATGTGGGTGTTTATGAAGTAGAAAATTATACGTTTTTTGCAACACAAGGTAAATGCATTACTTTTCTGGTAGAAATTAAGTCTGAAATCCAAATCAAGTTCACTTATTCCAATATACTGCTTCTAAGAAGAAACAATATATTTTGTACCAGCATTTTATTTCACTAACATGACACAAGAAGCAAAGGGAAGACAAATTCTAGGGTATGGAAGGTCTGGATCCCCAAAGCAGAGACAGAAACAGGTGTCTGCACTTTTAAAATGCTTGGTCAGAGCTCCTCCTACTGGAATAATTTAGTACCATCCTGTCGGACTCCTGGTCAAGAGTCACAGTTTTCACGGCTGTAACACAGTGTTACATAGCCTATAAATCACATCACATATTCCTTCTTTATGGCAGGTGAAACATTTCCCATTGTGATTTGTAAAAATCCATATCACAACTTCCATTTACCTTACAACTGATATGTACACTGAGATTTTGGTTACATAGAACTTAAGACCTGCCTTGGAGAATTCTAAGTGTTTATTCATTTAACCCTCACAACCACTATATGAGAGAGGGATTGCTCTCCCCTTGCTGTCATGGCTGAGGAAACGGAGAACATGTATAGGTCTATTTTCTAGGTATTTGATATTTTTAATGCTATTGTAAAGGCATTTCTAAAATTTCATTTTCAATTTTTATTGCTTCTATATAATATATGCTGCTAATTTATATATATAATTGATTTTTGTTTATTGATCTAGTATCCTAGGAATTTGCTAAATTCAATTGTCAGTTGCCTTTTTTAAAGATTTCATGAAGTTTTCAACATACACAATCATGTTGTCTGTGAATACAACACTTTTACTTCCTCCTTTGCAATCTGTGTACCTGTCAGTTCTTTTTCTTGACTTACAGCACTAGCTAGGACTTCCAGCACAATGTTGAATAGAAATAGTAAAACTAATGTCCTTACCTTGTTTCCAATTTTAAGGCAGAAACACACAGTCTTTCGCCATTGTATGTTAATTGTAGTTATTCCGATAGATGCAATTATCAGATTGAGGAAGGTCCCATGGTTTTCTAATTTGTGGAGAGTTTTTATCACGAATGAGTGTTAAACTTTGTCACTTTTTCAGCATATATTTGGTGATCATATGGTTTTTCTCCTCTATTCTGTTAATATAGTGAGTTATGAGTTACACCGATTGACTTTTGAATATTAAACTAACCTTGGTCAATTGGTCATGAGGTATTATCCTTATTACATAGTCCAGATTTTATACCTGTTTTTCTATATATATCTATATCTTTCTTACCTTACTATATATAGTTAGATTCCACTGAATAATAATTTTGTAAGTATCTCTTTTCATGAGAGAGTTTGGTTGATAATTTTTCTAATAATATTAGTTCAGATTTGCTTCCAGGTTATGTTGGCCTCATGAAATGAATTGGGAGGTATTCTCTCCTATACTATTTTCTCAAAGTGCTTAACAAAGGTATCATTTTTTCTTTAAATGTGTGATAGAATTTCAGTTGGACCTGGAGTTTTATTTGTGGGAAGATCTTTGATTAAACATTCAATTCATTACAGTCTCCTTTAAATGTTCAAGTGGCAGGAATAGTATAAGGCGTTCAGCTTTCCTATCTTATCTTGTGTAAGTTTTGATAAATTGTATTTTTTTCAAGGAATTTGTTGTTGTTGTTGTTTTAAATAGTAAAGGGAGTATTGGGAATGCCTGGGTGGCATCTAAGTTTTTATTTTTTTTAAACAGTTTTTTAAAAAAGATTTTTATTTATTTATTCATGAGAGACACAGAAAGAGAGGGGCAGAGACACAGGCAGAGGGAGAAGCAGGCTCCATGCAGGGAGCCTGACGTGGGACTTGATCCCAGGTCTCCAAGATCAGACCCTGGGCTGAAGGTGGCGCTAAACCACTGAGCCACCCGGGCTGCCCGCATCTAAGTTTTCAAATTGATTGACATAAAGTTCTTGTAATTTTCCTTATTAAGCTTTTAATATCTGTAAGATCCATTTGCTCTTTCATTCTTGATATTTCTTTTTTTTTTAAGATTTTATTTATTTATTTGATAGAGCACTCCTGCAAGCACACAAGCAGGGGGAGCAGGAGAGAGCGAAGCAGGCTCCCCACCTGAGCAGAGAGCCTGCTGGGGGCTCGAGCCCAGGAACCTGAGATCATGACCTGAGCAGAAGGTAGATGCTTAACCAACAGAAGCACCCAGGCCCCCTGCTATTCCTGATATTTCTAATTTACATTTTTTTCTCTCATTTGAAATGTGTGAGACTTGTTTTATGAGCCTGCGTATGCTTTATCTTGGTGGCTGTTGCATGTGTACTTAAAAAAGTATGTGTGTGCCCACCCTTCATTTTATTGCACTTTGCTTTATTCATTTATTGTGCTTTGCAGATGTTGCATTTTTTACAAACTGAATGTTTATGACAGCCCTGCATCAGCACCATTTTTACAACAGCATTTACTCACAGTGTATCTCTGTGTCACATTTCAGTAATTCTTGCAATATTTCAAACTTTTGCATTATTATTATAACTATTATGGTAGTCTGTGATGTTGCTCCTGTGATTGCTTTGGGGCGCTACAAATCATGCACATATAAGATAGCAAACTTAATTAATAAATGTTGTGTGTGTTCTGATTTCTCCATTGATAGGCCATCCCCCATCTTTTTTTTTTTTTTTAAAGAAGGTATAATGTGATCCTTTTTTTTTCTTTTTTTTTCTTTTTTTTTTTTTAGGATTTTATTTATTTACTCATGAGAGACAGAGAGAGAGAGAGGCAGAGACACAGGCAGAGAGAGAAGCTGGCTCCATGCAGGGAACCCAATGTGGGACTTGATCCCAGGTCTCCAGGATCACACCCTGGACTGAAGTTGGCGCTAAACCGCTGAGCCACCTGGGCTGCCCCGTCCCCCATCTTCTTTCCTCTGCTCGGGCCTCTCTATTTTCTGGGACACAATATCATTGAAATCAGATCACTTACTGACCTTGCAGTGTCCTCTACATGTTCAAGTGACAGGAAGAGTTGCACTCACTTTAAATCAAAAGCTAGTAATGAAGGCATGTGGAAAGCAGAGATGGGCTTAAAGCTAGGCTTCTTGTGATGAACACTTAGCCAAGTAGTGAGTGCAAAGGAAAAGTTCTTGAAGGAAATAAAAAGCCCTGCTTCAGGGCTATTTTTCTGAATAAGAAGAAAGTGAAGGGATCCCTGGGTGGCGCAGCAGTTTAGCGCCTGCCTTTGGCCCAGGGCGCGATCCTGGAGACCCAGGATCGAATCCCACGTCGGGCTCCCGGGGGAATGGAGCCTGCTTCTCCCTCTGCCATGTCTCTGCCTCTCTCTCTCTCTCTCTCTCTCTCTGTGACTATCATAAATAAATAAAAAACAAAAAAACTTAAAAAAAAAAAAAGAAGAAAGTGAAACAGCCTTATTGCTGATATGGAAAAAGGTGTAATGGTCTGGGTAGACGATCAAACCAGCCACATTCCCTTAAGCCAAAAGTTGATCCAGAGCGAGGACCTGACTCTCTTCACTTCTGTGAAGGCTGAGAGGGGTGAATAAGCTGCAGAAGAAAAGTCTGAAGCTGGCAGAGGTGAGTTCATGAGGTTTAAGGAAGGAAGCTGTGTCCATGATATAGTGCAGAGTGAAGCAGCAAGTGCTAATGTAGAAGCTGCAGCAAGTTATCCAGAAGATCTAGCTAAGACAGATCATGAAGGTGGCTCCACTAAACAACTGATTTTCAGTGTAGACAAAACAGCCTTCTATTGGAAGAAGAAGCCATCCAGGACTTTCATAGGTAGAGAAGTCAATGCCTGGCCTCAACGTTTTTTTAATTAATTAATTAATTAATTTATTTATTTATTTATTTATTGCAGAGACAAAAAAATATTTATTCCCTATCATTTAATTAAAGAACAGTATTTTTTATGTTGAAAATAATTTTTATTTTTGATACCTTTTTTCTTTAGTAAAGTAGTCCTGGAAGTATTTCTTTTTTTTTTAATAAAATAATTTTTTATTGGTGTTCAATTTACCAACATACAGAATAACACCCAGTGCTCATCCTGTCAAGTGTCCCCCTCAGTGCCCGTCACCCACTCACCCCTACCCCCCGCCCTCCTCCCCTTCCACCACCCCTAGTTTGTTTTCCAGAGTTAGGAGTCTTTATGTTCTGTCTCCCTTTCTGATATTTCTCACACATTTCTTCTCCCTTCCCTTATATTCCCTTTCACTATTATTTATATTCCCCAAATGAATGAGAACATATAATGTTTGTCCTTCTCCGATTGACTTACTTCACTCAGCATAATACCCTCCAGTTCCATCCACGTTGAAGCAAATGGTGGGTATTTGTCATTTCTAATGGCTGAGGAATATTCCATTGTATACATAGACCACATCTTCTTTATCCATTCATCTTTCGTTGGACACCGAGGCTCCTTCCACAGTTTGGCTATTGTGGACATTGCTGCTAGAAACATCGGGGTGCAGGTGTCCCGGCGTTTCATTGCATCTGAATCTTTGGGGTAAATCCCCAACAGTGCAATTGCTGGGTCATAGGGCAGGTCTATTTTTAACTCTTTGAGGAACCTCCACACAGTTTTCCAGAGTGGCTGCACCAGTTCACATTCCCACCAACAGTGTAAGAGGGTTCCCTTTTCTCCGCATCCTCTCCAACATTTGTGGTTTCCTGCCTTGTTAATTTTCCCCATTCTCACTGGTGTGAGGTGGTATCTCATTGTGGTTTTGATTTGTATTTCCCTGATGGCAAGTGATGCAGAGCATTTTCTCATGTGCATGTTGGCCATGTCTATGTCTTCCTCTGTGAGATTTCTGTTCATGTCTTTTGCCCATTTCATGATTGGATTGTTTGTTTCTTTGGTGTTGAGTTTAAGAAGTTCTTTATAGATCTTGGAAACTAGCCCTTTATCTGATACGTCATTTGCAAATATCTTCTCCCATTCTGTAGGTTGTCTTTTAGTTTTGTTGACTGTATCCTTTGCTGTGCAAAAGCTTCTTATCTTGATGAAGTCCCAAATAGTTCATTTTTGCTTTTGTTTCTTTTGCCTTCGTGGATGTATCTTGCAAGAAGTTACTGTGGCCAAGTTCAAAAAGGGTGTTGCCTGTGTTCTCCTCTAGGATTTGGATGGAATCTTGTCTCACATTTAGATCTTTCATCCATTTTGAGTTTATCTTTGTGTATGGTGAAAGAGAGTGGTCTAGTTTCATTCTTCTGCATGTGGATGTCCAATTTTCCCAGCACCATTTATTGAAGAGACTGTCTTTCTTCCAATGGATAGTCCTTCCTCCTTTATCGAATATTAGTTGACCATAAAGTTCAGGGTCCACTTCTGGGTTCTCTATTCTGTTCCATTGATCTATGTGTCTCTTTTTGTGCCAGTACCACACTGTCTTGATGACCACAGCTTTGTAGTACAACCTGAAATCTGGCATTGTGATGCCCCCAGATATGGCTTTCTTTTTTAAAATTCCCCTGGCTATTCGGGGTCTTTTCAGATTCCACACAAATCTTAAAATTTAAAAAAAAATTTTTTTAAAATTTATTTATGATAGTCACACAGAGAGAGAGACAGAGGCAGAGACACAAGCAGAGGGAGAAGCAGGCTCCATGCACCGGGAGCCCCACGTGGGATTCGATCCCGGGTCTCCAGGATCGCACCCTGGGCCAAAGGCAGGCGCCAAACCGCTGCGCTACCCAGGGATCCCAGATTCCACACAAATCTTAAAATAATTTGTTCTAACTCTCTGAAGAAAGTCCATGGTATTTTGATAGGGATTGCATTAAACGTGTAAATTGCCCTGGGTAACATTGACATTTTCACAATATTAATCCTTCCAATCCATGAGCATGGAGTATTTTTCCATCTCTTTGTGTCTTCCTCAATTTCTTTCAGAAGTGTTCTATAGTTTTGAGGGTATAGATCCTTTACCTCTTTGGTTAGGTTTATTCCTAGGTATCTTATGCTTTTGGGTGCAATTGTAAATGGGATTGACTCCTTAATTTCTCTTTCTTCAGTCTCATTGTTAGTGTATAGAAATGCCATTGATTTCTGGGCATTGATTTTGTATCCTGCCATGCTACCAAATTGCTGTATGAGTTCTAGCAATCTTGGGGTGGAGGCTTTTGGGTTTTCTATGTAGAGTATCATGTCATCGGCGAAGAGGGAGAGTTTGACTTCTTCTTTGCCAATTCGAATGCCTTTAATGTCTTTTTGTTGTCTGATTGCTGAGGCTAGGACTTCCAATAGTATGTTGAATAGCAGTGGTGAGAGTGGACATCCCTGTCTTGTTCCTGATCTTAGGGGAAAGGCTCCCAGTGCTTCCCCATTGAGAATGATATTTGCTGTGGGCTTTTCGTAGATGGCTTTTAAGATGTCGAGGAAAGTTCCCTCTATCCCTACACTCTGAAGAGTTTTGATCAGGAATGGATGCTGTATTTTGTCAAATGCTTTCTCTGCATCTAATGAGAGGATCATATGGTTCTTGGTTTTTCTCTTGCTGATATGATGAATCACATTGATTGTTTTACGAGTGTTGAACCAGCCTTGTGTCCCGGGGATAAATCCTACTTGGTCATGGTAAATAATTTTCTTAATGTGTTGTTGGATCCTATTGGCTAGTATCTTGTTGAGAATTTTTGCATCCATGTTCATCAGGGATATTGGTCTGTAATTCTCCTTTTTGGTGGGGTCTTTGTCTGGTTTTGGAATTAAGGTGATGCTGGCCTCATAGAACGAATTTGGAAGTACTCCATCTCTTTCTATCTTTCCAAACAGCTTTAGTAGAATAGGTATGATTTCTTCTTTAAATGTTTGATAGAATTCCCCTGGGAAGCCATCTGGCCCTGGACTCTCGTGTCTTGGGAGGTTTTTGATGACTGCTTCAATTTCCTCCCTGGTTATTGGCCTGTTCAGGTTTTCTATTTTTTCCTGTTCCAGTTTTGGAACATAAATCCAGTTTGTGGCTTTCCAGGAATGCGTCCATTTCTTCTAGATTGGCTAATTTATTGGCGTATAGCTGTTCATAATATGTTTTTAAAATCGTTTGTATTTCCTTGGTGTTGGTAGTGATCTCTCCTCATTCATGATTTTATTAATTTGAGTCTCCTCTCTCTTCTTTTTAATAAGGTTGGCTAATGGTTTATCTATCTTATTAATTCTTTCAAAGAACCAACTCCTGGTTCTGTTGATCTGTTCCACAGTTCTTCTGGTCTCGATTTCATTGAGTTCTGCTCGGATTTTAATTAACTCTCTTCTTCTGCTGGGCGTGGGGTCCATTTGCTGTTTTTTCTCTAGCTCCTTTATGTGTAAGGTTAGCTTTTGTATTTGAGTTCTTTCCAGTTTTTGAATGGATGCTTGTATTGCGAAGTATTTCCCCCTTAGGACTGCTTTTGCTGCATCCCAAAGATTTTGAACAGTTGTATCTTCATTCTCATTAAGAATGAATCTTTGCATGAATCTTTTTAATTCTTCCTTAATTTCCTGGTTGACCCTTTCATCTTTTAGCAGGAGGGTCCTTAACCTCCACGTGTTTGAGGTCCTTCCAAACTTCTTGTTGCGATTTAGTTCTAATTTCAAGGCATTATGGTCTGAGAATATGCAGGGGACGATCCCAATCTTTTGGTATTGGTTCAGACCCGATTTGTGACCCAGTATGTGGTCTATTCTGGAGAAAGTTCCATGTGCACTTGAGAAGAATGTGTATTCAGTTGAGTTTGGATGTAAAGTTCTGTAGATATCTGTGAAATCCATCTGGTCCAGTGTATCATTTAAAGCTCTCGTTTCTTTGGAGATGTTGTGCTTAGAAGACCTATCGAGGGTAGAAAGAGCTAGATTGAAGTCACCAAGTATAAGTGTATTATTATCTAAGTATTTCTTCACTTTGGTTATTAATTGGTTTAAATATTTGGCAGCTCCCACATTCGGGGCATATATATTGAGGATTGTTAAGTCCTCTTGTTGGATAGATCCTTTAAGTATGAGATAGTGTCCCTCTTCATCTCTCACTACAGTCTTCGGGGTAAATTTTAGTTTATCTGGTATAAGGATGGCTACCCCTGCTTTCTTTTGAGGACCATTTGAATGGTAAATGGTTCTCCAACCTTTTATTTTCAGGTTGTAGGTGTCCTTCTGTCTAAAATGAGTCTCTTATAGACAGCAAATAGATGGGTCCTGCTTTTTTATCCAGTCTGAAACCCTGTGCCTTTTGATGGGGTCATTAAGCCCGTTCACATTCAGAGTTACTATTGACAGATATGAGTTTAGTGTCATCATAATATCTATTCAGTCCTTGTTTTTGTGGATTGTTGCACTGAACTTCTTCTTAAAGGGGAATTTTAAGAGTCCCCCTTAAAATTTCTTGCAGAGCTGGTTTGGAGGTCACATATTCTTTCAGTTCCTGCCTGTCTTGGAAGCTCTTTATCTCTCCTTCCATTTTTGGCTTCAACGTTTTAAAGAACAGGCTGATTCTAGGGGCTAATGCAGCTGGTGAAGCCAATGCTCACCAACTTTTCCAAAAATTCTAAAGGGCCCTTAATAATTACACTAAATCCATTTTGCCCATACTCTATAAATGGAATGACAAAGCCTAGATGACTGCACATCTGCTCACAACATGGTTTACTGAATATTTTAAGCTCACTGCTGGGACCTTCTGCTCAGAAAAAAGATTCTTTTCAAAATACTGTTGTTCATTGACAATGCACCTGGTCACCCAAGAGGTCCAATGGAGATGTACAATGAGATTACTGTTGCTTTTATGCCTCTTAATACAACATTCACTCTGTAGCTCATGCATCGAAGAGTAATTTTGACTTTCAAGCCTTATTATTGAAGAAATCCATTTTATAAACCTATAGCTGCCACAGATAGTAATGATGGATTTGGGCGAAGCAAATTGAAAACCTTCTAGAAAGGCTTTATCATCCTAGATGCTACTCAGAACATTGGTGATTCATGGAAAGAGGTTCAAAATACCAACATTAATAGGAGTTTGGAAGAAGTTAATTCCCATCTTCATGGATGACTTTGAAGTGTTCACAACCTCACTGCAGATGTGGTGGAAATAGCAAGAGAACTAGAATTAGAAGTGGAGCCTGAATATGTGATTGAATCGCTGCAATCTCACGATGACATTTGGACAGATGAGTTGCTTCTGACGGATGAGCAAAGAAAATGCTTTCTGGAGATGGAATCTGCCTGGTAAAGATGCTTTGACGATTGTTGAAATGACAACAAAGGATTTGGAGTATGATATAACTTAGTTAATAAAGGAATAGCAGGGTTCCAATTTTAAATGATATTCTACTGTGGGTAAAATGCTACCAAACAGCATCACATGCCACAGAGAAATAGTTTGTGAAAGGAAGAGTCAATAAATGCAGCAAGCGTCATTGTTGTCTTATTTTAAGAAATTGCCACAGCCACCCCACCCTTCAGCAACCACCACCCTGATCAGTCAGCCACCATCAATATGGAAGAAAGGCCCTCCACCAATAAAAAAATCATGACTCACAAAAGCTCAGATGATAGTTAACATGTTTTTAACAATATACTATTTTTAAATTAATGTCTTTTTAAAGACAAAATGATATTGCATTCTTTTTTTTTTTTGTATTGCTTTCTTAATAGACTACAATATAGGGTAAACATAGCTTCTGTATGTCTTGTGAAACCAAGAAGTTCACTTGACTTACTTTCTTGCAATATTTGCTTTACTGTGGTGGTCTGGAACTGAAGCTGCCCTATCTCTAAGGTATACCTGTACTCTGCATTTGTCAGGTGAAGTATTCTATAAATACCAAATAGGTTAAGAGTGTCATTCAAATCTTCTTTTTTTTTTTTTTAAAGATTTTATTTATTTATTCATGACAGTCACACAGAGAGAGAGAGAGGAAGAGACATAGGCAGAGGGAGAAGCAGGCTCCATGCAGGGAGCCCGACGTGGGATTTGATCCCGGGTCTCCAGGATCGCGCCCTGGGCCAAAGGCAGGCGCCAAACCGCTGCGCCACCCAGGGATCCCACAAATCTTCTATATCCTTATTCATCTTAAACTTTCTGTGCTCTGACTTCAATCGGCCATTTATCCAAAGAAGCAGAGTTCTTAAAAAAAAAAAAGATTAACTGGTTGAGCAAAGAAGTAAATATATAGAAAATATTAGGACCCAGGTTTCTTGCCATCTGAGAAGGGATTTACAAACACAGAAAGGGAGAAAGTAGAAAGAACATAGGAATGTTGAACTGGAATTAGAATGTTATAAATTCAGGGTACCTGGGTGGTTAAACGACAGACTCTTGGTTTCGGCTCAGGTCCTGATCTAAGGATCAGAGGATCAAAGCCTGCATTGGGCTCCATGCTCAGTGGGAAGTCTGCTTGAGATTCTCTCGCTCTCTCCTCCTTTCCCTTGCCCCCCTTGCACCCTCTGTCCACACACTCTCTGTCAAATAAATGAATAAAAAATAAGATAAAAATTCATGAATATATATACAACCTACACACATATATTTATTTCTAAATTTCATAATACAAATTTTATAACCAGATAGTCCTAAAAATAGCTGTAGAGGTATTTTTTTTTAAAGATTTTATTTATTTATTCATGAGAGACACACACAGAGAGAGAGAGAGAGAGAGAGGCAGAGACACAGGCAGAGGGAGAAGCAGGCTCCATGCAGGGAACCTGACATGGGACTCGATCCCGGGTCTCCAGGATCACACCCTGGGCTGAAGGCAGTGCTAAACCGCTGAGCCACCCAGGCTGCCCAGCTGTAGATGTATTTACAAAATTTCCTATCTCTGTCTCCAGAAAGGGCCCAGGAAGCAATGACAGTCTGTAGCCAAAGCACCAGATGTTGGTTTCAGATGCTATCCTGTTCTTTGCTCAACCAGTTAATTTATTTGCTCAATGTAGCCAATCTCCCCACCACTCTCTCCAGTATCTCCCCCTAACTACCTCTGCACCCTCCCTCTACTGCTCAGTTTACTCTTCCACCAAAGCCTCTGCATGACCTTCTTTCCTTGTTCCCCCATGTCCTCAGCCACCAGGGCATCAGTTACTGTCTCTGTATGACTTCTGATTCCTCTACCATGACACTTCCTCTGGAACTCAGGGGAATTCTGCGCTCTGGGCTCCATGTGGTGCTCCCTCGCTCTTGTTGCCTCACTTCCTCCAATGCCAAAGTTTCTGTGCCAGGAGGGAAGGGAAAAAGAGGATGGGAAAGGAAAAAAGAAAAGAAAGAAAATTGTAAGGTTTTTCATATTTGTCCATGTATTGACTTTCTCTAGTGTTTTTCATTCTTTCCAGTAGATCTGGGCTTTCCTTTGGTATCATTTTTCCTCAACCTGAAGAATATATCTTAAGATTTCTTGAAATACAGGTCTGCTGATGACAATTCTCCCAGCTTTTGTCTGTCTGAAAATGTCTTTATTTTGACTTAATTGATTTTTTTTTTAAGAGAAAGGGAAGAGGAGGAGGAGCAGAGGGAGAGAATCTTAAGCATGCTCCACGCCCAGTGCAGTCTGATGTGGGGCTCAGTCTCACAAACCTGAGATCATGACCTGAGCTGAAATCAAGAGTCAGAGGCTTAACTGACTGAGCCACCCAGGCACCCCTTGATTTCAATTTTGAAAGATATTTTTAGAATAACAATTTGACTGTTCTTTCACTTTCCACAATTTATTTTTTTTTATTTTTTAAAGATTTTATTTACTTATTCATGACACACACACACAGAAAGAGAGAGAGAGAGAGAGAGAGAGAGAGAGAGAGAGAGAGGCAGAGACAGGCAGAAGGAGAAGCAGGGTCCGTGCAGGGAGCCCAACGTGGGACTTGATCCCAGGACTCCAGGATCACACCCCAGGCCAAAGGCAGGCGCTAAACTGCTGAGCCACTCAGGGATTCCTACTTTCCACAATTTAAAGATGTATTTCTATTGTCTTCTGGTCTCCATTTTTTCTGATGATGTATGTAATGAGTATTTTGTTCCTCTGACTGCTATTTTTAAAGTAAGATTTTATTTATTTATTTGAGAGAGATAGAGCTCATGCACAAACAAGCAGGGGGGAGAAGCAGAAGGAGAGGGAGAAGCAGACTTCCCTTGAGCAGGGAACCCGAATCCCACTTGATCTCGGGACTCCAAGATCCTGATCCAAGTCCAAGGCTACCACTCAACTGACTGAGCCACCCAGGCGCTTCGGTCTTGCAATGGAGCCCTGAGTTGGGCTTGCTGAGCATGGAGCTTGCTCAAGAAACTCTCTCTGCCCTCTCTCACCCCTGCTCATGTGTACTTATACACTCAGTCTCTTTCTCTTAAAAAAAAAAAAAAAAGTGGGGGCAGTCCCAGTGGCTTAGCGGTTTAGCGCCCCCTTCGGCCAGTGGTGTGATCCTGGAGTCCCGGAATCAAGTTCCACGTCGGGCTCCCTGCATGGAGCCTGCTTCTCCCTCTGCCTGTGTCTCTGCCTCTCTCTCTGTGTGTCTCTCATGAATTAAAAAAAAAAAAAAAGTGGTAATTGCATTTGGGAGGAAAGAGGATTGATTAACTTATTCACTAAGACAAGCAAGGGAAGAATTAGGGAAGAAGATGGGTTTGATTTTGGAATGTATAAGCTGAATCCACACAGATGAAAAAACTCAGTAGCACAAGGACATATGGTTCACTTCAGAAGAAAAAAAAACGAGGGCAGCTATATGCATTTGGAATTTAGTACAAGGGAGGTAGCTATAGTTTTGACTATTTCCTCCTGAGTTTTATCTGGATATGACTTTGCCTATTTAATTCTGGTGGTCTTAATATTTTTCTTACAAGCTTGGGTGAGTTTACTTTATATTACTGTCTGTCATATTAGCCAAAAATCAGATGTCCCTTTAAACCTATACTTTCTATCTCAATACTTTCATGTTGAGGAAAACAAAGGCTTAATAATTAGTGTTGTCTATGGAGACAATAAGTTATATGAGCTGCAAATATGGAGAACGAGATAGGAAATAGCTACTAACATATTTTAGCCAAAAAAGCAGGAGAGATGAAGATTTATGGTACACATCTTACACTCAGCCACAGAACAAAGCAACATAGAATGGCACCAGTACAAGGCATAGAATCATAGCTGTTGTTCATCAAGTTGAATCATGTGTTCTCAATCAAGGGGTAGGTAGCATATAATGAAGATAGGAGTTTATGGAGTAGCCGGAGTCGTACACAGTAACACAACAAACTACAACTTGCTCCCTGGAGCCTAATCTTTCTTTCATGGTGTCCTTGTCTTCACATAGCAATGCTACTTGGACATTTGCCTCATTTTTACTTCCCTCCTCCAGTGGTGTCTTTGTTTGTTGCTCCAGTGGGCTCTAATGCTATGGAAGCTTTAGACAATGAAGACATAGGACCAAAGACCACTTGCATTTTATTTTTTAAAGGATTTATTTATTTGAGAGAGAGAACATGAGCTGGCGGGGGCGAGGGGATAGAATCTCAGACTTGCCCTCAGCAGGTATTCTAACAACCCTAAGGTCATGACCTTAGCTGAAATCAAGAGTTGGATACTTAACCATTTGAACCACCCAGGCGCCCCCAAATGCAATTACTGTCAACTCAACTTCCTGGTACCTTTGCTCCATTGCAACCTTGGTAGCTGAGATTTTCCACTTGGTCTGCTGAGACAACTTCTCAACCAGATCGTCTGTCTCCAGTCTACACCACTCCAGTCCATTTTCCATATTCCTACCAATGGCCCCTTGGGCCCTTTTTAATAGGTATCAGAAACAAACAGAATAAATGAAAATATTTCACTTAAAAATTTCTGTGGCTTCCATTGCCTACTGGATGGAATTCAGACATTCTATGTTGTAAAAATACAACATCCTGCCAGATCTCCCCCTCCCCCTCATTCTCCTAAATACAGCTTACCTGTCCCTAATCTTACTAAATAGCCTGTAGTTCTTTGAACATGACACACTTCTGAGCACCTCATCATTTTGCCTATATTGTTCTTTATGCTTGAAACCTCTCTCCCATCCTGTTGCCTGATAAAACTACTCGTCTTTTAAGTTTCAGCATGAGTGCCACTCTTCTGTGAAGTTTCAGGCAAAATTAGACGTTCCCAGGGCACCTGGGTGGCTCAGTAGGTTAAGTGTCTGACTTGTGATTTTGGCTCACATATGATTTCAGGGTCCTGGGGTTGAGACCCACATTGGGTTCTGTGCTTAGTGGGCAGTCAGTTTGAGGATTCTCTCCCTCTATCTCTGCTCCTCCCCTTGCTTGGTCTTGCATGAGTGCTCTTTCTCTTTTAAATAAATGGATAAAACTTTTAAAAATTTTTTAAATATTTTATTTATTTATTTGAGAGAGAGAGAGAGAGAGCAAGAGAGATTACAGAGGGAGAGGAAGAGGGAAAAGCAGATTTGCCACTGAGCAGGGAGTGACATGGGGCTTGATCCCAGGACTCTGAGACCATGATCTGAGCAGAAGACAGATGCCCAACTGACTGAGCCACCCAGGTGCCCCTGGATAAATCTTTTATTATAAAAGAAAAAAGAATGAGATGTTCCCATCTCTCATACAGCATGATATAAGTTTATGGTATTTATCGTGTTGTCATCTCTTTCTTGCACTGGAGTCTAAGCTCTGTGGCAGCAAGGATTTTGTTTTTATCTCTCCAAGCCCTCATCAGTCCCTAATACACTGGCTGTTTGTCATATGATGAAATGAAGATATTCTGGTTGGTGTACTGTGAAACTAGTATGCTTAGAAGCTGCTGGTGGCACTATCAGAGGGTAACATCATTTTGGAAAGCAGTTTAGAAACATGTATCAAGACATATCAAAAATATTAATATTTAAACCCAGTGACTGTACATCTAAGAATATTTCTTAAGGAAATAATACTACTTTTTTTATAATTTATTCATCATTGTATTATTTAGACACTTGAAATACTGGAAACCACCTAAAATCTAACCATAGCTAAATGGCCAAATAAATTAGGGCATATGAAGATACACTGCAGTCAATAAAATCTATTCTTTTTAAAGCTTTTTAAAAAAGATTTATTTATTTATTCATGAGAGACATAGAGAGAGAGGGGCAGAGACACACAGGCAGAGGGAAAACCAGGCTCCATGCAGGGAGCCCAACGTGGGACTTGATCCTGGGTCTCCAGGATTCCACCCTGGGCTGAAGGCGGCACTAAACCTCTGAGCCACCTGGGCTGCCCAAATCTATTCTTTTTAAAGGGAATATTGGGCATAGAGAATTGTTTATAATACCACTGGATACACATTTGTATACATGCTACAGTTACAATGGTTTCCCAAGGGCTGCTCCAGGACTAGAAATTGGGTTGCCCTAAGAGTAGATCTGCTGCTAAAATTGTCTGGGACAGGCAAAGCTAGCAACTTAACTTGAGTGCAAACTAATATCCTTTAAGGAAAACAAAGTCAGAAGCCAGAAGGTACAATTGCCTAGTTTGGAAAGTCACAAGGCAATCTTATTTTTTTTTAATATTTTATTTATTTATTCATGAGAGACACAGAGAGGCAGAGAAACAGGCAGAGGGAGAAGCAGGCTCCATGCAAGGAGCCTGATGTGGTACTAGATTCCAGGACCTCCGGATCCTGAGCCGAAGGCAGACGTCCAACCTCTGAGCCACCCAGGCATCCCGTCAATGTAATCTTAAAAAGTGGGATCAGTGGGGCACCTGGCTGGCTCAGTTGGTAGAGTATGTGACTCTTGATCTCTGGGTTATAAATTTGAGCCCCACGTTGGGTACAGAGATTACTTTAAAATACTTAAAAACAAAGGGCAAAGGGAGGATCAGTGGCTGTCATGAAGGCAGCATGGGTAATATCAGAAAGGAGAGTTCAGGCACTTGCTGTGAACGCTGTTGGTCTTGTGAGGCCTTGAAGTTAAGATGACTTACAGCACAGGGTGACGGCACACCGTAATCAAGGTGACATATGCATAATGGACAAAGGACCCAAATTCCACCCTCCAGGTGAAGGCAGAGAGGAAATTGTTCTGGATTATACCATTTGGTGAAAGTAGAGTTTAGGTGAGATGGGTTTGGGATTGAGCTGAAAGGGAAATGTTTCCAAGTCAGCAGCCTGCAGATGGACTTGGGGGAGAAAGTGGGGTGGCATCCAGGAGGTGTGGTGAGGGGCAGGGGTGTTACAAGCTGGGACAGGGGCCTAAGTTGTTTGTTTACATATCACTAAATTTAAAAAGCAGGGACAATAAGAAGACACCCACATGTAGAAAGTGTGTGAATGAGTTGGGCAGAGCCCACACTAAAGTGCAGGTTATCTTAAGGCCAGTTTGGACTCTAGTTTCTAGAATGTGGTCCATCTTCCCTAAATGCATGGCCTGGGATGTGTCAGTGGGCCTGAGGATGTCCACAGAGCTGTAGAGCACACTCCAGATCTCCAGGAAATCCATTAAAGTGCTTATTTTGGCTGGATTAGGATGGTGAGGTTTTGGCACATATTTTTTTATTTTCATGTTACTTATTGCTTTTTAAATAAAATTTTAAAAATTTAATTTATTTGAGAGAGTGTGTGCATGCATGCACAAATGGGGGAGGGGGAGGGGCAAAAGGAGAGATAAAGGGACAGACTTCCCTCAGCCTGGAGCCCAACCTGGGGCTCGATGCGGGGCTCGATCCCAGGACCCTGAGATCATGACCGGAGCCCAACTCAGACGCTCAACTGACTGAGCCATCTAGGTGCCCCATGGTATACTGCCTTTAAAAGGGGAAAATGAACATCTAAAAGTAAGAAGCAGGGATCCCTGGGTGGCGCAGCGGTTTGGCGCCTGCCTTTGGCCCAGGGCGCGATCCTGGAGACCCGGGATCGAATCCCACGTCAGGCTCCCGGTGCATGGAGCCTGCTTCTCCCTCTGCCTATGTCTCTGCCTCTCTCTCTCTCTCTCTGTATGACTATCATAAATAAAAAAATAAATAAAAAAATAAAAAAAATAAAAAAAAAAGTAAGAAGCAAACATCTAATGAATCTAGATGCAAAAATGGTAAATTCTGCTATAGAATTTGTGTATGATTAGGAAATTAAGTGCTTTACTTGTCTGGCTTGGCTGGAGGGAACTTGAGTGATCTGGTAGACAGTCACCTGAATGTCCTGTCACACATTGTCATTTCCTTCTGTGCTGAGGGTTTCCAGGTCACTACTTACAGTTGTGAAGTCCTAGGGAAGAAGGGTCACCTCTTTCTTCACCCAAAGGCATTGACCAGTAGCAAAGCCTGGCACCTACCACCTCTTGCCAAGTCCCCCAAAGGCACTGGACAAGGCAGCTCCGTCCTTCTCATCTGCAAAGTGAGGCATCTCAGAATTCCTTTTGAATTTTTCTTTTAATTTTTTTTTATTTTTTTATTTATTTATGATAGTCACACAGAGAGAGAGAGGCAGAGACACAGGCAGAGGGAGAAGCAGGCTCCATGCACCGGGAGCGCGACGTGGGATTCGATCCGGGTCTCCAGGATTGCGCCCTGGGCCAAAGGCAGGCGCCAAACCGCTGCGCCACCCAGGGATCCCTGAATTTCTTTTACTAACATACCTTTGGCCCTATTTCTCGTGGAGTAATGAGTCTGGCTTTGTTCTGGTGAAGGTGTATTTGCTCCTCTGTGGACTGGGTGACATTATAAAGCTTCTTCACAGTAACACCATCCCCATATCACGTGTCTTTAATCCTGGTGTTTCTCCCCAGATTGGGGTGGTAGCAGAAGGGGCAGTTTCAGGTCACATGCATGACCAGCTCTAGAGCGATCAACAACCACATGATGAGTGCTGGGAAGACCCTCACTGACCCCCTAATCTGCTCTTTGGGTGGTTCCCCTAGTCAGTTTTTAAATCTTCTCCCTTGACCCAGAGTGGCTCCATCCTGCCAGTTCTCCAACTTTGATATGTGTAAGAATCATCTGGGAAACTCATGAAGATGAGATTCTGATTAAGTTTGGAGTAGGCTCCAAGGTGAGGTTGGAGCCCTTGTTCACGGCCTTCCAGATCCCTAAGACAGAGGCTGAGAAGGAACTGGGAGCTCTCAGGGTACTTCCTCCAGTGTGGGTCTCTGCTTCTCAGAACAGATTGTGGACTCATTGGGGTATCCTAGAGCACTAGCTTAGCAGCCACCCAAATTCGGCTTTCAGGGGGGAAAGAGGCCACGAGCGTGGTCAATCTGAGGCTCTCGCTTCGCAAGGAGAGCAGGTGCAGGGGAAGAGGGAGAGGAAGCATTTTGTTAAGTTGAGGTCATGGAGTCAGGGGGCTGTGGGAGTGCCGAGGGTTCTGAAGGGTTGCTTGCCTGGAGACTATCGGGTAAGAAAAAACCAGGCACTTCCTGAACCTGAGGTATAATTATTTTAAAATGACCTCAACTGGCTTCTCATGCATTTAGAATTTGGAAGCTCTTCTATAGGGTTTTGCCACCTGGCCATGTGTGGATCTCACGATCAGCTGTTAGAACTAATATTAAAAAAAACTTGAAGAGCAAATGTGCCAAATTGCCTTTTTTCTTCCCAAAGATAAATGTCATGGGAGTAAATGAGATGGTAGGAATCACGAGACAGAATAAACTCCTGTTCTTCTTATGAGCTTTACTAAATACTTTATTGGACTTCATCTGGGTTTTAAGAAAACAAAAATCATTAAGATCTACAAAGGACTCATACTTTTCCACATTATCCCTTCCTCATATTATCACTCTACATTAATCCTTCCTAAGAATACAATTTAGAAGACATAACTGGTTAACTTCATCAGAATTAGAATACCAAGCCTGTTTACCTTGCTGTGTTAGTATTTTTGGCTGGTTCTGCTTAATTATCACTGAGTGTTGTTCCTTTCTGGCATCTGCAAGGCTTTTATTTTCATTTTATTTATTTATTTATTTATTTATTTATTTATTTATTTATTTATTTATTTTTATTATTTTTAATTTTTTTGTATTTATTTATGATAGTCACACAGAGAGAGAGAGGCAGAGGCACAGGCAGAGGGAGAAGCAGGCTCCATGCACCGGGAGCCTGTCGTGGGATTCGATCCCCAGTCTCGAGGATCGCGCCTTGGGCCAAAGGCAAGCGCTAAACCGCTGCGCCACCCAGGGATCCCCTTATTTTCATTTTAGAATTTCCAACACTGATATATAAATCAAAACAGCCACTTAACAGAGAGGAAGGGTATTGCTCATAACATTTTACTACTTGTAAAATGTTAGATTAATTAAAGTCCTAAAATATGTTGCATGAATATTTGTTCTTCTTTTAAATTTTTTTAATTTGTTCTTAAGAATGGTTACCTTTGCCAAATTCTTGGGTTTGAACTTGGATATTGAAGTTTCGGTGACTTTAAGATTTAATACTTACTAGACCTATGTCAGGAACAGGGATGCCAAGAGAATTTCATATATATATTTTTTCTTCCTAACTATACACCAATCAAATGATCCATTGATAGGTCAATTGGTGTATTTGTGCATAGCCTGTAATACAAAACAAAACAAGTTTGGGTTTAGCTTTGCAGGGAGGGGAGTATATATGTCATAAAGCAATCAGTTCTAGAAACATGAGAATTAAATACTTCATAATGATAAAGTATGGGATATTAATAATGAACCCTTATCTTTGAAAGGGAGACTGAAGTTTTGTTGCATTTAAATGTTGGAAGACAAATACATATAACACATATATGATGTTCGTAACCCATCCACATGGCCATAGTCTTTACTCCATTAAAATTTTTTCTTTCACTTTTATTGTTACCTATGCTAATTGTAGGAAATACAGATAAACAATCACCTGTACTCTCATCCAGGTGGAGCTGTGTTTATAATTTCACACTCCTTTCTTTGCATAAACACATACACTCAAATAAATGGTCTGAGTCAAAAGTATTTCTCTCAATGAAATGTTAACACTCTGATAATTGGAAACCGATTATGATTATGTAGTTTTGTCAGGTGAATCTGACACTGAAGGGGAAATCAGACTTTTGAGAAAGAAAAGTGAACGTCTCAACATTTTTTCAAGATTAATGGATTACATACCTCTTAACATTTGACATTTTTTAAAAATTTATTTATGATAGTCACAGAGAGAGAGAGAGAGGCAGAGACATAGGCAGAGGGAGAAGCAGGCTCCATGCACCGGGAGCCCGATGTGGGATTCAATCCCGGGTCTCCAGGATCGCGCCCTGGGCCAAAGGCAAGCGCTAAACCGCTGCGCCACCCAGGGATCCCCAATATTTGACATTTTAATGAAACTTAAGCATGTTCTGTACTAGAACACTGCCACAGATGCTGGTCGCACCAAATGCTTCCATGGGCTTCTGTCACAAAAGGAAAGGTGAATAATGTCAGCTATGATATGAAGAATGAAACAGGGTATAATGGAATGGTATTTTTCACTTTGTGATATATTTTCATGGGCAGCCTGGGTGGCTCGGCAGTTTAGCACTGCCTTCAGCCCAGGGTGTGATCCTGGAGACCCGGGATCGAGTCTCACGTCGGGCTCCTTCCATGGAACCTGCTTCTCCCTCTGCCTGTCTCTCTCTCTCTCTCTCTGTCTCTCATGAATAAATAAATAAAATCTTAAATAAAAAAAAAATTGAGGCAGGGACGCCTGGGTGGCTCAGTCTGTTGAGCATCTGAATCTTGGTTTCAGCTCAAGTCAGGAACTCAGTGTTGTGAGATCCACCCCCGCATGGGATGCTGCACTCAGTGTAGAGTCCGCATGTCCCTCTCCCTCCCCCTCACTCTTTCTCTCTCTCAAATAAATAAATAAATCCTTTCTAAAAAAAAAAAAAGGTTTGAGGCTGTACTACCTACTTTCTCCAGAAATTAGAAATTTATAAATTTACATAGAAATCTTCACAATTTAAGATTATTCTTTTTCATTATGTACCCACAATGACCAAGCATGTTGTCTCTGGTTCTAGAATAGAGCTGAACAAGAGGACAACCACGAACAACCATGACAATCCTATGCTTTGACCACTGTCTTCTGCTGACCAAATGTCAGGTCAGAGGGTGGCCTGATCAGAATGGGATTTTTTTTTTAAAGATTTTATTTATTTATTCATGAGAGACACATAGAAAGAGGCAGAGACATAGGCAGAGGGAGAAGCAGGCTCCCTGCAGGCAGGCTGATGTGGGACTCAATCCCAGGACCCTGGGATCACAACCTGAGCCAAAGGCAGAGACGCTCAACCACTGAGCCACTCAGGTGCCCCCAGGATGGGATTAAAACAAAGTAGTGAATGCTCCCAAGGAAGATCTGCAGAGAGACATAGCAACAGGATGGCTCTCATTTTATTTTTATCTACATAACCAGACCCTATGCCTCTGAAATTAGGGTATGTGCCCTCTTGGGAAGTACACTGTAAGGTGCTAGAGAATACATGTATGTCACAGGATAAACATACCACATCTGTCTCAGAACATCAATCTTTCTCAAAAGTTTGGAAGAGTTTTGAATGTTTGTATTTTAGTTACAGGCACATGCAAGCAAATAACTGAATTCTGCTCTCCATGTTGCTAAATGAGGACTAAACCTGTCTTGTTTTATATATCCTGAGTTTGTTATATGGTATCTGGCATTCAGTGGGTGTGCAATAAATATTTGTTGAATGAATGAAAAAAGCATGGATTTTTTTTAAAAAAAGATTTTATTTATTTATTCACGAGAGACAGAGAGAGAGAGACAGAGACACAGGCAGAGGGAGAAGCAGGTTCCCCGCAGGGAGCCCAATATGGGACTCCATCCCGGACCCTGGGATCACATCCTGAGCTGAAAGCAGATGCTCAACTGCTGAGCCACCCACGCGTCCCAAAGCATGGTTATTAATTGGATTTTATTGTATTCTAATGGTTTTAGAGAATTTGGTGAAGGTATTGTACCTCATGATTGTAAATTAGCTGGTTTTGGTGAACACCTCCATGCGCTGTCCACTCCATCCACGTAGTTACCTGTTAGACCTATACAATGCAACTGTTTTCCTGGCCGCAGCTGGCTGGGCCAACAGGCCCTTCCTTCCTAGGAAATGAGGCGCTGGACCAAGAAGTCTTAGCATCAGTCTGGCAGGAATTTTGAATGGACAGATATGAACCTAACAGATATGGGCCACCATGTTCGCTCTTAAATTCAAGAGTGAGAAGCAGAGAAAGTTGATCCTCAGCTGGAAGAAGGAAGGTGTGCTTAGAGAGGGGCCAGATCTTTGATTTTAGCTCACACATGAAGCTCAACTGCATCCTGTTATCAGACACACCTCATAATAAATTCCTCTTTATTTTGGTTTAATCTAACTGAAGATTAACTTCAGTTAATTAGAACTAAGAGATAAGTTTCCAAGCTGGTGAGGAAACCTTCAAACTGTTTAGTGCTTATATATTATTACCTACATTTCTCATTTTCTCACCAACTATTAAATGTCAAAACTGAGATTCAAATATAGAATTCTTGATATCAATATCCATGCTATTAACCATTACCCTGTATAATTTATTGAAACATATGTAGGCATATTATGCACTAAAAGAAAATACTCACATTTTAAAACTTTAATGAAAACCTTCAAGGATATACAAAAGCAGACAGGACATCGTGATGGCCTTAGTGAGCCGTCACTCAGCTTGGACATGTTGTCACCTGTCTTGGTTCACCGAGCCCCATCCCCACCCCACCATAGTTAAAATCATACAATCTTATGTTATTATGGTCCACTTATCACAACTGAAAAACCAGCTTTGGTAATTATTACCTGAATTGTACTTTACACAGATTTTCTTAGTTTTTACCTAATACCCCTCTCCTATTCCAGATCCCATTTTCACATTTACTCATGTCTCCTTAGTGTCTTGCCGTCTGTAACTTCTTATTCTTACCTTCTCATTTTTTTTTTTTTTTAAGGAAGAAGACTACAGAGGTGAAGTACCCTTCTTATCACATCATTTTAGGGGTACATACTCTCCACCTGACTTGTGTCCGATGTTAATCCTGATTACTTGGCTAATGTTAATCCTGAATACTTACAGGTTGCTTCTCTGTCCAGTTACTTTCTAATTCTGCCCAAATCTGTTCTCTGGAAGCAAGTCACTAAGTGCAGCCCACACTCATGATAGGGGATTAAGCTCCACATGGACTGGAAAGCATCTATATTAATTATGTGGAATTCTTCCCCCATCCCCATGATTTTAAAAGCTGAGAATCATGGATCTAAGCCAGTTATAATTATTCCATTCTTTGCCAGTCAGTGGTCTAGGGAAGAACATGTGGGAAGATTCTAGGAAAGAACTTTCTCCCTTATAAAAAGAAACAGTTACACCAGAAGGAAGTTTTTCCTTATTTTGTCTGCAGACAAGTGGAGCCTTCCTTTCTGTTTGGGCTGCTGTGAACATATATAACCCTTGGGGCAACGGCCACCATCTTGCAACCATGAGGCAATAAGCCAGGAATGAAAAGCCGACATTAGGATGGCAGAGTAGAAGGTTGAAACCCCCTGGAACTGCCTCCAGGCTTATTATATAGGACAATTAAACTTCTTTATTGCTTAAGTCACTCTTAGTTGGTGTTTTGTTACTTGAAGTAAAAAACATTTCTAACTGATCCATGGTGCCTCATCCATCTTTATTATAACTGTGTCTGACAACTCTCAAGGTTGCCCCAAAATTCTGACACTGGAGGAAAAAAAAATGTTAGTATGACTACTTCATAGTGGCAAAATTTGATGAATGTTTATAAAAAAATGAAGACTGTGGGATGCCTGGGTGCCTCAGTGTTGAGCGTCTGCCTTTGGCTCAGGGCATTATCCCGGGATTTGGGATCGGGTCCCACATCAGCTTCCTACCAGGGAGCCTGCTTCTCTTCTCTGCCTACATTTCTGCCTATCTCTCTGTCTCTCTCATGAATGAATAAATAAAATCTTAAAAAAAAAAAAAGATTGTGATCGAGGAAGAACACAAATGGGACTTCAATTCTGTGACTTTTATTTCTTTTAAATACTCAATTAAATATGGATCTTAACATTGAGTGGTACAGATGTTATGTGATTTAGTCTGTTTATGTCTGCTTGAATGCTTTCACACAAAGGATAAAAGAAATGAGAAATTTGGAAGGAAAAGTCAAGATAAGAAATTAAAAACCACAGCTAAAATAACACACTACATGCGTGTATTTTAGGACCTACACAGTTTCTAAGGGCAGTAAACTAATTCATTCCTTAGCAGTGTCCACAAGATTAAAAAACAAAATATAACAGGAAGAATGCATATTTGCTCTTGCTAAGTACTGAGGGTACCCCCCATTCTCAGTCAATGACTGGGTGAAAGACTTTGGTACTCAAGTATGACCTGCCGCAGGAACAGCAGCACTGACATCACCTGGGAGCTTGCTAGAAATGCAGAATGTCAGGCCCCAGCACAGATGTGCTCAAGGAGAATTTGCATTTTAGCAAGAGGGAGAAATGGCACCCTGAAGTGTGACAAGCCTAAATACAGAAGCAGCATTCACTAGCCTATCTGCCCAGATCATGACAAAAATGATTTTATTCTGGAAATTTTCCAGAGCAGCTTTTAGACCAATCAACTCAATATAGCCACAGTTAAAGTTTTTTTTTTTTTTTTTTAAAGATTTTATTTATTCATTCATGATAGACAGCGTGAGGCAGAGACACAGGCAGAGGGAGAAGCAGGGTCCATGCAGGGAGCCCGATGCGGGACTCAATCCCGGGACTCCAGGATTGCGCCCTGGGCCAAAGGCAGGCGCTAAACCGCTGAGCCACCCAGGGATCCCCCACAGTTAAGATTTTTGTTTTTTTTTTAGTTAAAGGTTTTAAACACATAATGAACATTTGCTTTTTAGACAAGAGAACTTCTACTAAAATTTGCAAGATGCATTAATTGCAAATTATAGCTGCAAACATCATATGACTTCATGTTTTTAAGACAAAAGACTAGCTCCTCCATTCCATGTCCTATGGGAAGTTCATCAAAATTTCTGTGAATTCTTTGTAACACTATATGGATTTTGTTTACACCTTTCATAGTCCTGCCTTTGCTATTTTTCTGAGAAACTAAACTTTTTTTAAAAAAAAGATTTTATTAGGGGATCCTTGGGTGTCTCAGCGTTTTGGTGCCTGCCTTTGGCCCAGGGTGCAATCCTGAAGTCCCGGGATCGAGTCCTCCACGTCAGGCTCCCGGCATGAAGCCTGCTTCTCCCTCCTCCTGTGTCTCTGCCTCTCTCTATCATAAATAAGTAAATAAATCTTTTTTAAAAAAGATTTTATTATTTGAGAGAAAGAGAGCATATGCACAAGGAACAGAGCAGAGGGACAAACAGACTCCCTAGGGAATGCAGAGCCTCATATGGGGCTCAATCTCACCACTCCAAGATCACGACCTGAGCCTAAATCAAGAGTTGGACGCTTAGCCAACTAAGCCATGCAGGCACCCAGATTTCTCTCTCTCTCTCTCTTTTTTTTTTTTTTTTTTTTTTTTTTTTAGATTTCTCTTGATTTAACAAAATCACAGATGTCCAGAGACCTTGGGTGAGAGCAAGTGTTTCTGATGGTTTTGGGAAGACAGAGCAGTGACTATTATAATTATGTAAACAAGTTAACACTGAACATTAGACATCCTTTCAGAAAGACTCTGCTTAAGGACTGATATATTGGGACACCTGGGTGGCTCAGAGGTTAAGTGCCTGCCTTCAGCCCAGGGCGTGATCCTGGGATCCAGGATCAAATCCCACATCGGGCTCCCTGCATGGAGTCTGCTTCTTTCTCTGCCTATGTCTCTGCCTCTCTCTGTGTTTCTCATGAATAAATAAATAAAATCTAAAAAAAAAAAAGAATTGATATATTGACATAGCTTAATATTTCATTAAAAAAATTCTGCTACATGGTAAATAGTAAATAAACAAAAGACTAAAGTATCTTGCAGTGAATTTATTGCTACCATTACTTTCCTCAACCAAAGGATCTAAACATAGCTAACCACTCTCAGTAGTAAGATACTCCAACTATTTGGGGAATTTTTTTTTTTTTTTAGATTTTATTTATTTATTCATTAGAGAGAGAGAGAGAGAGAGGCAGAGACATAGGCAGAGGGAGAAGCAGGTTCCATGTAGGGAGCTTGAAGTGGGACTCGATCCAGGGACTCCAGGATCATGCCCTGGGCCAAAGGCAGGCGCTAAACTACTGAGCCACTCAGGCGTCCCAGGCAATCAGTTATTTAATTACTCGATTTTAACAAAAGCTGCTTCCTTGCTGGATAGGTTCAGCCATTTCCTTGGCAGTATAAGGGAACAGCTATGCTGGTAGATTAGCCTTCTGAAAACCAAACAGGACCCCAAAACAAAACCTACTCAAAGCCTCCATTGCACACACACGCTAAGGGTTCTCAGCTCTGTACGTTAGAAACATCAGGGAAGGGATCCCTGGGTGGCGCAGTGGTTTGGCGCCTGCCTCTGGCCCGGGGCGCGATCCTGGAGACCCGGGATCGAGTCCCACATCGGGCTCCCGGTGCATGGAGCCTGCTTCTCCCTCTGTCTGTGTCTCTGCCTCTCTCTTTCTCTCTGTGACTATCAAAAATAAATAAAAATTAAAAAAAAAAAAAAGAAAGAAACATCAGGGAAACCTTTAAAAAATGGTGATGTTTGGGTCCCATCCCAGAAAAATTAAATCTGAAAACTGGGGGGCTAAGGACAGGTATCCAAAGTTTTTAATATGCTCCCATGTAATTCTAATGTGCTCGAGAAATTCGAAGAAAAACTCCTCTGAAACAGAAATGCTACTTCATATTTTTATTTATTTAAATTCAATTAGCCAATATATAGTACATCAATTTTAAATGTAATGTTCAATAATTCATCAGTTGCATATAATACCCAGTGTTAATCACATCATGTGTCCTCCTCAATGCTACTTCATATTTTTCATGAAAGATCATGAAAATGAAAAAGTGTCAAAGCAGTGTGATCTCACTGGGATAGGGGACTGTTCTTACACTCTTAGAAAATGGTTGAAGATTGTCATCAAATTTTATTTTTTTTTAAAAAAATTATTTATTTATTCATGAGAGACAGAGACAGAGAGAGAGAGAGAGAGGCAGAGACACAGGCAGAGGGAGAAGCAGGCTCCATGCAGGGAGCCTGATGTGAGACTCGATCCTGGGTCTCCAGGATCATGCCCTGGGCCGAAGGCGGTGCTAAACCGCTGAGCTACCCAGGCTGCCCTGTCACCAAATTTTAATTGGGGCATTCCTGAGTAGCGGGATTTTGGATGAGTTATATTTTCTTCCTTTGCTTCCCTTTCCAACCTACCCGCAATGAGTGTGTATTGCTCGGGGAAAAAGATAACCTCAATTAAACAAAAGGCTGTGACAAGATTAAAGAGAGCAAAAGCACAGCAGCCACGATAAAGTCCAAGTTGGAAGCAGTAGGAAGCAGCTTTTCATTAAAGTGAAATCAAGTTTAGTGACAAATTTGAAAGGCATTCCTGGAACAGAGAACTAAAAAAGCAATGAAATGACAAAACATAGAAGCGTTAATCACAAAGAATTAGCTAATGAGTAGCTGTTTCTAAAGAAAACAAACAGAAGCAAGAAAACTGTCACCGAAATTCATTTATTCAAGAACCCTCCCCAAAGCAAAATAAACGAAGCATGTTGATTGAGATCAGAAGATTCACATATGCCAGGCAAAATTAACCAGGGATAGACACCATGGTCCAGTTTTAAAATTGTAAAGAAATAAACGATACAGAAGAACAAACTAACAACAACAAAAAAGGGAGTGATTGAGAGCCAGTTAGAAAAAAGAACAGGTTAAAGAAAGCAAGAGAAAGGAATTGGGAGAAATCCACAAGTTTAAAGTAGAAAAAGTCACTCAGAAGAATAAAATCCAAACTGGATTCAGTAAATGTCTGAGGTCAATGAGAAAAACGGTCCAGTTTTGATGAAAATGGATTATGATCCAGGAATTCTAGACAAGACTAAACATCTTTCAAGCAAGAAGGCAAAGAGAAGAATGGTCTGGAAAGAGGACTCCAACCATCTCCACTTTGACCTCAGTCTATACTTTTTTTGTTTTTGTTTCTTTGATCAGGTCTTTATTTAAAATTAGCTGTCCAGGGCAGCCCGGGTGGCTCAGCGGTTTAGCGCCACCTTCAGCCCAGGGCCTGATCCTGGAGACCTGGGATTGAGCCCTGTGTTGGGCTCCCTGTATGGAGCCTGCTTCTCCCTCTGCCTGTGTCTCTGCCTCTCTCTCTCTCTGTGTCTCTCATGAATAAACAAAATCTTTTAAAAAAAAATTAGCTGTCTAAAATTATTTGATTTTTATGGA
Organism: Canis lupus dingo; assembly: GCF_003254725.2. NCBI lineage: Eukaryota > Metazoa > Chordata > Mammalia > Carnivora > Canidae > Canis > Canis lupus. Next base: position 47,683,740 of record NC_064243.1, on the reverse strand, counting down.
ATAAACAAATATAAATTTTTAGGCAGCAGGTTTCTTCTCTTCCGTGGTGGGTTTCTTTTCTGCAGGTTTCTTGTCAGCTGCTGGTTTCTTGGTAGCTGCAGCCTTTTTTCCTACCAAAGATTTCTTCGGCTTTTTCACACCAACAGCCTTCTTTCCTTTCTTCCCTACCATGGGCTTCTTGCCTGGAACCCCCTTCTCATCTGATTTGGCTTTTAAGGCTGCTGCCACCTTATCCATCTGGAGTTTGATTCTTGGCCTGGTGAAGAATGGTGTTCTGGCGCATGGTCTTTGCATACGGGTTTAGCTTCAACATGATTCTTAGGTTTTTCAGTGGATTCTTCTTCAGGACTCTACGATGAATCTTCTTGCATGGTGCTCGGAGGGCTTTTGGATCTCTGGGCTTTTCAAGACTCTGCTAAGGTCTGTATTAAGCATCTTATGCATCGGAAGGTTGTAGTTACTCTTGAGGGAGGCAGCCTTACGCCAAGTACCATAAGGATCATCTAACTTGAGGAAAGCACTTTCAGTCTGAATGCAGAAATGTCCCACAAGCCCACCAGGAGCAAGTTTCAGAACGTTCAGTCTGCTTACGTTAAGTAAAGTAATTCCAGGGATGTTTCTGAAGGCCTTGATGATACCACTGTCTTCACTGTAGATGATGCAGGGTCCCCTGGGCTGGATATGACGCTGGTTTCTCATTTTGCCCTTGCCAGCTCTCATTCACTGAGAGGCATAGATCTTTTTGATATCATTCCAGGCTTTAAGTTAAGAAGCAAAACAGCCTCCTTGGTCTTCTTGTAGCCTTCAACTTTATCTTCAACCACCAAATAGAAGTTCAGGAACTTCCTTAATATGATGACCTTTAGACATGACCAGTGCTGGTAAGGCTGAGGCAGCCAGGCCAGAGCAGATGGCATATCGCTTTTGTGTTGTGTTTACTCGGCAGTGCCAATGGCACCAGGTTTTGGTTGGTGCAAACATGCAGCCTCCACGACACATATTTCCAAAAGCACCCTGGCCAGAATGGTGAGTCCCACCGTCTCGAACTCTGGGAATTCGACCCACAGCTCTGCCAGTACCCCAAGACTCAGCATTGGTTTGATGACCTGCTAATTTACTGACAGCATATGGCTGGCTGTTGTTTTTGGCACAAGTTGGTGTGAACAGAGTTCATGATATTGGGTTGAATGGGAGCCTTAAACACAGCAGGCAAACTAACATTTTTGCCAGATGATTCCCTCTTTTCGGAGTACACAGATATTAACAGATGAGTACACGCCATCGCAGGGAGAGGAGAGGGCCACATTCCTCTCAACCCGGCGGCTCCTATAGGCCAGTCTATACTTTCTAATTAAATTCTTATTTCCAGCTTATCTCTTAGCTTGGGTGAAAGACCTGGCCAGCAGAGCATCCTGTGGTGGGAAATGAAACTGCCCCCCTGAAGAACAGGGACTGCCAGGAGGCAAGACCCCAAGGCAATGATCAACCTGACCTGTGCCGCTCACCTGCACAAACCCAGTGACCTTTGTCCCACATTCTCCTTCTATGAACCCAGAAGTATTTTCAACACTTTACAGACACTCCTTGAGATGTCAGTCTGCCGTCTTTCCCAGTGTTGGCCTCACTGAAATTAATTCCTTTCTTGTTTCACCACTGTCTCTCTGCCTTTGGACTTTGTCAACAGCCAGTATCTAGTTAGGAACCCCCAGAACCAGGGACTCTTGCACCCTTGGGCCCTGCGTAGTCTTGGAAAAATCAACTATTTGGATATTTCCCAACAAGGTTTAAGTTGCTCAAGAGACAGCTACAAGGTCAGTAAAGGTAGTGGGCCCTCAGTATGTTGTCTACTCAATGCTCATTTTCTAAGAATTACCACCTCCACCATGTGCTCATTCTCACTGCATTGATTACACAGAAATGTAAAAAAAAAAAAAGTGCGTGTGGGGTGGGCAGGTGCTGAAATGTACCCCCATCACCACTTCACTGTGCTTCTCTAGATTCAAAGTAACTAAACTTCAGAACCATCTGCTTTACACGTTAACTTAAAATCATCCAAACCATCTTTGAGGACAGGTATTTCTGTTTTTAGAGAAATTTAATGACCTGTCCAAGATCCCAGAGCTAGCAAGCAGGGAGCAGACATCTGGATGCAGGTGGTCTCTTAATCCTTTCCTAAGTGAGAACTGTGTCCTTAAAAAAGCTTAGTAACCTTACCAATAGATCTTGCAGTGCTATCTTCTCTGCAAATGAAGAAGAGCTACATACATGTGAGAATGTTTATTGACTACATTTGCAAACGGCATCATTTTTTCATCTTTAAAATATATCCTCTTCCTATCTGTTAAGATAGGAGAATGTTAAGAGAATGAACTCAGTATTCTACTTAAATCATGTCAGAATTTTTAGTTTCTTTAGAAATGAGGTCTACTGTATAACTACAAACTAAATACACTACCACTTTTCAGAAAATAATAAAGTTATGTCAAGCCACTTGTTACAGCTAATGTTCAACAATACAATCATTAATAATTTTGATTACCCACCTATGTCTATCAGCAATAAAGGGGAGTAGTAGCCTTTGTTGCCTATTATCAGAAGCGTTCAGCTACTGTCCGCCAAAACTGACTCCTCAATACACATTTTTACATTAACTGTGATGCATACTTAGGATGCCTGCCTGGAATTTTAAAATAATCACATTAAATTTCATAAGAAAATCAAGGTTTAAGGAATTAAGAATTTTTCACCTGAAACAGTTATTTAAGAAAAATGAAAACAAAAAAACCACCTTAATCAAGAAGTTGGAAGTTGGGGGTGCCTGGGTGATTCAGTGGTTGAATGTCTGCCTTTGGCTCAGGCTATGGTCCTGGGGTCCTGGGATTGAGTCCCACATCAGGCTCCCCTTGGGGAGCCTGCTTGTCCCTCTGTCTCTGCCCCTCTCTGTGCATCTCATGAATAAATAAATAAAAAAAAAAGAAGTTGGAAGTTGTTATAACTGAGTATCACGATTTTAGTTCAAGGATTGTCTGTGATTGGTCACCAAATTTCCATTAATTAAAACGATTTTTTGGAGTTAAAACAATTTAATACTACCTTTACACAATATTCAGGACCTTATTTTTAAAAGACAGCAGTCAATTTCTCCACTACCAAACAGCCTGCAGTTCTTGTTCTCAACATCTTAGTGTGCCAAATCAAATAATGTCAATCAGATTCCAAGGAGAGTCTAGATAAAATGTCACTCGGTTATGTCCTATTCTCTGGTAGTTGGGACACATTAACTAAACAGCTCCAAGTGGGCTTCCTAGTGTCACAATGTCCCATCTTTCTTAATGCGGTGTCCAGAGAGATATTTTACATTTGCTTCAGTATGACTTCTTAAAAAATGAGAGCTGAGAGGGCCACCTGGGTGGTTCAGTCAGTTTAGCTTTCAGCCTTTCAGCTCAGGTCATCATCTCAGGCTCAGTGAGGAATCGGTTTTTCTCTCCCTCTTCCTTTGCCTCTCCCCCCACTTCTGCGTGCATGCTCTCTCTCTCATAAATAAAATCTTTGGAAAAAAATAAAAAATGAGAGAAATGAGAGTTGATGAAAAATTTTCCTTCACATAAGACTCTTCGCATTCACTGTAAAATATTTTTTTCTCCATACCTTTTAAACAAGGATTCTAAGAAAAATTTAAGGTTTCATGTTATTTTTTTTAAAGATTTTATTTATTCATGAGAGACAGAGAAGGGGGGGGGGGGAGAGAGAGAGAAGCAGAGACACAGGCAAAGGGAGAAGCAGGCTCCACGCAGGGAACCAGACTCGGGACTCGATCCTAGATCTCCAGGATCACGCCCTGGGCTGAAGGTGGCACTAAACCGCTTAGCTACCCGGGCTGCCCAAGGTTTCATGTTAATAAAGGTATAAGATGATAGATACTGGAGATTTATTTGAAATTGATTTAGATATGCCTGAAATACGAGATGCAATAACATTTTAATACAGTTGGAAATTCTAAAGAAATGTATTTTCTACTCAACAAATTTTAATACCAAATTTACCAATAATATAACAAAATTGTTTGCATTGTTAAATGAGAATCAAAATTCTGCGAATTGATTTATGTTGGTGGGAATCATGATAGATGGGGAATTATATTATATTCCAAGATCCCTGGTGGATGCTTAAAACCACAGGAAGTATTGAGCCCTGTATACATTGTGTTTTTTCCTATATGCACATGCCTATGACAAAGTTTAATTTATAAATTAGACACAGTAAGAGATTAAGAACAATTATTATTAGTATTAATAAACTGTAATAAAGGTTATGTGAATATGGTCTCTCAAATTATTTTATTGTACTGTCATTACCCTCTTTCCTTTTTTTTTTTTTTTTTAATATTTTATTTATTTATTCATGAGAGACACAGGCAGAGGGAGAAGCAGACTCCATGCAGGGAGCCTGACATGGGACTCGATCCCAGGTCTCCAGGATCATGCCCTGGGCTGAAGGTGGCACTAAACTGCTGAGCCACCGGGGCTGCCCACCCTCTTTCCTCTTATAGGATCCTCATGAGATGATAAAATGCCCACATGATGTGATGAAGCGATATTAATGATGTAGGCATTGTGATAGTATCAGGTTACTATTGACCTTCTGACAACAGTGAGGAGAGTCATCTGCTTCTAGACCTTGGCTGACTGTGGAGAGCAAAATTGCAGATAAGGGAGGACCTACTGTACCAAGCAGTGGAAATGTCCAGCTTGAGTGAGTGAAAATGGTACACAGGGGCTTTGAGTAAGTACACCATGGGAGGGGAAAAAAACTGGGTTTGATAGAATTCCACATAGCATCACAGAAGTCCTCTTCTTTCTTAGAAGAAAATCTCATCCCTGGGAACCTATCCTAGTTAACACTATCTTCAGGAAGGGAAGCAAAGCTCCTATTGGAGTTATTATTTCTGCCTCCAATCAATCATAAAACCATATGCAATAGATCTTATCCTAATCATGCCACTTCCCATAAGACTCAATTTATTTCTATCTACTCCTTCTTCCCTTTCTTTAAAACTGATTTTTTTTTTTTTTAAACAAAAAAACACTTGCCCTGATGGGAAAGGAAAATGTGACTAAAAAAGTTTGAACAAGGAAAAGCTAAAGCTTGCAAGGCACCATGTCCCTTTACCATTTGGTTATTTCTTCCACACTTCTTTTTTTTTTTTTTTTTTTTTTTAAGTAGGCTCCATGCCCAGTGTGGAGCCCAATAAGGGGCTTGAACTCATGATCCTGAGACAAGAGTCGGACGCTTAAATGAGCTGCCCAGGCAGCCCAAGCCCTCTGTACTTTTAAAACTGTATTTTTAGGGAAATGCAAAGTGTAGCTTACATTAATGTTCCATGGTTCTCTTTCCTACCTTCTTCATCAATAAAGCTGGCCAGTATCCAGATATTATTTATAAAGACATAAATATTACCAAAGGTCCCACCTTGGTATACTTACCTAAATAATTGATGTGAAGTTTCTAATTAGAACAGAACACCACCCAGATTATAAAATTCTATAATTATTAGCAGGAACAAGCAAACAAACACCTAGATTAAACTGAAAAATGCATATTCCATTAAATTCTTAATGCATTAAATTGGTATTAAAAAGGTAGGAAAACCATTTATATTTATATTTTAATGTAGGATAGTAAAAGTCAAATTACAGACAATCATTAAAGTTTTTTTTCTTTTTTTTTTTTTAAATTCTAGGGTACATGTACCGAAAAAACAACAAGAAAATCATTTCAAGGACTTTTTTCTGAACAAATGACATCACAGTTTTTCCCATAATATGCGACTAAGCAGCTAAGTCTAATCTGTCATGTAGGACACTGAATAGTGACAGTCTCTCACATTTGCTACTTGTAATTCCTAAGTGGTCAATATTGAGTACTTTCACTTCTGGGTAAGAGAAAAAGCATTTTGGTCCATTAATTCACCTACTCGCTCCTGGAGGACATTAACCAACTCTGCTATAACAAAGACATGAGTGTCATCAATGTCTTGAATGATGAACTTCTTCCCTAAGGCATTTGATTCATCCAAGTACAGCAGAAACTGCTTCATGGCAGGGTCACTGCAGAGACAAACACATGATAATGACACATTGTGTTATCAAATTATACCTAAGCAATTAGAATTGGGCATGCAGAATTTTTAGGATAACTCAAAAAGTTCTAAACTGTTAACTCAATCCGTCATTCCCTCTGTCTCAAGCATTAATGATTTGTAGACATAACTTCATTTTATTTTTTATTTTTTTCATGACTTCATTTTAGAACTGTTCCTTTAAGTTTTAGAGAAAGAGGCCAATGAGAAGATTTTAAAAGAGTAATTTGTCACTGACAAGTGAACAAATAATGTTCAGAGGTTTGTAGTTAATAGGGCCTAAAACCACAGCTCCCTTAACTGATTTAAAAAATGAATTTCCTTACTTGCCCATGACCATTACACTTAAGAAGACAATAGATTTTTCACTATCTTGCCAGTGAAAAATTTAATTTACAAAACCAGTTTAACAGTCACTGTGATAAAGTAGGGTGTACAGCAAAAGTCAGATCTTTTTTTTTTTTTTTTTTTTAAATTTATGATAGTCACACAGAGAGAGAGAGAGAGAGGCAGAGACACAGGCAGAGGGAGAAGCAGTCTCCATGCACCGGGAACCCGACGTGGGATTCAATCCCAGGTCTCCAGGATCACGCCCTGGGCCAAAGGCAGGCGTCAAACCGCTGCGCCACCCAGGGATCCCGCAAAAGTCAGATCTGAATTCAATCCCAGCTTTATCACTTGTGTGACCTTACTATGTACTTAATCTCTAAAGCCTCAAAATGAGCCCACATAACAGAACTGTTATTAACAGTTTATTAATTAAAAGAGAATAATTAAGTTATTCTCCTTTAAATTAAAAGAGAGTAATTCCAAAGACGGTGTTTGGCTTGCAGTAGGTTCTCAGTTTTTCTTCCTTCCTTAAAATTCTGAACTTCCTAAATTTGAACTTAGAATCTTTTTTTAAAAAAAATATTTATTCATGAGAGAGAGAGAGAGAGAGAGAGAGAGAGGCAGAGACACAGGTAGAGGGAGAAGCAGGCTCCATGCAGAGAGCCTGATGCAGGACTCAATCCCGGGACTCCAGGATCATGCCTTGGGCCGAAGGCAGGTGCTAAACCACTGAGCCACCCAAGGATCCCCTCACTCAGAATCTTTAAAGGAAATCCTACCAAAATCTTCTTCAGGATACTGAGCTCAAAGAACAGATACAAATTCTATTTATTTGTGATTTTTAGTTTGGAATGAATAGAATAAGTCACAAGGAAAAGAGAGATCCAAATTCTAGGATTTACATGGGATGCCTGGGTGGGTCAGTTGGTTAAGTGTCCAACTCTTAATTTCAGGTCAGGTCATGATCTCAGGGTCCTGGAACCAAGCCCCGTGTTGGGCTTTGTGCTCAGTGTAGAGTCTGCTTAAGGATTCTCTCTTTTTCCTCTGCCCCTCCCCCCAGAGAATGTGCACATGCTCTTGCTCTCTCAAATAAGCACATAAACCTAAAAAAACCCCAAACAAACCCCAAATTTATAGACCTTACAGAAACATATCTCTGCTGTAAAAACCCTGAATCACAACAAAGAACACTCTTTAGACCTAATGTACAATAATGTGTTTAGCAAAAGATGAATATAAAAATGTCAAGTTGCAGTTTTTTTTAAATCTTAGAGAAAATGTAACTTCATAAAATCTTATGGTTTCTTAAGGAATGACAACATCCATTACAAAGATGACTGAATTCAAAAGAGGTCAGTGTAATTACCTAAAAACATAAAAACAAGTTTTACTTCTTTCAAGTACAAACTAGGTATAAGTGAAGCTAACAAAGGTAAAGGATTTATTTCAATCAGTAAATGAGTATGGTTCATGGCATATTAACTGTTAATAAAGTCAAGTCTTTCTGAAAAGATGATTTTAATTATTTTCAGTAACTTATCATTACAATGATTTTTAAACAATTTACTACACTATAAAATGATGTGAATAAATAAATAAGCCTGCCCACATCAGAACTGACACATTTTAAAATTTAGTTTGTCATCTTACACTTAAGTTCAGAACACTTAGGTTATGCTTGTCCACTTAGGTTGGGCAAAATTCAGTCATAGTCTATGGTTGCAGTATTAGAATGACTATTCTAATGTACAGAATTGATTGGTTCAGAAGTAAATTTGATACTTAAAGCTTTATTCATTCATTCAATAAATATTTACTGAGCACCTGTCATATGCTAGGCACTACTCTGGTCCTAGGTATCCAGCAGTGAACAAAGTAACTCAGAATCCTGTTACAGAGCTTGCATTCTACTGGTAGTGTACACACACACACACACACACACACACACACACACACAGCAGGGAAGTAGGATGAAAAATGGCAGTGGTGAGAGTGATAGGATCTTGTAAGTCTGAACAGGGAAAGCCTTACTGAGCAGTGAGTGACATCTGAACAAACAGGAGGAGGTAGTAAGCAAGGCGGGTAGACTCAGGCAAGAACATTTTAGGCAGAGTGAATGGCAAGGCCGTGGGGGGGGGGGCGGTGACTAGAGGGCATAGAAGTGGGAGATGAGGTCAGAAAGTTAGTAACGGCTAGATCAGATCACATAGGGCCTCGGAGGTGATTTTAGCAAGTTTGGTTTTTACTGAATGACATGATTTAACTTATAAATTGACTTCAATTTTAAATATAAAGATCATACTGCCTGCAGGGTTAAGAGAAGACTGTAGGTATTGAAGGCAGGGGTAAAAACAGGGAGACAGATCAGAAGATGACTAAAGTAACCCAGGTAAGAGACGATAATAGTTTGGACCTATGTGGTAACAGTGAAATGATGAGAGTGAAATGGATTCTAGATATACAAAGAATACAAAGCCAACATAATTTGCTGAGACTAGACTCCAGCTTGAAAGAGAATAATTAAGGAGACTCCCAACATTTTCAGTCAGAGCAAATGAAAAGGAAGTAAGAACAGGTTTGCTGGGAAGATCAAGAGTTGGGTTTTAGGCATGTTACATTTGAGATGCGTACCGGCACCCAAGTGAAGAAAGTGAGTAGGAAGGTGGATATACAATTCTGGATTTCATTAGCTAAGTCCAGACTGAAGAGAAAAAATCAGTCCTCAAGCCCCGACAAGGGAGTGAACATAGCTACAGAGAAGAGACCAAGGACCAAGCACCAGTCTCAACAATATCAAAAGGTTAAGAAGAAAAGGACAAATCAACAAAGTAGATTATAAAGCAGTGACCACTGAGGTAGAAAGAAAACCCTGAGTCCTGGAAGGTAAGTGAACAAAGGACATTCAGGAAGAGGAAGCAATCCACTGTGTCAGGTACTGGGAACAGGTATAGTAAGATAAGGATTGAGATTTAAGTGCCAAGGGGACTCACTTATGTGCTTTAAATTAGCATGTTGGGGTTTTTAAATTTTTTGCCATTTGCCTACTATCCTTGCTAATTTAACCATCTCTTGTAACAACTGTACAACATATTATTTTTCTTTAAATTGCCTTTAAATCTTGGGGATCCCTGGGTGGCTCAGCAGTTTAGCGCCTGCCTTCAGCCCAGGGCATGGTCCTGTAGTCCCAGGATCAAGTCCTGCATTGGGCTCCCCGCATGAAGCCTGCTTCTCCCTCAGCCTGTGTCTCTGCCTCTCTCTATCTCTCTGTCTCTCATGAATAAATCAAATCTTAAAAAAAAATTGCCTTTAAATCAACTTTTTAAGCTTAACCTGGTATGAATCACTAGTCATCCAGACATGTTTTTTTTCCTCAAATAAACTGGTCATATAAAAACAATTTTTGTCTTCCCCCTCTCTTTTGTGTTCTACTACAAATCAGCTTGAACATCAGTGGCATTCCCCATATCTGGGGAAACACTACTAATGGACAAATGAGATACTTAAAAAGTAAGTGGTCGGTGAGAGACTGAATTTACTCCTTCCATTATTAATCACCTCAATGACATTTTTTGAAAGAAAACAGAAATCATTTTGAGACTGAATTCTCTAGCATGTATCTGAAATATAATTTATAATGATTCAAAAGGACAAAATTTAAGAGACTTTTGTTATGAAATATTAAGGGAACTAGAGTATTTTGCCTGAATACAGGGCTATTTATTCTACTTCCTCATGTAGAGAGTCTATGGAAAGAGAACCTGCTGGCAAGAAAAGAAAAACAAAACCAGGTACCCATAGACATACTTGAAGTTCTGAGATCAGGGCTAATGAGTAGGAAAAACGTGTCTTTGACCTGGAGATATGAAGGGTAGATAGCAATCAGCTCCTTCCTACATAACCTGAGTATAACTCCTGTAAAACATAATTCTAAAAAATTATTATACCACAAAGGCTCTACTAAGATGATGTAGTTAGCTGTAAAACAGATCATGGACTTCACTGGTCACCTGCATTATCCATTCTGTCAGAATGATAATCTTGGCTCTGTCAACAGTAAATATCCTTCCTGATAATAATTAGCTAAGAGGTACAATTACCTAAAAAATCTTAAATTCTCCAAATTCTGTATGTCCTAAGAACAGAATGTTTTAGAAAATTGTTACTGAACATGAAATGGCTTTAAGTTTATTACCTTCTTATAAGCATTTTCCAAAGTGTTTTTGGAATAAGGGTATTGTCCAGCTTGAGATATAGGTACCTTTAATAGGGTCCAGCATACTGTAGGTGCTCAATAAATATTTGAAATGGGTAGGGTCTTAAGAGAAAGAAAGGGCCACCACAGGGGACACTGAGCTAACCAGAATAACAGTCCCAAGTTCCCAATATGACCTACCATAGGTTTATTGTTAAAAACAAAACAAAACAAAACATGATGCTAACGTACTAGACTCAGCCTAACCCCCAAGCCCCAGCTCAGTCAACTTAAATATGTATATTACCTACTTCTATCCCCATTAAAGGATTTGCTGTTACAAAAATATTTGTTATTGCTAACCTGTGTATATGATATTCTAAGCATATACATACATACTTTTTAAAAAACTTAATACAATATTATGCTTAGTTTTGTGTTAGTCTACATCAGGCTTAGTAGCTTGGGCTCTGAAGCCAGAATACTATGGTTTAGAATCCCATCTTAGCAGCTTTGTAATCCTGAGCAATTAATTTCTGTGCCTTAATTTCTGTATCTATAAAATTGGGATAATAATACCTGTATCTCATAGGATTGTTGTGAGAACCGAATATTACCAAGTGCTTAGTATAGTATCCAATAAATGCTCAGTGTCATTTCAGGAAGGCATTCAGCCTTTTTTATTTAATGTTGTATTACACAGTATCATTGCCCTATAATACTTAAAATGTTTTCAAGTATTTTAATTGCTACATTATTTGATTATAAAATATCACAATCAATGCTTTATTTTTTGGCTTTTAAAGTTATTTTAATTCCAGTTAACATATAGTATAATAGTTTCAGACGAACATTATAGTGATTCAACATTTCCATTTAATGGCTGGTGCTTATCACAAGTGTACTTCCTACTCTCCATCACCATCAGTTTGTTCTCTATAATTAAGGGTCTTTTTCCTGATTCATCTTGCTTTTTTCCACTTTGCTTATTTCTTAAATTTCACGAATGAAGTCATACAGTATTTATCTTTCTCTGACTGAATTATTTTGCTTAGCATTATAGCCTCTAGCTCCAGCTTCTATACTTTATTAACACATTCAATTACCAACATTTATTTAAGATTTGAGAGAGTGTACATGCATGCTAGCACATGCAGCAGGGAGGGACAGAGAGAGAGAATCAGAGAATCTCAAGCAGACTCCATGCTGAGCAGGGAACCCCAACAAAGCGGGGCTAGATCTCTCAACCCTGAGATGACAACCTGAGCTGATATCAAGAGTCAAATGATTAACCAACTGAGCCACCCAGATGCTCCTCAATCTCCTACATTTTTATCCACAGTTCTGATATTTCCTTAGGGTCATTTCTTTAGGATAAACTTCTAGAAATGGAATTATTGTGTCAAACCATATAAAAGCTCAAAAAACCTATTACAAATTGCTTTCTAGATCAGCTGCTGAAGACAGTACTTCTATTATTCATATCGATAGCTCGGTGAGAGCCCGCTCCTTAAAAACTAAGACTGGGCACCTGGGTGGCTCAGGCTATGATCCCAGGGTCCTGGAGTCGAGGCCATCATTGGGCTCTTTGCTCAGCAGGGAGTCTGCATCTCCCTCTCCCTCTGCCTGCCACTCTCCGTGCTTGTGCTGTGCCAAATAAATAAATAAAATCTTAAAAACAACAACTAAGACTGGAAGCCAATAGTCACTTCATTTAAAAGCTATTTTGATGTAACTAGCCAAAAAGGAAGTTTGGTGGACAAACCGTTTTCATACTGAAACTTGAATCCAAGTTATCAGAATCTACTCTTATATCCACTATTATCACTGTGGTAACAAGAGAAGCTCTAAAAGGAACATTAGTAACATAGGATTTAGACTGAGATTACATTCCTTGACTCAATTCTGTTGACAAAATTCATCTAGTAAACAAATATTTACTAAATATCTCCGGTATATATTTTAGGCACTGTTCTGAGTAGCCAGGAAACTTCAGTGAATATGGCCCTTCTGAGAAGCAGAGGCTCACAAGAGATAATATAAATGCTGTGAAAGAACAGAATAATGATTAAGACTGGTTTTGCCTTAGTTATTTGCTTCTCATATACAATACAGGTTTAGATGCCAAGCCTAAAAGGGTAAGCTGGTCTAATACCACCTATTTCTCCAGATTCTTTGCTATTATGCTGTAAACTAGTTGGAATTTGCACCTCTGCAACAAATCTTCCTTATGGAAGCACTTGCCAAACCAGGTGTAATAACTGTCACACCTGGGGTCTGCTCTAGCACCTGCGATTTGTTGGGATATGCTACTTGCTTTGATATTGCTGCGCTTGGCTAAATTCGGGAAAAGGCTTAGTGTGAGGCTGGCAGTTGATAGTGGTGGATCCCAACAAAGAGGAAGTTTTCACCAATCTCATTTTGATATAAAAACACAAATTTATAAACAAAAGAACTTCAATTTAGCTTTAGATTTTGGTATTTGATAAAATAAGCCTTTGAGGAAAGCATCCTCTCCTATCCCAGTACCTTTTTTCCAATTCACCGATAGTTGGGCCTTAATGGCCATTAATATGATTTGCTTCTTTCTTATAGACTCCTAACCAGTTAAAAGGAATGGACAGACACGAAATTTAAATATGGCAATAGGTGAAGGCATTCTAAGGCAGGTGTCAAATTAAGACTCCCCTCTTGAATGAGGCCATACACACCTGAGCAGTATTTTGCTGGCTGCCTGAACAGAGTAAGTGGAACAGCACTATCTATGCTATTATAGATGACCTTCGATGGTAAAAAGGCTGGAATTTGGAAAGAATCACTGGAATAATGGAAGTAGTTTTAGGAGATTGAGTGTTTTGCCTATAAACTCCAGACCTGTCAAATTCATACTCCAGTACACCTAAAGGCTCGCTCCACATAATCTATGGGGATTATGAATAAACAGATACTATATTACTAAGGAATCTTCTCTTTGGCATCAAATACAGACATGAAGGAAGCTGAAGGACTTTTCCAATTACCACCCCAACATGTACATCTGATTGTGGAGTACCCAACAGCCCTGACCATGTCCTTCATGAATCTGTTATTTCTTAGGGCTCAACTCTTTTTGGAAGATATAATCTTTGGGAAGACAGTTATCCTTTTGAAAAATTGTGCAGGCTACACTTTAGAATTCACCTTGAAGGAAAAAATTAAAGTTTCACAAGGATAGTGTACATCTGCAAAATAAAATTTTAGTGGTTCTAGTGCAAAACAATTCTCCAGAGGAAAACTGATGATCACACTTAAGCCAATTAAGTGCTTCTCAAACTTAAAATGTTTCTTAATAAGTTTCTTCGCATACACAATTCTAATTAGGAGATTTAGGGTGAAGTCTGAAAATTTACATTTCTAACAAGTTCCAGATGATACTGGTGCTGCTAGTCTGGGGATTACATAGAAAAGCAAAGTGATAGTGGGCCGTTAGAACCCAGGTAGAATTCAGAGGTTTGATTACATGATAGCAAACCAGGCAGGCAGCTCAGCAAATCAAGAAACTAACACCTCAGCTCCTCTTACAAATCTGTACTCTGTCCTCAAAGCTACACTGAAAGCCTACCGCTGAGATTTTAATGAGTCTCCTACAGTTCCGCTCTTTAAAATGCAGTCCACCCACGATAATTTTTCAAATTACAGACTTAACACAATCCCAATCATCATGCCAAAAGGATTCAGACAAACTAAATTATTCTAAGTTTATTCTTGAATAGGCAACAATGACAAAGAATGCATATGGGACAGGATTAATCAAAGTAGAAGGAGAGTGAAGCAAAGATAAAAGAGGTATCATCTATCATTAGAGAAGGGAATAAATGGTGTGAAACAATTGTTCAACCAATAAAAGCGAATTCAGATCTTTACCAAATATGCCCCTCCTCCCAATAGAGTCTAGATAAATGAAATGTAACGTCAACAAAAACTAAAATACAAAAATCTTGTTACAAGAGAGATTTATTAAATCCAGAGGTGAAGATCAAAGAGTCAGAAGAAACAAAAGGGGGAAAACTGATAGCTGACATTATGTATCCTTTGTGTTTAAAAAACAAAACAAAATAAATAAAAATCTTTAAAACAAAACAAAACAAAATGGGGACACCTGGGTGGCTCAGCGGTTTAGTGCCTGTCTTTGGCCCAGGGTGTGATTCCAGGGTCCCAGGATCGAGTCCTGTATTGGGCTCCCTGCATGGAGCCTGCTTCTCCCTCTGCCTGTGTCTCTGCCTTTCTGTCTGTCTCTCATAAATAAATAAAATCTTAAAAACAAAACAAAACCAAAAAAGCATTCAAAGACCAGTGAGGAAAACGTTTCTATTAGTTACAACAAAGTTTTAGGAAAAATAAAATAAAAAATTAGCCTACAAGTTTTTCAAAAGAAAACAGCACATGTGTTTCGAACTTAATGGGTGGGATCCGGATCCTGTCCCCTCACTTTCCCAAATGTTTACCTCTAAGCAGTTTAGTCTTATCAACATACATTCTAGTCTCTCACACTAAAACCAAAATAACAAGAATCAGAGACCCTTATTACATCCTTCCTCAGTTATCAACCAATTTCTCCACTCCATTGCTCAATTATTACAACAAAACTTCTCCAAAGAGTCTCCACTTCCTCACCTTCTTTTCCCTTTCCAAAGTACTCCAATCTGTTTATCCTGCCTCTCCACTAAAACAGCTCTCATAGCTGAACAGCTCTTCAAAGGAAGGAAGGAAATCATTGACTTCCAGTTTTTCATCCTATTCCACTTCTCATCATCACTGGACATGGCCCACTTACCTTCACGAAACCTTCCCTCTTAGCTTCCCTCCTATATCACTGGCTCTTTTCTTGTCTTTGTTGTGTCTCTATCCAAACATTAAATCTGCACTGCTCACTACTGGGCACTTGAAATGTGGCCGGCCTGTGGGATGGGCTGTAAAAGTGAACTCCACACTGGATTTTGAAGCTGTGGTATGAAAAAAAACTTAGCAGAATTTTGAAATCTTAGTACAAACTTTGAAGATTTAGAACATGTTGAAATATCTTGGACACACTGGGTTAAATAAAACATTAATATCAGGTGCTTCAATTAAGTCTTAATGTGGCTACTAGAAGACTTAAGCCTACATATGTGGCTTACATTATATTTCTATAGGACAATGCTATTCTATTTTTTTCTTTAAAGATTTTATTTATTCATGAGAGACGGACATAGGCAGAGGGAGAAGCAGGCTCCCTGCAGGAGCCTGATGTGGGACTTGATCCAGGATCCTGGGATCATGCTCTGAGTTGAAGGCAGACGCTCAACCATAGAGCCACCCAGTCGTCCCTGTTCTATTTTTTTTTTTAAAGACTTTATTTATTTATTCATGACAGACACAGAGAGGTAGAGGGAGAGAAGTAGGCTCCCCGTGGGGAACCTGATGTGGGACTCGATCTCAGGACCCAGGGATCACGACGTGAGCTGAAGGCAGACACTCAACCACTGAGCCACCCAGATACCCCACAGGACAATGCTGCTCTAAATGCCAGAAGTATCCTACAGTTTGGTTTTGCTCCTCCCGCAGCCCTGCTATCAACAAGAAGTAGAGACTGAGCAAGGACTGGTCCAATAGCTCAGGTTTTCAGACTGTCTAACACAAAGTCCTACATAGCTTGCTTTGAGAAATTCAATGCTGCCCATTAAGGTTTCTAGCTTCCATTAAATGTGTGCCTAGTGTAAACCTTCCATTAGCTCTTGATTTGCTTACTCTTTCAAGACTAGGTTGTGATGATGAAGACATAGGCAGACTCTAAATTTTAAGTCACTGATTGGAGGACAATACCAGGGCTGCTCCCCTAAAGAGCACTGATCTAAAAAATACACTGCTCTGGACCAACACGTGTTGGAAATGCGTCAATTATATTAACTGGACTGAGACCTTGAAATCTGGTACCAGGAAAAAAGGTAGCAACAAAATCTCTCCCACATACTACATAAGAAAAATAAAGTTAAGAAAGCTAAAAGACTGGATTTATTTAGGTCTTGAAACAAAAATATGGATTTTAGATGAGGTACACATACATCAAGATTCAATATGGAGATTTAAATTGCATTAAGTATCAAAAACTACTAACCATTCTATCAGCACTCCTTTCAAGACGTTGACCATCTTTTCCCCAGTCTAGAAGGTGCAGCTGACCTTTAAACGGCTAATAAAAGAGGTAAGGTGACAATAAATTAAAAAACACCCTTATACTTTGGAGATTTGCCTCTGAAAGGAGGCAAAGTTGTTAAATGTCAGATTAAACGTTTAAGTCTGTGAAAAACATCGGGCTAACATGAGGTAAACATAGATATTCTGATTTTTAAAATGAAAATGAAACTATCGGGATGTCAATGGAGAAATCTTCCCTCCAAAGGCCACCCATTAAAAAAAAAAATACTAAAAATAATAAAAGCAAGCAGCCTATATCTCCACGCCCGCGTACCCAATCCAGCTTTAGAACAGGAGTCACGAGATTTCCATTCCCACCCAGGATAATGATAAAAGATAAGATTCCGGGAGGCAGAAGTCACGTAATGGCAGCCGTGAAAGGTATGGCGAGGCCGAACACTGTCATCTCACTGATACGATAGAGCGAAGAGACCAAGCCATCGCTTCGGGGCAAGAAATTAAAAAAAAAAAAAAAAAAGAGAGAGAGAGAGAATCCACGTCTCCAGCTCTTGTGCTTTTTACCTCGTAAACCAGGCTCCCCAGTGGCATGCCCTAGGAGGAAAATCTCCCTCGCAGCGGGCGCAGCTTACCCCTTGAACTTCCACACCCGGCCCGAGCCCGGGCCTCCAGTAAGAGATGCACGAAGCACTGCGGGACGGCCCGCGGCCTCCGCAGGAAGGGCCCCGAGACGGTGCGGGATGCCGCCCTGCACCCCAGCACCCGCAGGAGGCCCCCGGGTCTCCTCCTCCCCTCCCCACTTTCCTCCGGAGCCCTCGGCTTCCCCCGCACCCCACTTCCCCGCTCGCGGGGAGAGCCGACACCACATACCCCGCTCTCTCTCCCCGCCGAAGCTGCAGCACGTCGGCCTCGTCAGGAGTCCCTGCGCCGGCTACGTCATCGGCCAGCGACGCGCTTGTGGGCGGGGCGCGCCGGCGGGAGGCGGGGCGCCAGTCGGGCCGAGGGGGCGGGGCGCGACGCGACGGGGGCGGGATCACGTGCCGTCGGTCGCCGGCCCGGGGGCTCAGGCTGGAGCGGCGGCGGAGGGTGGGCTCCCTGCCGACTGGCGCGGCGGTGAGCCGCCGAGGGCTGGCCGAGGCCGCGTGCCGGCAGGTAGGAAGCGGAGTCCGGGCTCGCGGGGGCGGGCGAGGGCGTGGGCGAGGCGGGCCCGGCGGGGAGCGAGGAGGGCGGCGCGGGGGCGCGGCCCCCGGCGGCCCCGCTGACCCGAGCGGCTCGCCACCTGCCGCCGGGCGGAGGGCCTCTCGGAGCGCCGGCCGCCCGGCTCCTCCTCGGCCGCTGCCCAGCTCTGGTTTCTGTGTGAGGCCCGGAAATCACCTGCGGGGCCGTGAGCCCCGACTGCCCGGTCGCGGAAAGGTGATAAGGAGCAGGCAGCAGTCTCATTCAGAGGGGAGCCTGCCCGACCACGGCGTGCAGCTCCGACCCGAAAGGATGCATAGATCAGGTGCTGACGGGTTTTTAAGCCGCGAACGGTCACGTTAAGACCCCAGAGGGTTCCAAAATTAGTCCTTTCCTCAGATTTTGATGTGTAGTCTAATAGGGCTCTCTGTTTAATTATTTGTTGCTACTGGAGGTATGAGGTTATTGCTTAGGTTCCTTAGGTTAAATTGTACTTACCCAATTAAGCTAACGCTGCAGATTAGCGCTTCTGGTGCTTCTGCGATTTATGAACCCAGCTCTTACATTCATTTCCCGTTTTCTAGCCCTCATTCCCTCCCCCCCCCCTTTGGTTTCCGTATTATTGGTTCTGCGCTCGCCCTAGGTATGATTCATACAAAGTGTTTTTTTTTTTATATTTTTTAGAATTTTTTTTATTTTTAAAATTTTTCTAGTATGATCGACATAGAATGTAACGTTAGTTTCAGGTGTGTGATATAAAGGTTCAGCAATTCCATGCATTACCTATTGCTCCTCACTGTAAGTGTACCCTTTTTTTTATTTTATTTATTTATGAGACAGAAAGAGAGAGAGGCAGAGACACAGGCAGAGGGAGAGGGAGAAGCAGGCTCCATGCAGGGAGCCCGACGTGGGACTCGATCCCGGGTCTCCAGGATCACGCCCTGGGCTGAAGGCGGGCACTAAACCGCTGAGCCACCCGGCCTGCCCTTTTTCCTTGTTTCTTAAATCCCCACACAGGAGGGAAATCTTAGAGTATTTATCTTTGACTGACTTATTTCACTTAACATTACAATCTTTAGATCCGTCTGTATTTAAAATGGCAAGATTCCATTCCTATTTAAGGCTGAGTGATAGTCCATTGCATATGTAGATCGTGCTTGCTTTTCCATTCATCCATGGATACACACTTGGGCTGCTTCTGTATCTTGGCTATTGTAAATAACGCTGCAATAAACATAAGGGGTGCTTGTATCTTTTTGAATTAATGTTTTCATTTACTTTGGGTAAATACCCAGTAGAGGAATTACTAGATTGTGTGGTAATTCTTTAATTTTTTGAGGAACTTCTATACTGGTTTCCACCGTGGCTGCACCAGCTTTCATTCCCACCAACAGTGCACAAGGGTTTCTTTTTTCCCACATCCTTGTCAGCACTTGTTATTTCCAAGTATCTCTTTCTTCCTTTTCTTTCTTTCATGCGCTCTCCTCCTTGACCGTCTCAGTAACTTGTCACACTTGTGCCCCGGTGCTGTCCTGAGGCCTACACATTAATCACCTGTGAGTAATCTAAGCACTTCCTCTTAAACTGAGCTAGTTCTTTCACCATGACTTCAGAACCTGCCTTCCTGTGTTTCTCTGAATTATCCAGATTTAAAATCCTCATCCATTTATTCAGCAAACATTTTTGTGCACCTGGTATGTGCCAGACACTGTTCTAGACACTGGGAATACAGTGATGAACAAGTAATTATAGTAGGGGGAGGAAGATCCCAAAATCAGTTAACAAGAAGGTAGATGGTGATGTAATAAAGAGTGATTAGAAAGGCTACTTTGTTTAAAGGGTGTCAGAATGGCCTTCAGAGCCCCCAAATTATATAACTTAGGTAGTGTCAGAATGGCCTTCAGAGCCCCCAAATTATATAACTTAGGTAGGCTCTGGGGAGGAACATGCAAAATAGGTGCAGTATTTATCTGGAAAAGTAAACTAACATAAATAGCTAAGAAAAGTTTAGACATACTGTATCAAAATATAAAACTACAGCATTCAAAACAGTGTGATAGTAGTATGAGACAGAACAATGTAATAGAATAAACATCCCAGAAACATAACAAAAATATGTGTGTATATGTGTAGGCATACATATACATGAATTGGTAAAGTAAGGGGAAAGAGCACAAATCATAGGAAAGGGAAGTATTACTCAATGGTGAAAAAAATGACCTTAAGGAAGAGTTCATTGTTCTTTTTTTAAATTTTATTTTATTTATTCATGAGAGACACAGAGAGGCAGAGACACAGGCAGAGGGAGAAGCAGACTCCCTGCAGGGAGCCGGATGTGGGACTGGATCCCAGGATCTTGGGATCACAACCCAAGCCAAAGGCAGACCCTCAACCACTAAGCCACTCACGCGCCCCCAGGAAGATTTCTGAATTAAAAAATAACATCTCCGTACCAGCAATAACTAGGAATTTTATTTATTTATTTATTATTTTTTTTAATATTTAAAAAAAATTTTTTTTTAAATTTATTTATGATAGTCACAGAGAGAGAGAGAGAGAGAGAGAGAGAGAGAGGCAGAGACACAGGCAGAGGGAGAAGCAGGCTCCATGCACCGGGAGCTCGACGTGGGATTCGATCCCGGGTCTCCAGGATCGCGCCCTGGGCCAAAGGCAGGCGCCAAACCGCTGCGCCACCCAGGGATCCCTAGGAATTTTAATTTAAAAAGGTATTTGTAATAGTATTCAAAACTAAAGGTATCTAGAAATAGATCAAACTAAAATTGTATAGTCCTCTAGGGAAGGAATTACAATATTCTATTGAAACATATAACAGAAGACCCAAGTAAATGAAGAGATACACCTTATTCATGGGTTGAAAGACTCAATATATAAAGGTGTCAGTTTTCCTCCATTCTACAAATTCATCGGAATTCCAATTAAAATAGCACATAATTTTTCATGGAACTTGACATGCTGAACCTAAAATATATGGAAAGCCAAAGGACTAAGAATGGCTAAATCAATTTTATAAAAAAGATTAAATGAAGTCCCTTCTTCCCAGATATCAAAACTTAATATGAAGCCATAATAATTAAGACTACTTAAGTATTAATTACTATAGTGTTGGTTCAGGGATAGAAAAGTGGTCAGATGGAATAGAATAGAAAGCCTAGAAACACACCCAGATAAATATGGGAGCTTAGTATACCATTAAGTGGTATTCTAAAACGGGGGGACGCACTAAATGTTCACTAAATGTTGAAATACATGGTATCCATATAGAATGAAGACTAAATTAGAGTCCTGTTTCTGTCCAAACAGAAATTTCCAGATGGATTAAGGACTTCAGTGCAAAGGACATCTATATAATATTTAGAAAAATATATGGGAGGCTATAGTTTACAGAAAAGGTTTTTTTTCACATAGAATTTACCATTTTAGCCACTTTTAGGTGTATAGTTTGGTGGCATTTATGTTCTTGTGTAACTGTCACTAGTGTCTATTTCCAGAACTTTTTCATCTCTCTGGGAAGGATTTCATAAGTTACAAAAAGCACACTGAGGGTGCTATTGAATTATTTCAAATGAGAGATGATGGTGATTTGAACTAGAGGGGTAACCGTAAAGATGAAGAAAGGTAGATGGATTGAGGATGTATTTAGATGGCAGAGAGCAGGGATTGTGCATGGTTTGGACAGGACCCTGGGATCATGACCTGAGCTGAAGGCAGGCGCTTAACCGACTGAGCTACCCAGGTGCCCTAATAGGTAGGCAGGCCATAGCTGGTGTGGCAGCAGCTCCATGATCACCAGGGACTTGGGCTCTTCTTTGTTGCTGTTCTGCCAGTGTAGAATGCTACCTCGTGGTTGAAATGGCTGCTTGAATTCCAATTGTCTCCTGCACATAGCAAGAAGGAAAAGGAAAAGGTACTCTTTTAAGGATACTTCGAAGAAGTTGCATGTGACATATCCACATATAGCCCGTTAACTGGTTTTTGATCAGTGATCACACTTCACTATAGGGAAAAATAGTTAATATAGTCTTTATTCAGCCAGCTACAATTCAGGTGTTTTAGTAATAAGAACGAAGAGGAAATTGGATATTTTGTTATAGTTTGTTTTTTTCTGCAAACAGGGCAATGAAGCTACCATTGTGAAAGCTCTGGTGACTTCCCTGTTGTTAAATTTAATGGAGTTTTTGAGTATTTGTTTCATTTGGTATTCATAATCTCCCCTTTCTTACTTTCTGTGTCCTCAGAATTTCTCCTCTGTTTTCCACTTAAAATGAGTATTTCACATTTAATGCAATCACAGTCATAATCCCAAAGGCTTTTTATTTTTTATTTTTTAATTTTTTTAGATTTATTTATTTATTTATTTATTTATTTATTTATTTATTTATTTATTTATGATAGACCTAGAGAGAGAGGCAGAGACACAGGAGGAGGGAGAAGCAGGCTCCATGCCGGGAGCCCAATGTGGGACTTGATCCCGGGACTCCAGGATCGTGCCCTGGGCCAAAGGCAGGCGCTAAACCGCTGAGCCACCCAGAGATCCCCCAAAGGCTTTTTAAAATTAGAAATTGACAAGCTGACTTTAAAATTATATGAAAGTACCAAAGACCTAGAATAATCAGTCTTGAAAAGGAAGAACAAAACCAGAGAATTTGTACTATCTAGCGTAAAGATTTATTATAGAACTCTAATCAAGATGGTATGGTATTTACATAAGGGTAAACAGAGATGAATGAAATGGAATAGAGTCCAGAGACATGCCCATACTTAGAGACAGTTGATTTTCATTTTTTTTGTTTTTTAAAGATTTTATTTATTTATTCATAAGAAACACACACACACACACACACACACACACACACACACAGAGACACAGGCAGAGAGAGAAGTAGACTCCATGCAGGAAGCTCGATGTGGGACTCAATCCTGGATCCCAGGATCACACCCTGGGCAGAAGGCAGACACCCAACTGCTAAGCCACCCAGGCGTCCTGACAGTTGATTTTCAAACAAGGCACAAGTCAATTGAGTGAGGAAAGTAAAATGTTTTCAACAAATAATTCTGAAACTATTGAATATCATGGTGGGGGGGGGGAAACCAAACCTGTTTAACCCAATACACAAAAATTAATTTGAGATGGATCAAAGACCTAGAAGTAAAAGGTAAAACAAACTTCTAGGAGAATTTCTGTGACTTTGAGGTAGGCAGCAATATCTAAGACAGGACACAGAATGCAGTAGAAGTAGAAGAAAAGTTTGATAAAAGAGACATGAATATAAAACTTTCATCAAAAGGTATCTTTAAGAAAGTGAATAGACAAGTGACAGACTAGGAGAAGATATTTGTAGTGTATATGTACATTTATCTGATAAAGAATTTGTTTCCAGAGTGAATAAAGAGCTGATAGCTCATTTATATTTTTTAAAAAGATTTTATTTATTCATGAGAGAGGCAGAGGTACAGGCAGAGGGAGAAGCAGGCTCGCTGTGGGCAGCCTGATGTGGGACTCGATCCCAGGACCCTAGGATCATGCCCTGTGTCAAAGGCAATCTACTCAACCACTTAGCCACCCAGGTGCCCCGATAACTCATTTAAAACACCAACGGTCCAAATTAAAAATGGCTAAAAGACTTGAACAGACACTTCATACAAAAATAAATGTAGGGATCCCTGGGTGGCGCAGCGGTTTGGCGCCTGCCTTTGGCCCAGGGCGCGATCCTGGAGACCCGGGATCAAATCCCACATCAGGCTCCTGGTGCATGGAGCCTGCTTCTCCCTCTGCCTATGTCTCTCTCTCTCTCTCTCTCTCTCTGTGACTATCATAAATAAATAAAAATTATAAAAAAATGTAAATGGCTGACATGAATATGAAAAAGTGCTTGACATCATTTTCCGGGAATTCCAAATTAAAAACACAAGGAGATACTACCATGTACTCACTAAAATGGCTAAAACCAAAAAGGCTGACAGCATCAAGTATTGGTGAGGATGTGGAACAACTGGAACTCTCATACTCCCTCCTTATTGGTTGCAGTGTGAAATGGTACAATCATGTTGGAAAAATATCTGGCAGTGTCTTACAAAGTTAAACATATATCTGCCCTATGACCCAGCAGCTCCACTCCTAGGTACTTACCCAAAATAAATGAAAAACGAAAACCTCTATAAAAAGTGTCGTATCAGAACTCTCATAGTAGCTTACGGTAGGCGGAATACTGACCACTGCCTGAAGTTGTCCATGCCCAAATCCCTGGGACCTATGGATATGTTATGTTATGTGGCAAGAAAGGACTTTGCAGATAGCATTAAAGTTTTAGAACTTAAGCTAGGGAGATTATTTTAGATTATCTGAAAGAGCCTAATATAATCACATGGAACCTTAAAGTAGAATAGGAGAGCAGAAGAGCCAGAATAAAAGGCAATGTGAAAAGGATGAACTGTTGCTGGTTCTGAGCTGTAGAAGGCTACCTGCAAAGACCAGAGGGTGGCACCCAGAAAACAACTAGCAAGGAAACCAGGACCTCACTCTGACAGCTGCATGGAACTGAATTCTGCTAACACTCTGAAAGAGCCTGGAATTGAGTTCTCGCTCCGAGCTTTCAATAAGTAATGCAGCCCTGCTAACATCTTGGTTGCAGCCTTATGAGACTAAAAACAGAAATTCAATCTAAAATAGTGCCTAAAGCCAAATTCTTCAGTAGAAAAGCTGAGGAGAAGATAAAGGGTGTGTGTGTGTGTGGGGGGGGGTGCCTGTGTTCTAGTAGCTTGAAGCCACATAGGGGGAAGTTCATTAAATGCTAACAAGTGCTTTTCAAAAAATAAAAATAAAATAGTGCCTTAGAATCTGCATTTTCATAATCTGAAAATCCTAAAATGCATTTTTAGAAGGACTTTTTTATACACTATTCTTCAATAAATTCACCTCAACAAATAGTTTCAATTAATGATATGTGCTAATGACTCAAATCTGTATAGCTTAGACCTATCTGCTGAACCCATATAATGTAGTGGACATCTTCTGTGAATATTTTAAAGGAACCTTACTCTTAGCATATGAAATTGGGATTTATCCTTCCCAAATTAATTTCTGTTCCTGTATTTCCCTATATTGGTAAATGTTACCTGTATAACCCCTGTATCCCCAGTATTCCAAACCAGAAACTGAGAACTATAACCATCTCCCTGTTATTCATTATTCTCCACCTTTTTCAAGTGGTTATTAGAATCTGTTTTCTTAATAGTTTCTAAATCTGTTAGGTCATTTTTCTCAGAGCTGCTGCTTTATTTATTTTATTTTTTTAAGATTTTATTCATTCATGAGAAAGAGAGAGAGGCAGAGACATAGGCAGAGGGAGAAGCAGGCTTCTCATGGGGAGCCCGATATGGAACTTGATCCCAGGACCCCAGGATCATGACCTGAGCCCAAAGGTAGATGCTCAACCACTGAGCCACCCAGGCATCCCAGAGCGGCTGCTTTATTTTATCTTATTATTTTTTTTTAAGATTTATTTATTTATTTATGATAGAGAAAGAGAGAGGCAGAGACACAGGAGGAGGGAGAAGCAGGCTCCATGCTGGGAGCCCGACGTGGGACTCGATCCCAGGACTCCAGGATCGCGCCCTGGGCCAAAGGTAGGCACTAAACCGCTGAGCCACCCAGGGATCCCAGAGCAGCTGCTTTAAATCAAGTACACGTTTCTCCTTGATTATCATTAAAGGCGTCTCTATTAGTTTTTGCCACTGCTGCTTTGGCTTTTCTCCAGACTATTCGCAGTCTTGTCAAGTTTAAAAAAATTTTTTTACCATGTTACTCCATTTCTTAAGGTTAATCCCCCAACAGCTTCCTATAATTCAAGGTAAACTTCAGACTCCTTAATTTAGCTATAAGGGACTTTAATGGTTTACTGCTATGTTAGTAATCAACAGAATGAGCTGACATAAAATCAGAAAGGAGAAGACCTGAAAAACACTACCAACCAACTTGATTTAGTAGACATTTGTACCCTCTGCCCCAAAACAACTGAATGTACATTCAAGTCCATATGAAACATTCACCAAGAGAGACCATATTCTGTGCCATAGAACAAACCAAATTTTTTAAAAATTGAAAATATAAAAAGCCTTTTCTCCAGCCACAGTGGAATTAAGCTAAAAATCAGAGATACCTGGAAGTAACCAAATATTTGGAAATTAGCACACTTCTAAATATTCTGTGGGTCAAAAAGGAAGTCAATATAATAATTGGGTCAACATACAGATTAATGAAACAATATGTAGTAGTAGACATGTATACACATGGCCATGACACAATTATTTTTTAGCAAGGATGCAAAGGCAATTAAATGAGGAAATGCTAGTCTTTTCAACAAATGATTCTGAAAAAAATTGCATATTTATTTGTAAAAAAAATTGCATATTTATTTGTAAAAAGAACAACTCTGGCCAATACTTTTCACCCTATACAAAAATTCACTTAAAATGGATTATATAAATCTAAATGTAAAAACCTAAAACTATAAATCTTGTAAGGAAAGGTATAGGGGACTATCTTGGTGACCTTGAGTTAGGCAAGGATTTCTTTTATGCAACAGCAAAAGCATTCATAAAGTAAAGATGGATTAATTTGACTTTGTCAAAATTGAGAATTTTTGCTTTCTAAAAACACAGTTAAGAGAATGAAAGGACAAGCCATAGACTGGAAGAAAATATTTGCAAATTGTATATCTAACAAAGATCTTTTTTTTTTTTTTTTTTAACAAAGATCTTTTATCCAGAATATATACAGTATTCCCAAAACTCAATAAGAAAACAATCTTTTTTTTAATCTTTTTTTAAAAAGATTTATTTGTTTGTTTGTTTATTTATTTATGATAGACATAGAGAGAGGGAGAGAGAGGCAAAGACACAGGGGTAGGGAGAAGCAGGCTCCATGCCAGGAGCCTGACTTGAGACTCGATCCTGGGACTCCAGGATCGCGCCCCGGACCAAAGGCAGGTGCTAAACCGCTGAGCCACCCAGGGATCCTCAACAAACAATCTTATTAAAAACGGGCAAAAGATTTTAATATACTCTTCACTAAAGAATAGAGATGGCAGATACAAAATATGGAAAGAGCCCAGGTGTCCATTGATGGATGGATAAAGATGATGTGATTTTATATATACATAATATATATATATATTATATATATATAAATTTTTTTTAAGATTTATTTATTCAGAGAGAGAAAGGCAGAGACACAGGCAGAGGCAGAAGCAGGCTCCATGCAGGAAGCCTGATGTGGGACTTGATCCTGGTCTCCAGGATCACACGCCAGGCTGCAGGAGGTGCCAAACCGCTGCGCCACCGGGGCTGCCCGTGTGTGTGTGTACACACATATATATGTGTATATATATATGTATATGTATATACACATATATGTGTATATATATGTATATGTATGTACATATGTATGTATATATGTATATGTATATATATGTATATATGTGTACATACATATATATATGTATACACACACACAATGAAATATCACTCAACCATCAAAAAAGAATGAAATCTTGCCATTTGTAACGAGGTGGATAGAACTAGAGGGTATTATGCCAGTGAAATAAGTCAGAGAAAGACATACCAAATGATTTCACTAATTGTGGAATTTGAGAAACAAAACAAATGAACATAGGCGAAGGGAAGGAAAAATAAAATGAGATAAAAACAGGAAGGGAGGCAAACCATAAGAGACTTAACTATAGGAAACAAACTGAGGGTTGCTGGAGGGAAGTTGGATGAGAAGATGGGGTAATTGGATGATGGGCATTAAGGAGAGCTCTTGATGTAATTTACAACTATGAATCACTAAATTCTACCCCTGAAACTGAATAATACACTAAATGTTAACTAAATTCAATTTAAATAATTTTTTTTAAAAAAAGTAAAAAGGGAAAAAATAGAGGTGACAGATAAACACATGAAAAGGTGTTCAATATCATTGATCATTGATGAGATGCAAGTTAAATCTATTATGAGCTATTACTACACACCTGTTAGAATGAATAAAATAAAAGCAACTGACCATATCAAGTATGAATGAAGTTACAGAACATCTGGAACTCCAATAATTTATTGGTGGAATACAGAATGGTACATCCGGTTTGGAAAAGTTTGGCAGTTTCTTATAAAGTTAAAATAGATTTATGTTTGACTCACATCTAGATTATTCCCCAAGTGAAATGAAAATTTATGTTCATACAAAAAAAAACTGTATGCAAATGTTTATAGCTGAAACAACCCAAATATCCCTCAGCTGGGGAATGTATAAACAAACCAGTAATATCCATGTATGGAATAATACTAGCCAGTAAAAAGAATGAATTACTGATATAACAACACAGATAATTCTCAATTGCTTTTTGCTAAATAAAGGAAATCAGACTTATAGGCTACATTCTGTATGTTTCCATTTATATGACATTCTTGCAAAGGTAAAACTAGGGTCAGGAAAACAAATCAGTGGTTTCCAAAACTGGTATCAAAGAGATTTGGTAACAAAAGGGCACAAAAATGTTTGGATTGGTAAGAGTGTTTTTATATTTTGGTTTGATTGCATTTGTCAAAACTTTGGAACTGAACATTTAACAGGGTATTATCATATCTAAATCACCTTAAAATGAAAAACAATGTGTATGAACAAAATTGTTACTTTTCCTCTGAAACTGAGAACAATTTTTAAGAGATACTGATTTAGACAATGAGGAATTATTGAAAGATTTGAAGCAAGGAAAAATGTGCTTAGATTTAAAAAATTACTTTTACTTCCAGGCAGAACCCTCTGCTTCTTTCACACACATGAAAACTTTAGTTAAAATGTAATAGAACTTGGAATTGTGAGAAGGAGGAGAAAAAGAAACTCAGAAGAAAGTCATAGCACTGAGGGAAGGTTGAAGAATTTACAGGATTATTAGAAACTGATGGAGAACTTAATTACTTGGACTTACCACACATGTAGAGTTAAAGATGATACCGAAAGGCATATACCTTCAAGGAGATAGGGATTAGAAGATTTCTTCCCATTAGACTATAGAAATAGCATTGGAAACTTTACCAGGAACATGAAAGAGTGGAAATTGGAACTCTAAGTATACACCACTTATGTTTGTGGGGTTTGAATTGACACTGTCCTTATAATGCTGGGAATCCAAGTTGAGAAATCTGTAAATTAGTAATACCTTTTATATTTTGAGAAAATTTGAAAGTCTGCTATGGCTCAGAGCATATAGGACTCCTGTAGAAAATATTCCCATTGAAGATGACCTCTTAATCAAAGATTACAAAAAATTTAAGCAAACAGATTACCAAAAAGGATAACCAGCCCTAATTATTAGAAATAGTAGTTCCAACAGACAAACTTTATACTATGTTTAAAGTGTAAAGGAAGGTTTAGAAACCATATGTATCAGTTAGCTATTTGTTGCATTTTAAACTACCCCAAAGCCAAATAGCTAAAACAATCTTTTTATTATTGCTTCCCAGTCTAAAGGTTAGAAATGAGGTTTGTAGGGTCAGCTAGGAGTGAATTAGTCTGGGATGGCCTCACATGCCTGGCAGTTGGTGCTTTCAGTTAGAATTGGTTGTTGGACTAATCGGGATATTGGGCAACATTTCTCTTATCATCCAGCAGACTAATGTGGGCACCTTCACATGGTGGTCATGGGTTCCCAAGAGCAGCAATAACGGAAGCCTCAATGCAAGTGCATCTCAGGTCTCTGCCTGCATCATTTTTCTACGATCTTATGGCCAAAGTCAGGTATAAGGCCAGTCCAGAGTCAGTATAGGAGTTTACTACCAAAAAACATGGAAATAGGAAAAGGAATAACTTGTGGCCACTTAAGCAACTCTGCCATACTGGAAGACAAAAACAGAATAGTGTGTCAAAAGAGCAGGCAAGTATGAAGGTGAGCCAACTAGAAATTTTAGAAATTAAAAAAGTTAGTGAAATAGTGAATAGAGTGAATGGCAGGCTAACTACAGCTAAAAAACACAATTCATGAATTGGAAGATAGATTTGGGGCTCTTTCTTAATCCATGTCAGAGAGAAAAAGGAAGAAAGTATGGAAGAAATTGAAGTTTATAAAACAGAATAAGAAAGTCTAACATACATTTAATAGGAGATCAGAAGGAAAAAATTGAATGAAGGACAAAGTGATAATTGTCCTGAATATTGCAGAAATGAAGAAAATTACAAGTTCTTAAGATTGAAGGAACACACCAGATCTTGAGCAGGATGTATAAAAACAAACGCATACCCAGACATAAAAGTAGAAAAGTTTAAGAATATCAAAAACAGATTTTAAAACTACCAGATGGGGGTGCCTGGGTGGCTCAGTCAGTTAAGTGTCTGCTTTTAGCTCAGGTCGTGATCTCTGGGTCCTGGGATTGAGCCCCACATCAGGCTCCCAGCTTAGTGGGGAGTTTGTCTCTCCCTCCTCTTCTGCCTCTCCTCCACTTAGGTGTGTGCTCTCTTTCTCTCAAATGAATAAAGAAAATCTTCTTAAAAAATTTTAAAAACCCTTGCCAGGTGGAATATAATAATCATGATCACAATAAATAACATTTATTAAGCGCTTAACTTGAAATAGGTACTGTTCTATGTGCTTTACGTGTTTTAGCTCATATAATATTGATAATAACCTTTTAAACTGGTCCTAAACGAAAGTGAGACACAGAGGTTAATTAGCCCATAATCCTATGCCTGGTTGTATTTTAAAATATACCCAGGATTTTGTTTTAATCATGTATTTTAAGATGGCAGAGGTGACTGCATTAAGAGAAGAGCTTATTATTATTTATAGTCCCCAAGAGGAGGGGCTACACCACACTATATAGGACCACATGGAGAAGGGTCAGGATTGGTCAGGGGTAAAATTTAGGGGAAACCATGGGCCAGAGCCTTTGTTATGGTATTTGTGGGAAGGAATGGATGAGATAATAGGCAAACTGAACAAGTTTAGGATTGGATAGTTTGAATAATTTTGATAGGTTCTAGGCTATAAAGGTGGTCCCTAGTTATTTGATACTTGGTCCTGCATTGATACAGGGCAGAGAGAATATTGACTTGGTGTGTGATAGGGAGGTGTTTGAGAGTAGACTATAATAGATTGGTTGGCTTGCATATGAAAGATGTACTATAAGCAAGTTTAAAATTTCTAGAAATTAGCCAAATCTGGAAGAGGTAGTCACCTGGGTACTGAGGACCTCAAAATGTCAAAGTTATTGTAAAACATACAGTCAGTACAGGTTGTTAGGGGAGCTGAATTTGACACTAGGGAGTATGGTTCTACGGAGAACATTCTTAACCTCTTTATTATTTTTGCCTATGAAGAAACAAAAATTAGGCTTGCAATGGATTTCTCATGAGCAACAAGAAATACGAGATGAAATATCAGTGGAAATATTATTAATGTGCTGGAGGAAACCACCTGTTAATCTAGAATTCTAAACCCAGCTAACTATGTTTTAAGAAAGAGATTGAAATATAACATATTCAAGCACTGGGTGTTATTCTGTATGTTGGTAAATTGAACACCAATAAAAAATAAATTTATTTAAAAAAAAAGAAATATATTCAGACATGCTAAGATTGAGAGTGCTAACTACATGTAGGTCTTTATGAAAGAACTACCAAAAGATATAACTTCATCATGAGAGATTTGAACCCAGAAGGAAGTTGTAGAGGTAAAAACCAATGGTAAGGAAAGAAATTGGCAAAAATGTTGGTAGATACTTAGACTGCTTTTAAAAACAACTCATTTGGAAGGATACAGCATTGCTTAAGGTTACACTTTATATAGCATGTTTAAAATGCAGTTATTTTCTTAAAAAATAGTATAGCTTTAAACCAGTTAAAGGATAGTAAAACTTGATCTATCCAATGCACAATAAATGTAAATGGGTTAATCTATTAAAAGACAGTTTTGAAATTCAATATAAATGATACCAAAAGATTATAAGCATGATCGGGAAAAATATGATAAATACTTGTTAAGGAAATACTGTTATTATATGAAATAGAATTTAAGGCAATAAATATTAATAACAAGGATGCATATATGATGATGAATTGGGTGGTATGGTCCTAATCATGAATTTGCACATACATAATGACATCTTTTCACATCATGACAAATGATAGTATTCATTTGACTCACCGATTGGGGAGTTCTGCAATAGAGTGTAAGATATATGAAGGCAAGGACATAGTTTTCATGCTTATTGCTACGTCTCTAGTGCCTAGAACACTCCTGGTTCATAGGGACTTAGAGAAATAGTTGTTGAATGAATATATAATTTAAAGAAATAATGGATACCTACAAGGGGAAGTTGACAAATGCACAAGCCACTATGAAGGTTGTTAAAAACCTCTCTCAGGTGCTGTGTAGATCATAGAGACAAAGATTAGTAAGACTATGGAAACTTAACAACACAATTAACAAACTTGTTATAATGAATATAACTAAATTCTGCCATAAGTAAGAATAAGTTTGTGTGATACATTTATAGCTGTTGATTATTACCAAGTAGCAAAACAAGTCTCCGCAATTCCAAAGAATATGAGTTACCTAATACAATAATAATAATAATAATAATAATAAATCTTTAGAAATTTCATATGTTTGGAAACTAAAAACAACCCTAAACAACCCATGGATTGGAGGCAGTCATGGTGGCAATATCAGGACTTGTGAAATTTAGGTAAAGCAAAATTTAAAGGTGAATTTATCATCTTAAATTCATTTATGAAAGATTAAGAAATGTTCCTAATATATTTGTTATGCATTATTTTAAAGAAGTTAAGAAAAGGACAGAATGAACCGAAAGAAAGAAAGAAATAATGAAGAGTAGAAATAGAAAATAAAATAGAGATGATTCGCAAAACCAATAGATAATAAAAAATACGTTTCAATTAATAAATTTCTACAAGATTGCCCAAAAGTTAAAAAAAAGCACAAATAAGCAATGCCAACAACACAAAAAGTAGGCAATTTTAGGCATGAAAAACTAAAATAGCATAAACAATTTTATGCTAATGATTTCAAAAACTTGAGTACCTATTTTCTTGAAAAATGGATATTATTAAGACAAATTCAAAAAGAGGAAAATCCAAATAAAACAGTCATAAACCAATGCTAAGTAAAATAAAAGTTTATTAAACAATTGAAACACTCATTGGATATTGGATGATATTTGTTTTGACATATGGTAGTTAATTTTTTAAGGAAATACAAGGTTAAGTTATTAGATATTTTGGATTTGCTTCAAGATAAAGGGGTGGGGTGGTGATGGAAAATGAATGTGGTTTTTGGTATAGCTTTCCCTGTTCAATCCAGTAGCCACATGTAGCTATTTAAATTAAAAATAAATAAGATAAGGACACCTGAGTGGCTCAAGTGGTTGAGCTCAAGCGGTTGAGCCTTTGGCTCAGAAGTTCCAGGATCGCGTCCCGCATCGGGCTCCTGCATGCTCCTGCTTCTCCCTCTGCCTATGTCTCTGCGTCTCTCTGTGTCTCTCATGAATAAATAAATAAACATCTTAAAAAAAATAAGATAAAAATTTTAGTTCCTTAATCACACTCTGTATTTTCTCACTGGTAGTACAGATATAGGAAATATCTATCATATAGAAATTTATTTGGACAGAGCGGGTATAGATGAAACAAAATTGGCCACGTGTTGATTTTTGAAGCTGATGGGATTCTCTTGATTTCTCTCTCTACATTTTATACATTTGTGTATGTATTTCCCGTGAAAGGAAAAAACAGAAAGGAAAAATGTTTGACCCTTGTGAAGAAAATTACAAAAGACCTAAAAAAAAATTAAAGATGTAACTTTTCATGAATGGAGGGACTCCATATAAAATCAGTTCTTCCCAAATGAATCAGTAAATTCAATTCAGTTCCAATCAAAATCCGGTAACCGAGATAATCCTAAATAGAATGGGATGGGAATGCTCACTCTAGAAGCCTAAGACTTATTTTAAAGATATTTATTTTAGGGATGCCTGGGTGACTCGGTGGTTGGGCATCTGCCTTTGGCTTAGGGTGTGATCCTGGGATCTGGGATCGGGTCCTGAATTGGGCTCCTTGTGGGGAGTCTGCTTCTCCCTCTGTCTGTGTCTGTGTGCCTCTCTCTCTTTCTCTCTGTGTGTGTGTGTCTGTCTCATGAATAAATAAATAAAATCTTAAAAAATACTTATTTTAATTCTCACTCCCAGACAAGTGAGGGATGGAAGGTTATTTGGGGCTGGAGAGCTGAGAAGTCATTAAGAACTCTGAGGAAATAGTAAGAAATAGAGCCTTTTTTTTTTTTTTTTGAAAATTTATTTTTTAATTTTTTAAAACATTTTTATTTACTTATTTATGAGAGAGAGAGAGAGAGAGAGAAAGAGGCAGAGACACAGGCAGAGGAAGAAGCAGGCTCCATGCAGGGAGCCTGATGTGGGACTCGATCCTGGGACTCCAGGATCATGCCCTGGGCCGAAAGCAGCTCTAAACCACTGAGCCACCCGGGGTTCCCCATACCAGTGAGAATGGTGAAAATAAATAAGACAGCAAACAACAAATGTTGGAGAGGATGTAGAGAAAGAGGAACCCTCTTGCACTGTTGGTGGGAATGTGAACTGGTGCAGCCACTCTGGAAAACTGTGTGTAGGTTCCTCAAAGAGTTAAAAATCGAACTGCCCTATGACCCAGCAATTGCACTGCTGGGGATTTAACCCAAAGATACAGATGCAGTGAAACACCAGAACACCTGCACCCCGGTGTTTATAGCAGCAATGTCCACGATAGCCAAACTGTGGAAGGAGCCTCGGTGTCCATCGAAAGATGAATGGATAAAGAAGATGTGGTTTATGTATAGAATGGAATATTACTCAGCCATTAGAAACGACAAATACCCACCATTTGCTTCACCGTGGATGGAACTGGAGGGTATTATGCTGAGTGAAATAAGTCAGTTGGAGAAGGATAAACATTATATGGTCTCATTCATTTGGGGAATATAAAATTTAGTGAATGGGAATAAAGGGGAAAGGAGAGAAAATGAGTGAAAATATCAGTGAGGGTGACAAAACATGAGAGACACCTAACTCTGGGAAACGAAGAAGGGGTAGTGGAAAGAGAGGTGGGTGGGGATGGGGTGGGGTGACTGGCTGATGGGCACTGAGCGGGGTTATACTATATGTTGGCAAATTGAACTCCAGTAAGAATGAAGCTAGTTAAGAGCTGGCTTCAAGACATACTTAAAAAAAAAAAAGAAAGAAAGAAAGAAATGGAGCCTTTTATTCTGGAGAGAGCTGCAAAGGTGATGTCATCTAGGAAACCCAGAAGGAAATTAGTTGAGGACCTATTTCCAGTAGATTTAGATTTATTTTCAGGATTTAGTAGGAAGGAAGCATACTATGGTGGTGGCGAGTGAGGGATGTTTAAGTTAACAATATGAAGCTTTTAAGGCAGAGAAGTAATAGCAAAGAGTGTTTGTATAATGTTTTATATAGTTAATTGTTTTTGTGGTGTCAGGATTGAAAGAAGCAATAGGTACTTTTGTTTTCCTTAAGTTGTCCTGTAGTAAAATGCAAATCTATAAACAAATTCAAAGTAGTTTACATTGGATTCTAACCTGGTTACATGAACATCTACTTCATTGCAGTCCTCACCAGTATTCTTATGTCTCATGGATACCCATTAAACAAGTGAGAAATGAAGAAACAATGACCTTTAAAACAGTGACCTTTATAAGTTTACCTCTTGCCGAAACCGGTTTGTTTAGTCACCAATTGATGCGCTGGAATTACAAGAAAAAACATAAAAGCTTTTTATTTTGTGTTATCTCTCTCTCTCTTTTTTTTTTTTCCTCTCTTCTTTTTAAGTAGGCACCACGCCCCATGTGGAGCCCAACGTGGAACTTGAACTCAACCCTGAGATCAAGACCTGAGCTGAGATCAAGAGTCGGGTGCTTAACTGACTGAGCCATCCAGGTGCCCCTATTTTGTGTTTTCTCCAACATATTTTTTAATATATATATATCTCATTTATTGTGTATATACACACACACACACACACACACATACACACCAAGTAATTTCCCCTTTATCTGTGTAAAGCTGCTAGGACTTTATATATGTTGAACCAAAAGATCTTTTCTCACATGAATCCCTCAATACACTTTTCTTCTTTTCCTTTGTAGAAAAAACAAAAGAAAATAAGTCTTATCCAAAGATAATCTGATGATTCTAGAATACTGAGTTGTTCTAGAAACCATTGCATCATATTTTGATCATCTTTACTCAGTCAATGAAGTAGTTGAGCGACAGTTCTTCTCTGGTAGGATGCCAACAGTTAACAAAGATTTGAAACTTTGTTGGTTATCATCCTGAAGGAGCTAGAGGAGAGCTAAATACCTCCATGGGTTCTAAGTATGTCTTTCATTTTGAGCGCTTTTCATTTCTGTAGGGCCTTCAGTCATCAAAGGTAAATATAAATATCTATTTATCTCTATGTATATATATATTTTTAAAGATACTAAATTTTTTTAAATTCATATATTGACATTCTGGTTAATAATCGATGTCTTCTTGGTTCCTAATAATTGTTCACAGTTGCACTTAGTTTGGAGAAGAATAACAAGATACTATTCTAACAAGATACTATTCTAATATGTTTTTTTTAAGGATGAAATTTTTTAATGGAAAAGTTTTTTCCTGGTCTTGAAAAATCTAACTCTCTAGATAATCTACTGTGATTGTGGCATGTTCTTATAGTCAAATGTTTTTAATTAGCTGTCAAGTTAAATTTGTTACAATTGTTCTAAATACATAGAATGTCCCTGGCCGCTTATTGTGTCATCTGCTGCAGAAGAATAGGAACCTCAATTCCTCCACTCAAAAGTATCACATACTGGAGAGATATCAGTGAGTACAGTTTAAACAGTATTTCTTAAAGAAACATTGATAGAATTATGGCCGAGTTTCCCACATGGCCCACAAAAACTTACTTAATCCATGATAAATTTCAGAATTGTTTCTGTCTTTTTGTACTAATAGTGCACCCCAAATTTGTAGGCCCAGAGCCATGCATACCCCTGTTTTTGGGAATCTTGTCTTCTATATGTTTCCTGTCAGATTCAGGCTCATCCTTTTTTTTTTCTTTTTTTTCAAGATTTTATTTATTTGAGAGAATAGAGAGAGTGTGTGCACAAGCAGGGGGAGCAGCAGGGAGAAGGAGAAGGAGAGGGGGAGGGAGCTCAGCTTGCTCCCACTGAGCAGGGAGCCAGATGTGGGGCTTGATCCCAAGACCCCGGGATCAGGACCTGAGCTGAAGGCAGAAGGCCGACACTTACCAACTGAGCCACCCAGGTGCCCTGAGGCTCATCCTTTCAAACTCAAGTATCATTACATTCTCATTCATTATTAAGTTTCTGTGAAACAAGGTGCCAGGCAACAAGGTGCCAGGCACGTGTATTAGGTTCTGGGAATTCACCAATGGGCAAAGAAGATGTGCTTGTCCTGTGGGAGGTTGGGATCTAGTGCTGATCTACTATCTTTACTTGTAAATATTTACCTTATTTATTCCTCACCTTAATTTGTAAAAGAGAAGACAATCATCTTTCATTCATTTGGCAAATTATTTATTTACTATCTACTATATGCCAGGTACTATTCTAGGCCCTGAGGATACAATATGGATTACGACAGAGTCCCTGTTTTCATGGAGTTTCTGTTTGTTCTTTAAGATCTTTTTTTTAGGATAGATCCTTTTCATATAGAAAATTCTGTGATTTTGTATTTTATTTTATTTTATTTTTAAAAAATTTTTTTATTTATTTATGATAGTTACAGAGAGAGAGAGAGGGAGGCAGATCCACAGGCAGAGGGAGAAGCAGGCTCCATGCACCGGGAGCCCGACGTGGGATTCGATCCCGGGTCTCCGGGATCACGCCCTGGGCCAAAGGCAGGCGCCAAACCGCTGCGCCACCCAGGGATCCCTAAACTAAAGTGATTTTGTATTTTAAATATAAAAGAAGGGTTGGAACAAAGAAAGGAGCTTTTCTTCTCTCATCATTTGTAAAGAACAAAAATGTGAATTTAGGATAGGACAGAAGGCTGTGAGACTATATTCTATTCCCAGGGCCCAGTGAAAAGGAAACCTAACAAGTAGAGAAGGAAACAAGATGCTCCCAGGGCCCACAGGGTTGGGCCAGGGATGCAGGGAAGTCTAGGAAGCCACGTTAGAAGGAAAAACATCCCAGAGAAGTTGCAGTCACGAAGCTCTGTTGCAACTTCTGATCTCATCCCTGCAGACCTCCCAGAACTGTCCCCTTCCCAGTTCTGGAACCATTACTACGGTCTTGGAGTTTGGGAGGAATGTTCATCTCCCTTGCCTGATATATAGAGAGGTTGCTCGAGGAGAGTTCCTTATCCCTCTGTAGGGAGGATAAATGTGTTCTCGGTAGTCTAAGTCGAAACTCTGACAAAGGGCTACTTGTACACATCCAATAAGTTAAAGATTATATAGGTTTTGCAGGCAGGTAGCAGTATCTGACAATTATGGGGTAATGATTCCATAAAGGTTGTCTTCAGTGCGTGTAATAGAAATTTAACTGCAGTGGTTTAAATTAGTAAAATTTTCATTTTTTCTTATGTAACAGGATGTCAAGATAGAGACAGTTTAAAAGGAACCACAGTTTAGCAATTCTTCTGTCTTCTTGCTACGTTATCTTTATTGTCCTCATGGTCACAAGATAGTCACTAAATCTCTAGACTTTAAGAAGGGAGAAAGGCCAAAAGCCATCTTACGAAGTTTTGTCTTTTTATTTGGGGAGGGACTACTACTTACAGGCTTTCATATATATCTGATGGGCTACAACTGTGTTGCACAGCCAACCCTAACTGCAAGAGTCAGGAATTTGTGAATACTTTTAGATAGTAATTAGGTTGTGTTAATAAGGATTAAGGGCCTTACATATATTGAACAGCCAGCTAGCTGTGTCTTCCACTAGGAGGGTTTTTTTTTTTAATATTAAAAAAAAAGAGTTTTCAAAAAAAAAAAAAAAAGTTTTCTAAGTTCCAAACAAAAAAAATTATAAGTAAACTCATAGAATGTAACCAGTATTTTTAATGGGACTATATACATATGGCGCTTAACTACCAACTGT
Source organism: Canis lupus dingo (assembly GCF_003254725.2). NCBI lineage: Eukaryota > Metazoa > Chordata > Mammalia > Carnivora > Canidae > Canis > Canis lupus. The sequence continues at coordinate 47,644,520 of NC_064243.1, read as the reverse complement.
AACATAATTCCTTTGGAAGAGTCATTTTGTGTCCCTTCTTCACAAACAGTATCATCCTAGTAGTGATAGAATTCTTCCCATTCCCTTATTTAATTGGTTGTGAACTAGAAGGAGTCAGAAGACAAGTTAGCTTCATGACTGTTGCATTCAGTGGAAGCACTGTAGGCCTGTCAACATCAGCGTTGCAGTAGCACTACAGTCTCTACTGATTTGTTGGGGATGACAGAGTAAGAGATACAAGAAGGGGAGAAGAGTAGGAAGTGAGAATAGTGTGAAATACAGAATATATTTTTGTACCCAGTGCTTATTGGTTCGTTTGTCTGTGTCTAAGGATAGGAAGCCTTGTGTTGATAGTAATTAATCATATTCATGGAAAAATATCAGTAACTTTTTATCTAATTATATAATACAGGTAGAGACACTGTTGCGTATTTCCTGTCACATTTTAAAATGAAAACTTATCATACTGACCTTTTTTCTTTCTTTTTGAAGGAAATATAATAAAGTTTACTGGATCACTTATTTTAGGGTAAGTGTCAGCTATGAAATATTAATTGGCTTCTTTGTACTAATGGAAATCTCAATGGAAGTGATTTTACGAGCATGGGGTAGCAAATATGTATAAATTTTGGAATTAGACAAGTGAGTTAATCACTGGTTTTACCACTTCAGTGTTGTCTTGATTCAGTTACTTTACTGCCTGAGAAGTGTCTTATCTTGGATCCAAGGGTGCGATAGGGATTCTATCTACTGGGCACTGTTGGTCTGAGGATAGCACTTGACCTATACAGAGCAGGTGCTCACTAATTAGCTTTCACATACCCAAAATCACATCTTGTAGGTTCTAAAGTGGATCGGAAAGGTAAAAATTAACAGTAGCCAAAATTAGTTTTGAAAACCCTTTAAATCACCATAGAGCTCTCATGAAAGAAAATTGAGGCTGACCAAGAAAACCAGCAGATTGATGTTTTCCATCTCATGCTCTTCAGAAGTGCATGCTTAATGAATGGAGTGACCGTCTTCCCTTATTTTTTAAAGGGGAGTGTATATGTTAATATGTGTCTAATACTATTGTACTGTGTTTGTTAATACTACTCTTTTTCACTATTACATGTATGAGATCATATATATATATATATACACACACACACACATACATATGTAACTCTTAGATGCTGAAATGATCAAGGAGATGCATTTGGCATTTTATACAAATGCATACACTTCTCCATGACACTAATGTAAGACAAAACATAGATGACTTTTCCCTTTGAATCATTCCAGGCAAAAGATACAGTTTTTTTTTTAAAGGATTTTTTTTTAAGACCTTTATTTATTTATTCATGAGAGACACAGAGAGAGAGAGAGAGAGAGAGGCAGAGAGACAGGCAGAGGGAGAAGCAGGCTCCAGGCAGGGAGCCCGACGTGGGACTCCATCCCAGGTCTCCAGGATCACGCCCTGGGCTGAAGGCGGCGCTAAACCGCCGAGCCACCCAGGCTGCCCTCCAGGCAAAAGATATAGTAATGTATTTTGTCTGTTTCATGATTATAGTCAGGAATGTAATGAAAGTTAATAACATAATTTCTAGTAAAGAATTTTGCCTTTTATGGAAAGCACAGTAAAAATATTGAATGCATTTGCTCTTTTTGGGTGCTCAGATAGTTCTTCGAGAAAGGAGAGGATTCTTGAGAGCCTTCTATTGTGGTGCTGGCCAGTGTCTGCCTCTTCTGTCTTACGTGCTTTAACTTTAGAGTGTAAGTCAAAGGTCAGGAGAATGCTTAGTATAACTGATGTTACTAAGCCCTGAATCCAGACACTGCAGCTTTTGTGTCTGGATTTAGGGAATATGTAGGTCAGTCTGACAAGGAAAAAAACCTCTTCACTTTGAGTGCATAACAAAGAATGTTGTATTTCACATCTAAAAATTAACTTTAGGCATAGCTTTTAGGAGATGGAAGTACCTATTGGCTAAACTTTATAGAAAACAGTTTGGCAGTATCTAATAAAGTTGCATAGTATGTATACTGCCCAACAGTCTAATTCTCCTTCTAGCTGAGAATCCTAGAGGAACATACATGTGTACAGTGTAATTGTATAAGATGTGTAACAGGATTGTTTATGATGGATTTAAACTAGCAATTCCCTAAATGCCCATCTATGGTAGAAGGTAGGTTGTGGTATATCCATCAATCGCTGAGTCACATACCATATAGAAATATAAATGTGTGAACCACTGATACGTGTAGCACTGTAAATGAATCTCACAAACAAGAGGCTGAGCAAAGAATATTTACATTGTGATTCCATTCTGATGAAGTCCAGAGACAGACAAAACTAAACTCTGTTGTTGCATGTATAGATGGCAAACTAAAGAGAAACAAGGACATTATTGTAATAAAAGTCAAAGTAATAATTAGCTAAAGAGATGAGAGACTGGGTCAGGATCAGAAGGGACACCCTGTGGGCTTCTGGGGTACTGATCTATGTTTGTCTAGATATTCTAATTATTATTATTAATTAAAGGGAAAGTGTGTGCATACATTTATACATATGTATATAAATATGGTATATGCTATATGTACATTATGGTGTGTATATTATGTTTCCCAATAAGAAGAATGAAAAATTCCATGACAAAAAGCTTAATAAGAAAGACTGGCTCAATCATTAGGGTATATGCTGAGGAGATTTGTGTTTGTTATGGGGTGCACATTGATAGTGTATATAAAACTTCCATTCAAAAAACATTTCACTCAGTGTTTACTAAGCACTTATTTTTCCCATCCTTTTTTGGAAAATTCTGCCTTTTAACCTTTTTTCACCATTTGTAGCAAATGTTAATTTCAATCTATAGGTTTAAGACCTCAACTATTGTGCAGATTGAGCCATTCAGTTTATGTGATACTTGGTAATCTAAGGAGCTCCATAATCAATGTAATTCTGTTATTATGTCATGTAAAAAAAAAAAAAGTGGCTCTTGTCTTACTGTTAGATCATGTATTTATGATGATTTTTTTGTTTCTTTTTAAGTGGTTCTTTATTTCTTACATATGAAATTCTGGCCCTGAAGAAGTCTTTGACATTAGATACTCAAGTAGTAGAAAGAGAAAAAATGAAGTCCTATATATATCTGCAAACAGTTTCTTTAGATAAAAGAGAGAATTATGGTAAGTTTATGGTAAAGTCATCCTACTTCTGTGAAAAATGGAAGCTAATTATTAAATTTTAAAATGAGTATTTAAAACATGATATTAACAAGGTAGGTTCAGCTAATTTTAAGAGTCAACAAATCCTGTGAGAACCAAGTTCCTAAAGAATCATTGAAGACCAAACTTTGGACTTCCATATTTAATTCAGTTTTGCGACTCTCCTGTAACCTAGTGATATGAAGACTAGCTGACTATTTTAGTCTAAACTTAGAATTCCACACTTTAGTGGAGGTCAATTTAGAGGCTGGCCCTCAATTTGGCGAGTATAAAAACATGATTTTGTCACTTAGCTTAGACATAGTTTTGCTTCAAGGGATTTATTCATGCCAACTAAAATCATGACATGGATTCCTAAATCTGGATACCAACTTATTAACAGAGGGGAAAAAGTCTGTCATAGAGGCTGGAAAACCTGTCTTTACTAGTCGGAACATTCTTCTTCTCTGTGTTTAGGTCACAAGGAAACCTAATTAGTAACCAGACAGTTGCTTGATGAACATGAACTTTTAGAGCAGAGGCATATCTTTTCATCAAGGTATGGGTAGCGTGGTGAGTCACTACCTTTGACTTACAGCTGCCTGGTCCTACGTTGTTGGCCAAAATAACCTTCCCTTGTTACTACATTATGTTATCTCAGTGGGACAGGTTCTACTCTTCCTTTTCTAAAAACAGCTGTGTATATCACCATCTGTCCTATTTATATTTACTGTCTTACCCGATGTGTTACAATTTCAATTACACAGATAATTTTTATAGTTTACAATTTATCCATTTGGCAAAGCTTCATCTCCATAGTAGGGCATCTCCAAATTTCAGTTTGAGAAGGGCTATTGTTGAGGGACAATTTCCTGAATGTAGCTAATTGTATGTTGCATATGAGGATTTTGTTAGTTTAACTTAGTGTTTTTGTTTTCGTTTAGTTTTTTACTCTTTTCCTGACTTGGAGAGCAATCTTATTTTGGGATCTAGAGCTCTGTGTTCACATAGTGGTTTTAATTGTTTTGATAGTGACACTAAAAGAAAAAAATGCGATTTTATATTTTTTGAAAAAATTAGAGTTTCTACATTTTTTTTCTCTAAAGTAGTGGAGGATAGCATTAAGAGTATATACTTGGTTTTATCTAAATTTGTAATCATTTTAGGAATCACCTACCAGGCAAGAAAAGAGCTTCACAAAGCAGTAAGAAACCTATTGGCAACATCAGCCAAGATACTGCGGGGCCCATTTGCTGGTATGTGTCAAATATTTAACGTAGAATCTTTATCAATAATCTGAAAGTCATTTCATGATCAGCTTCAGATCTTTTTTTCCCATTTCTTATACTGCCATTTATTATAGCTATGAAAATTGAATGATATTCTCTTGGGCTATATTTAATTCTGGGGTGATTTTAATTTTGATATCTTGGACAATTTTAGTTTTCTTCCCTCACTTTATGGATGTATTGTTGCTAGATAGCTGTGAATAAATATTGAGACTAAGTATACCCTTTTCTCTTGATGAGTGCTTTAAGATTTTAAATTTGTTAGAAAATCACTCCCATGCTTTCTCATAATGAGAATATCGCATCAATAATGTAGATTTTATAATCAAACAAATCAACAAGGTAGAGCTAGCTATGAAAGAGCTTACTTGATCGCTTTAAAAAGTTGACATAAAAAAAAAAAAGTTGACATCATGAAAAAGTAAGGTGAGAAAATTTTCAAGAATTAAAAGATACCAAAGAGACTTAATCAAATCCTGATTTTAAAGAACTACTCTGAAGGTATTTTTTGAACACTTGGAGAAATTTGAATATGAAGTTAGTCTTGATTTTTAGATGATATTAGGAGATTTTCATTAGTATTCTTGGGTGTTATAATGGCATTGTGAGTATATAGGAGAATGCAGGCTTATTCTTAGGAGAGGCAGATATGACTAAGAAAGGGTCAAATCTTATGTCTGCAACTTCCTTTCACGTGGTTTAGAAAAATACATGTACATACAGATTAAGTAAATATGGAAAAATAATAAAATTTATTAAATAGAATATAAACATATAAATGTATTATTCTTTTAATTTTTCCATATGTTCGATATTTTTCATAGTAAAAAAATTTTTAGGGAAAAAGCAACAACAACAAAAGGACCATGTTGTGAAAGCAACATAGTACATAAAACAAAAGCATATAATAACATACATAAAAAATATAGCAATATGACAGAACTAAGAACAAACCTGTCAGTCATTATCAATACCTGGAAATGGATTTCAGTCTCTTATTGTAGAAACTGATAAATTACTATCTTAAATAAGTAGGAGGATAATATGTTGCTTCAACTATTCACACTGTTTACGATGTCTTGTTCTTTTTTCTTTTTGCAAAGACACCTTTAGTACAGTTGATGTAGAGGATCATGAATGTGCTGTGTGGTTGCTCCTGAGGAAGAGCCAGTCGGGTGATAGAGCAGCACGATTGCAGGCTGTGCAGGAAATGTCAGAGACCCATCACTGGCAAGGTAATGAGGCCCTCCAAGAATCTGCTGCACTGCCAGCTCGCTTCTGATTTCTGATGTAAAGGGAAGGAAAGGAGGTGTCATGGAAGGAAAATAATTCAGGAAGTCTTAATATTAGAATTTTAAAAAGAAACTCCAGTGATATAGAAAGTAGAAAACCTACTGGCCTGGTAGCCAGATGTGTTTGGTAAGAACAGGCTCAAAAGTGAGGAAGATATATTTGTGTAACTTGCTACCAGAATAGAGTTTACTTTAGATAAACTCTTGGTGCTGATAGTTATAGCCTAATATTGTATTTTCATTTTCTTTTGGTTCCTATTTAACAAAATATATTGTAATTGCTTGCTGTACTGTATAGTGAGACTTGTTTTTACTTTGACAATCTACTTGGATATAATACTAATAATTAGTATTTGTATATTGTTTTTAAAGGAAGATTTAAAATATTTAATTGTATTTAAAAATCGCAAGTTCTGCACTAAAAGTACATGAACAGGAATTTAGATCTACTCTGATTATAGTACAGGGACTAAAGTATACTTTATTACTAAGATGACTATCTTATAAAAAGGGGTGAATAAGAAATATTTTCAGAGAAAAGTATCAGAATAAGATCTGTCTCCATACAAGTTGACTGGTGGCTATAATTATAAAAACATACATGTATTATATAACCTTTAAGCTTGCTTACTGTGAGTGAAGATGAATAAAAATCCTTAAAAAAATCTACCTTCTGAAAAAAAATTTTAAAAAACTACCTTCTGGGTGCTGGGTGGCTCAGTTAAGCGTCTGCTTTCAGCCCAGGTCGTGATCTCAGGGTCCTGGGATTGAGCCCCGCATCAGACTCTCTGCTCAGTGGAGAGTCTGCTTCTCCCTCTGCACTTTCCTCCTGTTCATGTACCTGCTCACTCACTCTCTCTCAAAACAAACAAACAAACAAACAAACAAACAAAAAAACTGCCTTCCAGGACTCCATTTTGGAGTTACTATATGAGAAAAATCAGAGTTAGAGCCCAGGCATGTAGATTTGGGCAAAGTTCCCCATTTGATCTTTTTTTTTTTTTTTTTTTTTAAAGATTTTGTTTATTCATGAGAGACAGGCAGAGACACAGGCAGAGGGAGAAGCAGGCTCCATACAGGTAGCCTGACGTGAGACTCGATCCCAGGTCTCTAGGATCACTCCCTGGGCTGAAGGCAGTGCTGAACTGCTGAGCCACCTGGGCTGCCCTCTCATTTTATCTTAAAGAACTCACTCAGGTTATGAACTGACATTATTAAAAATGATGTCTGCTTCAGTGGTTGCAGTTTTGTTTTTGATACATAGCTTAGTCTATTTGGGCTGCTATAACACAATACCATAGACTGGGTGGCTTATAAACAATAGAGATTTATTTCGTATAGTTCTATAGGCTAGGAATCCAAGATCATAGTGCTAGCAGACTTGGTGTCTTGTGAGGACCTGTTTCCTGGCTCATAGATGACTGGCTTTTCATTGTGTCCTCATGTAGCAGAGGGGCCATGGGATCCTCTGAGTCTCTGGGCAGTAATCCCAGTCATGGGGGCTCCCAAAGGTTCCCACCTCCACATATCATGACATTGAGAATTAGGTTTCAACATATGAATCTGGTGGTGGGAGGGAGACACAGTCATTCAAAGCAATACATAAAGGCTGGAATGGTTAAATTGTGAAGGCTAAAATAAAGTACCAGCATCTGGAACCTTAGATTATTCATGGACATCATGGGATGCAAAGTACTGCACTATACTAGGGACAGTAGATCTCAGTGCGACATCGGGTTTCTTGAGTAGTGATCAAAACAGTTTTTAAACACTAGAATTATTACAAAGAAAAGGAAAAGTTAAATTGGTTTTGACCTATCAATTTTTACATTTGAAGTTCAGTTCTCCAAAAAGGTTAATTGGAGTGAGATATGCCTACATATATGTTGAGGAGGATTGTAAATGCAGTTGTAATTGTGGAAAGAGACTTGGGAAATTTTGAATCACAAACTTGTGGTTTAAAAATTAAATTGTTCATTTAATTCTTGAGATATCTGTAAGCTAATCTGGGCGCTGACAACATACTTTTACAATAGATTACCAGTATAGGATAATTGCTCAAGCCTGTGATCTGAGAACTCTTATTGGTTTGGCACGAAGCAAAGAGAGTGATCTTCGCTTTTTTCTCCCACCACCTCCTTTGCCATCCTTAAAAGAAGTAAGTAAATAAAAATAATCCAGTGAGTGAAAAATAGATTAATATATCATCTTCACTTTGGGTGTAAAGTAAATTTAGTTCAAAAAGCAGTCTGTTGGTTACTTTTCACAATCTGGTAAACTACATGTTAACCTGAAATTGTAGTTTCTATGCAAAGATTTCTTGATTTATCAGGAGATGTTGTTTCTCTGGTGTTATTTTCCCCTTTGGGGCATAGGGAGTCTCTATACACAAGAGGGTAACTTCATAGCCAGTCAACATCGAAGAATTTCTCCCTTGTTCTAATATTTTTTTTCCCTTGTTCTAATATTGATGTAGTTTTTCTCAACCTCAACACTACTGACATGTTGAGCCAGATAATTCTTTGTTGTTGAAGGTTGTTCTGTACATTATAGGGTGCTTAGCAGCATCTCTATTTCTGCTCACTGGATGCTAGTAGCATCCCTTCAGTCATAACAACCGAAACTGTCTCCAGATATTGCTGAGTGTTTTCTGGGATGCAGAAAGGCCTGAGAGAGCTATTACATGTAGATATTAATGTGTCACTCTGCATAGGTTTTTATTAACCACTACACGTAGATATTAAAGTATTACTCCACATAGATGTTAATTACTAACCACTAATAGGTATTAGAGTATGCTTCTTAGGTACCTTTCCTAGAAAATGAAAATCTGAAAAATTGCAATGAATTATTGAAAAATAGAAAAGTGAATATGCTAGGTATAAATTATTAGAGAAAATCAGAAATGAGTTCTGGATTTTAGAAGCAAGATTTATTTAGAAAGAGTGTAGTCATTTTGAATCCGTAGCTAAACTTTTAGTAGGGCTTTCAGAATGAGGTAGCAGACACAGAAGAATTGTAAATGCAGTTGTAATTGTGAAACAATTACAGAACTCAAAATTAAGTGATTCTCTATATACCTGGGTGGGCAACAGTTTTCAAGACCAAAAGTACTAATTTATCTCTGCCCTCCTGTTTTGTCTTGTTTTGTTTTAAAGGCTTTGGTTCTTTGGGTGGTTTTGTTGTAGTCATTTGTTGAGCTTAATTATGAATAATATCTTTTCCTTTTATTCCAGGATTCTTCCATTGAAGAAGAGCTCAGACAGTTGCTGGCTTCTTTACCTCAAACGGAGCTTGATGAGTGTATCCAGTATTTTACGTCTTTGGCTCTGAGTGAAAGCAGTCAAAGTCTAGCTGCTCAGAAGGTTAGCTCATTTATTCTTTCAGTAAATATTTTGGAGTGCCTGCCCACCCTTTCTAGGATATTGTGCCAGGGCCTATCACTTAGAACCTTAGAATAGTCTTCCTTCTGAGAACAGAATAAACATGTTGACTCTTGGTTGTGTTCCAGGCATTGTTACGGACTATGTGGAGAGAGGTAAGTAAACAGAGTCATAGAGAGCCCTCACTCTGCTTAAGAAGTCACGTTAGGCACCATGGAGGTGACTCTGAAGTTACATCTTGAAGAATGAATAGATAGTAATTTACAAGGTTTTAAATATCACTATATGCTACTGATGCCTAAAGCAGTGTCTCTGATCTTACATTCTAACCCAAGCTCTAGATCTGAATATTCAGCCTCCGATGTGGTGTCTCTGCTTAGATCGGTAATCGTTGTCCCAGACTCAGCATGTTGAGCCCACCTCTCCCTCTGCTAAGTTCTTCTCCTTTAGTCTTTCCATCTGAGTAAATGGCACGGCATCTACCTACTTTCTTAAGCTAAAGGATAGGAATTCCTGTTGATTTCTTCCTTCTGCATTCAGCCAATCCACAGTTCCTGCAAGCTGTCCCTTCAGATACAGCTTGAGTCTGTTTGCCTCACTATCTGCACTGTAACCACTTCCCCAGCTGTTGTCATCTCTTTCTCATGCTGTCCTGTTCTTTCATCTCGGCTCTGTTCTTGCTGTCATTTAAAAAATAATTTTAAAGTCTCTTTCAGAGTCTTCAATTTCAGTTTATTGAGGTCTTAATTACTGTTTGGGGTGACATTGACTCTCAGATTGTGGGTTAACATGGGTGAAGTATTTTTACTGTGAGTTTGACTTTAGCCAAATGGATTGTTTTCTGTGGGAGTCCTGAGCACCTTGGATTGTAAATTGGTCCTTGCAGAGCAGTTTTTGTGTTTACTTCTGTTGGATACATCAGGAGTTTCACTCTTACTGGACTAGTTTGGTATTAATTCCCTAGTTTGGGATTTCTATGTCACATAGGGAGTATAAATTCAGATGTAAAGTTTGTGTAGTGGCAAATGGTGTGCAAACAAGGAGACTGAGCACAGATCAGAAGGGCACAGTTCAGCATGCTCAGCTTACGTGCCATCTTGTCAGAGCTCTCAAAGTGCTACTCAGGGTCTTTAACACCTTTGCAGTAAGACTCTCTTCACACATGAGAACCATCCTGATTGAGGAGTTTATGTTCTCTCCCCCTACATCCCCTTCTTCCACTGCTTTAGCTGTAGGCTGATTCACTAGATGTAAATAACTGGCATACATAGCAGAAGGCTTCATCTACGTGAATCAGAGCACAGTATCCTGAATGCAGCATCCGAAATTTACTCCAACTCCAGCCTGCCCGAGGGCGGTTACTGAAATCCATTATTTTTGCAGTATCATCTCAGCAAGTTTTTTGTCTTCATAAAATATCTGTCTCTAAGAGAAATTAAAACAAATTACTGTCACTATTACTACAACAACCATATAATCTACTCAGAGGAAAGTATTTTATCAGTAAAACAAATTATAGTAGCATATATTCTCTTGCCAATTTAATGATTTGTCTTTTTCTCATTTGAGCCAGGAGGGGACAAATTAACAACGTATCAGTAGATAATGACTTCTCTACTATACTTTATATAATTTCCCCATTTGGTCCATGCCTTGAAATCTCTCCAGTGACTTGTCATCATAATTTTCTTTTTGATGCTCAGAATGCCACTGCCTGGCCCACTAGAGCTCTTTGTTTCAGCTGACCTTATTGTCACTTTTAATTCAGTCCCCAAGGTGGCTACAAAAAATACCTTGTTTTCTGATGGTAAGATGTCTCTGGCCCTTCTTGAATCTTCCCACCTTCCAACATGAATTGGTTGCTCCTCAAAGGTGACCTGGTACTTCTTAGTGGAGAATAGTATTAGAGTCCAGGACCAAGGCCTCAGGGGTATACTCTGTATTGTTCTACATGAAGATAGACCCCTAGCAACCGAAGTAACAGAGCAGAGCAATTGTGTTTCTTAAATGTTCTTAAAAATCATGATATTTCCAGTTAAACTGTTTTCTTTTTTTAGAGTAACAGCTTTATTGAGCTACAATTCACATTTTATAAAATTTGCCATTTAAAAATGCATAATTTGGGCACCTGGGTGGCTCATTCGGTTAAGCATCTGCCTTCGGCTCAGGTCATGATCCTAGGGCCCTGGTATTCAGTCCCATATTGGGTTCCCTGTTTAGCAGGGAGTCTACTTCTCCCTCTACCCATCTCCTCACTCATACTCTCTCTTTCAAATAAATAAAATCTTAAAAAAATTAAAAAATAAATATGTATAATTTATTGGGTTTTTATATACTCAGAGACTTGTGCAACCATCACCATTAATTCCAGAACATTTTTGTCATCCCCAAAAGAAATTTGAACCCATTAGCAGTCGCTCTTTATTCCCCCTGCCCCAGTACTGGTGCCACTATTATATTCCCATTCTCTATGAATTAGCCTGTTCTGGATATTTCACATAAAGGGTACCATCTAATATGTTAGTAATATGTTACCTTTTGTGTCTGACTTTTGAAGGTTCATCCATGTTGTAGCATGTATTGGTACTTCTTTCCTTTTTATGGCCAGTAATATTCCAGTGTATGGATAGATGCCATTTTGTTTATCCATTCATCAGTTGATGGATATTTAGGTTGTTTCTACTTCTTGGCTATTATGAATAATACCGCTGTGAATATCTGAGTACAAGTTTTTGTGTGGGTATATGGTTTTAATTCTTTTGGATATGTACCTAGGAGTGGGTCATATGGTAACTCTGTGTTTAACTTTTTGAAGGGCTTCCAAAATATTTTCCACAGCAGCTGCACCATTTCACATTCCTACTAGCAACATATGAGGGTTTCAATTTCTCCACATACTTGCCAACACTTGTTACCCATCTTTTTTATTATGAGCCACCTCATTATGTATGAAGTAACATCTTCATTCTGGTTTTGATTTGCATTTTTCCTAATGACTAATGATGTTGAACACTCTTCTGTGTGCTTATTAGTTATTTATTTACCCTCTTTGAGAAGTGTCTTCAAATCCTTTGCCCATTTTTTAATTGGGTTACTTGTCTTATTATTATTGTAAAAATTTTTATATATTTTGGATATAAATTCCTTATCAGATAGATTATTTGCAAATATTTCTCCTATTCTGGAAGTTTTTTCACTTTTTGGATAGTGTCTTTTGTAGCACAAACATTTTTAATTGTGAAGTCCAGTGTATGCATTTTTTTCTTTTGTTGCTTGTCCTGCTGGTGTCCTGAAGACCATGCACCTGTCATTCTGAGTAATTTATCTATATCCTTCCCTTTTCACCTGGGAGCCAGAGAGTATAGCCTTACTTTCAGCAGGTCTTGTCCAACTTCTGATAGTTTCATCTTGGCCAGGACCAGATTGTTTATCAACAGAGCAGTGGGCACAGTGGGATGGAAATGCCTCCCTGTTCTCTGCCATAGGCATCCCACTGACTTCTGTACCCCCTGCTGTCACTCACTTACTTCTCTCCTTGTTCCAATGCCAGAGCTCCTGGCACCTGGCCTGATGTTTTTCTTTTTCAGTACAATCGATTTTCTTTTGCTTATTACTATTTAGTTGTCATCCCCCTAACTTTTATAGTGTTATATCATCTACAGCATTTTTAAACATTTTGCTAAGTCAAGCGAGAGAAAGTGGTTTAATAGACTATGCTACCTCTTTTCTGCCGAGAAGTCATGGCCTCAGCAGCTTAAAGAATATCTTAGTCTGCATGGACCCTGGGGGTTGTGTGTGTGTGTGTGTACATGTATGTGTGTTCATAATTAACATATACTATGTGTGCATGTTTTAACATTTACTACCTTGGAGAGGCTGTGGGTTTCCTGCCACCTGAGATGTCCCACACATCTCAGTTGGCTTATTTTTATTTATTTTTTAAGATTTTATTTATTTGAGAGAGAGGGAAAGGGAGCAGGGGGAGGAGCAGAGGGAGAAGAAGCAGACTCCCCACTGAGCAGGAAGCTCAGCTCAGAACTCCATCCCAGGACCCTGAGATCATGCATGACCTGAGCCAAAGGCAGATGCTTAACTGATTGGACCACCCAGGTGCCCTCAGTTGGCTTATTCTCCTAAACATAGTGATGTCTGAAAAAGTAATTCATATGACCTTTTAATTGCATTGACTTGACATTATTCCAATTCAGTATATTTAGGTATCATAGATCATGGTGGAAATGATGAAACTGATTCTGACTCAAAACATCTCCATTCTACTGGGCAGACCACATACACACATAGATCTATCCTTTAAGCAGAAATTTCAGAAGGAAATTTTTTCTGGTACTTAAAAAAAAATGAATGCTTTGGGTTTAATGAAGTACTTTTGATTTTTCAGTTGGAAGATTCTTTTTTCACCATGACTTGACTCCCTGTCCTCTGAACACTTTTTTTAATTTTTTTATTTTTATTTTTTCAAGAGAATAGTAAATCGTTTATTGATTACACATGATAATGGACAATACACAAGCTTTAATCCCATCTATAATTTTATCTGATACCATAATTCAATTTAGATATATTGCATAGGATGTACCAACAATCATAATAACCAAATAAACTCCAGGACTTTGCTTGGGTGACCCTTTTAATGGTGAACTCCAGGTCACAACACATTAACTGTCAGTTCAACCATACCAAGGTTTGTGGAGACAATGGCTTCTGTGCCCAAGCAGGTTGCAAATAAATTTCGAGTGGAACCTGGCATCACCCTGAAGGAATTCTAACTTCACACTGTTGGGGTAGTTTACCAAGATGGCTTCAGAGTAGACTAACTTTACACAGCACATTTAAAAAAAGACACATTTATTCAGCGTCATGATCAGACTATTACATTTAGCAATCAACAGCATGGGTGCAAAAAAAAATCTACATTAAAACCCTTTGTTGGAATGCTTTACACTTTCCACAGAACAGAAACTAAAATAACCTGTTATACAATTAGACACAAATACAGTCCTCGAGTTTTTTGCCCATACACATGAGTATTGTCTAAAACATGTCTTCTTTGTAGTAGCTAGGCCCTGCCACCACTGTGCTTGGCTGAGTTCACAAATCTGTTGTAACCTGTAGCTTCCCTGTCACTTCTCTGGCTCTCCTCTCCTGCTAAGCTTTGTTTCCTGGCAGTAATTAAAACCTTCTGCCACTGCCATAGCTGCTGCTGCTGCTGGAACCGCCATAATCACCTTGGTTTCATGGTTTGGCAAAGTATTGGCCTCCACCACCATAGGGGCCAGAGCTTCTGCCTCCAAAATTTTCTCCTTTCATGGGTCCAAAATTTGAGGATTGATTGTTGTAATTGCCAAAATCGTTATAGCTTCCACCACCTCCAAAGTTGCTTCCGTCATTACCAAATCCGTTATAGCCATCCCCACTGCCACCGTATCCACCACCACCTCGACTGCCACCGAAGCCACCTCGACCACTGAAGTTCCCTCCACGACCAAAGTTGTCATTCCCACCAAAACCACCTCCACGACCACCACCAAAGTTTCCAGAACCACTTCGGCCTCTTTGGCTGGACGAAGCACTAGCCATCTCTTACTTCGATAGGGCTTTCCTTACTTCACAGTTGTGGCCATTCACAGTATGGTATTTTTGAATGACAATCTTGTCTACAGAGTCGTGGTCATCAAAGGTCACAAAAGCGAAACCTCTTTTTTTGCCACTGCCTCGGTCAGTCATGATCTCAATCACTTCAATTTTCCCATACTGTTCAAAATAATCTCTTAGATGAACACTTTTTAAAAAAAAGATTTTATTTATTCATGAGAGAGAGAGAGAGAGAGAGACACAGGCAGAGGGAGAAGCAGGCTCCATGCAGGGAGCCTGACGTGGGACTCGATCCCGGAACTCCAGGACCATGCCCTGGGCCAAAGGCAGGTGCTAAACTGCTGAGCCACCCAGGGATCCCCTGAACACTTTTAAAAAAGTTTTTATTTAAATTCCAGTTAGTTATTATACAGTATAATATTAGTTTCAGGTGTAAAATATAGTGATTCAGCACTTCCATGCATCACCCAGTGCTCATTATGAGTGCACTCCTTAATCCCCATCACCTATTTCCTGCAACCCCACCTCCCACCTTCCCTATGGTAACCATCAGTGTGTGCTCTAGAATTAAGAGTCTATTTCTTAGTTTACCTCTCTTTTTTTCTTTCCCTTTGTTTATTTTGTTTCTTAAATTCTATTTATGAGTGAGATCATATACTATTTGTCTTTCTCTGACTTATTTTGCTTAGCATTATACTCTCTAGCTCCATTTACATAGTTGCAAATGGCAAGATCTCATATTTTTTTAAAGATTTTATTTATTCACGAAAGACACAGAGAGAAGCAGAGACATAGGCAGAAGCAGGCTGCCTTTGGGGAGCCCGATGCAGGACTCAATCCCAGGACCCTGTGATCACAACCTGAGCTAAAGGGAGATGCTCAACCACTGAGCCACCCAGGTGCCCCGAGATCTCATCCTTTTGGAAGGCTGAATAATATTCGTGTCTACAGCCCACATTTTTTTTATTCATCAGTTGATGGACACGTGAGCTGTTCCATAGTTTGGCTATTGTAGTTAAGGCTGCTGTAAACATTGAGGTACATATATCCCTTTGAATTAGTATTTTTGTATTCTTTGGGTAAATGCCTAGTGCAATTGCTAGATCATAGAATAGTTCTAGTTTTAATTTTTTGAGGAGCCGCCTATATACTGTTCTCCAGAGTAGCTGCACCAGTTTGCATTCCCAGTAACAGTGCAGGAGGGTTCCCCTTTCTCTCCATCCTCTCCAACACCTGTTTCTTGTGTTGTTGATTTTGGCCCCTTTGACAGGTGTGAGGTGATACCTCATTGTAGTTTTGAGTTACATTTCCCTGATGAGTGATATTGAGCATGTTTTCATGAATCTGTTGGCCATTTGTATGTATTCTTTGGGAAAATGTCTATTCATGTTTTTTGCCCATTTTAATTGGATTATTTCTTTTTTAGGTGTTGAGTTTCATAAGTCTTTATATTTTTGGATAGTAGCCCTTTATCAGATATATCATTTGCAAATATCTTCTCCCGTTTTGTAGGTTGCCTTTTAGTTTTGTTGATTGTTTCCTTTGCTGTGCAGAAGGTTTTTATTTTGATGAAGTCCCAAAAGTTTATTTTTGCTTTTGTTTGCCTTGCCTCAGCAGACATATAGTAAGAAGTTGTTATGGCCAGTGTCAGAGTTACTGCCTGTGTTCTGCTTTAGAATCTTAATGGTTTCATGTCTTACATCTAGTTCTTTTAACCTATTTTGAATTTATTTTTGTTTGTGGTATAAGAAAGTAGCCTAGTTTCATTCTTTTGCATGTTGCTCTCCCCAACACCATTTGTTGAAGAGACTCTTTCCCGTTGGATATTCTTTTTTGCTTTATTGAAGATTAATGATTATATAGTTGTGGGTTCATTTTTGGGTTTTCTATTCTGATCCATTGATCTATGTATTTATTTTTTGTGCCAGTACCATACTGTCTAGATCACTGTAGCTTTATAATATAACTTGAAATCCAGAATTGTATTCCCTTTGGCTTTGCTTTTCTTTTTTCAAGGTTGCTTTGGCTACTTGAGGTCTTTTGTCATTCCATACAAATTTTAGGATTGTTTGTTCTAGCTCTGTGAGAAATGCTGTTGGTATTTTGATAGGGATTGCAGTAAGTGTGTAGATTACTTTGGGTAATATAGACATTTTAACAACATTTGTTCTTCTAATCCTTAGGCATGGAATGTCTTTTCATTTCTTTATGTCCTCTTCACAGTTTCTTTCATT
Organism: Canis lupus dingo; assembly: GCF_003254725.2. NCBI lineage: Eukaryota > Metazoa > Chordata > Mammalia > Carnivora > Canidae > Canis > Canis lupus. Next base: position 47,627,523 of record NC_064243.1, on the reverse strand, counting down.
AGTGTTTTATAGTTTTCAGAGTATAGGTCTTTCACCTCTTTAGTTAGGTTTATTCAGCAAGGAAGAAGTAGAACTTTCACTATTTGCAAATGACATTGATATTCTATATGGAAAACCCAAAATTCTCCACCAAAAAAATTGCTAGAACTGATACATGAATTCATTAAAGTTGCAGGATGCAAAATCAATGCATAGAAAAATCTGTTGCATTTCTATTCACAATAATGAAGTAGAAGAAAGAGAAATTAAAGAGTCAATCCCATTTACAGTAATACTAAAACCAGTAAGATACCTGGGAATAAACCTAACCAAGGAGATGAATGCTTTAAAAAACAAACAAACAAAAAGGGGATGCCTGGGTGTTTCAGTGGTTGAGTGTCTGCCTTTGGCCCAGGGCGTGATCCTGGAGTCCCAGGATTGAGTCCCACATTGGGCTTCCTGCATAGAGCCTGCTTCTCCTTCTACCTATGTCTCTGCCTCTCTCTCTGTGTCTTTCATGAATACATAGATAAAATCTAAAAAAAAAAAAAAAAAAAAAACAGAATAAAACAAAAAGTAGCACATCTTTAACATTAAAGAAAAAAAACATTTAGTTTCAGTTCTGAGGCCCCATCTCATCAGACAATAAGCAACTCCATCTTAGTTGTTCTTGTTCTCATCTCCCCACCCTCACCTCTTTTCCCCTCTCCTGCTATTTAGTCAGGCTTCTCAGATTTTTTACTTACCAAGAAGTTGGGAGTGAAGAGATAGGAGGGGTGTCCTTCTGGTTTTTAGAGATCTGCCAAAGCTGCCTTGTGACAGTCTCTGGGCACCATTCAAGAGGCAATATGCTGCTTCTTTACAAAACTACCTGCTCAGGAGGTTACTTAGCCTCAGCAGATAATCTACACAGCTGTTTGGTTTTAGAGCAGGGCTTCTTAACCTTTGTATACCATGGACCCCCTTTGATGTTTAGTAAAGTCTGTGAACTCATTTCTAGATGCATAAAACACAATACATAGGATTACAAAGGAAACCAATTATAGTGAAATACTGTTATCAAAAATAATTTTTGTGGTATAATACATACGGTTCTTATTAATGCATTAAATAATACATTTAAAAAGGAAAGTTAGAGTTTCTTTTAAAATATTTTAACTTATTTTGAAATAATTTTAAACTTCAAGAATTGCAGAAGTAATACACTTCCCTAAGATTCACCAGTTATTAAAATTTTGTCCCATTGTTTTCTGATCTCCCACTTACTCCCCGTCTCTATAGATATATTTTATATGTCTCTTACACACATTTACTATTTTCCTCCATGAACCATTTCAGAGTCGGATGTAGAAATGACATCTTATTAACTCTAAAGACTTAAGTGTGTATTTCCTGACAACATGGACATTCTGAGCTATGACCACAGTACAGGTATCAAACTCAGAAAATTAACATTGGTAGACTACTGTTATCTAATATAGACTCCATGTTTGAATTTTGCCAAGTATTCCAGTAATTCTTTTATGGCAGCTTATTGTTTTGTTTTTGTTTGTTTATTTTTTTTTTTTTTTAAAGATTTTATTTGTTTATTCACAAGAGACACAGGCAAAGGGAGAAGCAGACTCCATGCAGGGAGCCCGATGCAGGACTCAATTCAGGGACCCCAAGATTACACCTTGGGCTGAAGGCAGCGCTAAACTGCGGAACCATCTGGGCTGCCCCGCTTGTTTTTTTTTGTGGGGTTTTTTGTTTTTTTGTAAATCTGATCCAGGTCTAGGAAGAAACCCTGGATTTGGTGGTCATTGCATTTGGTTTTATCTAGAACAATGCTTCAGCTTTTCTCAACCTTCATGTCATTAACATTTTTGAAGAATACAGAGTAGCAGTTTGCAGAATGTCTTTAGTTTAGTTTATCTCATGTGTCCTCAGGATTAGATTCAGCTTTCGCATTTATCACATGAACACAAAGTAGGTGATTTATGTCCTTCCCAGTGTGCTGCATCCAGAAGCACATGATGCCAGTTGGTCCCCTTATTGCTGATGCTAACTTGCCAGGTTTCTCTGTTTTGTTTTGTTTTTTAAAGATTTTATTTATTTATTTGACAGAGAGCACGCCCAAGGAGGGGGAGCAGCAGGCAGAGGGAGAGGGAGAAGTAGGCCCCTCAGACCAGGGAGCCCAATGTGGGACTTGATCCCAGGACCCCAGGATCATGACCTGTGCTGAAGGCAGATGCTTAACCCACGAAGCCACCCAGGTGCCCCCTTTTCTCTGCTTTAACGTTAATATGTTTTGTTTGTAATGATTATAGGATCTGAGGGAGGAGGGGATGTTTGAGACTGTTAGGCTGTCCTCTTCAAACTGTCAGCCAATAGTTTCAGTATCCTTCAAATGAATTGTGCCTGATAATGGTTATTCTTGGATGGTTGCAAAATGGTGATCTCTCACCCTCAACTCTGATACTCCCTCTTTACTTCTATATACTGTTAAGGAAAAACTTTCCTTCTTCCTTCCTTCCTTCCTTCCTACCTGATCCATGGACTAGGGGCTCATGGATTATTGTTTTATTCCCTAGATTATAACCAGTACTACTGTTATTCATAGTGTCTTCAGATTTGGTGTGGGAACCCCTTCAGGTTGCCTCTCATGTGTTTTGGAGTTGTCTCCATTATTTTTTGAGTACCTCCTTATTTTCTGGCATTAGAAAATGTTCCATGCTCATCTTAAACTTTCTCTGCTCCAGCTCTGGTGTCAGCTGAATCTTTAGGAAGCCCTGGTTCCTCCTAGGACCAGTGGTTGTTAGAAACCAACTTTTGGGTATAAGCTTGCTCTTTGCTACTGGTGTTGCTCTTAGACCTTTTCAGTGGACAGTTGGGGAAATTTTCAGTTTTGTATGGATCAATTCAAAGTGTAAATTAGGCTTTTTAAAGAAATCAGTGTGAATGCTGTTGTGGCTTGGCTGAATAAGAGTGCTAAACTGATGACTAGTCTGTCCATGTATGGGTCTCAAATAACTGCTGGTGAGTGGACACTGGATAGCAGTGTCAATTCTGGGCCACCAGTACCAGGACCACCAGCAGTAGGTCTTCAAAGGAATAATGATCCTAATGTTATTTTCAAAAAGCTGCAGCAAATGAGATGTGATAGGAAAATATCTGCACTTTCTATTGTTGTGCCCAAGATTGCGAATCCGAGAAACCACCAAGGAGCCAACACCGATGCAAACACACGAGGGTTTATTTACAAGCTCGAGCTTGGGTCCAAGTATACCTGACACAGTGGAGCAGGGACTTGGACCCCGAGACTAAGAGGCGTAGCAGCTTTATAGGGGCCAGTGGCCCATGGGATACACAGAAAGTTGCACAGTCATGTCGGTCCACACGCAGGTGGCCAATTGAATTACATTTTACCCTATAGTATCCATTTGAGCTGGCCTATTACTTTGGTCAGAATTGGCAAGCAGTTTTGGTGGGCACAAAGCAGGGTTACGTTGTTATGAGCAGATTTCCAATTAGGGTGTGCCCAGCAGTTTGACTAGGGTGGGGCAGCGCCTTAAGCAATAAGCAGGTCATGTGGGGGTCATACAGGAGGTGGCAGGTGTAGCACAAAATGGAGTTAGTCCTGCTCTGCTTGTCCAGGGGTAGGGGATTTTTGTTAAATTTCCTGGGTCCCACATCTATACTGATAGAGTTACATAGATTGCTACTGTTACTATGGTTTATTGTCTGTGTTTATAATTGAAAGCAATGCAGAATTTCTGTTAGATGTCAGGAAGATAAAGACGTAACATTTTCTCATCAAGTATATGCCCTCTGTAACCTGAATTCTGTCTACTTCAGGCATTTAAAGATGACCCTGGATTGGCAATTCCTGTTTTAGAATGAACACTGTTTCTGAGCCCAGTTGGTTTGCACAAATTGCAGAGTTCTGAGGTTGTAAGTTTTTCATATAGAAATACCAGAGATTTACACAAATTTTAAAACAAAGGGACCTGCAATTAGAAGCAGTATTGGGCAGCCCGGGTGGCTCAGCAGTTTAGCACCACCTTCAGCCCAGGGCATGTGATCCAGGAGACCAGGTATCAAGTCCCATGTCGAGCTCCCTGCATGGAGCCTGCTTCTCCCTCTGCCTGTGTCTCTGCCCCTCTCTCTCTCTCTCTCTCTCTCTGTCTCATGAAAAAATAAATAAAATCTTAAAAAAAAAAAAAAGCAGTATCAAAACTCTCTGTACCCCCTGCTCCCCACCCACCCTGGCATGATCTGCCTTCCCTCCTCTTGTTCCTTCTGTCATTGGGATAACTGGGTTAGAAAGAGCAAAATCACTTTCTAGCTTTGTGAGTGACCCTTGGCCTGCCACCATCCCAGATGTTACCATCAAGATCATTCCTTCTTTGGTGTCAGGATCCAGCTTTCAGTCTCTATTACCATCTAGATGCTTCCAATCAGTCAGCTTGTCCCTAGTTTCTACCTTTCTTAGAGGACCTCAGGTGTCTGTGACCCTGCAGAACATTTGAAAATTTTAGATTGTGCTTTATTTTTCATCTAACATGACAAGCTGCCTGGAGTCAAGGAAACAGTTGATATAGTGCATTGAAATGATTTCCCATCACAAAGCTTTTGTGGTCTTGGCTTAAGGACAGTCCAGCTAAAATTCTGCCATTTTAGTATTATCATTTGCCCCTGTAGTTTCAGAGTCTCTGAAATCGCTTTAACCATTAGGGTCTGAAGTCCTTGCATCAAGACACTTCTAACACTGATCTGGATAAGCATAGCAATGATTATGATTGAGAGAAAGACACTGACTTGGTTTAAGGATGGGAGATTTTTTTAATGACAGAGGGTTTGGAAAACTACAAAGATGTTTACACAAAACAGGAAACTGTGAAGCTTGCTTTCACATGGTTGGACAGGTTTCCATGCTCCTGCAGTTCTCCATGATGCACAGCTGTGCATTGATTCTTTGTTGGAATGAACCCATTATTGTCATCTGCAAACTCCCCACACCTACCCTCCCCTCAACTTTGGTTGTGAATAAATCTGCTCATCAGTGTAAGTAACAGAGAAAGCAAACAGCTTATTTCTAAGTGTTTCTAGAAGAGCAGATAATAATTTTCAGATGTCACATTCCTTAGCAGCCCTTGGCTTCAGCTTACCTGAATCTGTATCTTCGCTGCTTTTCTGAGTATCCCCTCCCTCATGCTCACTATGCTCCAGCCATAGTGAACTTGCTAAGTATTTATCTACTCATGTTCTCCATTCCTTGAACTTGCTAAGTATTTATCTACTCATGTTCTCTCTGCCTGGGATTCTCTGCTACTAACTTGTCATATAGCTGCCTCTTCATCCTTCATCTCTCAGTTTGTCAACTCCTCATAGAGACCTTCCTCTTTATCTCAAATGTTTATTGCATTTATTGCCCTTTATGGCATTTATCCCATTGTGTAATTATGCTATGTATTTATTTGTTTGATTACTTAATCTTCTCTCTTCAGTAGTCTATAATAATCTCCACAGTACCAAATACAGCCTCCCACACAATATGTTCTCAATAAATATTTATGGAATAATGAATGAATGAATTATGACATTGTTACAAGAACCAGCTGCGCACAAACTTACACATACTAAGTAATAACTGGCATATTTCTATTATGAATTAAAGTATTTTTGTATCACAGACAAAAATGGAAGTAACTCTACAGATATTATTTAATTGGAGTCTAGGTTATATGGTAGGAAAATATCCATTAGGTACTAAGTAATTTGGCTGTTATAAACTTGTTGAGATGCATTTGAAAAATATCACATAAATCCACAGTAATGTTATGTCTCATTGGGTATCATAATAAAAAATTTTTACATAAAATGCTTTGTTACACATATGATTAGTATATAATATGGATATAAATTCTTCAGTAACTTTATTAGTTGATTTTTTATTTTATGCATTATTATTATTATTGCCTTTTAATTTTTATACCTTACCTTTATTACTGTTTTTAACATTATCATTCTTTCTTCCTTTTCCTCTGCATTTCTCTAAGCCTTAAGAAATTGTTTTTTAGTTGCACATATGGAATTTGATGCGTGGCGTTTCTTAAATTTTTACAAATTTATGTAACCTTGCTCTATCTTAATCTAGTGATAAAACAGTAAGCTATGTATGTTTATTTTCATGTTACAAATTAGAATATGATCTATATGACTACACCATGAGTTCATACCTTTTATTCATTCCTTTTTGCTTGTGCTTTTTACTACCACACAATTTGCCAGTTCATAAATAGCTTAGAAGCTTTGCCAATGAGGTTGGATTTGGAACTGTATTCTTATATCCTACTTAGGAAATTATCAAGAAAAACACAAAATCCTAGGTAATTTTTTTCCTCCTTCCTTTTATTTTCTTGGAGCATTTAGCTTAGAAATAGGTCAGATGATTTGAGGGTGTAAAGTAAGAGGGATATGGGGAAGGTAGGTTGTGGTGGGAGATCTTTAAGAAAAGTTCCCCATCCCCCAGAGCCCACCAGTTCACTGTTTGCCCTTATTCCTACTAGAGGAGAGCGTGACTCTCAATGAGTTAGGCCCTTCCCAGCCCTCTATTTAAAGGGCGTAAATGTTTAAGATCTAAGCATGCTTAAACTTGGATAAACAGAATGTTACATCAGAGAGGATAGTATGAGTAAATATTACAGAATGGCCAAACATTTTGAATGTTTACTAGGTTCATTGAACAGTGGGTCCTGTAAGTTAACTCAAAATGCAGAAACTTTTGGATTGTATTTCCTATAGGAAACAGTGGGCTTTCTAGACACATTTTTGAAAAACATTACTTTGTAGTTGAGCTGTTTTGCCAGCAGGTGGCCTGTATACACACAGTTGTGCCCCTCATTTAAATACGAAGTGCTTTAAAGTAGATACAATAATAAGTCTTCCCTCCATCCCTTTCATGTCCCCCACCCAGCACGCGCGGGCACACATACACACATACACACTCATGTAATTTTTCATATTCTTACACAAATGGTAGCATACAATACATTCTTCTGCCCCTTTTTCTCACTTAAGGGTTCATCTTGGAGATTCATGTATATCAAAATATGAGGAGACTCAAAGATTTTATGTTCATAGAGCATTCCATTGTACAGTGGTCCCATCATTACTTAACCAGCCTCCTGTTGATGGCAGTAGGTAGTTTCAGTCTTTTGTGCTTAACAACAATGCTGCAATGAACAAAGCTGAACCTGTATCACTTTGCCTGTGCGTGTCTCTATGGATTGTTGAAGGGCACGGAGGCTTGCAGTGTCCCTGAGTTGTCCTTCACAGAAGTAGCAGAGCAATAGGAGTGCCTGCTTCCGTACCCTTCTGATAGATGAGAGCTGTGTTTTCTCATATAGTTTACTGTGCATGCCTCTCATTAGGAATACTGTTGAGCATTGTGTCATAGATTCCCTTTTCTAGGAACTTTCTATTTATGACTGTTGTTCTTTTTTCCATAGCATCGTTGGTATTTTTGTCAATGATTTGTAGGGGATTTTTGTATACTTAGTGACATTACCATTTGATCTGTGATTAAGAGTTGAAATTTTCTTTTCCCAGTTTATTCTTATATTTTACTATTATAGCTAGTTCACATTGCCATACTGTCTCATGCTGTTCTTAGCTCTTCTGTTTATTCTTCCATATGAACTTGAATTTCAGGTTAGGAAGAATTAAAAGCTCTCTGATCATTGTTATCAGTTATCTTCATTTAAAATTTTTCCATTAATGCCTTTTCTCTTTATTATTTTGATTAATAGACTTCAAATAGACTCCACTAGTATCATCTGACAGTAGAACATTATGGTCAACACTGGGCTTTTCTTACTTGATAAAGAATTGTGTGTTAGTCTTCATACTTTCAGAGAAGAGGATACAGAGGAAAGAAGTAAGAAAGACATAAAGATAGCCTCTTCTAGAAATGATTCCTTATGTTTTCTGTTCTAGTAAGCAACAATTTGCATAACTAGTTCTCTTTCAGCTTCCAAAATATGTTGTGTATATAGCTCAAGGATTTTTTTTTTTTTTTTTGTCAAACAAAAAATAAGAGTCACTCTTTTCAGTAAACATTTTAATTATCTTTCAGGGTGGCTTATGGTGTTTTGGAGGAAATGGACTTCCTTATGCTGAAAGTTTTGGAGAAGTTCCTTCAGCTACAGTGGAAATGTTCTGCTTAGAAGCTTTGGTAAAACATTCTGAGGTAACTTACGTTTTCAGAATGTAGTTTAGTTTTTATGATCATAATGAAAAAATTGTACATGTTGGTTCATTCAAGGGAAGTAATCCTCATTTTTTGTAAAAGAAAAAAAGCTTTTTGCTTGTTTTAAAATTTCTGCTTTTTCCCCCATTTAATTATTAGAATTGATAGTCATGATATAGCACAATACATATTTGATAATTTTGCCAAGTATTTCTAAAAATGTATTTAATCTTACTTGGACATAAAAAAGCAATCCATTGTCTCAATATGGCATTGACCTTTGAATTATACTTTTACTGCCCTTCTCAGATCATTTTTACAAATATTACCAAGTAGTTAATTTTCAGTAAAACATCTGCCAGAAATGTAGCAATATAGAAAAGAAGTAAATTTGGTGACCATACTCTTGAATTTTAACCAGCACAAGTATTAGTGGTTTTTAATTTTTTTGGCACTTATGACAACTTTCCTTTCATGATCATAGTTTGATTTTATTTATTTGTTTAAGATTTTATTTGAGAGAGAGAGAGGTGGGGAGATGGGGCAGAGGGAGAGAAAGACTCTCAAGCAGACTCCATGGTAAGAGCAGAGCTTGACACAAGGCTCGAACTCATGACCCTGAGATCCTGACCTGAACTGAAATCGAGAGTCAGATGCCCAACCAGCTGAGCCATCCAGGTGCCCCCTGGTGACTTTTTGATTTTAAAAAGAAAAAAGCAACAAACTTTTTGGTGCTCAAACATGAATGTATAAAAATCACTCAGGAAGTATACTTTAAAGTACATATTTCCTGATCACCTCTAACAGTTTTAATTTAGTAGATGTGGGCTTTTGTCCAGAAATTTGCATTTGTAATAGGCATTCTTGGTGAGGCTGTTGGAAGTGGTTCATCCCACATCATGAGAAACCCCATCCTAGAGAATTTAAACTCTCCAGTTTAATTTTGCAATCCATTAGACATGGCTGAAGCATTTTTGGTTGGGGTACCTGGCTGGCTCAGTGGTTGTCTGTCTTTGGCTCAGGTTGTGATCCTGGGGTCCTGGGATCGAGTCCCGCATCAGGCTCCCTGCAGGGAGCCTGCTTCTCTCTCTGCCTATGTCTCTGCTTCTCTGTGTCTCTCTCATGAACAAATAAATAAAATCTTTTTTTTAAAAAGCCCAGCATTTTGGTCATTTCCAGTTTCCACCAGTGGAGTTAGGAATCGAGTACAAAGCAGAGGTATTAGCATTGTAGTTCAAAAGGGCACGTGGGAAAACAAGCTTGAGTTTTTGCAACTTAAGACTAGTTTCTGAAGCAATAGATGCATCTTCAGTGGAAAGTGCATAGAATACCTTTCCAGAAACTTCTAAAGTCATTACATATTTCACTGACATATGTCTAAAAGGCATACTTTTCAATGTACTAAAAATATGATAAAATTCAATAAAAATTTAGAGAATAGGGATTGTTACATATATGTGACATGGTATCATGTCAGTGAGTACAATTAGTGATGGGAAGAGGCCAAGGCCGTGCCAATGACCTTGGTACACTGTGAAGACTTTCCATAATATTACATATTTTCTTTGGCTTTCTTTTATTTCTTTTCTCCATTAAAAATCCATATCCCGTTTTATTTCTTTTTTGTTTTACCACTTTAAACATCTTAAAAGATCTTTCTCTTTAAATATTTTTCTGACTCCTCTGAGTTTTAGGAGAGCCCCATAGCTGTGGGCTTGTGTGGGGTGGTGTGCCCACTGCAGATGGTACTTATCTCTGGGAGTTCTTATATGCAGAAGCAAAATCTGCTACTTGCATGGGGTTTTTCTTCCTGTTAACACGTGGCAAGTTTTTCAAGCATAGAGAACCTTTTTAAGTTAGCTTCAAGCTATCCAAAGTATCACTATAAATTGAAACATTTGTATAATAATGACATTGTCAGGTTACACATCCCACCAATAGATAAGCAGAGTAACTTTAAGAATAAAAATTTCAGAAGTCCTGGTGAGATATGCCTTAGTTGCTTCAGTGATTTTTTTTTAAAAGATTTTTTTTATTTATTCATGAGAGACACAGAGAGACAGAGAGAGGCAGGGACACAGACAGAGGGAGAAGCAGGCTCCATGCAAGGAGCCTGATGTGGGACTCGATCCTGGAACTCCAGGATCACGCCCTGGGCTGAAGTTAGGCGCTAAACTGCTGAGCCACCCAGGCGTCCCAAGTTTCAGTAATTTTTAAGCACCTCTCACATAGATGGGGATTTGCTTATTTATTCAAGTAAGCTGAGATGGGAGTTGTAGGTGGGCCTCTGTCCTTGAGCAGGAAAGAGTCCCCAGGCGGTGCCGTCAGCATGCTGTGTCACCTGGCTAGTGAATTTGTGCAACATAAAGTGAGCTTTCATTAATTTATTGTACTAGATATCTACACATTGTGATAAAATTGAAGCAAATGGAGGCTTACAGCTACTTCAGAGGCTGTACCAGCTGCACAAGGATTGTCCTAAAGTACAAAGAAATATAATGCGTATCATTGGAAATATGGCTTTGAATGAACATCTTCATTCTACTATAGTTCGCTCAGGTAACGCCTTTATATAGTGAGTATTTTGGGTCTGGTCCTTTATTCTTCTTCCACCCCCACCCCTCATGATATGTTAATTTTTTTATAGACTTAAGACTTTGCTTAGGGTTACTTAAGGATCCTTAGAGCATGTCATTTTAATAGGGGTACAGAATTGTTTGAGACATGTGCATCATCCACACCTAATATAATTGGTATATGGACAATCAGTCACAGGAGAACAGTTTTTGCCATGATGACCATCTAATTGTTTATATCATTTTTGCTACAGCGTGGTTAACCAGGAGGTATACTCAGAGTATAATTAGTGATTTTCCCCCTTGCACCTTATAAATTGCTGGTAGGAAGATCATTAAGACCATGCATATATCCTGTTCCTCATTTATTTCCTGCCTTATCTAGTCTTTAGCATGATGGTTGCAAAATGATAATTTTTTTTTTTTTTTTTTTTTTTTTTACTGCAGCATGCCTTCCCTGTGTGCTTTTTCAGTATCTGGCATTTTTTTTGTAAGCAGGAGCCCTTCTCTCTCCTTCCATCTGTCTCCTTCCTTTCTTCCTTCCTGTCTCTCTCTCCTACCCTCTCCCATCAGTATGAGCACAGAGATTCCTGCTTTGTTTTTTTTTTTTTAATGGTTTATATCTGTAGTTAACATTTGATGCCAGATTGTCTCTGTTTTGGTTAGTGGGAGCCCAACAAACTGGCTCCCCATGTCCTTGCAATATGCCAACCTCACTTTGGGAGGAATTCGAATGAGATGTTCCAGGCTCATCTCTGAGGAGAAATGCAGATAGATTTTAGTGCAGATAGATTAATAGAGACCAGGATCTGGATGCTTGGTGTGCTTATTGGTTCTGGAGTGTCTTTCAGTAGAGAAAGCAAGATGATATATACAAATACACAGAAACACAAATATGCATACATACGTGCACATAGACCTTGTATATGTTCGTATTTATTAGAAACTAATTTACATTTTTCTTATGTTTCTCTGTTTTTGTTTTTTTTTTTTTACATTTAAGAGAATTTTGATCAGTAGGAGTTTTTAATGAAGTCTCATTCAGGGATCAAACTTTCTCTATAAAGTACTACTTACTGTGGGTTTTATTTGTTCCATCTTTTTAGATTCTTAAGGTAGAAACTTAGATCACTGATTTTAACTTCTTGTTTCAGTTATCTGTTGCTGTGTATCAAAGACAAAATTCATTGGTTAAAATAGTAGTCGTATATTTTTCTCATGAATCTGAAACTCGGGCAGGATTTGGTAGTGGAAGATAGACTTTCAAGATTTCTTGCTTAATTACCTGGCTCGCAAACTGGTACTGTTTACCAGCTGGGACTGGGAACATTGACTCCTTTCCACGTGCACCTCTCCATGCAGCTTGGGCTTTCCTTAAAGCGTAATGGCTAGGTTTCGGGGCAAACATCCCGAGAGAGCACCAGATATAAGCTCTTTTCTTTTTATAATCAAGCATTGGAAGTCATTTCTGCCATGATCTATTGATTAGAAGCTAGTCACTAAGGCTGGCTCATATTCAAAGGGAGGAGTTTTGGAAGGGGTTTGACTCATCACCTCTTGATGGAAAATAGTGTCAAAGAATTTGAAGACATGTTTTCAAGTCACTACAATTTAGTATTTAAAATGGTAAATTTCCTCTAACCTGCTTTAGATACATCCCTCACATTTTGGATAATATTATATTTTCATCGTTATTCAGTTTGACATGTTTTCTATTTGTGAATTTTTCTTTGTCTCACGATTACTTAAAAGTGTGCTGCATAGTTTATAAATATTAAGGGTTTTCTAGATATCCTATGTCTCTGATTTCTAATTTAATATTTTATGTGTTCAGAGAATGTACCTTATAAGATTTTAGTCTTTGGAAGTTTATTGAGACTTACTTGATGGCTTGTGGTATGGTCGGTCTGTCATGGTGAATGTTCTGTGTGTCCTTGAAAAGAATGAGTGCTCTCTAGTTGTTGGGTGAAGTGTTATACATAAGAAACCACATTGACTGATGGTATTGCTCAAATCTTCTATAGGTCTTTATTGAGTTTTGTCTAGTTCTATGAACTACTGAGAGATATGTTAAATTTTTAAACTGTGATTATGAGTTTATCTGTTTTTCCCTTTAGTTCTGCCAGGTTTTCTTCCTGGTAAATTATTCGTTTTTTAAGTGATGTCTCTACCACTGGGGACACTCCTTTTCTGTAAGTGTACTTCATCTGGTGTTAAAATAGCCAACTACCTTTTTGTTTTTCTTTTGAAAACATTTTAATTATTGAAGTATAATTGACATAAAATGCTGTTAGTTTCAGGTATATAACATAGTGATTTGACAATTCTATACATTATGAAATGCTCACCGTAAGTGTAGTTATCATGCATCACTGTACAACATTATTATAATCTTATTGGTCATATTCCCTTTGCTGTACTTTTGATCTCTATGACTGACTTATTTATTTATTTATTTTTATTTTATTTTTATTTTTTTTATGATAGTCACACACACACAGAGAGAGAGAGGCAGAGACACAGGCAGAGGGAGAAGCAGGCTCCATGCACCGGGAGCCCGACGTGGGATTCAATCCCGGGTCTCCAGGATCGCGCCCTGGGCCAAAGGCAGGCGCCAAACCTTCAGGGATCCTGACTTATTTATTTTATACCTAGAAGTCTGTACCTCTTAACCCCCTTTACCTATTTTATTCAGCCCCCCCTCCCCTCCCATATGGCAACCACTAGTTTATTCTCTGTAGGAGTCTATTTCTTTTTTTTTTTTAATTTTTTTTTTTTATTATTTATTCATGATAGTCATAGAGAGAGGAGAGAGAGGCAGAGACACAGGCAGAGGGAGAAGCGGGCTCCATGCTGGGAGCCCGACGCGGGACTTGATCCCGGCACTCCGGGATCACGCCCTGGGCCAAAGGCAGGTGCTAAACCGCTGAGCCACCCAGGGATCCCTGTATGAGTCTATTTCTATGGGAGTGTTTTGTTTTGTTTTTTGGATTCCAGGTAGAAGTGAAACATATGGTATTTGTGGTTTTCTTTCTGATTATTTCACAATTATTTCACTTTCTAATTATTTCACTGATTATTATTTCACTCATAATACTGTATTATGTCTATCCAAATTTCTGTTTGTCATAAATGGAAAGAACTCATTCTTTTTTATGGCTGAGTGATAGTCCATTACACACACACACACACCCCTTTATCCATTGATGTATACAGGTTGTTTCCATCTCTTGGCTCTTATAGAAAATGCTACAGTAGGCATAGGGGTGCTTATTTCTTTTTGAATTAGTTTTTTCATTTTCTTTGCTCTTTTTTTTTTTTTTTTTTTTAAGATTTTATTTATTTATTTATTCATGAGAGACACAGGCAGAGGGAGAAGCAGGCTCCATGCAGGGAGCCTGACGTGGAACTCAATCCCAGGACTCCAGGATCATGCCCTGGGCCAAAGGCAGGTGCTAAACTGCTGAGCCACCCAGGGATCCTGTTTTTTCATTTTCTTTGGATAAATACCTAGTAGTGGAATTCCAGGATTGTATGGTATTTCGATTTTTAAGTTTTTGAGGAACTCTATTCTGTTTTCAACAGTGACTGTATCAATTTATATTCCCACCACCAGCATGCAGGGGCTCCTTTTTCTCTACATCCTCACTAACACTTGTTATTTCTTGTCTTTTTGATTCTAGCCATTTTGACTGGTGTGAAGAGATAATCTCATCATGGTTTGGGGTTTTTTGTTTTGGTTTGGTGTTTTATTTTTGTTTTTTTTTTTTAAGTTTTTATTTATTAGAGAGGAAGAGCACAAGAGTGTGGGGAGGGAGAAGCAGACTCCCTGCTGATCAGGGAGCCTGATGTGGAACTTGATCCCCAGATGGTGAAATCATAACCTGAGCCGAAGGCAGAGGCTTAACCAACTGAGCCACCTAGGCGCCCCTCCTTGTGGTTTTGTTTTGTTTTATTTTAAGATTTTATTTATTTATTCATGAGAGGCAGAGAGAGAGAGAGAGGCAGAGACATAGAGGGAGAAGCAGGTTCCTCTCAGGGAGCCTGATGTAGGACTTGATCCCGCCCTGAGCCAGTCAGACACCCAACCGCAAAGCCATCCAGGAGTCCCATGGTTTTGATTTTCATTTCCCTAATGATCACACTGGCTTTTTCTTCTGTTTGCTATTTGCATTACCAGTCTTTTATGTTTGCCCTTTCTTTTGCTTTCATTTTTCTATGACCTTAAAAATAAGTGCCATGTTTTATAGACAGCAGATAGGTACATCTTTTTAAAAAATCTAGTTTGATCCTTTTAATTGGAATGGTTTGTTTCTTTACCTCTAATGTAGTTATGAATATTGTTTCCTTTTTTCCCCTCCTTTACTGACTTTTTTTGGTTATTTGAGTGTCTTTTACATTGCTTTGTCTCCTCCTTTGGGTTTTTATATAGCATTATTTATGTATTTTTTTATTGATGGTATCCTTATGACAGTCTATCTTGAATTATTATTATACTATCTTATATATAGTGTGAGATTCTTACAACAGTGTAATTCACTTTCTGCCCCTTGCCATCCTCTGTGGTATTGTCATAATGTATTTTACTCCTACATATGTTATAGACTTTGTGATACATTGTTGTTATTTTTAACAGTCAAATGATATTTTTAAAGACTATAAGGAAAAATATTTTTTTGAAAGATTTTATTTATGAGAGACACACAGAGAGAGGCAGAGACATAGGTGGAGGGAGAAGTAGGCTCCCTGTGGGGAGCCCAGTGTGGGACTCAGTCCCAGGACCCTGGGATCATGACCTGAGCCAAGGCAGACACTCAACCACTGAGCCACCCAGGTACCCCGAAAAGTCTTTTTTATTTGCACATTTATAATATCCAGTGTTCTTCCTTCTATTTATCTACATGTACATCTGATACCATCTCCCTTCAGCCTAAAGACCTGGGTCTGCTGGACAAATCCTCTCACCTTTCATTTTCTGGAAGTCTTAACTTTGCCTTTGATTATCCCAGGAAAGATTTTCCATGGATAAAGTATTGTGTTGACAGTGTGCTATTTTTTTCTGGTAGCACTTTAAAACTCATTCCATTCTCTCCTAATCACTGCTGTCTGATGAGAAGTCTCTTACTGCCACTTTGGTTCTCCTTTATGTACCTTGTCGTTTTCTCTCTGGCTTGAGTTTTTTATGTTTGGTTTTTAGCAGTTTGTGAAGTGTTTGGTTCCTTTTTTGTATTATGCCGCTCAGGGAGCCAAGCTGACTGAATCAGTGGGTTGATGTTTTTGATCAAATTTGGAAAATTTCTAGCCATCTTAAAATACTTTTTCTTATTTCCTTTCTGCTCTTTTTTTCCTTTTGGGATCTCAGTCATGGATATTCGATCTCTTGATTCTGTTCCACAAGTTGTTGAGAATCTCTTCATTTCTTTTCAAAAATTTTTTTTTTCTTTCTGTGTTTTACTTTGGATAATTTCTGTTGACTTATCTTCAGTTTCTTTAATGGAATAGCACCTTGATCAAATCAGTATTTTATTTTAAAACAACAACAACAACAACACACAAAATACTTCCCTTAACTGGATCCTGGCTCTATCCCAAGCCTTCCATTCTCTTCCATCCAGCCCATTGAATGTCTTGGTCTCTCAGTTCCTTGGCCTTCTCATCTTCATTTGCTTCCTTCTCCATTCCTGATTGTCTAGTACTCCATTCCCGTGCCATACCTGGACCTAGTCACTGCCTGAAACAACCTCACCTATAAAGTCAGTACTTCATCTCTCAGCGCACATCCTCCTCTCATTCAAGCTTGTCTTTGCATTTGCTCTCCCAGGGACCAGTTTCATTCTCTCCAGGAATCTATCTGTGGACCCTTTTGTTTTCTCCCAACTTCTCAGTCCCTTTTGTTCTCCACTTCAGCTATATGTCCAAGCTGCATCATTTCACTAATGTTCCCCTCAGTGTCCAAGTACTCCCTCTCCCTTCCATCCTTTGAGCATGCCCTTGGTTAAGACCCCAGCACTAGGGAAAACCTGCCGTCTGCTGCTGTGGCTGAGCACAGGATCATTGCAGGTCAGTCGTCACCTTCAATGTCACACAACAGTCCTGTTTCTCCAGTCAGCATGTCTTAGTCCTAGCAATGATGATTTAAACCTCCTCCACCTTCCTCAGACCTTCCACAGATTCTGTCCTCTCAGCAGATGACCTCTCCTCCTTTAATGAGACAGCTGAAACCCTGAAAGGAATTTCCCTAGTTTCCCACTACCAAAACCAAACCAGTCTTCTCCTTTTCTGCTCCTGATGATAGGAAAAGGGACATCTCTTGTGAGACCTCCAGCTATGCCTGGCTCCTGGCTCCTTTCACTGGCTCGGGAATTGCTGGTCTTCTAATCTGTGTAGTCAGCAGCTCCCTCTCAATGGGACTCTGATCAATACAGGTTAGGGGACAATGTGAAAAACAACCTAAGTTCTTGACACTGTATCACCCCAGTTTTTCACCCTCTCTTCTGCTTTTCCATTTATGTCTAAACTTTTCAAAGAGTAACCTATACTTCTTTTTGCTCAGTTCTCATTATTTCTGAACATTTGTTCGAATTCTGCTGTCTTACCTTGTTGTATTTTTTCTTTAGAGATCTTGCATCTTTATATATATATATATATATATATATATATATACACACACACACACACACACACACACACACACATACCTATTAAGATATAGATCTTAATAGTATCAGATCCGTAACTTTTTACCATTCAGATTTACAAAAGTTAAAAAGATTGGTAATATTCACTGCTGGTGAGGGTGTGTGAAAACTGTTCCTCTCATATATTGTTAGTGAGGCTTTAAATTGATTCAGTTTTGGGCAGCCCCTGTGGCGTAGCAGTTTGGCGCCGCCTGCAGCCTGGGGTGTGAACCTGGAGACCCAGGATTGAATCCCACGTCGGGCTTCCTGTGTGGAGCCTGCTTCTCCCTCTGCCTGGGTCTCTTCTCCTCTCTCTCTGTCTCTATGAATAAATAAAATCTTTTAAAAAATAAATTGATTGAGTTTTTTGATAGGCACTTAGCACTATTAAAAGAATGTATATAGCATTTGACCTA
Organism: Canis lupus dingo; assembly: GCF_003254725.2. NCBI lineage: Eukaryota > Metazoa > Chordata > Mammalia > Carnivora > Canidae > Canis > Canis lupus. Next base: position 47,609,642 of record NC_064243.1, on the reverse strand, counting down.
GTAATAATACTACTAGTAGTCTCTCCTACCTAAATACTCATGGATGTTCTTAAAGATTTGTGTATGGGGCACCCGGGTGGCTTAGTGGTTGAGTGTCTGCCTTTGGTTCAGGTCGTGATCCCAGGGTACTGGGATCAAGTCCTGTATCAGCTCCATCCGGGGAGCCTGCTTCTCCCTCTGCTATGTCTCTGTGTGTCTCTCATGAATAAATAAGATCTTGAAAAAAAAAAAAAAGATTTGAGAATAAAAATATTTATTGGGCTCTTGTTTGTGGTATGGAAAAATGGAAACAACCTAAATGTCTGCCAGTAGGAATAATGGTTAAGTAAACAATGGTATACTCAAATTATGTTAAATTCAATAGTTGGAAAGTCGAATGTGAAGAGCATTCCAAGACACAATGCTGAAGTATCAGATCCAGTCACAGAATAGTAGGAATAGTAAAATTCTGTTTAGGCAAAAAAAAAAAAAGAAAGAAAGAAAAAAAAGTATATAGAGCTATAGTGTATATATGTAGAAGTTATAGGTATATGACCGAATTTTTAAAAAGGTTTTGAAAGGTCACCACCAAACTTTAGTTACTTTTGAGGTTATAAATGGAATTGGGAAATGATGGGAGTGCCAAAGTAGGGAGTGCTAAATGCTGGTTTTTGAAAATTATTTTTATAATTATGATTCAGATATTACAGAATTTAAAAACACTGAATCTTAAAGACACAAGTTTTCCAAGGTGTTTTTGATGTTTTGTAAAAGGTGAAGCATCTCAGGCATTGTGAAACTACTTTGTCAACCAGAAAAAGCCATAGAAATGGCTTATGCCATGATTTCTCTCGTGTTTCCTTTCTTGGGATTCCATTAAAAATAAAGCCATATTTTTGTATGTATACCAGTGATATGCCTGTAAATCTCTACAGATAGATTTTTACAACTTTCTTATATTGTTATTATAAAGCTTACTTTAACACATTTGGAAGGGGCATTTTTTGATATTACAAATTTGAATATTGTTAAAGAATGATTGGGCCTGAAATTTCTTTTGGATTATCATCACACTGATATTCAACACTTTGGCCACAGAGCATAAGAGGAGGACATAGGGATAATTGCTTTGTACTGAGTGCCACTGGCTTTGGTAAGGGCAGTTTTTATATGGATTAATTTATTAGGACCTTCTTCCAGCCCACGGAGCCAAGTAATTTGACTAGGTTCCACAATAAGTAAGTAGGAGACAGAAATTTTGAGTCTACATCTCTGCCCTCAAGGCCCATGTTGTGTTATTGTAAATTATATAATATGGGAATAGATCCAGTGGTAAGTACTTCAGAGAACATAGAAACGGCAAAAGAAGTTAAACCCATGTTTTTACAGAGCCCTCTCCAAATCCAACTCCTTTCTAAGATTATAACTATTAATTTGGTGCCTCTTTACAGATGCGCGCACATACACACACACATGCATGCATGTGTTTTGATACATATTTAAGTGGTTTTAAGTAACAAAAACATAAAAAAATAAATGAAGTCATACTGCACATGGTATGACTTTGTCTTTATAAAAATAATGATTCCAGGGTGCTTGTCTGGCTTAGTAGGTAGAGCATGTGACTCTTGATCTCTGGGTTGTGAGTTCAAGCCCCACTGGGTGTAGAGATTACTTGAATAAACTTTAAAAACAATCCATACTGTACAGTATAATCCCATGCTGTTGAAGAGAAAAAGTACATACAAGGTATATAGTATGTATATGTTAGGGGAACCTGGCTGGCTGAGTCTGTGGAGCATGCAACTCTTGATCTCTGGGTCTTAAATTAGAGCCCTACAGAGGGGGTGGAGCTTACTTAAAAAGTCATTGAGAAATCAAATAGCTGTCAAATACTGTGAATCTCTGAGGTGAGAAAAAAAATATGTTTCCTTCCTGAACCTCGTATTTTACAGACTTTCATATATCAAGCAAGCTCATTATTTTTGTAATATTCTTTTTAAAATTTAAATCTAATCAATATATACTGTTATTTTAGTTTCAGGTGTATAATGATTCATACATTCTATATTACTCGGTGCTCATTGTGACAAGTGTCCTCTTAATCCCCATCACCTATTTCCCCTATCCCATAACATCCTCCCTTCTGGCAACCAGCAGTTTGTTCTCTGTAAGAGTCTGTTTTATGTTTGTCTCTTTGTTTCTTTCATTTCTTAAATTTCACATATGAGTGAAATCCTGTGGTATTGGTCTTTGACTTATTTCACTTAGCATAATATTGTCTGGATCCATCCGTGTTGTTAGAAATGGCAAAGTTGCATTCTTTTTTAAGGCTGGGCACTATTCAACTGCATATATATATATACCACAACCTTATCCCATTCATCTGTGGATGGACACTTGGGTTGTTTCCACATCTTACTCTTCCATATTGTAAATAATGCTGCAGTAAACATAGGGGTGCATATATCCCTTGAATTAGTGTTTTTGTTTTCTTTCTTTCATTTTCTCCCAGTAGAGGAATTACTAGATCACATGGTAATTCTGTTTTTATTTTTTGAAGAACCTCCATACTGTTTTCCATAGTGGATTGTACCAGCTTACATTCCTTTTTTTCCCACATCCTCACCAACACTTGTTAATTCTAAGTAAGCTCATTATTAAGAAATCATTTCTTATGTGCATTAAAGGCTGCTAATATGTCTGACAATGAGGATGAAATAACTAGAATTAAAACTGAGTTTAGTAATTCTCACTAAAAGCAGAATATCATTATTGATGACATCTCTAGTAATTGCAACTTTTGTTAGATTTTCTAAAAAAAGAAAATGGCTCTTAAACCCCTCACACCTTCTTTGAGACCCCCCCTCCCCCCACCCTCCACCTACAGGTACCTGGCTTGGGACATCATGTGCTGTGAAAGCCAGAGGACTTTAGGGCAGAATGGAGTTGGAGTATTCTTTATTTTCTGTGAGACAGACACCAGAGTCTGTGTTTCTCCTGACACTTTTAGTCAGAAACCGCTCACAGTCCCAGATGGAGTAGTGTGGGTATTGAGGGGGTTTGCTCTCTTTACCAGGTTGGGTTTCAATACTGGCAGAGGCAATGAAGTCTCAACGCATTATGGAGGCCTCACATGCTGCCAGAACCCTGGCTAATCTAGACCGAGAGACTATGCAAGAAAAATACCAGGATGGCGTGTACGTGCTACACCCCCAGTATCGCACAAGGTAAGAAAGCACGCAGTCACTTTGTCTCCTGTGGGGACATAAAGCCTACAGGGCTTATCATTTTACTTTATGTCTACATAATTCAGCTGTAAATACCTTACAAATAATCCCGATAACCTTATTTACTGATACAGTTTGTCCATAACAACTTCAGAAGAATTTCGGGCTATTGTGGAAGTATGGAACTAGCTAAATCAATCGGCGTGATTTTACACCAAGGGCTATTCTTCAGGAAGATGGCGCTCACCTCTTGTAATGTGGCCCCCCTTAAACTTTGTAACATGTAGTTCTTTGTTTGACTACTTGTTTCCTGTAGATCTGAGTTAATAGCTGATTTGGATTGTAGAGGTTGGTCTGCATGGGAGAAGATAGGACATTCTATGCAGACAACCATGTTATATTAGCCTGGTTCTAGAACTCAGAAGGACTGGACAAAGTTTATGCAAAGTATAAAATCGTTCACTGGAAGAAGTAAGTTGTAATAAATTTGACTCCTGTTCCTTTTTAAGATTATTTCTGCTCACCATTTCAGCTGTATCATTGCTGAGATAAATAAATATAGAAAGGACCACAATGAAAAATTACCTATTTCTTGGATTTTTCTCAGGCACTTTAAAGTAATACTTCAGAAAATAGCAAAAACATTTAATTGAGAAATGGATTGTGTGGTTAATTCCAATTTTATAGATAAAATGATATGGAAATGTTTTTTATATGTGTTGCATAATTGTGTACTAAAATAGCTTACAAGTCGTATGCATCTACAGTTTGTAAAAATGTTGTTATCTAGGAACATTTGGGTGGCTCAGTGGTTTAAGTGTTTGAGTCTTCATTTTGGTTCGGGTTATGATCTCAAGGTCATCAGATTGAGCCTTATATCAGATTTTACGTTGGGCATGGAGTCTGCTTAAGATTCTCTCTCTCTTAACCTCTGCCCCTGCCTCCAACTAAAACAAAAAGAGTCATATCTAAAGACTATGAATTACTTTAAAATCTCACATCTTTTTTTTTTTTTTTTTTTAAGATTTATTTGAGAAAGAGTGTGTGTGTGCTAGCAGGGGGAGGGGGAGAGAGAGATAGGGACAATCTCAAGCAGGATTCCTGCTGAGCATGGAGCTGTACATGGGGCTCAATTCCTCAATCCTAACATGATCGGAGCCAAAATCAAGAGTCGGATCCTTACCTGACTGAGCTACCCAGGTGCCCCTAAATCTCATTTCTGATAAACATTTCCCTGATAAGTTTTTAAAAATCTCTGTGTATACTCAGTTTTGAAACTACTCTAGGATATTCCTAATTAGTTTCTTAAATACTTTTATTGATTTGTGGAATATTCTCATGAAATTCTTTGGAGGGCAGTCTATGACATATGTTACTTCATTGGTCATTAAACTCGTTACAGTTGATTTTGGTTGGTCTGCTTGGCTAGGGCTAGATCTAGCTCCATTTTTACAGAGAGTGCACACTTCATATATGTCTTTGCCAAAACTCCTCACAGGGTTCCAAAGTACCCTGTGCTTATAGGCTTGCTTTCATGGTTTTATTTTTCTGTCATGTGAACTTGCTAAGTACCATCCACAGAATACCATGTAGATTCTTAACAAAGCAGTAATGCATTTATTCTGCTTCTTTTTAAAACTCTCTCCCCTATCAGTCAGCCCATTAAAGCAGATGTCCTTTTTATTCATGGCCTTATGGGAGCAGCATTCAAAACATGGCGCCAGCAGGACACTGAACAGGTTTTAACTGAGAAGATTTTAGAGGATGAAGGCAGGTATACAACATGTTGGCCCAAGGTAAGGAAGTCCTAACTTTGCTAGGCCACCTTCTTCATGACACACTCTACCATCTCTGGCTGTTGATTTTGATTTGCTTATTTTTCTCTTTTTATGGGATTTCTCCTCCATGCAGTTTTCCTGTCCTTTAAGGACAATTGTAGTATGTTCATGAGCAGCTGGGCTTGTCATCCTGCCTTCTGTTGTGTAATTTCTTGTTAGGATGTGGGCTATAACTTTATTTTTATTTTTTTTAAACCTTAGAACATTTTTTTTTTAAGATTTTATTCATTTACTCATGAAAGACACAGAGAGTGAGAGAATCAGAGACATAGGCAGAGGGAGAAACAGGCTCAATGCAGGGAGCCCGATGTGGGACATGATCCCAGGTCTCTGGGATCACGACCTGAGCCGAAGGCAGACGCCCAACCACTGAGCCACCCAGGTGTCCCTGGGCTATATTTATTTTTATTTATTTTTTTTAAAGGTTTTGTTTATTCATGAGAGACACGGAGAGAGAGGCAGAGACACAGGCAGAGGGAGAAGCAGGCTCCACGCAGGGAGCCCGACGTGGGACTCGATCCCAAGACCCCGGGATCATGCCCTGAGCCAAAGGCAGATGCTCAACCGCTGAGCCACTCAGGCATCCCTGGACTATAACTTTAAAAGAATATTTCATTGAGTAAAAAATGGGCAAGGACCCATTTTTAGTTCACTCCTATTAAAAATGTAACAAATAATACATTCATAATAGTTAGCTCGTTCTGTGATTTTAATAATTATAACAATAGGAATACTTTGAAGAAATAATTCTACTTTGGATTTCCTTAGTGATATTTCTTCTAAGAGCCTTAACTCTGGGATCAACACATTGAATACAGTGTACCTAAAGCTCAGTGAAAATGGATATGTGTGTAGTTTCCAGGGCTTTGTACCACCATAGCTTTTTCACCTTCATGGAGGCTTATCCCACAGAGAGAATGGTTTACATTTTGTCTCTGACAACACTTAATTGTGGAAAGTATGATCGGCCTAAGGTCCAGAGATGGAACTGTGACTAAGTATCTGAGTTCTCAGCTCGAATCTCCAACCATCAGGCTGTACGGTCTGTCCTAGGTCATAACTTTCTATGAAATGCTTTCTAAAAGCCAATTTGATCTGGAGTCCAAAAACTCCTTGCTTTTGGCTATAGCACATTAAAACTGAAAATATTCTCTTGAACCTCTCATTGGCTTTATGCTATAAATATTGATGCCTCGTTATGACCAGAAACATAAAAAGATAAAATGCTGGAACTGATTTTCTAGTCACCTTTTAACTTTATTCCAATGTAATGTTTAATAGTCATCAGTATCACAGTGGCCTTTAGTTATAGGTGTCAATCACTAGGAAACAACAGGAGCAGTGGAAATTCACATGTGTTGTTTTGTACCTTTTATTTTGTGTAGACATGGTTGGCAAGAGACTGTCCTGCTCTCCGAATTATATCTGTGGAGTATGATACCAGCCTTAGCGACTGGAGAACGAGGTGTCCTATGGAAAGGTAAAAGAGAGGATGCTGTGGACTCAGAGCAAGGCCCAGGGTCCAGGCCACAAGTGGACCCTCAGGGGTGGAGGGGAGCTTTATCTTTTGATACGACAAACAGAATTTTATTATGAAAAGCCTAACCTTTTTTCTCTTCTATAAGGACTTAATAACATGTAAACAATGAAATAGTATAAGGTTTAGATTAGATGTAGTGTCAGTGTTGGCCTCCTAAAGTGGTTCATTTATAACTATTCTAGTAATAAGGACTGTGGATTCTATAGCAAAATCTCCTTTACTCCCAGAAGTAAATGTGAGGCTTTTTGCTTTTGTGTTCACAAGTATATATTGGCTATAGGAAGCAAAGGAAAAGATGCTGTGTAATGCAGGCTGCCTGTGTCACTTGTATATCTTATGTGTCAATTGTATATATAGGAAGAAGAGCTCTGGGACCTAGAGTAACTGATTCTACTTTTGACCCACTGTGTCATCTTAGACAAGTCATCTCACTTGTCTGGGAAGCTTGGTCTGCAAATTGAGAGCATTGGTCTGAATCACTGTTAGGAAGCTGAGTGCTGTCTGCGAATGGCCCCCATGTAGGTGCTGGAGGAAGTGTTCTCCGGGGTCTTTCCTTATTGCAGCCAAAAGGAGCTTTGACAAACTGTTACTGCAAGGAGAGGATTTTATAGATAAACAGTTTGAAATTATCAGACTAGATAGTTTTGAAGTTCCCTTTTAGCTTGAAAATTACTTTTTAATTTATAAAGATTTTTATTTATTTATTCATGAGAAACACAGAAAGAAAGAGAGACAGAGACACAGGCAGAGGGAGAAGCAGGCTCCATGCAGGGGGCCTGACGTGAGACTTGCGGCAGGATCAGGCCCTGGGCTGAAGGCAGCCCTAAACTGCTGAGCCACCCAAACCCTGCTTGTATAGTAAATGAATGGCTTGTCCTGGACCTACGTATTCCGTTTTGCCAGTGTGACTAAGTTAGAAATGGGGAATGAGCAGCTGTAGAAATCAGACAGAGTAGGGATGATCCTGACCCCAAAATGTTACATGTGGTATTGGCCCAATAAAAGCTCTTGCCTCAAAAACTTGGATAGTAAAATTAGGGCAGGAAGCAGGATGCAGAATCAATAACTTCCTATCATGTCTGCTGTTTTCATTTTGTTTAGAAAGTCCATCGCATTCAGGAGCAACGAACTTCTAAGGAAGCTCAGAGCTGCCGGTGTTGGAGATAGGCCAGTCATTTGGGTATCACATAGCATGGGAGGTATGTTTCATTTTTGTGAAGCCAGCACTGTGAGGTTATTCAGCTAGTGGGGCTAACCTGTTACCGCAGCTCCCTGGTTCACTTAATTCTGGCCCCCTTTCCCTCTAAATTAATGTTTTTGGACACGGCGAAGAGATTTTAGATTACTACTTTGCTTCTATGCCAATTATTTTTCCACAAGGGGACCACTAGTAACAAACCATGTGGAAGGAACATGCGTTTGATAATGTGTAATACTTGCATGTAGCAATAATCAGTAAACATCAGAAGCGGTGCCTGCTAAGGGGGAGGTGTGATGGCAGATATCTGCTCTTTGGTTCTGTCATGCACTTGCTAGGTGTCATCTGCTTCTCCCAGCCCACTCCTCGCGAGAGTGGTCGCCATCTGCCGTGGAGAGGGCCTTGCTACAGCCTCTGGCCTCTTCTATCTGATGAAATGCTCAGGATTGCAGATTCTGCCTTGGGGCTTTTTGCTGAGGGAGAGGTAGTTGCAGCCCTCTGGGTCCACAGAGATCCACTGTTACCATCTAAGTGACCTTTGTGTTGCATTATCAGCTTCAAGCCCAGGGTGGGGGGGGATGGAAGAGATGATGTCTTCCTAGATGCATTTTCCTACAGAAGCTTTGTTTTCCATGGTGGATAAGCTTCATGGTACTCTTTTTTGAATAATTAGTACTGTCCTAATGGTGTGGGGGCAAGATGGGAGAGCCTGGGTGCTGCAGATTTACTTCATTGGTGGACACCCAACATAGCATTACTTAATATTCTGTGGGACAGTGTATCCTGTGATATGAGATCTGTCTTTCAGCTGAGTTTCTAGAATCTTACCTATTTGTATGCATCTCGTTTGCATTTGTATGCATTTCCCAACCCCCTTGTTTTAGATTAATGGATGGAAGAAAAACAGCTTATGCATTGTTTTTCTTTGTATGGCTAGGTCTTCTTGTCAAAAAAATGCTGTTGGAAGCCTCCAAGAAGCCAGAAATGAGTGCTGTTATAAACAATACCAGAGGAATTATTTTTTATAGCGTCCCTCATCATGGATCCCATCTGGCTGAATACTCTGTTAATATTCGCTATCTTCTGTTTCCCTCTTTGGAAGTCAAAGAACTCAGCAAGGGTAATATTTACCTTCTGTCATGGAGGGAATTGGGATTATATTAATATCCATTATACAGGAGAAGGAGAAAAAGAAGACAGTTTCTAACTTTATTATCCCACTTTATTATTTGTATACAAATTGTGTTTAGACTATCACAGAAAATTTTTAGTTTGGGCTTGATTTTTCTTTGATACCCTTCCTTAAGCCATTATTTGCTCAAATTAATAATTTTAATACTGTCTTAAGTATTTAAAATTTTAAGAATTATTCCAAATTACCAAGGAACTGCTTTTTTCCCAGGAGTTTGGAAAATCAGCTATTAAAATATAAACAAACAAGATTTTCAGGGTATTAAGTATAATGTACTTACTTATTTTGATTAATAAACATTTTCTGTGTTTCTGGAACCCCTGTTAATCGATTTGGAACCCCTGGCTGAGCCTTTAATATGCCAGTTGTCTTTTCGTATTTTCTTTCTTTTGCTTTATGGAGAGTTACTTTTATCTTCTAAACCTTCTATTTGAACCTTATTTTTTGCAGTCAAGTTTTATTTTCCAGAAACTCTTTCTTGTTCTCTGATTCTTTTGAAATCATTCTAACGATACTGATTAGTTTTTCCTTAAAGTTCCTTTGTCTCTTCACTGAGTTCTGTGTCTTCTGTGCCCAGGTTTTTTGATTACCCACTGGGTCTCATTCAGTTGTAAGCTATCCTCTAGTATGGGTCTAGAGGCTCTAGTATGTCTAGTATGTCTTGGTTGCCTTTATCCAGTTGAGAATGGGGGGACAGGCACTCTGTGATTATAGACAGGCCTTGCCGATGGGAAGCTGTGCTTTAGGGTGATGGTGACAGCCATCACTCTGAGGGACCCCAGTCCAACATACTACATGGCCCCACATGTATCCGGTCAGCCAGTAACATGTGGAACCTCTCCCTCTGCCTGCTGGCCTCTATCAATCAGTTCTGATGTGGCTACAGCTTTTTACTCTCATCTTAATGGCTTCTTAAGAAGGAGAGAAAATAAGTTATTATCTTGAATCAGAACCCTAATTTTCTCTTTAGTACATTTTATTATGAATTGGGTAAACAGAATTTGTCACAATCTTGTTTTCTGTAATTTTAATTTTACAGATTCTCCTGCACTTAAAACACTACAGGATGACTTTCTGGAGTTTGCTAAAGACAAAAATTTCCAGGTGCTGAATTTTGTAGAAACACTGCCAACTTACATTGGTAGCATGATTAAACTGCATGTGGTACCCGTGGAATCAGCAGGTATTCCCTCTTTTGAAATTTGTTTGCTATTAGATGCTTAGTTGGTGGTACCTAGTTTAATTATAAACAACCCACTTATATATTCAGCTTCTCAGTTTTAGGAGACAGTTATATGAAGATCTAGACTTTATTATTCTTTTCAGCTATAGATTAAAATTTCCCTGCCAACATACAACCATGGCACTACTCCTCCCTTCCTTCATTTAACTGGCCAGCTAGCAGAGGTTAATTGGCTGCCCCTAACTTATCCATCACAGTAAGTGCTGTTGAATTAAGGTAAGAATAGACAACTTTTCTATCAGCTAGAGTGAAAGGAGTATTTCATTTAACAGACTGAGAATTGATTTGTTAAAGCTTTCTACATGCAGCTAAAGGTTTGGAAGCTTTAGTAAATGGAAGATCATATTGTTTTAACATTAGTTTTTTTCCATTGGAATCTTAGATGGGGAATATTCAAGCAACAATTTCTTTTATAAACCTGGGGTTGAAGGAAATAACCAATACCTGTTACTGTAGTATATTAGGCTCTTTGAGGTAGGGCCCAAATCTTAATTCTCTTTATAGCCTCCTATATTACTCCATATGTAGTAGATAACCCACACATTTCCTTCATTGGAATGCTTTTCTCTCACCTGGCCAACCCATTTACCTCTGAGGCAATGTTAGGTGCTGTCCTGGTGGCACTTGGCCATACTGAGAGCTCTCAGGGACAGAGTGCATCTGGAGTGCCTGCCAATTGGTTCTAAAACCTGTATAAGTTTTCCTAACTCCATTATGCATTATCTAAATAAAATGAAAGATGTAATACTCTGTAGTATAACTTAAATAGGCTTTCACCACAAAGTAATATGCTGTAGGGTAAGGAGTTACTATTTAGTAGTTGAAGAACTTAAAAAAAAGACTGGAAACTTGAAGCAAAAGTAAAGATATTGTGGACCAGCTGTTTCTAGCAACAGAGCCTTGTAATTCTGTCTGCCCTTTATTTGGGGTCACGAGGAGGCTTGTCTTCCTTCATAACCATGACCTGTATTCCTTACCTGGCTGTCCTCACCAGGACCTCTTGTCACTTTCATCCAGGTGGACTTTGTTAGGCTGAAACTGCAGAACCTCCACTCAGTCCCTCAAGCACTAAATCATCTCCCCCACCCCCACCGCCCGGCAGAGTAAAGAATAGATCCTATATGAGACATTCCCACTCTTGTCATCAGGATAAGGGAGCTCATTATGAAGTATAATAACATAAATACTAGGAGAAAAGGTGGTTAAAAGAAGCTTGAAATAATTTAGTAATGTCATGCATGTATATAAAGGTTTTGAAGATGATACTGTTCAGATTCTGTTATTAAATTAGAAATAGGGATTGCTGGGTGGCTCAGTGGTTTAGCGTCTGCCTTTGGCCCAGGATCCTAGAGTCCCGGGATTGGGTCCCACGTCGGGCTCCTGGCATGGAGCCTGCTTCTCCCTCCTCCTGTGTCTCTGACTTTCTCTCTCTCTCTCTGTGTCTATCATTAAATAAATAAATAAATAAATAAATAAATAAATAAATAAATAAATAAATAAATAAATAAATAAATAAATAAATCTTAAAAAAAAATAAATTAGAAATAGCCCAGAACACATATAAAGAATTTATGAAAAGCATAAATTTATACCTACTGAGAATCTGTTCTTGTGAGAGTAGTCACATGTAGCTTAGCTATGGTCAAACTTCCAGGTCTGTATCTTTTTTGAATCCCTTATCACAACCAAATCACCATTTGGAACTACCTATTTATCTTTCAATATTGACAGGGGAAGGGTATATTTTTACATAGATTTTATTGACATTTTTGTTTTCTTCAGATTTAGGCATTGGAGATCTAATTCCTGTGGACGTTGACCATTTGAACATTTGTAAGCCAAAGAAAAAGGATGCTTTTTTATACCAGCGTACCTTACAATTCATCTGTGAAACTTTAGCCAAAGACCTTGAAAACTGAGTTCTCTTCTTCCATTTTGCAAGAAACTTGGTGTTCTTTTTCTCTTGCTAAGCTCTAAGCAATCATGCAAACACAGGCGCTATGGCATCAATGTGGTCTGGAGCATGTTGCAGGCAACAGAATATTGTTCTCACTTCATGCCCTGTAAAGCACAAACACTGGATTCTTTTGATTTAAAAGAAATTCCATGTGTGCTAGCTTATGTTTTGCAGTGTTGTCCCTTGTGCAAGGAACAAACTGCTATGGATAGAAAATGCCTTTGTCATCCGTCACTGTCTCCAGCTCATGGCAGGAGGAACACTGATGGTTTCTAAAGGGAGAACAATCATCACCTTCCATAAAAATGCCATTTGGAGGGTATCTAGACTAGAGAGGAGACTTAACTAGAATATAAAGGCTTTTTGTTCTGGATATCCATGTGCTGTAAATTTAAAAAAAATATATCCGTGTAAACCTTTGTCTCACATGTTACCTTTGTCAGACCTATTGTCATCCATGGGTCAATTCCTTATAAGTTTTTATTTTCATACTACTGAGAACAAATACTTCTCTTTTTAAAAGAATTGTAGCCTATAGTAATTCTTTCGAGACTATAGCTACCTATACTTATAATTTTTCCCAGATAAGGATAAAGTAGCTAATCCATTATTGATCAGAGTCTGAAATAAAACTATTCTAAGCCATTATATTATACTAGCAATACTTACTATCAAGATTCTCTGATTCTCTTTAGTTAAATAATGTATACCTTTCTTTCATGCTCATTTGAAAGTTGTATCAATTGACCTTGAGCATGTGAGAAATAGGAAGTCGTGGGATGCCTGGCTGGCTCAGTTAATAAGAGTGTGTAACTCTTGGTCTGGGGGTCGTGAATTCTAGCCCCACATTGGGTGTAGAGATTGCTTAAAAATAAAATCTTTAAGAAAAAAAAAAAGGAAATAGGAAAGCATGTTGATGACTTATTTTTAAATAGCATTATTGGGATGCCTGGGTGGCTCAGCGATTGAGCATCTGCCTTCGGCTCAGGGCATGATCCCAGAGTTCCGGGATGGAGTCCCACATCGAGCTCCCCAAGGAGCCTGCTTCTCCCTCTGCTTATCTCTGCCTCTTTCTCTGTGTCTCTCGTGAATAAATAAATAAAGTCTTTTTGAAAAATAATTTAAATAACAGCATTATTAAGATAGAAATCACCATAAAATTCACCCTTTTAAATATAGTGTTGTACAACCTTCCCCATTATCTAATTTCAGAACATTTCATCATCCCCCAAATTAAGTTATACCCATTAGCAATCATTCCTTACCTCCTTTCCTCAGCCCTTGGCAAATACTAATCTACTTCCTCTATGAATTTGACTATTATGGACATTTCATATAAATGGAAATCATACAATATGTGGCCCTTTGTGTCTGGCTTCTTTTTCTTAGCCTGTTTTCAGGGTTCATTTATGATGTTGCGTGTATCAGAACCTCATTCCTTTTTATGGTCAAATATTCAGTTGTGTGGAGATATACCCATTTGATTATGCATTCATCAGCTGATGGATATTTCTGTTCTGTTTTTTGGCTATTATGAATAATGCTGCTGTAAACATTTATGTACAAGTTTTTATGTGGACATGTTTTCCATTCTCTTGGATATATACTAAGAGTGGAATTGCTGGGTCCTGTTAAACCTGTCTTTAGCATTTTGAAGATGGTAGACACTTGTGGAATGGGATAGTCAAAGCTAAAACTGGAGTATAGCATTTGAAGGTAAACTGAGGTTATCAGTAAACCCTATCAACATTTGTTTAATTATGCAGCAAACAAGTGACTTAACCACTTGTTTTATTATGTAGATACAGTGAATATACCAATTATCTCACAACAGTAAGTAAGCTAACAATAAGTACTAGCTAATGGATGCCTGTTTGCATATCTTAAAGGTGCTGCGTTAGGCTCAGGCTACTTGATCCTCCATGGAGACTGGAGAGGTAGAAGGGAGGCATATCTACATTCTCCCTCTGGCCCATTCCAGGTCATTGGTGTCTCCCTGGAAGAACCTTGTGCATGTATTGTGACCTGGCTTTTGTGGGTGCTACCCAGGGAATGCACCCCTTGAATGCCTGACTTTGGTGGCCATCAGAACCTGTGTTTGCAGGTCCCTCAGCATGTAGCAAACAAACATTCAGGGCCCACCACAGAGGCAGTAGGCAGAAACACCCATCTCCCAGTCTTTCCCTGAAAGAAATCTATTTACAACTTTAAAAGTCCAGCTTCTAGTCAGCCTGCCTCTAGGTACTGACAGATCCTCCTCCCTTTTGGAACATTGACAGGTTTTGGCAGAGCCTCAACTGGTGGCAAACAGAAGGTGGCTTGGATAGTCACAAAGGTTTGAGAGAGAATCAAGAGCTCAGACTGAATGACAAATTTCATCTCCTAAATAAGACCACTCTGTCAATACTGGGAGAAGTGGGTGTTTTACTTAATGCAAAGAAATCAACAGTGATGAGGAAAATGATTAAACAGAAGAATATAAAAGATGAAACTTAAGAAACAGACCTTAATAATATGGAGATAAATGACCTGATAAAGAATTCAAAATAAAAAGATTTTCACCAAAGTCAGAATAATAATGCATGAGCAAAGTGAGAATTTCAACATAGGCCTAGAATATATAAGCATTTACCAAACAAATTATAAAGCTGGAAAATATAAACTGGCAAATCCAATAGCGTGTTTGTTTCAATGACAGACTAGATTGTGTGGAAGAAAGGATCAACAAACTCAAAGATGGCAGGAATTTATCCAATCAGAGGACCAAAAAGAATAAATGCATTATAGGGTTCCTTAAAAGAGAAAGGGGCAGAGAGCTTATTCAAAGAAATAATTGCTGAATTCTTCCCCAACCAGGAAACCCAGAGAATATCAAATAAAATGAATCCAAACATACCCATACCAAGATACATTATAATTAAATTGCCAAAAGTTAAAGATCAGAGAATCTTATGAGTAGCAAGAGAAAATGGTTATGTACAAGGGAACCCCATAATACTGTTGGCAGATTTTTCTGCAGAAACTTTGCAGGCCAGAAGAGAATGGTGTAATCAAAGTGCTGAAAGAAAAAAATTGGCAATCAAGAATACCTGGCAAAATTCTTTAGAATTGAAGAAGAGATAAAGAGTTTTCCAGACAAGCAAAAGCTGAAGGAGTTCATCGCCACTAGACCAGCCTTACTCGAGATGTTCAGGGAATCCTTCAAGCTGAAATGAAAGGATGCTATTAGTAACAGGAAAAAATGAAAGTATAAATCTCACTGGTAAGGGTAAATATATGATTAAATTCAGAACACACTAATAATGTAATAGTGGCGGGTAAATCACTTATAAATCTAGTATGAAGGCAAAAGGCAAAAGTACTAAACTACAATTTGTTAATGGATATACAAGATCTGAATATGTAATTTGTGACATCAAAAGCAAAATGGGTGTAAAAATAGCTTTAGTAGACATTTGAACTTAGTTTAAAATAACAAATGTTTTATGTAAACTTCATAGTAATCTGAATGCAAAAACTTAAATATATAACAGAGAAAGGAAAACAATTAGACATGGACTTACTGTTGCCATTTTATTAACCATTACTTTAAATGTAAATGGACTGAATTCTCCAAGCAAAAGACAGAGTCACTGAGTATATTTAATAAAACCAAACTATAGCTGCCTATAAGACACTCACAGACTGCAAGTGAAGAGATAGAGATTTTTTTTTAAGATTTTATTTATTCATGAGAGACAGAGAGAGAGAGAGAGGCAGAGACACAGGCAGAGGGAGAAGCAGGCTCCATGCAGGGAGCCTGACATGGGACTCGATCCCGGAACTCCAGGACCATGCCCTGGGCCAAAGGCAGGCACTAAACTGGCTGAGCCACCCATGGATCCCAAGATGGAGATATTTGATACAAATGGAAACCAGAAAGCAGGAGTAGCTTTTTTTTATATTAGACAAAAAAATAGACTTAAAGCCAAAGACTGTAATTAGGGACAACTTGACGGGATGAGCACTGGATGTTATGCTATATGTTGGCAAATTGAACTCCAATAAAAGAAATGTACAAAAAGAAAGTTATATAATAAAAGGGTCAATCCAAAAACATATATTTGTAAATATTTGCATACCCAACATAGCATGTAAATATATGAAACAAATATTAACACACCTGAAGAGTAAAAAACCCGGTAATAGGAACTTCAGTACCCTGCTTTTCAATAATGTATACATCATCCAGACAGAAATTAATAAACATTGGACTTAAATGACATCAGGCCAGACGGACTTAATAGATAATTACAGAACATTCCATCCAACGGTAGCAGAATACGCATTGTTCTCAAGTGCATGTAGAACATTCTCCAGGATAGATGATACATTAGGCCACAAAACAAGTCAATAAATTTAAGAAGACTGAAATCTATCAAGCATCTTTACTGACCACAGTGGTGTGAAACTAGAAATCAATGAAAAGAAGGAAACTGGAAAATTCACAAATATGTGGAGATTAAACATGCAGCTGAATAAGCAATGGGTTAAAGAAAAAAATAAAAATAAAAAATACCTTGAGACAAATCAAAATGGAAATACAACATACCAAAACTTAAGGAATGTAGCAAAACCATTTCTAAGAGGGAAGTTTACAGCAACAAATGCCTACAACTAAGAAAAAAAGATTTCAAACAACCTAACTTTGTCTTAAGTAACCAGAAAAAAACACCCAACTATGCCCAAAGTTAGTAAAGGAAAGAAAAATCACAATGGAAATACATGAAATAGATTCTCAAAAGATAATAGAGGGGTACCTGGGTGGCTCAGTTGGTTAAGTGTCTGACTCGATATCAACTTGGGTCTTGTTCTCAGGTTCATGAGTTCAAGCACCACGTTGGGGTCCATGAAAAATAATAGAAAATATCAGTGAATCTGAGCTGGATTTTGAAAAGGTAAAACAAACTAGCTACCCTACCCAAGATAAACAAAACGGAGAGGACCCAAATAAAATTAGAAATGAAAGAGGAGGCCCTTGAATAGCCCTCTATTGAAGAGCAGCAGCCATGGCTCTGTGCTACCTTACAGCCTCAACAAGCTCCACAAAGTAAATGTGAGCAAGCTGAGACACAACCACTGCTACAGGCGCACACCAAGTTCATGTGGAACATCTGAGAAGTGTGTGGCATCACTACATACTATGGAGCTGCTCAGTCTCCAAGGACAAATGGGCCCTCAGGTTCATCAAGAAAAGGGTGGGAACATACATCCATGCCAAGAAGAGACGAGCTGAGCAACATCCTGGAAACTATAAGAAAAGTGGCAGCCAAGAAGGACTGAACCCCTCCCCTCTAAGTAATAAAGCCTTTTTTGGAACTTAAAAAAAAAAAAAAAAAAAAGGAGTGAAAGACATTACAACTAACAACACAAATACTGAGAATCATGAGACTAATAGGAACAATATTTATGAATAAAGTGGACAACCCAGAAGAAACAGATAAAATCCTAGACATATAATCTACCATAACTGAATTGTGAAGGAATAGAAAATCTGCACAGTCCAATTACTAGTAAGGAGATTGAATCAGTAGTCAAAAAAAAAATCCAATAAAGAAAAGTCCTGGACCAGATCATTTCTTTGATGAATCTACCAAATATTTAAAGAAGAATTAATACTAATCCCTCTCAAACTCTTCCAAAAAGTAGAAGAGGGAATACTTCCAAATTCATGAGGCCAGCATTACCCTGAAGTAAAACCTGACAAGAACCACATCCCTGATGAAATAGATGTAAAAATGCTCTGCAAAATATATTAGCCAACTGAATTCAACAGTATAATAGAAAGATCATACACCATGATCAAGTGGAATTTATTCCAAGGATTTGAGATGGTTCAACATCTGCAAATCAATCAATGTGGTATACCACACTGACAAAATGAAGAAAAAGCATTCAAAAAATTTGACAATTCATGATAAAAACTCTCAACAATGTGGCTATAGAGGGAACATACCTCACCTTAATATGACAACCCCAAAGATAACATCGTGAAAAGCTGAAATCATTTCCTCTAAGATCAGGAACAAGAGTGCCCACACTCTTGCCACGTTTTCTTGCCACTTTTTATTCAGCATAGGATTGGATGGCCTAACCAGAGTGCTTAGGCAAGAAAAAAGTAATCTGAATTGTAAAGGAAGAAGTAAAACTGTTTCTATTGGCAGACAACATTTTATTTAGAAAACTCTATAAGGACTTTACCAAAAAAACTTATAAATTAATTCAGTAAAGTTGCAGGATACAAAATCAATATACAAAAAAATCAGGTTTCTATACATCAATAAACTATTAGAATTTAAGAAAACAATCCCATTCACAATTGCATCAAAAAATAACTAAGGACTAAATTTAAACAAGGAGGTGAAAGATCTGTACACTAAAAACTGTAGGACATTGATGTAAGAAATAGACACAATAAATGAAAGATATTCCATGCTTATGTGCTGGAAGACTTAGTATTATTAAAATGTCCTTACTATCCAAAGCAACCTACAGTTTCAGTGCAGTCCCCATCAAAATTCAAATGGCATTTTCCCCCTCAGAACTAGAAGAAACAATCCTAAAATTCTTGTGGAACTAGAAAAGACCCCAAAGAGCAAAAGCAATTTTGAGAAAAAGAAACAAGGCAGCACACTTCCTGATTTCAAACTATGTTACAAAGCTGTAGTAACCAAAACAGCATGATATTGGGATAAAAAGACAATAGATAATAGAATAGGGAGCCCAGAAATAAAGCTGTACATATATGGTCAATTTATGGAAAAGAAGCCAAGAATATATTGTTGGGAAAGGATAGTCTCTTCAATGAGTGATGGGAAAATTGGACAGCCACATGCAAAAGAATGGAACTGAACCACTATCTACACCATACACAAAAATCAACTCAAAATAAAGACTTGAACCTTAAACCATAAAACTCCTAGAAGGAAATATAGCTGATAACCATCTTAACATTAATCTTGGCAATGATTTTTTGGATTTGATGCCAAAAACAAAGGCAACAGAAGCAAAACAAAAACCAACTGGCACATTAAACCAAAGGCTTCTGCACAGCAAAGGAACCATCAACTAAATGAAAAGGCAGCCTACGGAATGGGAGGAAATATTTGCAAATCATAAACTTGATATGGGGTTAATATCTAAAATATATAAAGAATGCATACAACTTAATAGTAAATATCAATTTGACTTTAAAATGGGTATTTTTCCAAGGAAAACATGAATGACTGACAGGTATATGAAAAGGTGCTCAATATCATTAGTCATCAGCTCAAATCAAATTCAAATAAAAACCACAATCAAATATCCTTTCATGATTATAGGATGGTTAACATGAAGAGATGAGAGATAGCAAGTGTTGGCAAGGATGTAGAGGAAATGGAACACTTGTGCACTGTTGGCTGGAATGTAAATTATGTGGCCACTGAAAAGAAAACTACCATATGACCCAGCAATCTCATTTCTGCGTAAATATCCAAAGGAAGTGAAAACAGGATATTGAAGAGGTATCTGCACTCCCATGTTTATTACAGCATTACTCACAATAGGTAAGATAAGGAGACAACTAAAGTGTCTATTAACATATGAATAAAGATTTGGTATATACATATGATGGAATATTATTCAGCCATAAGAAAAGAGGAAATCCTGCCATTTGTGACAACATGGGTGGAACTTGAGGGCATTATGCTAACTGAAGTAAGCCAGCCAGGAAAACACAAATGGCCTATGGTATCACTTATATGTGGATCTTTAAAAAAAAAAAAAAAAAAAAGAAAGAAAGAAAGAAAGAAAGAAAGAAAAAAGTAAAACTCAGAAACAGTAGAAAAGTGGTTTGCCAGGGGCTAAAGGAGGAAATAGGAAGAGGTTGGTAAAAGGGTACAAACTTTCAGCTATTAAAAAAAATATACATACTTTCAGCTATAAGGTGAATAAGGTCTGAGGATCTACTGTAAAACAGTGACTATAATTGACAACACTGTAATATATAATTCAAATTTGCTATGAGTTAAATTTCAATATTCTCACATACACATACAAATGATATATGAGGTGATAAATGTGTTAACTAGATGGGGAAAATCCTTTCACATGTATTTATATCAGATCACAAGTATATTTTATTTTAGTTTTATATGTCAACTATATCTCAATAGAGCTGAAATTAATTTTATTAAAAGAATTTTAAACATTTGAAAGCCTAAGAATTGTATATTCTGTTTATCCTCAAGTCCATTTCTTCTATTTCAAACAATTCATTATATTCCTTCAAACAGGACTCTTTTCAGTTGTTTTGACCCTTCTTTCCCATATATGATTAACTACCAAAAGGTGTCTAGTCTCAAAAAATACCAGAATCCTTTTCCATTTTGACTGGCACAGTCTTCAGTTTAGGTTTTCACATTTGGCCTGGAATATAGTAACTTCCTAGTTGGCTTCTCATTTTAATAATAAAATAGAACTGTAATTCAGTGAACATTTACTGAGTTCTTGTATACCAAGTGTTGCTTTACATAAGAATATGAGGTAGATTTAATCCATTTCCTATCAAAATTCCAATGGCATATTTCACAGAACTAGAAAAAAATTCTAAAATTACCATAAAAGATCCTGACTCGCCAAAGCAATCCCAAAATGAAAAGGCAACTTACTGAATAGGAGATGATAATTGCAGCCATACATCTGATAGGGGTCAATATCCAAAATAACCATACAACTCAACAACAAAACAAACCAATTTTAAAATGGGCAAAGGATCTGAACATTTTTCTAAAGAAGACATACAAATGGACCATAGGCACATGAAAAAATGTTCCAACATAACTAATTATTAGGGAAATGCAAATCAAAATCACAATTAGATTATCACCTCATATCTATAAGAGTGGCTATTATCAAAAAGATGGGGTGCCTGGCTGGCTCAATCAGAAGAGCATGCAACTCTTGATCTTGGGTTGTGAGTTCAAGCCTTGTGTTGGGTGTAGAGATCACTTTAATAAAGTTAAAAAAAAAAAGACAAATAACAGGTGTTGGAGAGGATATGGAAGGAAAGGAACACTTGTACATTGCTGGTAGGATTGTAAATTGGTGCAGCCAGTATGGTAAACAGTATGGAGATTCCTTAAAAACTTAAGAATTGAACTAATGTATGATCCAGCTACTCCACTACTGGGTATTTATCTGAAGAATGAGATAACACTAATTCAAAAAGATATGCGTACCTTTATGTTCACTGCAACCTTACTTACAATAGCCAATATATGGAAACAACCAATATCCAGTGACAGATGAATGGATAGAGAAGATGTGTACACACAAACACATATATATACACACTGGAATACTTCTTGGCCATAAAAAAGAATGAAATCTTGCCATTGTGAAAACATGAATAGACCTAGTGGGTATTAGACTAAGTGAAATGAGTGAGGAGAAGAAAGACAAATACTTTGTGATTTCATTTGTATGTGAAATATAAAAAAAACAAAATGAAAACAAACTCACATACAGAAAACAGTTGGTAGTTTCCAGAGGGGGTTTCTAGAGGGGTGAGTGGATGAAAGGGGTAAATTGTAGGGTGGTTGGATGGTAACTAGACTTTTGGGTGTACCACTTTTTGGTGATTTTATATAAAATAGCTTTATTAGCCATATTTTAGAGATAGGAAAACAAAGCATTAAAGTAATCATAAATCTGGTGCCAAGTCTCAAAACCATTGAGGGCGAAGGTTAAATATGGTTTTGATTTTAAAATCTATGCATATTTGTTGCAATATCTTCATAAAATATTTCACACATCATTAACTTTAAAACTGACAGTCTAGGACTAATAGTCTAGGACTTTCAAGCTGATTTTAGAATTTCTCTTCCTCAATACCTAACTGAAGGGAGAAAATAAGACAGAAAAAAGGGGAAGTAGGAAAAAATACTTCAGCAAACAAAAAAATGAAAGAACTGAAAACCAGTGATTAAGAAAAATAAGTGATACTAAGGAAGAAGGTTAATCAATACAATCTTGAGAATTTTGATGATATTTCTGTATTTTGTGGAAAAAGAGAGGGAACAAGGTGCTAAAGCAAAGTTAAAAAGCCTTGAGCTTGGAAACCTCATCTATCATTGAAGATGTTAAAAAACTCAAAAACCAAAATAGGCTATTTTCTGAAGCCCTCATGGAAATAAGGTATAATCACTCTAAATGAAGTAGACCCTAGTATAGTAACAAACCCTCAAAAGAAGGACAAGAGGTGAGATCTTCTAACAAAGATAGTATAGGACTCACCCCAGCTGTGTTGTTAGGGCAACACTTGCCCCTTCTCACCTTCAAATAAAGGAGAGAATGAGTGGTAATGTCAAACATGGATGGCCAAGATAAGGAGGGAGGGTTTTTCAGAAGAGTTCACCCTCCATTTATTAGATCAAATGTATCTAGATGAAGTTTATTATGCCTAAGATGAAAAGAAATTACATGACACTTAAACATAATGAAGCAATACAAGCAAGTATATAAAGATAGCTGAAGGTTCAATTCTAAAAGGAAACATAATCCCTGAACAACAGCAAAAAGTGACATCCAGGGAAAAAAGGTATAGATATGGAAATAAAATGAAAACCAAATCAATGCAATTACAGAAGAGAGACCATGTTATCTTTAACATGGATGAAAGAGAAATGGATGAAAATCCTCTTAATAGAGTGATGGCTTGATGGATGCAGAACCACAATAGATACGGAAGGAAAATAAGACAATTAGAATAGCTAAAAAGGCATTATCTAACTATAAAAGCAAATTTACATGCCCTACAAGCTTATGATTTACATTGCCAACATAAACTCAGGCAATAGGGACAATAAACACTCAGGCAATAAATAGGGATTTATCTTCTGATAAATCTGCGTATTGTTTAAATTCAGGATTATGAAGAAAAAATGGATGAAAATACTGCACGTTAAACTGCAAACAAATATCCTAAAGACAAAAAAGAAAAAACCCTCATGTTAGAAAACAGCAAGGTTGGAAAGAATTGTGTACTCAAGGACTAAATTGCCCTTGAAATGGTTATAGAGGTAATGGAGCAACATGCTCAAGCCTAAGGAACTCAGGAAATATTGTTAATAAGCTCTTGTAGTTTGATCCTCTTAGTTTAATTTCAAGTAAATTAAGTTTATTACTTACTATACAATGACATATAGTGTGATGTTAAAATATTAATCTGATTGGGATGCCTGGGTGGCTTAGTGGTTGAGCGTCTGCCTTCAGCTCAGGGTGTGATCCCGGAGTGCCAGGATCAAGTCCCGCATTGGGCTTCCTGCGTGGAGCCTGTTTCTCCCTTGGTCTCTGTCTGTGCCTCTCTCTGTCTCATGAATAAATAAATAAAATATTTTTAAAAATTAATCTGATATTACTGTACATAGAAAATTTTCTAGAATAATAAATAATGATAATTATTTCTGGATAGATTTTGGGAAAATTTTTAGCTTTTTATATTTTTCTGTAATGCTTAATTTTTATGAGTATTTATTATTTTGATACACAATTCTGAACAAGAGGCTTTATAGAAGTCAAAATTCAAATCATAGCCACTATTATTCAAGTTATTGCAGCATACATAAGCTAGAGTATATCTTAGAAGAACAAAGCTAAATTAAAATATCAGTGAAAAAGTAATCTTAAAAATTAACTATTAACTTCTTCTTTCAGTAATAGGCTAGATAATTTGGAACCAGCTCCCAGTGAGGACAACCAATAAATCTCTATGAAATGTTTTTAACTGATCAAAGTGCTAACAAAAAAATTATTGACAAAAATGTAGGAAAAGGCAAGAAACCAGAGAGGAAACAAGCAGTTGAAACTACTTTTGGTTGAGGCAAGGATGCCACTGGCATATCTGGCAGCCCCTCTGCCCAGGTAATTACAAAAAAGGTTCCTTGTGGCCAGATAATTTTTAAAAGACACCTCTTCCTCCAGCACTTGGCTTGTGACATAGAGCAGGGATTGTATTTCTGATCCCTTTTGCTCTCCTTAACTGGGCATCTTGGTTAAGGAGACCACTCTGTGGTCATTTGTAGAGCCCAAACGAACAACAGAGATTGAGCTGTGGTTTTGACAAATCTGCAAGGCAAAGGTGATAGAAGTCAAAGATTAGGAGTCTGATAATCCAACACATTCATTAAACTGGAACTGCAAAGGGCTATTATATGCAATAAGGGTGACCTGGAAGTAAACATCCTGTGTTCATGAATCTTGAGTGGTCCAGGGAATTGCAAACCTACAATTTGAATCAAGAAATTGGACTGGTATTGTCTGGGAGAAAGGAGAAAGACACATTCACACCAGCCCTTAAATTACTCCTACAAATACTTTTCCAAATGGCATAATCAGTAAGCAAAGATCACTGACATACAAGGAAATAAGATACCACAAATGGGAACAAATAGAAAAATACTCTCTCCAAAAACTTTTGAAATATTGGAATTATCAGCTAGAGCTAATAAAGTAACTATCTTTGGGGCAGCGCGGGTGGCTCAGCGGTTTAGCACTGCCCTTCAGCCCAGGGCCTGATTCTGGAGGCCCGGGATCGAATCCCATGTTGGGCTCTCTGCATGGAGCCTGCTTCTCCCTCTGCCTGTGTCTCTGCCTCTCTCTCTCTCTCATGAATAAGTAAAATCTTAAAAAAATAACTATCCTTGATATTTTTCTTATGAATACAAGGTTGAAATTTTTCTAGAAATAGGAAACTATATAATGTCTTAAATTTTAGAAAGTACCAAAGACAGCCTCTAAAAAGGAAAGCAAAAATTACATTAGATACAACAAAAGAAAATTAGTGAACTGGAAGAGAGGTCAGAAAAATTATCCAGAATTCAGCAGGAACAAAAGATGGAAAATACAGAGAAGCTAAGGATATAGGCAAATTAAAAGATAACAAATTCCATCATAGTTTTGTTAGAGTCCCAGAAAGAAAGGAGAGAAAGAATGTCCCAGAGGCAGTATTTGAAGAGAGAATGGTTGAAAAGTTTCCAGAACTGATGAAGGACCCAACCCAGATTCCAGAAGTTTAACAAATCCAAAGTAGAGCAAATAAAAATAGTCTCATCTATAAACAGCACAAAGAACTGCAGAAAGTCCACGACAAGAGGAAAAAAGTTTAGAGGAATAACATTTAAGATTGCTAAGTCATTAGTCAGTGGAAGCCAGAAAACATTGCAATGGTATTGTCAGTGTGCTGAAAGAAAACCACTCCCACTCTAGAATTATACATTCAGTAAAAGTGATAAGACATTGAACATATTAAGATGAAATGGATATTTCATATATATTAAAACAGTTTACCACCAACAGACTTTCAGTAATGGAAATTTAAAGGATGTACTTCAGATAGAAAAATGATTCAGGCAGACGTGCTAAGATTCAAGAAGAGATGCAGGGTGAGAAAAGAGGCAACTATTTGAGTAAACTAAATAAAAATTGATTGTATAAAACAATAATAATGACCTGAGTGGGTATTAAAGGAGGTAAAATTAAAATACACAGCAACTATATTTGCAATGTTATATATGGAGTTAATGTGTTCCAAAAGTTACTGCCTTATTCAAGAGGAAGGTAAAGTAATAGTTAACATTAGACTTGGAGATTTTAATGGCCCATGTTGTAGTTTTTTAAGATAATTTTTTAAAAAATATTTTATTTATTTATTCATGATAGACATACAGAGAGAGAGGCAGAGACACAGGCAAAGGGAGAAGCAGGCTCCATGCAGGGAGCCCAACGCAGGACTTGATCCCAGGACTCCAGAATCGTGCCCTGGGCCAAAGGCAGGTGCGCTAAACAGCTAAGCCACCCAGGGATCCCCTCATGTTGTAGTTTTTAAGATAACCAATAAAAATAGGATACAATCACATAAATTAGAAGAAAAAAAGGCATGATAAAAATCCAAACAAAGGCATAGAAGGAGAGGAAAAGAAACAAAGAACAGATAGTACACAGAAAAAGTATAGACAACATGGTAAAATTTAAACCCAAATGTAGCAATTATTATGTTAAATGTAAATGGACAGAATATTACAGTTAAAAGATAAATATGTCAGGCTAGCTAAGAAAACAACATTCTATTGTATGCTATTTATAATAGGCCCATCTGAAGCATGAGGGCACAGAGAGGTTCAAAATTTAAAAGATGGAAAAAAGCATGTCATGCAAATACCAAAAGGAAGATGATGTAACTATATCAGGTAAAACATACTTTAGGACGAAAGTTATTAGAGGAAAAAAAGGGCCATTTCATAGTTTAAAAAGATTAAATTCACCAGGAAAATAGTGAATTTTAATTGTATATAAATGTATTTGACCTAAAATTATATAATGCAAAAATGGAGAAAACTACAAGAATAGACACTATGGGAGATATTAACATGGTTCTTAGTACTGATGGAATAAACCAAAAAGCAAGGGGGAGAATATAAGATTTGAACTACATGCTTTCTAGACTTGACCTACTGAAATGTTTAGAGCACAGTCCCTAAGGGATGGAGAATATGAATTCTTTTCAAATTTGACCAAATGGTTGAATGAGCTAGATCTCAAGAAATTAGAAAAATGAACAGCAAAATAAAATTTAAAAAATAGAAGGAATTTAAAAAGACAAACCTGTTAAATAGAAAACAAATAGAGTCTCAAAAAAACTAGGTGATTCATTGAAAAGGCTAATAAATTGACAAATCTCTAGTGAAACCAGTTAAGAGAAAAAGGCATAATTTACCAGTATTAAAATCAAAAGGAGTTATCACTATAATGTAAACACTAAGAGAGGATATTGTGAATACTTTTAGGTCAGTATTATTAAATTTTAGATGAAATAAAAAATTCCAAGAAAAATATAACTTACCCAACTTATCCATGATGTAGAGAACTTGTCTGTGAAGTAAGAACTAGTCCTATGACTATTACAGAAACAGAATCAATGATTTTTTAAAAATCTTCTCATGAAAAAATTATAGACCCAGTTGACTTTACTGGTGAACTCTACCAAAAATTTAAGGAGAAAGTAATTTCAATATTTAATTCTTCCAGTTAATAGATCATAGTCCCCAACTTAAAGGTTAGTGTAACTGATAACAAGGACAACTTAAAGGTTAGTGTAACTGATAACAAGGACAGTACAAAAAAGAGAATCTCAATTACAAACATAGTTGCAAAAGTCCTAGACAAAAATATTGACAATCTAAATCCAGTAATAGTTTAAAAGACAACATGATCTGTCCAAGTTGGATTTATACCAAGAATGCAAGGTTGTCTGGTATTGGAAAATTGATCAATAAAATTACCATATTAATGAACTAAAAGGGGAAAATCATAATAATTTCTATACATGTTAAACATGTCTGATAAAATTCACCTATTCATGAAAAAGATAAATTTAGTGATCCAAGAAGAGAATTTCCTTAGCCTAATAAAGGTGTCTAAAGAACAAAAAACAATAGACATTATACTTAATGGCAAAAATATTAATTTGAGGAAAATGCCTGTCACCAACTTTTTTTTAACATTGTACTAAATTAAATGTTCTAGTCAACTCCATAAGGCAAGAAAAATGTATACAAGGCAAAGGCATGGAAAAGCGATAAACATAACTTGTTTGCAGAGGATACACTTTTCTACATAGAAAATGCAAAAGAATATACAGAGATCTTATTTTATCAGTTTTAAGACACATTAAAATTATTTTAACATCGCTGTAATTGGACTGCATCTTTCAATAAATGAAGAATCATAATTAAGTTGGAAGCCTGTCTTAGTCTGGGCTGCTGTACCAAAACACCACAGACTGGGGTGGCTTATGAACAATAAACACCTATTTCTCACAGTTCTGGAAGCTGTATGTCCATGATCGTGGTACCAACGTGGGCACATTCTGGTGGAAGTCCTTTTCCCAGCTCATAACTGGCATCTTCATGCTGTGTCCTCACATGTGGAGAGGGCAAGAGGTCTCGGTGAGGTCTCTTTTATAAGAAGTCTGATCATAAATGCAAAGGCTCCTCCCTCATGACCTGAGCCCCTTCCAAAGGCCTCACTTCCTAACACCATCCTAATACTCACCTTCCTAATACCATCTCTGGGGGTTAAGATTGCAACATATGAATTTGGAGGCAGCACAAATATTCAAGCCATAGCACCTTCTTAATAGCATACATATGGCATATCTTATAATGGTATGATACAGTATGGTATATGGATGGTGTAGTAGGCATACCAAAATACAGTAAATAGTTAGAATTTAGAGTTTAACAAGATTTTTGCAGTCCATACACAAAAAACTCATATTTAAGTGTACCAACAAAAAATAGCAAATGAATTTAAAGAATTGTAGATATAGTATTAAGGTTATAAAAATGTTTAGAGGGGTGCCTGGGTGGCTCAATTAAGTGTCTGTCAGGTCATGATCTCAGGGTCCTGGGATTAAGCCCCGCATTGGGCTACCTGCTTAGCAGGGAGTCTGCTTCTCCCTTTCCTTCTACCTCTCCCCCCTGCTTGTGTGCTCTCTCTCTCTCTCAGAGAAATCTTTTTAAAAAGTGTTATTTAGAGATACATATTGGAAGTATTTACAATAGGAATCAAATGTCACCAAAGCAGAATTCCTCCTTTAAAGTATTTTAAAGGAAAAATATAAAGCAAATACAGTAAAATATTAATTACTATTAAATCTTGGTGATGGACATATGAGGGTTCAAACTATTCTCTTTGATTTCATATATATTTAGAAATAATGTTTAAAACTTTGTGAAATGACAAAATCCTTAAATGAAGAAATATATTATGCTCTTAGATTAAAAAGTCAATATTGTAAAGAGGTCTATTCTATTCCATGCATTCCCATTAAACAATTCCAATAGGGTTTTTTTTTTTAATGGAATTGATAAATTGCTTCCAAAATTTACATGCAATTTCAAAGAATCAAGAATAGCCAATATTCTCTTAAGAAAAATAATGAGGTATGAGGACTGTTTTACCAGATACCAAAGTTAAATAGAATGAAGACTTAAGAAAAATTAGTAAGTACTGGCAATGTAGTACTGGCACAGAGACTAACAAGTAATCCAGTGGCACAGAATAGACTGCTCAGGGGTAGCAGCTCTGGAACGGCAGGATGAGGACAGGGGTATCTCTCAGAGCGGCATCTATTCAACTAGTCAAAATCAGTAAAGGCAATTATTCAACATGTATAGAGATTGACCAAAAGACTTAAACAAACTGAGAAGCATTAATTCACCAAAACCTGATGAATTTTGGTAAGAATAATGGAAGGTGGGAGGCCGTTGCACTGGAGAACTATGTACCTTATACCCCCTTCCCTAAATCTGCCTTATTAGAAAGACCTGTTCCATTTGGGGTATAGGCAGAATTGATATATCAAATCTCACTCTTGCGCTCTCTCACACACAGTTTTGTACCCTACGACTAAAAAAATTTTTTTATTCTATATTGAACACACTTTAAAAATCAATCCTGCATTTGACCAACAGAGCAAACCTTAATTTTTAAAAGTAGCTTTATTTTTTTTAAAAAAAGGTTTATCTAGTCCATATTCTCAGGTCATAATCCAAAAAATACGATAGTAGTAAACGATTTTTAAATGCCAAATAAACCCTTAACTATTAGAAAATTGGTCTCCCTTGGATGAAGGAGAAAATAAAAGCAAATTAATCTTGAAAGTAATGAGAAAGAGAATATTTTATGCCAAAATACACGGGGCACAGTTAAGGCTATAATCAGGAGAAAATAATGGAATCTAGCACTTTTAATTAAGAAATTAAGAAAAGGGGGAATCCCTGGGTGGCTCAGCGGTTTAGCGCGTGCCTTCGGCTCAGGGTGTGATCCTGGAGTCTCACGTTGGGCTCCCTGCATGGAGCCTGCTTCTCCCTCTGCCTGTGTCTCTGCCTCTCTCTGTGTGTCTCATGAATAAATAAAATCTTAAAAAAAAAAAAAAAAGGAATTAAAACAAAATTAAAAAGGCGTAAGGTTTAAGTTAATGACAAATATTTTTTAAATCAACAGGAAAAAAAAATAGAAAGGCTATATAAATCTCATTGTAATTTGAAAGTGCCAATAAAATTGAAATACCCCTTGAGAAAAACTAATTAAAGGAAGCAAGAGCAATGGTTTGTTATTTAACGTTATGTAACTATCCCTCGGCAAGATGATGTTGGCCCTCACTTTTGCCATTTATAAAAAACCCAAAACCCAAACTCAGAGGAATAACTAATAACCACGTTTTATCCAGAATAGAAAGCATGATAGAGAAGGTATTCCAATATTCTTTCATATCCAGAAAGAAACCAAATTAAAAAAAAAGACAAAATATTTAATAGGCATTTTTTTACAATTGCAGTACAAATTATCACTTCAAATAAACATCACAGGGTTTTAATTGCTAGTCAGCCAATAAATAATTTTTGTAGCTTTCTGATAAAATTATTATAAAGCAAACATTTTTAATGCATTACTTTGCTTGTACTTCTACATCTGGAGAATTCCATCGTGTCTTGAAATTCAACAACTTTTAACTTTTACAGGAATTGCTTGAGCAGATGTCCTAATTTCAGTCATTTATTGGAACAAATTTTTTAAAATAGGCAAGAAGTCGGAGATTTTGTTGTTAAAGGGAATATAATTGGGGTCCTAGAGACAATGTTGAATTGTAAAGCTGTGTGCCTCAAATTCTCCACAGTGAACTGTATGTCCTGTCTTACAGAATGGTAATGAAAGAAATTGCAAGTAGGGTGGGGGTCTGGGGAGGGGGGGGCACACAGAAAAACCAAAAATAAAAAACCCACAGAATGGAATCCCCAGTATGGCAGCTGCTCATTGTCCAGAATATTTAACCAACTCTGCTGCTAACCTAGGAAACTTGCCAACTCAGTAAAGCTCTGATCAAGAAATTAAATAAGGCAATTTCAATCGGCTTTTTAAAGAGTATATTGGTGTGTGAAACTTACATATGATCCTCTCAAAATCCAGTCTAGGAGTTTACTAAATATGAACATCCCCACTCAAATATTTGTTCGATTCTTTATCTTAAACTACTTTGAATTCTTATTGTGATCTGCCCTCCGAGGTCAACACAATTCTGTATTAATACTTAATGTCAAAAAAAAAAATACTTAATGTCAGATTCTTAAGAGCTACCTGTGTGATGAGCACCTTTCTTAATTAAACTTCCATTCACTATCCCATTTGTTGGCTATTTGCATCTAGAACAAAGAAGAAACCTGAAAATTAGGCCTATTTCCAGCTTTGCAAGCAACTGTTGTGTTATACATATCTACTTTCAAATTCACTTCCTTTTTGGTGGGAAAAAGAAGTGACAGAGGAAAGAACATTTGAATTATGAAATCTCTGATTCCATTCCCAATTGAACCCTCAATAGCAATGTGAATCCTGGCAAATTATTTAACTTCTCCAAGCCGTTTACCCATCTTGCATTCTTTCTTCTGCTAACTCTTCAAGAATGATGTTGTTTACTCATGTTTGTTAGAGAGGTAAACAGGATATAAAGTCCTTACTTACAGAAAGGATCCTCATCAGCTAAGGCCATCAACTCCATCTTTTTAAGACTGGTTGACTACATATGTTCATCCCTGTGGGTCACTAATATCTTTTTATCAGTTTTCAAATGAAATGTGATACATGTTGTGGTTTTTTTTGAGTGCCAGATTTTAATAATCTGCAGTATATCTTAACAGTGGCAAGGAGAAATAATTCTGAAATCCCAGAGGTAAAAAGAGAGTGGTATCCTGCCCAGGCAGGATGATGACTGTCACCCTAACCATTAGCATTTAGTGCAGGAATTCTCTGGTCACATTATGGATAATACAGAGTTGCTGCTATATGATTCTATGACACTAAAAACTAAATATGGTATGTGGCAAACTAAGATTTCACCAGTGGATTTCTTGTTGGCAAAAATATAGTATCTGCTTCAAATGGATTCTAGGCCTTACAACATTATTCTTAAAATGTAAAATCACATGGTGACGTCTTTCTAAAGGACCAACGAGGCAAGAAGTGGTGTTGCAAATGTATAGAAAAATGTATAGACAAAAAAATGAACCTAGTAAACAGATAAACAAACTCAAAACTGCTGCCTTGGAATTTCCTATATACAGAGGCAGGTGATACTTTCCATCCTGAGCCAGGCAGACCAGGCTAAATTAAATATTCTTCATAATGTAACAATAAGGACAGTATTACGTGCCAGTAAGAATTTTCACGGTTTGTGCTTATACTCAGTAGGGAATGTAAGGGGAGAAAGAAGCCATGAGGTTTCCTTTAATAGGAAAGAGCCAGTATATAAAAACTGGTTTAACTAGTACACCATGGTTCAAGGCTGCAGCATTTTATGGGGCATGCAGTAGCTAAGATGTGGTGTAGGTAGGAGTCTCTAGCCAGCTTAAGCTCCGGTTAAGCTAAGAGTATATGCTTCAGAACCAAAACAGCGTATGACACCATCTCCCACGTAACCAAGGTTACTATACATGTACATAAATACAAGGGCTCACGGGAATGTACAGTCAAGTCATTTGGTTGATCTGTTTGCTGTTTTCAACTCTGGCTTTGTTTTTTAACCTGGTGTCACAGTAGGCCAGGTACAGCTCTTAATGGTCCCAACCATCTTTCAAGTTTACACATCAACCTTCAGGTGGATCACCAAAAAGTGATACCAAATCTGCAAAATACAAACAAAATTCTAAAAAGAACACCGCATACACACATAAATTGAAAAACCATTTAAAAATCCAACGAGAGAGAGAGAATTTCGTGGACATTATCAGCCAGATTCCCTTTCCCCAAATCCATACCTCGAATCTAAGCAGAGGCTTCTCATGCCCCTGCAAGGAAATGGAAATGCACGAGCCTGGAATAAAACATATCGTGGTGACTGAATGATCATCTATTGACTAAGAGACACCATGTCTGTAAACTACACAAGAGTGACAGAAGTACAGATTTTTTTTTTCAGTGTGCCTTTAAACAGAGGTCTCTTTCCATGGAGAGGGAGCGGGGTGAGGCTTGGGGCTTCTCCCCAAGAAGGCCGAGAGATGCCTGAGGGCAGAAGGCACACGTTCTGCACGAGAGTGGCTTTCCAAGCATCCCCCTCATGTTTTTGCCAGTGGGTCAAACACCTGCAGCACGGTCCTCTTGTCCTTGTCACTGACTGCCATCCAGCCGGTGAAATCTTTCTGTCCGTGCTCCAGGGGCAGCTCCGAGGCCGGCGAGGCAGCAACTTGCAGTGGGTGCAGTGGGGCCGTGTGTGCTCTTTCCAGGCCCTGAGCCCCCGAGTCCAGTGGGTCAGAGCTCTTGGAAAGCCAGGTATTCTTCAAAAGGCTAGGGTGATGGAGAAGGCTCCAGAAGGGATCCTGATAGTCACCCAGAAGGGAGGCTGCCTCTGCCTGGGTCTCCCTGGGGCCCTCAGTTTCGGGGCTTGTGGCAGAGGAAGCACTGAGGCTGGCAAGTGGCGGCACAAGTGCACCCTGGTCGGGCAGGTGTGCAGGGGGCCAGTCGCTGCTTGGGGTGCTGCAGGTGAGGGCCTGGAGGAGCTGGCTGTTGCTCTGCAGCACCTGCAGGTGGAAGGCTGCGGGTGCCGATTTCTTCCTCCTCCTCGGGGGGGCCTGGGGTGCGGGAGGTGGCACCTCCAGGGGGGGCGGCAGGGCGGCTCCTGCCATGGGAGGGGCCTCTTCTGGTGCGGGCTTCCTCTCGGCACCCTTCCCAGGCTGAAGTGTCCTCGGTTTGGGAACAGGAGGGGTTGCTAGAGGAGGGGCGTCAAGGCTGGTCTCTGGGGGCCCAATCGTGAAATGGACCGTCTGCTGCCCAAACTGTCCTTCTGGTGACTCCGGCTAGGGAAAGGCAGGACAGAGAGCCTAAGTCAATCAGAAGCTGGCACTGGGGTGGGGGAGCGGGAGTCAGCACCCAGACAGTGTCAGCAGGGTAGCAGAGATGGGTCAAAGCTGACATCCAGCAAATTCGAGAGTTGAGAATATCTGGGGTGCGAGAGGGTGAGCAGGAAGGAGAGGGCACAGGAGGGACACCCGTCTATCAAGTACCAGTAGGTCCAATGAAATAGGAGCAGAAACTTTAAAATCAGGGCCACACAGCGAATTTTCTGAAACAAGTCTTTTCTTTGTTACCTTAGGAAATGCAGTTATGCTCTCCCTTTATTAAAAGTGAACCTCTGAAAACCATCTTCTCGGAGGCCACAGCTTGGAAAATACAGTGTGTACCATGCCGGGAGGGGGGAACTTATGTTGTTGGGGCATGAAGCTAATTGAATCCCTGATGGATCAGCGTGCTCCTTAAATCGTTGATATTTGAAATTACTAGACGGCAAATTTCACCCAGGAATGTCACCTCCTTGGTTCCGACCCAACACTATCAACAAAACCACCACGCGGTGCAAAAGGGAGCTTTTGTACTGAGGGAACCATTAGTATCTTAAAGCATCAGCATCTCAGCATTTCCTCGGGTTCTTTGGAAAACAAACTGCAGAAACCATCCCTTCTCCACCAGCCTTTCACCGAAACTCTTGTGCGGTGGCTGGGAAAATAAATCAATTTCTGCCCAGCTTTTAGAAGAAAAGATGGAGCAGGCACAGGGAAAAGGAGGAGGAAAGGGGTCTGCTTTGCAAGGAGGCGTGGCAGACGGACAGACGCGAGTCTGCCCCCCAAGTGGGGCAGGGGATGCAGAAAACACAGAGCAAGCGCCAAAGCCACACCGCACACTTCCTACGGCTGGGAAACGGCAGTCACTGCAGGGCCAGCCAAGCCATTACCGACGGTCCCGTTACGAGAACACCGAGATCAAACGGAAGATCCAGATGTCTCTATAGGTGCCAGTCTTTGGGCTGCTACTGTCCTGACAAACTCATGTCTTTGAAGCAGCAAGCAAGGCTGAGAAGCTTGAGAGGGAGAGCAAAAAACAATCTGCAAGAAAAGTGGCAAGAGAAGCTGTCGAAACCCCAGCATCGGAGGAGGCCGCACCAGAGCTTGTCCACACCACGGTGCATCTACACGGCTAATCCGGGAACTGGTGGTTGTTTTTCCAGTGCATGTGAAATTCTGCACGCGGGCAAACGTGCACATGACACGGAGTTTCGCAGATGGGGAATTCCGGAGCACTTGGAGGAGAGCCTCCCACAGTGACTCCTCTTGGGGGCTCGGATAGAACATTTAGGAAGCGTGATACCTCCAAAGCTGTTTCATCGCAAGGAGAAACCCCCGTTTTTTCTGCTCAGCTAGAGCCAAAGACGCGGTGGGGATGTGGAGGAGGAAGCGGTGGCCAAGCAGCTTCCTCCAGGATGGGGCCGGGTCTGCGCCTCCTCTAGCCAGACACGGGAGCACCTCGGGAGGAAGAGGTTCTGCTGCAGCTTCTTACCTTGCCCGTCCTCCGCAAGGTTGGCTTCTTGATGGCAGGAACTCTGGGTGCAGGCCGACGGGGCAGCAGCGGGGCCGCCCCCGCAGGGGGCTCTGGTTTGGAAGGCCCTTGGTCCCTCAGGGCCGGGGCGTTTAGGGCTTCGCCTGGGGTGCCTGAAACACACAGCGGTACGGCTGAAGCGGGCAGGACAGGGCAATCCGCTGCATGAGCTCATCTTTACACAGTCTACACGCTAAGGAGTAACGTGTTAAGGAAATGGATTTCCTTTTTTTCTAAAAAAAAAAAAAACCCCAACCTTCTGAGTGCTGTCAAGACCAACCAGCTAGGTTTAGCCCCCAGCATCTCATGTTCACTTTCTCAACAGGGATGTTCTTCATGGGGGATTGGTGAGGCCCAGACATCATATGCAAAAGTTTTATGTCTGTGCATTTCTCTGGGGAGGTTATCTGAAATTTCTCAAAATCTCAGCTAAGGGGGCGCTCAAGGGTTGAGTGTCCGCCTTTGGCTCAGGGTGTGATCCCAGAGTTCTGGGTTCGAGTTCCACACTAGGCTCCTCGCGGGGAGCCTGCTTTTCTCCCTCTATGTCTCTGCCTCTCTTTATCTCTCATGAATAAATAAAATCCTATAAAAAAAGATTCTCTCCCACCCTCTCCCCCACCACTCTCTCTATAAATAATAAATAAATAAGTGGAATTATATAATATATAACCTTTTGTGTTTATCTTCTTTTACTCAGCATATTATCAAAGTTCACTTGTGATAAAGCATATATAGGAGTAGTTCTTTTTTATGGCTGAATAATACTCTGTTTTATGATTACATTACATTGTATCCTTCTATCAGCTGGTGGTCACGTGGGTGGTTTCAGCCACACAATTTTATTTTTTTAAATAAAAACAGAAACCACTCACGATAGTGTTATCCTACAACAGTGTTTCCTGACCTCTTAATTCATGCCCTCCTTCAAAGTTACTTGGGATTCCAAGTAAGTTATATATCTTGCCTAAAAGCAAATAGACAGCAAGTGATTGGCTACGGTGTTTCAGAGGGCATGATCTCTTCTCTCCAAAAGAGATACTTGTACAAAATCAATACAAAAAAATCCCCTCAAAAATATTAGCACCAGCAATTTTGAATGTGATTATGATTAATATGATTAACATGGGTAAAGTGAAATAACAGCACCAAAAAATTAACAGGTAGTATGGTGAGGAAGAGGTCCCTGCCTGACAGTAAAGAATTTATATTTGCTGCTGATTTCAAAAGTAGCTTTTGTGCCTAAAATAGGGAGGTGTCCCAAATTACCTCTTTTTATGGAGCTGGCAAAATGAGTTAGTGCCTGGAGCATTATTATCCTTTTCTAAAATTCATTTTTGTTTATTTCCATCTCTCCCTTAAAGCACTTCTTGGTAATCTTGGGGCTACTTCTATATACTTACTGAATTTTAAATATGTAATTTCAAATGGACAATAACATATTAGTGGAAGTTTATAAAGTGTTGCTAAAGGGTGTTTCCACTTTAATACTGCCTGCAGGGGAGAAAAAGTTACTTTCATTCGAGGCCCCTTCTAGTAGGAAGATGCATAGAAAAGACCAGAAGGGAAGTCCCAGCAGAACGCTCACCTCCTCTGGCTTCTAGGAGACATCGGATGGCTGCTTCTGCCTCCTGGGCATTGGTAGTTTTGATCTGCTTGACATTATAGGGTTTACTTATCCCCATCCTGGCTTTGGGCTTCAGCACAGAATCAAGAAGAAAGGCATTATTAACACAGGCAGGAAAACAGGCTCACCTGGTGCGCTCCCTGCCTACTGATCAGCTTGCAAGCCTGAGGTGCATGGCGCTCCTTCAGACGGCAGTTAAACACAAACTCCAACACAGAGCGCATCCCTCAAGCCTCCTTTCCCCAGAAGCACGCTCATAGCAAGAAGACGAATGCAATAATTCAGAGCTGACAAGCCTCCTCTCCCAAACTGGGTGGTTACAGGTCTTTGTAAAGTGGATAAATCACTATCTATTTCATTAATCAGGCAAAAGCAGAAAGCCTCATCAGAAGCCACTTTTCCCACAGCTCAACAGTTACTAAAACACCTTCCACTTTTTTCTCAAATGTGCTTTTTCTACCTCTTCATCTTTCTACCTCTGAACCCAAACCTTGGGGTTGCCGATGACCTGCCATCAACCACTGAGGCCTGGTCATCCCTTCTCCTGCTGTCACGCATGACATCTGCCCTAGCCTCCTGGGACGGTTTGCCTCCACCCAGCACCCCGGCTTCACCTCCCTCACCTCCATTCCACCAAGCACCACCTCCCGTCTTCCTCAGCGGCTCATTGCCATCCTCTGGAACTTTCTACTTCTACAAGCCTCCCTGACTGTGGTTATTACTACTGTTCCACAACCGTGCTAAATTATTTAGGGCCTGTTACCCCTCTTCTTTTTAGCCTCTTCTTTCAAGACGACTGATCTGAATTTCTCCTACTTTGCCTTCTATTGAGCACTGCTCTGCACACCAAGGTCAAAGGTGCGCATCAGAAAGCAGCAGATGAGTGTGGAAACCAGCAGTCCCACCCTGCAGGGACACATGGGATTTTTCACCAAATAGGATTTTCTAACACTCTGTACAACTATGTAGAAACTCTCTAAGACCTGCTCCTGAGTTCTGGGTTTGAGACAGAGCTGGCAGGTAGGCAGGCAGAAAGTAAAGAGATGTAAGTCTATGTGCTTGCTGAGAAGAGGCAATCCCAGGGATCCCTGGGTGGCTCAGTGGTTTGGTGCCTGTCTTGGGCCCAGGGCGTGATCCTGGGGTCCCAGGATCGAGTCCCGTGTTGGGCTCCCTGCATGGAGCCTGCTTCTCCCTCTGCCTGTGTCTCTGCCTCTCTCTCTCTCTCTCATGAATAAATAAATAAAATCTTTTTTTTTTTTTTAATAAATAAAATCTTAAAAAAAAAAAAAAGTGGCAATCCCACACAATCTTAGGGGCTGAAGATGAACCATGGGGCAGATCCTTTGGGTTTGAAATGCCGGCCCATTTTGCTTTGAGGCCAAACTCAGAAGAACTCACTGCTTCCTGAGGTGCTCCTGGCAGAAGCTTTGCCGTCTGCAAAATCGAGTACTGCCCGTGGGTGCCGGAGGAGATGGACACGTCCGAAGCCGACTTTTTCACCATTAAACCAGCTGGGAAAACCAACAAGGGCAGAGTCTCAATCTCAGCGAAGTCACCGGCTGCTTTGAGGCCAATTCCCAGCCAGCCAAGAGCCAGGCCAACCACAGATGCATTTAGGGGCTCAGCCCGTGCATGGCAGGTGGGCATTCACAGGGTTGATATTAAATTTCTCTTTTGATTCTCAAACAGTTTGTGCCTATTCTCTGGGAAGGATTATTTGCATGCAAACTTTAATCTAACAGCCTGGGGGGATTTAAATCTGATACAAAAATCAATTTATTTTTAAGTGGTTTAAAATACACTACTGTTATTAGGAGCCAATTTTAAAAGTGGTTTGTAGGCAAAATCTAAAAAATCCCAAAGCAGGGAAATAAGTGATATTAAATTAAACTTATAGTCATTAAGAAATCATATTTTAGAACATTTAGGGGCACTTGGGCAGTGCAGTTGGTTAAGTGTTTGACTCTTGGTTTCAGCTCAGATCATGATCTCAGGGTCATGAGATCGAGCCCCACATTGGCTTTGCGTTCAATGAGGAGTCTGCTTGGGACTTTCTCTCCCTGCCCCTTCCCCCACTTGCATGTATTCTCTTTCTCTCTCAAAATAAATAAACTTAGGGCAGCCTGGTTGCTCAGCTGTTTAGCGCCGCCTTCAGCCCAGGGCATGATTCTGGAGACCTGGGATCGAGTCCCATTGTCGGGCTCCTGCATGGAGCCTGCTTCTCCCTCTGCCTGTGTCTCTGCCTCTTTCTCTGTGTTTGTCATGAATAAATAAATAAAATCTTTAAAAAAAAATCTAAAAAATAAAGGAATATTTAATGACACAGACATTAGATGAAAGACAAATGATCAAAGAGTCTGGATACCAGTTTTGTAAAAACTAAATAGCCATGTGTAGCTACAGATGTATGCAATTAGAAAAAGGCTAGAAGTCTCGTGGTTAACAATTGTTATTTGTAGACAGTCAAGTGAATTTAAACATCTCATTTTCTATATTTATCTGTTTTTGCAAATTTCCACAATATGATGTAAAATTTACTTTTTATTTACTTATCATTTTGTTCTCTGGGTGTTAACTCAGAAAAGCAAAGAATATGCTTAAAAAGTCACGTGCTTCCAGCCTGCCAACAATTGCTCTTGTGACGTAAGCCAAGAGGAGCCCAACTGGGAAGTAAAGCCTGAGGGAAAGATCTCTGTGTCTGACTGCACTTTTAGGGTGGAGGGAGGAGTGAACAGAAGAGGTAAAACAGAAAGTACTAGACTCTCTCTGAGATCAACACAAAAAGGAGCCTGAGGAGGGGAAGGCGGGGGACCCAGAGGCGGGTGTCGAGTGGCAGGAAATGGGTGGTTATTCCCAGCAGGCACGGTGGCAAGCCCAAAGCAGCAAAGTCTTACTTGGAGGGGGGGGTCTCTGCGGTGGGTGAGGTGGCCGAGGCCTAGTGGGAACCGACAAAGACCTGCTTGGAGAACGGTGCCGGAAATCCCCAACTGCTTCCAGCTCCTGCTTTAGCTCCACCAGGTCAGCGTCATCTGGAGGACATGGTGGAAGGTGAGTGACGTGGGAGGCGGGCCTCAGACTCGGGTCTGCGCGGAGCTGACCATGCAGGGGGGCTCCCCGCGGGGCAGGGCCCCCCTCTCTGCGGGCATGGGAGGGTGGGTGGGTGGGGGCACCCAATGCCTGCTTGGAACATGAGATGAACTGTGGACCAGCCTTCTGGTCCTGACATGAGAGAGAGAGAGAAATTTTTCCAAGTGTAGGGGTACTTCCTTCTGAAATAATGAAGGAGACTCACACAGAGGAGTAGAGGAGACAGCTGAAGACCAGAGTACCCCAGTTTTAATTCTTACTCTACAACAAGACAGCTGGGGTGCCTGGGTGACTCAGTAATTGAGTGTCTGCCTTCGGCTCATGATCCTGGGGTCAAGACCCGCATTGAGCTCTCCACAGGGAGCCTGCCTTCCTCTGCCTACATCTCTGCCTCTCTCTGTGTGTCTCTCATGAATAAATAAGTAAAATCTTGTAAAACAAACAAACAAACAGGACAGATGTTTTGGAAGCTTAGGATATTCTCTGCCTCTGCCAGCAGGCTTGCCTGCCATCCAGTGGCAAGCTCCTAGTATGGAGCGTCCTTGCTCATCCATCAAGCCCCAAGTACCAAAACCCACTGCCTCTTGACTTGTCCTGCAAATACCTTCTAAGGCTAAGAGGGGCGTGAGGAGGTGACTGCTTTGATTTATTACCTAAGTTCAGGAAAATTTCAGATCTTCTCTCTCCCACTGCAACACAGCCTGACTCATTTTATTTTGGCTCAGACACTCCACCCCTCACATTTCCAACAGCTCAAGCCCATGTTATTTTGGAGCTAGGAAGAGGCAGGCTTCTCCTTCTAATGGGAATGCCTGAACCCCCATAGCATCATGGACATGCCTCTTGACATTCACCATCAAGCACCCTCATGCTGCTCTACTAGTTTTTCATTCAGAGAGGCCTTTGAGCACATGTGTGCACTCTGCTTGGGAGGATTCCTGAATGATGGCCATTCCTGCAGAAAAGGACTGCCTGCTGTCTGAAAAGCGTGTCCCTTCAGCCACTCCTACTCCAGGGCAGGAGCCCTCTGGATGTGCAGGGCACAGAACCACCTCGATGCATGGATGAAGACTGCTGCTTCCCGGTAGCAGTCCCCAAACTCAGCCATGCATCTCAGTCCTCCAAGGAGCTTCGTGACCTGCCAGTTTCCAGGATCCCAGTCCACCCCTGCCAAATCCACATCTCTATGATGGGGCTCAGCAACCTGTAAGTTTAAAAGCTCCTGCTGGCTCAATGTAGTCAGCCTACTAACCACCTTTGGGACCACTGTACAGTCAAAGGGGCTTAGAGGTGCCTGCACCTCTCTCAGTATATTACCTTCCCTGGGAAGCATCTCAATTCACTTTCACCATGTTCTGTGTTCTCAGCCACAGCTCAAAGGGTCCTGACATACTCTAAGCTCCTGAACCTGCTGAGCACAGCTTTCTTCCAGTGGGGTAGGGGGGACACAGTGACCAGCAGCTGGAAGGCACTTGTGGCTGGAGCAGTCTGAGGCTAGAGCAGGGACTACCTACTTTCCAGCCTATGAAATGCCAGCAGGTTTTAAAACTTATTCAGAAGGGCCATTATACCATATAACCTATGACTTTGGAGTTCAATCTGCAAGCCTTTCAGTCCCTCTTTGCTCAATCTCAAATGATAGAATGATGCTAATGTATGTTAATGTACAATAATGTGTTATATGAATGTAACCATACACCAGCACTCAGGACCTGATGGATACTTAGATAGATAGACTTAGAGGGTGCACTAAGTGAAATAAATCAGACATAGAAAGACAAGTATGATTTCATTTACATGTGGAATCTAAAAACAAAACAAACAATAGCCAAAAAAAACCCCAAAACAAACAAACAAACAAACCATTAAACCCAGAAACACATACAGAGAACTGGTGGTTGACTGGGAAGTGGGAGTGGAGGAAATAGGTGAAGGAGATTAAGAGATACAAACTTCCAGTTATAAAACAAAACAGTCACAGGGAAGAAAAAGATAGCATAGAGAATACAGCAATATTTTTTTCAACATTATAAGGTGACAGATGATAACCACACGCACTGCGTAATATATAGAATTATTGGTTTGCTAAGTTGTATACCTGAAACCAATATAACATTGTATGCTAACTATACTTCAAAAAAAATAATTATGTCTCTCATGGGATTGAAAGAGAAACATTTTGGAGAGGAAAAACAGAATTAGAAATGTAAAACCAGTTCAGAGCGGTGGCCATTTAAACATACAGAGGAAACAGGAATTACTATAGATCTTGTGTGCTATAGGGGTACCAGTGGTTAAAAAAAAAGAAAAAGAAAGAGAAAAAGAAAAAGAAAAAAGCACTACAGAAAATTGGTGTGGTGGTAGCTGGATCCAGGCCCAAAACCCAGTTTCCACCCACTTGCTATGACTTGTTGTTTTAGCTCTAGGGTGGGCACTTGATTCGTGGTATCACGTAATGTCCTGATGTTGAGAGAAAGAATCAACTCGATGCCAGAGGCTTTTTAGAAAAGGAAGGGCCAAGCTACCTTTGTACGTCGGGTGCTGCTTCTTTTTAGTGAGTGCAGGTGACTTGCTGGCAGACACCGCAGCCGTGGAGGCTTCAGAAAGGTTGTCCGCCCCCATCTCACCATCTGAGACCACAGACTGATTTAGCTCATCCACCAAATAGTCTTCGTCATCTTCGAGAATATCCCCTAGGGGAAGGAAATGTCATAGCACATCATCAGGATACATAGCAGAGCCTTTCAGCAGTGGGTCTGTTTCTTTCTTTCTTTCTTCTTCTTTTTTTTTTTTTCTTAAGATTTTATTTATTTATTTATGAGGGGGCAGGGCAGAGACACAGGCAGAGGGAGAAGCAGGCTCCCCTCAGGGAACCCGATGTGGGACTCGATCCCAGGTCTCCAGGATCACGCCCTGGGCTGAAGGCAGCTCTAAACCGCTGAGCCTCCTGGGCTGCCCAGTGGGTCTGTTTCAACATCTGGGCTTGCGGCTCAGCATCAGGATGTCTGCGGCACAGCTTTCTGCAGCCCAGAGGCGCCCACGTGTCAACAGATACAGGATCCCAATTCCACTCACACCTGAGACACGGGACTGTGCCCACAGCCCAGACATCCTCAAAAACCCTGTTCTCACTATCATGTCAGATGGCTCCAGGTCTTATTTACCCCTTCATGCCTTTGGCTCAGGGCATGATCCCAGGATCCTGGGATCAAGTCCCATATTGGCTTCCTAGAGGGAGCCTGTTTCTCCCTCTGCATGTCTCTGCCTCTCTGTCTGTGTCTCTCACAAACAAACAAATAAATAAAATCTTAAAAAAAGAAAAAAGAAAGAAAGAAAAAAAAGCAAATCTCATGCTGGTTGTCAGAACGTCTTGCCTGCTGACCTCGCCACAATGACCAGGAAGTCCTGGAGAAGAACTACTCACCCTCTGACTCATAGTCCAAAGTTGTGAAGTCAAAGTTTTCCTCCAGCAAACAGGAATTGGCAGTGGGAGACATGGAAGCCATGCTATCCCGCTTTCGGATGATCTCCTCTTGCAAACCTTTTAGCCAGTCCTTGGTCTTTGGTCTGATCTTCACTGCTCTGCCTTTTACCTGTGAGGAAGAGTGGCCATCTGAGGATGAATGCAGACGTCAGAACCGCTCCCTTCGCTTTCAAAGGGCATCTTGCTCAAACTCATGCATGAGAAGCAGGCCAATCTTCATGTTTTGCTAAGAAAAGTTGAGAATCTAGACCTCAGGCAAGATCATGATAGCTCACCATTCAGTCAAAATAAAAGTTGAATTATCACTTCCAGCTTTTCATCCCATGTGAGTGTAAAACCAGGATATTATCAAAATGGGAAATATCTGTATCCATATTTCAAAATAAAC
Source organism: Canis lupus dingo (assembly GCF_003254725.2). Classification (NCBI taxonomy): domain Eukaryota; kingdom Metazoa; phylum Chordata; class Mammalia; order Carnivora; family Canidae; genus Canis; species Canis lupus. Next base: position 47,565,383 of record NC_064243.1, on the reverse strand, counting down.
CATCTAAAGAAAATGATTGCAGTGCTCTCCCACCTGCAGATGTGAGCCAAGATGGACCCAGTGACTCAGTGGGATCTGCCCTCTAAAACTTGCTCTTCCTCCTAAATTCTGCAAGTGGCCAAGGAGACATTAGATATACTAATATCCTCAATGAGGACACCAGAAATAGACACCAGAAGGAAGAGTGCTAGCGCCTGCCCTCCTGTGGAGTCCACACTTTAAGGGACAGGTGAAGAGATGCCTTGACCATGTAAAAGCCCAAGGAAACAAGCAGCCCCCCACTCCATGAGTGACCAAGCATGACTCACCTTCATACCGTCCACGTCCAGGACGCTGAGAGCCGAGTGACTGTCTGCAAAAGTCACCAGCATTTGCCCTTGGTTGATCCTGGAATAAATGAGATATGCCAAGTCAACATCAAGAGCAGCTCGGTGGCTCTCACAGGTCCTGGCCAGAATACACACGACATGCTCCCAGAACCCTATGCCAGCCGGGGAACTAGTTACCTGACAAGAACAATGGTCCCATAATTGCCCAAGGTCTGCATGAGTTCTGTGCGTACATCCTCAGGAAACTCATTTTTCTCTTCTAAAGTTGGCGACTGGAGGTTGACTACAACAGTGGCATCGAGGGGGCCCTGGAAAGAGGACACTTCCTGGAACACCCTCTCTCGAGCACCCACATCGACTTCTTGAACTTCCACCTCCACGATCGCCAGCACAGGTCTGCATTAGACATGAAGGGAAGATGGGTGATGGTTAACTGGCTGAGTAGGTCCTGACCCCCAGAGTCCACTGGCAAGAGTGAACAACAATGACCCATGGTGTGGCCCTGGCCCAGCACCTGCAGCCCGGCTGTCCTGTCCTAGGATTTCCGACTCTGTCTTTGCCCAGCCTTAGCACTGTCTTGGCATTCTTACCTAAAGGATGATTTAGAGAAAACAGTGTCCTGTTAGCGGAGATTTTTTCTTATGTGGTACTTGCCAAGATTGCTGAGGATGGAGTGAAGTGTGAATTCTCCCTCTGCTAGGGGAACAAGCTTTTTGGACGGCTATTTGGCAACTGGTGTTAAGAATCTCAAGGATGGGGACGCCTAGGTGGCTCAGTGGTTGAGTGTCTGCCTTTGGCTGAGGGTGTGATCCTGGGGTCCTGGAATCGAGTCCCTCTAGCTGGGCTCTTCCCAGGGAGCCTGCTTCTCCCTCTGCCTGTGTCTCTGCCTCTCACTCTGTGTCTTTCAAAAAAAAAAAAAAAAAAAAAGAATCTCAAAGATGTCCATCTCCTTTGACCTACTAATTTCAATTCCAGGTCTTTGTTCTAAGAAAATGATGAGAGATTCAGACAAAGATTTATACACAAGGATGATTATTACAGCACTGTTGCTGAAAGGGGAAAGGGGAAACAATCTATCTGCCCCATACATGAGAGGTTACGGTGTAGCCATATTATCATATATTATACAACTAATAAGAACAATGTTGGAGAACTCTAGTTGACATACCTAGGAAAACAGGCCAGCAGGAAATAATGCAATCGTTATTGCAAGTGTGATATAGGGATGGGTTTACTTTCTTTACAAAAATTTAGGAAATCCTCTATTATGAAGATTCTGTAATCTCATCAAAGACATTTATAAGACAGTATTAAGTGGAAACAGAACAGAACACAAAACAGTAGGTCATAGGATGGTGACCTTTAAAAACAGGGAACACTGTGAAAATGGGGAGATGTGAGTGATAACCGATATTATCCTACCACAAATTTGTATCGCCATTGTTAGATTTTTGTTTTTTTGCATTTAGAAGGAAAAAGAAGACTGAGGGAAATCTGACACAGGGATGTGCACCAAGTGAGTAGTTGTAAAAGCTGGCAGGAAACCTTTTGGGAGAAGCCGCACGTGCTATACAGGAAGCATCGCTGAGGAAAGCAGGTACACACGGGCAGCACCCCCAGTGATGATGCAAACAGGCTACTGATACTCAGAACAACTGCATGGATCTGTAGAGAATGAGGCTGGCAGGAAAACCCCAGTCCCCGAGTTCTGATGCCATTTATGTAACATGCTTGGAATGACGAAATGATGGGAAGGGAGAAAAAGCAGCGGCAGACAGGTTAGGGACCAGGGGAAATGAGCAGGGCTATGAAAGGCGCCAGGAGGCATCCCTGTGGTGAAGGAGATGTTCTGTATCTTGACAGTGACATTGTCGCTATCCTGGTCATGGCCCTGTGCTACAGAAGGACAGGATCTCCTCACTGCGGGGCCTGGGAAAAGGGACCTGGGCTCTCTGTATTATTCCTTATAATCAGATGTCAATCTCTGATTACCTCCACATAAAAAGTTTAATTTAAAGATATGAATGTAGTAAGTAAAAAGGCAATGTAAGTCTGCATAGTATAATCCTAATGTTTTTATACGCATTTATATATAATGCATAGCTGCACATGAAGGTTACCATTTTGGTATAAGATCTTTTAACGTGCATGGAAAATACAGAAGACATGTAACAGACCATTGCAGCCACTGTCTCAGAAGGTGAACTATGGAGGGTTTGTTTGCATACATAGGTTTTCCCTGTCAATGACTGAGGTGCTTTGTTTTTTTAATCAGAAAAATCCATAAATGTCTAAGATGCACCTCAAACCAGTGTGTCCAGATCCGTACCTCCCAGCAATCCAGTTGAGTGAAGGCTACTCTGTCCTTCTGGTTGCTCAGGCCAAACTCTGGGGTCTTCCTGAAATCCTCCCCGCCCCATCCTCCTAAAATCCATTCTCTCTCTCTCTCTCTCTCTCTCTCACACACACACACACACACACATACACCATCCAATCCCTCAGACAATTCTGTAGGCTCCACTTGCAAAATCTATCCAGAACCCACCACAGGGACACATGACCACCTGGTCCAAGGCTGGCACTGATTCTTCCCTTGCTTACCACACCAGCTTCTTCCCTGGCCCAGTGGGATAGACTCTCTTTGGCTGATTCTGTCAACACCTCATCAGATAATGCCACTCCTCAGCCCTAGTAAAACCCAATGTGTTCTTGTGGCCTGCAGAGTTCTTCCAGATGGTCTGCACTTCTTGCCCATTTCCTATGACTTCCTCTACTCTTTCTACTCCACTTCTGTTCTCTCAATTCCTGAATGTTCACTGCCTCCCTCCTCACCCTGGAATGCTCTCCCCCTGATGCCCCTCTGGCTCAACTCACTTCTTTCAGGTCATCATATCGTAAAGGCTTTCCTTGAACACTGGGTATTAAAAGAGCACCAACCCCTTGTCTGACTCTTATTACTATTTTTTTTCACATTTGTTTATTGTCTGTCTGTCCTTACTAGACAATTCCATGAGAATGTGGTCTTGTCTGTTTTGTTCACTGTTAATCTTCAGTGAACAGTATACAAGAACAGGGCTAGTATACAACACCCTTCAGTGAATATTTGTTAAGTGAACTGCTTCTTAAAGACACTCACTGAATTAGCAAACCTGAAAATCCTATAACTGGAGATTTCCCAAGGTTGGTTTCTAGGTATGTGTTTGCAACACAGCTTTCTCAAGAATTTAGGATATCTAAAGATTTAGACCTACTGGCTGACCAGCTATTCATCAACTCTCTCTCCTAATTTCTTTCCTTGTAGAAGTCGAAACTGACAGGCTAGTTTTAGGAGCAGCCATGGGAAGATCAAACCCTTCCTATTTCCATCCGAAAATGCCATTTTCTCTGTCTCTTTAAAGTTGTTCTAGAAGACCAATCTCTCTCTGTGGCTGGTGCCAGTGCACATTGAGCTGACCAACGCTTTTGCTGTGTTCTGTTGTTAACGCAAGATATGCAAGGCCAAACTAATAGCTCAGAGCATTTAAGAACTCAGAATCCAACACCCGAAAACCCTATGGCATTTGTAATAATAAAATATTAGGAAAAAATGTCACCAGTAGGTGAATGGGTAAATTCCATGGATATATTTAGTGTAATACTGGACAGCAATTACAAGAGAACGAGCCAGGTCTGTAATATCGACATGACTGTGTTTCAAAGATATTAAATAACAAAAAAGCAAGTTGCCCAATGACATCATTTATAGGAATTTAAATGACAAAATAGTATAGGGTGCATCTTTGAAGTTTTCATGAATGATGTCATTTTTTTTAGTACAAAATACTAACACTGATTCATTCTTGGTGGTGGGGACACAGCTATTGGTCATGCTATTCTTGGTTCTTTACTATATTTCACACGTGTGCACACATGCATTCCGAGGGGGACAACACATCTGTTCTCTGTGGGGAGCAGCAGACGCTGCTCACCCCGGCACAGGAGAATGTGCCTGACGCAGTGAAGACCATACCTGTGATCAGATGCTTGTAGTTCTGCTCGGCCGTAATATTTGAGCACACCAGGAGACCAGCAATGTCTGACTGTGTTGTCAGCATCTACATCGTTGTCTAGAAGGTTGAGTTCTTCAGCTACTCACAGGGATTCCGATCAAGAGACCCACATACAACACAAACTGGTATCAACATATGGGAATGCGGACCGAGGAAGCTGTACAACAGGGATCTCGGACACAGACCACCACCTGTCTCACCCTCGTCTGCTCTAACCTGCTGGGCCGGAAACCATGTGGAGTTGGCCTGGGGTAGATAATCTATGTAGATTATCCAGTGATGCCTGTGGCCTTCCCAGTGGACAAACCAAGTGGGAAAGCAGACATCGTGGCTGTGGGGTTCCCATCCCAGGGGTACAGGGACACAGGAAGTCTGTACCTTTTATGTAGGCAAAGCCGAGGCTGAGGCCATCACTGTATCCTGGCCTCTCGGTGCCCCAGGGATGCCCACAGATGTCCAAAGACTGATCTGAATGACGTGATTCCCTGGCTTTGAAATCTCTGCAGCCATCTTGCCAGGAAAGCAGAGCTGCTTTATGTCTAGGTGTTCTGACTCAACTGTCCTTCCTAATTGGCCATCACAAATAATTCAAAATGTACTTGACCACTAACTGAGGAAAAAGCTCTTCTTTCCTGTGTTTGGCTCCTGTTCAATTCCGAATTGGGAGCCTGGAGCAGGTAAGAGTTTGGTGGAAGCAAACAGGAGGGATAAAGTGCCATGTGTGGGCAAGGGGAGACATACTGGACCAGAAGAGCCGTGGCCTCTCTCCTTGTTGTCCACCCAGAACAGAAGGCAGATGGGGTGGTGTTGCGGGGGGTGGCGTTGCGGGGGGGTGGCAGCCGTGATGCAGGGGCGGGGAGAGCCAGAGGGGAGCTCCCCAAAGCACAACTTCCAAACCATAGGGGCCAACAGATGGAATGACTTTTCTATCGTTTGGGGTCATCAAGAAAGTTGTTATTTATACCACAAAGAGTGCTGTGCTGAATGAATGTGCAGACTTCCCCTCTACGCTATCGATCACGCCCTCCACCAGCTCTGAATGTGCACACATCTCACGCACCTGTTCTGTCAAAAGAGTGCCTCTTCCTCCACCACAGGACCCGGTCTGTCCAGGCGGGGGTGCGACATTTGTCACTTGTGTCGTAGGCAGCAGAGCCAACGTCATACTTGTAGGTAGGTCCAAAATTAATAGCGCCTTCGTGAAAGTCTTTAAAAATCTATTAGGAGAAAAGACCAAGACCAACTTGGTTCTAGATTCTGTACATAGTATGCAAAACAACAAAAAATAAGGAAGCACATTCCCAAGTGCCCCATTCCTAAAGACACAAAATCGACATTATAGTTGCAAATATGTCTCAAAGTGAACATGTGTATGCTATTTAATTAGCAAGAGAGGGATGATTATTGATTCCACTGACTGACGCACCACCCTGGGAACTCCCACCCACCTTGGGGACCCGATGCCCAACTGTCCCCTTGTCAGTGCCCCAGAGACAGTGGAAGGCACAAGGCAAGTATCACAGGGGCCCCTCCACTCAGCCCCAGACCTAGTACATGCCTGGGTAAGCCTAAAAGGCCCTTGTTGGTATTTGCTAACTAAATGAATTGAGTAAATAGAAGCGCAGGGGGACGCCTGGGTGGCTCAGCAGTTTAGTGTCTGCCTCTGGCTCAGGGCGTGATCCTGGAGTCCTGGGATCGAGTCCCAAATCAGGCTCACTGCATGGAGCCTGCTTCTCCCTCTGCCTATGTCTCTGCCTTTCTCTGGGTCTCTCAGGAATAAATAAAATCTTTAAAAATAGAAGCGCAGGACCGAAATGGAACTGTTTCTGGTTAGCTCTAGATCCAGCCCTGGTGCTGTGAGAAGACCCTGGAACAGACACCTAATTCTCTCCATGCATCTGTGGAAGGATGTAGACAACACTGGTTGGAGGAAGAAAGAAAAACCTATTCTAGCAAGGTATGCTGTGGTTACTTTTCCATCCGGCCACCCCTCAGCGATGTCGTGGCAGGGCTGAGTGGGAGGTGAACAGAACATCTCAAAGAATGTGTGAATCTGGCTGTAGGAGAGACCTTAACTCTCCTAGCTCCACGCACTGAACCAGCCACATTTTCAAAAGGTAAATGGAGTGCAGGTGCTATGAAGCTAACAGGCACTGAAAAGCGCAAACAGTATTAGGTGGAGAACATAAGCTTCGGGTCATCTGGAAGCTGACCAGTGTGACTGTGAAGAACTGAGGGCAGACCCCATCCTGAATCTTTCCTATTATGTCATGGTCTAAGGAGTCACTAAAAAACTGCACATGGTGGGATGCCAGGCAGGCTCAGTCAGTTGAGCGTCCAACTCATGGTCTCAGCTCAGGTGATGATCTCAGGGTAGTGAGATCAATCTGGCATCGGGCTCCACACTTAGTGGGGATCTGCTTGAGATTTTCTCCCTCTCCCTCTGCCCCTGCCCCCACTCATTCTCTATCTTAAAAAAAAAAAAAGAATCTTAAAAAAAATTGCACATGGGTCACGTAGTGGATAAAATATGAGCTCTATAGTTTGACAGTCTTGGATGGCATGATGGCTCTGTGTACTCACTGTGTGACCTTGGACTCATCTGACCTGGGCCTAAGTTCTTTTGTTTATTGAATGGGTGTAATACCTAATTTGTAGGATGGTCTTGAGGATTATCCACCCAAATTGGTATATAAAGTATATTCAGTATTGTTATAATTTGTTAGTGTGCTTACCAATGAGAAACCAAGATCTCACCAAAATAGAGTACTTTGAGTGTCACTCGGTGGTTGACATTGTGAAGTCCGAAGGAGGAAGAGACAGCAAACCCACCCTCCAACTGCAGAGCACAGATTCTGGTGTTGGCAGGGAGTCTTCTGCTGCCATCACCTCCTACGCTGGCTTTTGTGCTCACCAGCTTTCCACAGAGTGACTGACAACCATTCCCACCAGGAGCACACCTGCCCTGAATGCAGCCCGTTGGAGGGGGACCAGGATGTGTGTGTGAACACACGCTCACGTTTCTCTGACTTCAATGCCTGAGTCTACTGAATGTTTCGATGTTATTCCAGAGTGGAAAAGCTGTTGAGACCTATCATAAGAGCACAACTTACTTTTCCACTTGATTTCTGTAGCTGTAGCTGATCAAACTCCAGAAGTTTCTTCCAGTCTTGGCGTTTGACAAAATAGAAGACTTCTTCATAAGTGAGATCAATGCGGTAGTTGAAATCGCCACACCAAAACACGTAATCATGAGAAAAAATGTTTCTTCCCTGTTAAAGAAAATCACAGTCGTTCCAGCTCATCTTGCAAAGAAGGTGGGCGAGGGGAGGAAAACTCACCCTGCAGATGATACATTTCTTAGAATGTTATTTAAAAAATGACTTCCAGTAGAGCACCTCATCTCTCAATCCCATATACCTAGTGCGGGGCTTTTATGTGGCTTACTTCATTTTAAATGATGGTATTTTTTTAGTGGTTTGGAGAAAGCTCATATCTAACTGGGAAGCATGACCCCCTTCTTCACTGCGGCCCAGCTCTGTGATCGGGCTGTGCTCCTGCTTTTATCAGGTCTACATCCAAAGAAGAGTTGCCCAAACATTCTGTGTTATGAGGATCAGGCTTAAGAAAATAAGTTAAAATGCTCAGAATGTGCAACTTTGCAAAATGTCATGGATTTTATCCATTTTCATCGTGTGACCTGTCCTATTCTTCCCTCCTCTGCCCTGTCTAGCCCACCCTGAGCCAGCAGTCCCCCAGCACAGCCCTGGAGAGCGTGGGATCCTTGCCCGCCCTTCCCTGCCGTGAATCACAAGGACAATGACAGCAGCCACAGCATATCACCCCTATCATCCACCTACGTGTGCTGGGCTCTGTTCTGGGGGCACACTGCCCTCACAGCAGTCCTGCGAAGCATGCACTATTGGCTCTCCTTTGGATTAAAAAAGTTCAAAAAAACTTGCTAAAGTTATCACTAGCGCATAATAAGTGCAACATTTGAACTCAGGTCAACCTAAGTCCGAAATCTGTTTCTTTTTCCTTGTGTGGCATTTCCACTCTCTGTAACCCATAACAGTAATCTAGACAGAATATTAAAATGATCACAAGCAAATAAATGAGTGTGCAGAGCACTGTTGGCCAGTAGAACTTTCTGCAGTGATAGAAATGTCCTCCATCCGCACTGTCCAGAACAGGAGCCGCCAGCCAGAAGCAGCCACATGCAGCCACTGAGTGACCATCAAAAAACATGGCCAGTGTAACCAAGGAACTCTTTGTTTTATTTCATTTTAATTAATTAAAATTTAAGTACCTGCTTGTGGCTAGCGGCTAGTCTACCAAAGAGCACAGGTGTAGAGTATTAACCTATAGGTATCCTTGATATTTCTGTTGGGGGGAAAAAAAAACTATGTTAAAAGCTCTTTGAATATTTTGAATGTGTCCAAAGTCGTTTACTATTTCAAGATAGCACTTTAAGTGAGAAGGGCTGGACTTTTTTTTTTTTTAAACTAAATAGACACACAAAGAAAATAAGCATAATGTCCCATGAAGTCTAGAAGACTTCACGTTGTAAATTTCCCAACTCTACTTGTTTCTTCTTTAATTCAAGAAATAAAAACTAGAGCAAAGATTACAGCACTTCTTATTGAGAATGAAAGAGTTTTTGCCTTGAGTAACTGGTGCAGCCCAGAAAACAGGAGGTCAGTTTTACGGGATCTATCTGGCCTCACACGGAGGACATGACCCAGCCAACTGTTACAGACAATGTGGCAAAAAGAGTTGGCCGCCCCTAACTGCAGGGAGACAGGTGGTTCGCAGCAGGCTGACGGTGTGCAGGTGACATCTCTGCACAGGAATGAATGACAACATCTGAATCTGAATCTGGAAAGACGCCCCGCTGGCTTTGGGATGGAAACCCCCGCCGCCAGTAGAGGGCAGCCTGGCGCGCGTTGTCGGCAATCTGGAGCCCAGGTGGGAGGATCCAGGGCTCCTTGGTCCTGAAGACACAGGTTTCAAAATCCAGCTTCCTTATCTGAGCTGCAACAGAAGGTATGTATGAAGATCATGAATCTTAGGAAAAGCGAGTCTAGTATCGTGTGGGCTCAGAGGTTCTTCACCAGCATGGATGTACCATGAACAGTGAATGAGAAAATCAGAAAATGCACAAAAAAGCAAAGAAACTGTAGGATGCAGAGGGACATTCAGGAAATGTGCAGACGTGGGGCACTGGACCCTCCAGGGCTGGACCCCCTGGGCTCACCTCTACTGTTCCATCCCACGGTGCTTCCCCTGCCCCGGAGCCGAGCCCCCAGGACAGGGACCCTCCCGCAGCCGCACCCCCCGATGTTGGCCTGAGCTGGGAGCTAGCACCCGTATCCCCGTCATGCTCCAGGCCACCGGCCACCAACGCCACACTGCTCTCACCATCGGGAAACTCAGCTTCTGGGTGATCTCCCGGTAGTCTTCATTCCTCTCCTTCACCTGCGACTGGCCGGCCGTCAGGTGGCTGCACACGAAGCAGAAGCTGGAACTGTGGAACTGAAAGCGGATGCCCACGGCGCCCTTGTTGCCCGCCTTTCCTCCCATGCCTGTCTTCACCGTGTCGATGGCCACGTCCCTGGAACACACAGCGAGCATGTGCGGTGGCTGCTCTGTGGCTCGGAAGGAAAAGCAAGAACCGGCTCTGCTGCAGACGAGAGCTGGGCAGCAGCGCCAGGCTTGCAGCTTGGAATCCGTTCAATCACATCGGTGGCCGGGCCACACGGCGACCACATGGCCGTCACTCCAGACCTCTGTCTTCTCGCTGTTGGCAGCTGCCTTGCGGTGGGCCTGGAGGACCCTCTCCGCAGTCCCCACCCTCAAGAGCCCTGCACTCACGAAGGCACCCAGGAAGCTCTCACCTCCACCCTGGGTCCTTTCCATGTCCATGTCCTTGGGGCCCCTGACCCAGCTCGGACTTCACCATCCCCTGTCCTACCCTCTTGCGGCTTTCCTGCAAAGCACACATGGTGCCATCAGGTAATCAATATGTGTTAAGAACAGGAAACACCCCGGATGAGTGCTAGGCTGTGTAGGCAGTTTCCGAACACACTCCTGCTCAAATGGGAATGCCCGCTTACACTGCACACAGGTGAGCGTGCAGGTCCCTGGACCACAGACTGAGGCACTCAGACCCACACCTGCTCCCTGGGCCTGTCAGTCGGCAGACAAGGTGATGGGGTAACTGGTTGAGAGGCTAAGGCTGGGGGAGAGGCTGGGGACCTTGGGTGGCATCTGGGAAATCTGGAGTTCCCCAGCATCACTCCCTCTCTCATGGTTCATCTCTAACCTTTGCCCTGACCTTACCTTTCCTGACTTTGACCCACTCACTTTGGACACTGCCCAAGGGCCAGAATAAACACTCAGGGGGACACGGACTTAGAGATTTTCTGAAAGTCCTAGAAGAGGACAGTCATGCTGTCCAAGTGCTGCCATGGGCACGCCTCTCATCCTCTACATATTCAGAGGCGTTCAACCCGGAGCGGGGAAAGGCTCAGCCTGGCATGGGCAGTGAGCTCAGCCTGACGTGGGAGGAAATTCTACGGATTTGAGTGAAACCAGGTAGCAGCAGGAGGTTATGAGTCATTAAGGGAAAAGGTTAAGTTCTTCCCAAACCTTAAAACACACACATGCACACACGTGTGCACACATGCATGTGCCTGCACACACACGTGCATACACTTTACCAAGAGGACGCCCATTTGCTGAGTGTTCCCTTTCTGACAGTCACAAAGCTGTCACTTTAAGACATTACAACGGGGTGACAGTGGTAGAGACTTTCTGCCCACACATCTTATTTAGAACTCTTTTAAAAAGAGACAAAAGAACTGGCATTTCCCGATGAGTTAACACAGCTCTTGGTCAGAGGTTTCCTGTCTAAAACTTCAACCAGGAATCCCTTTCCTTGCACAAAACTGAGCTTGGGAGGACAACAATCACTCCCTCTGAAAGGGTTCGGCTTCCTGGCCTGCAAGGTTCCCACTGTGGCTTTTTAACTACCAGACAATATTCTATTCAGCCTGTTTTTTCCTCAGGGGGTTGCTACATTTATCTCGAATAATGGCAAGTCCCGATTCCTGTTGCAGGAGGGGAGGAGGAGGAGGAAGTCTGAACAAAACACCAAGACGAAAGACCCCGTGTCCCCCAGATGTTCATAAACTAAATGTTCTTACCTGATGAATGGGACATGGTATGGACGTACAAAGATATACAGACAGACGCCCACCAGCTGTGCCGAAGTCAAGAGAATGTACCTATGGGAGCGTGAGATGGCCTTCTGGAGCTGCTCACCCCACATCTTCCTGTTGGTGGTACTGGAAGAGAAGAGAAAGAAATGATGCCTTCCAGTCTGCTGGACATGGGCTCTCCCACCAACAGACTCCTTCAGCCTTTATTCTTTTTGTAGAGCTAGTATCCCACTGTCCCCACTCCCATGTTACTGCCATGCCTTAACTTCTGCAGTGGACTATCTGTGTATTTCTGGTTGTGTCACACACATCACAGCACATACCTCACTCCCCCGTCACCTAAAACCCAACACAGCACCTTGCTCATCAAGAGCTGCATAGATCAGGTTTTATTATTTGTTCAGAAGGTTCCTTGAAATTAAACTAGGAAAGAAGTCCAGTTGACCCTATACAAAATGTTAATGCAGCAGTTTTCTTTTCCTTTGGATCTGGTGGAGAGAAGAGAAGCCCATTCCCCAGGAAACAGTGAATCAGCACCCCTCCAGCCTGGCCCTCAGCACACACCCTCCAGGTGTGCACACGCCAGCTCACAGCCTCCTCCCTACATGGCCAAGGACACACCTGCCCTTCCCTCTGTTTCCTTAATTTGCAAAGAGGAAGTGGAGGTGTATGTCGGGGGGGGGGGGGGGGGGGGGGGCGGTGCTGGAGAGCAATCTGCAGTGCCTACACATCGAGGGTCATAGGGTAGTGCATGCAGAAGCAGGACGGACCCAGAGTCCTGCTCCTAGTGAGGCACCTGGCTTGGAAAAACTTTGGGCGAATTTCAGGGTGTGGTCCTGCACCCCTCATGCCCAGACACTCACCTGGCATTGACGATATTCCCTGCGCTCAGTTCCACCATCTCTTCAAACCCCACGGCAAATATGTCAGCTGGGCTGTCCTCATCTAGGACAAGGCAGGAGTTGAAGGACATCAGATCCCACAAGGCCTGTGTTAGTGGACGCGTGGGGCGCCTCGTGTGCCTCTCTGAGCCCAGGTGCACTCGTCCCGATGACTGAGTGAAGCTCCCTACAGATCCCCACCTCCCCTCACCTCCCACTGTGCATGGCCCTGCCCTGTCTCCATCCCGGGGCACCTTACCGACCTCTCCCCAAATCTCTGTTCCTTTGTCTGCAGATGGGACAGTAACCGTCATCTCACAAGGATGTTGTAAAGCACCCATCAGGTGACATGTGTGAAGTGCCCGCCCCACCCGGCAGGTAGTTAGGGCACTGCCCTGTGGGTCCCTCTGGGTGACCCACAGGTGCATCAGACCCAGCCTTAACCCGTTAATGACTGCCTGAGGTGTCCTGTCCCAGGGGACTGCTGTCCTGGACGGTGGCTGGAGGTGAGAACACCCTGCCCGGCTCAAGGTGGTTATTGCTGTTCCCCGGTGGCTGCTGAGGCCTGCTGCAGAAACGTGTTTTATGGGAAGCACAGCAAGCTGAGGGGCTGCCCGTCCCCTCTCTGTGTCCCCTCTAACAGGGAATCAGAGGGGTTAATAGGATCCCTACAGCCACTGGCTGCCTCTCTCCAGTGGCCCCCGTCCTGCCACTCAGCCCTTGAGCTGTGGAAAGGGAGACCCTGCCCTCCCTGAGGCTGTGGGGAAAGGCCTGGCGTCTACTTCCTTTCCTGCTGGCCTCACAGGGCAGCCTGGCACTTCGAGCTTAAATGGCTTCAAGTCTCTCTTCTTTGTTTCAAGAAAAAAAATACCTGTTCCTCCAAACTGCTGGCAAGAGTCGCCACAATCCCTCCTTCCCTCTGAACCTGGCAAGTTCCCCGTGGGGCTGCAGGGCCGCCATCCCAATAAAATCCCCAGCAAAGTGGCAGCCAGCTTGCTGTCACCACCCACCCATCCCTGCAGGCACAGGAAGATGGGGGGGCCCTCAGCGCGTCCAGGGCCTTTCCCCGGTGGGCATTCTGGTCACCACCCACACAAGAATCCCAGGAACCCCACACTGTGGACCCGAGCCACCCTGTACCTCAAGGCAACGGCGGGGGGTGCGGGTGCCCGTGACAGTACGGGGCACAGACCCGAGCGTGGCTCCCTTGCACGATCCCAGGTCGCTGGAGGAAGCCAGCCCGCCCACAAATGCCAACTGAAGAGAAGCCTTTATTCCTCAAACCCTGCATCCTGAGGCCAGTATCACCTCACGTGACAGAGGACAGTGAAGTGCCAAGTTTGGAATCACTTGGTTCTTAAGGGGCACGCAAATTCTTTTGTGACTATGTGACGCAGATGAGCAGACGGAGGCGTCTGGGGAGAAGGCTGGGACAGGGAAGGCTGGACAGGTGTCCTCGGCCCGGCCCCACTTCCCACAGTAACGCAGCCCTGAGCACATCCTCCTCCTTAATGACAGAGCCCTTCTGAAGAGCCAAACCCAAACTGCAAAATCTCTCTCTGTGGCAAGAGAGACCTCCCCGCTCCGGTGACCCTTCCAAACATCTGGAAAAGAGAAGGCGCCAAGTAATTTGCCAGGTGTGTTCTGGAAACAGAGACCACAGCCCTTTCCAAACTTTCTGAGGACTGAGGGCACCACATGCCGCATCTCAAGGAGTCGTGGGCTGCGGGAAAGGTCAGCCCGGGGCAGGGGGGTCTCGGTGGAATCTGTTTCAGGGTCAAGCCGCAGCGCTCACCCTGGGATCCCGGGAGGCCCGAGCGCGTGGGGGAGTCGAGGAGCCAGTCGGCCAGCTCGGCCGTCCCCAGGAGGTTGCTCCGGAACTGCTTGCCTCCGTTCACGTTCCACGTCCCCGTGGCAATTCGGATCCGCCTGAAATTTGTGAATTCCGACTGGCGCTCAGCCATGGCCCTCAGGATCCTGGGAGTCACTGTGTAGAGGCAGGAGAGGGCATGCTTGTCTACACCGCACAACCACACGCATCCTCCCCAGACTCGGAAGGGGCTCCCTGTCGGGGAGAGGGCTGCAGCCCCTACGGGCAGGGGCTGGGTTTGCTCCCCGCGAGGGTGGGGAGAGGCCAGAGCCCCAGAACCAGTAGACTTCCCTGGGGCATTTGTGCCACGAAGCCCCGAAAACACAGGACCATGCGTTCACTCTCGACGTCCTTTACCCAGACACCACAGGGAGTCTCTGCTTGGCACGACCTCCACCACCCAGTGGGGCTGTCAGCAAGGGGACGCCACAACCCACCCCACTCTGAACACTGGTACCTAAAACTTGAAATGTTTTAGGGTAAGTGGCTCAGTTAGTTAAGTATCTGCCTTCAGCTCAGGTCATGATCCCAGGGTCCTGAGATCGAGCTCCATGTCGGGATCCCTGCCTGGCAGAGAGTCTGCTTCTCCCTCTGCCTCCCCCTGCTCGTGTTCTTGCTCGCTCTCTCTCTCTCTCTCTCTCTCTCAAATAAATAAAATCTTAAAAAAAAAAAAAACACTTTTAAATGTCTTACACCATCTTGGCCTTTTTCATCCTCCATCCCTCATGAGATACTTTGTTTGCATTACCCTGGACTCAAGCCTTTAAAAAAAAAAAATCATTGCTCTGAATCATGTCCATCCTCTGGATATCCGAAATACATTCCATTTTTTTAAATGAGTGACTTACCTCAAATCTATGTCATGCCTACCTATCTACTTAATAAGATCCTGTGCTACTCAGATCCTCTCTTCAGCTTTGACCAAGCTGGCCTGATTTCCAGGTCGACGCAAATAATCACCTTGGTGAAGTGAAGCCAAGCGAAAGTCTTTATGGAGGAATGAAAACAGCAAAGGGGCTGTGAAACCATTTTAAGCATGGGCAAGTTAATTTTTCAAAAAGTTCTAAAACTTATACGGTCTTATAAGGAAAAATGCTGGGTTCCCCCTTCTTCTCTACTAGCTCTATAACATTTATAGGGTCTAGGGGATAAGAAGCCATTAAAATTCCCTCAAAGAAACCTGTAGCTCATTTACAGGTAGAAGTTAAAAAACAAAAAACAAAACAAGAAACCAAAAAGAAAAAACCCACCAAAAAACCACCCTCCCCCCAAATTCTAAAAACCATGAACTCCTAGATATAGAGAAGGTGTTGAGGGGGTTGGGGGAGAGAAAGATGAAGGGAGTCAAAAGGTATAGTTATAAAGTCAGGAAGTCCTGGGGATGTAATGTACAGCAGAACCACCATAGTTGATAATACTGGGTCACCCATTCCAAAGCTGCTAAGAGAGTAGATCTTAAAGGATCTCATCATATGAAAAAAATCTTTTGTAACTATGTGTGGTGATGGATATTAACGAGACTTACTGTGATCATTTCACAACGTACACAAGTATCGAATCATGATGTTGAACACATGAAAGTAATACAATGCCACACATCAACTATATATCAACTAACAACCCCAAACCTCTAGCTATTGACAGAAGCATGGCAATCTTGCCCCGAGAGCAGGAGGTGTCCTGATCCCCGGAGACAATCATTTCTTCTCCTTCTTCCAGTTCAGTAGGGTCCTGGGACCATAACAAACAGGGGGCCACTCTCACGGGAGACTCCCTGGGACAAATGATACCTGGCGATGGGACCAAGAGCCCACTGGGGCTGAGACTGTACACGGATGCCTGCAGTGCCTTCTTGACTTTCTCCCTCCCCTTGGAAATATGTAAGAGTGGGCTCCCATTCAAGGCCAGAAAGCACGGGCCCCCAAGAAACAGTGATGGCTAGTACTGTATACTTATTTTGTATATTCTTTTGCCTCAATCATGCCAGGATCAGGTTATCATTCAACTAGACTCCGTGCCTATAACCCAAAGCCCTACCAGAATTACTCAAACCAGCCAATTCTAAGCTGTTTACCCTGTCCTGCCTTTCCGGAGGAAACCCCACTGAAGAAAATCCCAATAAACTCCTGTGTGGCATGCCCTCCATGTCTAGGAGCTGCAAGTCTAATAAAGAAATTGTTAAACTAAGGTAAAATTGGTAGATAACGTTTTATGTCTCCGGTGTAAAACATTACAATTCTACATCCGTACACCTACAAAATGATCACCACCCAAAGTCTGGTTACCATCTATCACCACACATTCGACAGCCTTCACCCACACCAACCTGCTCTGGTAAACACGGATCTGTTTTCATCTGGAAGTTTGCTTTTGTTTTGTTTTAGATTCCAAATGCTAAGTCACGTGGTATCTGTCTTTCTCCACTTGACTCATTTCACTTGGCATAATACTTTCAAGGTCCATCCACGTGGTTGCAAATGGCAGGACTTCATTCCTTTTTGTGGTCAAGTAGTATTCCTCTGTGCGAGTATGTGTGTGTGCATGTGTGTGTGTACATGTCACATCTTCTTTATCCACCTACTGATGGGCACTTGGCTTATTCCATATCTTGGTTTTGTAAATAATGCTGCAATTGGGGCACCTGGGTGGCTCAGTCAGTTGGGCAGCTGCCTTTGGTTCAGGTCATAATCCCAGGGTGGTGGGATCGAGTCCCATGTCGGGCCCCCTGCTTTCGGGGAAGCTGCTTCTCCCTCTCCCACTTGCCCTGCTTGTGCTGTCAAATAAATAAAATCTTAAATAAAAATAATGCTGCAATAAACATAAGGGTATGTATAATTTTTTGAATCAATGTTTTTACATTCTCCAGATAAATCCCCCAAAGTGGAAGAGTGGTATCATATGGTAGTTCTATTCTTAATTCTCTGAGAATCTCCATACTGCTTTCCATAGTGGCTGTGCCAATTCATATTCCTAGGAACAGCACATGACGACTCGCTTATCTTCATAACTCTCTCCAATGCTCCTTGCCTTTTTGGCCAGTGTGAGGTTATATCTTATTTTGGTTTTGATTTGCATTCCCTAGTAATTAATGATGTTGAACATCTTCTCATGTGCCCATTGACCATATGTCTTCTTTGAGATCTGCCCATTCAGATCCTCTGGCCACCTTTTATCAGGTTGCTTGATTTTTTTGTTGTTACTGGTGAGTTGTAGGAGTTCTTTACATATTTTGGATATTACCTCTTATCCAATATAGGATTCAGAAAAATCCGTTCTCATTTAGTAGGCTGCTTTTTATTTTTATTTTTCTGGTGGGGTGGGGGGCGGTGAGGCAGGGAGAGAGGCAGAGGGAGAGAGAGAGAATCTAAAGCAGACTCCTGATCTTGATGCAGAGCTTGATCTCACAACCCCAAGATCATGACATGAGCCAAAACCAAGAGTTGGATGCTTAACTGACTGACCCATCCAGGTACCCCCTGCCTTTTGAGTTTTTTTTCTTTTTTTTTAAGAGTTTATTTATTTGAGAGAGAGAGAGAGAGCATGTGTGCACAGGCAGGGGGAGCAGCAGAGGCAGAAGGAGGAGCAGGCTCCTCACTAGCAGAGAGCCCAATGCAGGGCTTGATCCCAGGACGGGGATCTTGACCTGAGCCGAAGGCAGTCACCCAATCGACTGAGCCACCACCAGGCACCACTGCCTTCTTGTTTTGATGATGATTCCTTTTGCTGTCCAGAAGTTACTCAGTTTGATGTAATCCAATCTATTTGTGCTTCAGTTTCCTTTGCCTTTGGAGTCAGATTCAAAAAAATATTGCTAACACCAATGTTGGGGGAGCTTACTACTTGGGTTTTCTTCTAGGAACTGTATGGTTTCAGGTCTTACATTCGAGTCTTTCATCCATTTTGAGTTGACTTTTGTGCATCGTGTAAGACAGTGGTCTAGTTTCACTCTTTTGCATGTAGCTGTTCAGTTTTCCCAACATCATTTATTGAAGGGACTGTCCGTTTGCCATTGTATGTTCTTAGCATCTTTGTCATAAATTTGCAGTCCATATATGCATGGGTTTAAATCTGGGCTCTCAATTCTGTTCATTGTTCTGTGTGACTGTTTTTATACCAATACAATACTGTTTTACTATAATTTTACAGTTTAGTTTGAAATCAGAGAGCTGGATACCTCCACCTTTGTTCTTTTTTCTCAAGATTGCCTTGGCTAGGGCAGCCCGGGTGGCTCAGCGGTTTAGTGCTGCCTTCAGCCCAGGGTGTGATCCTGGAAACCCGGGATCGAGTCCCATGTCAGGCTCCCTGCATGGAGCCTGCTTCTCCCTCTGCTTGTGTCTCTGACTCTCTGTGTCTCTCATGAATAAATAAATAAAATCTTTAATAAAAAAAATTGCCTTGGCTATTTGGGATCTTTCGTGATTTCACACAAATTTTAGAATTCTTTGTTCTAATTCTGTGAAAAATGCCAGTGGAATTTTGATAGGGATTGTACTGAATCTGTACATTGCTTCGGATAGTATGCACATTTTAACTATATTAATACTTCCAATCCATGAGCACAGAATATCTATTTATTTGCCTGTTTTTCAGTTTTGTTCATCACTGTCTTACAGTTTTCAGAATATAAGTCTTTCATCTCCTTGGTTAAATTTATTCCTGGATATTTTATTCTTCTTGATGCAACTGTAAATGGAATTGTTTTCTTAATTTTCAGTCTGATAATTTGTTACTAATGTATAGAGACATCAGATTCCTATATGTTGATTTTGTATCCTGTTACTTTACTAAATTCATTTATTAGTTCTAACGGTTTTTGGGTGGTCCTTTGGGTTTTCTATATATAGTATGCCATTTGCAAACAGTGGCAGTTTTATTCTTCCTAACTTGGGTGACTTTTTTCTTGCCTAATTGCTGTGGGTTGGACTTCTAATATATGTTGAATGAAAGGGGCAAGACTAGGCATCCTTGTCTTATTCCTGATCTTAGATGAAAAGCTGAAAGCCTTTCACCATTGAGTATGATGTTACCTGTGGGGTTGTCGTCTATAACCTTCATTATGTTTAGGTAAATTTCCTCCATATCCACTTTGTTGAGAGTTTTTATCAGGAATGGATGTTGAATTTTGTCAAATGCTTTTTCTTTATATATTCTTTTTTAAAAAGGATTTTATTTGCGAGTGCGTGTGAGAGCATGAGTGGGGGAAGGGAGTGGCAAAGTGAGGAAGAGAAGCAGACTCCCTGTCAAGCAGGGAGCCCAACTCAGGGCTCGATCCCAGGACCCTGAGATCATAACCTGAGCCAAAGGCAGATGTTTAACTGACTGAGCCACCCAGGTGCCCAGATCAACAGGATTCTTATCCTTCATTTTGTTAATGTGGTGTATCAGCTGATTGATTTGTGGATGTTGAACCATTCTTGCATCACTGGAATAAATCCTTCCTGATCATGGTAAAAACAATCCTTTTGATGTGTTGTTGAATTTGGTTTGCATATTTTATTGTAGATTTGTGTGTCAGTGTTCATCAGTGATCCTGGCCTACAATTTTGTTGTGGGTTCATGACATCCTAGTCTGGTTTTGGTATCAGGATAATGATGGCCTCATAAAATGAGTTTGGAAGTATTCCCTCCTTTTCAATTTTTTTAAAGAGCTGAGAAGGTCAGGTATTAAAACTTTTTTGCATGTTTGGTAGAATTCACCAGTGATGCTTTCAGGTCAAGGGACTTATGTGTATTAGGAGGGTTTTTGTTGTTTGTTTTGGTTTTAATTTTCAGCTATTCCATTTTATTTTTCAAAATATCTCTGCCCAACAGGGGACTTGAACTCACAACCCCAAGATCAAGAGTTGCACGTTCAACCAACTGAGACAGTCAGGTGCCCCTTGGGAGGTTTTTTATTTTTAATACAACCTCATTACTAACAATCGGTCTATCTAGATTTTGTATTTCTTCATGATTCTGTCTTGGAAGAATGGCATTTATCCATCTCTTCTAGGTTGTCCAATTTGTTGGCATAGAATTATGTGTGAAGTCTCCTGTGATCCTTTGTATTTCTGTGGTGTCAGCTATGAATCTCCTCTTTCATTTCTGATTAGTCACTTCTTTTTCTTGGTTAGTCTAGCTATAGTTTAATCAATTTTATCTTTTCAAAGAACCAATTCTTGTAGATCTTTTCTACTGTTTTTAAATCTCTATTTCATTTATTTCCCCTCTGGTCTTTATTACTTCCTTCCTTCTAGTGACTTTGGGCTTCATTTTTTTTTTTTTTTTCTAGTTCCTTTAGTTGTAAAGTTAGATTACTTGAGATTTCTCTTGCTTCCTTGAGGTAGGCCTGTATTGCTGTGCTCTTTCCTCATAGAAGTGCTTTTGCTGCATCCCAAAGATTCTGGTATATTGTATTTCTGTTGTTTGACTCTAGGTATTTTTTAAATTTCTCCCTTGCTTCTCTGATCACCCATCACCGGTTGTTCAGTAGCATGTTGTTTAATCTCTACATTTTTGTGGGTTTTTTTTCCAGTTTTCTTGTAATTGATTTCTAGTTTCATACCATTGTGGTCAGAGAAGATGCTTGACAGGATTTCAATCTTCTTGAAATTATTAAGATTTGTCTTGTGGCCTAACATATGACCCATCCTAGAGAATGTTCCATGTGTACTTGAGAGGAATGTGTATTCTGTTGGCTGGGGGGTGGAATGTTCTGCTCATGTCTGTTAAATCCATCTGGTCTAATATGTTGTTTAAGGCCAATGTCTCCTTACTCATTTTCTGTCTGGATGATTTATCCATCAATATAAGTGGGATCTTAAAGGCCCCTACTATTGTTGTATTGCTGTAAATCTCTCCCTTTAGACGTTAACATTTAAATATCATAGTGCTCATATGTTGGGTGTGTATATATATATTTACACTTTATGTCACCTTGTTTAATGGACCCCTTTATCATTATGTAATGCCCTTCTTTGTCTCTTAATAGTCTTTGTTTTAGAGTCTCTTTTTGTCTGTTAGGAATATAGCTACAAACATCTTTTTCCAACCTTTCACTTTTGGTCTGTATTTTTTTTTTTTTTTTTTTTTTTGAGAAAGAGAGAGAGAGAGAGCAGGGGTGGGAGAGGAAGAGAAAGAATCTTAAGCAGGCTCCATACTGAGTTTGGAGCCTGATGCCCAATGCAGGGCTCTATCTCATGACCCTGAGGTCATGACCTGAGTCAAAGTCAAGAGACAGACACTTAACTGAGCCACCCAGATGCCTCTGTATGTTCTTACTTCTGAAGAATAAACTTTGTTTTTTCCTGAGCTTCCTCTTGTGGCTGCAAATGACTGACTATTTCATAAAAGAATACAAATCACAGCTGTAGGCTGCTTCTCAAGTGGTCAAGCTCAAGACACAGGCCAGAAGTGCAGGGCATGGAAGCTCAGCTCAGGGGAGTGTCTGCTACCTGCCTTTTGGGACTACCTGAGGAGGAGCAGGAAGGGCTATCTAGCACACCCACCACTCCCACCCACTCCTTCTGGGGGCAGGGCAGCTGGACACCTCCATGCAAGTGGAGTGGGAGCCCCCTTACCCAGCAGGGCTGTGTTGTCCAGAAGCATCCTTCCTTTGTCTGCAGACTCCTCAGTGTAGACATCCCCAACCAGCAGCAGCTTGATGGCCTCTTGCTTCACTCCATCAAAGAAGTTGGACTGGATAGTGCGAGACACGGACCGGGCCCCATCCTTCAGCTTACCCACCTGCCACAAGCCAGACCATAGGTGGTATGAGGGATTCATGCAGGCCCTCCCTCTCTCCCTGTGGCCTGCCCCTACCTTGGCCTTCCCTTCTAGGGCCCGGCTGCCTGTGAACATCTTGCTCAGGCTGTGTCCATTCAGAGACCACATGGCTTTAAAGGATTCCACAAAGCGGTCAGCGATGGGCTTTGAATTCAGGCCGAGGCTCTCGAGCTGTAGATGAAGGACCTGGATAAGAAATATGGGACAGATGTCACTGTCTTCTCACATGGAAGCTCCCATCACCCATAGCTGGTTCGGGGGGAATGTCACCAGGCATCATTCTGGTGGGTTCCTTATTTGGCAGGCTGTGGCTCATTCTGTGCCTCTCCAAGAATCCTTATAGCAAAGAATGGGGCTTCCTACCACAACTCACCCAACCTGATCATTCTATCAGCCCTCCTCTGCCCCCCTTACTCCTAACCTCCTCTATCCCCCACCCCTGAGCACCAGAGGGATGGAGAGCAATCAGGGATACCCAGCAGGCAGTGGTGACTCCATGCCTTCCCCCCAGTGGTGAGCAGGAGAGGTGAACCAGGTACTGGGCCAGCAGGCCACTAGACAGACTGAGATCTCCCTCCCAGGCTTCAGATTCAGCCTCATCTCAGCCAGCTTCACACTGCCCTTGCCCAACTGGATATCCACAGCAATCATTACACAGAACCACTGTTATTCAAGGTGGCACCTGGCAGCTTTGGGCCACCACGTCTGGGATGCATTCCTCAAAGAGTGCCTAAAAATGGGGCAAAGGCCAGCCAGGAAAACCTCGCTCTTAGCTTCCCAGCACATCTCTGCCCCACATTACCACTGTTAGAAAGTTAGCCCAGTGAGGTCACCCTCATCTTGCCAATGGAGGCATGGGATATAACCCAGGTGGCCCAAGGGGCCTCACACAACAGGGACAGACCTCGAGTGCTATGAAGCTCTGCACTGTGTTGGTTCGGTCCAGGCAATCAAGACAGTTCATCCGCAAAGTGCCTTTCTGAAAACTTTGAAAAACAAGAAATGCAAATGGTTACAAATTGTAGTTGAAGGACCAAGGGCCATAGCACAATGGCCTACATATGACTGGAGGCCTCCAAGAAAACTGGTGCCCACACTCACCTATTCTGGTAGCCCACCAGAAGCCCCAGAACACACCCCAAGGGACCCCAGCACTGCTGGCGTGGCACATACACTCTTGGCCACCTGCACGCCTAGGTTGTTATAACAGATGCCAATTCTCACTATTTGCTACAGTTATATCCTAAAAAGTTACCATGAACAATCAATGAATTGAGAGGCACCTGGATGGCTCAGTTGGTTAAGCATCGACTCTTGATTTTAGCTCAGGTCATGATCTCAGGGTTATGAGATTGAGCCTCGCATCAGGGTCTGTGCTCAGTGGGGATTCTGCATGCGAGTCTCTCCCTCTGTCCCTCCTCCTGCTCTCTCCACCCCATAAAATAAATAAATAAATCTTAAAAAGAAAAAAAAAAACAATTAGTGAATCGAACCATTAGCAGATTAGCCAATGCCAAACTACTGCTCCCAGGGGAAATCCAGGGTTAGGTTCCTGCAAGCCTCTGCTCTCACACATCTTCATCAACCACTCAACATACAACCTTGTTTTATGTGTGTTTCTGTTTAAAGGCACTTTAATATAGTTTGTTGACTTATTAACACTGGATTCCTAGCCAACTGCACTATAGCTAACATACCCAAGCAAAGCTTCTCTATCATAGGTATTTCCCCATCTGACACATCACAGCCACTTTGTGCTTGGGAACACCTTACAGCTCTTTGCACCACAGTTGGGGAGAATTTTAAACAGCGAAATCACCAATAAAATGCACAAAAATGTGACCATGTGGCACTACACGGACCATAAAAAGGATGCTTTATAGTAGAAGAGCTGAAACCAAAAGGCAGAGCGTCGCCTTGTTCTCCCTCAGCTGGGAATGTGGCGTACTGAGACACTCGAAATTTTCACAGTTCTGAGCATGTCTGTGAATGACTATGAATGGGCTGTAAGTATTGATTTGGGGGTTACACATAAACGTTAGCAATGGACAAATGTGCAAATACAGAATCTGTGAATGCAGAGGATTGACTGCATTGTGATTTGAGGAAGGTAGGCTTCCTTTTTTTTGCTCAGCTCTGAGCAGGAAAATCTATACCCCATGCCCTCCTGGCAATGGGGCTGATGTTAGATGTTCCTCTTCACTCTCATGGGCTTTCATCAGTTTGAACAATGAATTCTATGGCCACCATAGCTCCATGTTTTAACCGAGTCCCTTTATTTATAATTTATTTTGCCAGAAAACCAGGTTTTGCCACCTACTCACAAAATTCAAAAGCACATTCTGAAGGTGGGGAGGGGAAGAAGGCTGGAACCTGGGGTCCCCCCCATCCATGAGCCTGTGGTCCAGGAAACTGCACTTGTTGGGAGGACCCCTGGCTGCTCCGCCAGTCACCCAGCAGGAGGACGAGGACGCAGGTGGAGACTCACCGTGGACTTACATTCTCGCCCTTGGTGAACACGTCAAAGTCATCCCAGTGGAGCTTCAACTGGGGCCTCAACAAATTCTCCAATTTCTCTAGCTTCCCACCTTTGGCCAGCTGATGGAAGTCAAAGTTTATCATAGGTGTGTCGCCGGCGTGGCAAGAAGCCCAGAGCAATTTCTGAAAGTGGAAAGGGAGAGAGTGGCAGGGGAGCGAGGGACCACAAGCCTCGCAGGCTGGAATCTGTGAGGCTACCCCAGGCACTCGCTAGAGCCCACAGTTTATTTTAAGGCATGTGGTGGACCAAGCTGTTTATCAGTCCCGACCCTGAAAGGGAAAAACAAAGACTTGCGGATGAGGCTGCAAAGAGCATCTTGCCTGCAGCAGGGCAGAAGGGCCTCCCTGGGCAAAGGACAGCCGGAGGTTCAGCCCCCTGGCTCACAGCCCTGAATGGACATCCCCCCACTGCAGGGCCCTTGGGAGGGCACTCATGAGGGGAGGACCACGCTATCCTGTAGGCACGCAAGTGCCCTGGGCCCATCAGGGACAGCCCAGCCCAGCAGGCTGTGGAGCTCATAATCCAGCTCCCTGTTGCCCAGGTAACCAGTCCCATCCTGACAAGTGCAAGCCCCAGGGGGGGTGTGCTCAGTGGTGCCCAATTCTTGCATCAAGGTCCCTGTGAGGGGGGAGTGCCAGAGGCATGGTCCCATGAGACTTTAGGATGGGGTGACAAATGGTCAGGGTCGGTGGGCCCAGGCTAGTACAGGACCCAGAGGGGAGGCAAGGCCAGAGATGGGGGTGCATAATAGGTGGACCCCAGGCAGCTCAGTGTTCCTGACAGAGGCTTTGCCTTCCTCCCACGTGAGGAACCTCCCAGGCAACAACTCAGCTTTCTTGAGAGCCCTGTGGTAGATGAACCAGCTGCCTCCCCAGAGCACCGGGGCTCAGACCCGCCCCACCCTGGACCCTCCTGTGTAGCTTCAGCTTAGACTTGTCCAGAGAGTCTGATGACCTTGAAAGATTAGAAGGGCTTCAGAAAAAAAAAAAAAAGAAGGGCTTCAGGCCTTCTGGTCCCTCCAACTCAAAGTGCCCAGCGCTGTACCCAGAATGCCAGGCAGAGCGTGGCTCTGACCATCAGGAAGGTCTCGCTATGAAAAAAAAGTCAGCTGAACTGACCTGTGTACTTCTTGGTGACTTTACATTTTCGAGTGAGCACCTTGTCCCACTGTGGCCTGATGATTGCAGGCTGGCTGCTGGTGCCCGGACTTCAGGGCTGACAGAACCGCAGTTCGGTGTGGCACCGGCAGGTCTCCTCCAGTGGCATTCCCCTCCCCTCTCCTACCTGCCCCCCCCCCGCCACCTGGGCCACAGGACCACTGCTGCCTCCTACCCCACGAGTGACAAAAGAGCCCATCATCAAGGGGGCACTTCCTCCAGATGATGGGGACCTGAGGGGATCCCCTCTCCATAACTCAAGACATCAAGGGAAAAGAGATTCTGTTCTTTTTTTTTTTCCTTAAAATAAGCTGTCAATGTTGCTGCCAAGATGGTTGGGTGGGGAGATACTCAGCAAGCTGTTGCCAACAGCAACAAACCAAACAGGAAAAGCAGGTCTGGCCAAATGAAATTGGCCACCAGGAAGTCTGCTCTGAGCACATGGCTTTTCTGAGCAGAGGGAAAGGAGCACCCACTGGGTTCAGCTCCTACCAGCCAGAGGTCAGGAGTTAGGAAGGCAGCAAACGCTGCTTCCCATGAGGTGAAGTCTGGTTTCACTCTCCCCATAAGGGGCTTCTGTGACCTTGGAACAACCAGAGGGCTTTTCTTCACTTCCCATGGGAGACATGGGCCACTAGGATAGGAGTGTGGTCATCGCCCACAGCTCATTCTGGAGCTTTTTTCACCTAGTGGACTGAATATCCTTGGGACTCTGGGAACAGGGAGAGGCCCTGGGCAAGGTGGGGCGAGGTAGGTGGAGCCGTTCCTTCTACCTGTTCCTTCCCTGTTCAGGCCCCCCTGCTCCCACCCCTGAAAGTACCCAGAGGAGCCGGGCAAAGGAAGCAGCTTTCAGGGACAGCCCAGAAGGGGACAGAAGATTTGAAGGTTAAAGTTATTAGCAGGAGGAAATCATGTAAGATTCCTTGCTTTAACTCCACCAGGAGCTCTGAAAAACAGCTCCATGCCAGGTGCCCTGCAGGTGTTTGGGTGAGCTTGCCAGGAGGCCCTGGCCTGCAGCAGAGCCAGACCAAGGAAGGAAGGGGGAGCTCAGGCTCCCAGAGCAGTGAGGGGCAGCAGGGCGAAGCCCACATGTGTGCAAGGTGGTGGTGATGGGGGTGCGTGCGTGCACGTGTGTCCAAGAGAATGGGAAAGAGGCCTGGCTAACCTGAGCCCTCAAAGCCCCAGTGGGAGCCCCGGAGGAAATGCAGCCGGAGATGGGAGATGCTTTGTTTTGACTTTGAGCAAATTCCTAAACCATCAGTTCATAAAAATTAAATTTCATAGATCAGGAGTCCAAATCACCTCATGCTACAGAGCTGGTGGGAAAAAAAGAAGCCTCCCCAAACATGGGGAGAGCACTGCTGTCCAGTCCAGCACAGAAGCCTGCCTCTGAGCGGGGCCCTCACCTCACTCACCCACCACCCCACCACCCCGGGCGCCAAGAAGCAGCACGGCGTTTACCTTGAAGGCTCTGTTGAGCACCTCCTCTCCGCCTCTGCTCCCCAGCAGGTTTACGACCACTTGCTTCCCATACTGCTCCTTCAGAAGCACCATGTGTCTGCAGTGGAACAGGGCAGCACCGTGAGCCCAGGTCACCAGGACACAGGCTGACAGCCCCACTGTCGAGGGGACGGGGTGCAAGAGGCACCTGTTTGGCACTAGAGGGTTGGGAGGCGCTGTTTCCCAGGACCCAAAATGGGGAATTGCGGGGATGAGCAGAGAACCAGTCTCTCCTTGCCATCAACCCCACTGTCAGGGTACAAGCATGTCAACAGCCTGCTTGCATGCAAGACAGGCCAAGAATAACTCACAGCATCTCAGACTTCTATGGAGGCATAACATCAGAGGAAGGATATGCCGGACTTTCTGTCAAGTACCACTATTAAATCTAGAACAGCTAACTCAGCCTTTTATTAACCGAACCCTAGAAGTAAGACGTGCACATTTCTGAACTTAATCTCTCATTTCACTTAGTACCTTCCTTCTCTAAGCTAGAAAAGCTGGTAGGAGGTCTGTTAACCTCCACGTCTAACTTTTATCTAAGTGCTATATTTTATTACGTGTAACCCAAACAAGAAGGCACAGTAAAATTTCAGGCTTTAGGAAAATAGCCCTAGATCAGAGATTTTTAAAAATACATTTGTTGTGGGGCACCTGGGTGGCTCATTTGGTTTTGGCTCAGGTTACTGTCTCAGGGTTGTGAAATCAAGCCCCACACGGGGCTCTGTGCTGAGCACCAGAGTCTGCTGAAGAGTCTTTTCCCTCCTTCTGCTCCTCCCCCTGTGCGCACTCGCTCTCAAATAAATGAAAAATTTTTTAAAAATACAGAAGTTGAAATATTATGGAGAGACTAATATTTATGCCTTAGCACTAGCTTTTGAAAAGTTAACCTTACAATCTTAATAGGAGGAATGCTTAAATATAATTTTAAAAAACACAGGGAAAAGACCATGCAAAAAGCAGATGAAAACCGTATTTTCATCGTGCAATGTTTATAGAAAAGATAGAAAAAAAAGACTAGAAGATGGTGTGCCACTATATTAAAAGTGGTGGAATTTTTTTTTTTTAAGATTTTATTATTTGTTTATTCATGAGAGACACACACAGAGAAAGAGGCAGAGACACAGGCAGAGGGAGAAGCAGGCTCCGTGCAGGGAGCCCGATGTGGGACTTGATCCCTGGATCCCAGGATCACGCCCTGGGCTGAAGGCAGGTGCTAAACCGCTGAGCCATCCAGGGATTCCCAAAAATGGTGGAATTTTATGTGACTTAAAATTTGTTGTACAAATGTACAAAAGTACATTTTTGTACTTTCCAAATTTCTAGGATGACAGGTTTCTTTACACAAAATGTTAAGTTAATTAGAACCAATTTTAGCCCAATAAAGGAAAGGTTATTCTCTCACCAACTGTGATCGGGGGTAGTTTGTTTAGGCCTCTGCTGACTTGTTAAGGGTGGGCTCCTATCTCTACTTGGCATAATTTTCTAGGGATGCTCCTGACAGCCCCACCCTCCCTGAGGTGTCCCCACCCTGGGAAGAGGCAGGGCTCCATCAGATCCATGCAATCTGGGTGAAGGTATGAGAAGAAATGGAGTGTGCATGACTCAACCCCTCTGGGCTCTTCTGCGTCTGCCCCGAGAGGTGTGTCCTGGCCAGAGGTCAAATGCATGGAGCCAAAGGGCAGGCTCTGCTTTGGTGGCAAGTTTGAGCTTCCCAGCTCTGTTAGCCACTGAACGAGCATCTGTGATCTGGGAGTGAAATGCGAGGAAGCCACTGTGGCCCACATGCAGGCCCCCTCCCACAATGCAGCTTATCAGAAATAAGGCTGATGTGTGACCCCGCCAATGCTGCACCTGTTGTCTCAACTGGTTCCAAACCCAGAGGTGGAAGAGAAACAGTATCGCTCATCATACCAGCCCCAAGCATCTTAGATCAAATTATTCCTCCCTTCTGAGCTATTCCTTTATCTGTACCACAAAGCTAATCCTCCTCCTGGAAAAGATGGTTTTGAAGACTAAACAAGACAAATAAAAGTGACAGCTTAGTGCCTGGCACGTGGGAGCTGGTTTTCCTTTCCTCTTTTTAAAAAAAAAAAATTTGTAAGAGATGTATTTATTTGAGAGGGGGGGAGGGAGAGAGAGAGGGAGACAGAGAGAGACAGACAGAGAGAGAGAATGCACATGTGCGAGAGCACAAGCACACAAAGATAGAGGGAGAAGCAGACTCCCTGTTGAGCAGGAAGCCTGATGCAGGACTCCATCCCAGAACTCTGGGATCATGACCTGAGCCGAAGGCAGATGTTCCACCCATTGAGCCACTCAGGTGCCCTCCTTTCCTTCCTTTTAATTTTAAAATAATACACCTATTAGCAATACACTACAACTCACCTCAGGGCTCCCAGGGGGAGCACTGGAGCCCACATGGAGGCCAGTGAGACTCAGCCCGGCTTCCCTGCTCTGGGCACCCAGGGTCCTTCCCCTGCCTGCCCACCTGGGGACTGTTGTGTGGAGCTCCTTGGAGAACTAGGGGACTTTTCAGGATACCGGGAGTCAGGTACGCAGGGCACAACTGAGTGGCCAGCAGGGAAACACACTCTGGTGTCTGCCCTGGGACTGCAGATGGCAAGTAGCTCCACACAGAGAGGGAAGAAGGAGCAGGGGCCCAGCATCCTGCATAGGTGAGACCCCGGCACCGCTTCCATAAAGGGTTAATACCTCCATTCAAACTCTACCAGGGAAATGAGATCCTCCTCAGGCCAGCACAGCCAAAGGGCTGCTCAATGTACCCCCCCTTCCCCCAGACAGGAGGTGCCCAAGTGGTAACAGTGAACAACCCACGGAACAGTACAGCATTGGTCACAGGTATTCCGTGTGTACTCAAACAACCCAGGTTTTGTGGGGTGGGTTAGGGGGGATGGTTAAGGGATTGACTCTGGACTAAACACATCAAAGACTGGAGAAACTCCGGATCCCTGGGTGGCGCAGCGGTTTGGCGCCTGCCTTTGGCCCAGGGCGCGATCCTGGAGACCCGGGATCGAATCCCACGTCGGGCTCCCGGTGCATGGAGCCTGCTTCTCCCTCTGCCTGTGTCTCTGCCTCTCTCTCTCTCTGTAACTATCATAAATAAATAAAAATAAAAATAAATAAAATCTTAAAAAAAAAAAAAAGACTGGAGAAACTCCTGAGAGCCCCATGATATGCCAGAGATGGGGGGCACCCCTCTGGGGGCCTGCAGCCCTGCTTCTCAGGATCCCCAGTGCCCCCTGCGGTGGGTCTGCTGGACAATCATGTGCCCTTGCTCCTACATGTCACTGAAATGAGTGCATCGGAGCATCACCCAACATGTAGCCAGGCAGCTCCTACCCTGGGCCTGTGAGGGCACATGGATCTCAGCTGCCTCCCAGCTAGGCTGCTTGAGGAAGGGAGCGTGCAGGGAGCCACGTTTCCAGTGGCAGCGGCCTGTCAACGGGCTCATGGTCTTGAACACTCCTGTGAGAAAAGAGAGGGCTCATCCTCAGTGCACACACCACGCACTAACAGGATTTAAAAATGTTTAAGTCAGCGTAAACATGCCAAAAAATATATATATATATATATATACACATGTATATATATTTTATATGTATATACATATATTTTAAAAGCTCATCAACACAAGGCCTTTGAAACAAGCCCAGGAGGCATGTCCTTTCCCTTCTACTTGTGGTCAGCTGGGGAGGAATCTGTTTTCAATTTCCTAGGAATATGTAATGCAGATCAGCATCTCCAAAAGACGAGTCCATCTACACAACACGCAGGACACACTAACAGCATTCTGAAAACAGGGAAGAGCATTTTTATCTGCACATTACACTTCTCTCCAGAGTGACAGCCCACTAGTCATCATGAGCTCATTAGCGGTCACGGTCGGGCTGCTGTCACCAGTCTGTGGTAAACAACAACGATGCATGCAGATTTAACGTCCAAATCAAGCTTCGGGTAGAATGATTAATACACTTAAAAAAGAATCACTCTTGGAATTTTGACAACATTCACTAATTTTTAAAATTAGTATTTAGATTAAAAATCCAAATATTTTAAGAGGCAATTAACTATTTCAAATACAAGTTACTGTTTAGGTCAGTGATGGATTTTAAAAAAGTTCTGTAACAGGAAATGTGTAATGGTCAGTCTGTGGTTCAAAAAATGAACTACAAAAAAAAAAAACAAACAAAAACAAAACAAAACAAAACAAAATGAACTACAGATCTGCCAAATGGTTTTCTAGAATGACACATAAAAAACTAATAGTCAAATCTTTAGTAGCGGGAATTGGAAAGACAACAGCACTTTTACTTCTCACTTTATACCTTTCTATACTATGACTTTTTAAGTATGGGAATGTATTACTTTTAAAAGAAAAACAAGCACCCAGAAATATCCTATGATTTAGGTTATCCCTTGTTAACTAGGACAAATGGATAAAGCTTTATTAAAAAAGGAAGTGGTAAGATAAAATAATTGCCAAGGGCTACCTCAGTCTTCATGAATTTTCAGGAAAATCTGAGAGCCACTAAAAATCCCATTTTGTAAACTCCCCTCCTCTTGCCCAAAGAACCAAACTAAAAGGCAGACACACGTCCAGGGGTTGGGGCCTTCCCGCTGTCCCCTGTGGTGCCATCTCATGGCGGGGTGGGG
Source organism: Canis lupus dingo (assembly GCF_003254725.2). NCBI lineage: Eukaryota > Metazoa > Chordata > Mammalia > Carnivora > Canidae > Canis > Canis lupus. The sequence goes on along the minus strand of NC_064243.1, from coordinate 47,533,394 downwards.
GGAAGACTCTCCAAAAGGATGACAGGCTTAGGACGCAGACAACCCTACCTGTCAAAAGCAGGGGCATTGGCTTCTAGGCCTCTGTTGAGTCTCAGATGATGAGAGCCAACCTAAAGTAAAGAGAAAAAACACTAGTGATTCCCCTTGCTCTGTGAACCCAGGAAGTCCTTCCCCGACCCCCTCGCTGCCATCCAGGCTGCACGCAGCAGCCTCTCACCCCTTGTCTGGCTGTGCTGCAGCTGGTCCTAACTGCAGCATGGACCCGGCGCTGGATGGAATCCTTCCAAAGGCAGAAGAGGAATCTCAGGATCAGCCCATGAGGCCCACGTCAGATCTGCAGACCTTTCCACAGTGCAGAGGGGAAGGTAAGCCAACCAGGAGAGAGACACCACGTCCCGACCTCCTCTGCAAGTCTGGGGACCTCGACCACCCCTAAAATCTGAGTTACCGCTACCTGCAAACTAATTTGCCTTATGATTTATAATTACCTATTTAACACTGAAAGTTTAAAAAACAAACTTAATGCAGCATATTGTTATTGCGGCCAGCTTGAAAAGGCTCTCTCTGAACAAACCTGTGAACACTGATCTATAAAGCACAGTATTGCCTTATAGTCTGATGAATAAAATAGGAATTCATAAACCTATACAGATGGCCGAGTGGATGAGTGGACAGATGAGCAGAGAGGTGGGCAGGTGGATGGGGGAGGAGAGAGGGCTCTTCCTTAGAATACCAACTGATAAATGTGGAGAGAGTGGTGGGAAAAATCACCATTTTACAACCATCACAGCAAAGAATGGTTCAGCAAAAATCACCTGTTAATAGTAAATATTAAGAGAGAGTTTGATGAGGAACAGGACACTAGCATGGTCTGAGTCTGCTCATAGATGCTTATTATTTGAAAAGGAAGACCTATTCACGATGAGTGAAGAAATGGAGTAGCATTGTGCCCGAGCGATGGAAATCAACCTCACTGATGAGGGGGCACATGGACACCGTGGGCTTCCAGTTGGGACGCTCTGACAAGGATGTGGTGGTGTCAGGGATCCACACCCTGAACCTGATCATAATGAAACACCTGGAAACCCCCACATGGCACCTTCAATTTAAAGAAAGTCTGCCTTCTCCAAAAATGTCAGTGTCCGAGGGACAGGGGCAGAGGAACTGTTCCAGATCAAAGGAGACTAAAGACATGACAATGAAGTGCAGGACAGGGTCCTGGCCTGGACCCCTGACCGAAGGGGTAAAGGCACCATGGTGGACACTATGGGGACAGTTGATAAAACTGAAATGTGGCCTGCAGGTCAGTTTAGAGGACTGTATCACTGTTACACCTGCTGAACATGTACCCATCCTGTGCTGATACATGAGAACAGGTTTGCTTTCAGGAAGAACGTGCTGACGTATTAAGTTAAGGAGATGTGATGTATGCAACCTACGGTCCGGTGGTTCGGGAAATAGCAGATGGCAGGTGTGTAGTCAGCAAGAGGTTAATTACCATTGAGTGAATCTGGGGACAGGACACATGGGAGCTCTATCTACTGTTCCTACAACTTTTCTGTAGGTCTGGAATTATGATAGAAAGTTTTTTGGAGTATAATGTTCAGCTTTGCTGGTTATTGAGTATAATGGTGGTGTCATTAGACTCATCTGTACCATCGGATGCTCACTGTTGAGTATGGACCAAGTGCTATTTCTAAGTCTCCTCACCACAGGTAATACATCTGTTCATCTTCATACATGAGGGAAGAGTCACTCTAGATCACTGGCTCCTCAGCAACAGATTTAGAAATCACTAGGATTAGGCATGTCTGTTGAAATGATTCTACAAATAAAGCCCCAAGTCCCTTTTGGTCCTAAGAAACCTTGGGCGTTCTTAGAAGAGCCTCAACCACTCGCTTACATTTTGCTGCTGTGTTTATTCTGTGCTCCTTTTCCCAGCAGCATCAATACCTGGCTGAAGAAATGTGATCCTTAATTCCTAAAACATGCACAGCCCAAGCTCTGAGAAGACTGCTCTATTCTGCACCCCAACGCCAGTCAGCTCCTGTCTTCTGGTCCTAGAAGGCAGGTGCTGGTGGAAAGCGAGCCCATGTTCCTCTGAGCCCCCATTGGTGAGATCCCTGGGGGCTGAAGCCCAAGAGAAGGGGCTGCTTGCTGTGCGTGAGTTTGTCCATCGGGGCAAGAAATCTTCCCTGGATAAACTGCAGCTGTTTTCAGAATCCTTCCCAGGGGAAGGCAGTAATGGGAGAGCAGAAGAACAACGGTTCAGGGCTCAGAAGCCTGGTGTTTAGTTGTGACGGGTTCCGTTACTGGACATGTCTGCCTCTCCCCAAATCATAACCCAAAGGTTCTTCTATAAACAGGAAGAAGTTGCAGGCACAGATGACTGGATGCTGTGATTTCATTGGGATAGCATGTGATCTGGGTATCAGGTGTTTTATAAGCTACCTGGTGCAGCTGTTTTGGGGTGCCCCCTCCCTTTAGCAGCTCCTGGAGTAAAACATGAAGTCTCTAGTGTAATGTATGAGGCTCGTCTCGATCTGGCCCTTGCCGGCCTTTCTGGTCTGATGTGTGGCCATGGCCCCCATGCCTTGAGCTGTGAGCAGCAAGCCTTTCAGCTCCTTGGACATGCTATGATCGCAGAGGCCACCACACCTGCCTGTGTGGTCCCCTCTGCAGGGCTGCCTTCCTCATCTGGGCAATGTGGCCCCCATCCCACCTGCGTTGGTTCAGACACCCACCCCCCTCAGTTGCTCCAGGGATCTCGGCCTCCTCTTTCATGGGTGCTCCTCACACCACACCTCCTCCTCGAGGCCGGGGGTAGGACCTAAAGTGCCCCCAGGTGCCCACAGATACTCAGTGAGTGGCTGTGGGATGAACAAATGGCCTGCTCTGAGGGCGGGGTGACAGGACACCTGGGAGCCTGGTCCTTGTGTCATCTTGATAGAGACATAATGTGGGCACAGTCCCCACTTCGCACATGGGAGGTGGGGGGAAGCCCTTACTCTGCTCTCCAGGTGCAAAGAGCCATGCTCTCCCAACACAACCTCGACGTGATCATTCACTTTACTAACATTAACAGCTACCACTTGTGTGCTCTCTGGGTTCTGGATACTGTGCTGAATTCTACTATGTGCAAGTGACAACTAATCCTCTCCGTAACCCCAGGAGGTCTACTGTCAACCCCACTTACAGAAGAGTAAACTAAGGCTCAGCAAAGATGGGAATGTCTCAGGGTTCTTTTTTTCTCTTTGAGATAAGAATCTTTTTCTAAGATAAGAACTTGTTGAAAGACTATGGTCCCTATTTCGGGAGCCAGAACTTGAACTGGGACCAGATCTTATAACTGCAAAGTTTACGCTCTGAACCACAGGATAAGCTACCTTGCGACCTTGGTTCTTTTGGTGATGGTTGCCTGTAAACACAGGAGCTGCGTGTGAGCACCAAAGAGTTGGGGCCCCATAGTGCGTGTGCAACTCTATCCTGAATTCAGTTCGTTTGCAATAAAAGTATCTTTCCCTCACCCCAACCTCTTATTTTGAAACTGTTGTGCTACAAGCCATCTCACATCCTTTAGGGGACAAAAAAGAAAAGTACAGCCACACAAATGAGCACATACAGTGCCGTGTACCCAAGAGTCTAGTAAACAGGGTGTGACAGGGCGGAGGCGAACAAACGTAGGCAAGGTGGGAACAGCAGAGACGAATCTACTTTGCATCCTCCTCCAGCTGCTGATGTCATATGAAGCTTCAAAACAGAGACCTAATTCACTTTTGCAAGACATGTCCCTATGCGTATGTTACAGGGGAGGAAGATTCTGAAGTGACAGGGGAGCAAAATCTTCAACGGGCTAAGAGTACATAAAAAATATACCCCCTAACTAACCATACCAGGAGAACAATTAGCTTTAAGGGTAAAATTCCAGGGTGGCTATTTATAAACCACAAGCCTATTTACATGGTAAAGATGAAATTGCTAAAGGTACATGGTTGCTAGGAATGGCATCAGGATCCGGGCATTTGTAAGGAAGGCACCAGTTTTCACCGCTGTGAAAATGTGCAAACAAATCACCACCCCAAGTCCTCTCTGCCTGACCCCACCCCAACACTCTATCCCTGGCAGGGCTCGTCAGTTCCCAGGGAGAGCCCTGGAGGGTGCATCACTGCAACTTAAAATGCAAGCTATCTGTCCAAAAATCTTTGCATTTTTCATCCAGCCTAAGTAAAGAAGGAGGGGAGAAAGTTCTTAATGGAGAAGAACAAGTAGAATCAATCCTCAGGCTTGCCATTGATAGATCATCACTGAAAGCTGTCCTCCTGGTCCCCTGTGAAGATGACCTAATCTCTCTTTGATGGTGGATGGTTGGAGAGGACAAACATGGGTATCAGACCCAAAGGTTAGCAAATCCTTAATAAGATTAATGAACTCTAAAGCATTTTGAAACTTATTTTGAAGAAACCACGGAAGCTCCGGAGAAGCACAAGTGTCATGAATCTAAAAGGTGCCAGAGCTGCCAAGAAGCGAGCCACCCAGGCCCCACTGAGACTGCCGGTATCAGGGTGAGGAACAGCTGTTCATGGCAAGGTCAGGCTGCATCAAGGGAGTCGAGCCAGGGACCAAAATTCAAGAGGGGAATGACATATCAGTTTTGCAGTTTTGCTTTGTTTGGGGAAAAGGGAGACCAGAACCTGGAGAGTTCTAGAAATGGAATAGAAGATGCCAAAGAGCTGGAAGGCCTTGGACAAGACACAATGGAGAGAGTGAGAATCTCCTCAAAAGTCTGGGGAATCAGACTCACTGTGGAGCATCCCCCACAACGCCCTGCAGACAGGCAGCAGCATGCGAGGCAAGGAGCAGCCCACTGCTAATCGCAGCCATCCCAAGTCCTGGCCTCAGGGTCAGCGTCAGAGGTCAGTAGGATCCAGAACTGGATGCAGGGGCGAAGGGGATGAGTTTCCAAAGCTCCTTCCCGAATTCCAAAACTATCGCGACCTTACCCAATTTCTGGATTTTTTAAAACCTTCACAGGAAACATAACATGGTCTCCTGCTTCCTTTTTAACCCCCACCTCATTTGAGGTTTGCTGTTTATTCTTCTAAATACAGAGCTCCAGAAGTTTCAGAAGGAAAACTGCAACTCTAAAGGAAATCCAGTTTCAAAACCCTTTTAGAATGTCCCAAATGGGCAAACCTATAGAGACCCAAAGTAGAAGAACAGTTGCTTGGGCCTCAGGGAGAGCTGTGAGGGAACGGGGAGGGGTGATGGCCAACGGGGATGGGGTTCTTAGATGTGGTGAGTCCTCTAAAATTATACCATGGTGATGGTCACATGACTCTGTAAATGCACTAGAAACCAGCAAATTGTATGCTTTAAATGGGTGCAGTTTATGGTATGTAAGTTGTATCACAACAAAGCCATTAAAAAAAAATAAAAATAAACAAAATTCTTTTGGGATGAGCTCCAGAGTCATCTTCCTCATCCTGCTCATCCTCAGGACAGCTCTCTGTGCCACCACTTCATGCCACCAGCCATCCTCATACACCTTACTTGTTCCTTTCCGATGGGAAGACTGAATGCTAACAAAGCTTCTCCCTCCACCGGAAGTCAGACCCCACACGAGACTCTCCTGCCTCCTCCTCACTCCAAGAGCTGATGCAGTTCCTCACCGAGGCTGTTAACTGCACAGTGACAGCCACATGGACAAACTGCCTTTTCCTGACTGACATGGGGTCAAGTCAAGGGCCAGGGAAAGACCCAGTGGTGTCAAACACCCCGAAGAACCTGGCAGATGGGCAGATGGCTCTGAGCCTCTTGAGGTACCGCTGACACCCCAACTGCTGTCACACAGAGTCCTCGGCAAGAGGAGCCGAAACACAGAGGCCCGGGCAGAGAGGTCTTCTGAGCCCACAGATGATCAACCGCTCAGGCCAGACAGGAAGATCTGGGGTGGATGCTGAGGAACCTCAGACCCACTCGGCCCATGACCTCTGGGGAAGGAACTCACGAACGAGGCAGGGCACCGTTCCACTGATGACAAATGTGTTCTTGGAACGTGGCACCACACCCTGAACTCTCCCCGAGACAGAAGGCCGCATACTCTGGCACTGACCAGAGCCCTGTTTTAGACCGCAAGGTGTATTTTTAGAACGCATGGGAAAGTTCCGTGCAATTCTCACGTGGCCCCCAAACAGGCACCTCGGAACATCGTACCCGCTGCACGGCCACTGGGGCCCGGAAACCTTTCAAAGCCCCGTAGGACACTCATAGCTTTCAAAAAACACCTTTGGCCATGTTCTCAAATATACCAAACTTGGGGGGGGGGAGCAGCTAATGAAATTAATTCAACTCCATTACATTACGTGGCTCGCTTATCAGCAAAGACCTTCCTTCCCACTTGGCCTGCATCAACAGCAAGCCCAGGATCAGAAAATTGCATAGATGTATACGTTTCTGTATAAAACCCCACGCACATGCACACACACGCGCACACACACACACACACACACACAGGTGTGTATACTTTGGAGAGCTCAGCTCAGCTTCACCTGGCCTGAGGAGCAAGCCTGGAAACCAAAGGAAATGCAGTTAGAAGACACTACCCAGAGTTGTTCAGAAGAGAAAGGCAAGTGACTTACTTTTTTCATCACTTACCTGAAGCCCTGGCTGCTCCCAAAACAGCGGAACGGAGCCTCTGATCTGGACAAAAGAGGACACTCCATCATCCATGTAAATCGTCTGCACCACAAGGGAACAGAAAGGGAAAGTATTCCTCAATGAGACTGAATGTTCTGGGGCCGGGTAATGGGATCCGGCCGCCTGAGACCCGACACCAGCCAGAATGAAGGGCAGACAGCGGCCTTCTGCGCGCCCCGCTCCCCTGGCCGGCGTGGCCTCCTGTCGCCTGACCCACAGGCCAGCCCCGTGTGCTCACGGGCATGCTGGCGGCTGACCAGCCTCGGCCGAGTCTGGAGCGGGCCCCAGGCCTCCCGGGGATGTGCCACCACTTGCCACCAATAAACACAGCCTTACCCAGCTCCCCGGAAAGCCTGGCAATGCCTCCCCGCACCCCATTTCAGGAACAGAAGCAAATGTGCTCTGGAGTTGAACTAAGACTTTCCTTAGAGCCCGCTATTTTCACCTGGTCAACTAGGTAAGGAGCAGAGCGCCCCTGGAAAAGGATGGGTGAAATGAATAAGCTACTGCCAAAGGACCGAGGTGGCCCCGCTCATCACTGACACCGTATGGATGACACAAGTCAAGACACAAGCAACTGGTAGTTGCTCCTGGCCCATGTTCTCCAACCTGCCACGAAGTCAACACACACAGCACAGCTTCCACATGCTTCCAGGATGGGAGCACCGGCCTGGAAGCAGAGCATACTTACCCGCTGAAGAACGGAGCTCTGTCCCCACTGCACACAAGGTTACTTCAGAGCGAACCAGCTCATCTGCCTGCAGATGCCCCGCCCCACCCCACCCCCCAACACTGTAGTGCAAGAGAGTGTTAAGGGGACAAAAGTCCTGAGACTTTTGCAGTCCTGAGCATCACAGGGGGAGGCTGTGGCAATTATCAGATGCACTGCCCTTTATCTGAGTAATTCTACTCTGGCCTGGCAGGGCCAACCTGGGCAACGCTGCTGATCCTTTCCATTTCTTACCAGCCTGCTCCCTTACAGGGTAGCTTTCCATGCGGCTAGATCACGCTCAGATCACACATGCATTAGTAATTCTGCGGCAGAGGACCTGAGTGTCAGACCCACAGCTCCCTGGGACAGCAGGAATTATGGGAGCCTGGTAACTCTTGTAGTTGAGCTGAACTCCTCTCTGGGAAAAGCACTGGATTAGGAATTTGTCTGTTTCCAGATATGGACTACCAGCAAATTTGCTACCCCTATTTTCTACTGGAAAAAACAAAGAAACAAAAACAGAAGAAAGCAGATTGCTTAAACCAATGGAGGCATCACTGCCTACAGTGAGATTAAGAGCATACAGGTCCAGGGGCACCCGGATGGTTCAATTGGTTAAGTGTCTGCCTTGGCCTCGGGTCATGATCTCAAGGTCCTGGGATCAAGCCCCACATCAGGCTCCTTGCTCAGCAGGGAGCCTGCTTCTCCCTCTGCTTATGCTATCTCTCTGCCTCTGTCAATAAATAGATAAAATCTTAAGAGAGAGAGAGAGAGAGAGAGAGAGAGAGAGAGAGAATGAATACAGGTTCAGATTACTGAGAAAGAAACCAATTTAGCTAACATTTCTCTATAAGGACAGCCCTAACAGTGCCAGGACCTGATTTAAGCCATGAAACTATTACCCTTCACTTTAATACGTGCTAAACAAGCTATTTCCAGCATTAGATCACACTCCTCTTGAGTCGTTAACTTGGCATAGACAGAACCAGCTTGAGAAAACACCCACCCAGCCACCCACCCTCCAGACCCCACCCCAGAACAGGAAGAAATGAGGCTTCTGAAGTTCTCCTGGCATGAAGATATTCCAGTTGTGTCCCATTCACCATCAGGACCACCTTCTTCATTGCCATAGTAACAAGACAAGGCTGACCAATCACCAGTGGTGGATTTGGGGTGCTTTCCTTTCTGAGCTAAAGAACATAGGTTTTAATACTGCTGACAGGCTTGATGCCTCATCTCATAGATGTGATTTTCACAGAGGGCCTCTAGATCCCAGGGGGAGGAGAGGAGGGTGCAATAGGAAAGTCGGTCAGCACATGCACTCTGAGACACCTGCCGGTTCCCACATGCCCTGTAGGGTGACCCTAGACGCATTCTTTAGCCACTTCTGGCCTCAGTTTCCCTCTCTCGACAGAGTTACTGTCACCTGGTCCCAGGGAGGAGTAAATGAGTAATGAGGGAATGTGATCCAGGGCAGTGGCTCATTGCTCTGCAGGCCAGGAGAGCACTGCCCAGGAGTGCGGATGAGACCCCTGCAGAGGACTGATGGACCAGGCAGGGGGCAGAGCACGGAGGGGGTGGGGTGGGGTGGTGGTGGTGAGCAGGGCTTAGGCTGTGGGGAGCAGAATGAAGGCACACAAGTGGTGGTAGGGAGTCGACCACAGCTGAGCAGTGGCCAGGGCCACACCAGGCCAGGCCCAGGACACCTGGTCTTGGCAATTCTGAGTGACCCTTTGATGGAGTGGTAGGAGCAGAAACCCAACAATCCTCAAGAGAAAGGAAGCAACCTTGCAGATGCTCCTTTATCTGAAAGGCTTTTGCTCAACTTCCATTTCCAGGTGAGATATTTGCAAACCAGTGCTCTCCAAGTTTGCTGCATTCTTTGGAGGACACAGTCATCCCAACCTTCCTGGATTAATCAGTGGCCTTATCTTCAAAAGCCAAATATTTTTCATCTGTTTTTTTTCTTTAGTAGACCAAAGGGACTTTCTTGGTTTTGTTTTTCTGCATGGTGAGTCACAGCTGCCGAGCAATCCCACCAGGTATGACTCACAGCAGAGCCGAAAGGACTCCCGGTTTCTTCCCAGGAAGACTTAGATGTGGTCCACACCTGTATGCATGCATGTGCCATACACACACACACAAAATACCACCCAAACAGGCACTCACACACCACACAAGTGCACACACCTGTGCATGCACACAATGACCCCCCCCCCCAGACACACACACTTATACACTACACATGCACACGCATGCTTTGGAGAAGAAAGCTGGTTCATTCCTCTTAGGAAAAATGTGCTGAAAGCACCTCCCTCTTCTGGCTCCCTGAGCATTTAGTTTAAGAGAGGCCCTGCCTCGGGGGCCAGTCTGCTCTCTGGCTAGTCCCACCATTTGCAAAGGAGCAGAGTGTGGCAATTCATCAGCCACCTTCGTGCATGTAGTGAAGGATTTCCACTCCCACGTGGCCACAGGCTTGGGTCTGAAGAGCCTCGCTTCCGTGGCAGGGGCATAGGCCAGACGTGACCTATGGGCAACCGCCAAGAGGAGCCAAGCAGACCCAGCTGAGGCTCCTTCCTGCCGCCGCTCAACACTAATTGCTGCCAAGACGCTGCCTGCCCCTCCCTGGTGAGGGGCTCGTGTTTCAAAGCCTGCCACTTTCTTTAAATGTCAGGTCACAGAGCAGGCAACAGCATGCTACCTGAAAGAACCAGCCCCACTGTGCCTACTGTATCACTCGGATTCAAAGGCCCGGAGATGCAATGTTTAATCTGCCATCACCATGAGCAAAGACACCACGACCGTGGGGAGGTGCACCGTACCCTGTAACACTGTCCTGACCCAGGCCAGACAATCTCTGTCCCACAGATGCAAGGCAGCAGGATGTGCCTGGCTTTCCAGAACCCTATCAGATCACCGCAGGCAATGGGCCAACTTCAACAGGGTTACAGCAGCTTGCCCCAATGGTACCTATGTGCTCCCCTTCCCAAGCTGCCCCTGAGCTGAGCAGATGCCTGCAGGCTGAACAGCCTTCCCAGGCGCCAAAACCCAGAAGTCCCTTCACCAGCAGGTCGTGGTGGGGCCGGGGTTGGTGGGAGAAGGCATAGCTGTGCTTGGCAGGAACACTGGTTAAGGATATATTCCACTTAGGAAAAGATTGTGTTAAAATAAACAACTGAGAGCAACCTAAGCATTTCTATTGCTAAAAGGGCTGTAAACAAAACATTCCATGATTGCAGAGGCAGACAGCAAATGGCTCTCTTGTACAAGTGAGAGCAACACGAGTGTCTTGCTTCTCCGGGGGAGCAGCTGCTTTCCTTTGGCCATGGCTGCTCATCCTGCCTCTGAAAAGGGGATGACACTCCTGCGGTAGACACTGCCTGGAGCTGGCTTCAGGAAGCGGCTGACCCCCATCAGGGCTGTGCTGGCTCCCCAGGGGATTGTCAGGGTGTCCTGGGCAGGATGCTCTCCTAGGGAGGCGTACACAGGCACTGCTCCCATCAACAGCATCTGTGCCTTCCTCTCTCTCCCTGGCTTCCCCGCCTGGCACTGGTTGCGTCTGCCACCCTGCCTTCACTTACTCTGTGGGCTTTCCCAGCTCTCTGCAGGCAGGACCCCTGCCGCTGAGCACGACTATGGGAAGCACGCCCAGGATCCTGAAGCTGCCTGTCCTGCTCCTGCTGCTTCCCTGACTGGGCAGGCTGACACCCAAACCCAGCCAAGGGGCTCCAAGTTGGCTCTCTTGTTGCCAACGAGAACACAGCGGGAGTGGGCTCTGGGAACTGACTCCTCCCCACCTGGTGGGGGCCTTCCTCGCCACCACCCCCCCTCCTGGCCCCCACACCGTGGTGGTCACAGTCTGAGGGTTCCCCGAAGGCATGGATAACCCCGGGAGAGCATGCAGGGCTATTAGGAGTAGCCCCACAAAGAATTGCTTTGGGTGCAAGGCCACCATGCCCCCTCCCCACCCCCCACTCTGTTACATGTCCCATAAACACAAAATTGCTACGGGCTCCAGTAGCCCTGTGTTGGTCACAGCTGCCTGTCATCTCTGGGCGGACAGCAGACAGGGCGCCCGGCTGCCTGCCTGCTCATCTGCTGCTTCTGGAGCAAGGCTGGGTTAAGGGTTTCATCAGGAAATCCTCTGATCCAGAGGCCAGAGAGGAAAAGGGAGAGAAAACATGAACTAGGAGGACCATACAGGCTTCGTGAACCAAGAAACCGCTCCCCAGGCCTGAGAAGGGAGGCAGGTAAAGGCTATTTAAGTAGCACAGGCTGTAGGCTCTGGGAGCCAGAGGGCAGGCCAGTGGTGTCTCTAAGGCCTTGCTGGGCTGGCCACGGGGCAACAAGGTCTCTGTCCCAGAGGCCAAGCAACTGGGCACGTGGGACAAATGCCAGTCACCAGGCACACACACAGATGAAATAATCAGAGCAAAGTCCCCAGCCTTCATCTGTAGAAAAATGGGAAAAGGGCAGTATCAGGATTTTTCATAAAGCTAAATGTACTGCATTTAAAGCACTGTCCTTCAACACTGAATGATGTCTCTATCAGAGGGTTCAACTGTGTGTCCCAAGAAAGATATGCTGACGTCCTAATACCCAGCACCTCGGAGTGTGACCTTATTTGGAGACAGTCACAGCAGACCCGGTTAAGATGGGACATACTGGAGAGGGTGGGTCTCCTGTCAAAGAGGAGAGGACACCTCACCTCACCACGTGAAGGTGAGGCAGAGATGGGAGGGCTGCAACAGGGTAGGGGTGGTGGCCAGAACTGGAAAGGGCAGGAAGGATCCTTCTCTAGAGGCTCAGAGGGAGCATGGTCCTGCCAACACCCAGATTTCAGACCTTCGGCCTCCAGCACCATAAGACAATAAACTCTAGTTATTTTAAGCCCCCGTCGGTGGCACTTTGTTCTAGCAGCCTATGATTTCAGCGTTAAACTGCCCAATCACTCAGGAACTACAGTGATAGGCAGGGCAGATGCTTTTCTGATGACTTGGTAAGATACAACAGACAAAACCCCAATTTAAAAAAAAATGGTTGAAACTCAAAATTCTGAGGAACACCGAACAAGAAGAGCAAATAAGGGACTATCTGCCCGAGGGCCGGATGGAGAGCGAGGCAGGGGACAAACTCCAGGGCTGCCAATGAAAACCTCTTCAATCGGATTCAGTTAGCAGGTTCAGGGGGCTGAGTATTTTGATTTGCACCAATATGCTTTGCACCTCTGGCCCCCAGTTCCTGGCACAAGACTCAGCCCATGGCAGGCGATACACAATAAAGATCTGTTGAATGCACTGATTCAAAGGCTCAGAACACAAGGCTAAGCATTCGGATGGGCAGTGGTAATGCTGGCGGGCCATGCGAACAAAAGAAAGTACTTTTCATCGTGCGGACATGAGCAAGAAAAAAAAGAAACTGTCTTCCATCTAGGGGCCACATTTTCTCTGACATTTTTCACCAGATATTATTTATATCCAGGAGTGCGGACAGAATGAATAGAAGTCCTAGGCAAGAAGCTGCCCCTGCTGCTCCTCTCAAAGCTCCTGTTTCAAAGTGCTCCCTCTCAGCATCTGACTCCAAGAGGACCTTCTCACCTTAAGCCCAAGCAGGTGGCAGCCCACACATAGAAAGCAGGTGCTCAAATCTGTGCTGAATTAAACTGGCTCAAGTCCTGGTAGAAAACACCTCTCACAGCTGCAGGAAGGAGAGGATGCAAAGCCACTTCGCCACTAAATAAACACAGGCTGTTTGCAGGCTGACACCCACAGCCACGCTGCACCTGTGCCTTTCATGGGGCTTGCCTTTCTTATAATTTATTTCACCTGTTAGTCTCCAAGGTGGCATTATCCTACAGATTTGCAACCCGGAGAGGAAAAAACCAGTGTAAGACAGCATTTCTGGAAATGAGAACAGAATTTAGGGGGAAAAATCAATGAGAGATTAAGCAGATGGTTATTTTCATGGAAGCCGAAAGCAAGTACCGCCTAACACGCAGACTTTGCAACTCCCAGGTGCTAGGACAGGCTTCGGTTGATTTAGAATGAAAAATTGTTTCTCCTCTCATCCTTGTTTTATTGATCTACTTTTTGTCTTAAGAAGATTTTCCAACCCTGCTGGTTCATCCATTGCCTGTGCTCTCAAACAACTGCCACCCTTTATGATCCTGGCAAAAGTCCTGCTTCCATTTAGCTGTCAGTATTGCCCCAGCAAATGTGAATCAAGAAAGATACCCCAGGCAAACTGAAGGCCACATTTGCAGGCAGAGCCCCAGTGACTCACTGTTTTCCAAGCAGAAGAAGGAGCCACGATCACCAGAAACAACCTCTAATACGCCTAGGCCTCTTCTGCCCCAAACAGAAATGCACCATACACGGTGGCCGTGTCCCCTCGGAACCACGGGGTGCCACCGACCCCCGCCTGGGCACTGACCTGCTCAGTCTCCACGAAGTTGGACACGTGGCCATCGTCGTTCACGCCGCGGGTGTGGAAGCGAGCGCCGGCGCGCTCGCAGCTGATGCGGGAGATGAGGCAGGCCTTGGCCTGTTTGTGCGAGGCATACACGGTGCGGATGGACACCACGCCGCAGATGACCTTCAGCAGCCAGTCGCAGCAGCTCACCTGGTGCTGCCTCAGGGGAGCGTGCAGCAGCTGGTTCCTGCAAAATAGAGCCCCACGGCGACAGGGTCACTGCACGTCCTCCAGGAACCCCTGGGCCCGAGCACGTGGAGCGGGGCAGGGGCACCCCGCCCAGGATGGGGTGAAGGCGCCCCTGGTGGACACAGGGCTCCGGGCACGGGGCCAGGGGGGTTCAAACGTGCTTCTGAGACACATACGCACCCGCCCCCCACACCCGGCAAGCAGCAGTGGGGAAGGGGTCCTTTCCAAAACCACTGCGGGCGTCAGAATCAGCGAATGGAAGCCCTACGAGGAGGGCGAGCCAACCACCACCTTCCAGGGAACGTCGGAGGGGCCTCCCTTTAGACTCCTGGCCTTCACATCTTAAAACCAGAAATCCTATCAGTAAAAAATTTAATCACAGGTTTTGTAATTGAATAATAAATGATAAAAATAATCATGAAATATATGCATGCTTATTTAAAAGGGTACATATCCCATGAGGTACAGCCTATCCCAAGTAGGAAGCAATCCAATATAAAAAAGGATGAGACAAGGGGCACCTGGGTGGCTCAATCCGTTATCTGGGGGGTCCTGGGATCCAGCCTTGTGCTGGGCTCCCTGCTCAGTGGGGAATCTGCTTCTCCCTCTGTCTGCCCTTCTCCCCTGCTTGTGGATGCTCTATCTCTCTCAAATAAATAAAATATTTTTTTCAAAAAGGATGAGATGAGCCTGGGTGGCTCAGTGGTTGAGTGTCTGACTTCAGCTCAGGGCGTAATCCCGGGTCCAGGGATTAAGTCCCACATCGGGCTCTGCAAGGAGCCTGCTTTTCCCTCTGCCTCTCGTGAATTAATAAATTCTTTAAAAAAAAAAAAAAGGATGAGATAAAAATAAGAGCAACAAAAGTTCCAGTCTATTGTCCCCATATCCAGTGGGTTGTCCTGAGGCTCTGGGAATCCCTGGAGTCCATGAGGAGGATAAAAGCCAGCATTTATCAAGTGCACCGGCACCATTCTAAGTGCTTTGGGATGGATTAACTCACCAGAGCCTCCAAAGGCCCTCTGTGAAAGGTATTACCATTCAGCCATCTTAAAGAAACTGAGGCACAGAGAAGTGCAGGACTTGCCCAAGGTCTCGGAGCCAATAAGCCTCAGCGAGGAGCTGGGAGCCTGAGCTCTTCATTGGCCCTGCCAGCCGCAGGCCTGCGTCCTCTCTCAGTGAAGGTCCCACAGGTACAGCCGCACCTGTGCTGGCCACCACCTTCTCCGGCTCCCTCTCAGCTTCCCCAACACCCACTCGACCTTATTCAGCCCAAGCTGCCACTCTGGGAAGTGAGGCCTCAGAGGGGTGCCGGGACCCCGGACACTACAGGCCCAGCTCCACTCAGGAGCTCAGGGGACCCAAGCAGCAGTCGCTTCCTAGGCCTCTCCAACATGCCCAGGGAGGCAGGAACCTTCCCAGAAGGCTCTCTCCCACAGGGTATTAAGCAAATCTAGATCACAATGCCCTATTTGTTTAAAAAAGGCAGCACTGTTGCTGCCCTAGAGCCTTCCTTAGAGATAGCAGCCTTCTCTCATTTCTTCAGGAGTGCTCTGGGAGCCCTGATGTCTCAGGTGGCTTCTTCAAGCAGCAAGGCTCCCAGGGCCTCAGGCCAGCTGCCCCCACTGTGAGCATGACCACCTGTACCTGGTCACTGGGTGCTGAGAGATCCCACCGCTCCGGGAGCAGCCACGTGAGGCCCCCTCCCGAGCTCTCCTAGCCGCTGTGCTTGTCTGCCTGAAAAATGATGATCACGGAGCCCTGCTTTACAAGAATGCATTTTCCTCTTCTGAATCACTCTCTAAAATTCAGAGGATGAACCAGCTTTAGTAACAAACTAAATCTGCATATGGTATCAAGGCAAAGCCTCTGGAATATTCCAGCCTTCCAGCCACACGGCTGAGGCCACGGTCAGTCAGCAGGGGTCAGGCAAAGGAGATTTTTGCCAAACTGTCAACGCTGTATCCCTGTTTGTAGCCACACTGGCCTGACGCTCTGTAGGAGGACAGCTCTTCTCCCCAGAGGAAGAGACCCAGATCTATAAAGGAAAACCACTTTGAGTTTCCTCCCAGGCCTTCATTATACCGGGAAGCAATTATCCGTGGGGTCAATTACCAGCCTAGAAAAACAATTTCACACCACTGCGCACTCTCCCTCATTCACCAGCTGCATCCAGTGCTGACCCCATCTGACTCCACAAGTGGGCCCAGACCTGGCACACAGCACCCCAAATGGTGGGTTTAGGCGATCAAGCCCATGACCACTTGGTCGGGGCTGACTCAGCTGTGGTCAATTCCCTGGGCGCTGCCCAAACACCACGCCCTGGAGTGTGGTGTGGCCCGGAGGCCTTGGCACACCCCCCCACCCCCACCCAAGAGCTGCTGCTTCTTCTCAGCTCGAGTTACAGTCTGGTGGCCACTCAGGGCTTCCCCCTTCCCAAGCCCCTCTCAGCCTCCACCCTGTGAACCTGCACCCTTACTGCTGTTCTCTGTGGGGCTCACGTCTCCAGCCACCGAACTGGCCCGAGGAGGCCCGACAAGAGCAGTCACAATGGTGCCGGGGCCATCCAGTTCCCCAGGCCCCCACTATGGTCCTCCGATGTTGCCCAGGAATGGTACAGCTTCGGAGACCTCTCGCCTCTCCTTGCCTGACAGTCCCTGTTGGAAGTGGCTCTGCGGCCTTCGCACAAATAGCCCTCATAACCCCCAGCCCTTGCATTCAGTCCCTGAATCCAGCTGACTTCAGGAGCATCTGCACTCGCTGGTCCCTGCAAAAGGAATCCGTGATTCACAGAAGCACCATCCTCTGGACCTGTTCCTCTGAGAGTGGGCCTCAAACCAGCAGGACAGGAGCCACCATCATCATCTCGCTGGAAATGCTGAGTCTGACCCCCCACCTCCCGGCCCCTCAGACCTGCTGAATCAGAATCTGCATTTTAACAAGATCAGCAGGAGAGTCGCAGGTGTTTTCAAGTTTAAGTACAATACTGCCCAAAACACGCAACAAAACCAGCGGGCCCAAGAGGATTGGGGGGGCGGTTGCCGAGGCACAGCGCAGGATATGGTGAAGCCTCTCTCTCCAAACAGAAGTCAGGCAGGGGTGGGGGGCCCGAAGCATCAAGAAAAAAAACATTTATCCAGTGAAGGAGCCCTATGACTTTCTGTGTTTGGGCAAGGGGAGGGAGGCAGCCGCAAATAAAGGATGTAAATAAGCCTCACTGGCCCTTTCTTAGGGCTGGAGAACCGGGGTGGCTGCAAAGAGCCAGCATTGCAATTCTAAGAACATCCAGTAGATGAGGCATATTGGAGCAATTTCTACAGCACGATTTTCATCACACTGGCTTCTGACTCACTTCTCACATGTCTCCTGGCAAATCCGAGGGGAACAGCAATTGACAACATAGGCCTGGCACTGGTCTGTGTAAATCACCGCGCCACCCCTCCCCACCACGACTTGCCAGGGTCGTGAGCCTCAGGGTCCAGAAAGGGCAATAGATAATTTACATATTTAATTCAGTCATCCACACCTAGCTACATCCATGAAGGAGCACTCGAATAAACCCTAAACATAACAGAAATCCAGGCACCTCTGTCTGGGCTTTAGGACATGTCTTATCACATGACTGCACATCACTTTGGCAGGCTGACTCAGTTTCCTTATTTGTTGGAGGAGCTGGTTTGGCTTGGTGATTAACAGTGTGGGATCTGGAGCCAAAATGCCTGGGTTCGAGTTCCTTCACTTGTTCAAGCCTCAGTCTCCTTATCTGTAAAATGGGCATAACAAACAGACCCTCCCTTATGGGTTACTATGAGGATTCTGAGTTATTACCTACAGGAAACGTAGAACATGAGCACCTTATAAGCATCAGTGGTAAATGTTTGTGCACCAGAGGGTAACCAGGATTGCTGAGAGGACCACAGATGCACTGGGCACGGCCAGGTACTTAGGAAGCACCTGGCGGATGTTGGCTCTTATGCTCTCTACTTACGGAGAGTTTCTTTTCTAAATCTACAGTAGACCTATTTGAACCCCTTCCCTGGGCTCAGGAGTGGGGATGGGGCTTTCATATTTTTCTCACTGTGCTGAGAACGATTGGGCTCTCAGAGGTAGCCCAGGATCCTAGGGATGATGTAAAGCGGAGAGCAAGGACACAGGTGCCAATCAGAGCCTACCCTCCACATGACCCAAGGGGGATGGAGGTGGGGGACAGGGGGCAAGAGACGACCCCGGGCCCTCACCAAAAGAAGGAGCTCCCCCATTCGTAGCTGTCATGGCCCTGCTTCTGCGCCCGGACGGTGAGGTCGAAGCTAGACCCATCATTGGGCCACGAGAAGTAGAAGACACCCGAGTTGAGGATTTTCCTCAAGGCTACGAGGCGGTCCTCCTCCTTGGCCTCCTCCTGTAGAGGGTAGAAGTCGGTGGCGGTGATCTTGTAGATTTCAGCCTCTGGAATTCTGCCCACGGATGTGCAGCCTGTCACCAGAACCAAGAAGCTCAGGGAGGCACCGCCTGGAAGGGAAACAGGAGGGCTTAGGACCACATCGGGCCGGCGGTAGAGCAGGCCACAGCCGCACAGGGGACCGGCGCCCACGTTTCCACTGCAACCACATGGCTGTGTTTGCTCCCTCGCACCCCAGGAATCTCTGTCACCTGAGCCTAAAGCCAGGTGCCTGGTTCTCGGAAGGTGGCCTCTGACCACCACCACCACCACCTGGGAGCCCACTGGAAATGTGAATTTCTGGTCCCATCCAGACCGCTGGACCAGGAGCCAGCCACCTGGGCTTTCACAAGCACCCAGATCATTCTGCTGCCCACTAGCCAGAGGATCACTGGCCTGGAACCTTGTGGGCCCCATGGCCTCTCCTTCAATCTGCTACCCCAAAGCCTCACAAGTGCGCCCTCTCCACAAATCCTCAGGCAGCACCTGGCTCAGGGCCCCTGGGTGGGGTCAGTCCTCCAAGCTCAGTCACTGGAGTCGCCTCTCAAAGTTGCCTGATGGAGGACCTCCCTCTCTGCATGTGTCCTCCCACAATCCCACCTCCCCCAGGACTGAAAGGGGAACTTCCCCCAGGGCCGACCACCCGATTCCTCCCCACCCCTGGTCCAGCAGCTCTCACGGGCTGTCCTCTGCGGCATCTCAAATGTGCCACATGCCCTCGCACCCCTGGGCCTTTGCCCACGATGTTGTCTCTGCCTGGGATGCCCCACCACCATCTGCCCATCAATGCCTTCCCCACTCGCCTGCCCTGCCTCCAGCCTCCAGCCTCCAACAGAGTCACGAGCCTGCCCGGGGTTCATCAGGACCACCGCAGCTCAGTCCCTCCTCTCCAGGAGACTTCCTCTCCACCCTTGGGGAGCATTCCCTGTTCTCCCAAGACATTGTTATGTACCCTCCTACATGCCAATAGCATCCCTGTTAGCCCTCACATATGCAAAGCTAACAACCTCCTTCCCATCTGTGTCCCCAGTAGATTGGGGGTTCCTTAGGGGCAGGACTCTGGTTCACTGTTAAATCCCAGCACCGCACATGGCAAACGTTTGATGAATACATCCCACATAAGCCAGCAAGAGGGCAGCTCAAGCCTCCCCACTTCCTGTGAAAGGGTTACCCATACTGATGCTCACCTGATTGCCAGGAGAACGAGACACCCCTCTCCGGGGACCCCACCAAACCTTCTGTTCTGCACGCCCCACTGCACAGCAGGCCCCTGGCACACAAAGGTGCTAATAAACACACACCAGTGAGTCACGGGTACATGGCAAGGCTCTGCTCTGGGGACACCAGGGACGATGCCCCCCTCTATTTCAGGAGAGGGCCCGAGATGTAACTTGGGTGACCAACTGGCCTTCAGGGCCTGGCATGGTTCTGGTCTAGAGGAGATTCTTCTCACCCTGCTGAGGTTTAAAGGACCTGTTCCCAGCAAGATCTACTCCAAATAGTCAGAAGTCACTATCTGGAGCCATGGTGGTCAATGTTTTAGATCTCTGGACATTCTGATAAAAGACCCTTAAGGCCCACAGCTCATTGTGTGGCCCCCACTCCCTTCTCACGCTTTATAGAAAGAAGAGTGCTGCTCAGGGCCAGGCAGGACACATCTGGGTTTTTTTTTTTAAGATGCCTTCATCTGATAACTAGGTCACCACTCCTACCATGTTTGCTGGGGGGACCTACAGGGTGACCATGCTCGCTCATACCCACCTCCCCAGGCAGCTTATCAGGAAACTACTTTAAAGCCACATAAGGATAAGGCAGTTATGCTGTGGACAGTGATAGGTATCGGGGGCTGGATTTTGTAAGGATAAGTATCATTTTTGGAAGACAGGTGAGGTTTGTGTGGGCTTGACATCCTCGAATTATAGCCTCACAAATACAATTATTCCCATAGCCTGTGCTAGAATCAATGCCCAGGCATCCCATCTGCCTCTTTTGATGTGCTCAGTGCAGGGAAAGCAGAGTTCAAGAACATTCAGAGGTGGGCAGCCCCAGTGGCCTAGTGGTTTAGCACCGCCTTCAACCCGGGGTGTGATCCTGGAGACCCGGGATCGAGTCCTATGTCAGGTTCCCTGCATGGAGCCTGCTTCTCCCTCTGCCTGTGTCTCTGCCTCTCTCTCTCTCTCTCTCTCTCTCTGTGTGTGTGTGTGTGTGTGTCTGTCATGAATAAATTAATTAATTAAAAACAAAAACAAAAAAAAGAAGAGTCAGAGGCATGGCCAGGGGACAGTCCCTGTGGTCCAGGCTGGGAGCCCAAGAATGGATTCTGTAGAGAGTGGGTTCAAGGAGAGGCATGGAAAACTATGTCTCTCTACCCAAGCTGTGGAGTGGATTTCTAGCACCACTTCCTCAACAGCTTCTGCGTGGGGGGACCGAGTCCCTGGCAAGAGTCTCAGTGGCGTTGAAGACAGTAGGCATTTCCTGTGCAGGGCAGTGGCCTAGGGTTGGTTCAGATAGGTGGCTGCAGCAGGCATGAAAAGGCTCTTACACTAAATGGGAATTCAAGCTCCCGAGTCCTGGGATGAGGGGGGCTCAGGAGAGGGCACAGGTGAATTAACAACAACAACAAAAAAGCCACTGTAGGAGCACATGGAAACCCAGCAGATTAATGACAGTGGATTTTCAGGGCAGTGCTTACCAGGCACCAGGCACTGTTCTATGAACTTCGTCTCAGCAACCCCATGGAGGTAGGGCCACTTTTAGCCCCATTTTACAGAGAGGCAGATGGAGGCACAGAGAGGTTAAGAAGCCTACCCAAGGTGACACAGAAGGGGAACTGGAATTTGAAGCCCCTTCTGGGCTCTACCACCTGGGCAAGTTACTCAGGCCAAGTCTGCTTCCAGAGCTGGTGCTCTGGCCCATATCCTTGCTGATGGAGCACCAATGTGCCTAACGATGCTCCCATCTTACACACAAGGGAATGTCCCCCAGGGGAGCCGAATCGTCTGCCCAAGTGTACGGCTAGTCTCTGTTGGACCCACAATGCACACGTGGATCCCACTCCCCAACTCCATCGGGCCCCAAGGTCTGGCGGTCTCCAATCTCGTGGACCTAACTGTCTCACTAGGGGTGTGCGTGGCTAACGCACCACTCACTCCTTTGGAAACTGACACAAGTTCTCTCAATAGTTTAAATGGTTGTGAATAATATATTTTCCAGCACATACCAAATGTTGACGTGTAAAAATGAAAGTGTTATAGGCCTCTTTACCATCACCCAGTGGAATCTAGGCTCTGGTTTGGTAAAGGAACGCACAAACAAGTTCTTCACTAACAGATGGGATTGTCCTTGCATTTCCATCCCACATCCACCCAGGATTTCATCCTAATGTCACATATTTCATGCTTCTGCGTCTCATATTGATCACATTGTGTGGCAGTTTGATCCTAGTGCTCAAAGTGTTTAAAAGACTTTGGCTTGAGTTATCACTGCAATGATTTTTAGTACAAAATCAGTCGAACGATGTAAACAAAATGCTTTGCTAAATCGTGCTTTAACATAAAAAATAAAGATTTGTTGGGAAGGTGGATGGGACCTCCGGTTCATCAAAGAATAAATATCATTTATTAACGGAATGAAACCAGCTTCTATACCACTTTAAGTTCTGTTTTTCATTTTTGTAGATGGGAACACTAAGAAACCATGTTCACATGAAGACATCGATGGCAAAGAAAGGGCTTCAATATAGAAATGTTGTCTATACACTCTTCAAAGTCCTTCTGAGCTACTTGATTAAAAAAAAAAAAATCACAGGGGTGCTTGGGTGTCTCAGGGGTTGAGTGTCTGCCTTTGGCCCAGGGTGTGATCCCAGGGTCCCAGGAGGGAGTCCCACATCTGGCTCCCCGCCGGAAGCCTGCTTCTCCCTCTATGTCTCTGCCTCTCTCTGTGTGTTTCTCAGGAATAAATAAAATCTCAAAAAAGAATCACAAAATCTATCCATACAGTTATTATTAATGCTGTCAGCTGACAGCCCACTGAAATTCTCCCTCAGTTTTGTAGAAAGCAAACGACTGGCTAGCACCCGACTAGTAAATCGACGGTCACCCAGTCACTGAGTGACCTGCTTCCTCGGCAGCGCCGACAACAATTGTGGGAACTGGACCTTTGTTTGGCATCTGTAGGCATTTGCCTCCCAGAGCCACACACCATGGTGCAATTCTGGGGGGAGAAGGTAAGATGGAAGATGGGTGGCTGGGGAAGGGACAGAGGAGGATGAGAAGCAGGCCCCTCAGCACAGGGATGTTCTTAGACCAAAGAGGGGAGGACCTAGAAACTGCCTTAGCACTGACCACGTCTGAGTGCCGTGGAAGTCTCTTGGCCCCAGAGGAACTGTGCTAGGCAGCGGGCCCTCCAGGAGGGGGACCTGGCCCCACTCAGCTGGCGTGTGGCTCCCTGTCACCCCAGTGTTGGCACAACTCTACCTACCCAATCTTGTCTAGAACCCTCGGATGTGCTCCATGTACTAGGTTTTAAGGAAAGGGCCCTGGTTCCAGCCAAGCACCAGACTATTGCTATTAGTGTTGGTGGTGGTAGTAGGGAGTCCATGCCCCCTGGCCTACCTGTCAGTATGGTGTTGGCCTGCGATCCCAGCAGAAAAGGTGTCTCTAGGGAATAACGGAGCTGGTGGGACTCATCTGCCACAGGTGTATGAGATGTCCCCTTGGGTGCCCACCTTGCACACAGGACCTAGACTTTAGGGTCAGTTTTCTCCAAGCCAAGAAGTACACCAGGCCTGGGGGGAGGCAGGGCAGGGGGAAAGTCTCAGAAGTCATTAGTCGAGGCTGAGTCCAGGGGCGTGAAATCAGTAAGGATCTTATAGCAAGGGAAAGACAAAACTCAAACTTGCTTTTTGGCTTCAGAAGGTGAGGCTCTGGACTCAGCACGCCTCCACCAGGCTGTGGGGCCTCTGGCCAGTCTCCTACCCTCTCTGGGCCTTGGAGAATGAAGCACTAGATGGCTTCTATGTCCCTTCCAGCCCAGAGGATCTCTGGTTCCAGAGCTCTGGCCAAAGATAGAGCACACGTGGGTCAGAGGTTGCTGGCTGCAGTCAGGTGAGGTGACAGGGAGGGCAAGCAATGGGTCACAGGCCAAAAAGACACACCAGAGCCAGAAGGGCTGACATACATGGGGACGTAGACACCCCTCCAGAGGGCAGGAGGCTCACGGTCCAGACAACTCCTGCAGTCTGAGCAAGCAGGGCAGAGGAATGGAAGTCAGCCACGCCAAAGTGTATGGATTAGTGGGGACAGGGTTTCAGTTTGGGAAGATGAAAAAAGTTCTAGAGACAGACGGAGGTGATGGGTGTACAACAATGTGAATGTCCTTAATGCCACCAAACTGTCCACTCTAAACTGGTTAAAATGGTAAATTTTGTCTTCTCTATATTCCCTCCCATACACAAAAACCTCAGAGACCTTGAGTCAATTTAGAAATTCTCTCCCTCCAGAGGGCTGCCTTCAAAACCCAACTCCAAGGCACAGCTGCCCCAAACCCCCTGACCCCTGCAGTAACGGGGTCCATGTCTTATCTAGCTGTGACCATTGTCATCTGGCTGGGAAGGGCTGGGGCTGGAATCACGATGAGTCATGCGTAGACACAATGCCGTTTGTGCAGGGACAATGCTGGGTGTGTTCTCACTGCTGAGCCTCTTTCTTTCCCTGCGTTGGCATTTCTTTGTTTGCTCAGCCTTGGAGTTTGCTCCCTGGCCAGGTCTGTGCCAATCTCAGCCCTGTGGTACCTACAGACCACTGTGTCTACCCTGTTTGGACAGGACACCCTCATACTTTGAAGCTGTAGACAAAGGACTTAGGAGCTCTAGGCTTTCCCACTCACGGAGTGGAGGGTCCTCAAGACTTCCCCCCACCAACAAACTCAGAACTCTAAACACCCTGCATTCACATGGCATAGCTTCAAGGATCTCTTTCACCCTCCCTTTCTAGAACATGAAAGTGGTGTCGGCATCGGTGTGCTGGCAGCCGGCACCAGCTCATGCGAGCCAGTGGTGCACATCTTTCCCCAACTCCGCACTCAGCCTGAAATCCGCCCCGGGTGGGTCAGCTACCCCACAGAAACTGGCAAACATGACACATTAGGGCTTTTTTTTCCCCCAGAGAGCTGGATGTCAAATATTTACCAGCACACTACTGGATTTAGGTAATAAATTATTCTAGGAATGATGAAGGCCACATCATTTCAAGACTCTCTAGAGAACACTGCATACTCGGAATCTCAAGACAGAAGACTATCAAATTTCCCACTACAGAGGCTTTTCATTTTCATCTCATTTTCCCACCCAGAAGGGAGCCCTCCACTGGCCTGTGCGGATGAACCATTCACCAGGAGTCAGCAACCTGACTTCCACCCCACACCTACTTCTCCCAGAGAAACCCCTCTGCAGGCCAGCCCCCTCCCACTTAGTACCCATGTTCAGACCATGTTTATTCTCCCCTACAAATCTCTTAAGAGTTATGTAATATAGTAATGAGGCAGTTTTCCTGGTTTTGCAGGTGGGAATACGGCCCTAGAGAAATTACGAAGTATAGATGGGGAGTCTATTATGAAGCTGGAACTAGAATCTACAAGGGCCGTCCCGTACAGCTTTACAGCCTGTGCACTACATAACTCCAGAAGGCACAATCCATTACAGACCTCACTGTATTCCTCCCTTGAGGCTCTGAAGCAGGAAGGCCATGAGAGCTTAGGTTAAAAGGGAGTTAAATCCCTATAATCATTGGGATACATTCTTTCTACTGCTACACTCTCACTTTCTGTGCTTTGTATTCTGTATGCATCAGGAAACCAGACTCCCCAGCTAATTGTGGGGGCTCCACCCCCTTCTTGCTGGCATTTCAGGGAGGAAGGAGGGACTTATGGTCTCCATGAAAACCTAGGAACCTGGGATAAAACTTGTATGCAATTTTTGTTCACATTTCTTAATTTCTAACACTAAAAAAAAAAAAAAGCTGTCTTCACTTAGGTAGGTTGAAATTGAACAATGTGCCCCACGTTATAAGTCTGAGGGGCAGTCTCTTTCTTTGTACAGAGATCTTCAGCCTAAAAAAAGTCAAAGGGGATGCCCATCCCTAACTCGGGCTGCCTATCTTGGTGGCAACCCCCAATTGGGATTTCACTCTGCACTGCCCAACAGCCCTACACCGAGGAGAGGAAAACATGATAGTTCTGGGTTAGGGACTTGGAGCAGGAAAAGAAAATAAAGTTAAAGCCAAGCACTTCATCATGCAGCTGAAGGGGATTTGAGAAACTCCATGATAAGGCCCAATCCTTCCATCCTTCAGATACCCTAGGCCCTTTCAGGAATGCATTGAAGACAGGCCAAATAATCCTGACATTCCAAAACTCAGAAGTCATCCTTACCCCCCTCGGAGAGCTTTGGCAGCCCACCCTGGAAGAGCAACTCTGACAGGCAGGGCTGGGGGCACTCAGAGGACATGAGACACAGTGGCTGGGGACCTGAGGATCCTCAATGCTAGGAGCATGGCCCTGTGTGCAAACTCACTCCTTAGGGAAGGGGCAGGGGGGTGGCATAGAAGAGAGCAGGGCCTTGCCTGGGGCAGCTCTAGCTGTGGTTACCTCTCTCCACATCCTGCCCTGGGACGATTCCGCAGAAGCTTGCCCTGACCCTGGGCCAAACACCCCACAGACACGCTGGCCCACTCTGACAATATTTCTCAGGGGGGCTGCTGCCCTTCCCTGTTAAGAGCAACTCCCCATGGCTGATCTCAGATCATAGTCCAGGAAGAAAACATTTTCCTCTGGGATGACGGAAAGGTACTGCTCTTCTTATCCTTGGAAGCTCAAACTTTTCTGCCCCTTTTCAAGACAGAACAGCCTGGTGGTTGAAAACAACCCCAGGTGCCAGAAGGCACAAGTTTAAAACCCAGGTCACCACTTGAGAACTCCCTGACCTTGGCTGAGTTCTGGCCCTGTGCTAAATCCAGGCCCTGGTCACATGCAAAATGCATCAATGATTTATGTCGGAGAAAAACACTGCCAGTTATAACTGTAAGATGTCAACAACTGTAACATATCCTACCAGCCAAGATGCTACAATGTAAAAAAAAAATTATATATATATATCAATCAATCACAGAATAGACCAAATATAGCACTTAAGGTAAAGCAGGACAATAACAGGCACCTGCTTTTCACTTTGGGAGAACGGAGTTAATACATCAAAACAGGGTCTGGCACAGAGGAGGCGGTATGGAAGGTTAGCTGGCATCCTCACATCATCGTCTGGAAACATGGGCCACAGGAATTTTTCATAACCTCATTAAAATCACGGTGGGGAAAGTCCTACAGCAAATCCCTGGCAGGCAGCACATTTTTCAGGGAAAAAGCAAGCATATGGAGGCGGCTCGATCTGGGTTTGAATCCTAGCTACTCTTCTCACCGGAGGCGATTACTTTGATTCTCTGAGCCTGTTTTCGTTACTATCAACAGTGGGCAAGACACAATATCCTATTGGCTTATCTTTAGGATTAAATACGTTAATGTATACCTAGCCCCGGGCACAAAACAGACATGAACAGATGCATCTTGTCATGTGGGTACTGAGTGCTTTTCCTACACACTAGTTGGAAACGATCCGTGGAATCATCACAGATCAGGAGACACCATCCCGCGAAAGAGAAGACCCAGAAAAGTAGTGCCGAACACCAGTATTCTGTTGGCTTAACAAATCGTGTCTGTGAACACGGCTGGTGTGGGAGACGAGGAGCCCTACCACGCTCGGCCCGGGAACAGCTGTGTGCTGATCTGGTCAGCTCACAGCCATTCTCACTTTGAGAAGCCAGACAGCGGATGAGGGATGTCACCTGCTCTGGCCCCCAATGTCCCTGGACACACTGGGTGGGGCCAACCCACATGAGGTGGCTGAGACAGGAGGGGAATGGTGGTGCAGCCCACAAGCGCCCCAAGGCTCCGGTGAGGTCCGGGGCGCAGAGGGGACAAGGCAAGGGGCCCCGCCAGAAGGCTGCGACCCCCAATAGCAGCCCAGCCGACAGCTCAGCCCCGAGGGTCCCATATTAGCAAGGACACCTGCTTGTTCCTGTGAGTTCTCAGCCTTTTCAAAGTCAGACTATGTGGCCCCTTTTCTGCATGCACTTTCCCTTCCTCTCGCTCACACCCCATCCTCAGTGTCCGACAGCAGGTGCTCGGGGGCTCTTCTCTCCTTGCCAATGTGCCCTGTCCCGGCTCTTCTCCCAAGCCACCCAGTGAGTCCGGGAGCTTCTGACCTCCCGCATCCATCCCTTCTAGAGCACGGATCCCTTGTAAACAACAAACAGCCCCCTGGGCGGCCCCTCCCAGACCTGACTTTGGAAAAACTCAGGTCCTGGAGGGCAAATAATGCAGGTGAGTTTCCTTTGCACACATTCTCCTCCTCCACCAGCACAGACAGGTGAGAACCAAGCTGCGTTCATTCACCTTGACCTCCTCCCTGGCATGGAGGAGCAGGCTCAGCCAAATAAAGGAACATTTTAAAAGATCAGGACAGCTAAAATAAAACGCCTAAATCCGGCAGTCTTTCCAAATGAACACAAGAGAAGCTCTGCCCAGCGCCCTGAAAGTCTAGCATCAGACGTTCTGACAGCTGCTGTTTTGCCGGAACGGGTGGGTACTCACCAGATCTCAACCTGAGCTCCCCCAAGCAGCCGTAAGCATCCGTGAGCTTCCCATACTGGCCCTTAATGACCTCCTTCTCTTCCGGAGCTGGGGGAGAAACACATCACAGACAACATCAGCCTGGGGCTCCTGTTGAGTTCATTCACGCAGCCTTCCAATCTGGCTCCCCACCCACTCGAAAAAGAAAACGCAGAGACAAAAGCTCGGCCTCGAGTAACGTGTGTGGAGGTTTTATGATCAGCGAATCACCAGGCTGCAGAGATTTAGACCTTCCCACAAAAAGCTTGCTCTCTGGAAGCGCCCACAGCTCCCTGGGGGCTGGGGAGAGTGAGGAGAGTCCCCAGCTAGGCTGCCGGGAGGTGCTGGGGTTCCAGCCAGGAGCAGGTGCCGCAGGCCCAGCCCCGTCTACAGGCTCTGAAACAGGAGTGAGTCATCGCTGCCCAATGGGGTGGACCTTCCTTCCTAAATATTGTTCAGTGGGGGCTCGGCCCGCAAGTGCCCACCTGCCTGCAGGGACCTGCTGATGCACAGGGGAGGCTGCACAGAAGACCCACGTGCCGCTGATACCCCGGCCTGGGCCCAAGGCGGCTCCCCGCAAGCTGCAGGAGCAGAGCCCCTGAGGTCTTCAGCATTCACCACCAGTGCCCAGGATAAGACACAGCCTTGGGTGGAAGCAAAAGAAGATAGCAGACCCGACAGACGGAAAGATCATTCGGAGCTGGGAGCCCTTGACCTGCAAGGACACCAGAGACCCATCTGGCATGGAGGGTGGCAGGGCCCTTGGGTCCTTCCTCTGATGAATGTTTCTATATTCAGAGAATGAAATATCAATCCAATATCAACTCAAATAAGGGGCCAGCAGACACCATTAGGGAGGCTTACTAGGTAAGCAGTCACTCTGCCTTTGAATTACTGTGATAGATGGGCTCTTAACCTGGGGTGACAGAGGGAGGCCCAGCAGACACGGCCACTCCACGGGAGAGGGTTTGGGGGAATTGGTATGACCTCTGCAACTGTGCGCAAATTTCTGGATGTATTTTTTTTATGGGGCTGAGAGCCGCTGTTTTGCTCAGAATCGCAAAGGAGTTAGTGACGCTGAAGAGGTTAACAACCAGTTCACTAAGTCACATTCCCCACCCCTCCCCCATACTCAGAGAAATTGTTTGGATTGATTAGAATTTGTTAGGGGGGCCAGGGGGCATAACCTAAAGCTAATTATGAGCAGGACTGGGGGGACAGTCCCACCTACTCCCTCACCCGGGTTCAGAGAAGGGGCAGCCGCAGGGCGCCTGAGTCACCAGTCTTCTGCTGCTGCTGCTGTGGTGACAAATGACCAGACCCACTGGCTCAAAACAACACACATCCGTGCACTGACAACTGTGCAAGTCAGAAGTCTCTGAAATGGGTTTTACTAGGTTAAAATCAGTGTTGGCAGGATTGCATTCCTCTGGAAGCTCTAGGAAAGAACCTGTTTCCTGGCACTCCCCAGCATCTCCAGCCCGTCTGCATCCCTGGGCTCCTGGCCGCTGCCCATCCTCTTCAAAGCTGGCGATGGCCTCACTCTGGCCTCTGCTCCCACCTTTCCTTCTCATTCTCTCTTTCTCTCCTGCTTCCTTCCTCTCTCTTTTTAAAAAAGATTTTTATTTATTTGAGAGATAGAGCAAGAGAGAGCAGACAGGGGCAGGGCAGAGGGAGAGGCTCCCCACTGAGCCCAACATGGGGCTCAATCCCAAGGCCCTGGGATCATGACCTGAGCTGCAAGCAGATGCTTAAACAACTGAACCACCCAGGCACCCACCTGCCCTCCCTCTTTTAAAGGCCCCTGTGAGTACCCTGGGCCCACCCAGGTAACCCAGGACAATCTCCACATCTCAAGCCCCTTCACTAAATCAAATCTGCAAAGTCCCTTTTGCCATACAAGGTAACAGTCACAGGGACTACGGATGACGATGCTGATATCTAAGGGCCTCCAGGTGGCTCTAACCCATTTCTCGGAGGCCATAGGCCTCCGGCTCCCACACTGATGATGGGTGAGGGGGTCGAGGCAGCTTCTCCATTCCCTGCATCTGCGCCTGGCTGTGCAATGAACACCACCCTCTGCCCAGAGGTGATGGCAAGTTCACTGCCGAGGGCCAGACACTGTGTCCTGTGCCTACAGAGTCCTCTAGAAATGGGCCTGCTCGCTGCTCTAGGACAGGTAAATCCTGTGAAATCCTAACCCTGCAGGCCACAGGCTGTCCAGACTGGGGTCTCCTGCACACAGGTGCTGTAGGCAGGGCCAGGATCCTGGCCCTTATCTCAAGACACACATTGATAAAGCAAGAGAATAATTTTGACACACAAAAAATGTATATGTCAGCCCTCGGAGCTTTACAAAGCCTTCACACAGAATCCTGAAGCCTTAGTATCACCCGGTTCTCATTTTGTTAACCAGCAACAAGGAGGCCTTTGTATATTCATTTACCTCCGCAAATCATCCTGAGAAAATAAAATAAAACATCCAGGAAACTGCTCACTGAAGTGCTGTGGTCAAGTTCACACTCCAGGGGTTGGAACGTGCCCACGGGGAGAAGCTGTGGCAACAGAACTGGCCGCTTGCCCTGCTGGATCGCAGGTGACAAGTGCATGCATCACAGCCCCTGTCACCAGGAACGTTTAGCCAATACAAGTAACAAAGACTCTTAACCTCTTATTCAGCAGACAAACCAACACACCTCAGGGCCACCAGGTCCCCTTTCTGCCGGACTTTGCACCTGGGAACTCGCAGTAAGCCTCCACCTCACTGGCCTCAAACAACACGTGACCATCTCATAGGGCCGAGGGCCAGAGGGCTGAAGCAGGTGTGGGCAGGGCCCGTCCCTCGGAAGGCTCTAGGGAAGGAGCCCGCCCGGCCTCCTCCTGCTTCTGGCTCTCAGCTCGGTGCTCCTCCTGCCTCCCTCCAATTCCCACCCCCATCTTCTCCTGGCCTTTGTGTGCATGTCCCTGTGTCTTGTCCCCTTCTTAAAAGGACACTTGGCATATTGGATCTGGGATTCATCATATGATGTCATCTCGTGTCACTGAATTACATCTGCAATGACTATCTCCAAATTCGGAGATACTGCAAATTAGGACTTTGACATATCTTTTCTCGGGGACACATGTGAACCCGTAACACTTGGTCACTTTTTCATGTGGTGAGCCAGTCTTTTTAAAGCCTAGACTCGCTGGCAAGCTGTCTCTCCTAGAAGCTGATTTTCTCTTTTCCATGCACTTCTCTCCAATGCTCCCTCTGACCCTCAGTGTATAAGGGGGAACGGAACGTTCTGCTCCCATAATGCAGCCCCCCACCCCACTGCCTTCTCTGCCCCACCCTCAGAGCTCCCAGTGGCCTGGCCTTTCAGGCGGTCTGTTCCAAAATCACCCGACATCCCTGCTAGTCCCAAACAACTGTATTCCCTCAGTTAGGTTTGAAGGAAGAAGAAATCCATTCTGCTCTTCAAAAGGGAGCCACAGATGGAATGTCTACAATAGCAACAGGCAGGTAATGAATGAATGAAGCTGCTAGAGGGGGCCCCAGGGGACCAGAGGACGCATACCCCCTCTAATGGGTGCAGATGGTCAGTCCCATGCTAACCCGGTGCCAGCGAGCCTCTCGTTTTTTGAGAGAAATAGGACACTCCTGATTTTTCAGTGTTGGCAACCAATCCAAGTTTATTTTAAGCATCGTGTGGGCTGAACACACACCTCTGCAGACTGCATTTGGCCTGCCCATTTGCAACTTCTGTCCTCCCTTACTTAATGTTTCGAAAATAGACTATTATTGTCTTTCACACTTTTGTTGCATTTCCTGTAGGTTTCTCCATGTTAGAGTGCCTTTCCTTCCCCTCCCACTGGCCACAAATTTCCAGCCTTTAAGGAAAGTCCCCTCATGTACTTTCCACCCTCTTCTTCATTCACCCCTTGGCCCCTGGGACTCAGCCATGCAGCTAGAGACAGCGTCGTGAGAGCCTGCCATGGCTGGCACTGTCCTAGACACAAATACAGCAGTGAACCAAATAGACAAAAACCCCTGCAGAGCAGAGCTGGCCAAGGCAGGCGTTTGGCAGTGGCAAAGAAGGAACGTGTGTCATGAATGGATGTGAGATGACAGTGGAGGCCAAGCTGGGAGGGAGTGGGAGCCAGGAAGAGTGGCACGGCCAAGGCATATCCACAAAGGCAGAGTAGTGGGGCCTACTCGGTGCAAGCTTCCTGCCAAGAGGAACAGACAAGCTCAATAAGCACAATACAGACAGTGATAGGAGCTAAGGAGAAAAAGTGAGCAGGGAAGGAGGCGTAAAGTGTGTGGGTTGTGTGTGTAGGTGTGTGTGCGCGCACATGTGTGAAATTTTACATACTATAATCTGAGAAGACCTCGCTGCAGGGGCGACTTTTGAAAGCAGGCAGGAAAGAAATGACAAGGATGGCTGAGTGATGGTGGGGAGGCCACTACAGGCCCAGGAGATCATGTGTAAAGGTCCTGCGGCAGAAGCATTCCTGACTATCCAAGGACCAACAAGAAGCTCCGAGGTTGACAGAGGAAACAGCATAAAGGACACATTGTAAAGACCTTTGTAGGTCATAGAAAGACCTGGGGTTTCACTCTGAGTGACAGGGAGCCGTTGCAGGGTTTGGAGGTTGCTCTAGCTGCTCTGTTGAGAACAGATCCTAGAGGGGCAGGGGGGAAAGCAAGGAGACCCCCGCAATGATCAAGGCAAGAGATGCTAGCTTAGACCAGGGTGGTAGCAATGGAGGTGTTGAGAAACAGTCAAAGTCTGGACACACACATACACACAGATATACACATACACAATTTTTTACTATGGATATTTCCAAAGAAAAATGGAGTACTGGAGCAATGCTGTGGACCCACCCACACTACCATGTACCCACCACCACCCTAGCTATCAGCTCTCATACCCCTCACCACTCTCCTATACCTCCCATCAGTGGGTCTCATAATGTGGATTGCAGACAATACGCATCAACCAGCCTTAGAAATACAACTGATCGGGCCCACCACAGCCCTACAGAGTCAGAAACTCTGGCCATGAGACACAAAAATCTGTTTTAATGAGTCCTCCACGTGAAAATCATTGCCCTAGATTACTGTGAGTAAATCCCAAACTTCCTAGCATTTCATCTATAAATAATTCAGTAAGAATCTCTGAAAGATAAGGCCTCCTTTAAAAAATGTAACCACGATACCATTATCACATCTGAAAAAAACTTAGCCATATTCCTTAACATCGCCAGATATCTGCATATATTTTGAAGCTCAAATCAAAAGGGTTTGTGGACAGATTTGATGTGGGATATGAGAGAAAGACAAGGTCCAAGGATGAAGCCAAGTTTTTCTCCTGGATAATGGGAAGGCTGGAGCAGCCGTCACTGGGATGGAGGAGCCTGGAGGCCACACTGAGAGCTCAGGTCAGACCGATGAGCCTGCTGTGCCCCCAGGTGTCCCAGTACAGACATCGAGGGCAGAGGTGTGCCAGCCTGGAGTCCTGCAAGGAAGTCCAGCTGAGCTGAAGACACAAACGGGGGCCTCCCGCAAACAGAAGGTACTCAAAATCTGGAGAATGGAAGGGATCACCTGGGAAGAGAGTGGCAGAAACAGTGTGTTCAAAAGTCAAGGAGAATGAAATATCCAAAGAGATGTAAGGAAAACCAGAAATGTGTGGTGTCCTGGAGGTCGGAGAAGAAAGCGTTTGAAGGAGGCAGGCGTGGTCAGCAAGTTCGGATGCTGCTCTATGTTCCATCACATGAGGACAGAGTGTCCTTCCAGTTCAGCACTGGTGGCCAGAAAGGAGCAGTGTCAGGGGAGTTCAGAGACAAGAAGCTGAATGGAGAGAGAGGAACAGAGACTGTGTAGAGACAATTCTTTGAGGAACCCTGTGTGTGTGTGTGTGTACATGAGCATACATGTGGATATGTGTGTGTATGCATGTGCATGTGTGTATATGTCCGTGTATATGTGCATATGTATATATTATGTGCACGTGCATGTATATGCATGTATATGTCTGTGCATGTATGCACGTGTGTGCACGTTCATATATGTGTGTGCATGTGTACGTGTGTATGTGTGTGCATGTGTATATATGTCTGTATGTGTGCATGTGTGTATATATCTGCACATGTGCATTTGTGTATATATCTGTGCATGTGTGTATACATGCATGTATGTATATATCGATATATGTGTGTGCATACATGTATGTGTGCAATGCATGTGTGGTATGTATGTGTATATGTGCATCTGTGTATGCCTGTGTATGTGTGTTTGTGTGTATATATGTATATGTGTGTGCGTGTATGTGTGTATACATGCATGTGTATATACACATGTGCATGTGCACCCACACGCATTTGCTGTGGAAATGCTCTGGGACAGTAAAATCCAATGTCGTAGGAGAGGGGGAGCTGCTGCAGCAATGCCCCAGAGCAGGTCAGTGGAATCCGATGTCTAAGTGGGGACCACCCTCAGAAACAGTCCATCCATGCTTAATAAAAGACAAGGGAGCAGACACCAGCCAGATGGCGGGGGGCGGGGGGGGTGGAGAGGCAGCCACCATGGCACAGGTAGTGTGGACATCCCCTCCCAAATGTTTTCATGCTTCAGTGCAGGGAGAGGCAAGTCCAGCAAAGAGTGAGGAGGAGAAGGAGGAAGAGGAGGAAGAGGAGAGCGGCAGAGCTGAGAAGTGGGAAGATGCAGACAGCCCATTGGGACAGTCACTGCAGGACCCACCTGGAATCAGGGATCATGAAGCAGCAATGACATCTACCAGCATGACAATGGGTCTCTGGAAATTTCCAGCTACACAGAGGCTGGTTCAGGAGAGGAGAGGACCTCACTTCGGTATCAGCAAGGGAGGGACGAGGGAGCACAGGGGGAGGTGCAAGCAGAGGTAGTGGCTGGGACCCACATAGCCAAAGGAGAGGCATGGGGGACACTGTGGGACCGTGGAAAGGTGGCAGGGTCAGGGACACAGTCCTAGCAGAGTCAAAGAGCACCCAACTGGGGAACCAAGGGCTGTGTTGAAAAGGTGGGGGTAGTGGGTGTTTGACACAGATAGTGGGGGGACCAGAGCACGGCCGGGGGAGAGTGGCCAAAGCAGGGTGGAGGACACACCTGTTGAGGGGAGGTCAGGGAGTCCAAAGCCAAGGGATGCAGCAGGATCACCATGACGGCTGAAGGTACCAAGAATGAGAGCAAGCTTAGCATCAGAGAGACTGGTGGCAAATGAGGTAAAATCACCAGGGAGCCAGATAATCCCAACACAGAGCAATGGGTGACAGTCTTCCTGGTGTGTGTGGGCAAAGGGTTAACAGAACCTGCAAGAGAACTGACCTTAAGTTAGCATTCTAGCCCTGTTTCTGTGGTAACCTGATAAAAGTTATCTAAGTTACTAGACAGTATGGCTTATGATTAAAAATAGTCCTGACTGGTAGAAGGCATCCAGGCTGACAGGAACCACGGGTGACCTATAATAACTATGACAGGGCCATGTGGACTTTCTGGGAATGAATGGGCCTGTCCTTTGAGGGGACCCTGGAAGCTGGGGCTGGTGTGCTCTATTCTTAAAACCCAGGCCACGCAGGCCATGTTCCTGGTCTGCAGACAGCCAGTCCAGATCAATAAGCAAACTAACCACACACGTTTCTTTCTCTCATAATATATTCCACAATAACACTCCATAAGGAAATTCGAGTGAAGCCCAGCCCACAAGTCACAGAAACAAGTAGGTCAATTTAACAATGCTGACAGTCCAAGACGGAGGTACCATTTGTGGCTGCTGCATTCTTGTGCATGATTTTAAACCATCTTCTAGTATTTCAGGGTCTCAAGAGGACAGCATCATCCAGATCAAGGTCAGTGTCTCCTTCAGGAGTTCAATTCAGACTGGCTTACGCTGTTCCTTCCAGGGTTACCAGTTTAGAGCTAAAGCAGCTCTTCAGAAAGACAATGGGTTTTCTCGGGTGGGGCGGATGAGGCTTAGGAGGGTTGCTAAGCAAAGTGCAAATCAAAACATCAGTCTGTAACCGAAGCTTGAGAGCTATGATGAGAGCCAACTGGGCAGACGCAAGGCAGCCCCAATAAGAAACTTTCCTGTACTCCCCACTGCTGCTCTCTCTCACCAAAAAAGTCCAGGCCACGCAAAAGAGCCAGCGGGGGGAGGGCGGCGAGGTGGGCCCCCGAAAACACATGACCTAAGCAAATGCGCTGCCTCCCACCAAGGCCGTGTTAGCCTGCGCAAACCAACCCGAGAAAATAAAAGGGAAATTTATCATCTCCTGCAGCCACAGCTGGAAAAACATCTGTGAGGCAGGGGTGGGCCCCTCCACGCTCCCCTCCCTGCCCCGAGGTCCGCGGTGGCTGCAACCAGGCCCGAGGAGGAGGCGGGCTCCTCAGACAGGAGGGCTGGAGTGCAGGCCTGTATGCAGCCTTCAGAGCTGAGTCCTTTGTCTACACTGAGCATGCTTCGGACAGAGCCTGGGGACAGGGGCCGTAAGGCCGGTGGGTGGCTCCCTACAGCACCCAGCAGCACAGGGAGGGCCAGGCAGCCCTCCCCCTACCAGGGAGCCAGGGGGAAGCGGAAGATACCTGTTTCTCTGAAAATGTGTGTGTGTTCACCGTACACGTGGGGGCGGATCCCATAGACCAGATCCCTGGGGGCAGTGTTGACAGCCTAACCGCAGATCTCATTCCTGGGCCTTCCATCTCTCCCCGCCACCCCAGGCTCTCCTCCTGGACCAAGTCCTGATGCGTCACCTCCTCATACAACAAGCTCTGCAGTTTGCTTCCTACGAGTAACAAATTAGGTCCGCCGGCCCGGGCCTGGGGCTGGAGGTTGTAGTACAACTACTTTTCCAGTATCCTCTCTGACTGACAACCCAAACCAGCTCCTCAGTACATCCTCTCTCCTCCTCCCCCAATTATCGGTCCATCTGAACAGCCCCTCCCAGCCCGGCTACTACCCTGCCTCACAGCCTCCTCCCTTGCAGAGAAGCCTCACTTCCACACACGCGTGTGTGTGCAGACCCACAGGCACCCTTTTAGAAGCCATGTAGTGTGATGCATATATAACTTCTTATGCTACATGAGTGCCAGTGGGGGCTGGAAGGAAGGGGAAAGTCACACCCTTTCCTGCTACAACATCATCACTCATCAGAGATTCCAGGTGCACACTCCGTGTAGGGTGCAGCTCTGAGCACCCAGGAGAACTGCAGCCAGGCGGGACCATGGGGGGGGGGGCGGGGAGCGTCGTCTAGGGAAGGAGGTGTGATCACCTGGGGGTGTTTCTGGACAGGGGACACACCTTAGCGGGATCCGGCGAGGTGGAAGTCATGGGGACCTGGATGGAGGGCATCAGAGGAGCTGTGAGCACCAAAGCCTGGCTGAAGCGCATCCAGAAGGATGGAGGGTGGGAGGAGGGGGAGCAGCCACAGCACACGTGGACAGAGAAAGGAGGTGAGGGGTTGGGGCAGGGACGATACACCACTGTCTGCTGGTTTAATGGTGGAAATCACCCAGCTAGGAAGGAAAGGGGGAAAAGGGGCCTATTTTGTCCTCCCCAACCCTGGCCTTTCTGAATGGGATGCCATACCTTCCGCCTGCCCTAACCTCTGGCGATGGTGGCCCCCTCCGACTCTCTGCCCTTCCTGGTCCTGCCACAGCTGTGGGGCATGCCCCAGGCACCTGAGCTCTGCCCTGATGTTCCCAGCACACTGAGCCTGGCTTGAACCCCAGCAGGTGTGTCCCTGAGAGGACAAGTCAAATCTGGGCTTACCTGGAAGCCTGTGCGGCTTACCTGGAGCCAGTGCACAAGAGCAGTAAATGTCTCCTCCGAGAGGGGTCAAGGCCTAAGGGGAGAGACAGGCGGGAGGCACAGCTACAGGGCCAGGGGGGAGGGGTGACACTGGGTGGCATGCAGTGTCTGTCCCGGGGCCTCCAAGCCTGAATCACAGGAGGGAGATGGCAAGAAAAATAGGAGAGAGTACCAGCGCTCATCCGTCCAGCACTGTGTACAGCCCGAAGCAGAGGGGCAGTGCTGGCTCCGTGGCTTCGGCCATTCGCATCTTTCGAGAATGACTTAGATATTCTTTGTCATCTTTTCTGGTGAACTATTTGTCCTTCTTTGTGATCTACAGGCACTCTTTTATACCCAATGATTATCAGTCTTTGACCCTTTTATATGTTGCAAGTGGTTATACACAGCTTCTTGCCAGGCTGTTGCTTGTTTTTAAACTACCTTTATGGTGTCTTCTGATATCCTGGAGTTTTAAATATTTATGTAGTCCAATCTGTCAGCCTGACACAGAGTGAAGCCTGGGCAGGAAGTCCTAGGGTACTGTTAATGCTCTGTTTCCAGATCTCACCCTGATCATGTGGGTGTGTTCACTTTGTGAAAATTCATGGAGCTGTACATTTAGGATTTGTTCATTTTTCTATGTATGTTATACTTCCATAAAAAAATATTTCTTCAATCTGTCAGGTTTCTTTATCTTTCTGACTTCTGAGTTTTATGCTTTGTTTAGAAAGGCCTTCTATACCATAAATCTGTGAATGCTGCTCCTTTGTGTTTTTCTAAGACTTTAAAAGTTGGGGCTCTTTATGTTTAACCTTAAAGGCCTTTGTAATTTGCTTTAATGTATGATATAATATACGGCTCTAACTTAATTAGCATCCTCATGGGCTTAACAAAACCTAGGAACCCCATAAAGATTCCTATGTTACTAGATAACATTGCTTATGGTAAAAATGATATTTGTTGGCCAATTGCTCCTGGACAGGGAAGAACCATAGATGAATTATACATGCTGGTGAGGACACCAGGCTCGGGGCTTGGGTGAAGTCTGGAATCTGTACTTCTAGGGGTTTTATAAGAGATACTGGCTCTAACAGGCACAAGGCTTTAAGCTAGGGGAGAAGCTAGTTACCAGATGGATGGCTACGCAAGCAGTCACCTGCAAGAACCCCTGGACTCGCTCCTCTGGACAGGGACAGCCCCCGCTGTGCCATGGGCGAGCCAGGTTTCCTCCTCTCAGACTAGACAATTCAAGAGGAACCCCATCTGAATATCTGGCTGAATAAAGGAAGAGCCCCACCGTGCACAGCACTGGTGAATTGTACCAACACCATTTGTTGAATATCCACATTTTCCCTGGTTGAATAAATCATCAGCACTATAATAAACTAAATCAATCCATTTACATAAGTCTGTTCTGAGCCCTCTCTTCTAATTTATTGATTTTTGTATACCATTGTTTTTTTTTAATTTTTTTTTTATTTATTTATGATAGTCAGAAAGAGAGAGAGAGAGGCAGAGACATAGGCAGAGGGAGAAGCAGGCTCCATGGACCGGGAGCCTGACGTGGGACTTGATCCCGGGTCTCCAGGATCACGCCCTGGGCCAAAGGCAGGTGCTAAACCGCTGCGCCACACAGGGATCCCCCATTCTGGTTTTTTAAAAAGATTTTATTTATTTGACAGAGAGAGTACAAGCAGAGGGAGCAAAGGAGGCTCGATGTGGGGCTCGATCCCAGGACCCAGAGACCATGACCTGAGCCGAAGGCAGCCGATTCACCGACTGCCCCCCAGGCGCTCCCCTATTATACCATTATTATGGCTTTACTATCTGGTAGATCAAGTTTGTTTTCACTAATCTTTTTCAAAATCTTGGCTATTTTTGCCATTCTTTCATCATTCCACAGGGTTTCTGGAGCTGCTCCTCACACCAGACAGGGCTGGGAAGACAGTGCTATCACAAACTGGGGTGCTTAAAATAACCATGGTTATGCTCTCACAGTTCTGGAGGCCAAAAGTCCAAACTCAGGTGTTGGCAGGGCCATGCTCCCTTGGAAGGCTCCAGAGAAGGATCCTTCCTTGGCTTTTCCAGCATCTGTGGGTCCCTGGGGGTCCTTGGCTGGTGGCCACATCACTCTAATCTCTGCACGATCATCCTCTACCTGTTTCTGTGTCTTCTCTTTTTATAAGGACACTAATCCTACTAGATCAAGGGCCCACCCTACTCTGATATGACTTCACCTTAGTTTACAACTTAATTATGGCTGCAAAGACCTGATTTCCATATAAGGTCACATTCAGTTATCATGGTATCATGGATTAGGACTTGGACACCGCTTTTGGGGGGACACAACGCAACCTGTAACATCCTCCCATAGAGCCTGCACTCTGACGGTGAGCAACGTTACATAGTACACAGGCAAGCCAATAAAGAAGGTGCTTTTGGTAATAAGTGCTATGAAGACAGGAAAGCTGGTGGTGGAACAGAGGCAATGGGGGTGTGGGGAGTGTGGATGCCATTGGCTAGTTCAACTAAGGTGGCCAGGAAAGTGTCACCCAAATCATCAAGATAGCCCCGAATGAGGAGGACATGGCCAGGCAGAGGTCTGTGGGGCGGGGGATGGGGGGCAGGATGGCAGGCAGGAGACACAACAAGTACAAAGACGCTGGGGTAGGGGGTGCCTGGGTGGCTCAGGTTAAGTATCTGCCGTGGACTTTGGTCATGATCCTGGGGTCCTAGGATCGCACCCTGCATTGGGCTCCCTGCTCCTAGGGGAGTCAGCTTCCACCTCTCCCTCTGCCACTCCCCCTGCTTATGCTCTCTCTCTGTCTCTCTCTCTGACAAATAAATAAAATCTTAAAAAAAAAAAAAGATGTGGAGACAGAAGCCAGTCAGGGCTGGTCAGATGCAGTAAGCTCAGGAAGTGGTGAGAGAGGAAAAGGAGCCAGGGCAGAGGCCATAAGCGGTGCAGGCTTGAGCAGGTCCCTGCATGGGATCTGGGGAAGCCCTGGGAGTGGTGGCCGTGACACCTGTTAGGTGGCGGCTGCCAGTCCAAGTGAAAGAGGGCATGGTTGGTCTAGCACCATACTTGTGCAGTGGAGGGGGACTGGTGGCATCCAGACATACGTGGAGGCAGAGAGATCTGGACTTGCTGGAGGACTGGGTGGACTGGCGGAAGACAGTGGGACCAGGATGACTCACACGTTTTGTGTCTCAAGCCTCTGCCACACCCACATGGGGCTGCCATTTAGTTTAAGTGTGGGGGAGTCCAGATATACCTGAGTCAGCCCATTATGTTTTATGTTGAACTCTTACTGGAATTTAATCGGATTTTACTCATAGGTACTTGGATTTACAGATTAATTGGAGAAGAACATCTTTACAATGTCAGTGTTCCTATCAAAGAATACAGGATACCTTTCCAATTATTTGGTGCTTTAGTAATGTTTTATAGCTTTCTT
This sequence comes from Canis lupus dingo, assembly GCF_003254725.2. NCBI lineage: Eukaryota > Metazoa > Chordata > Mammalia > Carnivora > Canidae > Canis > Canis lupus. Next base: position 47,491,901 of record NC_064243.1, on the reverse strand, counting down.
CTTTTAGGCCTGACATATTTTATTATGTTTATTCTCAGAAACTGTTGTCACTGGGAGTGGAATCTTTTTTTTTTCTTATGTGATCCTCTAGTTTCTAGTTTCTTGACTCATGATAGTGTATGGGAAAGCCATCAGTTTTTATCTGCTGAGCTTGAAAAGCAGCCAGCTTATTAATTCACTAAACCTCCACATACCTACCATTCAATTCCGAGAGTTACCAACATATTCCCAGTCTCATCTCACCTATTCCCTCCCCATCTATCTGCCTCGCACAGTACTACTAAACAAATCTCAGATATGGTATCATTTCACTGACACATATTTCAGGATCTGTTTCCTGGATCTTCTAAGTGCACAATCTTATCATCCATCCAAAACACTTAAGGGTGCACAGGAGGGGAGCTCACAGGCCGTAAAACTGAGGCCCGTCCTACAGAGCCCAGGAGAAAGCTGGTGAGCAAGCTGGTGAGCAAACTAAAATCACAAAGTTCAACCCCTAAAACTCACAGAATCTAAAACTCACAGGATTCTTACAGGATCACTTCCCTCGTCTTCCATCTGGGTCTACCTTCTCCCTTAAGACAAAATTCTAATAAGCTCTCAGCGACCCAAACATCCTAACAGCAAAACGGAACCAGAAACCTAAGGTCTCAGAGGGTGCTGAAGTCACCCACACCTGACACCCCCCCAGGTCTGGAGCCATTTGTCCGCAGGCAGCAGCATTTCATTATAATTTTTCCCTTTGTGTATGTGATGCACCACTTTGTTGCAGGGCTAGGCTGCAAATACCAGTTCCACAGATGGATTACAAATGTATCACTGCCATACAAGTTAGAAAAAGGCCTTTACTGGTCTGTTTTCTCCAAGGCAGCCTAGAACCCAGGCAGCCTAGAACCCACAAGGTGCCTTTCTGTGAATTAGAAGAAAAAGTGCTCCCTCTAGACTGATCAGCTTGGAAAGCAGGGGAGGTGGTGGAGGAAACGGCGCAGTACCAGTACCAGCTCTTTTTCCAGGTGGTCCTCAGCTCCTCCTCTCCTGATCCACAGGCCCCCTCCTCTCTGGGTACATGCTCCTCCCCTCCAGGCCCCAGGGCTCCTCCCCTCCTGAGCCACAGGCCCCTCCTCTCTGGGTGCATGGCTCCTCCCCTCTCCACTCTTGGAGGTCTGGGTAAAAAATAAGCAGATACCACTATGATTGATGGACCTTATCACAAAGGCTTGGCTCAGGCCTGGGCTGGTGGCAAGTTACTTCTAGCCCAAGTTTTCCAATATTCCTTTCTTTATCTGCACCCTTTATGTAAAAACAAGCCCATTACTGAAGCAGGCCATGGCAAGAGTGTCACAGTTCTGTTGGGCCACAGCACATGGACTGCCACCACATTGGACTGCATTCTATCACTCCTTCTGCCAGCAGGATCCATGTCGTCTCCACCTGACCTCTGTTTTGCTTAATTGAGAAGCAAGAGCTGCAGAAAACTGTCTCCTTTGCTTAGTGTTTTCCCCAACATACAGAATTTATCAGCCATGTGTAAGATTCGAAGTGAAGCTAAGTTCACACAAGAGTCAGAAAGCAACTGAAACAAGACCACACATTGCCAGACACACAAACTCCTCCCTCCAGAGTAGATCGTTAAAAGCAAAGTTATGTTTATGGTGAAAGGATCTTCAGAATGTTAATCGATGCTAATAAGAACCAACTAAAGGAGCTAATACTTTAGCACATTTTGTATTTTAATAAATACCTTACTTTGTGTCCCTGATTTAAGCTAAATTGTTAATGCGTTTTTAAAATTTTTCTGCTGGTTATAGGGGCAGATTCAAGGAGAGATAATCTCATGCCTTTTAATTAATTCATAAGTCTCTAATAAAAAAAATGTATAGCATTAGATTCTTAGCTCAGACTTAGTTCTGAACCATCCTACATTTTACCTTGCTAGATCATTTCTCCCAAGATTCAAATTTCTGGGTAGTTTATTATTTTAGCTAGGTATGTAAAGTAAGGGTGTTGCTTATTTGCTTATGCTTAGCGCTTAAATTTTTTTTTTTTTTTTTTTTTTTTTTTTTTTGAGGCACATAGAATTCCAGAGAAGGGGATCCCTGGTGGCTCAGCAGTTTAGCACCTGCCTTTGGCCCAGGGCATGATCCTGGAGTCCCGGGATCGAGTCCCACATCGGGCTCCCTGAATGGAGCCTGCTTCTCCCTCTGCCTGTCTCTCTTTCTTTCTCTCTCTCTCTGTCTCTGTCTCTCATTAATGAATAAATAAAATATTTTCTTAAAAAAAGGTAACACATGTAAAGTACTCAATGCCGATATGTGTATACAGCAAATGCCCAATAACCAGACCTATCACCACCCATTATTATTAAAAAAAAAAAAAAAAAAAAAAAAAGAATTCCAGAGAAGGAATTGTCATTTGTTTGTTTTCAGATGCAGACCCTGAGGCCTGGAGGGGTTAACTCAATCCCATCAGATAAGGGCTAGGATAAGGAGCCAGGGCTAGAATTCAGGTCTTCTCTATCACCAGGCTATAGAGGAAACAGGTGAAGGATTTAGTGGAGGTCTCACTGGAACATTCTAGGGTGAGACCTGAAGAAAGGGAAGCAATTTGCTTTTTCTGAGTAGAGATTACCACCATCAATCAATAATAAATCAATACAAGTTGAATACAAAAAGGCAGCTGGCCAGGAGAGATAAGAAACTACATCAGGGACGCTCAGGTGGCTCAGTGGTTGAGCATGTGCCTTCCACCCAGGGAATGATCCCGGGTCTGGGGACTGGGTTCCCCATTAGACTCCCTGCGAGGAGCATGCTTTTCCCTCTGTGTCTCTGCCTCTCTCTCTCTGTCTCTCATGAATAAATCTTAAAAGAAAGGAAGAAACTGTACATCATGCCTCACTAAAATCTGGCCATTTCCCTAGATTTTGATGGGTGACTAGACCATCCAGTTTTAGGGTGGGTCTGGGTCTGAGCATTGCTGTGACCACCCTGCCCTCTCCCCACCCCACCCCCCAAATCCCACATCAATTTCAAAACTAGGAGTGCTTTTGGTGGCCCAGGATCTGCGTTGTGAGACCTCACACTGCTCTAAAGGACAAAGGAAAGTCCCTTTTCATTTCTTATCACCTGCTTTGCCCCAAGTATCGCTGCAGACTGCGCCAAGGAGCAAAAGTGGCAGGGGATGAGGCTTGTTCCTGGGTAGGGGGTGAATACAGCACAGCAGCTGTGGTCAGGCTGGACAGGGGCCCCAGGAAGTCAGGGAGGCTGGGCTCCATTAGGCCTGGCCTTGGAGAAGGCAGGGCGGGGAGGGAGGGCGGTGGCGGGCAGAAATGCAGAAGATTCAGGAACAGAATTAAGTAGGAGCTCCCATGGTATTACAGGAGGCTCCCCGGGAGAGTCCCTGATCCTCAAAAACTGCCATAAAATTAAACTCAGACTTTTTGTATTCGTACTTTGGAACTGCTCCCAAGAACTGGGTCATCAGAAGGAGCTGCCTGTCCTCCTTAGCTGATGTGCTCAAAGTGAATCCTCCCGCCCGGAGTCATTTTCCCAGCCAGGAAGCTTCACAAGCATATGGCAAGGCTCCAGCATGATGTGCCGTGAGTGCAGACTGCCACTCCCGCAGGACCTGGCCAGATGTGTCCAGCTTTCCTGGACAGGCCCTTTGTTAAGCATCCGGGCCACGAAAGATGCACAGTGCCCACCTTGGGTGCAAAACACAGTTCTGTCCGCCCAGCTGGCAGTCTCCGCCCCCTCCCCCCCCCCCCCCGCCCCTGGGCTGCCCTCCAGACGGAGCAAACCTACTAGAATAGGGGGATACATTCACTCACGTGGGCATTCTTCCCACTCACAACTAACTAAGGAGATCTTTGGGAAGATGCCAGTCCAACATGTTACCTATTTTACATACCTCACATTCAGAAGCATGTTCTTGGGGAGCCTGGTGGCTCATTGCTGCCTCTATGCTAAGAAACTTTCCTCAGAGTCTTGAGTCCTAATCAGGCTCTGTTCTAGGTGCTGGGGACATCCCCATGGAAGGCTATTACCCATCGTAAGCCGCAGCTCTACTGGAACGCAGGACCCAAGGCCACACATTTCTCTCGAAGATGTCCCTTTGCGATAGCACACTCCCTGCTCAGAAAGTGGGCAAGTGCTCCCCCGAGCCTGAATGCTCCTGTTGACGCAGCATCAGATGAAAATCTAGTCCCCACAAGGATGTTCTACTGATTCTTACACTCACCAGCACCCCAATCTTCACTGACAACACGTGTTTTGAAGCTCAAAATAAGCACAGAGATAATAGGACACCATGAGTCTTTTCCATACACACGTTGAACTTTTTTCTTTTTAAAACATTTTTTTATTTATTTGAAAGAGAGAGAGAGAGAGCATGAGCAGGGCGGAGGGGCAGAAGGAGAGGCAGAAGCAGACTCTGCGCTGAGCAGGGAGCCCAATGCGGGGTTCGATCCCAGGACCCCGAGACCATGACCTGAGCCAAAGGGCAGACACTTAACCAACTGAGCCACCCAGGAGCCCCTGAATTTTCTTTTTTTCTAGGGATGAGATTTTACTAAACATACTGTTCTCTAGAGCCTCTGGGCCTTGTTCATGGTTCCACCACTAACTAGAGGTATAACCTCACATAAGGTCTTATGCTTATCTGTGCCTTGCTTTCTCCAAGTGTAAAATGGAGTCACAATTAGTGCCTGCCTTCGTGTGAGGATTAAATAAATCCATACATGGAAAGCACTGAGAACAGCGCCTGGTTCATGGCAAGTGCTCTGTAAATGTTAGCCATTTTTTCCTATAAATGTTAGCTATAATTACCAAGTTGGACCAAGGTTTAGTCAGCTAAAACTTCAAAGCAGTTTGCAATGAACATCCTTACAGCAAAATGAGATCATGATATATGAATATATCCTGAAATAAATTTCTATCCATTTAATACTGGATTAAGGACACGCATATTTCTTTAAAAAAGAAAAGATTTATTTATTTAAGAGAGAGAGCATGCATGTGTGCACAAGCATGGGAGGGAGGGGCAGAGAGAGAGAATCTTAAGCAGATTCCCTGCTGAGCACAGAGCCCTACTCAGGGCTCAATCTCAGGACCCATGAGATCATGACCTGAGCTGAAACCCAGAGTCTGACACTTAATCAACTGAGCCACCCAGGCGCTCCCAAGGACATGCATATTCTTAAGGTTTTCAGTAAACTGTCCTCAAGAATGACTTACATGTACATAGAAGTATGCAAAGCCTCCTTCCAGCATTCCTTGGACACAATTAGAAAGTGTTCATAACTGGGCTGTTCTGTATTGGCCTGAAGGTGGACCCTGGCCTGCTCACTGAGAGCCCCTCCTCTACCACTGTCCAGATGAATCTACCAGTGTGTGGATGACACTTACCAGTGCCTGGATGAGTCTACCAGTGTGTGCACAACATCCACCAGTGTGTGGAAACCAGAAGCATTGTCCATTGCAAATGCAGCCTGGAAATGCTAGCACAGCTCTTGGTCAAGTGCAGACACCTTCACAAAATGGATCTGATTTTCTCCTTGGGGTGGGCTGGCCAGCACACCACCAGCCCTGCCTGAAAATGCTTAGGGACACCCCCCCCCATCTAATTTCAAAGTCTGAGCCTGGGGCAGTTTCCTAGGGCATTAAGGACACTTCAAGTGGGGGAAAAACCAACAACAACAAATATTCTGCATCTCAGATGGATTGGCTGACCCAGTCTAGCAACAGATGCTGAGCAGCCACAAATCACAAAGTGGGACCTGGTCCCCAAGGAACACGCCAGAGGTGAGACCCATACTTACATAGATGCCCTGAACAGCTGTCAGAGTTCTGTTTAACAAAATACATTCTACCTTCTTAGCTTAATGAGTTCACCCCTGTTGCTAACTGGAAGATCAGGTCCAGAATGTGGCCAGCAAGGGCACCTGCCCTTAGCCTGGACCCCTTCTCTTTCCACTGACACCATGACACCACCCGCCTCCCCACCCCCTACCTCTGGGCTTCATACCACTCTGCCAGAGGCCTCATGTACATACCTGAGGACACCCCAGCCAATGTGTCATGTGTCCAGATCCACCCGTACTGTGCAACCCTGCCACACCCCCTTCCCTGGGACCTTGAGTGGATACCGGCACTGCAGTCTGTCACAGACCCTGGGAAGAGACACGAGCAGGATGGAAGCAGTCTGGGCATCACTTGGGTGGAAGATTCCAGGGTCCTCTGTACCCGGGGCAGGGTCCAGAGGGGGAGTGCAAATGGTGGGTGAACATGGCCCCTTGGCCTGACTCCTCATTTCAGCGAGGGGCACAGGGCAAGCTGCACTTTTGCCATGGTCTAGGGGCAGTGCCACCAAAGGGCTCAGACTGTCTCCTTGTGAACCCATCACTGCCATCCCAAGACGGAGACATCCTGCTCTTCCAGCTGATGGTTTACTCTTCCCTGTGATCACTTTGTTTTTAAAAATGTATCCTGGCCTGAGGGGGCACCTGCATGGCACAGTTGGTTAAGTGGCGACTCTTGGTTTCCACTCAGGTCATGATCTCAGGATTGTGGGATTAGGCTCCGTGCTCAGGGGGGGAGCCTGTTTCTCTCCCTCTGCCCCTGCCCTCCTCAAAAATAAGTAAGTAAATCTTTAAAAAAAAAAAATGTATCTTGGCCAGAATCTCAAAATCAATTCACACCACCATCTCTGTTTGTTGGTCCCATCTCAATCCGTCAAGTAAACTTTGAACTTCTACACATACACACAAATGCAAGTCCGGGGGGATTAGGGAGGAAGCCAGGCCAAGTAGATTAAAATCTTGCTTGCACTGAACCAACTAAATTTTAGGAGATTCATTCTTTGCAAAAAAATACAGGGACAAGTGACACAGAATTGAAATATATTGACAGAAATAAATGCTGAGTGACAGGTACAGAGGATTCATTTTTCCTTTTACTTTTGTACCTTTGAAAATGTTCACAAAGGTTAAGGAAAAAGTTTTCGAGCCACATGGCCCCAAAAGGGAGCCTGGCAAGATACGAAATCACATTCCCACTGGCAAGTTACACAAATGACAGGTAGAAGTACACGCTAACCCAGTTTGTGTTTTTGTAAATATGCTGAGCACACCTAGAAGTAGGAAGAAGGACCCGGGCAGGAGCTGTGGAGGCCAACATGTGGGGGCTGCCCAAGTATCCCAAGTCAGGCGCCCTGAACCCTCACCTGGCCCTACCTGTCCTGCAGTCTTCACCCAGGAGAGCTGATAACATGGCACATGGCCACTCACTGATTCTCTCGGGTGCTCTTAAGCAGGTCAAACTTTAAGGCGCTGACCAAATAGTCCTAGGCCACAAGGCCAGGGAGAGTGAGCAAGGCAATAGTTCAGCAGAAGCCTTGCCTGGCTCCGTGGCCATTTCACCAATTCAAATGAAGCAGGATATCGTGGCCTCTATCTAAACACAGCAGCTGGGAAACCCAGGGCTGGTGTTTACACAGAAACTTTCCCCCCAGAAGCTCAATGTAATTGAAGGACACTCACTAATTAACTTAATTAAGTCTCCCAGGCCTTCCCACCCCCACCCCCACCGCCCCTGCTCCCTGTTCACCAGCAAGCATGGGGTGGGGGGTGGGGGCAGGCAGAGTTGCTCTCGCTCAAAAACACTTGTGCAAACACGGGGGCACTCACGGGCCACCCTCCCTGGGGGCTGTTTGGAGAACACTGAACTTTGGAGTATCCCAGCTCGTCCCGAAATTGGAATCCCCGGACAATCAGCACGCTTGCCTCCACTGGGTGTCCACACTACGTCTACACAAGACAACAGGGAAAGACAAGTACTTTTTGCCCAGATGTGCAGAGAAGAGCACACCTGCACCCTAGCTGTGGACTGCGGACCACGTGCTACGGTGTTTCACCTGTACCCGAGAAGCGTCCTACTGTGAATCAGGTCACCGCAAGAACGTAATCCAAACTTTTGTGATTGGTGCCAACCGTTTGAGTTTTCTGCTTCCAAATTCCTGCTCCCGCTGATGGACACTGAAGATAGACTCTCAACCTAATTCTTTGAGAGGCAGGAGCTCAGAAGTATTCCCTCCGCAAGCTGCCCGCTAGCAGGCCCGACGTGGAAGACTGCGGCAGGGTCACCGTGGAAGGAACAGAAGGACGGCGCCCAGCCACAGGCCAACAGAGGGTCCTCAGCTTTTCCTAAACTCACAGCCCCATTCGAGCTCCTGACTATCTCTGACCACTGCCCGAAAACACTGAAGCAATTGTGAGTTCCTATCTCCCCGTGGCGAGAGGCCTTTTCAAATATGGGTCCTAATGGGGTAAAGTGGGCCTCGACCAGCGGTGCTTCCACCGGGCTGCGGGACCCCCTGGCTCTCCCTGCCGCTCCCCAGAGAAGCAGCAGCGTGCATCTACCGCTCAGCAGGACAGAACTGAGTTATCCTCACTGGCTGGGGAGAAACCACCACCCACACAGTAATAAACCGTCCACTTAAGTCTCCCTGGCCTTTCCCTCCTCCCCAGGGTGACCCATCACAGGAAACCACAGCTCCAGTGAGAGGAAGCTGCCCCCAACCTTGAACTTCATGGAAAGAGTGAACAGTCAGGATTCCAACGCCAGCTCCCCCAGATGCACTGTCCCAGGCAAAAGTTGACCTTGAAACCTTCTGGGGAAAATATGAAAGTATGCTTTTCCTCGTCAAGGAAGGGAAAGCCAAAATGCTAGCCCTCTGAAACACAGATGGGAATTTCAGTTCAGAACTATTCTATCAAATTGTGGCATGTTTTGGATACTTGAGAAGTCTGAAAGGACAACCTTCTAGTCACAGGAAGCTTTTATAATCCTCCTTGGACCAGTAATATCAACAAGTGCTACAGCTGCCTTTTAAAAATAGTTTCACTTAACTTAAGAAAAACTGACTTTAAAAATTAAGTATTCAGGGGATCCCTGGATGGCTCAGTGGTTTAGTGCCTGCCTTCGGCCCAGGGCTTGATCCTGGAATCCCGGGATCAAGTCCCGCGTCCGGCTCTCTGCAGGGAGCCCGCTTCTCTCTCTGCCTATGTCTCTGCCTCTCTCTCTGTGTCTCTCATGAATAAATAAATAAAATCTTAAAAAAAAACTAAGTATTCAGCCCAAGTTCTATTGAAAAAAATGAATGCTCCATTAAGTGACAAATGTGGGCCGCACATGAGCTGAAATGTGCCAATTCCTTTCATTACCACCTCTGTGTTAGCATCCAGTGTACTGTAATCACCAAAGTAATATACACGCATCACAGCCCAAACTTAGTTTCCAAATGGAAAGTTGGCATTATATTATTTTCATTAATCATTTCAAAGTCTTCACTTCTGAAAAAAATAAAGACTTCTTCTCCAAGTGGTTTCCAAGGAACTCTTACATGTGCCTGAACCTTCCTTAACATTCCTCTACTCCAAGTGATGGACGTTTCAATCTTTTTGATGAAGTAGTATTTTTGTACCACGGAATGAATCTCTCGGCTCTGATAAATGTGGTATGAAGTAGACATCTAAAATGGAATGGAAACCTCTGTGGTTTTCTTTCAAGACCTTAGCAAATGACCAAACTTGGATTTTTTGGGACAGAGCACAAACTGGAATAATCTGATAATAATTTAATCAACGACTGAATGCACACTATGGTACTGACAATATTGGAGACATTGTTTCTGTAACCAAGCAACGGAAAACAAGCCTGATAACTCTGTGGGAATGAAATGATTAGGGAAATTGAAATAGAAGAGATGATTCTTCCAAGATGTATATCCCAGCTGAAGAATCCATGCATAAAGATGCAGAGGGGTGGGGAGACCAGAAACATTTATAAAGTGTTGTGGGAATGAGTACATTGGTCATCCAGAACCTACGGACAGTGACCTTCCTTGAATTATTTGTTTAGGACTAGCAAAGTAGGTGGTACAGCTGGACACCAGCTGGAAGCCTATCCTCCAGGATTCAAATTTAAAGTTATTTTTTTAAATTTTTATTTATTTATGATAGTCACAGAGAGAGAGAGAGAGAGAGGCAGAGACATAGGCAGAGGGAGAAGCAGGCTCCATGCACCGGGAGCCTGACGTGGGACTTGATCCTGGGTCTCCAGGATCACGCCCTGGGCCAAAGGCAGGCGCCAAACCGCTGCGCCACCCAGGGATCCCCAAATTTAAAGTTCTAATAATCCTATTTGATTTTGCTCACTTCGGCTTTTCCCCATGAAATTAGCCACAAAACAAGGGATGGGGTGGTTAGAGATACCAGAAAGCCATGCATTTTATGACATTATAAAAACAGCCACATGGTCAGTTAAGCGCCTGGTTCTTGGTTTCAGCTCAGGTCATGATCTTAGGATGTGAGATCAAGCACCGCTACCCGGGCTCACCCTCATCGGGGAGTGTCCTTGAGATTCTCTCTCTCTCCCCCTCTCTCTGCCCCTCCTCTCTCTGTCTCTCTCAAATAAATACATCTTTAAAAACAGCCACAGAGGATTCAGGTAGCGATGTGTCACCTTGGGGAAGCCAGTTTCATAGCCTCTTCAAGGCCTCAGTTTACTCATCTATAATATGAGGACAAGAGGAACTCCTGCAGAACCGTGAAAGTTAAATGAGATCATCGCTCAAGTCCCTGGCTCGAGGCCAGTCTCAAGACTTCCTGTAGCACAGACGTGAAACAGACTGGCTTGGCATCTAACTTCAAATACAGGCAGCGCAGAGGTAGAGTCACCAGGTAGGACATCTGCAAAGTGCACGACTGATGCTTCTCAGCAAGTACATGCTTGCATGAGGTCTCTCGGGGTCTCTGTTCCCGGGCTGGTGCACCCCATCCCCTCCGGGAGAGAAGCTGCCCAACACAAAGCAACGGGCAATCACCGGCTTCATCAACAGGTGCCACCGAAAGCGAGCGCCAGGCTCGGGGCGGGCGGCTCCTAAGGCGATCCCCTGGGATCCTGGTGCCCCGTAAGGCGTCCCGGCGGCCGTGAACGCACACAGCAGGCGGCGCGGGCGGGACAGGCGCTCCCGCGGCCCGGCCTCAGCTCCCGAACCCGCCGCCCCGCGCGCCGCTCTCCGCGGGGAAGGGAGGCGCCCCCGCCCCGCCCCGCCCCGCCCCGCGCCGGGTCGCACTCACCGAGCGTGGCCACCGTGCCGGCCTCGAAGAGCAGGCATTCCCCGCGGCCGCGCGCCTCCAGCAGGACGCTGCCGGGCCCCGGGCCGTCCAGCCGCCCGAGCAGCCGCAGCCCTTTGCTCAGCGCCATGGGCGCCGGGGCGCGCAGCCCGCCTCCGTCCCGCCTCCGCCCCGCGCTCCCGCAGGCGCCGGCCGGGACTTTCACTTTGCGCCGGGCTCCCTGCGCCGCGAGGCCCCGCCCCGCCCCGCGGCCCCGCCCCCGCCCCGAGGCCCCGCCCCCCGCCCCGAGGCCCCGCCCCGCCCCCCGCCGGGCCGCCCGGGCAGGTGAGGGTGCGCCGCCGCCTCCGCGCCCCGCGCTCCCCCCAGCGGCCGGGCGGGCCTGGCGTCGGCCCCCGCGCCCCCGGGGCTCCCCTCCCCTCCCCTCCCCTCCCCTCCCCTCCCCTCCGCTCGGCCCCGGGCGCCCAGGGCAAGTGCCCCCGGCGGAGGGCGGCAGCCGCGGAGGAGGATCCCGCGCGTTCCGGGGCGCAGGGGGCGGCGGGCGCCCCGCGGAGCCTGACCCCCTGCAGGGCGCCGCGGCCTTGCTCGGGCAGCCCGGGCGCGGCGCTGCGGGGCGGCCGCCTGCGCTCCCGGCCCGGCCCCGCTCCAGCTCCCGCGCTGCGCCGCCCCCGGCCGGCTGCCGGGCTGCGAGCCTCAGCTGCCCTGCGGGGGACGCGGGGTGACCTCGCAGAAGGGGCTCCGCGGGCGCCCGGCGGCGAGTGCAGTGTTCCATAAATGTTGCCTTTTACTAGCTTCCTATACGGGAGGCTACTGGGCTCCACACTCGGGAGAACTGGGGGCGGGGGGGGGGTCAAAGGCGTGTTGTCTCGGAGAGAACTGAGACCACGACCCCTAGGCGTGCCCCTTATGTGACCTTGACTCCTCACCTGGCAGATGGTGGCTGTACCTGTCCCACCCGCTCACGCTTACCGGATGGGTGCTGAGTCAGAGGTCAGGGCTGAAAGCGAAGGAAGTAACCGGCAGGGAAGCCGAGGTGTGGGTCGGTGCAGAGCCAGGGGTCTCCTCCCTCTCCCTGCAGCTGCCTTTCGGCCTCCACCTGACAGTCCCTCCCCCCAGTCTGTGGGCCAAGTCCCCTTGGCTTCAGGGCAGACCCTGCAATCAGCCCTATGGGCCCCAGCACACACCCCTGCATCGCGCATAGGAGTATGCTGCCCATACAGGATGACCTCGCAGCTAGGTCAAGCCGGGCAGGGCCCCTCTTGGCACTAGGTTCTAGCCGGATGCCAGGTCTCATCTGCAGGGGTGGGGAGAAGGGAGAGGGCTTGCCCAGGTTAGCTCCTTGGGTGGGTTTGGAGGCTTCCTTTCCTTCTCCTCCAACAGGTATGTATGGACAGCCCCAGAGAGCTCCATCAGGGCGTTTCCATCAGGCTCCCAAACCAACCCGGCTCCTCTCACCCCATGTTGAGAAGACTGTGGGTCAGGCTGTTTGTCTCTGGGGCACATTCCAGAAGGAGCAGAGCCTCCCATGCCGAGCGGGACTCTGTGGTGCCCTTGCAGACATTCAAGAATGACCAGATATTCAATCCTCTGTGGACAACCTCCCAGGTGATGATTTGGGGAATAAAGTAATGTAAATAATTGGCAGAGATTCAAATCATTCCTCAGCCTTCTGTCCTACTGCTCACAAATTCAGTTATGAAGTGGTGGATATCCCAGGTATGACGCTCACAAGCTGTCCAGTTTCTTTCTCTGTGAAATGGAGATATTACCCTCATGAGGACAGTGCACCCATGACATGACACGACGGAGCCTTTGACCCACTTTTCCTTTCCTTTGCAACTTGAAGCTCACTTCTTCCAGGAAGCCACCTGGAATGATGAGGTCCCAGGAAATAGCGTTTATTATGTGTACTCAGATTCACAGATGTACATTTCAGCTCTCACTTGCTCATATGTTGCTTGAAAAGGGTTTTTATATTTCTTTCTCTCTCTTTTTTTTTAAAGATTTTATTTATTTATTCATGAGAGACACATACACACAGAGAGGCAGAGACATAGGCAGAGGGAGAAGCAGGCTCCCTTCAGGGAGGCCAAGTGGGACTTGATCCCATGACTCCGAGATCATGCCCTGGGCCAAAGGGCTTAACCACTGGGCCACCCAGGTGCCCAGGTTTTTATATTTCTTTTCTCTTAGCTCTGTTTCACAAATTAGGGATAAGATCTCAGGAAGCATCTAGTCTTTTTAAATGTTAACTGTCTCCCCCTTTGTGCCTTCTCTAGCATCCCATAATTTGAAGCTCCACATAGTGGTATGCTGCTCATATTGTAGAAATGTACCTGCAGTGAAGACCAGCAGTTGAGCTTTACAGCTTATAGAATCTAAGATGCAATCAACTGGAAGATGAACCACTATTTTATGTACCACTGAGAAAGAAAAAAATGCTGCCCGCTAAACTGTGTTGGCTATGCCCTGATTTCAGCAACGGTATGGTGTGTATTTCAGACTCAGTGAACTAAAGTAGCTGCTCCCCTATCTCTGACAAGTGGCTGAAGGAGCCAAGAGCCACTGGGTTTTCAGGTCACTGCTCTCTGGTTTAGAGAGAACATTCAACATGGGTGGTGGATGAAGTGCAGCCTTCCATGCACACTGCCTTGATGAGCCACGGGTCACCTGGGCACTGCTACATCTTGCAGACGGAAGACATAACAGAGCTTGAGACATTCAGGAGAAAAGCTCTGCTCTGCTACCTAACCTGGGAAGACAAGAGGACCCATCTGAGTGGGGAGAGTCTAGGCATACTCTGCTCCTGAGATCTAGCGCACCTGGAAGGCCCATGATTGGAAGGGGAGGAGGTGAGCAAGGGATGAAAAGCCACCTCCGACAGCCTCCGGAGTGGAGTAGTCCACCGTAGGAAATTCATCCAGGCTGTGCTGCCGGGAGGCAGGCAGGACCTGGGGAGCCTGGAGCCCAGCCGGCTATCAAAGCAGGGGGCGGGGAGAGCTTTGAAAGACATGAAAGGCTGAGTCTCGTGCCTGATTGTATGAGAAGTGAAAAGGAGTCAGAAAAGAGCCCAGTGGTTAGAGGAGGGGACAGAGGGGCACCACTGAGAGATAGGAGAACTAGGGGAGCAGGCTGGGGGGTGTAGTTGGGGTTGAGCTGAGTTTATGACCAGGAGGGTTGCCCGATGGAAAATTCCAGAAATGAACAGTGGAGGCTGTGAGGAGGCTGTGTCTGTAGCCGAGTGGAGACAGGGTGTCTGAGCCGGGCAGGGGCAGGAGAAAAGACCAGAAAGAAGTAGCCTGAGAGATTAGAGAAGCCCTGGGAAGCAGGGAGTAATCAGTGGTTTGAAAAAAAAAAAAAAAAAAAACCCAGAATGGTCTGTATGAATGGGAATTCAGGAGCATTTGGGTGGCTCATTTGGTTTAGCATCTGAGTTTTTTAAAAAAAATTTATTTATTTATTTGGGAGAGAGTGCAAGTGTGCAAGAACAGGGTGCGGGGAGGTATCAGAGGGAGAGAAGCAGATGCCCTGCTGAGTAGGGAGCCCAACATAGGGTGATCCCAGAACCCCGAGGTCATGACCTGAGCCCAAGGCAGACACTTAATGGACTGAGCCTCCCAGGCGCCCTGAGCATCTAACTCTTGATCTTGAGGTCATTAGTTCAAGCCCCACTAGACAAGCCCCATTAGTTCAAGCCCCACTAGACCCATTAGACAAGCCCCACTAGGAGCCTACTTAAAATTAAAAAAAAAAAATTCAAGAATGAGGACTCAGTAGAAAACTGGGTTTGGTGACCTTTGAGTGGTTAGTTTTGTTAGGGGGTGGGGCAAAAAGTCGGCTTGGAAATAATTAAGGAAGAAATGCAGGCAGTGAGGATAGTCTGCTAGTTCTAGAAGCCCAGCTGCGGGAAACACAGATGTGATGCAGGCAGAGGGGACAGTAGAGGCTTTCTAAGATAAGCACATGTCAGGGGGGTGGGCAGCAAAGACGGGGGGCGGGCAGGTAAAGACCCTGGTAGAAAGGGTGTGTCCCCTCTAGAGAGGAGAAGGAAGGCCCCCAGCACAGGTGGCAGGGTGGGCACTTTGGAGGGGGAGATAGGATGGCGTGAGGGTGGGTCAAGAAGGAGGGTAGGAGGCCTGGCCCAGGCTGAACCCCCCAATAAGCAGAAAAAAGGAGTGGGAACGGGAACTGAGGAAAGTGGGAAAGGCCTAGAACACTTGCTATGGCGTAGTTCTTTGCCCAAGGAGGAGAAGGCGTCTCTGTCAGCAATGTCTTAGAAATATGGCCAGGGTCTGACCACTGTCGGCCTCCCCATCAATTCAGGCCTGGTTCTCCGTGACACGGCCTCTGAGCTGGGAATCTGCGAGCCGGAGGCGTCCTGGGGGCTCTGAGGCCTGGGCCAAGGAAGGGAGAATGAAGCTGAGCTGCCCCACAGGCCCCACTGGGCCCTCGGGACCTCCAGAGAGGGTAGGCCGTGTCCCAGGCTCTGTCCCCGAGGCGGTGCCACCTTGGGCCAGGCATGCCACCCCAGCCCGGGGAGCTGCCCCCTCTGCCGCCTCACCCCTGCCCCTCCTGGCCCACAAGCGTGAGCCTGGCCCCCAGCAGCGGCCACGCTCCCACAAGCGCCTGTTGGCCCAGGACCCGGGACGCTGTGATCCCTCCCGGGCCACCTGCTCGGGCTCTGTTTTGTTCAGCCAACACACATAACCTGGCTCTCCCCGCTCCTCCTCATAGGCGCCAGGCGCCCCCGCTCAGGTCTTCGCCCTTGGAATGCCGCACCCCTGCGTATCCCCGTGGCTGGTTCTCTCCCTCTTTCAGATCTGCTAACTAATTGTCCTCTTACTGGGGCCTTCTGGAGCCTCCTACCTAAATTTCCTCCACCCAGCTAACCCCCTGCTGTGGGCTGAATTGTGTCACCCCAAATTCACATTCGGCATGTCCCTGTGTTAGAGACAGGGCCTTTAAAGAGGTGACGAGGCTAACATGAGGCCACGTGGGTGGGTGGGCCCAAGTCCAATCTGCCCGTGTCCCCATAAGAAGAGGCCATCGGGACACAGACACACACACAGGGCAGAGCATGTGAAGCCACGGGGAGACGATGGCGTCTGCAGACCCATGGAAAAAGGCCTTCGGAGACCCAAACTTGCCAACCCCGTGATCTCTGACTTCCAGCCTCAGGAACTGTGAGAAATAAGCTTCTGCTGTTTAAGCTTGAAGTCTGTGGGACTTTGGTCGGGTGGCTGAGTGGACGAATGCGCTCTCTGTCTTATATCTTCTTCCCTGTACGCAATTTCTCCTTAGCACACATCAGTCTCGAACATAAGAAATCGTTTATTTCTTCCCTGATTTATCCTGCCTGTCACCCTCCTCCCCCGATGTTGTTATAAGCTCCCTGAGCAGGGATGCTTCTGTTTCGCCTGATTTGTTCCTGGCACATCCCCAGGCCTAGAACCGTGCCTGATTCATAGTGAGATCCAGAGGAGCCAGTCCGGTGAATAAATGAATCCTCGTAGGGAGGGCGGAGGATTCACAACTTCTGTGGTTGTTCATCACAGTGGTTCTTACCTGGCTCAGGCCTCCAGTGAACAAATATTTTCTGATCCTACTGTGGACCCAGGATTGTTCTAGATGCTGGGGAAAAAAAACCACACACCAAACAGAGAAAAGCCCCTGCCACAGAGGGGACATCCAGCAAACAAAATGCATAACTAGCTAGGAGGGGACAGTGCTGTGGAGGACGGGAGAGTGCTGGGGCGGTGGGGGGACAGTTTGAAACGAGGGAGGGCCTCACTGAGAAGTGACATCAGAGTTAGGAAATGAAGTAATTGAGGCAGTGAGCCCCTTGGGTCTCAGGGAAGGGCATTCCTGGTATCAGGCACAGCCAGTGCAAATCCCCGAGGAGGGAGCACCTAGACAGAAGGAAGTGGAGTGGCCCTGGGCCACGGTGACACTGGCTTTTGCTCTGAGAGTTGGGAGCAGAGCAGTGACATACACGCTCAGATGCTGTCTTCAGCAGACCGTCTCAACTACTGAGCTGAAACCTGAGTGCAGGGCAGAGGGAGGGACAGCAGGGAGCCCAGAGGGAGGCCATAGCTCTTGGTGCCACAAGGACGATGGGGGCGATCAAGAGAAACTGTCCCGTTCTGTGTAGGCTTTTGAAGGGTGAGCCAATGGGTTTTGCTGTTAGAGCAGATCAGAATATGAGAAAAAGGAGTTTGGACAATCCCAGACTTTTGGCCAGAGCTACTGGCAGGATGGCATTGCCATCAGATGGAGGCAGCTGAGGGAGGAGCAGGTGGCTGAGTCATGTGAGTTTGGGGTACGTGTTACAAATCCAGGTGGAAGTATCGTGTAGGCGGTGGTTACGCAAGCCTGTAGTCCATGGGCGAGGTCTGGGCGGAGACATAAACACGCAGGCTACCAGCATCCCAGTGGCGTTGAAAGCCTGGGGCCTGGACGAGTTGGCCAAGGGCGGGGTGCTGGCCTGCACCCAGGGCGTGTTGACCTGTGGCTCTGAGTAAGCGGAGGCCCGTGAGATAGGAGGACACCCAGCAGTTACAGGGCCTTGGGGTCCCGGGGAAGGAAGCGTCTCAAGGAGCAGATGGCAAAGGCTGCAGCGGGTCCAGGAAGATGAAGACTGGTCCTTGGGGTCCAGCCGGGTGCAGGTCACGGCCGCCCCGGTGGGAGCAGTTGCAGAAGGTGGTGGGCATACCGTGGTACTTCTTTACAGCTCGTTTCTTCTTGCTTCACCTCTGTTGGCCTGAGGATCCAGTCGTTGACCTCTGCTGACTAAAAGCACAAAGTAAACTTGGAAGCAGTGACTCTGAACACCCTTAGCTTCCCTGGCGAAACACCCCAGGCTCTGTGACGGCTCCTCGTGCCTCCTGGTCTCCATCACTCCCACCACACTCTTTGCTTTCTTGGGCCGTCTTCCAGTGTCCCCACTTCGGGAAGCCTGGTGAGCATGCCAGACACACTTCTCTGATGAGGCTCTGACTCGCGTGGAGCATAATTAAGGGGATGATACATACAGTTTCCTGGGTTCCCTTGAGTTTCATGTACCTTTGTGCTTTCCTTAAAAGGGATTCATAAATCTACAACTAATTGTGACTTAAATGTTAGACCTGAGTAAGAGTTTTCATCTAAATACATTCACAAATGGGAAAATATCCTGGTGCCAGACCACATGCCCCTTTCTGGGGTTTAGAAATCTATGATCACCATAAGTATACTGGCAAAGCAAGCCAACCCAGCAGCAAATAATGTATTTGTTGAGTCTCCATGTGCATGACTGGCTGGCTTTCAAAGACTTCTAGCTCTAACCTTTTTTTTTTTTTTTTTGGAGAAGGAGAGGGAGAATCTTGAGCAGGCTCCATACCTAGCCCCTAACACGGGGCTCGATCTCACAACCCTGAGATCATGTCCTGAATTCAAATCAAGAGTCGGACACTTAACTGACTAAGCCATCCAAGTGTCCCTAGCCCAACTCTTGAATAAAACGTCAAAGTTTTTCAAGGTACTTTCTTATATACAATATTCCATTAGATATTAAAAACACAGTGAACATTTAAGACAAAACCCCAATATTCTCAACTCATGAATGAGCTCATTCGTTTATTCACGCAGACTCAACCTGCCAGGAGCTTGTGTAGTAGCCCTTCCCTCCCTTAAATCTGAATCCTTCACATTGCTGGAATCACACACAAATAATGTCTACATGATGTGACTGATGTGCCCCTAAAACCTCCTTTAATATAGGTTTCCTTCTGGGGCGCCTGGGTGGCTGTCATTTGAACGTCTGACTCTTGGTTTCAGCTCAGGTCATGATCTCAGAGTCATGGGATCAAGCCCCACATTGAGGTCCATGCTCAGCGGGGAGTCTGCTTGAAGATTTCTCTCCCTCTTCCTTTGCCTCTGCCTTTTTTCTCTTTCCCTCTCTAAAAAAATAGATAATTATATATATTAATTATATATATATTTCCCTTCAATTTCTTTTCTCCCCCATTGCAATTTTATTTGTTGAAAAAACCGGGATGCATGCCCAGCAGTCCTCCACAGACTGGACTCTGCTGAGTGTGGTGCCTGTGGCATCATTCAGCAGGTTGCTTTGCCCTTTGTATCATCTGTAGCCCGTGGTAGATAGAGATGCTCAGCAGATTTTGTCCCGTGGGTGTGGTGTGTGCTTCCCGTCAGGAAGCCTGTGTCTGGTTGCTCCTCCCTGATGCAACAACCACTGACCATCAACGCTGTAATCCTGGCCAGCCTTATATCCTCTTCTCTCATTCCTTCTTCATTGGTGCCAAAATTCTTCTATAAATGGAAATTTTCCATCCACTCTATGTTACCCAGTGGGCACAGAAACAAAACAGGCAGATAGCATTCTTTTCCTTTACTTGCTAGTGTTCAAAATAATGACCGTGATTTGGTCCATTAACATCCTCCCGTGGTGACCAATTAGTTTGTTTTTCCACTTTCATCGCTCTGTCCATTGTGGTTTTTATCCTGATTGATGCTCAGGTAGTTCCCTCCTTGGCCAGCTTCTTGGTGACCCCTCAGAGGGCTCTGACCACACTGTCTCCCTGTGCTTTCCCACTGTCCCGCTGGCCCCGCCGAGCTGGGGCCGTGTCTGTACTGTTACTGGTGGGCACCCGACGCCTGGTGTTCCAGGTCCTCACTGAGTGAAGGAACGAAGGATGCAGGAACACCTGCTAGGAGCTGGCTGGGACGTTGAGCCTCTCGAGTAGACACGGGGCAGCTGGCAGCTCAGAGGATGCATGCCCAGGGCCCAGAATCGAAATACTGTTGCACAAGGTACTGATAACTTGGGAGAAACCTGTCGAGCAGTTACAGTGATCGGAGCAGTAGGAGCGTGGTTCTGTATTCGCTGCCGGAGGCAGCCTGCAGCCCAGAACTGGGCTGCCCCTCAGACTGAGCTGGCACTCACTAGCTGAATTCCTGTCTGCCTCCCTGCTGTGGCTCAGGGCAGAGACCCCTGTGCATGGGGCCTCCTGGCTGCCACCTCCACCCCCACCCTGCTGGGGTGAGGAAGAGCCTGATGGGACCTGAGGCTGGTGGCTCAGCTCCCTGGGAGAGCTGGCCTGGCTCCACTGGCCTTTACACTGTGGCCTGGGTGTCAGGCAGGCTGAATAGGGGGGTGGCTGGAAGTTCATCATTATTTCTGTGAAAAAGGAATGGGAGACACGGTATCTATCTATCGACACACACCTGCATGCCCAGGACCGTGCTCACGACCTGAGGTCGTGGTAACTGGGTACAGGCTTTCTTTGCTTTTCTCCTAGTGCACCCTACACGGCAGGACCTCCAGACTGTGGGGCCTTGGAGGACTGCAGCAGAGCCAGCCGACACCGTTAAACCTCCCCCAGCCAGTGAAACACCGGGACACCTGCACCCCGATGTTTCTAGCAGCAATGTCCACAATAGCCAAACTGTGGAAGGAGCCTCGGTGTCCATCGAAAGATGAATGGATAAAGAAGATGTGGTCTATGTATACAGTGGAATATTACTCAGCCATTAGAAACGACAAATACCCACCATTTGCTTTGACGTGGATGGAACTGGAGGGTATTATGCTGAGTGAAGTAAGTCAATCGGAGAAGGACAAACATTATATGGTCTCATTCATTTGGGGAATATAAAAAATAGTGAAAGGGAATAAAGGGGAAAGGAGAAAAAATTAGTGTGAAATATTAGAAAGGGAGACAGAACATGAGAGACTCCTAACTCTGGGAAACGAACGAGGGGTGGTGGAAGGGGAGATGGGCGGGGGGTGGGAGTGACTGGGTGACGGGCACTGAGGGGAGCACTTGATGGGATGAGCACTGGGTGTTATGCTATATGTTGGCAATTTGAACTCCAATAAAATATAACTTAAAAAAAAAAACAACCCTCCCCCAGTCGAGTGAGCCTGGCAGGCGGTGAGCTCAGCACCGCCTTTTAAAAGCCCCAGGTGCCCCAGTGATTCAGAGGCTCTCACATCTATTTGTGCTGCGCCTGCCCTCTCTGTCCCCAGGTCCTGGGTGTCCTCCTTCCCTCCAGGTCTCCTACTGAAAGTCCACAGTACCTGCTGCTCTTTAGATGGGGTGAAACAGAGCCTGCTTGTGTGGGCACCTGTGGGTTCTGAGGACCAGGGCAACTTTCTTCAGTTCTGTGGCCAAGACCAAGCTTCACACACAGGCATACCAGCTGCCAGTTGGGCTGCGGGCCTGAATCCAGCATCACAGCTGGGAAAACAACCCAAAGCGCACCTGTCCCAGGCTGGGGTGTAGGGCCTTTCGGATGCCAAGGATGGCTAGGGTTGGCTTGTGCACCATTCGCTTCCAAGTTCACGCCCAGTTGGCGGGATGACTGTCTGGACCAGATTCTAGCCATCCAGTCATTGTCAGCTCAAGTAGCTCTGACAGCAAAGGTCTTTCTCCTGCACTGCATCTGTACCGGCCCGAGAGCCGATTACAGCTGGGGGGTGTGGGGGAGAGTAGGGAGGAAGGGAGGAGGGCACTTGAACACCACCTCCCCACGTTCTGGCTCAAGTGGAAGCCCAGGCCTCTGGACTGTGCTCCCACCTCAGCGGATGGGCAGGCCTAGTTTCCACTCTATCCTTGACCTTCCTCTGAAATACCTCCTTTCTGAGTGGGTTCCAGGATCCATAGATAGAAAAAAGTGCCCTGAGTTGTTTTATAACAAGGCCTGTACATCATCACTCCAGAGAGCAGGGAAAAAGGTTACAGGGGATAAGTTTTAGTTCAATGTTCAAAAGATTTTTCTAGCCATCAGGGGTAAAAAAAAAAAAAAAAAAAAGAGAGAGAGAGAAAAGTCTACCTTGTGTTGAAGTAAGCTCCCCATCTCTGGAGGAATGCAGGTGGAGGCTGGGTAATGACCCCTCCTGTGGGTGTGTGAGAAAGGAAACACTTTCTTTATGTTTGTATTTTTCTGCCTGTTTGAAAAAATTTCAAAATATAAATTTGTTATGGAATTAAAAATAAAAGGTAGATTTAAAAGAAAATATAAATTGTATAAATAGAATATGCATCTACAACTATGCTATTTTTCTATATGTTTAAAATTATGGAAATATAAATTCTTTTTTTGAGATTTATTTATTAGAGAGAGAGAGAGAGGGCACGAGGAGGAGGAGGGGCAGAAGGAGAGGGAGAAGCAGACTCCCTGCCGAGTGGGAAGCCTGACTAGGGGCTGGGTTCCAGGACCCTGAGATCATGATTTGAGCCAAAACCAAGAGTCAGACACTTACCCAACTGAGCCACACAGGCGCCCCTCAAAATATAAATTCTTAAAACATTTGCTCTTAAATTTTGCTTCATCATACAGTTAGTTTTGAAAAGTATAGGAAATTTTGGATCATTTCATGGTCATTCCCTTTTGCAATTCGTTAAATCTTCCAGTAATAACATATGCAGCCGGTGTGTCAGGGGTACTTTGGAAGGTTTTGGCGGAAGCAACAGAAAACTCAACTCTAAAAGTCTTAAATGAAAAAAAAAAAAAAAGAAAAAAAAAAGTCTTAAATGAGCCAGGACTCTCAAGGGACGTCATCTAGAGCCACGCCAGCAGCTCTCAGCTCTTTCTATACCATAATTCTTAGTGAGGTAGAGAAGCTGAAGCGACTCCATGTTAGGAAGACCCCATCTCTACTGTTTCCCTGCAAGTCCCTATAGACTACTCATGTTCTTTATTTCTGATGAAAAACCAGAGAAGCTATGTTCCCACTCTAACGGGGAAGCAAGAGAATTAATCATTCTCCGAGTTTTTGTCCTAGGCTCCCAAAACCAATCACATCTAAGAAAAGCCGGATCCCAAACATGTTCTAGAACATTAATTTTGAACAAACCTCAGCCTACACTGGCATCAACACCCCCTACCTTCAGTGATTTATAAAATAACACCCTATTATTTAGTCACTCACCTTTAATCAGACCCTATCCTGGATTCCTGAAGAAATATGTATCCTAGACCCCTTTTCCAATATAAACCCATAGCCCCCAAATGACAGGAACTCATTTTCCTATCCTTTCCAAGTCTCCCAGACACCCCACCTGCTATTCTCTACCTGTCACTTATGCTATTCAATAAACTCCGCTTTTACTTTTTTAGCTCGTATTTGATTCCTATCCTGCACAAAGCCAAGGACCCTCTTTGCTGGTTCTGGTGAGCCCTCTCTGGGTCCTCAGACCCAACCTATCTTTATCATTAGGATTTTGGCCTGTTGTCCTCATGATCATGAAATGGCTGCTTCGGCTCTAGCCATCACATGGATATTCAAGGTAGAACAAAAAGAGGAATCTAAATCAGCTCTTTCTCTTTTATAAGAAAAAGGCAAACGCCTTTCTCCAGAACCCACCAACAAATTTCCACTTAAGTTTCATTGGCCAGAACTGTGTCACATGGCATATGCTGCAATGGGGACTTTTCCTGTCCGTTTGGTTGAGATGGACAAGAGAAAAAAGGAAATGGGAATGAATGGGTTTGGGTTTGGCTGGCCAGTAGTGTCTCAAGTCTCAAGAACAGCTAGCATCTGATGATCAGTCTTGTTGTTATTTTGGCATAAGGCTTAATGCTGCCTTAGGAACAGTTATGTTATTTTAATTTTTTCCATATGTCATTTCTTTTCTCCTAAGGCAATTATGCAGTGGAAAGGACAGGAATGATTTCTGATTTGCTACAAGACACTGAAGCTCTGATAGAACTTGCTATTAGACACTGGCTCTCTGGATTTCTCACCCTGTGTTGTTGTTGTTTTTTTTTTTTCTGTTAGGTATACTGCCTCTGATTTCATATTTTCTCTTTGAGAGAACTTATTTTTCTACTGTGCAGCTGATGAATTCAGCAGGCTGGAGTGTTTGTCCTCATTTGCTGAGTAAGGCCCCGATCACTGGTATTTTCAGCATAGCTCTAGAAGCAGGAAGGCCACCTTGTCCCCGTACCCACAGACATGTTTCTACAGGGAGCATGGACGACAAGGCTGACCGCAACTGAATAAACACAACAGCCTTTCTCAGATCAAGCCACATGACTGTTTTAACCACAAAACTCAATGTGAATCCATGAAAGATGTAACCAAAATAAGAACTAAGAAAGGATCTGTTAGTTCAGTGAGCAAGAGAAAGTAAAAGGGAGCTGTGACCCCAGGTCACTTGGCTCCTATCCCTCTAAGGTCCTTATTTCTAGAGTTTCCTAAAGGATTCCTTTTTAGAAGAGGTATTCTGTTTGCTTCTCAATAAAGACATGGCTTTTTCTTTTTCTTTTTTTAAATATTTATTTATTTATTTATTTATTTTAGAGAGAGCACGAGTAGGAGGGGCAGAAGGAGAGAGAATCCTCAAGCAGACCCCTGGCTGAGCGCAGAGCCCGATGCAGGCCTTGATCCCACGACCCTGAGATCATGACCTGAGCCAAAACCAAGAGTCAGATGCTCAACCGATTGAGCCCCCCGTGTGTCCCAAGAGCTATAAACATGCCCCCAGAGTTTGTGCTTCGAAGCACATTTATGTTAGAGATCAGTGGCGGCTCCCCCTCTGGCTCCCCCCAAGCCTCCAGACCAGCAATGTCTGCAGGCTCAGAGCTGTTTCCAAGCTCCACTTGCTTCCTGCCTTTCACCCCCACCCCTACCCCCTGCTCGACACCGGGGCTGATCCTACAAGCCAGGGGGCAGGGGGTTGGCTTTTGGTTTTTTTCCATTCTCTTTCCTGCCCTCTGCCACCACCTTCTCCCTCCTTCCCAAAGCCCTTCCTCTGAAAGCCTCACACCCTGCTGGCAGCCACACAGGGCAGTGGACTCTGAAAGGACGTACGTTCCTACAGCAGAAGGACCCTCTCCTTTCTCCTCGAGGCTCAGCTACTTCTTGCTCCCCTCCCCGGGCCGCAGGGTGACAGCAGATCTTTGACCACTGACCACAGAGGTTCTGAGGGTCAGGGGCCCCTGGTGCTTTCCATGCCAGCTGCACCAGCCACACCAGCCGCACTGACTCAAATCTGGGTCAGACAGGTGATGGGGGAACCGGCTGGAAGCTTCGAGGGCCACGTGGCAACGCCCTCCCGTCCACGTGTGAGATGATCCCTCCGTCCCTCTTCGTGGCATCCCTTCAGTCCCTGGGTCATAAGGAAAGGGTAAGAGAACCTTGGAAGCAGTCGCAGGCCTGAGACCAGGACGTGGCACATGACTTGTGAGCCGGTCTGGATAGATGAGGAAATCGACTTTGTCTTTAAAGCAGTAGCTCTGACTCCTTCACTGAGTCACCCCGTACCTTTAAGGAGATGATGAAAAGTACAAGCCTCTTTCCCCAGAAAAATGGAAAACATGTGCATGGATAATATCCCTACAGTCACATGTGATTCTGAAAGAGGATCTTGGCTGCCTCCCTTTTGACCTCAAACTTTCTAGTTGGGTTCTTCTTTCCAGCTGGTCTCTCGGCTAAAGCAGAAGACCCTGTCTGTGGGCAAAGCCTCCCCTGGTGGGAACCGAAACTCAAGCAACGAGGCCACCCCGAGCCAGCAGGACCCCCCACGATTGGCTCCACGAGAATGGACTTGACCCCCATGGCCCACCTGCTCATGCCCGCGCACCTTCGCTCCACATTTTCTTTATATGAACCTGGACGTACCTTCAGCACTTTGGAGACTGTCTTTGAGATGCAGGTCTGCTGTCTTCCCAGCATTGGGCTCCCTGAAACAAATCCCTCTCTGGTTCCACCCCCACTTGTTTCTCTGCCTTTGGGGTTCGTCTGCGGCGAGTGGCTGAACCTGGTCTGTCTGGGGGCCCCGGAACCGGGTGTCCTTGCACCCCTGTGCCCCGGCTATAGTTCATTGATCCAACCCCCAGTATTACATGGACCACAAGGCCAAAAAGTCCTATTCTAGAAGCAAGTTAGGAAAAGCTGCTAACACAAGTATCTCTAAAAAGGTGGAGGGGAAGTAAATCTTAACTACAAAGAAATTTCCAAGGCACTAGAAAATGCAGTTAATATTACCCAAAGAAGAGGATCAAGAGCGGAGTGCTCGTCCAGAAAAACTTTAATTCCCCGAGGAGGGGGACGGGGGAGCAACACTTCTGCGGGTGGAGGTCTATGCCTATGGTTTGTAGGAATCCGGTTTCCTTTCTGTTTAGATGAGTGGCGAGAGGAGAACAAGCCCCTCTGAACGACGATGGATCCGTCTGTCTGGAGTCATCTGAACACTTCAGCAGAAGGAACTCAATCTCACAGAAGTGACTTCTTTGCTTTTGTAAGTTTTTGTTCTGTTCTGCTTCTTCCCACTCTTTATCTTTAGGTAGGTTGAGAGTTTTCCAAACGGTACATTTTCAAACATGCCTGCTTCCTTAAAGCCATCACATCTCTAGACCCCTGTTCCGGGGAGGGCGACCCCCCACTCCTGCTTGGTAAGGAGCGACTGCATTGGCTGGGGGGACGCGGCTTGGCTCGTGCTACACAGGACACAACTCCAATCTCAGGGGCTCCACGTGGCAGGGGTTATTTCTCGCTCATGAAAATTCTCGGGGGGGTGCGGGGGGGTGGGCAGCAGCTCCCCAAGCCGCCTCCCCTCCGTGTGTTGGCTCCGTGTTCCCAGCCGCTTGCACCCTTCAGCTCCTTGATGCCAGCACCTCCTCCGTTCGTCCCCGTGGGCCGCGGGGAAGAGCCGGGGGGACACCAACCAGCAAACCCGTGCTTCCACCTGCAAGTGCACACGTGGCTCTTTGGCCACAGCAACGCACGTCGGGGGGGCCTGGTTTTCCGGAGATGGGGAAGCGTGGTGCATCAGCGGGCCCGGAGGGAGGGGGGAGCCCCCACGTAGTAAACTACGCAACTGCCTCCTGCAGGTGTTGTCCACCGTCCACCACGGGCTTCGCAGGCCTAACACAGCGTGGGTCAGAGTTTGGGAGAGGAGGAGCGGTAGCTCTGTGGCTTTGCAGGGGACGCTACAGCAGGTCGAGGCCTTCAAAGCTGCGGCCCCGCCCCAGGAGGGGAAATACGGGATCTAGGCGGATTCCACAGGAATCCTGGACTTGCTGCCAGCCTCCTTAGCCACGTTTTCAGGGGTGGTCCCGGGCCCCTGAAACGAAGGGCTAAGAGGGAGGTGGGGAGTTTGCCGAAGAGAGCGAGCAAAAAGGATACACCGTTTAAAACTGCACCCGGCTCAGCAGTTGAGAGTCCTTTGGCTCAGGTCATGATCCCGAGGTCCTGGGATAGAGTCCCACGTCGGGCTCCCTGCAGGAGGCCTCCTTCTCCCTCTGCCTGTGTCTCTGCCTCTCTCTGTGTGTCTCTCATGAATAAAGAAATAAAATATTAAAAATAAATAAATAAATAAAATAATTTAAAAAAATGTGCCTCACTGAAGCGTTAGTGCAACTTTTTGGGGTTTTGTTCAACTTTATGCTTTTAAGTGGTTTCACAGAGTCTCCTGGAACCCGCTCCAAAGCAAAATACAGTTTGGGGGATGTGCGTGCCAAGTACTCTCCATGACCCTGGCCTTCGATTTTGAAAATAAACAATACGCTTTCTACTTTTAGCAACGACGGTGGGAGTACTAGAGGGCAGTTACCCCTCCTTTGATGAGGAGAAAAATGGATAGAATATATGAAAAATGGCTTCAGACATGAGACAGCAGGTGGTGTAGGACTTTGATCCCCAGAGATGAGAAAAAGTGGAGCCGAGCCCCACATGAGCCCCAGATCACTGCCTGCATGCAGATGCCAGGCCCAGGAGGGGAGAGGGACCAAGGTGAGGTTTGTGGTCTTGCCAAGTTGAGGGGGCCAGGATGGGAAGGGCAGGTGAGGAGGAGGAGTCTCTGGAGATGGGGGTGCAGGGACAGTGGGGGCCACCAGCAAGCGAGCCCCAGGGGTGTGTCCCCTAAAAAAAGACAAGACTGGCTGTGCTGAGTGGTGGCCTGCACTCACATGAGGACACTGTGCGACGATCGTGCCCCAGTCCCCAGAGCTCAGGAGCCCAGGCAGCTCCCAGAAGCTGCACAGGAAGGGAAGGAGGCCGGATGGTCACTGGCCAGACTGTGAGACGTCGGAACACAGGCATCGGCCGGGAGGTGGGAGGCCTGGCCTGGGGGAGGGGGTCAGGCTGGTCCCACAAACCCCTTCTCCTCTCAGTAGGCCCAGGGAGCCACGACAAGTGCAAACCCGGGCCTGCCGGGTGCCCACTACTGCCAAAGGAAGGCCAGATTGTCAGCCCAGAGCCCGGGCCGCTTGTCACAGTCCCTGCCACACGCCTGTCAGGTCTCTATGTGTCACGAGCACACTGCGACGGCACACACACTAGCTGATCTCCCCACGGTGTCAGCTTTCTGCCACCATACAGCGAGGGTAACATGATTGTAGAGGGGGCTCGGGATTCCAGACCCAGTGACACTTCACCGTGTGCTTGACTCGGCTTCTTACATGGTGCATGAAGCAGCGCACAGGGTGAGTCACACCACAAACAAGATCACACGGGGAATGGGGGCGCCTGGGGGGCTCAGACGGTTGGGCATCTGCCTTCAGCTCAGGATCCCGGAGTCCTGGGATTGAGCCCCCACTGCGGGGCTCCCTGCTCAGAGGGGAGCCTGCTTCTCCCTCTGCTGGTGTTCTTTTTTTAAAAAATTTTATTTATTTACTAATGAGAGATACAGAGAGAGAGAGAGGCAGAGGGAGAGGCAGAAGGAGAAGCAGGCTCCATGCAGGGAGTCCGACGTGGGACTCGATCCCTGGTCTCCAGGATCACGCCCTGGACTGAAGGCAGGCGCCAAACTGCTGAGCCACCAGGCGTCCCTGCTGGTGTTCTGTCTTTGTCTCCCCCTCTCTCTCAAATAAATAAATACAATCTTAAAAAAAAAAGAAAAAGATAACACAGAGGGTAGGAAGTTAATGAACCAAACTCGAAGTCAGGCTGTGGGCCTGTGGTTGAGTCGAGGCCCCTGCTGTCTGCGTCAGCTGGTGGCACTTACTGTTTACTATGTTCAAGCCCTGAAGGATCTCAGTTCTGTTCCCAGGTCAATCAGGCAAAGCCTTCCAGGGCAGCTGCCTTTTTTAAGTGGTCAGTGCCTGAAGAGTCTGGCAGCTGCAACCTCCCCCACCCTTTTTTTTTTTAAAAGGGATTGACTCAGTCTTGGGTCTGGGCAGAGCTCCTCTCCTTCCACCTGTTACCAGTTCTGGGGCATCGTCAGCTGGCGCTGGTCCCTGTGACATCTGGGAGCTGCAGGCCCTTTGCTTCACCCAAGACCCCACCTGACGTGAATGACCCCATCCTGCTTTCGACAGGATCCAGCCTTCCCCCTGTCCTATCAGCGGCCCTCTGTGCCAAGGTCTAGGCAAATCTGTAATCCTAATAGCCGACATTTATTAAATGAAGTGGCAAACTGAATTCAGCCTGGGCCTGTTTCCTTATCTGTGTGGGAAGGAACTGGTAAGCAGGGTAAGCAGCACAGAGCTGCCTTTTTTTTTTATTATTAAAGATTTTATTCATTCATTCACGAGAGACAGACAGAGACAGAGACAGAGACACAGGCAAAGGGAGAAGCAGGCTCCACGCAGGGAGCCCGATGCAGGACTCGATCCCGGGTCTCCAGGATCACACCCTGGGCTGAAGGCGGCGCTAAACCGCTGAGCCACCCGGGCCGCCCTGCCCTAACTTCTCTATTAACCACCCTTTCTTTCCCATCTTCACTGGAAAATTATTTATATTCTAATGGCTAAGAAATAAAATAGAAAATCACTATTAATATCTGACTGCCAAAAACACACGGGTGGCAATCAGAATGGAGGCAATTAAAAAAATAACCTCAAGTAGGCAAACCAGGAGTGAGATGCGGGTGTGCATGCCCATTCACCCCAGAAGAAGGAGCAGGTGTGGGGGGGCCATCCGGCTGGGGAGCCTTGGCCCCCAGCTCCGGGACAGAATGGCCTCACTCTGGGTCTGCCACAGGCTTCAGATTAGCTTTCCAGCCAGAGTATATCACATGATACTGGATTTAATGTCCAGATAATAAGCTCAAAGAGTCTCAGCCAATTTGGACTCCCCTGGGAGACCACGCTGTTGAGGCTGTGGCTGGGAAGGCGCAGGGGTTCCAGGGCGTGCATGGGAACCTCCACAAACCTTGGGGAGAACCGGTCTCCCTTCGTGTAACTCAACTGACACCAACTCTGGGAAGTAGGTTCTGGAGCTCCACCGTCCTTTGTGAAGGGCCTGGGTGTGCCAAGACAAAGGGAATCGGGGAACGCTCTCCAGATGTGGAAGGGGCTGCAGAGGCCTGGGCAGAGGGGTGCTACTCCTGGCCTTTGGTGCCCATTGGGTGAAAACAGGCCAATGACTCTTCTAGAACAGAGGCATGACTCACCTTGTTACTACTTGTGGAGTCCATTCATGCTTGATGACCGCCTTGAGATCGAGAAGATTTGGAGCAGAAAGAGGGTGTCCGGACATTCACCCTGGATGGCATCTGCTCGCAAGCTCCCCTTTGTCTCCTGCCCGGTGAGGTGTGCCTGGAGCAGCAGGTGCAACCGGCAGCCAGGTCCTGCTCTGGAATCGGCGGGGCTGACAGGCGAAGAAGGCAGAGGCTCTTGGACGCACCCGCGCTGCCCTGAAGCCCTGCACTGTGTCCCAGAGGGGCTGTCCAAGTCCCGGGGGGGCTGTACCAGAGAGGGGTTGCCCCCAGCCGAAGCTGGGAGGCCGTGGGCCTCGGGCCCCCTCCCTGCTCTTCTGCACGTGACTCTCGGAGGATCCCGGCGCTGGGAAGGGCTTTGGGACATGTCTGCTCCCGTCCTGGCGCTCCACGGAGGAGGGGACCAAGAGCGGAGGGTGTGCAAGACTCGTTCAAGGTGATTCTCCGGGCTCCGACTCACAATTCAGATTTCTTTACGGGAGCGCGCGTTTCTCCAGGGGAAGGACTGTCTCCGCGCGTCTGCGGGTTCCTCCGTGCCAGGGTGAAGCGAACAGCACGCGCCGAGGCCCGCGCTTGCAGAGCGAGTGGGTGTCCGGCACCCTGTTGGGGCTAACGAGCATCCGGGGAGCAGAGGGCGTGGGAAATGGAAGCGTTCTGAGAGCTTAAACACTTGGATTTATGATACAAGCTCATTGTTTACAAAAGCTCAGAGAAGGGGCAGCCCGGGTGGCTCAGTGGTTTAGCGCCGCCTTCAGCCCAGGGCCTGATCCTGGAGTCCCGGGATCGAGTCCCACGTCGGGCTCCCTGCATGGAGCCTGCTTCTCCCTCTGCCTGTGTCTCTGCCTCTCTCTCTCTCATGAATAAATAAATAAAATCTTAAAAAAAAAAAAAAACCTCAGAGAAATAGTTTTACGATAAAGGTTGATCATCATCATACCCCCAAAGAACCACTAGAGAAACTCACCGTTAGCCTGGGTTTTGCTTCCTAGTCCACGTGCCGTGGTTTTAGCCTTAGCACATCTCCTGTCGCCTCTGTTCCCCCACTACCCTGGGCTCCTTTAGATCCTACTGATGATGGCCTTCATCCTATCCTCGGCCATATACATTTATTGAGCACCTTCTGTGTGTACCTGAAACCATCTATTGGTCCCCAGGCAAAAAGCAATTGTCTGTTAACTTTATGGTTTTTAAAAGATTTATTAGAAAGAGAGCAAGTGAGTATGTGAGGCAGGGAGGCAGAGAGAGAGACAGAGAGAGAGAGAGAGAGAGAGAGAGAGAGAGTGTCTTCAAGCAGATTTCCCCGAGTGCGGAGCCTGATACAGGGCTCGATCCCACAGCCCATAAGCTCATGACCTGAGCTGAACCTGAGAGTTGGACACTTGACCAACTGAACCACCCAGGCGCCCCTTGTCTGTTTGCCTTAAAGTAGGGTTTCTCAGTTTGGGTACTATGGACATTCTGGGTGGATATATATATATATAATTTTATTGTGACAGCTCTTCTTTGCATTGGAGGATGTTCGACAGCATCTCTGACGTCTACTCCCCAGAGGACAGGAACAGCCTCGGTAAATGTGTTGTGGAGGCACCGTTACCTCGGGCTGAGAACCTCCGCAGGACAGCTGATGGGGCTGCGTCCCGACCGCGAGAGGCCTCTGTGTCCGCCGCCAGATGCTGTGACGTCACTTTATGCCCAGAGGAGAAGTGCATGACTCTGGCCTGCTGGTAAAACCAACATTGCTTTCAGTAAGTCCGTGGCTTTTCTCCAGAATTAGTGACTCACCACCAACCCCACTTCCCGGCCTCCCTGACTCTGCTGCAGGTGCTCCCTCTGCAGGGCAGCTCCCAGCGGCGAGGGTGAGCCCGTGGCAGGTCTTCGGCCTTTCATAGAACATTACCGCACGGCTTAAAGCAGCTGGTCTCGCCTCGCCCAGGTTCCTGGATTCAAGTCCCACACCCTACCTGTCTCTCTCTTCCCGCCCACGGAGCCCTGCAAATCCGACAGACCATTGCTTCCTTGATTTTTTTTTTTTTTTTTTGCCTAAGATCATGTACTTCCATCTCCAGACCTTTGAACGTACTGTTGACTAAAGTCATTCTTCTCCCTTCTCCCCAGAGCTTTCGTGGTCCTCAAAGTGGTTCATTGCTGTTCTTTGAACTGCCAACGGCACTCACATATTCCTGTGTGGTGTGGCGACGACAGGTGACAATCCTGTATTACATATTTGAAAGTTGCTGACAGTAGATCTGAAAACTTCTCACCTGGCACACACCAAGAGAGAACGACGTGAGGTGATGGTATGTTCCCGAATATAGTCATGTATCAGGCCACCACACTGCACGCTTGAATTCATATGGTACAAGTCAGTTGTATCTCAATAAATTTTTGGGGAAAAAAAAACCTTTCTGCTCGGCTAAGACTTCAACTTGTTCTCCTGTTCTTTGATACAGTTTCCTAGTGGAGTGTCAAAGACTATTCCGCATCCTTTTACGGTCTATGCTGATGTATGTATTTTTTGGTGGCTTTATTCATTTTCTTATTCTTTTGTTTTGAAATTTTTTAAAAATATTCTTAAAAATTTATTTATGAGAGAGAGAGAGGGGGAGAGGCAGAGACACAGGCAGAGGGAGAAGCAGGCTTCATGCCGGGAGCCCAACATGGGACTCGATCCCGGAACCCCAGGATCAGGCCCTGGGCCAAAGGCCGGTGCCAAACTGCTAAGCCGCCCAGGGATCCCCTTAAAAATGTTTTCTTACAAAAGTAACAGCTGGGTCTGGGATTGATTTTGTTCTGTTTATGAGCAAATGAGTTAGTGTTACTGTGTCGTGGATGCCGGCAGGAGGCTTAGGTGAGGCGGACAACAGGCTTTATTATGCATGGTGCTGCTGCAGCAGCATGAGCTCTGGCTTCTTCCTGCCTTGCAAGGGGGGGCGGGGGCGGCGGCCTGGAGGAGCCCGAGGGATGCAAGCACATGCCATGAGCTGTATTACAGGAGAGGAGCCTGGAGCTTTCAGAGCAAGCAGGAGCAAGCCTGCTTTTCTTCCGTGAAGGTGTCAGGTCATCCATCAAGGATGCTTGCTGGAAACAGCCCCGAGAAATGGCCCGGGTCAAAAGAAGTCCAGGCTCTGCGTTCTTGGCACAGCTGGCCAAGCTGGGCGGAGTGCAAGAGACCCATGGGAAAATGCCCTCCTTATCAAAGGAACTAAAATTCTCCTTACTTCCTCGGAGAAAAGGATTTTAAATCAAACAGCTTGAAAAAATTAAGGCACACACCTAGGAGCATATTGTTTATTTGGGGCTGTCTTGGCTTGTTCCGGGCCTGATGTGTATTTGTTTTGAAGTGTGTCATGCGGCACCTGGTCAACCCCCCTGCTCTATCTGCTCCCAGCGGGGAGGGCTAGGGTCCTCCACCTGCTGTATGAGTCAGGTGTGCGCAGACCGTCTCCCTACACCTGAGGCAGTAGGAGACCCACTGGCCATTGGGGACCGACACTCATTACTGAAGCTGATCTTTGTTTTTGTTTTTGTTTTTTTTTTTTTTTAAAGATTTTATTCATAGAAACACAGAGAGAGAATGAGAGGCAGAGACACAGGCAGAGGGAGAAGCAGGCTCCATGCAGGGAGCCCGATGTGGGACTCCATCCAGGGTCTCCAGGATCACGCCCTGGGTTGCAGGCGGCGCTAAACCGCTGCGCCACCGGGGCTGCCCTGAAGCTGATCTTTGTGAGTAAAGGCTTCCATCCAGTGCCTGAGTCATGTCTTCCTTGGCAACTGTGAATCCTCCAGGGGGCTGGCGTCCTGGGACTGCCATTCCTGGTGGTAGGCAACCAGGGTCTCTTGCTCACTGATCTATCCTTGCGCCGTGCTTTTACCTCTCCTCTCCAAATACTGATTCTTACAAGGTCAAGATCTGTAAATATTATAAATTATTCTATACCTATAGCTCTTCTGGGATAGCCAAAGGTTGATGCAAATAAAAAAAAGTCAACATATAAGAACCACACGATGTGTTTGAATCCACAGAGAAATCTACACGAGGTCATTAAAATTTTGCCACTTGAAGGAGAATCTTCCAAGTATCAACATTCAATGGATAATCATTTTTCACTTTCAAATTCCTTTCACTTTTCCTGGCTTGCAGTCAGCTACCATTTTTCTGAATACCTCATGTCATCTTTTTTCCTTGGATTCTTTTTTCATTTTCCTGGCCCCTTCCTCACACCAATTAAATCAGAATGTATGGAAGGTATCATCAACTTGACTAGGCCACAGGATGCACAGATACTTGGTGTGGGGCCCAGAATAAGAGAAGCTTCACAACAGGTCCAGGCTGCTGTGCAAGCTGCTCTGCTCTCAGGCAGGGGCCATAGGTTCCAGCACATTCAATGGCACCTGAAATGTCACAGCAGACAGGGATCCCGTCTGGAGCCTTTGGCAGGGCCCTAGAGGTGAGGAATAAAGCAGGCTCTTAGGATTCTGGAGCAAAGCCTTGCCACCCCCCCTCCAGATAACTACTCTCCTTGTGAGAAACAGCTCTTGGCCTTAGTGAAGCCTAAATGCTTACCCGTGGGCCCCCAAGTTAGGTGGTGACACCCGAGCTGCCCATTGTGAACTGGGTATTATCTGGCCCATCAGGCCATGAAGTTGGGCACACATGGCAGCACTCCACCATCAAACGGAAGTGGTACATATATGATCAGGCCCGAGCAGGCCCTATGGGCACAAAGAAGTTACCCAAATGCCCACGGTCCCCACTACTGCTACACCATCTTCTCTCTCTCTCGTAGCCTGACCTGTGGCTGCGTGGAGAGTTCTCAAAGATCAGCTGACAGAGGGAGAGAAGACTTGGGCCCGGTTTATAGATGGTTCTGCAAGGTCTTCAGACACCACCTGAAGCAGACAGCCCCAGCACCACAGCCCCTCCCCAGGAATCCCTAAAGGACACGGTGAAGGGAAATCCTCCCAGTGGGCAGAACATCGAGCAGTGCACCAGGCTGTTCACTTCGCTTGGGAAGAGAAATGGCCTCGGGGGTGATGATCTATCCATTCTTGGGCTGTGGCCACGGTTTGGCTGGATGGTCAGATACCTGAAAGCAACTGGACCATTGGTGACAGAGAAATCTGGGGAAGTGGAATGTGGATAGACAAAAAAGTGAAGATATTTGTGTCCCATAAATGCCCACCAAAGGGTGACCTCGGCAGAAGAGGATTTTAATAATCAAGTGGATAGGATGATTCATTCTGTGGAGACCAGTCAGTCTCTCTCTCCAGCCTCCCCAGTCACATCCCGGTGGGTTCATGAACAAAGTGCCATGGTGGCAGGGATGGAGGTTATGCGTGGGCTCAGCAACATACACTCCACTCACCAAGGCTGACCTGGCCACGGCCACTGCTGAGTGCCCAATAAAAGGATTTCAACCGTCCTACTTTCTCCTTTTGTTTGAATACCAGTGTGTATATAAAGCTAATATCTGATTTCTTTCCTCTCTTTTCTTGTAACATAAGATTTT
Source organism: Canis lupus dingo (assembly GCF_003254725.2). Taxonomy (NCBI): domain Eukaryota; kingdom Metazoa; phylum Chordata; class Mammalia; order Carnivora; family Canidae; genus Canis; species Canis lupus. Next base: position 47,455,875 of record NC_064243.1, on the reverse strand, counting down.
TACACCATAGAATTAAGTTATAGGATATGGAAAAGAGCAAACATCACTTAAGGAACACACACACACACACACACACACACACCCCATCGGTTGCTTCTCTACGGATCCCTTATACACTTGGCATCGGCATCAGTATCTGTTTCTTACAGCTCGCTCTCTGGTGATTATGACATGTTTCCAGGATTGGGGACTCTGACTCAGGAAATTCAATTATTAATTTATATCAGGAGAATTAGGTATTGGGGAAAAATTCATTACTTAGACCATTTTCAGGAGCTGGAAACAAGAGGCAATTATCCAAGAAAGAAAAGAGGAAAGGAAAGAAAAAAAAATCACACAAACACCAAAAAGTGTTTTGAAAAAGTGCTTTCAGAATTTACTGTACAGTTTTTTAACAATTTATTTATATGTTGGCTTCTACATGCTCTTACATTTGTGTAAAACATTTATACATATTCTTTACAATTTGTACATATATTAAATGGCTGTATCATAAACATTGTTCTATGAGATTTTATAAAAGAAAAATCAAGTAGGGAAAATTACTTATAAAACGTCAACAAAACCCGTGATATTAAAGAACAAGAAATTCTCATATTCATGTTCGTCTGATTTCCTCTTCTACTTATTTTTTGGTTTCATTGTGTGGGCCCAAACTTTCCATTTTCTATACTATAATTGGTAGGTCAGGAAAATGAAAGCAGTGGGTACTGTCGTAAGGCAACTGTGGACGGACACGCTCGCCAGCAGGCAAGATAGCGCGTGTTCAGATGGAAAGCGGACAGTCTGTGAAGATGGTGTCTGGCTTTTTGCCATTTACTGGAGTCCTAGTGGTCAGGACAACTCTGACGTTTAGGGTGCAGTCACGAGGAACATCACTCCGTACTTCTTGAACATAAAAGCTCTAGGGATCACTGTGCATTATTCAGGTTGTCACCCTTATATCAGTCCCTAAACTTTTCCATTTGGTGGGACGGAGAGGTCTACTGAGCTGGGTTTTTCATCTTTTCAGATAATAGCCCTGGCCCGCTGGTCTCCCTTCTGAAGCGAGGGGCAAATTACGCTCTCACACCCATTTCTCATCACGTCTGACTGGATAGACTGAGACTCCCCTTCGAGGTGAGAGCTGCGGGGAGCACATTTGTCCCGGGGACCACTCCTTCCCGAGCACCAGGGTCAGCCCAGCCCTGGGAGCAGAGTCAGAGCCCTACTTCTCCAGTATATTCCTTCTGGCCAGAACTAAGCCCGGGAAGGGGGTGCCAAGGAGCAAGCCCTCTGCACAGAAGGGGACGCTCAGCAATGTTCCTGGGGGAAGGGGGACAGTGACTGTGAGCCGCTGCCGGTGAGGAGCGGCCCCAGGAGCCCCTCTCTTGGTTTCCTCTCTCCTGGAAACGTAAGCACTGGAGTCATAAGTATGTCCGTGAAAGGCATGTAGATTTTCCTAAGTAGACAGGTGTCCCACAGGACTGAAAAGAGTTATAAAAATATACAAACATATATATTTTTTATCCCGGCATATTTCATATTTTTAAGAAAGCAATTAGTAATCATCTGACATTGGGTAAGAACCAGAAGATCACGGATGATGTAAAAATCACAATTTTATGTAAAATACCAGTGGGGGAAACCCCTAATTTTCCATTCAAAATTCTGATAACTTTAAGTACTTTCCAAAAATAGAGACAATTTCCATTGTTTTAAATAAGGGATGTGGAAATGAACCAGAGACAACTGTCCCTAAGTAACCGATGTGTTCATTTAGGTTTGTTAATAAAATAGATGCAGTTTTTTGCAACTCTGTTTCTTTTTTGGTTTTCGTTCGTTCTTTCCTTTTTGTTTTTGCAGAAGAGGGGGAAAAAGATTAAATTGCATTGCCCAAAGTCAGAAAGAAGCACTTCGGAGTTCTCGTCATTTTCTGTTCTGGTCTACATGACTGGGAAGCGGCCGAGGGCCTGCCTCAGCTTTTCTGCAATCTGGTGAAGAAACAAAAACAATCCTGAGACACCACTCCTGCCAGGATTTCATGATCGTCTACTGCTTCCATCTCTTGCAAGTTAGACATGGCAAACATTTCAGATGCTTTTAACTGGGCTGTGTTTCTAGACTCTTCCAGTACCAACCAGCTGGGGGGAACCCCCCCCCCCCGCCGACCAAGCCCCAGCTGGTGCTGCCAGGGGCCATGGCCCCAGCTTGCAGGAAGCTCCCCCTCTTTCTAGCCCCTGCCTCGCTGAGCAGCAGTATTTCCAGACTAGGCACTTCTTCCTCAGTGAGTGAGGGGGTGTGGGTTTCAGGCTTGCCTAGATTCCCCCTGTCTTCTTGGGTACCCGTGGACCCCCAAGCATGCCTCCTGGATCCCACCTGCTGCTAGTATGTGCTGTGTACACCGTTCCAAAGCCAGGGCTCTACTGCGGCTGCAGCAATGTACCCGTGCCTTCCCCAGGGAACCACATGTTCTCCTAGGACACAGAGGCTGTGGCTGTTCATGGAGCCTAAGTATCTGGAGTTAAGTGCTTAGTACATAACAGGGGCTCAAGAAATGCTTGCTCCATGAACAAGTATGCAAATTTTAGTATTTAAGGGTTACTTTCTCATAAAACTGTTACCTCTAACAGGAACTGATTAAATGCATGGTTTTCTATTTTGAGTCACAATGTCATCGATGATTAAACCTCACTGGGCTGGAGATTATCTAACAAATCAACATTGTCAGAATTTTAAGAGGTGCCCTTCAATGATCTTTCCATGTAAAACAAATGCAATCTGCGACCCTAATACATGAGGGGCAACAATAGAGTGGCGCCAGTTCATACAGAGAGAGCCCAGGAACCGCACGCTACAAGGCTAAGAATGCTGAAGGGAATTCTTTCTGGGAACTCAGCTCCAAAACCAGCTGCTCCTGACCCACAAGTCACACAACATAACAAGCACACTAATCGCAGCTCCCTTTTAAGAATTTGCTGTCGGAGACACACATTTTCTGCACTGTCTTGCCAAAAGATGACACAGGCACGGATGTGAGTTTGGGGCTTGCCTACCATCACCCTGAACGTACGTGAGAGATTATCATGAAAATAGTGGAACACTCCGCGAGAAACTCGGCAGCCACCACATGGTCGATCATACAGAGCTTGCCTTCAGAGGTCTGAGTTTCCGCTTGTGTGCTACATCTTTGTTGTCTGTACACTCTGGTAAGCAACCACATTACTAGGCAGGGTATAAAAGTTTACATTTTCGGGACCATGTCCTAAATGAAGATATTTGAGGTTCCTTTCTCTCATTTTCTTTCTAAAGTTCCTTTGATGCACAATGAAACCTCATTCACGAAGCCTGCCTGTGGTGCCAGGCTCCATCCCCAGCTGAGAGCCCGCAGAGCCAGGGGCCTCCTGTCATTCACTGTCCCCAGACAGAGAGAGGATGTGGGGGTAGGGAACCTCCTGGGAAGAGCTCCTAGGGACCTCACAACCAGCTTCCAGTGCCCCTTCTTCCTAAAGAGAAACCTTTTTTAACCCAAGGTGATTCAAAAAGGAAAAGGCAGATATAATTAAAAGGGATTAAAGAAAAAAAAATCCTGCCTAATAACCAACCTTTTGTTTATTACTCAGGATTAAAATTACAAACAGATTAACTTTATATGGTCAAGGTTAAGTGATCATGGATTCTCCCGTGTGTGTGTGTGTGTGTGTGTGTGTGTGCACGCGCGCGCGCACACATGTGTAAAAGGCCCAGGAGGGGTGGCCAACTTACTGTTTCATAGAACTGCACTTGTTGCTCCAGGTACAGGCGGATGACACTGTTGTAGTCATAGATCCGGTTGCTATGGAAGTGATTCATCTCAGCTACAACCAAAACCAAGATATCAATCAGTACCTGTGAACTGCAGCAGACAACACTGGGGGTTCTGGGTTGTGATGAGTCATCAACTGGTTTAGTCTCGCTGGCTTCGGGGCGCCAGTTCTTGACAAATCACTTTATTTATTTATTTATTTTTTTGACAAATGACTTTATAAAGAGGCTAGAAAAATAACCTGAACTGTCATGGCCAACAATACTTTCCAGTAGAGGGGCAATTTTTTGTTGACTTGCCTATCAGATACTCTGAAACCCAGTGCACACAATCCCTCATGTGTGCACATGGTTCTCACAGCGCCAATGGAGCAGCAGGTCGGCGTGGTGGTTACCCTCTGCAGACGCCTGCAGTTCGGAGTGGCATCTGTAGGCAGGACCCGGCAAGGCACCTGGCAGGCCCTGCCCTGTTCCTTCTTGCACAGCAGCTGCCTGGGCAGGTGTCTCAGGAGCCTGAGAAAGGTTGTACGGATGGCTGGGCACAGGGGGAGACCCTCTTCTGTATGGAGCTTCACTGCCCTGGGCAGTAGGGCTCCCAGAACCCAACCTCTTACCAGGTGAGCGGATCTTCAACTCTGCTGAATGTACTGACTCCAGATGACTCCCTTATGGAATTTGTCTCTCAGTACCCTACCCCACCCCATACCAACTCTGGCCTCATCACACCTCCACCTGCCTCTTCCCTGATTCTGCGCACCTAGAGAGCCAGCTGCAGGCATAAATTCCTACAGAGAGGGCACCATCCTAAGTTTTATGTTATCTGAAGTTGTATAAAGTTTCTCATTTATCTGTTTGGATAACTTCAAACACAGGTTCGAAGCCAAATCCCCCATTTCAAACCCTTCAGAAGCCAGATCTTCATTCAAGGAAGCCTTCCGGACATTCTGTGTCCCGCTCACTACCTAGTCCTGAGGGCTATTCCCTGGAAAAGCCTGCAAACGAGCACCAGGTCTTGTTCAGGCTCGGAACTCTTGGATCACAGAAGCAGCAGTTTTCTGTGTGGGCTTTCCAATTACCGTCTGGCCTCTCCCACCTCTCTCAGCAGTGTACCCCCCGCCTCCCACCATCAATGTTTTAATGGTTTCTTAATGTCTACATCAAGTCTAGGCTCTTCTGTCTGGCTCTCCAGGCCCTCCACTATTACCAGCACCTATTCTCCAACAGCCTATAAGGAGATCTTACTCCTGAAAGCTGATGATAAAATCTTGTACCATTATTTTGTATGGTTTTGTTCAAACTAGAGCATCCTTCTCCTTTCTCCTTTGCCCAAGCCTGCTGTCGTCCATCAAGACAGGGAAAATCTGTTCACTGCTCCTGTGTGCTGGAAAGCACTCAGATATGTAAAAATTAATTAATATCTTTTTACTAACATTTTGAACTTTTTTTGAAAAAGCCATGTCCAAACTCCCTTTACATTCTGTGCTCCTGGGGGACAGAGGCTATAAACTGTTAAAAGCTGAACTTTGGAATCTAACACAGCATGATGATAGGCTAATATTAAGAGTTTTAAAAGGATCTTAACTGTCTATAAGAAATAATAAAAATGCACAGGCTCAAGCAGACTGTCATTCATAGTTATGTCAAAGAAATGGGTTCATTTTCATTAACACTGGAATCCTGCAAACAACAGGCTTAGGAGGATACTTATTCTTTTTTTTTTTTTAATTCATTTATTCACGAAAGACACACAGAGAGAGGCAAGGACATAGGCAGAGGGAGAAGCAGGCTCCACGCAGGGAGCCCGATGTGGGACCCGATCCTGCTACTCCAGAATCACACCCTGGCCCGAAGGCAGACGCTCAACTGCTGAGCCACCCAGGCTGCCCTTAGGAGGATACTTTAAATCAGCTCTCACTTGCTTAGCTGTGGTTCACATTTAGATTTCTCTCTAGCTAGGAAAATAGCAACCTCCCTGGGGAGGAAAAAAAAATATCTCTGCTGTGCACAAACCTCTGTCTTACCTTGCAACGCATAAGACATAGTGCCAACCCGCTTCACCATGTTCTGTTTGTCCTGGGGGGTGATTTTACTAGTTGCAACCAGTTTATCACTTTCTTTCACTTTTTCTATTGCTCCCTGTGAAATACGAATGCAACAGTGTCAATAAAACAGTGCTCAAAGGATTAGTCATTAATTTAAAATGTAACAATGCCGACATATTCTATGACTGGCTACTGAATAAAAAAATCTCCCCACAAAATAAGAACATAGGAAAGCACCTAAGTATAACTTCCTGCAAGTCACTTGGAAGCAAAAAGGTTGCTATTCTTAAAAAACAGAACTAAGCTAAATCGGACAGTTTTAGGCTACAACAGAAGGAAAACCAAACAGCAATCTATTTCTGTAATCTCTGTGAGCCTGTGCCAGGACAAGAGTAGCACATGAGACAGAAACAGGCACCGGAGTTTAGAAAGTGGATGAGGGGCAGCCCCGTGTGTGTGTCAGGGCCCTCTTTGTCTCTATCGGTGGGGGCATGCTGTCTGTGGGTGCCTGGGCGTGTGAATTGTCAGCTTTGCTCCAGGTCTGTAAGGAGCACTGCATCAATTCCAAGTTGATACTCAGAAGTCGTGGTAAAAGCTGCCAAACGTTTCCCACTCCAGGATCATCACAGTGCTCATTAGAGCTGCCTGGGAAGAAAAACTTTCTACTCGTGCATAAATCAGGCTCCATGCCCAAAACTCTAACTGCTGGCATAAATCCCTACAACAAGCTAACTCTTCTGAGATGTTTTTTTAACTAAGACTTTTAGTTTTATTATGTTTATTTTATTCCCTATCCCTCTCCACCCCCGCCAGTTTTGTTGATGTGATTCACAGACAGCAAGGTAGGAGTTGAAGGTGTACGACAGTACAACATAACCATCTGAGGTCTGTCTTTACTGCAGGACGATGACCACAGTAACAGTTAACATCCATCACCTCACAGAGTTACAAGTTTGTTTTTCCCCTTGTGACGAGAACATTTAAGATCTACTCCCCTAGCAATTGCATTTCTGGGTACATATCTGAAGAAGGGGAAACCACTATCTCAGAGAGATCACTGCATTCCTATCATTACCCACAACAGCCACAATACCGAAACACCCCCCAAGTGTCCACTTGGTAAAGAGAATGTTCTGAGTTTCATATTAAATTATCTGAAGTTGCACAAAGCTTCCTATTTGCCCATACTACCCCTTCCTGAGGCTTGTATTATTGAGCTGAATGCTAAAATGGCCACATGTCAGAATTGTTAGGGTCACAGACCAGCCCTTGGCAGAGATTTTCCTAATAAATTCAAGTATATTACAACATCCCAGAGTACTATAGTTGATAAAATGCCCCTATTCTGAAATAATGAGTTGGAAACAGAAAAACTAACCAGAATCAAAAAGTGAGGACATCCCAAAACATGTCAAAATTCAGTTCAAAAAATACCTTTATGGTGGGACTTCTATAGTTTCCTTATTAGCACAAAAATATAAAATCGACGTTGACCATTTAAGTTTTAATTAGGAACCCTTCGTCAGGCCCAGGGACAGAATATCTTACTTCATCTTGACGGGGAAGGAAGGGTCTTTAGTGACTTGCCCAAGCAGCTTACAGAGGTCTCACTAGTAAGGGAAGCAGTATTCCTAATCTTGTTTTGAATTTCAAATAGCATGATTATTTTGTTTGATACCTGACCTAAGTATAGGCAGAAAGGAGTATTTTTCACATTTTTGTTCCCTCAAAATAGTCTGTCTATAGAATCAAAGAAACAATAACCCATAGCCTATATGTGTTATGGGACCTCACTAACTGAACACCACAGGCAGCTCCGGCCGATTTCAGAAAGCTCTTCCTTACTTGGGGCCAAGCTGACCGACAGGGCCCTCGCAGGTGGCCATGCAGGTGGCCCTGCGTAGCAGCCCTAGGTCACCCGTGTCATCTGTGCACTTCTGTGCTTAAGTTACCTTGTGGGCGCCGATAATATCAGGGAAGCAGCCAAGGAAGCCTTTATATTCATGATTACATTCCATGAGGAAATGAAGATCTTTCTTTGGCTAAAACAAGACACAGGGTGGTTATTCCTGGCAGAGAAATCCAGACCATCAAGGCCAAGAAAACAGTTGCCCAGAGGACTTGCATGAGCCAAGCCCCTGGGGTACTAGTTACCATACCAAGGGCTATGCAATCAGCCTAGTTTTCCTGCAAGAAAACAGGCCCCAAGACTACTACATTCTCAATTGTAGATTGGAGAGAAAATCATAAAACATCAGATCGTTTTTAGGCTGGCTGATAAAAATTAGTTATTTTGAGGCGGCTTCAAATATAATACTATTAGGGGGGAAAACTGGTTAATATTACTCATACACAAGCAAAGAAGATGTAGTAACTTAATGTTTAAATTTTGGCAGAGAATGTAAATTATTACTAAAGATCTGGTAACTATCTTAAGTGGCAACTTAAAATATTTCAATTTTTCTGAATTATAATTTTAATAGCTATGTTATGCATTTCTACAACCTAATCTTTTTCTTTTCTTTTCTTTTTTTTCAACCTAATCTTTTTCTATAAGGAGCAGTAGTCAATGACTAACACGAAGGGGTGTGCAACGGGTGTATGTGCACAAATACGTATTTCAAGAAGTTGTCTGAAAAACTTTTAATTTAGGGATTTGAGACACAAATGTCAACACAGATGTCTATTCCCCTTAAGGGAATTTGTTATTGGTTATCTGTCAAAAGAACTGGAATCAGGACTACTGAAGGCCTCAGTAAAAGCCATGTGACTCTATCAAAGACCTTCTCCCTGCCAAATCCCCCACTGGTGCCTTCTCCTTTGTGGCTGCTGAATGCTGAGAACCTTACAGAGTAGGCTCTACTACCACCGTTTACCAGGTGGGTAAAGCAGCCTCAGACAAGCTAAGAGTCTAAATGGTGATATGAACGGTGTTCCTGATAGAACATTCCAACTCCTGATGGCTGAGGATGGATCCAGCCATTGACACTGGAAGATACTCATTTAGATTTCTCGATGATAAATGTATCCATCACTTTAGCTTAACCAAAGAAACACTATTACCATATACAATTAACAAAAGATACAGAGGAACATAAGAGGAGAGTTGTTGGCAAAGTTTGTTTTAAAATAGGTTGAAAGAACATGTGGATTGGACAGCAGCTGCTGTGCCCTGGAGCTACATGGGTCTCTGTGGATACCTGCTCTGCCACAAGACCAGCAATTTCTTCGTAAGTCTTTCCTGCTTCGGTGATGGCAGCGTTGAGATCCGTTTCGCCTGGAAATCATTACAGCTACATCAGTGGTCATATGTACTTTCCCTTCGCGTACTTTACTTAAAAATCTTATTATAGAAAACACTATACTTTTCAAAACTAGAGGATAGGGTAACAAGTTCCCATCTACCCATCCCCTGGCTTCCCAGTGAACAACTCATGGCCAGTCTTTCTGCAGCACCCATACTGTCCGCCCCTAAAGTCCCCCTTTCACTGGCCATGTAACAATGCACCCATAAATTTGACCTCAAAGATAAGCACACTTTAAGTTCTTTTTTGTTTTGATTTAAGATTTCACCTTTTTGAGAGAGAGAGCGCGTGAGAGGGAACGAGCATGAGCAGGGAGTGGGCAGAGAAGCAGATTCCCTGTTGAGCAGGGACTCTGGGGTCATGACCTGAACTGAATGAAGGCAGTTGCTTAACTGACTGAGCCACCCAGCTGCCCCAAGATAAGCATTCTTTAAAAAGCAAGGACAATATCAACACAACACTGGAGACAAGGTAACTGCTCCTGATAATCCAGTAAGTGGACAGCTCCCTGGAGTCTGGAATCAAGCTCGCTGCTTTCAGGACTCAGAGAAAGTCCACATCATAGAGAGCTGAAGTGTTTCTTTAGTCTTTAGGTTCTTTCTCCTCCCTTTTTTCTTGCCAATTTCTTTTCGGGGGTATTGAAGAAACTAGGTGCCTTGGTACCCACAGTCTGGGTTTTGCTGTGTCTGTGGTGATAATGCAGTCCTCTGTTTCCTGTACTATCTAAATCTCTCATTTTAGGAAAGGTTTGCAAAGTGTTGCTATTCTACTTCTATCACTCCTTCTTGATCTGAAGCATTTCTATTTTTTTAAAAAAGATTTTATCTATCTATCTATCTATCTATCTATCTATCTATTTATTTATTTATTTGACAGAGAATGAGCACAGCAGAGGTAATAACAGAGGGAGCGGGAGAAGTAGGCTCTCTGCTGAGCAGGGAGCCTGACACAGGGTTTGATCCCAGGATTCTGGGATCATGACTTGAGTTGAAGGCAGATGTTTAACTAACTGAGCCACCCAGGCACCCTGAAGCACTTCTATAAAGAGAAACTTCCCTTTATTGACTATCTGATTACCCTGAGGTATTGGAAGATAAAAAGCAGATTAAATGCTTCTTTCTCTCTACTGTTTTTTCAGAATAATAAGCTGATCCTCTAACCATCCCCCTAAAGGTAACAGATTAACTTTTTAAAAAAGTATCATCGCAAATCTCGATTTAAACATATTTGATATGCTTCATTGCACAGAAAGAATTATTTTCACTAATGCTTTAATTTTCTCTTTACTGGCTGTGGGAGGCTTTTCACATCAGCATCTGAGTTCTGTTAGGAGCCTGGTTCATCTGGGTGGAACAGTGTCTAGCAATGCCCCTGTGGGTGGCGCTAGAGGTGCTTCTCGTTACTGGATTGGATATTTCTAGGCCTTTTCAATGAACAGAGCAAGGCAAATTGTATTTTTTTAAAGAGGAAAACCATGAGCTCATATCAGTATTTCCAATTCAAATTTAGGACTTCAGGATTTTTCATGTATTTTAAAACTTGATTTTTATCCTTATCTCTTTCATTTAAAAAACTTAGTTCCTAACAATGGTAATATATTACGTATTTGCTTTACTCTACAAATATGTAAGATAGTTTTAGAAGTTATAGAATAACAATATTAACATTTTACTGCTATCTCTATGATTACTGAAAACAAAAAAGATTTTTGAAGTCTTTTAGACTTTAAGGCATCTACTACAAGGGATGCATAATCAAAATACAATGTTTGATGGTGACGTGAAATAATTCTCTGCGTAGTTATGCCTTCATCTTGATGTATCAAGTGATTTATTTTGCTTTTTAGAGATTTTTTTTACGTTTTGATTTAAATTTACTTTCTAATAATAAATGTAAAATAACAAACATAAATGTAAAACATTCCCATGATTCCAAAGTAAAATCTATAAAACAAGATAAAACCACAGGTGTAGCTTCTATACCCATTCTTCTTCTCCGCTACAGAAAACAATCTAAATATTTTTGTCAATTATATTTCCATGATAATCCATAAGAACAGGAAGTGCTTCATGGATCTGTGTGAAGGCCATGCTAACAGTCCCTGTGTTGTTCCAGTATGAGTTTATGTACTCACAGAGGGAACATGGAGGGTTATAGTTAACATAATCTGAGATATTCTTAGGAACTGGAATCATCCAAATTATTGCAAGATCAAAGAGGGCAGCACTGCTCCAAGACACCAGTACGTCCAAGCAAAGGAAGATGTGGTAAGACACAGTATGCAACTCTATATGCTTTCATCTGCCCTGAAACGTGGAGAGCTAGTCCGTGGGGACTCCAACAGTTCTTTGAAAACAAGATCTCTAGCTGAGTGAAGTAAGTCAGTCGGAGAAGGACAAACATTATATGTTCTCATTCATTTGGGGAATATAAATAATAGTGAAAGGGAATATAAGGGAAGGGAGAAGAAATGTGTGGGAAATATCAGAAAGGGAGACAGAACATAAAGACTCCTAACTCTGGGAAACAAACTAGGGGTGGTAGAAGAGGAGGAGGGCGGGGGGTGGGAGTGAATGGGTGACGGGCACTGGGGGTTATTCTGTATGTTGGTAAATTGAACACCAATAAAAAATAAATTAAAAAAAATAAAAAAATAAAAACACATAAAAACAAAACAAAACAAAAACTTTTTTTCCTCTTCACAGAATGGACTATGGGGAGCAGGATGAAGCAAGGACTTTTGAACACCAAGAACTAACTTTATGTAATAAGATTAGAGACTTTTAAGTATAAAGGTCAACAGGTCACATTCCAGTTACTTCAATGAGAACCAACCATAATAAAATAAAGTCTACTTTTTTTGATTAAAAAAAAAAAAAAGAAAGAAAACAAGATCTCTAGTAAGTTGAATGGTATTCCACACAAAACTTATTACACGGAGTGCTTTTAATACTTGACAAAGTGTCATTTGCAATATGAATATTTGATGATGCACTGAATGATGGTTTTAAGCAGGGAAAACATTAGGAAAACAAGCAGCACTTCTGTGAGGCGTGGTGTAGAGGGGGATCACAACGGGTGGGTGCTGTGGAGAAGGCAGGGCCTTAAGGGTCATCTTATACTCCATCTCCCCTCCAGGAGGGTCTCACCCTGCTGGGCATCCCCCTAAGCTCCCCACAGCCCCTCCATCCCACCTTTCTGCCTGGTTGCTTGTGGACAAAATCATACAGATATGTAACTCTGGAGAGAAGCTGATCATTTTGAAGGTATGCAGATTCTCCTGAAATTTACACGATGAGAAATATATGGAAAGATTTATGTACAGTGTGAAGCTACTAAAGAATGTCTTTAGGAACCATTTCCCAGATCACCAACTGCCCTGATCCCTTTTCAAGCCTTTGGTTCAATTATCTGCACCCTCTAAGAATACCACATTTAGTGAAGAGTGATTTGTCCCTCCTAACATTCAACTAGGAGAACAAATGAATTGCAGTTCACAAATTCTGTGGTCTAGTTCTGAATGATTTTTAAGTTTCATATCTGACTTCAATGAATGAAGTCCTCAAGTCTGGGTCCATGCTACTGGGAGGATCATGGTTGGGCTTAAAAATCTAATCTTGGAGCAGTTCCATTTCTAGTTAGGATGGGGACAAGGGCAAGGCTCTTGCTCTCAATGTAGTAACACCAAAAAAACTAAAATGTCATACTTCTTACAGTCACTGAAGCACTGTGGGAATGTGGAAATCCAAATGAAGTCAGTGCAGAAAGGGCTGAGCCTTGCACCCTGGGCAAGTTGCTGAGGCTGGAGGCATGCTGGGTGGGAAAAGGTGCCTCCCTCAGGGAGAAGAATTTTGCTGGGATGGGAGGCACCGCTGCTTTTACCAGATGCACGTAAGCTGGTGTGAGGGACCGGAACCAGGGGGAGCCCCATATGCAGAGCTAGTTCTCTCACAGGGGTTTTGAGTACTAAGAGGGATGGCGGGAATTGAGGACAGGGCTGGAGGACAGAGAGCTCTCAGGGGGGGCTTAAGGAAGGCCCAGATTCAGGTGAGCTCTGACCTGTAAGGACACGTTCAGGGTCCAGCATCTTCAGAACAAAAGCTCTCATCCCGTCAAGATGAGAGTGCTCTTAGAGTCCTGCCAGCACCTCAGCAATGGATGTGGCCCTAGACTTGGCCCCTCCATTAATCCTGTGTGGCACCCTGGCTGGGAGGCTTATCTTTTCAGTTCTATGTCCCTCATCTTGAAAATGAGGGCGCCAGATTAACTAATCCTCAAAACTCCCATCCGATCTAAAAGTTGGGATTATAAGACATGATTCAGTCAGGACAAAAAGAAATATTCCTATGTGGGAGCTCCACATCTTACATTCTGGTGAGAGACTGATTTCTTGATCCTGAAAATACTCAGACTCTGACGTCCACAGACCTGTTTCCCCTAGGTATCAGAATAAGCACTATGGCCAAATTACCGGTTCTCCCACTTCTGTAAGTGACTGGACACACTCAAACTTAGTAAGTGCCACTCACCTGACAAATGCTTTCACTGCCTACCTGGCTCCACAGAGCAAACTAAACAAGTAAACCAAAATGTAAAGGAAAACAGCCAGCTTGTTCTCACAAGTGCTGTCAATGTACAAGTGCAATGAATTCAAGATTCGACAAGTCAGATATACAGTATGGAATATGCTGAAAATCATGATAGGTCATGGAGAGACATAGGGCAACGTGGATTTGTTACTTAGTCAAAACATTTCCTACAAATGGCCTCGATGAATTATGGCCTTTGTAACAGGAAGACTTGACTTCTGAGTTTGGCAGAGAGACGAAAGCAAGGGCACAGGGTTACTTACCATAGCTGCCTGTTCTAGCAAAACAGAGGAGCAGTATCTGAGCACCAAGAAGCTAGCAAGAAAATACAGAGTATAACCATCCTCTCTGCTTTTCTCGCAAGTAGTAAGGTGGGGTTGCAGAAGTCCTGAGTGGAACAGTCTAGCCAATCTAAGTATCAGTGACAAGGGTCCTTAGCTGAAGAGTTTCTGTTTGCATGCAAGAGCCTGAATGGGGTGGCTGCTTTGCACAAGACACCAGCAGCCCAAAGGGTAAATAAATACAGACGTACCTTGATAACCACTGGAACTAAACACTGTTGCTAAACTCTGCAAGGCTTTTCCTATCTTCTGATATTCCTTGGGTAATGCTGAAAGGGAAAAAGGAATACATTGTTAACTAGTCCTCTGAGCAAACAGAAATGGGATCCGACTATTTCCTAAAAGTAATTACTTTTATCATAAAAGAAATCTGAAGTTATTCAAGATATTCTATATTCTTTAATAAAATTATTGGCTTTTTAAAATGAAATTTTTTTCAATAAAAATTTTGTACTAATTAATTGTTCAATTAGTAGCAGGTGCTATTATTATGAGTTACCACCCCAGCTGACATCTTTGTCCATGGAATGAAACAGAAGTGACTGGGAATTTGTCCAGAAGATGGTTTCTAGTTGACAGTGTGCTTGCATGTACCCCATCCTATCTAATCACCACAACAACCATCTCCGTTCCATGGGTTAGGAAAATAAGGCTCAGAGAAGTGAACTGACTTGTCCAGGGTCATATGACTAATAAAATGGTGGATGGGACACTTGTGATTCCAAATACCTTGCTTTCCCCACTGTTATGTATGCATGAATGATTATTTGCAAAACAAAACAAGGTGGAAGGCAACAAGGTGTGGAGAAAAATATGGCAGAAGGACTCAAGAGGACCAGGGAGGAAGGATTTTGGCTTTCTCATCTGCATAATATGATTAATGAAGCAATCTCTGAGGGTCCTTCTAGTGATACAATTCTAGCATTCAAGGGTCACTCTGGAGAACTTTCTAGATAAGAGTCTGTATCTTAGGTTATTTTCTTTGCATCTGTAAATAGTTCCCTTAGACACATCTATTGCTTTTCAGAAGAAAGCCTTATTTACACTTGAAGACTTAGTACAGTATTAAAGAAGAAAAATTCAAATGTTTCTTTAAAAAAGTCTAGTTCAGAGAAATCTGAAATATGGTCTATATGCTGCAATAATCATGGAACACAAATTCAAACTATATTAGCTTAATTTTAATAACTTGCTTAACTTTTATAACTATATATGAAGTTAAAGACATTTGCCATGTGCTTGACCGCACTATGTGCTAGATTTCTCACTTCAGAGATTAGGAATTTTAAGAAACTCTATTTTGAGAGAAAAGGAGAAAGAAGATCCTAACATCAAATCTTAAACCAAGCTTCAAACTCCTCCACCTCTCAAAAAGGGAGCAGCCCTAAACCAATATCTTCTATTTCATAAATTTGACCTGGTAGGTTACATGGGACATGAAGGTGACTAGATGTTAGACATAAAAGGATTTAACTTTTTTTTTTTTTTTTTAAATCTTAAGTAGCCTCCATGCCCAATATGGAGCCCAATTCAGGGCTCAAACCCAAAACCCTAAGACCAGGGCCCCAACTGAGACCAGGAGTTGGACGTTCAACTAACTGAGCCACCCAGGTGCCCTAAGGACTGAAAGAAATCCTAAACCCAGATTTTTGCAAGATCCTTAAAATTTTGATTGTAAGATTTGTACTCAAAATATTTCTAAAAAATAGGGAATAGCTTTAAAAGAATATACAGAGTTAAAGGATTTGCTATTCTTACGGCCTCATAAGAGCTTACAGCTGAAATTAATTATTTTACAATGAAACCACTATTCGAGAGAAGCATCACTCCCCTTTATGTTTGTAACACCCTGTGACCAAAGGCAGCCAGTCAGTTTGTTTTTTAATGATGCATTTGTATACGTGGCCATTTCGGGCTTAATTAGTGCTATATTTGGGATACACCATATTTCTTTGCCATGAGAAAGGAGCAACTGCTATTACTCCCAGTGTCTGCCCCTCGAGCACGAACAGCTGGCAAACTGCTACAAGTGCCTTTTGTCGATATAAAATATTACATGAGTGGTACAGGGTCATTCACTGTGAACAGGGCCTTTTTTTCTCTGCAAAGGGCCAGACAGTAAATATTTCAAGCTTTGGGAAGCCACGGGTTTCTGTGGAAAGTACTTGAGTCTACCACTGTAACAGGAAAGTAGCCACGGACAGTACGAACATAAACGGGCAGGGCTGTGTTCCACTTTTACAAAAATAGGCAGCAGGCCGGATTTGGCCTCCAGGGCACAGCCTGCCAACTCCTGATAAGGCTTGGATTTCAGGTCTGGATTTGAGAGATCTCACTGTTGCTATTAACTTGGCTATGCTATCTTAATAATTCACCCACAAGTCATTCCACATTCAGTTTCTTATGCATTAAAATTATTTTTTGACTTCTAAGTGAGGGGAAAAAATAAAATTTGAAGAAAAACATCACTTGTTAAAAAATGTTCACAAAACAAATCATGAAATTCCTTCCTATGCTGCACATCAGTTTAAAAGTGGGTATGTATTATTTTTTATAATTCAAAGCAGAAGCCATTTTTATTAAGAGAAAAACAAAACAAAACTGAATATAACTGAATATAACAAAACTGAATATAAGTACTCTTGTAGGGTGTATAAGGTGAAGGCCAGAAAATTCTTAGATACCAGCCTTATGGCCAGCCTACTAGCCTCAGTACTAGGTTAGGGTACTCAGTCAGGGACTTGCTGCACTGCTTTCTCTAGGATTATAACATGCACAATCCCTAACTAGGGCACAGTTTTCCCTCTGAGACTCGGAAGGCTGGGTTGGCAATAAGGGCAGGATGGGTGGGCAGGGGAGGAAACTTCTGAACACTGATGGCCCTCAAAGACCGTGTGAATGCTGTGCAGCGGTGACCTGGCCTCTGAAGCCCACAGAGCGTCAGAGGTGGGGGGACAGCTACCAGGTGTCATCCCCACAGCCGACAGTGACTGTTTCTAGCCTGGGCTACGTGACACAAGGGCTGCATGGTGCCAGGGAATACAGGAAAACACAGTTCTGGAGAATGATAGTGTAGACACAAAGGGAAGGGGTATGTGTGGTGGGTGGATAAGAAGTCCCTGATGACAGGGAAAGAAGAGGCAGAAAGCCACAGCTAGCAGTGCCACCTCTCCTCACACTACTCTTGGTCTATCCCAGCTCATGTTTTCCACAGCCAACTATCCTGGTCTTTCTAAAAGTTAGGGCTGTAGCAAGTACAGATGGCCCCTGACTTAACAATTTATCAACTTTATGGTGGTGCCACAGCAATAGGCATTCAATAGAAACTGTCCTTGGAATTTTGAATTTGGATCTTGTCCCCAGGTGCAGGTCTGCGGGGGGACTGTCTCTGTGATGCTGGGCAGCTAGCAACCACGGGGATAAGTGACCCACACGCTGACAACCAGTTTGTACCTGTACAGCCATTCTGTTTCTCACTTTCAGTACAGTAGGAGATATTCCACACTGTACTATAAAATGGGCTTTGTGGGAGATGGTTTTGTCCAACTGCGGGCTGATGTCAGCATCCTGAATGTGTTTGGCATAGGCCAGGTTAAGCTGTGAGGTTTGGCAAGTGAGGTGTAGTGAATGTATTTTCAACTCAGGATATTTTCTATTTAGGATGGGCTAATAGGGATGCGACCCCATTGTAAGTTGACGAAGATTTCGTATATAACACCTTACCAAATGGATAAAGATGAGAACATGAAATCATGAGATAAAAAATAACAAGTCCTCTCTAAACACACGGAAATGATGAACTGTCCATAGATTATAAACCCCAAATAACTAGAAAGCATTTAAGGGAACATGGTGTCTTGTGAGAGCTCCTGAACTGGCTTTGTTGGAGTCAACTTTCTGCTAAGTAGGGCTGATGAGTGAGGTTCACCAAAGGGCTCTAGATATGATATTACTGGAGTTCACTAGACTGACAGTTCCTCAGGGTGGTAAAGGTCAGAGCACTAAGCCTGTACTGCCACCCATGAAAGCCCAGAGCTGCCGTGAGGATGGACTTACGCCCTGTGCACCGCTTCCAGTGCTCCTGCCCCACGGTCAGCAGCTCCTTCACGCCGTCGTCCATGGCTTTGGTGAATTTACCAACAGCTTCGCACTTCTGTTCTCTGTGGGGCCAAAACACAAGAAGGCATGTCCTTGACTTTGCTACCAAATGGTCCAACAGTGTGACATGCAGGAGGAGAAAAATCAACATGGTCAGGTGAGACTCACGCTAAACATAATCACGGGTATTTGTTTTCTTGCATTGTAATAGTTGCTCTCACCAGGCTTGATTCAGATTTTTATTTCATTTTATTTTAAGATTTTATTTATTTATTTGACAGAGAAGAACACACAAGCAGGGACAGCAGCAAGGAGAGGGAGAGGGAGAAGCAGGCTCCCCATGGGGCAGGGAGCCCGATATAGGGCTCCATCCCAGGATCCTGGGATCATGACCTGAGCCGAATACAGGTACTTAATGGACTGAGTCTGCCAGGTGCCCCTTCTTTAGAAATCTGAATCAAGGGGTACCTCGGTGGTTCAGCTGATTAAGTATCTGCCTTTGGTTTAGGTCTTGATCCCAAATCTCTTGTTTCAGGGAGTCTGCTTGTCCTTCCCCCTCTGCCCCTTCCTTCTGGTTATGTTTGCTCTCTTTCAAATAAATAAATAAAATCTTAAAAAAAACAACAGAATTTTAAAGAATTAAAAATTTGCCATTTAAATGTTTAACTCTGCTTCCCTTCCTCCTTCAATTCCCTGTGAATTTTAACTAAAATTATTCTGAAGTAAACAAAATCATGATTTCTTGAATATCTGAGTGGAATTCTATCAGTGGAGGTACCCAGTGGTTCTTCATTCATTTTAACAAGTACTTTAACAAATCAGAGAAGGTAACATAGATACACAACCAGGTAAGTGATTCTGAACATCTTTGGCTGAGGATGTAAAAAGTACCAACTTGAAAACTCACCCCAATAATCATGTTAAATGGAAAAAAAAAAAAAACCCTCCAGATCATAAGACAATGCATAGCATGAGGTCCTTTTTGTAACAATTTTTCCCTGAGCTATATCTGTGCAGGTGATGTTTCAGAAGACTATATAGACCTAGGCCAACATATTAGCATTGATTTTTTTCTCTTTGGGTAGTTACAAGATTGTGTGTTTTTTTTTTTTTTTTTTTTTCTTGTCTCTACGTTTGGTAACATAAGTGATAATTCTATAAGAAAAAAACTTAAAATCCCCATGATTTCTTGTTGGCCTTTAAATAGAAAAGGAACTACTTGATTTTCAACCAAGCCTACATTTAAAAAAAATTACATAATTAAAAAAACAAATTAAAAAATAGCACAAAAATGCAGGCTAGAGATTCCCTTCCTTCAAGGCAATAATCAGAGATTTCTGCTTTGTTGAATATTACATGGGTGTGCTCTATGCCATTTTCTTTTATCATTCTTTATTAGAAATGATTAGAAACCACTGTACCAGATAGGAAATCACTGACTTGAAGGTAAAAAGGAAGCCGACTTCCACCTGATGTTATGGCTAGAAAGAGAGCGCTCTCCTGCACAAGTGAGGCTCTCCTGAACACCTGACCACAGCCCCCACACCTTCATGCGGTCTAGCTCAACACCCTGCACCTCTGCTGAGGTCGGTGACGCCAGCCAAGGCCTGTCAGCACAGAAGGTGGACACAGGTTGGGAAAAAGGGAAGTGTGACAATATCTCTTACATTTCTAGTAGGTCCAAGTCAGGTGCTTCTGGTTCCATGGTGGAAAATATCATAACTCCCACCAGCTCATCTTTCTCGGCCTTTCTCTTCCCACTTTTCCATTCCTGCAAATAAGAACATCATAATGTTACAGGGGGGAGCAGTGTCAAAATAGGTTTCAAAATTCCCTAATGCAACTGGCTCAGTGATGGACTATGTTTAATTTTTGGCAGCAGCTCCCGTGCTGTTGCCCTTGGCACCGTGGGATGTCTCTACATCCCAAATGTAATTTCGGTGCACGAACAGTGCCAACACACAGAGGGGTCCCTGGGAGCCCGAGGCCCTCAGAGTAAGGTGGTTCCATCACTGCCCCTTCCCCATGTACAGCAACGTAACACAGTGAACATAAGCACCCTTAGGAATCCTGACCAAGAGAAACAAGCCAGCATTCCAGAAGCCCCCATGTGTCCCATCCCAACCGCCCCCCCCCACCCCCTGTTCACTCCCAGAACAAGTAACACATTATCCTTTCCTTAGTGGTTCCTGGTTCCTCACTTTCCTTTCAAGTCTTACCATCTAAGCACAAGTCCCTCATCAGGGGGTCTACTAGTTTTTTGAACCAAAAAGACCATGTATATACGTGTGCTTTTGTGTCTGGCTTCCTGTGCTAACCCTGTGCTTACGAGCTACATCCACAGTGTTATCAGAGCTGCCGTGCATCGATTCCATTGTGGCACAATGTTCCACTGTATGATTACTCCCCAGTTTATTTCTTCATCCTCCCACTGGCAGCCACCCCAGGCCCCCCAGGTGATGAGTAAAGCTGCTATGTACACATATCCTGTACACGTGGGCACCTACGGGTCAGGTACACCCCTAGGGTGGAAAATGTTCAAATTTAGCAGGTAATGCCAGATGGCTTTCCAAACTGGTCTTACCCATTTCCACACCCACTGGCAGTGTGTAAAGAAAGCTCCTCAGTCCAACAAGAGCTTCGTTTGGTCAGTCTTTCTAATTATAGTCATTTGAGGACGTGAGCACTTGTATTCACTGTAGTTTTAATTGGCATTTGCTTGATGACTAATGAGGTTAAGCACTGTCCTACACATTTGTGGATTACTGAGGTACTTCCTTTTGTGAAGTACCTTACCAAATCTCTTTTTCTACTGGGTTATCTTTCTTACGGATTTCTATGGGTTTTCATATATTCCAAAATGCAGCCCTTTGTTGGTTATATATGTTCAGATCTTTAGCTTGTTTTTCACTTTTAGAGGCTTCTTTTGATACAGAGCAGTTCTTAATGATAATATAGTCTAATTTATCAGCTTCTTCCTGTGTGATTAATCATTTTTGTGTCCTATTTCAGAAATCCTTTCCTACCTTGGGGGTATGAAGATATTCCCTTATGTTACCTTCTTAGAAGCTTTACTGTGTTGCCTTTCACATTAGATTTGCAAATCGCCTGGAGCTGATTTTTTTAAGAAGATTTTATTTATTTATTTCAGAGAATGAGAGAGAGAGAGAGAGAGAGAGAGAGAGAGAGAAAAGGGAGTGTGCATGAGCAGGGGGCAGAGCAGAGAGAGAGGGAGAAGCAGATTCCCTGCTCAGGACAGAGCCAGAGCTAGGGCTTGATCCCAGGACCCTGATATTATGACCTAAGCCGAAGGCAGATGCTTTACTGAACCACCCAGGTGCCCCATGGAGCTGATTAAAACAACAACAACAACAACAAAAACTTTACACAATGGAAACTTTCAAATACATACAGAAGTACAGAGAAAAGTCTAAGCCCCGCTCAGACTCAGTTGTAACAGGTATCAACATTTTGCAGTCTTGGTTTTTCTATTCTCCTCCTTTCTACCTTCTATTTTCTTCTTGCTGATTTTATTGGAAGTCTCAAACATAGTGTCATTTCACCTATAAATATCTTTAATAGATAAAGCTGTGTTTTAAAAACATAACCGCAATTCCAGTGTCAAATCTAATGAAATCAATAGTAGACTGCTATGAGTGGTAACCAGACTTCATTTTTCCCCAATGACACCACCAAACTGACTCAACATCATTCACTGGAAAGACTGTCCTATTCCCACTGTACTTAGCACCATCTTTGCCATAAATCAAGTGTCCACTCTGTTCTGTTCTACTGGTCTGTTTGTCTCTCCTTATGCCAATATCATGGTTTTAAAATTATTTTAGCTTTGTAACGAGTCTCAATATCCAATAAAGCCCTCTTCCCACTTCCTTCATTTTTAAGAGCACCTTGGCTTTCTTAGTGCTCTGACTTTCCACATGGATATAGCATCTTTTCTGTTCCTCAATCCATGAAACAGTATTGGAACACTTAGCTGGGTTTTTCTTTTATTTCTGTCAAAAATGTTTCATAGTTTTTTATGTAGAGTTTTTGGGTACATTATCTTGTACTTATTCCCAGATATATTTTTATGCTATTGTGATAGTTTTTTATAGACTTTCATTCTGTGTTTACTGCTGGTATGTAAATATGTGAAGTCATATATCCAGCTATCTTACTAACCACTTATTTCTAGTAATTTTTCTGTAGGTCTTCTATGTCCATCCATCTACACAAGCTACTGCTGGCCAAAGAATCATAGCTTTTAGTGATTATCTAGTTTTTTTTTTTTTGGATTATCTAGTTTTACACTGTCATTTAGCAGGTGAGGAAACTGTGGCCAAGACCACAGAAGGGGCTAGAAGCAGAGCCCAGGCACCCTGAATCCAAGTTCTTTCTTTTTCCTATTATATCAAATCCATCCAAAGTTCCCAGTGTCTAGATTTATTATTATTTTTAATTACAATATTCTGTATAAAACACAACTTTTAGAAGTGCTTTCTAAATCAAATCTTTGTAAAATCAGGACTTTTGTTAAAGTCCTGTGGGTAACAGTAAGGCGACAAACTTGGGAGGGTATGCCTTATAGTTTTTGTGTCTAAAGAGTAACAAAACTGATGGACAGAACTCACTCGAAGAACCCAGTGGTTACAGGGCATATTGTGAATGAACCACTACATCTCACCAGAGAAATAAGAGTTTTCCAGGGCAGCTTGTAGGGCTAGACCTGCGATCTCTACAAAAATTGTTGAAGCACCTCCATGTTTTCTAGCTCCTGGCCTGGTTACATGTAACACATTGAAATGAATGAGCCTGCCAATTCTAGAAATAAGCAGTAACTGAGAATAAGGCCCAAATATTTATACTAAGTTAAGTGTATGCCTATGTCTGTAAACACATACAGTGCCTGATTATTTATGTTTATTATAAATGTGTTCACATTAACAAGGGGAAAGTACTATAAAGCAGTTTAGCGAGTAAATCTCTGAAAGTTCTAACAAAGTATGTAATATTCTAGCATTTAAATAAACTTGAAAATAAGTCATGACTTTTTTCTAGGATTGTAATGTATTTCATATCTGCTGTTGGCATCTGAGCTGACTCATGCTTTTATTCTCTGCATTGTTTTCTAAGATATGTAATATTTGTTATAAGAGAAAGATGGAGAAAACATCTTTTTACAGAATAAAAAGATACAATATAGAGTAAAAGCTTACTGAGAGAGAGAAAACTGTTTCCAAAGCAGGACAATAATGAGATGTCAGACAGCCAATGTTTTCTTGATTCTCAACAAAGAACACATGGCCACTGGCAGAATGACTAGCCATGGGGACAAAGAGAGACTGGCATTCATTACTGTGGACTTGGGATTGCAGTTCTGGAAAAATGACTTGGTTTTGAGAAGGATGGTCTACCTCTGAATCTACTTTTCTTTTCATAACATTATCACACTGCAAGGTCAAAACGGAATCTTAAGAACTCATTCACTCTACTTCCCTGACTTCATGAGACTAAAATACTCTGCACTGTTTGGGGCCTTTCCTATCTTTAAAAGCATCTTGGGGAAAAACATTCCTCACCTTATCATATCCTTCACCTCCTGCCCACTCTGGGCCACTCTATTCCAAGTTTATGGAAGACCATTCTGGCGAGCAGTTCTTCCACAGAGCAGGACTAATTTCCTCTGGTTAGGATCTAGGGTTCTGCCCCTCGTGGTCTTTGGAGGGAATAAGAAATAGCTAACCAACATCCTATTAACTTTCAGACATAAAATTGATGCAAACGTAATAATTCTCAATATGACCTGAGACTATCACAATAAAAGGTCCTACCTTTTCATCTCGGAAATTTAGAAATTGCTGGAAAAGCTCACTTTCTGAGATTACTGGGTGACGACACATCCTGGTCATCCACGCCTGGAGTCTCTCCATGCGCATTTTGATAAATTCTTCTTCAAAGCGACCTGCAAGGTGCACAACAAGAGTGACTTAAGATGCGGTGTAAAATGAGAATTGTCGTCACCACAAACGAAGATGTTTGTCTCAGCGGGTACTTGGGAGAAAGTCATTCAGTAAAAGGTAAAAGACCATGGCAGTTTTTCACTAACTTACAAACAAGCTGCAACACAGCAAATGCTTCAGAGAACCATGGGAAAGATACGACAGATGTTTTAGTTTACAACGATTCTGATTGAACAAGCTAATAAACTTTTTAATTGTGACAAGAAAAATCACAGCTACAAAATGCGATTTTCCTCAAGGATCCCTAAGCTCTCAAAAAATTTAAAAGCAAATCTTATCTGGGTATGAACAACTTTCTCTGTCTGATAAACTAAGACTATGCCAGTTCTGTGTGACCGTATGAAGCCCTGTGGGCAAGAAAGGGGAAAGAAAATACAATTTAATGTCTTACAAAGTGCATAACATTTCTCTATTTATAAAAACGTGTCCAAACATTTTTAATTAAATCTCAAAAACACAAACAAATTGACTATTTTTGAAAAGTAATTCAGGACGGTGGTTTTTATTCCATCTGGTTTTAAAAATTAAAGCCAAAAATAGAAAAAGCAATTTTTCCATGAATGCAGTAGTAAAAGCTACTATCTCAGAACTTATGACCATTCTAAAACATAGCTTAATGAGTGATATTTCTATTTTAAGAGCAGAAATTCAGCTTAACAAATCTGACATACCAAACATCAAATGAACACTGAACATTTTTATAAGCTTACCAAATAAAACCACTAGTAGTTAAAAGGCTTCTGGAGATGAAAGTTCCAGCTACAGTTGAGTGAGGCAATCAGCTATTCCCATCCCCCCAAAATAATTATAAAACTGGACAGAACCCACCAAAAATAAGTGCTCTGGAAATCAACCAAAGGCACACAGCCATCTGAGAAGTGTTTATACTTGCAAAACTGCTAACCTTTATGCAAGAACCGTGGAAATCTGCAGTGTTCTGTTTGGCATGAGGCTGCTCCCATCTCCTCCCACTGCCCCTGTGCCTCCCCACCCTCTCCTCGGCTGACATGGAAGCTCTACCAGTGTAGAACAGGCTGTGAAGACTGGCTGCTTCAGGTTCCCTGGTGAGGTGGAAGGCTGGCTTGACCTGGAGTGGTGGGACATGCCCATGCTTGGTGGTGGCGGCAGTGACAATCCAGAGGCTGGTCAAGATAAAGTGCCAGTGGTTCCACTAGCCAAGGTTGCATGGTTGGGTCAAGCATATTCCAGGCTGAAGCTGTGTGCAGAAACAGTGGAGGCCAGAGGGGATCCAAGCCAGGCACACACACCTGGCCAGCTCTGAGGTTGCACACACTTGTAAAGGAGACACAAAAAGGCCCACAAAAAAGCAAAAAGCCAGGGTAGCCAACTTGAAAATTATCTGAGCTTTGAATGCAGTCCCCTCTCCACACGAAGATCCATCAGCACAGGACAGAAGCCTAACTGGCTTGAGGCAGGCTTCCCACTAATCTACACAGACGCAAGGGTGAACCCCAGGAAGCCAAAGTTAAAAGAGGAAAAATCAGAATCAAGATTGCTAAAATTTATTCCCTAAAATGTTCAGTTTTCAACAAAAAATCAAGAGAGATACAGAGAAATTGCAAGGTATGACCCATACCAACAAAAAAGTAGTCAACAGAAACTATCTCTAAGTGTATCTGGATGTTGAATTTAGCAGACAAAGCAGCTTCTAGAAATATACTCAAATAACTAAAGGAAGTTATATTTTAAAATGTAAAGGCAAATATGACACGGAATTAAAACAAAGATTCTCAAGAACTTATAAAATATTAAAATGAAAAATTTGGAGTTGAGAATAACTGAAATTAAAAATTCACTCTAAGGGTTCAAATGCAGATTCAAGATGGCAGAAGAATCCATGAATCTGAAAACAGATGAACAGAAGTGATCTAATATGAAGAATAGAGAGAAAAAACTGGAAGCATCATGAATGGGCCTCAGAAAATAAAGCATACCAATACACTGGTAATGAGAGTCCCCAGAGGAGAAGGGAGAAAGAAGAAGAAAAAATATTTGAAGAAATAATAGAGGAAAGTTTCTCAAATTTGATGGAAACCTATAATCTGATTTCCAGAAGCTCACCCTGGATAAGATAAATATGAAGATATCCACACCAAGATACAGCAGAATTAAACTGCTGAAAGACAGAAATGAAATCTTGACAGCAGCAAGTGAAAAATGCCTCATTTTGTGTGGTGGTGGTGGTGGTAGTGGTATGTGCGCGTGTGTATGTAATCAGTGGAATAGATGGACTAGTCATCTGACAACAATGGAGGTCAGGAGCAATGGAAAGACATATTCACCATGCTGAAAGGAAAACTGTCAGCCATGAATTCTACAACCAGCACACCTATCCTTCAAAAATCAAAATAAAGACATTCCCATACAAACAAAGATGAGCAAACTAATTTTATATATATATATATATATATATATATATATATATATAGCAAATCTGTATTACATATACAACAAACCTGTATTACAGAAATATTAGAGGAAGTCCCTTGTGCTAAAAAAAAATACTACCTCAGGCTAAAAGGAAATTACCCAAATTCACAGAGAGAAATGAAGAGCACTACAAATATGTGGGTTAACATAAAATACGTATTTTTTCCAACTTCTTCTCTTAAGAGATATGACTGTAGAAAGCAATAATTATTATACCATATTGTTGGGTTTATAACAGATATAGATATAAAATATGACAGTACATAAACAGAGAGAGGGAACCAGAGCTATACTGGAGAAAAGTTTCTATCAATTTTACTAGAATTGAGTATTCATATGAAGTATGCTGTGATATTACAGAAAGATGCATACTGAGGCAACCGCTAAGAATATAATTTTTAAAATTTAGAGGAATGGGCAGCCCTGGTGGCGCAGTGGTTTAGAGCCACCTGCAGCCCGGGGTGTGATCCTGGAGACCCGGGATCGAGTCCCACGTCGGGCTCCCTGCAAGGAGCCTGCTTCTCCCTCT
The DNA here is from genome assembly GCF_003254725.2 of Canis lupus dingo. Taxonomy (NCBI): domain Eukaryota; kingdom Metazoa; phylum Chordata; class Mammalia; order Carnivora; family Canidae; genus Canis; species Canis lupus. The sequence continues at coordinate 47,428,717 of NC_064243.1, read as the reverse complement.
GCCTGTGTCTCTGCCTCTCTCTCTATCATGAATAAATAAATAAAATCTTTAAAAAAATAAAATTTAGAGGAAAAATGAGAGGAATTAAAACAGCACATTAGAAAATATTTCACACAAAAGAAAGGCAGTAAGGGAGGAAGAGATCAATAGTCAAACAATGTCAAAATGGCAAATGTAAATCTGAGTCAATAATGATTAAATATGAATGGTCCAAAAACTCTAATCAAAATGCAGAGGTTGCCAGATGTGATAAAAAAAAAAAAAGCAATCTCCAATAATGTTGTCAACAGGAGATACAGATTCAAAGACAGCAACAGACTGAAGTAAAAGATGGTAAAAGATAGGTCTTGCAAACAGCAACCATAAGAGAACTGGGGTGACTATATTAACATCAGACAAAATAGATTTTAGGGACACCTAGGTGGCTCAGTGATTAAGCGTCTGCCTTTGGCTCAGGGCGGGATCCTGGCATCCCGGGATTGAGTCCTGCATCGGGCTCCCTGCATGGAGCCCGCTTCTCTCTATGTCTCTGCCTCTCTCTGTGTCTCTCTCACGAAAAAATAAATAAAATCTTAAAAAAAAACAAAAAACAAAATAGATTTTAGCACAGGAATTTTACTAGACACAAAAGGACACATTTCATAATTATAAAAGAGTCACAACATCAGGGAGATATAACAATTACTAACTGTATGTATACCAATCACAGTCCCAGCATGATTAGTTCTAAATATCTACAAATTGAGTCAAATTTATTTGGAAAGGCAAAAGAAAAATAGTCCAAAGTTATTATGAAAAAGAACCAAATTGGAGAATTTATACTATGCGATTTAAAGATTTACTATAAAGTTACACTAATCAAGATAGTGGGGTGTCGGCATAAGGATGGACACACAAATCAATAGAACAAAATATAGACCAGAAATAAAACCACACAAATATGTTCAATTGATTTTTGACAAGATGTAAAGGAAATTCAACAGAAAAAGAACACTTTTCAACAGACAGTGAACTACTTGATGCCCAGGTGCATAACATAAACTTCTGCCTTATTACAGTCACATCTTATACAAACACTAACTTGAAATTCATCTAAAACTACAAAACTTTCTGGAGAAAATATTACTGTGAACTTGGGTTAGGTAATGAGGTTTTCATCATGATGTCTAAAACACAATCCATGAAAGAAACAATTGGTAATTTGAACTTCATGAGAAGCTTCTGTTATGAGAAAGACACTGTTGAGAGAAAGACAAGCCATGCTCAGGACAAATTATTTGCAAATCACCTTATTTGACAGAGGACTTGTTTCCAGAATATAAAGATTTCTCAAAACAACCTAATAAGAAATGGGCAAAAGATTTAAACAAACTCTTCGGGATCCCTGGGTGGCGCAGCGGTTTAGCGCCTGCCTTTGGCCCAGGGCGCGATCCTGGAGACCCAGGATCAAATCCCACATCGGGCTCCCAGTGCATGGAGCCTGCTTCTCCCTCTGCCTATGTCTCTGCCTCTCTCTCTCTCTCTGTGTGACTATCATAAATAAATAAAAATTAAAAAAAAAATAAACAAACTCTTCACCAAAGAAAATATATGGAAGGGAAATGAGCACAGGCAAAGATGCTCAATACGGGAAATGCAAGTTAAAACTATGATGAGGTACCACTACATATTTAGTAGACATGTTAAAATAGAGGAAAATTGACACTATCCAAAGTGGAAGTAGGGATGTGGAGCCCCTGGTACCAGCCTCATCCTCTGCTGGTGGGATCCAGCTGCTTTGGAACAGTTTGGCAATTTCTTAAACATGAAACATACACCCGCCAAATGATCTAGTCATTCCACCCTTAGGTATTCATTCACCAAAGAGAAATGATAACTTACACTCGTATAAAAACTTTTATGTAAATGTTTCTAGCAGCTTGATTTATAAATGTCCCAGACTGGAAACCCAAACGTCTTTCAAGGAGTGAATGGATAAACAAAACGCATACTGTCGAGTGAGAAAAGCCAGAATCAGAGAACTACACACTGTATGCTTCCGTTTTTATGGCGAGGAGGGGAGGCGGGGGATAGGACAGACCAGTTCTCAGTTTCAGTGATCCATTCTACCTTTTTTTTTTTTTAGTTTCTATTTTATTTATATCTGCTCTATATTACTTCTTTTTTCTGCTGGTTTTGTGCTTTGTTTGCTCTTCTTTTTCTAGTCCTTTAGGCATAAGGTTAGGTTGTTTGAGATTTTTCTTGCTTCCTAAGGCATGTCTAAATGCTTCCATTTATAACGATATTCTGGAAAAGGTAAAAATATGGAGACAACACATCAGTGTTGTCATGGGTTAGAACTAGGGGCTGGGGTTGAATATAAAAGGGCAGCTCAAGGGAATTTGGGGAAGTGATGGGACGCCTTGCCTTGTCCCTTGAACATAGTTGTGGTTATAAGACTGCAGTGGTAGTTGTCAAAATTCTTAAAACTATACACCAAAAGGAGTGAATTTACTGTACAGAGGTTTACAAATAAAAATTTAAAAGTGCAGCCATGGCCTTTCCTTTAGAAGTTACAAGTACAAATAAGCACAAATTTCTTTTAAAGGGAAGAGCATTACAGATCCACGTAGCAAAAACTCCTTACCTAAGAGGTGTCACTTGAACAGCATGATGGGTCTGGGCACTTCCTATATAATAAAACACTTCAAATTTTGCACTTATTAGGAGTACAGATTAAGTGCTACAGAAGCTTAAACTATGAAGAAACAAAGTCTGAGCCCTAGGAAAGAAGTTGACCCACCTCCTGGGCAAAAAAAGACCCAGTAAGTCAGCATCAACCTGGCTTACACTGAATTCTCTATTAGGAGAAAGTGAGTTATACGAAGAGTTTATAACGTACTCATTGACTGAAATTAACTAATTATTAGTGATTCTTATTCCTCCTGAAATATTTTCTGACATTGCTGGTTTATTCTGAACTCTGACTTTAGATGTTATTTTGTACAGGTCAGGATTTTCCTACCAGGTTCCAGAGAACTAGAAAGAAGGTTAGGGGAGAGAGATTTCTAATTCCCCACTTTCAACGAATCTTAGGTTTTCACCAAGGATGGGAGAGTACCAGTCTGGCACCCAGGAATAAAACCAGATTCATCCAATACTATTTCACAATGAAGAAGATCTATCAACAAATAAAAAGCACTTGCTGTAAGTTTCTCAGAGATTGATTATCAAGTCCACAGAAATATCATGACATCATCTACTTGGCATTCCTGTTTCTTTTCTCCAGGATGTAAGTGAGAGGCGAGTTTATATAATAATGATCTTGTGGGGACCACAGGCAGGAGGCAAACGAGAGAGAGGAGAAATAAAGTGGCTTCTGTGCTTTTCGGTTTCCTCGGCACATATCCCAGTCAGTGAATCAAAGCTCAACTTTCTTCAGACCGAGCGGCTGTTGCTTTCTTGCTTTTCTAGGACATCCCCCTGGCTTCGGGCCTGCACTTTAAAAAACCAAACCTTGGTATGGGGGTGGAGAACTGTGACTCCATGATGCTTTAAAACAGCACTGAGTTATCTAGATTCAGAACGAACAATGTATTAAAGTCTAAAAGATAGGAGGAATCCCTACAGCCCCAAAATAGCTCATGAGTCTGTTTATTTAGCTACTACAAAGCACCTGTTGTGCTAATCAAGTTGATAAAGGATAGTATAAAATTCAGGAAACAGACTGAAAATTGAAAGCAAGGAGAAAGGCAGAACCAAACTTTTCATGGACATAAATTTGTAAAAGGAAAGCCGTGATTTCAAACAATAAGGATGACCAAGAGGAGCAACAGTGACTATCTGAGCTGGGCCCAGAACTGGGGGCCTGAGGACACCTCTGGGTGGAAGGGAGCAGCAATCCATCTACACCACCTGGCTGCCCTTCTGTGGCCTTCACTCAGCTGCTCTGGCTCTGCCCAGATGATGGCCACAACACATGATCCATCTGGCAACACAGCCTCACTCTCCACTCTCCTATGCACGATTTGAAATTTTTGAAAAGTTTTCAAAAAAAAAAAAAAGTCACAATCAAAACAACGTCTTTAAAAAGCAAAACTCCATCTCCTCAAAAAACTTCAGAGAAGCCTAAGCGTACAACAAAGTAAAGCACAAAGTAAAGTTCTAAGGAGAAAAATAACTTTCTTATCCTAGGGTAACTCATTCCAGCTAAGGACTAGTTGATGAACATCTTGTGAGTTTAACAGAGCAAGCTCTGGAATGAGATTCCAATTCCTGAGCCAGCGGTGTTGAGCAGAGCCTGCTGGACGGCTCTGATGGGAGGCAGTGCATGAGCCGTGACATCTGGTTGGCAGGGACACCCGTGCCCCGCCTCCCCAAACTGAAAGCATCTGGAGCTGGCTCTGCCATCTGGCCGCCGAATTCCCCACCCTCTCTAAACTACCTGCATCTTACTCTTGCTGAGCGAGGACTAAGCCCTCTCCATCTTCCCTGACCCCCAGGAAAGAAGCCTTCCTTCATGCATTCCACACCTCCTCCAACTGAGTTCAGGTCAGCCTTTTGAGGTCTTGAGGCCTCTGTAGTGCTGACCTCTGTAAGCCTTATTCTCATCTTTGATTCTTTCCTTTCTATACTTAATAGTTTCACTTAGTTGCAAATGTTCTAGCTACATATTAAAACTCTTTCTAATCTTCAGTAAAGCTCAGCTTTTTTACACACTTTTATTCCAAGACAAACATACTGAGTTCTGAGTACTGATATTCCAGGCTCTATACTAGGCTAAAGATGTAAAACAACAAAACAGTGACAGTTCTCAAAGTAGACAGAAACAAATACTCTCTGACTGCATATTTACAAATGGCTTTGGTAGCACTGTGAATTATCTACCAGAAAATCATTTGAGGCACGGGGAGCAGGGGAAATAGGACACCCTAAATAAATGGAACAGGGTAATAATGATAAACAAAAACACTGAAATATTAATAGTCACCAAAATAATTGAGTGGAGAACTTGGCAACATCTTAAGTTAATACTTAGAGGCTCTGTGGCTTCTGATGCTTCCACGAAAACAACATGGCTAGACTGCATGACATGTTTACATCATTTGGATCATACATTTTTATTTCCATTCCAGGCTATCTGGATCATTTCTATTTTTTCAGGTGTCACTTTTCACATTTAAAAAATTCACACATTTCTTTTATAGGCAATCAAGTAGCAACAAGGACACAATGAGTTCGCTAGAACTTAAGATACATATACAAGAACTCTGATAGAAAATTTTATGAAGCACTCTCATTAGGTGTTTAGGTAACTTCCAAATACATGTACAGTATATATAGATTTATAGTATTTAGCCACTGTTTCTAAACTCAAACATTTTGTTCTAGAAGATGGAAAACGTCACTACTGATTCACATGAGGAAAGATGCTCTATCCACTGTCTTGTTATTTGTTATCCTGAGTGTCACGTGCACTCACCTGTGACTTGCTTATCTGGAAGAGAAGGGATTGGAATGGCTGACCCAAACTTAACCAGGAGACGTTCATATAACCAGTCAAAGTGCTTATACCTGTGGTTTACGGATCGATTAGTGTTCTACAAGACAAGGGAAGGAGAAGAAAACATTACCAATGCCAACTATGGACAATGAAGAAAAAAGCAAATTTTAGCTAGGAATGCAAGCACAAATCTATTTTTGATAATTTAGATACTTACCGTAGGTGTTAACTGATATTCAATGTAGCTCTTCAGACCGTACATTTTGGAGCCTTTCCTGGGATCTGCTACCACACAGTCAAATGTAGAGGTAGGATAAACCCACATTGGGCCATAATCTCCAACCTACATAATGTTTCAGGAAGAGTTAATTTTGTCACATGGAAAAACAGTCAATATATTTGATATAAATTGTCAAATGATTTTCTTTTTAGGACTACAAGTCCCTTTGGAGGGTCATTCTTTCTCTTTTCTGTGAAGTTCTATAAATGCTCTCTATTCCTGATAAGGTTATATTTAAAGACTCACCTGCTAGGGCAAATCCTTCTGCTCCCCACATGGTCATCTCAGGCCATGGAGAAGAGAGGTCTATCTCCCTCCCCTCCAGGGGAGGCAGGATAGAACACAATTTTCCTCTCTCTAGTCCAGGTGTCTTAGTTATATGTGATGAAGGCCAAGTTTTTAAAAATTTCCAATCTCTCACAGACTAGTAGTTTTGTGGAATATAAAGTTACACACCTGGATGTCCTGACAATGTCAAATTTCCCTCCAACTTTCTCAATGCTTACTTTCATTCTCTGCATATTCAGTCCTAATTCTTTTTAAAGGTAGAAAGAAGAAAAAGTGGGGGTAGGGTACGGGGGTTCAGAGGTTATGAGGTCGGGAAGGTGACCAGGACCCAAACAATCTTACGAGGGGACTAGAGAGATCTTGACAATAAGCTACTATGAGGCCTCAAGAGGGAGCCCAGATCCAGAAAACGCTGAAAGCTGTAGAACAGGAGACTCTGACGAACTTTCCTCAGCGACTGGGACCGAGAGGCAATTCTGATCAAGTAGGGCCTAAGATCCAGGGGATTGCATTTTATTAGTGGGCAGGGTTACTGTGCCTTAAGAGTAAAGAACCATGGATCTGCTTTCTCTTGGCTTTCCGAAGACTCGAAGGCATTATCCTTCGGCTTCCCTTTCCATGCGAGGAACATGCATAGGCAGGCTGGCCTACAGGGTACATGGGCCTGGGGCCACCTAAAACTTACAGAAAAACTCTGATGTTGAGGTACTTTAGTTCCAACACTATCGTGCTTGTGATAAAGTCCCTTTTGAGGGCTCTTAGTCCTGTGGAGTTTTAAATTTAGTGAAAAGAATAATACATGTTCAGTAATTTACAAAAAAAAAAAAATCTGAAGAAAAAATTTAAACATTAAAAATTTAATTAAAAAATTAAAAATTAAAATAATCTTTAGTCACTTAAGATAATTACCCCAAATTCACTTTGAGGGAAAAAGGATGAAAAGGGGCTCTTGGTCACAACACTTTTTTCTGGAGCTTCTAGGATTTCAAGCTTTTCAAAGATGTAGGAACAAGTAATAATAATTAAAAAAAATTCCAGTATCGTTTATGCATTTTATCAAGTTTCCCAGGACCTAGAGATGATAGAATAAGATGAGATGTTTCTCCAGCCTTGTTTGGGTTCATGGTGATTACGTTCAAGACTCTCCGGCAACCCCAACCCCATCCTACAGTTACAGGGTTAAGTCAATAGAGTCAAAAGATAGCCAGAGTTCTCTTTTCCAGAATTTCATCTGGAAATATAGCACTAGACAGTGCTTAGGACAGAACATCTATCAGCAATTGACATTTGGGTGAAACCAGAAAGCCCATGACATGTAATAATCAAGTTATTCTAAGAGAGAGATTCTTAATGGTGTCACTAATTCCTAGCTTTTACTTGCTAGCACCTTATTGTGACCTGACAGCTGGTTTATTGGAAGACAGACTAATTATTACCAAGGCAGTGAAAAGGGCATCTTTTGATAATATGCATGTACTTTGCCAGGGCAGAAACTAAATATTTGAATTGGGTTTATTAGCTAAATATACAGAGTTGGTAGAAAGACAGCATGTAAAAGATACTTCAAGACACCCTAGAGAAGAAAGATTATTAAAAGAATATACACTATAGGTGTGGTTAGTTCAGTTACTAATAATCTTAAAGGTAAAAATAAAAAATATCTACATATAATGGCTGGCATTAATTAATGCTAATTATCTTTAGCATTCTTACAATACTAATATATATTGTCAGTTATGTGGAACATTAAATCTGTTAAAAAATACCCTCCAGAAGACTAATAACCCTCTTAACTTTAAGGTATTATAAAAGAGCTTAATTAGAAACAAAGCAAGCAAACAAAAATGAGCTAACTTACAATGATAGGAATTTTCTCTTTGGGTTTTGCTAGTTGCTTGGCCAACAAATACTGTTCCATTCCAGGTTTTGCAAATCCAGGAAACCTAGTCATGAAGACAAATGTCGTGAGTCTTAGGTCTTTCCTCATAGAATTCTACAACTCTTGTCCTCATAGACTGAAATACAACAGTTTTAACCTTGTTCTGCCTTTCAGATGTACCAGGAGTAGGAAACTGGTAAATGAAACCTAATGTAATCAGATTGTTCAATGGCCAATTAGTCATTTAATTAGGCTTAATCTGGTAAGAGAACAGTTTGACTCCAGAAGGTGTGATATTTATGGGTACTCTATTTGCTTAACTGGATCTAAAACACTCTATCACCCTACAAAGAGTGAAGGGCAGCCTAGAAAATTGTCCCCCAGGGCACAGGAGGACAAAGTAGCAAGCATAGCCATTTGAGTTGAATACATGGGGCAGTGGCCACACGCCAACATTTCTGCATCCAAATTAAAGCTGCCTTTCAACATAATCCCTCTAGGAGGCCACAATTATTCCAAAAAAGCTGTTACCATTCATAAGCACTTGTGCCATTTCCTTTTAGAGTCATCTTCAGAACTGGTTTATGAGACACAAAAGAAAACGGGTCTCCTCAGTAAAGAGACCCCAAACATTCTAAAATTGGGAGAAAAGCTGGAATATACATACAGTGGTCCAACGCAGTATTTTGGACAAGTAGGGCAAGATTAATTTGGGTTTTAGAAGTGCTTTTAATAAATGGAAAAAAAAAAAAAGACTCTCAGGAAGCAAAATACCTATACTAGGGAAAGAAATATTAATTCTACAAAAAAACAGCTACACTACTTCTATTTCATTGATATAGCAAACTAAAGACCAATGTGATGGTTTCAGGGGCCCCTCCTTCATCCTCAAATGACTTACCTCTATCCTCTTTCCTCTAGACAATCTTTAAACACAGCTCATACAAGAGAGAACAAAGAGGGGTCTGGGAGCTGGATGGTCTTGGATTTGAATGCCAACTCCAACAATTAATAGCTATGTGACCTTTAGAGCTCTAGTCTCCTTGTGTGAGGAATGGGACCAATATGACCTGCCTTTTAAGATAATAAGCGAATTAAATGAATAAGGGAATTAAATGAAAGAGTTATATAAAGAGCCTAGTATATATACTCATAAATTAAAGTTATTTCTAATTATGTTATCATCTCTTTGAAAGTATTCCCTACAGCCTCGGGTACAGCTCTCTCTGTGCTTCTTCAACATTCTTTATATTCATTATATTCTTATGTATATAATGTATCATGCTTAATCACCATGATCCATTTACACATTACAGCAGACTAGAAGTACCTTAGAGAAAGTATTTGTATTTCCAGGACCTAGCCGAGTTATGGGAATACACTAAATGCTCAACGGACTAATCTGGAACAGTTATTAAAGAGTCTATACTTTTGCTAGAAACTACAGATGGAAAAATTGGGGAATTACAGAGAGTGACAATTCCTTGACTAAACTGTAAGCTTCTGAGAGCAGAGGTTCCATCTCATACCTCCTTCAGTATTCTCAGGGATCACAGCAAAACTCTAGGGCTGACTCATTCAATACCAAATGGCTGTGCAATTTGTTAATTCTTTGAGTATTATCAGGATGGATTCTTATAATGCTAAATACACTTAAATTTCTAATCTCCTTCTCTAGTGTAAGGTTTATGTTCCATGACTGGAATATAGCTGTCATATAAAATGGATTAACTGCTAAAAAACATTAATACCTTAAATAATTTTTATGACTGTTATGAGTGAGTCATTTATATATTAGTCTAGTTAAATAAACACACACACACACACACACACACACACACACACACACACAGGATTTTAAGTAGCTCTCAGCATGAGAGGCAGGGGGGTGGGGGCACATCTCAGAGGTTCCGGGTCAAATTAAGACTCCTTTGATTTGGTTTCAGCCCGAACTGAAGTTTTTGGGCAGACAGAATTTTAAATTAAAGCCAGCCTTCACTTCACTTCAGAGATAAGGAAACTGAGGTTCGAAAGGGTTACCCAACTTGCCCAAGATCATACAGCAGACGAGAGAGCAGTGGGGCCCCAGAGAGGAGGAGAAAGCAGGGTCAGGAGCCTGGGCAGGAGGCAAAGCCCTGCCTCACTCGCCAGGAACTCCTGGCCACACACGTGTATGCAGAGTCAGTGCTTCTTCACTGTCCAAATGGGACTGAGAGATACTTTAGAGTCAAACAGGTTTAAACGCTCTTATACTTCAGTTTACACAGCACCCTACTTTACATCACTGCAGACCACACTGAATACTTCACATTCCACTGTAAGAACTAGGATACAGTCAATATGAGTGACTAATTGTATCATGCATGCAGCTAAGCCTGAAAATACATAATGGAAGAAAGTGATAAGTAGGGATAATATGTGGCTAAAAGACAACTCATTGTAATCACCTGAGGCTATTTAAATATACTAAGGGGGAACTGGGATGATTCAAACTTATATAGGTAGATCTAGATCCAGACTCTGACATCTAGATATACAGCAAACCTTATGTTTGCAACTTTTTCCAGACATATTAACATTCTTTTCTGTCTGCTTTGAATCATGGACTTGGAACACGGAGAAAAAGTGGCAGTAAGTTTAGAAAAACTTTATGAAACACACTGCTGTAAGGAGAGCATCTGAAGATTCTTAGGGAAGTCATCAATTCTAGCTCCTTCTAGCTACCCTGGGGTGAACTACAGGCTCATCCAGGACCCTCCCCTGGAGAATCCCAAAGTGCTACATCCACTTTCACCCCTTCTCACATACTTTCCTGTGGGGATTCTACCTTACAAGTCTTGTTCCAAACTCTTCTTATCGTTTTAATCTAAGAGAAATCTAGGTGAAATCAAGTCTTAAAACATACCAGGCAGAGTAGCTGAGAGACTGAGTGATTGATCGGGATCCTGACTCAATCACTTTATCATCTGTGTGAGCTTGGACACTTAACCCCTCTGGGCTTCTGTTTTTCCCACAGTGGAATAGAGATTCTATGCACCACAGAGGGATACGAGGGTCACATGACAGCACATAGAAACCACTCTGCATGATGCCTGGCACACAGTGAGTGATCGACAAACAGTAAAACATTTAAAGGAGGGTTATTATTATTAATGTTATTTTTAGCTTTCCTGTGACATCAACAAGACCTCAACATGTTAAGGTAAAAACAGTATTTGGCAGATCATTAAACAAAACAAGTATTTCACCTTAAAATGATAAAAAAAATTCTTTAAATAAGCTTCTAAAGCTAAGATCCAAAGAGAAATGATCAAATGACACCCCAAACTTCAGAGATCCCAGAGAAGAGGAAGCCTCCTCGGACCTCCTGTCTGTTTCGGCATGGAGTTTGCACTCCCCAATGCTCCTTGAACCTACTTGTTGAGCGGCAGCTTCATGGAGGAGGAGCCGGCACGGCTGTTGCCCCGCTGAGCACCCCCTGCTTCTGCTGACTCTGAATCCTTGAAGTAAGGAGCAGCCGACTTGGGGTCGTCCCAGTCTTCGTCCCACTCGTCGTCATCACCAGTTGCTAGGGGTGCGCACAGAAGATCACCAGTGAATAAAAATGGAATAAACATTGAATCACTTAATTTTCTGACAGTAGCTACTGACTGCGTTAGTCAATTAAGAGAGGAGAAAAGGTGTAGCACAGGATTATAAGGCAGATGTGCAGTGTAGGCTCTCTAGTGGGTTCCAGAGCTCCAACTGCGGATTCTGCCTTTTAGTGCAAAAGACAAGTCAGAAACAATGAGGCTGTCAAAGTAACTTCAGGGAGGTGTGGACTAGGAGCAGCTCTGTGGTGGGTCCAAAGGGCAACGCCTGAACACGGATACCTCTCACTTTATAAACCTGCAAATAAACAGATCCAACACCCTTTCAATCATGAACACTGGGAAGGAAGGATGGGGGACATAAAGATCCTTGAAAAGGAATTAACACTGATGACAATGCCGGTAAGGGAAGGACAAGGGTGTGCAGAAGGAAGGGGAAGAGAAGAAATGAGATGGGGGAGTCAGCAGCGCCTGCAGCCTCCTACTCTAACTGTGGTCTCTGGGGGGCACACTGTTGCCAGCCTTCCCTGCCACTTCCTTCTCCCACTGTCTGGGCCTTTGTCTCCCTCCTGAATGGGTCCCATGTCCTCTTGCTATCAGGCCCTGGGGTCTCTGCCCTAGGGGTGCCAAGAGAAGCGGAGAGACAAATGCCAAAATGAAAATGAAAAACAGAATGTACTGGAAGGATAAGGGCTGAGCTAGTACAGAACTAGAGGTCAGCTGGTGGGTCATAGCCCTTCCACTAACTCATGGCTCCTGGGCTACAAGAGGACCCTGCACCCTTCACATCTCCTCCATACAGGTTCCCTGTCACCAGCACATTCAATTTTCTGCGTGATGTGCTCATACACAGGTCATAAAAAAAGTGAGAGGCAGATCTCTTTTTAATTTCAGACCAGACATAAATACCCTTTTGCTTAATTCTTGAACTGTTTCCCTTCTACAGATTCCTTTTGCCTCTGTACTTCTATTAAAGCCAGGTAGTGAGGGAAAAGATAAAACCATTAAGTCAGAGGTCATAAACCAGCAGGTGATAAGTCATACTCGATCTGTATATACATTTTTTTGGCCCAAGGTTTTAAAACAAATGTGTGTCAGCTAAGACTCTGGAGTGGGAAGATGACATAAAAACGGAGATTTCTAGTCTCCAGTACTGTGGAGACCAGGAAGATTAATGGGGGTCTCCCACAATGGCATCAACCTGCTGGCAGCAGGAGGGTGACCCCTTCTGTCTCCCGCAGCCACTGGGCCGCCTGTTCTGCCTCACGCACCTGGCCCCTGTAAGCGTTTGTGACTCTACGATGGATGATGGAAGCTGTGACTAGAGATTATAATTAACAACTACCCACTTCTGAGTCCAGAAATCTAGGTTTGCTATTAGTGAATAAGAGTACCTGAGAGCGCACCTTTGATTAAATTCTATTTTTAACTCGGACGCCTTCCCTAGTCACTCTAAGGGTGGGCTGATCACCAGCAGAGCCCCCTTCCTCACCTGGTCCTTGGTAGGCCTGGGGGTGACCAAAGGCGGTGTCCCAGTTATTGGAGGTGTTTCTTTGCGCTGCGGCCCCCTCTGGCTTGGCTCCCCACCCATCAGTGCTGTCCCAGTTTCCAGATGTGGAAGCATTCCAGGCTGACCAGGGGTCATTGCTGCTGCTGACCTATTGTTAGGGTTAAAAAAAAGGAGAAAGATTATTTGTGACTTCTTAAAAGCATTACTCAATTCAGTAAGAATCATGTAACAATCAAATACAATAGGGGTGCTGGAAAAACGAACATAAGTTCAAAACAATTTTAAATTCAAATAATAAATTTTACATTTAAATAGATAAGGAAAGCACAAAAAGCAGCAAAAACCTGATTTGTTGTTGTTGTTGTTGTTAACCTTTGGCACTATTTGCTGAGGAACCCGACAACCAGTAACAAAGGAACAATTACACGCGGCTGCTCTACTCCCTCTTTCTCCTTCCATCACTCCCAGCAACTACTTTTCTGAATCTATATCCATTCCTGCAGACGTTTTTATCCTCCACTGGGTATGTACACATTCATAAATAACTTTTATGTTCTTAAAACTGACCTACACAACATTACATGGGACTTCTCTCTTTTCAAGCTGTCTTGTTTTCAGTTAGACCATGTTTTTGAGATTATACATGCTGATGAGGGTCTGTTGGATTCACTTTAACTGTTTTGGAGTAAATCCATTGTATTTTTGACTAGGTTTTTATTTTTATACGAAAAGTAATACCTTCCCAGTTTAAAAAAAAAAAAAAAAAACTCGAGCAAAACAAAAGGATATGCACTTCAAAAAAATATGTCTACCACTTAGGCTGCCATTCTCTCCACACAACGACCTCTAAGGAATTCCCTATATATACTTAATCAAACATCCCACCCACAGAGATCCTTTTTGCTTTTAAACATCTAAGTGGACCCAAATTATACTTTGCACTGGGCACTGGTATTCGTTTTTTTCATGTAATGGTCTGACACATTCTCCGTGGTCCATCAGCACATACAGGTGATGTGGCTCTTCCCTGTGGCCCCATGTCATCTGCTGTGTTTAACTTCCACAGTCTAACAAGCATATGCTGATGCTCATGTATTCTGCTTTCAGCATTTTGCTACCATAAATAATGCCGCAATGCACCTCCTCATACACCATCCCCCATGTGTCCAATACATTTATGTGAAATTCCCAGAAGAGAAATTGGTGGGGTAATGAGAATGTGCTTCTTCAGTGGATAGATTTTGTCAAATTGCTTTCCAAAGAGATTGTATAGTTGCATCTCTGATTTGTCTGGAATTTCCTTCAGTGGAAGAAATAATAACATGGGAATCTGACTTAATTTTTTTTTGTAGTCAGTCTGTTGGCTTAGCATCATTTAATGAAAAAAAATATCCATCTTTTCCCCCCACTGAGTTGAAATGTCACCTTAATCATATACTGGACTTGGGCCTACTTCTTGACTCTTTCTTGTATCCTAGGAATCCGTTTGTACAAATACCAAGTGACCTGGGAGCCTACTACACAGAATACCATTAGCACTTTAGCATAAATCTTTTATTGGTTTATTTTCACACATGAAATTTAGCGTCAGCTTATTATTTTAAAAGTGAAACAATCTAAATTTTTGCACCAGAATGTCAAATTTTGAAAAATGTGTCAATTTTCTCTTGTATCACTTAAACTTACAGATAAATTCAGAGGAAACAAAATAGTGCCTCAAAAACAAAAAAAATAATAATTTCAATATTGAATCCATTTGTCTAAGATCCTGGAATAGCAAATTTACCCTTTATTTGAGTCTCCTTTCTCACATTAAAAAAATTTGATGTTAAAAAAAAAAAAAGTAGAGAAAGAGAGGGGGATTTGCAAGAAAGTTACCCACGCTAATAAGCCTCATGTTCTAGAATGCTATCATGGTGGGACTTTTTAAAATTCTTCACTGACAGATGGGGGGACAACTGCCTGCAGCACACCAGGAGCATAAAAAACAGAGTGTATGTTTCACACGTGGAAGTATGATTCCATTCAATCACTTATACCTTCCAAGACAAAAAGTGAAGTTTCTAGTGATTTTGTTCTAAGTCCAATATGAACAGCAGGCGGACATTTCATCCATATGCCTGTGAATTTCCTGAATCTACAGCTGACATGGTGATACTCACAAGCCCCTCTGGCGGATACTGTCAATGACGGCAGTCATGCTAAGGGCTTGACAATCACATTTCATTTAAGAGAATCCCTTCCTCCCGTGGGTTTCGTTAAGGGAGGAAGTTATACTCAGCTACACACACACACACACACACACACACACACACACACACACACACACAGTCTGTGCCCTCCAAACTCTAAACTATGAGGTTTTATTTTCAGAATAAGTACTTCCATAAGTACAGAAATTCTGGACAGTAAGAGGACAATAAATACAGACATTCATTTGTCCAGTATGTCCATCAAGTCCTGAGTAGGCCTCACCATGAAATGATAGGCACAGTCAGAGGCAAGGCTTCTGGTCAGGCTGCCAGGCTGAAATTCTGGTTCTACGTCTTGCCAGCCGGGACACCTCAGGCTAGAATTCGCCACCAGGCAGCCTGCCTCAGATTCAGAAAGGCCAATTGGAGTTATAGGATGTAAACTGAAAAGGAACAAAGGGTTATAAAGTACAAGAGGAAGACTGAAGCTCAGCACTGCCTGATGTTAAGGCTATCATGTCAGCAAAGAAAGATTTTCATCAACATCAAGGAAACCATCAGATGTGAACTATTCAGAGCAAGTGTTTTTTTTTTATTATTATTTTTTATTTACGATAGTCATACAGAGAGAGAGAGAGGCAGAGACACAGGCAGAGGGAGAAGCAGGCTCCATGCACCGGGAGCCTGATGTGGGGACTCGATCCCGGGTCTCCAGGATCGCGCCCTGGGCCAAAGGCAGGCGCTAAACCGCTGCGCCACCCAGGGATCCCCGAGCAAGTATTTTTAAAAGGAAAAAAAAGTTCTTTTGAAAACTATTGTGTTTAAATGAAAACATTAATTTGAAAAGATATAGGTACCCCTGTGTTTCTTGTGGCTTTTTTTTTTTTTACCATAGCCAAGATATGGAAGCAGCCACGTGTCCATCCATAGATGAATATAGACACACACACACAGAGGAGTATTACTCAGCCATCAAAAAGGATGATTTTTTTTTTCCATCTGAAGAACACGGATGACGCTGGAAGGTATTATGCTAAGTGTTAAGTGAAACAGTCAGAGAAACACAAGTATCTTATGATTTCATACATGTACAGAATTAAAGAAAAAAAACAACAACGAACAAAGAGAAAGAAAGACAACCGAGAAAAGACTCTTAAGTACAAAGAACAAACTAGTGGTTGCCAGACAGGAGGTGGGCAGGGGATTGGTGATCTATGAAGGGGATCAAGAGGATACTTATCAAGATGAACAGTAAGAAATGTACAGAATTGTGGTATCATTAGATCTGAAACTAAAATAACACTTTCTGCTAATTATACTTAAATTTAAAAATAAGTCAATGAAATTTACAAAAAAATTAATTATGGTAAAAATAAACGAACTACTTTGTTTATAAATTGCTTGTAGTAATAAGTATATTATTTGGTCACCTATATGATCTCAGCCCCTGCCTAGGTTATGAAATACTTAGAGGCAAATCTAGTAACTATGTGCTGCTTTCTCTGTTGTTTTTTTCCTGGGACATTCCCTCTATCTTGCTTCAAGGTGACTCCTGCTGATGCATCTTTCTTTCTTTTCTTTCTTTCTTCTCTTTCTTTTCTTTTCTTTCTTTCTTCTCTTTCTTTCTTTCTCTTTCTTTCATTTTATTTATTTATGAGAGAGAGAGAGAGAGAGAGGCAGAGACACAGGCAGAGGGAGAAGCAGACTTCCTGCAAGGAGCCCGATGTGGAACTCAATCCTGGATCCTGGGATCACGCCCTAAACTGAAGGCAGATGCTCAACCGCTGAGGCAACCAGGCGTGTCCATTGGACATGTCTCCACTTTGATCACAGACTTCTCACTGTTGCTCAGATGGTCTTCACTGACTTCCAGGGCCCCACCTCTAAGATCAATTACTAGTAGCGTCTAGTATCAGTTACTAGTAGCTCATACTGCCTGCGTCATTCTTTCTCCAAACGACCTTCCTATGAGTTGGCCTCTGACTTCTCAGTTTTCAATCCCCAATATCCCCTCTGGGGCGCCTGGCACAAACATTTTCTGGGTGCCAGATCCTTCTAAGTCCAACCCCTTCTCTAACATCCTGGCTACAATGACCTGGTTTAATGACCCTGTGGCCTCCACCTTCTTTGCCCTCAACCCAATAACCCTCATGTCCCCCCAACTGCAGGCCTTTGGCCAAACAATTGGTTCTTCTCCTGAGCTAAGGCTTTAAACCCAGAGTGGCCTCTTCTCTCCTTTCTTCAGGCTTTCCTTTCTCTCGTCTCCTGCCAGGTCCTCATCCTCTTCCTTGTCCATCTTTCATGGTACCAAACATACCCTGACTTTTTTTTTTAATATGTTGTTCTTGATCATTTGTATCAAATACTTACTATTCTCTGTCAACCATGTGATTAAGAACCTGGTGGAATAAATTCTGAACTCCTCAGTCCACGAGTCAAGACCGAACTTATCTTTCCATCATACTCCCATTCTCATTCCTCACCACTGATCCTCACTACACTTCAATCTTCACCCTCTCAAACTTTCCTGTATCTTTGCCTTTGCTCACGCTATACTCTATCTGCATGCAAAGCCTTCTTCCTCAGTTTCTCAAATGTTGTCAAAGTCCTGCCCTACTCAGGGCCTGGCCTCAGAGCCTGCTGGCCTCACATTCTCCCAAAGTCAGTCTCCTACTGGAGTTACTTTGTATCAGATGCTCACTTCCACTAGTAACTTATGTCT
Organism: Canis lupus dingo; assembly: GCF_003254725.2. Classification (NCBI taxonomy): domain Eukaryota; kingdom Metazoa; phylum Chordata; class Mammalia; order Carnivora; family Canidae; genus Canis; species Canis lupus. The sequence continues at coordinate 47,410,774 of NC_064243.1, read as the reverse complement.
TATTTTAAAAACACTTCCCCCAAAAGATTCTCAAAATGCTTTACATAAAGTGGCAAGGACTCACTTTTTTTTTATTTAAAGTGGTTAATATGATATTCTTCTTCTTTTTTTAAGGCTTTTGTGACTGGCTTTGTTGTTATTATTTTAAGTAGACTCCACATCCAGCGAAGAGCCCAATGTGGGGCTTGAACTTATGACCCTGAGATCAAGATCCAACCTGAGATCAAGAGTCGGATACTTAACTGACTGAGCCACCCAGGCACCCTGGATTTTTTTTTTTAAATGATGTTCTTGATGATTTGTAGGAAATATGTATTATTCTTGACAGACACATTTTTTTCACAAAGAAGGAAATCAGATTTTCCTTATGTTCAGTGACTTGTGTCTTTTCTAGAAAAATAACCTGCTGTGGTTGATCACAAATGAATCATTTTCAACACGTGACACTACCATTCTCTTAAAATGGCAATGACTTCCAAGGTATAAAGGCCTTATCAGCATAGTGTAGAAAAGCTGGAAGAATCAGACAGACATAGATGGATAGAGGATGGACAGATGTGTGACAAGGCAAGAACAATAAAATGTTAATGGTAAAATCTAGAAGGCGAGTACATGATTATTCACTAGGAAATGAATTTAACTTCTCGATGCTTCAAATTTTTATTTTATTTTATTTTATTTATGATAGGCACACAGTGAGAGAGAGGGAGAGGCAGAGACACAGGCAGAGGGAGAAGCAGGCTCCATGCACCGGGAGCCTGACGTGGGATTCGATCCCAGGTCTCCAGGATCGTGCCCTGGGCCAAAGGCAGGTGCTAAACCGCTGCGCCACCCAGGGATCCCTATATGCTTCAAATTTTAACAAAATGTTGGAAAACCCAACAATCTGTTCATACACTCATTCTGTCTTCTGAACTCCATTACAGTGTATGCAGGGGACACAGAGAAGCACTGTGTCCATCAGGGTCACCAGCATTTCCTGTTGCCTATGAACATTGGGGCCTGGCATGTAGTCAATTCTTAGTAAATTATTTGTTGTATAACACACTCTCAAAGCATGTTTGTTTGAATCTCTATCATGAATGTATATTAATCTGCCTTGCACCGAGCTGGCTGATATGTCTGATGCTCTCCCAGCCCCCATGCCGACTAAATTAAATGCTCCTTATGGCCAAGAGCAACACTTTCTGCTGACCTAGCATTCTAAATTTAAGGGCTATCCTATCCTAACCTCATACGGCAAATAGAGAAATTCATTTATACTGGCCTTATGTCACAGGACATTTAAATTATCCACTAAAAGGATTTATAACATAAGGTAGCTGTAGAGCCAGAAGGGCCACAGAATGGAGCCAGAGTGGCCATGCAGGGGTAGGCAGTGATGGGCATTCATGAGATGATCACCAGAGGAAAGCTGTGCATCTTCCAAATATATAATATGGAGTAAGAAGGGGCCAGGATAAGAATACCAGTCCACTGGGTGAATTTTCAATCCCCTAATGAAACTGTAGGATTTGACTTGCTATTTCATGTGGGCACAGTGGTTAAGAGGTTAAGAGGTTAAGAGGCTCTTAGAGCTGTCTAGGTTTGAATCCTGGCTTTATCACATACTAGCTACATGACCTTGGGCAACTTACTTCACCTTTCTTTCTTTTTATAAGTTTCCACACTTATAAAATAGATATAATAACGTAACTTCCTCATAGCAGCTTTATAAGGATTAAATGATATAATGCATATAAAGCACTTAAAACAAAACATGGCCTGACCCATAGTTTGCATTCAGTAGAGTAGTGGTTCATTACATGGTGGTTCATCATTACATGGTGGTTCACCTAGAATATAAGGGAAAGAATGAACACTAGCAGTTCTTTGAGTAAATCCCCATGTAAATAGCTCACCTATTAGTTTACACTTTAGGGGAAAAGATCAGAAGCTATTATTTCCCATGGTTTCAACACTAGATCACGTTAATAAAGAAACTTAATCAAAGAGGTGATAACAGCCACTTGAGATGTTTTCTATTTTAGCCAATGATCTGTTTCCTTCAGAAACATGAAAGAAAGAGGAAGAAGACAAATGGCTCACCATAAAGTTCAACAGCAACTCTTAATTCTTGGGGCACTCGGCAGCACAAACATTTTCCGGGTGCTAGATGCTAGATCCTTCAAAGCCCAACCCCTCCTGGCTACAATGATGGTTTAATGAGCCTGTGGCCTCCAACTTTGCCTTCAAACCCAAAATCCTTGTGCCCCCACCAACCACAGGCATTTTGCCAAACAACCCATTCTGCTCCTGAGCTGAGGCTTCAAACCCAGAGCAAACCTCTTCTCTCCCTTTCTTCAGGCTTTCCTTCCTCTCTCCTCTTGCCAGGTCTTCATTCTCTTCCTCTCCCGCCCTTATGGTACTGAACAGCTCCTGACTGTCAACCACATGAGTAAGAACCCATCATTAGCTCTTGAGGCCCATGGAATCATCCTCAATCAAGTCTCAGTGACAAGTTCTGCTAGGAGCAAATCCCGGCTGCTCTTCTAAATCCTACCTATTCTACCTGTAGGTCTCCATGCCCCAAGAAGGCCTTCAGGGAGATATTTCACCTGAAACAGTCACCTCACTTGTGGAAAAAGTTACTCTGAGGGGTTTCAAACATTTATTTCCTCTTGCATTCAGGTTTGAATTTTACCTTATTTATGGTGGGAGAAGGAGAAGGTGAAGAAGGTGGTGACTGGCTGAGACTTTCAATACAACCAATCTGAGCCAAAATATCCACCTTAAAACAAAAAGGGTGCTCAGTAAGTGGAAGAAAAAAAAAAAAGAGCATACCATAGCTTTTAACTAGAAACAGCAAATTCATGGCAGGGCTAGGTTCACTAGAACATTCTTGCATGCTGTTCATTCAGAAACACTGCATGCAAAAGCAAAGCCCCAACTGTATAGGAGTGGCTTATCATCAATGCACATTCTAGAGCCTGCTGTGGTCACATCACCGTATCACGGAAGCACTAAAAATAATCATAAGCAGCACAGGAGGGATAGAACAAATTTCATGCAAGTCATATAGTCAGTGAAAGAGACTCCAGAGGAAACACAAAGCCAAGCTTTTGAAAATATTAAGATGTTGAACCAGTGTTTTCAATAGCACCTGGTTGACACAAAGGAACCACGGTGTCACAGTGAAACCTAGCAAGCCCAGGCGAGGGCACAGGATAGCCAGCCAGGCCACGCACACAGCAGCAAAGGTCTCTGGTGTGTGCTCCTGAGGTTCTCACTGGCTCAGTATGCAGCATCGTTGTGAGAACAGGTAACGGATACATTCCCATGAAGATAATCAGTGGCCAAAATGGCATCGCTGTCAAGGACAGCTATGGGCAGCCCCCCCGGTGGCTCAGCGGTTTAGTGCCACCTTCAGCCCAGGGCATGATCTTGGAGACCCGGGATCGAGTCCCACGTTGGGCTCCCTCCATGGAGCCTGCTTCTCCCTCTGCCTGTGTCTCTGCCCCTCTCTCTCTGTGTGTGTCTCTCATGAATAAATAAAAAATATATATAAAAAAAAAGGGTGGCTATGGAGCCGAGTTTCCAGGCTTCAAGTCTCAGTCCACAACTACCCAGTAGGGAAGTCATTACTAGAAAGTTCACATGGTGTTTTGAGAATGCACTTTTCAGATACAACTCTCTCATTAAGTAAGCTGGTGGTATTATTTCCATTTCATACATGTAAATAAACTTGACTTTGGAAAATTAATATACAAAGCAGACCATCAAGATGATTCAGTTTTCCACTTACACTAAAACTATTTTAAAAAGACAACAACAGTAGACAAAACATATGAAACCGTTTCCCAGTCACTGGACACCAGGCAACAAAGGACCTGCTCCTGCCTAGAGAGACTCTCCAGGTCATGGATCAGGGATGAGGAACCCGTACAAAGACCAGTGGTTCCTGTAAATGAAGGAGACAGAAAGGGGAGCCCAGGGCAGAGTGCCAAAGGGGAGAGAGCTGCACAGAGAGCCCTCTGCAGATGTGCAGAGGGGCCCCCAAGTCTTGGGCTCATCCTAGTCAGTGTACCACACGAAAGGATTAAGTCTCTCTCTTGCACAGTGTGATTCTTACCAGCCAGAAGAGAAAACCTCCTGAGTCACAGGGCATCAGGTACAGTACTAAAAAGGGCTTTGCCTCAGTAGAGAGGCAAAAATACCCCCAAACGTTGCTCTGGTCCCACTTGAAAAAGCTTAAAAATAATGTGAGAGGATTAAACTATTTCTACATAACTTAACCGTGTGCCAGAACAAGACCCCCAAATATTTATGGGAATACAAAAATACCCAACATATAACAAGGTAAAAATCACCAGGTCTGCCCTCCAATAAAAAAGTCACCAGGCAAAAAAAAAAAAAAAAAAAAAAAAAAAAAAAAATTCACCAGGCACAAAAAGCAGCAGAAAAATATGAGCCATAATGAGAAAAATCAATCAAAACTGACCCAGTAATGACACAGATTAACAGAATCAGCAATAATATTTAAGAGCAAAAAAGCTTCCAGATATTGAGAGAGAGGAAACACTTTGAATGGGCTTCCAAGGGATGATAATTTCAAGCATAAAAAAGAAAAACCCACATTGGAGGGAACACACTGGATCAATGGAAACCTGTAGGTTCACAACAGTAACAAAAAAAACAAAGACAGGAAAACTCATTTGTTGCCACCTGAGGCAGCTGTTAGAGCAACTTCTTACCTGGGAAACTGATAGCTTAAGGGAAAGAATCAGACATCTATACCTAATTCCAGTAGAAACTGTTTTCCAAGGTAGTAAGTGCTCCAACTAGTAAAGGAAAAGTGCTATTGTACAGAAGGAAGTCACCTCAGCTAATGTGGAAGAAATAGCCTTACTGATTCAGGCAATGATTATCAACTGGTGGTAAACCGTTAGGTGAATGGTTAATACACCGAATTAACACCAGGCAGATTACCTTCTGGTCATGAGCAAAGAGAACTAGACAGTGGAAGCACAAGACTGTCATAAACCTGACCTGTGACCTGAGGTCATTCTGATCAGTACCAGTGGGCTGACCAGACATGTCTTCTGATGTCAACTCTATGGTATATTCTTGCCCCAAATGTTCACTCTGAATTCTCTGAGCCTTTAGGTACAACTCCCAGCTTACAGGAAGCACAGAGAATAGAGGAACAATGTGGATGATACCAAAGGGACAATCTGACAAATCCATGAGATGGGAATCCTACAGGGAAACTGGCTGTGTCAGAGTAAAAAAGAAAGCAGACACGTGACATGTGAAGGACCATGATGGATGTAACCAGACATAACAGTTGGTCCTATGCTAAACTCCAGTTCATAAAAAGGCTGTGGAGGACATTATGGGGTCTGCTGGAAAATTAAAATTGGTCTGGATATTATGTAAGATGAAAATTTAGTGAAAAGGATCGTCAATGTTTAAAAGGTTATAAATGGTATGTATCATCTGTGCCTCGTATTGGTATACACGTGGATAACCATGTTCACGTGGGAAAAATAAGGTATATGCCAAGTGTAAACAGCAGTGCATGTTTGGGATGTGATGTTTTTCTTTTTGCTAGCCTGACGTTTCCAATATTCTATAGTGTGTATGTACTGCTTCTATAATAATAAAGGGTTCTTAAAAATTATTTTTAAAGAAAATAAAAACACTAGTCCACAAAAATGACGGGTTCTGGTTTTGTTTTTGTTGCTTCTTATATGACATCCTTAGGGGACCCTGGGCCAGTAAGAAGCAAACTCCTACTTCTGACAACAGGGCAAGGGCTTATTTGGATAACAGTGGTGAAATCTACTCATTCACTGGTCTCCCAGTAAGCAGACAAGACGTGGTCTGAGAAGGACAACTTTCACTGCACACATTAGAACAGCAGCCACACATGAGCTACTGGGACAAGATGTGGAGAAGGGTAATAAGTCCACTACTGTTTCTCTGTGTGTTCTCCTAATCTAGGCCGGACATTGAGGGTGACTGAGGTCTGAGAATGAAAAAGATAACACATATTTCATTAAGGTTGCTTTCTGTTTGGCTTTCTACCAAACCAGCAAACAAAAGTCCAAAGGATATCTGGTGGCTCAAAGAAACCAATGAGTGGTCACGGCTCCAGCTGCCCACCTGGTTTCCTTAGAGGAGATGCTCAAATCAATATAAGTCATGAAGACTACTTGGTCTGATACGTGTGCCAGGTAAGAGAAGTCCTGAATTTTGGGCTCACAACTATACTGTTACCTTGGAGGAGAGGCCGTGGAAGCATTTGAGGGTTCCCCTTGTGACCACATAAGGGAGTCTTGCTGTGCCTCTGGCACATGTTCATACGTTCCGTTTGTTGTCAGCAGGCTAATCCTGCTGTGGCCTCTCATTCCACTACATCCTCATACATGGTCTCCTGCTTGGAAGCAAAGATGGAAGGAAGGAATTTTGTAACTAGAAACTTCTAGGGCAAGACTTTGTCCTGGGATATGCAATAGGAATGAAAATAAAGTTGCTTGCTCTGTGAAGGCTGAGGCTATTTATGTTTTTTTTTTATTCTTTTGTTTTGACAACTCATCTGCATAACTGAGGTACCAAAGTTTTTATTTGATATTTCTCCTGCATCAGACATGTAATGACAGTGTGCCAATTGTATTAGGGAGTAGGAACAGAAGGCAAATACTGTGATGCCCAAGAATAGTTCAACAGTTTCTGACAAAGATTGAATGCTTTCTCCCAAAAGGGCCTACAGAGGGTATAAAATTCTCTTATGTAAAGAGCCTAACCATTTCTGCTCAGAATGTAGAAGAATTTGTAAAATTTTCAGTTTTGTTCCTTATAGATCTTTGGCTCATAGGGCATTATCTAATTATAATTTATCAAATTCAGATGAACCTCTACTAATTTCACAAAACCACTGGTCAGAATAGAAAACCTGTACATATTTTTAAAAATGAGGTTAGATCACCAGAACCAACTAAACTCTTTGTACTGACTGGAAATTACCCAAAAAGTTTAACCGGTTTAACAAACCTTTGTTAATTCAAATTCTGAACCCTCAGATGTCAACTCCAGGTATTTATTTTTTAAATACAAAAAATTAAAACTTATTTTATTAATTTGTCTTAAGAAATGGGAAATATTTGTATAAGTTTGGAGAGTTTACTTATTTTGTTAGCACAAAGTCTTAAAATAGGTAGCTTTATGTTCCAAACAGGATGATGCTACAAGTAGCTTCCAGATGGATCTAATTAAGGTCCATGAGAGATGGGCAGACGGACACTTCTAATGATGGGTTGTGTTATAAACAATGCTGGCTGGCCCTTCATCAAAGCAATGTTAAGGTAAAAAACAAAACAAAACAAACCCTTCGCTTTTGTCATTTGTTTCCTGTTAGATGGAAACAAACAACAATCACAAACCACCCTCAACAATGAATGTCACGGCATGTACTTTTGGAAAGGCTCCCTAAATGCATAAAGCTGTCTTATACAAAGCAAGGATCTGTAATTAAAAAAAAAAAAAAAGCATGGAAAGTTAGTATCACTGGCCTGATGCAGTTCTGGAGAAAAATGTCAGCAGATCCTTTAAACAGACGTCTACGTCTACAACCTTCCTTACAAAGTCCTATAACCCATTAAAAGGGATTCATGTGGGGGTGGGGAGGCAGAGAGAACCTTTCCAATAGGATTATGTAAGGAGGAAATCTCAATAAGCAATTATGAGAAGTCTATGGCATTACAGATCTTATTTGAGATAATGAAATAATAAGCAAACTTAATACCCATGTGGAACAATCTTCTGCTGATTTATTTTTAAGTGAGTTACAAAATGGCCTTAAGATGGCCTAAAAATGGACTTTTTGAGAAATGAGAAAGCAAAACGTAGTTCTAACATAAAATTACTATTGCTTTCCTTATCCCTTAACCAATTAAAAATCCTTCACAACAAATATTACATTGAAAAATCTCTGAAAAAATGTCATTTCCCTAAATACCCACTTAACTTTGAGCATTTATTTAATATCTAAATGGTTAAAAAATAATTAACAATCCCAGAGGATTTCCTGTAAAGGAATGAACTATTTCTGATTGGGTAAACCAGCAAGTGGTAGAATGATGTGTTACGATGGCTCCTAGTCCTACAGCCAATGTTAAGAACAGCACAACCTCCCTTGACAAGAATTTAGGTTGAAATCAGACAATCTCATAACATTTTCCACTGTAAAATACCTTTTGCTATATTTATGAAAGAACACAACAAATCATTCCAACATGTGTAGAACACTCTATTATGGTGCAAGGCTTCCTATAGGTTATGGGAATAGAAAAAATAAGACAAAATCTCTGCTTTTCACCAAGCTTGCAAGTTTACAAATAAATAATGTGTGATACGAGTCACAAATAGCACTAAGGGAATTGAGAGATGGAAAGGGGAGAAGGAAAGATGATGGCTTCGTAAGAGGCATGATATTTGAGCTGAATCTTGGGGGCTGGGCAGACCTGAAAGACAGAACGAGTCATTCTACCATTCTGGGAGGAGACAGCAAAAGACAAAGAGAAGGGCGCTAGCACAGGGCATATCTGGAGAAGAGCCAGTCTGGCTGGAGCCTGATACTTAGGGAAGGATAAGGGAAGGATGGGGCCATGCTAGGGAGTCAGACAAATACAACTGAGGCTGGAAAATTATCTACCTGCATCTCAAGTGCGGATGAATTCATTACACAAGGTCCCTACTGTGCACTGTCTAGTATCTGGCTGATTACTGACAGGATAGTGACCACTTGCTCATAGATGTCTCTCTCTCTCAACATGTAGAATTGGGCACTTGGTTCAGGAGGCAATGGGAGAGCCCTGAGAGCTTCTCAAGCAAAGAACTGACATACTTAGTGTCTTATTTTAGAGGCAGTGATACAAGACACTAAAATGAACAATTAGGGATGCCTGGGTGGCTCAGTCGGTTAAACATTCACCTTTGACTCCAGTCATGATCTCAGGGTCCTGGGATCGATCCCCAGGTAGGGCTCCCTGCTCAGCGGGGAGCCTGCTTTTCCCTCTCCCTCTGTCCTGGCTTGTGCTCCTGCTTTCTCTCTCTCGCTCGCTCACTCTTTCTCAAATAAATATTTAAAAAATAAAAAAATAAAACGAACAATTATTAAGTCCCCTCTGAGTACCAAGTATTGCTCTACACACTTTAGAACTATTTCTCCACTTACTCATTCCTACCATTCTACAAGATTTCCCAGATGAGGCCCCGGAGGAACAGGAGCCAGGGCGCTGACCCCAGTCTCACAAAAGTGAGAGTCCTGAGATGAAAAGTGAGTTTTCCTGACCTTTCCTACCAGAAAGATGCAGGCCACTCCCGTCCATAGCCATCTCGGTGAGGGTCTCAGGATGGAATGAAAGGAGGGCAGTTAAGAACATGTCTGAGGAGAGATGAAGATGTGGAAGAGTGAGGAGGAGAAGCCAGTTCCTTGGGGAGATGATGAGTGATGGGCTCAGGCTATGTCAACAGTCCATGAGGGAGCGGCAGAGATGGCCAGCAAGGAGCACACTGAAGAGAACATTCAAGACTGGAGAGACATCTCCATGGCAGCAGAGGACAGAGAGAGGCTGGAAGGAACAGGATAAGGCAGCCACAACATCCCCCGGAGCAGGGGAGAGGGGAGATGATGATGAGGAGGATTTATGAACTGTCCACCCGTTGCTGACTGCACTTCCAACCGGGGGTCCTCACCCAAATTCCAGAGGCCAAGGCGCACAGCTCAGACAGTGGAGCTGGTGTGTCACACGCAGGGCTGATTGCCGGGCTCAGGTGCCACCTGTGACAGATGGCAGTGTCCTGCTCTGGGAGTCAGCACGAGGGGGGCAGGTGCGAAGAGCCAGGGACCCAGAGGACAGAGACTCCAGAGCCCTGGGATGCAGTGCCACAGACAAACAAGCAAGCCATCTCTCGTAGGTAGGGAGATCTATGTTGCTAGCATCTAACGAGGATAGAAAAACAAATCTCTTGAGTCAAAAACCTTAAGGTGAAACATCTAGGTTCACAGAACCTTTGATTAATGTGTAATCCACAGAGGCTGCCATCCAAGAGGTTTATAAAGATCCACAGTGAGGAAAAAAAAAAAGCCACAGTGAGGAGCTTTCCAGAATTGAGGCAATGTTGTTAATTTAAACACTGATAACTGGGTAAAAATCCAGACTAGGGCAACTATCCACATGCATCTTTGAATGATGGCTGGTGGCACTGGCACCAGTGTGAGACACTCCTGAAGCTATAAAATACTAGATAAATAATAATGAAACTAATGTTCATCAACCACTAAAATCTATTCTTCTTTTCTAAAAACATTACAATAGTGTCTCATGCAACTTTGAATCTGTGTAAGAGTAAGAAAACAGTGAGAATTGGATTCATTTCTGGGTTATCCTTCAATAAATGCGCTACAATCTACATCTGTGGTGGGTGGGTATCTAAGCACAGGAAAGCTAGTATCAGCCATATTGTGTGCCTTCAAAAACAATCAGATGTCCACGTCTATACATCTGCATTTACACTCATGCTTCTGCAAGGAGCACTGCTTCCCCCTGTGTGGCTGCCCTTTGGTTCGCCTGGCCAGGCCCCTCCTGCTGGACACGTGTGTCCCAGCCTCCTGCTGTTGGAACCGTGTATGGTGAAGCTCCTGCCATGTGGCTGTGTTCCCAGAGGAGCTCCGCAAGTAAACTGCTAGGTCAGAGTGTATGAGTTTTAAATATTAATACATGCTATCAAACTGCCTTCCAAGTGCTTCATCAATTTATCCTTCCACCAGCTTTGCAGCAGGATGCTTATCTGAACATGCCTTTCCTCACACTTGGTATTAAAACATTTAAATTCTCTGACCATTTAGTAGTAGACTCTAAAAATAAGTATTTTCCTATGTTTATTAGCTATTTGCCCTTCTTTTCCAATAAAAAAATCTGTTCCCACCCTTTGCCCATTTTTTTCTCCTGAGCTATTCACCCTTTTCTACAGATTTGCAAGAGTTCTTCATGTATTCGCTTAACCAGCCGATATCTGTGGCGTGTGGGAAATAGTTTTCCTAGTTCAATATTACTTCTTTACTTAAACGTATCAATCCTTTCCTTAATGGCTGTTAGACTCTGTATTGTCTTCCATATTCTAAGGTTAGGGAAAAAAAAAGTTGTCCATATTCTCTCCAAGTACCTGAAAAAAACTCCAACTTTACTATTTTCCAACTTAAGCTTATCAACACATTTAAAGAATAACGTGTTATATTCCCTCGACATTACATTTCTAGTCTTCTACCATAGCCAAGCGACTGGACCATGTTCTACAGATTAAGGGCTCCCCCACGTACTAGTAAAGGGAGAAAAAGGTCACAACAGATCACTGTAATAAATGCACCCTGATCTCTCCTCTACTCCAGTAACTACACTTAACCTCTGTGGCTGCTAAATAGGAAGCCAGAACCAGAAGGTACCTCAAGCAACCCGAAATTAGGAGTTCTAAGAAAAACAAGAGGAGGTGCTATTTTACATATTAAATTATAAATGTATGATGAACTAATTACTCTGAAATGTACCATAGATTAAAAATACAAAGTCAAGGGAGGCTCAGATAAATTGAAGAATAAGTTCAAAATGAGTTATCCAAGGAGATCTGCAGATGGAAGTAACTTTTAGAGAGAGTTTTTTTTAAAAAGATAGGATTTAGAGAAAAGATACCACAGTCGGAAAGTTGATAACCCATAGCTGAATGTGAGGCTTCACCCTGCCAATGTGGGAAGAAAGCCAAATTTAAAATAATTGGTGCCGAGGAGAGCAAATGCATACTAGCTCTAAGTGAGTGGCGTGCAGAGTGGAATGGGGGGTGCGCCCTGCATGGACCAGGGAGAGGGCAGAGCCAGCTCCTCTGACATACCTGCCTTCCAAATAAAATTGCTCTCAGGGAGAGAGCACACTGCCAGGGTAATTAGAAAATCCCTAAAAGAGGTATATCCCTGGAAAAAACAAGTATTTTTTGTTGACATTCAGAAAATGAGCAAATGAGTAAACCTAACAGCAAAATTTTTAAAAGCTACCAATTAATAATGTTAGCTTGGTTTCTTATTCATGACATTTTTCATGATGTTTATATTATCAGCATTTTGGCCTATTTAAATTATTCTCCTATCCCAGATAACTGAAAGCATAGATGACTATTATAACTTGTTTTTACTTGAGAAGGGGGTGCCTGGGTGGTGCCACTGAGCATCTAACTCTTGATTTTGGCTCAGGTCATGATCTCAGGGTTGTGGGATCAAGCCCTGTGTCCAGCTCCAAGCTGGGCCTGGAGCCTGCTTAGGATTCTCTCTCTCTCTCCCTTCTCTCTGCCCCTCCCCAACTACTCTCTCTAAAAAAAAAATTCTTTTATTTGACTTAAATTAAATCCAAATGCTCAGTTAATTATGGCCATGCTTTCTATATTTTGTTACTTCTAGTTTCAGTTCACTTTTTCTTTGCTTTCAAAGGATTTGGTTAGATTTACTGTTAGAATGGATTAGTAAAATCCACCTTCAAAAAGTTAGTTTTATTTTCTTCTAAATAACCTGGAAGAAAAAATTTCAACTTATGCTACTCAGTTCCTACTGCTACATTTAAATACCAAGGAAGCTACTTCATAACAAGACTTAGGCCTGATCCTGCATTTTGGTCAGAGTGCTTCCATTTATCCTGAGACAGTGGCTGAAGTAGGTCTCTGAATTAAAATCAGATGAATATTCTCCATCTTTTGCTTCCTTCATTTACTCTACAATCATCTCGGCATCATTCCCTTTTATTAAAATGTTGTCTTTTACTCAATGCAAACACTGATGTTTTTGTTTAACTCCGTGAACTCAGCTGGGTTGGCTTTGCACCCAGAGGACATCTGACAATATCTGCAGATAATTCTGGTTGTTACACCTTAGGGCAACTAGATGTTACTGGCATGTAGTGAGCAGAGGCCAGGAGTGCCGCTAAACTGTGTAACACAAAGCTCAGGCCCCGGCCATCAACAGTGCTCATGCTGAGAATTCCTAGTAAAACTTCAAGTAAGGCTTGACTACTATTTCTTCACATTTTATCTTGAATAATCTTTAACTGACCAATGTTCTCAAGTAGTCTAGAGTAACAAAATATTGGAAAATGTTCAACTATGGTGACTACCTTGCCTCTGAATTTTAAATATTTGGGCCAAACTAATTTGTAATTCAGGATGTCCACCAAAAGCTATTTAAAAATGTATAAAATTGGGTGCCTGGGTGGCTCACATCTGATAAAGTGTGTGACTTCAGCACAGATCGTGATCTCGGGGTCTTGAGATCAGGCCCCTGAGTCAGGGCTCCCTGCTTAGTGGTCAGTTTGCTTCTCCCTCTCCCTCTGCTCCTCCTCTCACTCCTACTTGCTCTCTCTCAAATAAATAAGTAAAATCTTTACCAAATAAATAAAAATGAATAAAATCTGCAGTTAACATATGGCAATAGCACTTCAATAAATTCTCTTGGAAGGTTAAGATACAGGCATTCTGTAAGCAAATAATTACTAAGTGATATGACTATCAGGCTTCACATAATTTAAAACCTTCTACATAAAGAATATCAAGAAACACCCTCTGAAGTCCATTTGTTTCTAAAGATGTAGGAAACGGTAACATTTTGATCTCCATCTTTTGACTTTTGTTGCCACTCACCCACAGTAATCATTTAACGATAACTGAACTAGGCAGAGTCACCTAAGGCAGTTAAACTCATTAAAATTACTATGGAATTTCAGTGTATTTTTCTCAAATCACCCCATGGTTGTAAGTTTCCTAGAGGTAATACAATAGTGCTGAGTGCTGGATTTGCACCCACTTCCACTTGCACTGCATCTGCAAGATGAGGGGGCTCCCTCTCTGAGAGTGTAGGAAATGTGCTAAGGTCAGAGAAATCCTTTTTGGTTTCAGCTGGAGCTCTGACACTCACTGGAGCTCTAACACTCACCGCCTCAGCATGGGACCCTGCTTTTCTTTCTCCGCTAGGGAGAATGTTTGCATCTTAAAGGGTCTGTGTTTTTAGAAGCAGTTCTCAATGAACACTCTAAAGACAGTCTTTAGCCAGCCTCAGAGGCAAGTTCTTTGTTAATGCCCAACAGAATGCCACACAGACATCTAATAGGTACTTTGTTTATGCTTTCAGGGAATGGCAACTACTAGGATGCATCAGGAGCTTTCACAAATGTGCTGCTCTGCTCTAAGTACAGCCAGTCATTTCCAGCCAGATGATGGAAGACTTACCTGGTTGTTACTGTTGGCAGCTGACGAATTGGCTTGAGCTGTACTTGCTGACAGAGAATCAAGGAAGGCTTGGTCAGCCACTGAATTTCCACAAGAAAATGGGTCTTTTCCATCATTGGGCAAAATCTGAATATCAGAAAGAACCACAGTTATTTTCATAGATTAGGGGTATTTCAGAGTTATAGTCTCTAAAGGCAAGCCAAAATTGTCAGCTATTATGAAGGGGTTATATTCTTAAAAGGTAAGTGAGCTCTTGAACACCTATGTTAATGGTTCCTTTTCAGAACTATGCAGAGTTCTAAAAATGCAATTAATGCCAGCACGAACTTAAATCCTCAGATTTTTCTCCATCTTGCCCATTTTTAGGATCCTGGCTGCACTGTGCACAGAGGTAAAACACAACATAAACCTAAGACAGGTGGACTGAGTCCAGGGGCCTGTAAACACTCTGGAACCACATGGATGAGACTGGGGTACATGCACAGATTTCTGAGAAGGGCCACAGATTCACCAGATTCTCCAGAGGGTCCAAAACTCCCCACCCCAACTCTCCATCAGGAATAACAGGTAGACAGCCAGCCTTCCATTCTGCAGGTGGCACCCAGGTAAAAATCCTCCCAGGACATTATTCCTTCCTGCTGGAGGGAAACCACAGGCACTTTGTTCTTGATCTCGCTCCCAGTTTACTCACAGGGCACCAGGCAACCTGGGTTTGGTGGGTCACCTGAGAAGAGAGGCAACCGACCAAGTACCCAGGACTCGAGTTTGAGTGACCTACAGACAACCAGTAGAGGGCGGCAGGAGGTTGATGGGGCGGGGTTCCAGCTGAGTGGGTATGTCCCCAGGCAGAAGGGAAAGGGACTGGATCCCTAACTTTGACATTTATGAGAACACAGCTTAAAGGAGGCAGCAGCTCCCAGGAGCTCATCCAAGACCCTCCATCTACAGGAATGGGACAAAGAGCTGAGAAATAGGTACTAAACCAGCACAGACAGAGCAGAGCTACTTAAAACTTTCAATTTTGTGAATGAACTCTATAATATAAACAGTGTAGACAGTAGTGATTATACAATATAAACAAAGGTAAAATAGGGACATTTATTCGGATTAATTAAAAGTTGTTCTTCCTAGAAGGAACTTAATCCAAATATCTGGAATCACTCTTTGGAGCCTGGTTGCATCTACAGGTAACATTTCTTTGTTGCATTTTTCACATTTTATATAATTAGCAGATATTACTTTTACAGTGGAAATTATTTTATTAAAAATAAAGTTGCTACTTTCCATAATCCATAAAAAGATGTTTGACAGAGACCAGGTTTAATTGCTTTATGACAGTAAGTTCTTACTTCAACATAGTCTGTGGGAACAAGTCCGCGTTCTCCTTTGCTGTTTCTTCCTTCCAGCCATCCTCCACCAACATCCTAATAAAGTTTAAAAAGAGAGAGAGAGAAAAAAGATTATAGTTGGAATTTCCTGCAGAAGTTTTGCTTTGTTATACATGAAAAAATAATTAATGTTAAGCCCTTTATTCCCACAGAGTTAGCACTGTTCAAAGTTATAAATTATTTTTTAAAAGATTTATCTGAGAGAAAGCTTGCACATGTGCACACACTCACATGTGCGTTAGTTGGAGTAGGGGCAGGAGGAGGGAAACAGAATCCCAAACAGACACCCCACCAAACTCAGAGCCTGACCGTAGGGCTAGATTTCACAGTCTTGAAGACCATGACCTGAGCTGAAACCAACAGTTGGATACTTAACTGACTACTAAGCCACCCAGGTACCCCCAAAGTTATAAACTCTTAAGGCTTCTCTTTACTCCAGAAAATGATATAATATAAAAACAAGAAAAATCAAACAAATGATCAAAGACTGAAAAGTAGTCCATTTAAAGGATTGGAGTCCTATCCGTGTGTAATTCCCTTCTATTCACTGGTCGGGGGCAGATGACAAAAATGGTTTGTAGCTCCGACTGTCAAGAAGTGGAATGACACCTCTACTTCTGGAATCTCTGTTGTCTTTTGTGACCTCTGTGGTCAAGAGAATGAGGTGAGGTAGAAAAAAATATGGAATTTTTTTTTTCTCAGAGTCTAGCCTCAGGAGGCTTTGCACACTTTTTCCAAAAGAGCTGCTGTGTGAATAATTTGGCTTGCTAGATGATGACAGAGAGAGGGCCCAATCTCCTGTACACCCCAACCAAAGCCAGTAAACCTTTATCAGTGGACTCGCTGGACACCTGAATGACCATGTGTTAAAGCACTCCACCCCCAGCTGCCCACCAGGTGACTGCAGACCCATGCGGGAGCTCAACCTGGAGGTCCCTAGGCAAAACAACAAATGGTTGTTTGCTTAAGCCACTAAGCTTTGGGATTACCTGGTATCTAGGAAAAGCTAACTGACACATGGTTCCTTTGTTCTTCTGGATAAGTGATATTAAACTAAATTGTAAAATATTCTATACCAGAATTTCTACTTTTCAATCTATTATCTCCACAAAATCCTACTTTTTTACCTGAAGAGTTGTCTTAAGTTCATAAATCATTTCTCAATTAGTTAATATCTGAGTGTAGGTAACACTTTTTTCTTTGAAAACTTTATTTATTTGGCACACATGCAAGAGGGGCAGAGGGAGAGGAAGAGAGAATCTCACACAGTGCCGAGCCCAAATGGGGTTTCATCCCATGACCCTGAGATCATGACCTGAGCTGAAACCAAGAGTCAGATGCTTAACTGTCTGTGCCACCCAGGTGCCCAATAACACATTCTTTTTTAAAAATCACTTTAAACCACAACTCCGTCCATTTTTGACATGACAGCAACTTAAAATACTGTTTTACCAAGAAATGAAAATTATTTCATTAAAAAAAAATCAGATAAAGAATCTTTAATCTCTCCTATGATTAAAAATAGAACCTAAGTACTTATATACACTTGGCATATTATCTAAAACTACATATATTTTTCCTACCCAGTAATTCTTTTTTTTTGTATGTAAAACATATAAAACAGGTTTTGAAAATACTATCAACATCAAGAAACCTCCATCCTCTTGGTCATTCCTGGGTCTCTGTGCTCCCCCAGCCCTCTGTCCCTCTGACCTAGGGGAACGCCTGCATCTCCTCCTTCCCTTCCCAGCACATCTCCAGCTGACCTGGCAACCTTCCTCACATGCTAGTCTTGGAGGTATCCAGAGAGACGACCTATCTCCAGCTCTCACCTCCAGCTCAACATTTCCATTTTAAACTGATGCAAAGCTACAGGAAAGGGTTAATTATTTACTGTTCTTCAAGCTCAACATATCTAACAATAAACTCACTTAATCTTTCCAAAGAAGTTTTTCTTCCTGACTCACATACTTTAATAAATCCACCATTCTCTCAAGTCAAAGGTCAAACGTCGCAGGGATCCTTATCTCTTCTTTCTCCAAGAGTACCTAATCTGGCACCAAGTCCTCTGGGTCTGACTTGGCAAAGCCTCCTGTGGAGAGCTTTCTTTTCAATTCCTATTGCTATTACCTAAGCTACATTCCCAGGTTCCAGCCATACCAGTTCACTCAATACACCTATGCTAGATTAATTTCCTGGAAATGCACATCTCACCACTTCATTTGCCTAACAACAACATCAAAAATAAAACCCTTAAATGAACCCACTACTTACAAATGAAGTCCAAAGTCTACAGCCTGGCCCATGGGTTCTGTCTGATTTGGCTCAAAAAGCCAGTTTTCTGAGCCTGTCTGCTACTGGTATATATGTGCCCTGGACCCCTGGGACCCTTGTTTACATGTAGAGTTCCCAGAAGAGAGAAAAAGCAGAGGCTCAGAGACCCAACAGATGTGGTTTTGGATCTTTGCTTACAAACAGAATGATCCTGGTCAAGTTGCTTATCTTCTACGTCTTATTACCTTCATCGGTAAAACACAGATTAAAAGTCCCTAGCTCAGGACACCTGGGTGGCTCAGAGGTTGAGCTTCTGCCTTCAGCTCAGGGCGTGATCCTGGAGTTCCAGGATTGAGTCCCACATTGGGCTCCCTGCATGAAGCCTGCTTCTCCCTCTGCCTGTGTCTCTGACTCTGTGTGTCTCTCATGAATGAATAAATAAAATCTTAAAAAAAAAAAAGTCCCTAGCTCATAGAGTTCATGGAGAAAACACATCAAAAATACATGTGTAGTACTCAGCCAAACACCTGGCTCATAGGCTGTTAATCAGCCACAGCTGTGACTTCCAGAAACCATACTTCCAAATCTCTACACTTGTGCTCTGTCTGGGATCTGTATGGGACATCTCTTTCCATTTCTGCCTGATGGAACCCCATACAACTACCTTTAGGGGACTGAGCTTTTATTCAATGTTTATAAAATAGAGTCTTACTTCACCATCAACACTTTATAAACAACAGGGAAGAAATTCCTGTGGGTTTGAATGATCAACTTAATAAAAAAATAAAATTGAAAATATAAGTCCTTAAGAGCAAATCAGATTTAAAAATCTACTCATTCTCTTACCGGATTTGTAATTGTGATGATTTCTCCTTCATTAACCGTCAGTTCATTATTTCCAGGCTCAGCAGCAAAGTCATACATAACCCGAGCCTGTTGGGAATAGCAACAGAGGAAGTTACAAATGTAAACTTCACAGTAAAAAACCAAACAATCTTTATCATACACTTTGTAAACATGCTGGTATGAACAAACACTCATGACTGTGGCTGTGGTTTTTTGAAATAAAGGAAGACATATTACCAAAATGATTCATCAGCCCTATTGTGAGGAAGAGGACACCAATGGTGAGGGCCCCTGCTCTGTTTTGGAAACAGGGAAGGTTTCTCATAGCTGCCTACACTGCTTTCAGGGACCAGCCCCCAAAATGTTCTCAAAACACACCCTTTTCATCAAGGGGGGGGGGAGTGTACCTTTTTTTTTTTTTTAAAGATTTATTTATTTGAGAAAAAGAGAGAGAACGTGCATGAGTACATACTGGAGCAAGTGATGGGGCCAGGGGCAGAGGGAGAGAGAATCTCACGCAGATTCCACACTGAGTATGCAGCTCAACACAGGGCCCAGTCTCAAACTCTGAGCTCACCACCTGAACCCAAACCAAGAGTCAGACATCCTACCTACTGTATCACCTAAGTACCCCAATACCCTTTCTTTAAGGAAGTAAGAAGTGGAAATGGAGATATCATTCATTCTGGGCACACTCAATCTCAGGGACTGAAGGAACATACAGACACACACGTGTACACTCATTTAAGATGCATACATGCTCAAATTATTCCCTGGCAGTGAAAACTCTTGCTATTCTTTATCTAGAGCCACTGGGATGAATTTTAATAATGTGGTACCCCTAGCCAACTAAACTCAGAACTTAAGATCTGGGTAGCGAGATATACTTACATTCTTCTCCTAGAATATTTCCCCCTATACGGAAGCCTACACAGGGTTGTGTATACTGGTCAGGTAACCTAACAGCTGGGATTTTCAAACTTTTCCTGCAACAAAATCTTAATTTCATGGCAAACAGACTTAAGCTGTTCTAGCTGACGGGAGGTGGGGCTGCTCCTTCAGCCTCTTCCTCAAGAGGTTCCTAAAGGTGTCAACCCAGAAACATGGATTCTAGGAAAACCGCTATGCATTTATTCCAAGATGATCACTGTTGTAAACAATAGATATATATATTTTTATAGTATTTAATATATTTTTAATCCATTTCAAATTCTAAATTATCGTCTTTCATGGACCATCTCATAAAAGAAGGTCCATCTCATATACTGGAGATAACATGTACCTAGGAAACCGATGAGTTACTTTAAAAGTAACTGTTCTAAGTGGCAAGTTCAAGTATATGTACAGAGCTAGTCAAATAGGACTAACAGAACTGCACTCATTTAACAAGATACTTGCTGAACACCCACCATATGGTCAGAACTGCGCTAGGCCCTTCTGCTTGCCAGTGTGCTCCCCCACACTTGCTTAATGATGCCTGAAATACTCAGAACAAGGATAAAGGATTCACATCTACTGGTAAAAGGTTAAAAAAAAAAAAAAAACCCTCCAAATACTATTTTGACATACGTCAGAAGAAATAAAATGGACTGGGGGGATGAATATGCAACAAAGTTGGTAGAGTAATATGTTATTTACAGAATCTAGATGATAGGTGGATGGTGTTCAGTGGAAAATGATTTTGATTTTTCTATTTTTATATATTTGAGATTTTTTTCATAACAAAATGTTAGAAAGAAACAAATGGTTAGTCACAAAACTGGCATCAGCTCCTGGACTTCCATCCAGAGGCTGGGCAGGGGGTATAGGGAGCAGGTTGCAGGCACTGAGAAGTCTGAACGGAGTCATTACATGGGACAACAAGACCATGTTGATGGCTCTTTCTCATACTGCTGCAAAAGCAGTTAGAATTCTGCTGGTCATGTTGTGGGGTATTTTTTTTTTAAAAACCGCATCACCCCAATCTCAATTTCTCATGCAACGAGGGCAGATACAGATAAATGCATGAGGAGGGTCCCTGGGCCAAGCACAGGCTTGGGCTTCCTGGGATACACAAATGAGCAACCTGCTGTTTGGTTCTTGTTCCTTAAGGATCCTGCTTAACATTTTTTTTTTTTAATGCAGCTAAATCTAGCTAATCCCCACTACAGAATACCAAAGACTATTCTTGTGTACCAAATGTCCAACTTGATGAAACAAGTCAAAAACTAATAATGGAAACTCCCTTACACATTTAAATATTATGGAACTTTAAGCCATGGAAAAATGTATATAAACACTGTAGGTTTATGTAAACACTGATTTAAGCCTTAAAAAAACAAAATAAAACCCAGAGATGCTTCTTAAAAATTAGAATTGAGAGAAATTTTAGAGAACGAAAAGAATGAAAAAAGCACATCCCCAAATGAGCAAAAACGTGTCAACAGAAAACAAAGTTGAGCAGTTACTTTTCCCAAGCTTAGGTAGCCTAGAGGCCCCTAGAATGTAAACCTTTGGGGCACTGCCTCCCTTCACCTGCTTTTCCTGTTCCCATCCTTGTATCTGGCTTCCATCTGACTGCTCCTCTCCTCCACCAACAGGATTCCAAGATGCTGGCCCCCACCCCGACTGCCCGTCAGTCCCACTATGCTTCAGTCCCACTATGGCCTTCGAGAAGAGGTCCATTTTCTGACTGCTTTTCCCAGTGTTGGCTACACTTTAAGAAATGACTCAAGTATTTTCAGGAGCTAAACCTCTACTCGGTTCCTGGGCAGATGACGTGATACTGTATGTCGAACACATATGTCAACAACAATTAGTTTCTCCAATGGCAATACCAAAAAGTATTACAGATGAAGGTGAGGGGATAGTAGACTGCAATCTTAAACATCAGTTCCATTACCTAGCTGCAAATAAAAGTAAACATTAGCGGATCCAAAGCTCCAGACGTTCCAGGCACAGGAATGCGAAATGTGCCACCACACACCTGGTATGTGCATAATCCATCATCCTTAACACATTATTTCCTTTTGAGAGAAGAGAGAGAGGTATAAAAGTATTCATACTTTCTGGCTATGTTGTAAACATCTGTTATGTTGTCTGCTCCATGTCCCTTCCTTCTGGAAACTTCCTGCTTGACTCCATGCCATTGGTAAGCATATAAACCAAATAGGGATAAGGAGAACTCTTTCCCAGAAATTGATACAGATTCTGGTGAGCATGGGTCTTTTTCTCTGAAAATGCTGTCAAAGGCTAACCAGCTGAGGTAGGAGAAAGTCCATCTTTGGTGGAGTGTAATGGCAAAGAGAAAGAATGTTCTGAGGTGATCACTTGAAGGACAAGCCTGAGGCTACGTCTCCTGCTGTCAGACAAAGAGCCAACATCTCATTTCCACAGGTGCCTAAGCTAATGTGAGTTCAGATCCTGTTGCACAACGAAGACAGTTCAAGTCGATACAATCCAATAATCCCAAACCAAAGATTTATTAAGACATTCTAAATAAAGACAAGCACTGGATATAATAAGTACACTACTGCATTTCCTATTTTGCAAAAAGAAAACACTAGAACCTAAAATGAACAAGAGAATTAAACAGTTCAAAATGCAAAAAAACAAAACAAAACAAAACCAACCAACCAACCAACCAACCAACCAACCAACCAACCAAGCAAAAAAGTTCATGTGGGGATCAGGATGCAGGAGACAAGTCCCCATTCTTAAGCATCTGCTTCTCTGGTTTGCATAAATCACAATTAACTGTTGGGAAAAGCTCTAAATCTTCGGTAGTGTAGCTCTCTCATTTTAAAAACAGAGACACTCAAATAGAAACTAAAATTAAAATTTCAAAGTACAGACAGATCCTTTATAACATGGTCCTTGAGAACCGATGTTGTGCATGTAAGTGGTATTTCTATATGACTAGTTCACCTTTTTAAATGCTAAGCTTGTGTTTTTTTTTTTTTTTTTTTTTTATTTTTTATTTTTTTTTATTTTTTTTTTTTTAGCTTGTGTTTTTTAAAAAAGATTTTCTTATTCACTTGAGAGGGTGAGCAGTGGGGAGGGGCAGAGGGAGAGGAAGGAGCAGGCTCCCTCATGAGCAGGGAAGCCCAGGGCCCTGGGGTCATGACCTGACCAGAAGGCAGATGCTTCACTGACTGAGCCACCCAGGCACCCCTCAAACGTTGAGCTTATTTTACTTAAGCACGCTCATTTGACTTTTTGTGAAATCATATAGTTAATGCCTCCTAGATCTCGCTTTTACATAACCATCAAGATCATAAGAAGAAAAAGAACTTCCTTTAATAGACTGAGAGCATTATTATGCCCTAAATACATGCAGATGTATTTGTCCTTATTCTAAATGATTATGACTTAAGTGCTTTTCAGTTTCTATTAATATATGATTTCAGGGACGTCTGCATGGCTTAGTGGTTGAGCATCTGCCTTTAGCTCAGGGAGTGATCCTGGAGTTGTGGGATCGAGTCCAACATCGGGCTCCCTGCATGGAGCCTGCATCTCCCTCTGCCTGTGCCTCTGCCTCTCTCTCTCTCTGTCTCTCATGAATAAATAAAATCTTTTTAAAAAAATCTATGATTTCAATTAAATCCTGATCTGTGCTTGTGCAGTTGTTATATTGCATCAAACAGCGAGTATTAAATTATCCCTGTAAAATTTTATCTGGTTAGATTTAGTCATGCTCCAACCTACTAAGTTTTCTGGATTCTGAAGCCATCATCTAACTATACCCAACCACGGCTCATCCTTCCCTGTCGAGAGTCATCAGAAAGCTCGTTACATACGCTTTCCATGGCTTCACCTGTGTCATTACGAAAGCTGTTAACATATGGCAGGGCTGAGGTCCCAGTCAGCCACAGATACTAAGAAACTCTTTCCCAGATGACATGGATAGATTATCACGTTTTGGGTTTGTTGCTCTAAGGTGGACCATGTTAGTATTTGGATTATTTTAAACTGAAGGCAATCGAGACCCTGCAGCTCAGAGGAAACGTCTGCCCTTCTCTAAGGTACAAAAAGAATCCACACTGGGGTCTTTCCCAGAATAAGGCTCGCTCGCTGAGATAAATTTTATCTGAGTGACGCATCTGTACAGCAGGGCAACCATCTAATTACAAGATATCTTTTCACTGCCCTGAGAAGTGCATTCCTTTCCTGTCAAATCCCGGACCCTGCCCCCTTCTCCTTCGTTCAGAAGGACATACTTGAAGGAGGACTTCATCCACCTGCATTTTGACCTCCAACTTTTTGATTCAGTTCTTCTGTCCAGCTTCTCTCTTAATTCAGGCAAAAGACCCTGTGAGCGAAGTATCTGTGATGAGCACGAAAACTACCCCCTGAAGCAATCATGTCTGCCCTGAGCCAGGGAGACCCCACACACCTGAGCCCAACAGGTGTACCCACCTGCACGTATTGCCCCGCATTTTCCTCATATAAACTGGGAAGTACCTCCAGCACTCTGTGGAGACCATCTGAGATGCTAGTGTGGGCTATTTCCCAGTGGGGGTCTCAATGAAATGAATTCATTTGTTTTACTACTGCTCCTTTCTCTGCCTGTGGATTTGTCAGCGGTGGATGGGGAGACCCCCCACCACCCAGCTAAATATATGCCTCACTTTGCCCATCTTTGAAATTTCCATGTCTGTGTGGATTCCCTGTATGTATGCTGTTAAATTTGGGATTTTCTCCTCTTAATCTGTCTCATGTTAATTTGATTCTTAGTCCGGCTAGAAGGACAGGAATGTCCTTAGAAAGGGACAGGAATTCTTGCTTGCAGACAGTTGGCATAGTTGGCAGGATCCTGTAACTCACTGGCCACTACTTGCCCGGACAGTACTGCAGCTGAGAGATCCTGGAACGTCTGACAAGCAGCCACAGAAGGAGAGATTTCTTACCATGTCAGTCTCCCAGAATCTCTACCTGCAGAGTCGATGGAGCGAGACTGGTGAGAGGTCTTTTCTTACTTTCTACATCTACATTAGGAGAAAATGTTTGTATAACTAGTTCCTTGGGCTTAGTGACTCCTTGGTTAAATTTGGTTACTGACCCATTTCCTCCCAGAGATGGTCTTTATTCTCCTTTGTGTCTTTTACATTGTTTGTTATCCTTGTTGCTAAGGGACATCTTGGAAGCCAAAGCCACAAAATTGGTGGGTCCGGGTCAAGTGCTTAAAAGCTGCTAGAGCATTCTCCACCCCAAGAAGACTGTCGTGATAGGATAAGTTGGTCACAGAACAGGGTAGATTGACCCTAGATCACTTGCCAAAATCAAGTAAACTGTACAATGAAGTACACTCCACTCTAAAACAATACACAGTCCCCAATCCCATAGCACATCCCTCTTAGATACTAGTATGGCTCCAGGAGGCCCAAGGCTTACAGAAAGCTGTTAGACTTTCCCTCTCATCGTGTTCTATGTCCTAAGAGCTCGGCTTATGACTAATGAGAATATGCTCTTTGGTCTCCACCATCCAGAGGGTACACCTTGGTGGTCGGCTGAACAGATGAGGATCTGAGGCTCTCCATCCAGCTATGCCAGCTCTCAGGGGGTGTCTATCATGAGAGGTTTCAGTCCATAGGAACTTTTGTCATCTCAACCTTCATTGCTTGATCAGTGCTACAAAGTTACATCCCAGAAGCACCTGCCTGGTGTTACAGATTAGTAAGCCTGTGACTGGAGGCATCTCACATTCTCTTGTTATCAAAACTAGAGACAGCATTTTCACTGCACCATCCTTACTGCCTGTGCCCTTTGCTTTCTTAGCCTAATTTTGGGAGTAAACTTTTGAATCATGGGGTCTGTGTCATCTATGCCCTTTTCTGGAAGCCTCTTTCATCTTTGGTTAAGGCACTAAAAGGCTTATTGGTTTGAATTGCTATTAATAGATCCTACTCACCAATGGCCAGATAATGGTTCCTTTAAATTGGTTATTTAAAAAAAAAAAAGAAAAAGAAAGAAAGAAATGAAAGAAATTGAAAGAAAGAAAGAAAAGAAAAGAAAAGAAAAGAAAAGAAAAGAAAAGAAAAGAAAAGAAAAGAAAAAAGAAAAGAAAAGAAAAGAGCTCTCAATTGTCTTATTAGTGTAATGGCTAGCCTCAGGGACTCCCCTGACAAGACAAAAGAACAGAAATTAGCCTTAAGACTTAAAAACCAATGTCCACATACAAAGTAAATTCCCCTTAAAATCCAGACTCACCTGCCTGTTTTAACTTCCCTCTCCCTGCAAGATTTACAGAGTTCATTCTGGCCTAATCTCTAGGTTTTAAGTAGCTGGGATGCTCATGTAAAAGCTGAAAGCCAGAATATAAATCTAACAAAAGCAACTGAGACTGGCAATAAGGCTGGCACAGCTCCTACTCTCCAGGGCTCTGGGATCAGGCTCTGCCCGCTTTGGGCATTCCTGCAGCTGTATCCTAGACTACCCCACTGCCAAAGAATTCACATTCTCTGGACAGCACAGATCTTTTAAACTATAAAATCCTTTTACCCTACCCCATTTAGAGAGTAATTAGATTATTTGACTATATTCATAACTTTGGCTTCACTAAGCAAATAGATGACCAAAATTTCTCCTAGGCCCTTAGTCAAGTGATCTGCAAAAGGCCAATGTTCAGAGACTAAAGCCAAGGGTTAATTTTGTACCCAGAAAAAAAAAAAGGCTTTGTTAAAATGCTTTATGCATATTTTACAAAGTCATAAATCTCTTGGTTCCCATCTTAGTTAAAATTCTCCCTGATATAAAGAAGCAAATTTAGTTAAAAATATGGGCCAGTGGCGCCTGGGTTGCCCAGTGGGTGAAATGTCTGCCTTTGGCTCAAGTCATGATCCCAGAGTCCTGGGACCATCAGGCTCCTTGCTCAGTGGGGAGTCTGTTTCTCCCTCTCCCTCTGCTCCCCTGCTTGTGCTCTCTTTCTCTGTCAAATACATAAATAAAATGTTAAAAAAAAATAAGAACATGGACCAATCCTTTGATACTCAGGCTGTAATCCAGGCCTTTGGGGAATTAGGAACACCTGTCTTTCTTTTACAAACCCCTAAAACCCAAACTGCAACTCTAGAAACAGGTTAAAGCTCACCAATCTCCAAGCTTCACCTATTCCTCTCACAAGGCTCGTACATATTATAAAGATCAGAATACTGGAACAAAATTGTTCTGCACCTAATAGAAACAAAATTAAGGTTTTGTTTGTATCTTGTCTGTGTATTATTTGGTGTGTCCATGTATATTGTAAATGTGAGATATTTTCTCTAATTCTGGATGATACTACTAAAATTAATTTGTAAAAGAGCTTTAGTTAAAGGCAAGCACTTGTAAGGCCAGGCCATTCTAAAACTCAGAAACTAACCCAAATGTTTTTCAAGTTCAAGTGATCTGGGACAATATTCAGTATTAAAACTAACTTAAGGTTGCTGGTTTAATTAAAGCAGACGTGTATTTAGAGTTATCAGCATTAAACATAAAACGTTTATTCTGCTTGTGTTTACTAAAAGTCAAGTAAGTTCATGATATCTCCGTTGCAAAATCTGCCAGAGCAAAAAACCAGAGTAACGGCTGATTTTGTCTGATGCCTCATCAAGTTTTATGGATAGTCTGGGCAAAACTGTTAAGAACAAGTAAATTAAACAGAGGTAAATAAAAACGGTTTGTAGGTAAACTTTTAAATACCTTCCAAAATCTTTCATAACCTAAAATTTTAAAGTCTTGCTAAGTTAAATGATGAGTTCATTGATTATCTAGATCATTTCCAGTAAGATAAAATAAGGAAACATAATCATACTTTGTGTTTTACTGAAAGTAAATGGGGGGGGGGGAAACCACATTCATATAAAATATAAATCTGCCAATCTAAAGAATTCTGGTGTGACAGTTCACAATTGCTTACTACTTAGTTTCCACTAGAAATTAAGGTTTCTAAGCATTAAGAATTCTAACAAATGTAATTAAGACCGCTGGAAACAACAAGGGAAACAAGTTGATAGGTGAGGAAAATGAGACGTGCTTTTGATAAGAAAAAGTATGAGGAATGAAAATACCTATTGTTGGGGAAAAAGAAAATAATTTTGTCTTCAAGTGGGGCTGGTTATTTAAACAGGGAAAATTTAGGACAAAATCTGAATGTAAAAAAGAACCTTGTAGGGCAGCCCCGGTGGCGCAGCGGTTTAGCGTCGCCTGCAGCCTGGGGTGTGATCCTGGAGACCCGGGATCGGGTCCCGCATCAGGCTTCCTGTATGGAGCTTTCCCCTCTGCCTATGTCTCTGCCTCTCATGAATAAATAAATAAAATCTTTAAAAAAAAACATTAAAAAAGAACCTTGTAGAAGATTTATGGAGAAACAATCTTTGGAAAGGAACTATGTGTGGTCGCCACTGGCTGAGATGAGGATAAATTTAAATAAGTAAATGAGTTTTAATATCAAAAGTACCCCAGTACAACATTTTTGGCCTTTTCTTTGTTAAAACTACAAACTTGAACTACTTGTCTTGAACTTGAACTACTGGTCTGTTCTCCCTAAGAAACTGTAAACAAAAGTTTTTCTTTACCTTTTAAGTTATCTACGTAAGAAATAATTATTCTATTTGCCAAAATAATTTCCTATGTTTATCAGCTCTTTGATTGCTTATGAAACCTGAGTCTTAAAACGAAAAGAGTTAAATTTTGCTCAGAACTTTGTAACCTCTATTTGCCTTTGAAATCTTATATTGTCATTGTGGTTAAATGGATAATTAAATATTGTTTCATAATGACATCATTCTATTTAATCAAATGCTCAAACCTTTTGATATTTCTGACATACATCCCAAAATCAATTTTTTAAAAAAGACTTTATTTATTTGAGAGAGACAGAGAGAAAGCACACATACAAGCAGGGGGAGCAGCCAAGGGAGAGGGAAAAGCAGGATCTCCACTGAACAGGGAGCCTAACATGGGACTCGATC
This sequence comes from Canis lupus dingo, assembly GCF_003254725.2. NCBI lineage: Eukaryota > Metazoa > Chordata > Mammalia > Carnivora > Canidae > Canis > Canis lupus. The sequence continues at coordinate 47,382,039 of NC_064243.1, read as the reverse complement.
CCAGGACTCTGGGATCATGACCTGAGCGGAAGGCAGATGCTTAACGCAAGCGGCCCCCAAAATCAATTTCTTTCTTTTTTTTTTTTCTTCAAAAATCAATTTCTAAAGTAAAATCTTTTGACCACAATCTGAGGTGTTCCCAAGGGCCTGCAGAACATTTCAAAGATTTCTTTTTGAGAAAGTAAGGTAATTAGGCTTATTTGGTATGTTAAATTACATGTGAAGCATTGTCAAATAAATGATATTCCCATTATACTTATATAGATATGTTATTAAAATTAAGTGTTCTAAAAATTATATGAGACCCCTAGAAATCTGATGTCCTGGTATGTTTTATTATCCTAAAGTATCCTTTATTATCCTAAAGTGTATGTCACAAAAATAACTAAATTTCCTTTGTCAATTGCACTGTCATGAACTCTAGTCAGACTTCAATCATGGCCATTTTAAAGTTTATCATCATTTACAGACAGTTATACTTTTACTCAGATGCCTTCAGAGAAGTTTCCACAAATGTGCTGCATCTTCAATGAGACTCATGAAAAAAAAAAAAACTGAGTAGCGGCATCTGGAAGCCTTCAGGTTATAAAACTGAACTAGATAAAAACTCTAAAACTAGTAGAAGAACTGGATTCAAGAATTAGTAATGCAGAACTGAGTAAGTTGAGGAAGATAATTACATTTTATGACTTTTTGTTTAACATTGCTGACTTTTTAAAAATGTTTCCCAGATTTAAAAAAAAATTTTTGCTCTAAGGTTGACTTACTGCAATTTGATAAAATACACTTTTTTTGGGACAAATTGAAACATTTCTTTTCTAAACCCTATTGGAGCCCTCCAGAATTCAGAAACTCTTAGTGAGTCTTCCTATATGTGCATGGCAATCTTTTTTTTGGCATAAGTTCAGTATGAATCTGTTCTCCTAATGACAGGATGCCACTGGAAACATTGGTTGTATCACCACATGACTGGAATGCCATATTTGAGAGAGACATGCATAGCCTCAGATGTGACGAGACAGCTTTAGGGAACTAACAACTTTATGGAGCCAATAAAACTCCCTTAGAAATGTCAGCCTGGCACCTTGCTTACAGAGTTCCCAGCAGCCTGGCTATCATAGGTCTAACTTTAAGAATCCCCCTGTATCACCACTACCTGAAATGAGTTTGTCCAAACTGACCTGCTGTTATCAGGACTAAGACACTGGTTCACTGAGATAAAGCAACCTACCAGCTCAACACACAGCTTGAACTCAGGACCCTGAGATCAAGACCTGAGCTGAGATCAAGAGTCTGATCTGAGCCACCCAGGCGCCCCTCAGCTCAACTTTTAACATGTGAAACTCCCAGGCTGAGGGCTCAAGAGAAACTTCTGCCCCTCCATTAACTACACAGAAGAATCCACGTTGGGGGTCTTTCACCAAATAAGGCTTACTCGCTGAGATAACCCATCTGTATGGCAGGGCAACCATCTAATTACGTGATATCACTCTTCTCACTGCCTTGGAAAGTGCATTCCTTTCCTCTGGAGTCCCAGACCGCCATCCCCTTCTCCTTAGTTCAGAATGACACATACACTTCATTTTGCCTGTCATTGGAATTTTCACGTCTGTGTGGATTACCCAGACATATGCTATTAAATTTGACTTTTTCCAGTTAATCTGTCTCACGTCGCTTTGATTTGTAGTCCAGCTAGAAGGACCCTTTAAGGGACACGAACTCCTGCTCCCCTACAAAAGAAGTAGTCTGGGGCACCCAGGTGACAGAGTCAGTTGAACATCAGACTCTTGATTTCGGCTCAGGTTATGATCTAAGAGTCATGGAATGGAGCCCCACGTCAGGCTCAGTAGGGAGTTTGCTAGAAGGTTCTCTCCCACTGACCCTCCCCTTCAGCTTAAGCAAGCACACACACATGTTCTCTCTCAAATCTTTAAAAATGAAAAAAAAAAGAATTGGTTTCCTTAAATGTTCACAAGTAATGTGCTTAATATCTATTCAAGAATATAGTCAAGATGATAAAGTTCTGTTAAGGTTTTAATTTTAATAGTTGTTCTAGTAAAAGATCTTTTCCCAAAACAAGAAATTTCTACAAAGAACTAGTAGCAGCCATCAAGAACCACTGAAAACTTTTCTTATGCAAAAATTTCAGAAATAAAATCGGTGAAATTGATATGTTCAAGTGTTTTTTCCTAAAATGGGTTTGTATCCATTTTCCTGAAATATGATGCACTTAAGAGGAATTCTGTAACTAGTAATCAATTATATGAGCAATTTGAAAATTTCCAAGATATATTTAGGATAATCTTAAATCTGAGTGTAACAGAGGGCAATTATACAATCACAAGAGGAACAGAAAAGAAGTTCTGAATAGCCATCATAAATAAATCACATTGTACCATCCATTTCCACATTCCCCCTCCCTGTATTCCACGCATGGAGAATAGTTGTGGAAAGCACTGAGGACCAAGGAAATCCTCAGAACCAAACCAAACCATGCTGCTAGAGATTGGGATGATTTTAAGAGACTTTCTACCCAAACTCACCCGGATCAAAGCTTATTTATGTATTGTATATAAGAACAATCAGACAAAGGTGTTTTAATAGTTATTTGTTTAGGTGGCATCAAACTGGTCATATCATATATAACATCACTATGACCAAGTAATATGCCAAAACACACACTTCTGACACCCACATGTGACAGCCTGTTCTGCCCACTGCTTCATAATGGCACATACATACGAAAAGTTAACTGGATTTTTTATTTTTAAGGCTATATCAAAATGACTGCATTATACTGAACACTTTGATGTAGTTGCTTTAAATTGGGGCCAGTTTTTCTTTCTGTAAAGGGCAGGATACTAAACACTTTAAGTTTTGCAAGTCTTACAATCGGTCTCTGCTGTACTTTAAAGCTACCATACACGGTATGCAAATGACTGTGGCTGCATTCCAATAAAACTTTATTTACAAAAAACACATGGCAGGCTGGATCTTGCTCATGGGCCACAATTTGCTAATCCCTATAACATGGCTGGGAACAAAGTTATTTTAAAAAAATCAATATACATTGCACGACTTATAAAGGAAAGAATCTTTGTAATTCTTTTCACAAATAATTACTCTTTCTAATATAGAGAGCTTCTAGAACTTAAGAAAAAAGATCAGCAACCCAGAAAAATGGGCAGAGGAACAAATAGTTCATAGGAAAATATAAATGGTACTTAAATATATGAAAAAAAAAAGCCTGATTTTACATAAAGAAAGAAAAATTAATTTGGGAGAGGTTGCCAGATTTCCATTAGGAGCTGTATCATTTAAACTACCACCAGCAAAATACATATATATGAGAGTAATGGTTCTCTGTATCTTCACAGACAGAATAAATTACCCAGCTTTTGAATTTTCTGCCAATTGGGAAAGAGAAAAATGCTATCTCAATATAGTTTTAAAGATAAATGGACTCTGACTCAGAATCTCATTTTGGGACTCCACTCTCAAGATGCACCTCTTTGTACCAGGGTATTTACAACAGCACAATCTGCCATGTCAAAGGACTGTACACAACCCTGGTGTCTGGTCATAAGGAACTGGCTGAATGAACCATGGTCTGTCACAAGAGTGTAGACCAAGCTTCAGAAGGGATATAGAATAGCTACTTCTTTCCTACGCAGGATATTTATATTTGCCAGTATTTCCACCAAAAAGCACTAGAAAAATCAATTATTTTAAAATTGGTTACCTATAGAGATGGGAGAGTAGGAGTGGATTTCTTTTCACATCATTTCCACGTTAACTGTGTACATGTCCCGCCTGCCCTAGAATTCTCCATTAAAATAAGAGGAGAGAAAGACCATTTACAGTAATAGCAAAAAATAGAAACCTATTTGGAAAAAGCTTTACAGTGTTCCTGAAAGACACTGAAAATTGGAAAAGCTACAGAGTGTGGCAGATTATTTGCCAAAGTGGCCACAAGAAATCCTCCTCTCTCTATATGGATATCACCTTTGCAATGTGACTTTGCCACTCTTCCCAATAAGAAGTGAAGGCTACTTTCCTACTACCTCTTGGTTCTGGTCTTGTTCATGCACTCGTCTTGGCCAACACAGTAACATCAAATGTGACAGAAGGAAAGGCATGAAAGGCACTTGCACATCGAGCCTTGCTCTGTCTTGTTACCAGGCTCGCCTCTGTGCCCACTGAGCCAGCCAGGGTTGGCCTCTGCAGACGAGGCCATTGCACCCCAGCCAGCCAAGCTGTACACTGTGAGAGTCCAGCATTGTGGGCAGGCCACTCAAAGCTTATCCAGACTCAGCTGGGCTTTCCAGATCACAGGAACCACCCACAGCCTACCCACGGAACTAAAGAAAAATTCTTTGTTGTTTTAAGTTACTGAGTTTGGGGGTACTTTCTTATGCAACAGAAACTTAATTTATACAAAGAACCTTCCCATGTTTTTAGATGGGAAGCCCCAGGATCATTAAGATAGCATCTCTGTTTACCGTTTTTTTTTTTTTTTAATTTTTATTTATTTATGATAGTCACACACAGAGGGGGGGGGGCAGACACACAGGCAGAGGGAGAAGCAGACTCCATGCACCGGGAGCCTGACGTGGGATTCAATCCCGGGTCTCCAGGATCGTGCCCTGGGCCAAAGGCAGGCGCCAAACCGCTGCGCCACCCAGGGATCCCTGTTTACCGGTTTTAATAAAAATCTGAACAGTTTTTTTTTTTTTTTCCTGAAACAGAACAAACTGATCCTAAAATCTGTTTTGGCCATATAAATACACAAGAATAGCAGAAAAAAAAAAAAGTTTTTTTCACAGAAAGACAAGCAGAGACTAGAATAAGTAGAAAGTTCACAACGAGTCCCAAAGACACATACGGTAGCAGGATGCAACAAAGTAGTATGACCGGCATTATATTGTTTTACAATAAACGAGCAGATCTCTAGGGGAAAAAAAAACAAAGTGAATCACCACCTCATGCCTTACACCAATATAAATTCCAGATTGGAACAAAGATTTACATGAAAAGAAGGAAAGCAGGAAGGTAGAGAGGGAGGGAAGGAAGAAGGAAGGAAGGAAAGGAAGGGGTAAGGGAGGGAGGGATCACAGAGCTAGTACCCAGATTACAATCGTCAAATCGCATTTTTCATCAAATGGCATCAGATTTACTAAAAAAAGGCTGATTTCAGGTTTCAAAGAAAAAAAAACAACAAACACACAAGAACAAAACCCACACACAGTATACAAAGATGGGCCAGGGAATCTTTTCCTTCAGATATTAAGACACTAACAAAACCTGCTATGACCCTATCAAAAAGACACAGGCTCCAACTTGCAGAGGACCTTGCTGTCCAAAGAAGGGACAATATAAGCGTCAATAAGGACAAGGATTACAGTAGCCTGAAACATCAAATTTATTTAAATCTGTGAGTTAAAAATGATAAAAATAATTGGTCACTATTATAGGATACTAGGGAACCAATGCATTTTGAAAACCAGTAAATATAGGTAAAACAAAGCAGGCATTTATCCTGCCCCTCCTTTACAAATTGTAGCACTAACTAATCAAGTAATAGATAAGTGTCTGTTTATAAAAATATTCTAGGTAATACAAAATGGTGCAATCACTATGGAGATCAATATGGGTTTTCTTAAAATATTTAAAAAATAGAACTACCATATGACCCAATAATTCTGAGTATTAATCCAAAAGAACTGAAATCTGGATCTCAAGAGATACTGGCAGTCCCATACTTACTGTAGCATTATTCATAATAGACAAGGTATGGAAACAACCTAAATGTCCTTTGACAGATGAATGGGTAAGGAAAATGTGGTATATACATACATATATGATAGAGTATTATTCAGCTTTAAAAAAAAGAAAATCTGCAACATGCATAAATGTGGATGAACCTTGAAGACAGTTTATAAATGAAATAGATGAAAAAGGAATAATAGAACTAGAACATCATTTTCAATCCCTAATAATTTAATGCATCTAAGCATAGTACCTCCAAAAGCCAGAAACCATTTGCCTTCTGACGGAATGCAATGCCAATTACGAAAAATACTTGAAAAGATAAAAGAGATTGCATCTTATGGCCACTTTAGATCCTCATACCAATTTATAGGAAAGATAAAGGAATATATTAAATTATGCAATGAGTATGTGATAAGAAAACCCAGATGTGGGACACCTGGGTGGCTCAGCAGTTGAGTCTGCCTTCAGCTCAGGTCATGATCCTGGGGTCTTGGGATCGAGTCCTGCATCAGGCTCCCTGTGAGGAGCCTGCTTCTCCCTCTGCCTAAGTCTCTTCCACTCTCTATGTCTATCTCATGAGAAGAAAAGAAAGAAAAGAAAAGAAAAGAAAAGAAAAGAAAAGAAAAGAAAAGAAAAGAAAAGAGAAAAGGAAGAAAAAGAAGAAAAAGGAAAAGAAGGAAAAGGAAAAGAAGGAAAAGAAAGAAAGAAAAAGAAAGAAAGAAAGAAAAGAAAGAAAAAAAAAGAAAAGAAAAGAAAAGAAAAGAAAAGCCCAGATCTAGTAAATTATAGAATCCATTTTCTCTAACAAATCTCAAAGACAGAAACAAGCCTGTTGGGGGAGGGAGTAGAATAGGAGAACCCATAAACTAGGAGATTTAGGAAATTGATCCCAACTGCAATATACGTCGACTTTATTTAGATTCTGAGTCCAACAGAATGCAAAAAAGGTTATAATATGAAAACTGAAAATCTGAATATTTAAGAGTTATGTGATACTTAAAAGTATTCAATTTTTAGGTATCAAAATGGTATTGAGGTTATAATTTTATTTATTTATTTTTAATAAATCATCTCTTTAAGGTTTACTGATGAGAGAGAGAGAGAGCTAGCGCAAGCACACAGGCACAGGGTTGGGGAGGGGGGCAGTGGACAGAAGGAAAGAAACCTGAGCAGACTCCTCTCTCAGCAGGAGCCAGATGCAGGACTCAATCTCACGACCCTGAGATCACCACCCCACCTGAAACCAAGAGTCTGAGGCTCAACTGACTATGCCACCCAGGCACCCCTGTGGTTATATTTTTAAAGGACTACCCATATTTAGAAACATACACAAAAATATTTACTGATGAAGAATTGCATTTCTTCAGAAATAATGCAAGAGCAGAGGAATGGGATGGGGTCTGGACCAAATGAGTCAACGGTTGTTGAAGCTGGGTAATGGGCATTTAGGCTTCGTTATACTATTGTTTTGGAAATGTTTGACATTCCCCATAAGAGAAAAGGCTTTTTGGGAAACTATAAAAGGTACCAAAGGAAATCTTAGGAAAATTAAAAAAAATAATCCTGCAGTAGAAGAGGACTTCAAATGTGAAACAGAATCTTAATATTCTTAAAAGGGAGGGAGAGTGAAATTTCTCTTCACCCAAATAAAACATACCTGCTTTGCCTGGCAAAAGCCAATATAAATAAGATAAAAATAAATGACAAATGAGTAAAAAAAACACTTGCAATTCATATCACAGACTAAAGGTTAGTTCCCCTACTCTACAGAGTTAACTACAAATCAGTTAAAGGGGGAAAAAAAAAGATGGTTCTAAAAATTGTAAAACATAACTTCTAAAACTAAACAAATATTTTTTCACCTATCAGCATAGCAAGGAAACAAAAATGAAACTCATAACATCATGTTGATGAAGACGTAGGTTCAGGGAAATAGGTTATTCCTATAGTGCAGATGAAGTGAGAGGCAATTCTGGTAATGTCTGTCAGAATTACACACACATCCTCTCTTACTCAGAAATTCCACTTCTAGGAATTCATCCCCTAGAAATACTCACATGTTTGCAAAGTGACGCGCATCAAAGAGTATTCACTGCAGCACTGTTTTGTAGGGACTGGTACAAAATAGAGTGTCCGCAGGAAGCAGAACACCATGCTCCAGCAAAAAAGAATGAGGGTTTGCTCATTTTTCAGAAGTGCAATTATCTCTAATGAATGCGTTAAGAAAATAAAGCAAAGTATACCTTTTGTGCAGAAAAGGGGGGAAATGCCTCTGCTTGTATGTACATAGAATATCTCTGTAAGGACAGTAAAAAAAACCAGTAACATAGCCCCAAGGAGAGAAGCCAGCTGGCTGGGGGAGGGGACAGATAAGAGAAGAATTTCCAGAATCATCCCCTTTGCACCATTTTAGTGTTGTTGTTTTAACTAATATAAATGTACCCCTGGTCAACAAAATTAAAAATTGAAATCATGGTTTTGTACCTCCACCCAGGAAGCTCAGAACCTGTTGAAAATACCACAATCTATTGGGGAATGCTTCCTTGGTTGTAACAAAACACAAAATGCTCCAAAGTGCAAGAGGACTGGGAGGCCAACAGAATCTGTACTAAAGGCTACATCTTTCTGGAGCTCTCATTCTGAGTACTGTCACTTTCATTGCACAAAAATATATATGTAATACATTTTACAACAACAAAAGCAACACAATTATGTTTAGAGAAGGAAAAGTTTAAAAATGTTCTCTCCCCCCCCCCGCCCCCTTGCAAAGGGCACAAAACTCTAACAGAGTTGAAAGTAGCCTTCAAACATCATGCATTTGCCACACATGTTTGCACACACAGAACCAATTAGAAACACCACGGTACCTATGCTCTTCTACGCTTCATGTTTTATTTAATCTTAGGATTGTTGCTATCTGCACATCTACCTTGTTCTCTAACACAGCTGCAAGGTTACTAACCCACTTTGCAACTTCTAAGGCAAAGCCCAAGACAACTTAGCTGTGGTTAGGAAGGTAACTTTACCCCCACCCTAAATTAAAATACTTTTATTGTTTTTTCCTGATTATAAAAGGACACATGTAACTAAAAGGGGGCAGAAAGTTGAAAAGCAAACAGTACCCCAAATTCTAAAGACAACGGTTGAAAACTTACATACTCTATTAACAAGGTCTGCCTGCCACCACCACCCCTGCCCCCCTGCCAACCCAGCACTGGGTGTTGATAATGGTTTTCACCCCCACCTCCCCAACACACACACACACACACACACACACACACACACACACACACACACACAAGGGAAAGGAAATGTAATCGTTGTCAACATGGTGACGATGAGCTGACTTTGGAGCCAGACCACGCAGGGTCAACTCTCTACTTTACCATTTCAACAGCTTTCTAAACTTGGCCAAATTCCTTCAAGACTGTCTCAAATTCCTCCAGAATAAGATAAGGATAACAGCATGTGCCTTGTGACACAAGTGATAAATGAAGTCATTAATGCGAAATGCTTAGAACAGTGACTGGCACAAAGGGCCCAGTAAATGTCAGTTATCACGACCTCTGGGTCACTTGAACATTATATATACATTCCGTGTTGGGCTAAAAGTTGTAGCATAACTGTCCTCTTTCCAGCCTACCAAGAGGTCTGAACTAGCCTTGGGGTTCAAGACAAAAAACTGAGTACTGGGTTACTTATTCCCTCAGAAGGTGTTTCTGTAATCTGTTATTTCACCAGGTCTCCTGAGAACCAGCCCCACCTCCCAGCAGAGTCTACGATCCCCTGCCCCCCACCCCTGTGTATATGTAGTATTGTGTGCAGGTGGGAAATGACAGCAGAGTGGAGGATAATCTGCAGGGAGTCCCTCAACCCCAATCTTTTGTAAAAATAATAGGATAATGAAAATTCAATAAGAAAACCAAGTCTAAGATAAACTGGCAAAAATCAAAAGTTGATCTGTAAATAATAACTTGATAAAAAAAAATACAATTGGGAGGACATTCCCAATAGCAACAAAACCAAACCACAAAGCCCAAGAGATAACCATGGGCATGATGAACCTTAGTGAAGAAAGGCACATCAATAAATCATATCACATTCCTGAGAACAAAGGGATAACCATAAAGATGTCAGTCTATATACTGCAGTTTCACCCAAAATCTCAAGGGGATATTTTGGGAGAAAGTACAAATAAACTCATCCCAAACATATTGCAACCACTGAAAAAAGGGCACCTGAAACATACTATGACTTCAGAAATACAGAATGACAATACCTTATTTTTAGCACTTCAAAGCCACAAACAAAAAAGGACCGTGTTAAAATCTTTCAACATTTCATCTAGCTCTTTAATACAAACTCAGCATAGTTTCTAAAATGGCACAAAGTACCTTGAAATATTTATTTTCCCCATGACAGTGAAAACTTTGTTCAGATTAAACTGTCCTGTAAGATAAATTCTTGTTTCAGCCATTAGCCCCTTTCAGTTAGTGCTAATAATCATGGTGGGCAAGTACTACTTAGTCTTTACTACACTGATTACTTTGTACTGAGAACTCCAACACTCCCACTTGGGGGGGGAAAATACATGATCTCATGAAAGTTAAGAGAAATAGTCATCACAAAGGAATCTGTCAAAATATTGTATTACATTCAGTGCCTTAAGTTCCTCACGTGAACTGAAATTTCCCCTAAATCTGTATTTCTTAAATACAAAGATTCCCAGAGCTCATTTGTGCACTGGGGAAAGGTATAGGAAAGAGGATCTGAGCCATCATGCAGTCCACTGTTATCTGGCGACCTTGCAGATAAACTGTGAAACACCAAGTATGTGCAGGATGACAAAAATGAATGTGTGCCCTAGAACTCCAGTATCATTGTCTTGGTATAACCTGAATCCACTGAGGGCCTTGGAAGGATTAAACTATTAAAAGTGGAATTAAAGAGGCTATAGTACAGACCAAATAAAACAGAGAAGATAAAGACTAGTACATTAAGTCACACACCAAATTTCAGTAGTTAAAATAACAAGATCAGAATCATAGTAGAAGGCCACAATGGAGGAACTGGTACTAGATTTTCCCTCTTACCACATACAGCAAAAATAAAAAATAAAAAAAAAAATACTGGACAAAACACGTGAAACAACCGTTTCCAGATCTTGAGCAAAAGGGCAGAACAGGACAGTGAACTCCAAGAGAAGGGAAGCAGATGAAGTGAACCCCAGGATGGCCCCAACCTTCTGCCTGGAGGCACCTTCAGAACCAACCACTAAGAGAAGAATCCAAGCAGAGAGCCCCACGCAGAAAGCACAGGTCCTGCTAAGGTGAAGAGACAGTGAGCCTAGAACTCCAGGAGGCTCAGCAACAGAGGACAGACTCTCAGAAAGCAGCTACCCAAAGAAAAAGCTCCAGAAATCTGCACCAAGGTCTCCTTGAGCCTGCTGATGGATACTAAGATGCACACAATAGGGTAAAACTCTTTAAGACAAAGCAGACAACAATTACAGGGGAGCTCAGAAAATGCTGAGGTCAGGCAGGGCTGGAGTTGTGACAAGCCAGAGTGGAGAAGCTTCACTGAATACATCCAAAGCATTCATGGTAGCAACCCCAACAGGGCTGGGGTTGGGCTAAAAGCACCCTAGGATAAGATTACTGTGGACACTCCTCTTGCCCCCTCAAAACTTAGAATAAGTCTTGAAAAAACTGGACTGATTCACAAGTAATTTAAGTGCCCACCAAAGACACCTTAACAACCTTTAAAGGGAGAACACAAAATCCAGACACTCAGCAACATGCCAACACAATGTCCACTATCCAATAAAAAAATTAATAAAAAAAAAATTAATAGACAAGCCAAGAAAGAGAAAAATGTGACCCAGGACAAAAACATCCATCACTACAAACCACCAGGAAATGACAGACATAATAAAATTGGCAGACACTTTAGAACAGCTACTATAAATATGTTCAAGGACTTAAAGGAACATATGATGATGATGAGAAAAATGGATGTTATATAAAAAAAAGATTCCAATGGAATGACCAGAGCTGTAAAATGCAATTTCTGAAATTAAAAAGTTTACCAGATGGGCTCAATGGAAAATCAGACACTTCAGGAGAAAGGATCAGTGAACCTAAAGAAACAGCAACAGAAAGAAAAGAGGCTGACACAGGGGCAGGGCCTTTGTCTAACACAGGTGTGTTGGAATCCCAGAGGGGCAGGGAGGTAGTACAGAAATTTCTGAAGTAGTCATGGCAAGAATTTTCCAACCTGATGAAACCCACCAATTCAAGAACCCTTAGAATAACACCCCACATACACACACTAAAAAACCACACACACACAAAACAAATACACAAAGAGACGTCATAATCAAGTCGCTGAACACCAGCCATAAGAGAAAAGTCCTGAAAGCAAACCACAGGGGGAAAAAAAGAGATACATGACATACAAAGAAACAGCAACTGAAGACCAGAAACAACACAGACCAGAAACAACAGGAGTCAACATCCAAGTGCTAAAAAGTAACAAAGACCATCAACCTAGGATTCTGTACACAGCAAAATATCCTTCAGAGATTATTGGTAAAATAAAGACATTTTCAGCCAAACAAAAGCCAAGAGCAACCAACAAACTGACACTACGAAAAATATTAAGGGAAGCTCTTTCATCAAAGGAGAATGACACAGAACGGAAACCTGAATACACACACACAGACCATAAACAAATGTCATATAAAAAATTCTCATTGTTTATTTTCCCTAAAAGAAAATGATTTTTAAAAGATGACTTTTATTTTATTATTATTATTTTTAAATATTTTGTTTATTTATTCATGAGAGACACAGAGAGAGAGAGGCAGAGACATAGGCAGAGGGAGAAGCAGGCTCCTTGCAGAGAGCCTGATGTGAGACTTGATCCCAGATCCTGGGATCACGCCCTGAGCCGAAGGCAGATGCTCAACTGCTGAGCCACCCAGGTGTGCTGACTTTTTTTTTGTTTTAAGATTTATTTATTCATTTGAGAAAGAGAGGCAGCGAGTCGGGGAGGGGGGGGGGCGGGGGGGGGGGAATCCTCAGACTCCTGCTGAGTGCAGAGCCTCAAGCAGCTCAATCCCATGACCCCATGACCCATGAAACCAAGAGCTGGATGCTTAACTGACTGAGCCACCCAGACACTCCTGAAGCTGACTGGCTTTTAAACCAAGAACGGCAGCAGTGTATTGTGGGGTTTATAATACCAAGAAAGCAGACATACCAGACAGACAGACAGACAAAGAACAGGAGGGAGATCTGGACGGGACCCCCCCCCCCCCGCCAGGGGGCAGAGTCAGAGTGTGTTAAGGCACAGGTGCATACTGTGATCCTGAAAGCAATCGGGAAGAAAGAAAAAAAATGAGAAAAAGAAACATATATGAATAAATAGCTAATATGCCAGTGATAAAAGTGAAAAGGAATACTATCAAAAATCTAAATAAAAGAAAAAGAAAAAACTTAAACCAAAGACAGGTGCAGCAAATGAAGAAAGAGCAGGAGGTTACACCTGAGCCAAATCGAATCAATAATCACTTTAAATGTCAGTAGTCTAAATGCCTCGATGGTGAGAGACTGTCTCTTGATGACACAGTGAGACCACGATAATAAGTAGTCTGTAAGGAGAGTGTCAGGAGGAAAGGAGACAATGGGCTGAAGAGCCGGAGAATAAAGCTGCCAGCGGAGGGCCAGGGTGCTGAGGGCCGAGCTCCTATTGGGATGCAGGCTGGGGGGACAGACGGCCCGCTGGCTGGGAGACCGTGTCACATACACGTCTGGTGCCATCACATTCAGGGGCCCCGTGCATCTGGGTCACTGGATGTGCATGGAAGCAGGGTCGGAGTCATCCCCAAACAGCAACACTAGACAGGGAAGGTGAGCAGTGAGGAGGGAAGGAGGCCATCAGGGCCCCTTTTTGCTGAAGATAATTGGTCCCAGGAAAAAGGCCAATTTGACAAAAGCTAACTTCAAAAGGTGACAAAGATGTCCTAATATAGGGGGCAAATTTCAGCTTCACAGAAGCTGGAAGAGTGGGGTCCTGGGTCTACCCTCCCACCTTCCACAACTCAGACACCGAACAAAATATGTGAAACAACAGTTTTCAGGCCATGGCCAACAGGCGACCCGGGACAGTGCTCCCGGAGAGGCCACAGGGACTGTGGCCACAGGGCGGGCGGGAAGGAAGCCCAAGCGAAGCCTGTCATCTCTCTGCACGGAGGACCCAGAGACAGGACTGGGGGAGGGCGGATGGCAAAGAGGGGGCAGGAAACAGCTGCGCGGGGGCTGTGTTCTGGAGATCTGCAGAGGGGCCCTTCCTCTGCGTCTCCAACTGAGGACGGGTCAGCATGTGCATGCAAGGAAACCGCCCAGCCATGCAGGAAGAACCACATATGCAGCAGGCAGAACCATCTCCAGAGTTCACAGAGGGCAGGAAATAGCTAGGGTTCACCCCAGCCCTAGTGGAAAAAGCTGGTGATAAAGGACATTGGATAATTGTTCAGACAGGTATCCCCTTAGTGGCAGGGAGAGCACAGCCCAACAGGCTGATCTCATCTCATCCTGCAGGACTTAGAACAAGCATCAGAAAGGTCAAACTGTTTCCAATAACTTAATCGCATTCCAGAAAACAGCTCAAGAAAGTTTTGAAAAATATACAATTATCTAGCACTCACAAAGGTAAAAGTCACCAAATCTGGCAACCGATCAAAAATTATCAGGCGGGAAACCAGACTGCAACGAAGAGAGGAAATCAATGAAAACTGACCCAGAATGTCAATTAGTTCCATCATCTGTGACAAGGTTAACATTAAACATTAAATCATTAAATCATTGTAACTGATAAACATTAAAAATTAAACACTGATACAGCAAATATTCATAAGAGCCAAAAGGTAGACGCTACTCAAGTGTCTGTTAACAGATGAATAAACTACCATGGAGTATTATACAGACATAGAAAGGAATGACAGTCTGACACGCTAAGACACAGATTCACCAGGTGAATTCACCAGGTGTTCATTGGAACCTCATGCCAAGTGAGGGAAGCCGGATACCAAAGGGCGAATACTGCAGGACTCTACCTCAATGAGGCATCTCTAATAGGCAAATTCATAGAGACAGAAAACAGAACAGGGGCTCCCAGGGGCTGGGAGGGGAGATGCTGGATTACTGTTTAATCACAATGCAGAGTTTCCACTAGGGATGGTGGAAAAGCTCTGGAAATTGGTGATGGTTACATCAACCATGGTGAATGTACTGAGGCCACTTGAATCATACACTTAAAAATGGTTAAAATGCTAAGTTTTACGTACATTTTCCACAATTTTGAAGACTATAGAAATAAAAAGGTACAATTATGGGGGAGGGGGGAATGAATGGCACTCTAACTGCACTTTTCTTCCTTCTACGGATAAGCCTTCTGTAGCTGACAGCTGGTGCTAAAACACATTCACAGCGGAGCTGGCCAGCAGCACACTGTGGCTTGAAAAGTCAGAGAAACAAAGATGTGCTCTCAAAGAGGTCGCCAGGAGCCGTAAAGCAAACTAAAATACTTTCAGTACAGCCACCAAACACTGTAAAGCAGATGTGATAAGCTTCACCATCAATGTTTGCTTTAGGGCATCCTTGGGGGTTACTTGTAAGTACCTGGCCTGGGCTCCAACTTCAAAAGACAAAAGACAAAGAAAGAAAGGAAGAATTTAGGAGATGCCAGGAGGAAACACCCCTGGGGGTTGCTTAGGGGCACAATCCATTGAGGGTCAACTTGAAGTCTTGATTTCAGCTCAAGTTCTGGGATCCCTTTGTTGGGTTCTATACTCAGTGGGGAGCCTGCTTAGGGTTCTCTTTCTCTCTCTCTCCCTGCCCCTCCCCCTGCTCAAATAAATAAAATCAAATCTTAAAAAAAAGAAAGAAACTCCCTTGCAGAGCTACAGTGATCATCTATAGCTGATCCCCCCAGCCACAGTGGGGCAACACTCCCCAAATTCCACTTCCTAGCCACTCTGGGACTTTTCAACCTCTCCTGTCTCCCTCCATCAGCATCTAAACACTCATGTCTATCACATCTTGAAAAAGGAAAAAAATCCTCACTCAACTTCAAGGATTCCTTTGACCAAGGTTTCTCTTAATCTAAGAAATCAAAATTTTAAGAAAAGCAGTCGCATTCACAGTGTCTGCTTCACCTGCTCCTCCCCCTCCAACTCTCAGGAGTTGAACTTTGCCAGCTGGCACCCCTGGCACCGCTCCAGCCCAGGACACCAGCAACCTTCACACAGCTAACCTGTGGCACCCTCCCCTCTCTCCTGGCCTCTAGGCCACACTTGACTCTGTTGTCTACTCTTCCTTCCTGAAACATCTTCCTTCCTCTGGCTTCAGGCATGTGCCCGCTACTTCCTCCCTTTCTGTGGTCTGTCCTCTGTTGGGCTCCCTTTGGAGACAGGCTCCCTGTAAATGTTCATGCTCCCCCAGGGGCCTTGTGCTCTCCCTACCTTGTACCCTATACCCACCGTGACAGCTTCATCTGCCATCCATATACTGATGAACCCCAAATCTGTATAGACCTTCCCTCTTTACCTAAGTCCCTTTCATCTCTCAGGTCCCAGCTTTGATTCCACTTAGGGGGAGCCCCCTAAGGCCTCTAAGATCTGCTATGCACCCCTCCTCTGCAGACTGTCCCTGGGCCCACACCATACCTCCCCTTTCACTGTATTTCCATCCCACTATTTGTGCTTGTTAACTTTCCTGCCTTCTCTACTACACTGTAAGTTCCTTTTGTTTTGTTAAGCATAGCACCTGACAGCAGTCACTCAAATATAGGTTAGATGGATGAATTATTAATTCATTCATCACATAGCACAGACGTTTAGATGTTTGAGCTAATGAGTTCTCTGCCATTTCCAAATAAATCCAATTGCCCTATTTCAGTGACGAAATCACAGAAGGTGCACTTTTCTTGAGACAAAAAACTTCATTAGCCCTGGTTTACAGCCTCAGCTAAAGAACCAAAACCTGATAGTTTAGCAGGCAATCATAAAATTCTTGAGTTTATAAACTAAACATTACCTTGCAAAATGTCAATGTTTATTCCAAATGCTTCTTAATTACACTTTTCTAAAACTCTACCATAGTTTTGGAGAAGAATTTCCCCCCCAATATCCTAGTTTTTTCTGCTTAACGCCATCAGAGGCAATTCTCCTGGGATGCAGTGGAATCGCTGAAGTTGATGCTGGCCACCAGATGGAAGCCAGATGATGGATATGATTCATTTGGTCATCCAATGTAACAGGCAGTCACTACTGCCAGGCCCTGCTCCAGGGAGATTCAGTGGTGAAAAGCACAACATCATGTCTACCTCCCCTCAGAGTGTGTTAGTGGGAAGACAGCCACTCAACACACAGGGCGATACAGCTGGTGCTAAGTACAACAAAAGAAATTAGGTGATAAGATCGAATAAGGGGCCAGTGGAGGGCTACTTTAAGATGTGTGGGGAAGGTCACTTTGAGAACTCAGGAATGAGGGAGCTAGCTTGTGAGGAACAAGGATGGAGGAGGAGCCAAGACTAAGTATGGCAGGCAAGAACAGCAAGTGTAACGGCCCCTGTGAGTTTCTAGGTCATGCTAAGGGTAAATAAACCAGAGGTCAAATAATACAAAGGCACATTTACAAAAGAATTTTTAAAATCAACACCTTATTTTTAGCATGACTTCCCTGATGTTTCTATGCAAAACACACACAAAAAAAACACACTTGTATATATAACCTAACCTATGAATAAAATATACTGAAAAGTAGATTATAGGAATCAAGCACTACTAAAATCAGAACAGAAGATGTAGGATATATCACATCAGCTCCCCTGCTCCTTCTGGGGCCCAAGGTAGAAATTATTAATCTCTCAGCAGAGTTTGTGTGTGGCCTCTGCCCTGTTCAACAATGTCCTCCTGGCAGCTCCTGCTTGCCCTCTCTCTGTCCTAAAGGCTCAATCATCAAAATGGATGAAATTTTTTAAAAATTTATTTTTCACGGTCTTTCTTTTGTAAGTATTACATACTTTCCTGGTTTCACAAAGATTACCCTGAAAATACAACTCATTAAAAAAAAAAAAAAAGTCTTCTCTTAATGCCTCGGGATCCTCGTCATAACCATGATTATTGTATAAAGTAAAGGACACTGAATACTTAAGTTTCTAGGCCTCAGCTTTCAAATATGAAAAATGACAGGGTTAGACTAGATGACCTGCAAGTCCCTTTGGGCCTATTTAAAGAACTTAAGTTAAATATTTCACATTGGCAGGTTCTCTTGCATCAACTGCCTGAGGGTCACCCTGTAAGAAGCAACAACCTTTCCTCTTGCTCTCTGCCATCTGCTTGGCAGCCACAAAACAGCAACCATGCATAAGTGCATCTCCATCCCTGCTGGCCAGGCTGGGGTCCAGATCTGCAGTGCCTGATGGGAGCCCTGTTGCCTGAACACGGCATCCAGCACAATGGCCAGATGCCAAGTGACAAGACCACTTGGGAAGGAGAGGAGTCCTTCAACACAGTCTTCAGTGAGATGGGTGTTGTCAAGCATGTGCCCAGTGTCTGCAGACCTGGAACCGATAGTCATTGATGAAGTTTGCAGTGGCACCCACTGCCAGCTCTTCCACTCTGAGCAGCTCGTCACAGGCAAGGAAGATGCTGTCAATAACTATGCCCAAGTGCACTACACACTGGCAAGGAGATCACTGACCTTGTCTTGGGCCGAATTCAGACTGGCCAACCAGTGCACAGGGTTCCAGGGCTTCTTGGTTGTCCACAGCTTTGGAGGGAGAACTGGTTCTGGGTTCACCTCTGCTGATGGAAGGTTTCTCTGTCGATTATGGCAAGAAGTCCAAGCTAGAGTTCTCCATTTACCCAAACTTCCTTAGTTTCCACAGCTGTACTTGAGCCCTATGACTCCATCTTCACTAACTACACCATCCTGGAGCACTCTGATTGTGCCTTCATGGTAGAACACGAGGCCATATGACATGTCGTAGAAATCTCAATACTGAATGCCCAGCCTACACTAACCTGAACAGGTTGAAAGGTCAAATGCTGTCCTCCATCACTGCTTCCCTCAGAGTTGATGGGGCTCTGAATTCCAGACCAACCTGGTACCCTATCCCTGTATCGACTTCCCTCTGGCCACATATGCCTCTGTCATCTCTGCAGAGAAAGCCTACCACGAACAGCTTTCTGTAGCAGAGATCACCAATGCATGCTCTGAGCCAGGCAACAAGAGGGGGAAATAGGACTGTTGCCATGGCAAATACAGGCCTGCTGCCTGTTGTACTGTGGTAGTGTTCCCAAAGATGTCAATGCTGTCACTGTCATCATCAAGACCAGCATACCATCTAGTTTGTGGACTAGCTCACTGCCTTCAAAGGTGGCATTAATTACCTGCCTCCCACTATAGTACCTGGTGGAGATGTAGCCAAAGTACAGCAAGTTGTGTGTATGTTGAGTGACACCACAGCCAATGCTGAGGCTGGGGCTCACCTGGACAAGTTTGACCTGATGTATACCACGCATACCTTTGATCCCTGGTATGTGGGTGAGGGCATGGAGGAAAGAGAGTTTTCTGAGGCCTGTGAGAACATGGCTGCCCTTGAGAAAGATTATGAGAAGGCTGGTATGGATTCTGCTAAAGGGGAGGGTGAAGAAGGAGAGGAATACTAATCTCTGATCTGTGCTCTGAAGTTAATGCGTATGTAGCAGTATATATTCTCACATACAATTACTGACTTATGCTTTAAAATACAACACTTTGTTACAGACCCAAGCTGCCCATTTCTCTGATGGGTTTGATTAAAGTATCACCCCTGTCTTAAATGAAAGAAAAAAAAAACCCCAAAACTTTCAAGTATTTCAAGAACACTACTATACTTAAGTGAAATATACAGATCTTTAAAATTAAACTACTCAAAATGATGCTTCTCCTTCAACATCAATACACACACAACTGGGTTACATGAGGGATACAGGTGTCTGCTTTTAAACTGCTACTTGGATGAAGAGCAGTACTCTTAACCATGACTTATTTTTACCAGTGGTTCCTCTTTAGGACAATTTCTCTTCTAGATTCGTACAGCTAACATAAAACCACAAAACTAGAGCTGGTTTTATTGTACCGCAGTGTAAGGTAGTAAAATGAGACTGTCAAAGTTAGCAAAATAAAACATAATGCAAAGAGCTAACAAAGGTTCTTAAGCCAAAAACAGAAGAATGGATCATACAGGGTCAAATGAAGAGATTTAGACTAAACAGCAACCAATGAGGAACCTTCCACCAGGCTGGAAATATACCTCTGACCAGATTTCTGCCAGGTCCCTCTTCTACCAGGTGGTCCTTTCTGCCAATTGATAAAATGACCAAGAGGGAAAAGCAAGTGGATGAGGAAAAGTATAACTGGACTGAGGCACTTCGCACATGGCCTTAATTTTCAAAACAGCCCCATGGTAGCAATGGACTCAGCTTTGCAGGAGAAACAGCAGTTCACACCAATTTCACACACTAAGTACCTGGCCTTGAGGTCAAGCGACCAGCAAGTGGAAGAGGTGGCACTTAACCTGGTTTTCTGCCCTGCAGCTTCTGTGGCATCGGAGCCCCTGGGCTGATCTTTCTGCCACAGCTTCCCTCACAGCCATCTCCACACACTGCTGGGAAGCTCCCTTTGCAAAACTGGCATCATTCGCACATCAAGAACTTCTAATGATACCCCCTCACCTAAGATCATCTTCAAATTCATTCCTTGGCAGTCAAGATTCTCCATAATCTAAAAATCTAGGCCTCTCTCCCATTCCATAATACCAAGCCCTCTTGGGCCCCCATGACTCACTTTCAACCCAGTAAGACACCATCAGGATCAACGACATTCATGCCCTCCTTTTCTCCCTTTACTGGACACCTTCCTCCCATTTTCTTAAGGTTTTCATCCCTCCCTCTGGTGAGTCAGGTAAGGTAATCCCTTGTCTACCCAAGGGACAAATCTAGCCTAGGCCAGGGTTTCCCAGTAGTGATGCAATTTGTATTTGAACAAGGGGAGGATGATGGTTCATGTTCTATGAGACTTTCCTGCACATCAGAAGTTTAACATGCCTGCATAATTACAGATGAGGAACCCTAGCCCAGAGTGATTAATCAGCCTATGGTCAAAAAGCAGGAAAGTGGGGAAGCCAGGATCTCAACCCTGGGCTGTCTCATGGCAAAGCCTGGCCTTCCCACACCCCTAAGGGGCTCCTGGCTCCCACTCAAAACATCACCTACTGAGTATATACTACTCATCACTCCACAAGGATATGAAAAGGAGCAAGGAACAGTCATTGTTTCCCAAAGCTAATGGGACAGAGATACAGTGTGATCAAGAGAATGCACTACAAATAAGACAGCAGCAACAGTGGGCAGGGAGGGAGGTGCTGGCAGGGAGGCCACCGGGCAGAAGAAGCAGCGGGGTGTTCCGAGTTTCAGGGAGGTGGTCTGTATCTTTCATTTTCCTATTGAATATGGTCTTGTGCAGCCAACTGTTGTTTGTTTTTTACAACACCAAAACCATGACGGCCTCAAGGACAGAGACTATGTTTGACTCTACTTCTTTTATACCTTCTAGGGTAAACGTAGTTACTTAAGTTGCAGACTCTAGTGAGCACAGAACACCAGCTAACCTGCAATGCCAAGAAAGATTATGTCCCATCACCACTATGAGAATATGTTTTCTTCACTGGATTACATCCACCCTTACTTCTAGGATAGAAGGAAAGATGAGTGCAGAAATTGTAACTATCAAGTTCCCCATACTTGTAAGATCTTTATTTTATTTTAAAGATTTTATTTATTTATTCATGAAAAACAGAGAGACAGAGAGGTAGAGACACAGGCCGAGGGAGAAGCAGGCTCCATGCAGGGAGCCCGACGTGGAACTCAACCCCAGGTCTCCAGGATCATGCCCTGGGCCGAAGGCAGCGCTAAACTGCTGAGTTACCCAGGCTACCCAAGATCTCTAAATTTAAAGAGCTATACTGTTCTTGTTTGTAAAATAGGAAAAACTGATACCACATTACTTTAGTACACTACATTTTGTTGCTTTTTAGAGACATGCCTAAAACCCATTTTCAATGAAAATGTCAGAGAAGTGCTTCTGATCATTGTTTAAATCATGATACAGCCCTAACTGGGATACTGATTTACTCAAGGCAGCTGGTCAACATACGAAAGTGAGGAACAAATGCTGACTTCATCAAGTCCCATCAAGTCTCCTCAAAGTCTCCGGGGCCATGAGAACCACAGTCCAAGGGGGCAATCTCAAGTAAGCAACCACAAATGTCAACAATGTGACTCATGAATAGCAGAGCATCAGGCTGCCTATACCCCCTATGATCACCTTACCAGATTCACCCACACACTCCTTATAGAACATGCAGCATGTTGAACTCTTGCATTTAGGGCGCTACTCCCTCAAACCCATGCAATGTGGTTCTGAACCCCATTTATGTAGTTGTACTTACAGCTGTAGCTGAGCAACCGAATTATTACTATCTTTCACACAAGTCTGTGAAAAAGGAGTGATTGTTCTAGGAAAGTTAGTTGAATGTTTGGAGGAACGTTGATAAAAATTTGTTTAAAAGTTTACTATTAAATAGAGATGAGGCAACAGTTAAGACAAATAGGAAATTGTAATTTTTTAAAATCTAGAATTCTGTATTTACAGTCCTTTGAAATGATTTTTAAATTCTTTAAGCTCTTTAGAAGAAATTAAAAAAGGAAATCATAAGCAATGCATTCTGAGATTATATAAGATGGATCGCTTAGAACTCCAATCAGACCTTGGCTTTCTATCACAGGATTGGTAAATAAATGTCTATTTATGTGTTCTTCTGATTATATAATCCCATTTTCCCCTAATCCTCAGCATCCACCCATTGCTGGCACCACCTAAACTGTACAAAAGGGTTTTAGAAGGGCCTTGTCTGCTGAGGATTCTGTTAAGAAAGGTAAGAGGAAAGCAACACACATACCTATTCTAAAATCTGTGATATGTTAGTAGTAGACACACTACCAATGGCCAAATTTGTTTTAAACTAACACTGGCAGATTCACACAAATACCAATCATAATCATTTAAACCATCACCTAGGCATCTAGCTAAACTAGATGACACAATCCTTATCTTCATGCATATCAAACCATATAAATACAGCAAATTATTAATTTGGGAAAATGTGTACAACTCTACATCTACGAGCCTACCATCAGACTGAGTATTTCAAGATATTAAGGATTTATTCTCAATTTTTAAGTACAATAGGAATAATTGTTTTGTTTTTAAAAAGTCTTATTTGGGGAGATACATACTGAAAATTTTTTTTAAAGATTTTATTTATTTTAAAAAGAGAGAGAGAACATGAGCAGGGGGAGCAGCAGAGCGAGAGGGACAGACTCCATGCTGAGCACAGAGCCCAACATGGGGCTCAATGCCATGACCCTGAAATCATGACCTGAGCTAAAATCAAGAGTCAGATGCTTAACTGACTGGGTCACCCAGGCGCCCCTGCAATTTGCTTCAAAAAAATGAAGGGGAAAATGAACGAGGAAGTTTGGAGGAAAGAAAACTGACCAGGAGTTGGTAGCTGTTGAGGCTGGTAATGGGTACATACTGGGCGGTGGTCGGGTCACTATTCTATGGTATTCTTCATACTATTCTTCTTTTGTCTATGTTTGCAATTTTTATAAATCAAATTAAAATAAAAATATTGAATCATGCCAAACTGCTTAGAGGGTATCTTTAAAACTCACACACATGGAGTTTTAAAGCACAAATAATATGAAATTTCACTTATTTCATACCCCCTTCCCCCCCACAAGAAAAATCACTCATGGAACCAGGAAAAGAATAATGATTCATTGAATCTCAAAATCCTAAGCCAGGATGGTGCCATTTCTTCTAAGCTTGTGAGAACATTCTGACCTAATTCTTGGTGTTCCTGTTGCTTTCTTATACCACTGTTCTCAAAATTGCTGAAGCTTCAGAAAGTTTACTGCTTTAGCAAGCAGTGATTCCTGTTAGAGGAAGAATGTAGTTGGTTGTAATTGGTTATAAATATGCTCATATCTGTTTAAAATCTGTCAGTCTGGAAATATTTCACTTATTGTCTGGGTGAACACCAGTTAAATCAGTAAGGTGATGATGACCACCAAACCAACTATCTTCTACTCCAAATAAGTAAGTGGCCTGATAGGTATATGTATTTGCTTTCTGTCCATTAGAATCTAAAATTCAGTGTGCTCAAGATTTTTAAAAGTTCATTTACAAACTATTTTCAGCTGACTTGACTGAGATAGCTTCGTACATAAAAGGATAATTTATCTATTTCTTTATTTCTAGTTCCAGTATAGTCAACATATGGTTATTAGTTTCAGGTGTACAATACAGTGACTCAACAATTCTATACATTACTCAGTGCTCATCACGACCAGTATGCTCTTAAAATATAAATTATTTTTTCTTTATTTTCTAGATTTCATTTATTTATTCACGAGAGACACACAGAGAGAGGCAAAGACACAGGCAGAGGGAGAAGCAGGCTCCCCATAGGGAGCTCGATGCAAGACTTGATCCAAAGACCCCGGGATCACAACCTGAGCCAAAGGCAGACACTAAACTGCTGACCCACCCAGGCATCCCTAAATATTTTTTTAAAGGATAATCTATGAATCCTTTTATAGCTCTTTCACTGATTGGCTTAAACATTGCACAGAATTTTCCTAGTGTGACTTTAATTAGACACAATCAATTAAGTCTCAAGAAGAGATAAAATAAGACTTAAGTCCAGTACAAAAGCGAACAGAGCATTAACTCCCCACAGCTAGCTTTGGCCAATAAAGGCAAGCTCAATTCCTTAAAAAAAAGAGACAGAAAAAGAAAAGAGCCTGTGGTTTTAGCTCTGTTGAAAAGGAGCCAGCGGTTTGGCATCTCACTCGGAATGAATGTCACAGACCTCATGGTCACCCAGGTGGCCCCAGACCTGGCAGGCTGGCCCCCTATTACCCACTCCCACCCCCTCCACTCCAGCCCTCCCACCCCCAAACCCCACCCCACCTGCAAGCTGCTCAGGTGGGGAACAATGCTCTGACGCTCAGGCCTCAGGGATCCAAGTGGCAGGCTCCCTCCCTTCCTTCAGGTCTTTCCTGGAGGGTCACTTGCCCAGCGAGGCTTCACTGGCCACCCCGGCTAACGCCGGGTGTGCACATGCACACTCACAGACAACTTCTCTTCCCAGTTATAGCTTCCTTCTTACCGACCTCATTTACTGCAATCTCCTCTGCTAGAAAGCAAGGGTCATGAGAGCGGGGATTTGTAATCATTTCCTTCAATGTTGTATTCCTAACGCTCCAACAGTTTCTGGCCTGTAGAAGGTGCTCAACAACGTACTGAAGGAACAAGGTGACAGGGTGATCCACCCCCGTAAGGAGCCAGTGACGTGTGCCATCTGAAAACTCAGTCCGACGGCTCTGCTCAACATACGTAGTGCTAGGACAGCACTGCCAGGCACCCTGAGGTCTGAATCACACTTCTGTCCTCTACGCCTCCAACATCTGGCCGCCGATAGAACATCTATCGCATTTTGATGTATGAAAGGTAGTTTACCAAAATTAACAGGGCACACCAGGATCATGGCAAAAGAAGCAAACTCACATTGTCAGACACCCAATTTGGGAAATATATCTAAAGTTTTGGATAAATCTGAAGCAGACAGAAAGGTTGATCCCCTCCACAAGAGTAACATGAAAGTAGAAAAATCTGTTTCAGCTCCCAGACTCTAGATCTTGGGGCCTAACAGATCGTAGTTTATAGTCTATTTTTGTAATAACACGAATAACACCACTCCACCATAACTACCATCCCTGGCTATACGCCAGATGCTTGGTAAGCCCTTTGCATGAATTTTTACTAATTCTTGAAATTATTTGGTAGAGACAGTATTTTTGAAATGTAATTTTTTTCATCCTCAGGGTTTTCGTTTGCCTCATCTTTACGCCTACCTGCCCAACCCAAACCAGCAGTGCCCACTGCCCTGGGAGAGGGACAGGCCGTGGCAAAACATGAGAGCCTTTCCAGCTACAGGCTCCAAAGACCCTCAGAATAGAGGGACCTCTAGGCCTACACAGAAAACACACCCGTGAGAAATACCGCACAGGAGAGACAAGACAGGGCCTCTGTTTCCCCCACTGCCACCTCCACTCCCAACTCCTGGGACAGAGACAGTGGAGACGTACAGAACACATCCTGAGGTGAGGGTGAGCCCTGGGGAGAGCACGCCCCACAGTGCTAGAGCCCCAGTGAAGTGGCACATCGACTGGAGGGGAAAAGGCAGCTATTTATTGCATTAGGACAGAAAGTATCTGAGCTTTGCAGAGATTTGTGTCCCACTAGAGTATGACAACAGCAAAATGGTTCCCATTCCCTGGGGCACAGCAAGGAAGGATGGAGAGAGCTGCTTCACTGGGGGAGCAGACTCTAAGAGCAAGCGACACCTCGATGCTGCTGCAGAGAGGTCAATGGAGGGCAAGACAACATGGGGTCCCAGAGGTCATGATGTTATGAAGGGATCCCCATCCTCAAACCATACCTAAGCCTAGGCAAGACGACGAGATCCACGAACTCATATTTGAGTTCCACATCGCCAGTAGCATGGGGCCATAATTTGTTGTAAATTATTAATGGAAAATACAGTTCTGTTTTTTCCCCACTTGGACTGTGGAATTCACACTTGAGTTCATATTACCACTTGCATTTTACAGATGAGGAACCTGAAGCATTAGGTAACTTTCCAAAGTAACACAGCTGGATTTGATTGGGATCTGAGCCCAGACTCTCAATCTCTATGCTATACCACCACCATTGCACTGAAACACATAAACTTCATAATCATCAAACTTCAAATCATCATAAAACTGATTTGTTCATTGCACCTCTAACAGAAAACCCAACAAAATCTCTCTCCTAAGTATAAGCTTAAAGTATAGCAAATACTAGTAAGGGAAATGGGCTTTTATGCAATAGCTACCTTGAATCATAGAGGGATCCCAATAACCTCAAAATTTTTTTTACAATTTTTTGAGAGAAAGAGAGCCCACGTGCACACACATGCAAGGTGGGGGAGGTGCAGAGGGAGAAGCAGGCTCCCTGAATAGGCTCCCCGCTGATATCATGACCTGAGCCGAAGGCAGATACTTAACAAACTGAGCCACCCAGGCACCCCTCAAAATTAATTCATACAAATATATATTACCCACAAACAACTATAACTATACAAAAGTACAATTCATTGGGAAATAATGTCAAAAAAGTACCATGAAGTCATTAACATTTTTAAATGTATCCATATTTTATTAGTAATACAACTGACATATACTTTTAAAACAGTGATGCAAATGTGAAGAAGACACACAGTCTGTGACAATGTTCGATCCCCTGAAGGTTCACCAGCTGCGAATCCCTAATCTTGAATAAACTGGAGGTGTTACAAACCAGACATATAAAACATCCCAAATGTTTTAACTGAATTGCTAACCTGGAAAATCTGTTTTAACCATTGTGAGACTATGTCCATGACCACAGGGTTTTAGAAAGACCCATGCCAGACTATCTGCATGGTATGTGTTGTTCACAGATTCCTAAGCGTGGCTTAGTGTGAGCAGTCTCAGATAAAATTTTAGATCACAACCAGGGAGACTTGAAATGTCTGCTTCTGTGAAATGTACTTTCTGTCCTGTCAGGGCAGTCACTAATAAAGGACTCTTAAATAGAGACCTCAAACTGAATGTGTCCTCATTTATCTAACACTGCTGCTCCCTGATGTCAAGTACAGAAACCATCCTCCTCTGCATTATGACTAATGTATGTCAGAGTTTTTAACGCTTTTATTTTTACATAAACTTTTTAAATTACGGTCTCTCTACTGACAAATTGATTTTTACCCTTAAGTTTCCACTGAACGTGAATGTTAAGAAAATAGAGGGTCTCATTTCAACTCCAGGTACGGTGGTGGCATAACTGTACCTGGCACACTCTTCTACAGCAGCAACTGTAACATTTAAAGACATTGAAGTGTTTTCCCCATTAGACTGTAAATTCCTTGAGAGTAGAAAAATATATATGCATTGTGCACTTATAGTATTTATAAGTTCTGGATAAAGACTGATGAATGAAAAAAAAAAACTCACGCATTTGATTTCTGGTGGCATACTCAACATTTCCCACACATATCCCTTGGTATTTATTTATGTATAGTGATATTATAATGTTAACCACAGATAGTGAAAATTAAATGTATTCCTTCCATAACCAACAGTATTTACTGTTAATGGATCCGACAAAAAGACTTTGAATGGTGTAAATGCCAACAGATTTTAAAGTATCTGTCTGCACCATTCTTATTTAGACACGTGTTAATTCTCAGGGATTATAGAGGTAAATTATGGGAACACAGACAGGCTCTCAATCACAAAGCTCTCTTCCAAAGCACACCTAGGCCTTCATGTGCCGGTCGGAGACCAATCAATTTACTTATTCAACCGCAGACTTTTGTAGTTCAGGGATTACACTCATCCTTTTCTCTAGCTTTAATAAATACTTTACCAAAATTTGACCTCGTTAAGGCTTCTAAGGGGGCGGCAGAGGAAGGATGGATAGTTCCTCAATGGAAAATAGGATCGTTGAATCTGATGCAATTCAAAAATCACCAACATTAATAGGCACACACTACAAAAATAAAATTTTTCAAAAACTGGATTTATACAAATATCATAGATTATCTGAATTATGAGATAATTAAAACACGATAATTTTACATAGTAATCCCCCCTAGTAAATGAAAAGCTGTTATCATTACCCAACCACGTTAGGAACGGGCTACCCAAAGCGAACAGATGTAGGCTGATTACTGTGAACTCTAATGATACAACTGTCTGGCCAGTTTCTGGCTAAGCTAAAAGCAACAAGAAAAGTTAATAACCAGCCACAGCCACCCCTTCACCATCATCAGAAACTCATTTGCATACAACACAAATGACCCACCAATCTGACACTGAAAAGTTACTGAAAACCACAAGTCGACAAGAAACCAGCCTTTACTGGAGAATACTAATCTTTTGATTTTTAGCATCACCTGTACCCAATTAGAAGATTCCCTGAAACAAGAAACCATACTCACTGCTCATGGGCATGCTGGTGTGGTCCACTCACTTTAGAGCCCACAGATTTTTGGGATGAACCAAGAACAGAACTCAGGCTCTGATTCTTCTTTTTCCATCTCACGCAAGAATGGTTCTCAAAGTGTGGTCCCAAACCAGCAGCACCGGTGGTGTCACCTGGGAACCCGTAGAAATTCAAGTTCGGGGCCCCACCTCCTGAATCAGAAACTGTGGTCCAGCAATTTGTGATTAACATGCTCTGGGGCCGGAGGGGGCGAGGGCGGGGGCAGCAGCTAGCTACGTTACCACGACTCAACCAATAATGCCTAAAACCTCAGAAACATGATCACAGCTCATATAATATCCACGCACATTAGTGAGAGTCCAATGTCTCCCTTAGAAGGAAGCTTGTTATCAATGCCACAATCTTTCTTGACAGTAGAGATGGCTAATGAGTCCGAGAAGGGGGGAGGGGGGAAGTCTTAGGAAAAATATTTTTATTTCAGAGAACTACCTGTTACTTTCATAATAAAACTACAGAAACGGGCATTTGGGTGGCTCAGTGGTTGAGTGTCTGCCTTTGGCTCACATGTGATCCCGGGGTCTTGGGATGGAGTCCCACATCAGGCTCCCTGCAGGGAGCCTGCCTCTCTCTCTCTCTCTCTCTCTCTCATGAATAAATAAAATCTTAAAAAAAAAAAAAAAAGACCCTACAGAAACAGAATGAAATTTTTTACTTATCAAAAAGGGGAATGTTTTTAAAAATTACACATATAGCAGTCAATACTAGAAGTAGTTTAAATATCAGAATTTTAAAACACAATGTCCATATTCTTTGGTATCATCTTAGCTTTAAATGATTAAGACAAATCAACATAATGTAACTACAGATCTCAGTAATCTAGAAGCTACTGAGTTTTCTAGGTGTGGGAGGGAGGTGGTTTGAGGACAGTGAAAGGGCTTTACTTGTTGGGCAGGACAATCACAAGACAAAGCCTGACACATCAACAGAAAGGCTATAAAATCTTAAATTCAACTCTCGACTCTAAAACCTTAGGAAGGTGGGAAATGTTAGGAAGTGATGAAAACCCAGTCCTGCCCTTCGAAGGCTAGTGGCTCTGCTTTCTTCAAGCTCCTGAGGGAAAGGGTACAGTCAGTCAGGCAGGGTAAAATTACAAAAGTACTTATAAAGCAGCAATTTTTAAGAACTTCAGGTTCAGTGCTGGTTTTCAGTAAGTTTTTAGTGATTTTTAAAATTAAGAAACTTACTTTCTCTCCTTTGGAAGAAGAAAATACGGTGCTTAAGGAAGTAAAATAAAATTTTAAGTTTCCATTTGCAATCCTGCATGCATTAGAATTTTTCCATTAAAGTGCCACTTACTAGTTATAGCACTAATTTAAAACACTTTTTTTTTTTAATCTTAGCATAATTCAAAGCAAATTAACAGAAGGTAGGTATGTTTGGGAATCTGCTTTCAGGGCTTGGTTAAATGACAACTAGCTTTTAAATGGGGAAAAAAATGAACTTGTTTTCTTCCTCATTACAAAAGCAACAAATCTTTATCACTCCAAATCATGAGAATTCAAAACAGGCTAAAAGATGAAAACGAAGTTCCTGAGTGCAACCACCATGAGAAAGGCAAATAATATTAACACACATTACCTACATTTTCAAGCCGTCTTCGTGAATTTGCGTTAGAAAATACATTTAAACTGATATTTAAGTGGTACATTTCAAACAGCACGTTAATTTTTGACTGTCAAGTCTCTTAGGCAAGGATCTAGAGCTTATCATCCTCCCTTCCTGCACAGAGGCTCCTGAAGGATCTGCTGAACTGGGTAACTTGGATCCTACAAGACAGAGTCTGGTCTATGCAGACTGTCGAAGTGCGTTATAGAAGTATCTTAAAAGTGACTGATGTGGGGGATGCCTGGGTGGCTCAGCGGTTGAGCATCTGTCTGCCTTCAGCCCAGGGCATGATTCCGGGGTCCTAGGATCTAGTCCTGCATCAGGCTCCCCGCAGGCAACCTGCTTCTCCCTCTGCCTGTGTCTCTGCCTCTCTGTGTGTCTCCTGAATAAAATCTTTTTTAAAAAAATGATTGATGTAACAGAATAAAGGTAAAAGTTCATTCACTGAATTACAGAAAAACACAGACCTTTTAAGATTCAGCACCTTAGAAAGCCTCACGGGTTGAGAAGCTGCACCGGGAGGCCCCACTGTGCTGGGCAGAAACCCTGCACTCCAGGACCTACAGCTCTGGTAAGTGCTGTTGAGGCCTGGGGTTGGGGTGAGGCCTTCCGTGCTGACGTCCCAAGTGGAGGGAGCACCAGGCACTGAGCTCACCTGTTGTTCAAATGAAGGAGTCTGTGAATGATGATGGGTAACAGCTCCCAGGCTAATAATGGTGCCTCTTTCACCCTCCTTAACCCACCACCTAAAGTTTCCAAGTCTCTTTGACGTAAAGAACCACCACTAACAGGTGATTCTGCCTCCTGCCTGCAGGTAATGATGCTCCATTTTCAAAGACTACAAATAGCTCAGTAGAACTGAGTCATATGGAATAACATCCTCAAGCACTGTGTTTACAATATCTAAAAATGAGTAAGTAGGGCTAAATCCATCATGTGCTTTTTTAATAGTCAACAAAGGGGGGGGGGGAACCTTAGCTGGAAAGTGAAATATGCCCACAGTCTGTTATTTTGATCACTTGACTTAAGGTTTGGTTTCCACTAAAATGCTTCACTACTCTGCTTTTTCACCTTTTTCCCTCCAAAGAAGAGACTGGCGCTATGTGTGCACATATTCCCCTCCTCCACTTTATAGTCTGTTACAAAGAATGCTATGACTCGGGAAGGGGGGGGCGGTGCCTGGATGACTCAGTCTGGTAATCCATCAGACTCTTGATTTCGGCTCAGGGTCTGCACTCAGTGGGGAGTCGGCTTGAGGATCCCTCTTCCTCTGTCCCTCCTCCTACTTGTGCTTGCTCTAAAATAAACAAAACTTTAAAAAAAAAAAAAAAAAAAAAAGCTCCGACTTGAATTTTGTCCCAGGACACATGGCAGTCCCAAGTTCCATCCTGGGACTTCATGATCCTGGGCCTAAGGCAGGCACTTAACCGCTGAGCCACCCATCATGATGATGAAAATCTATTATTCAAAAGTGGGCAGGAAGGACACTTGTTTTATCATCGACCCTAAGCAGAAGAATAAGGGTGATCTCCCCTGACATCTGAAGTCTGTATTTCTGGTACCAGTATGGCTGGAAGGACAACTGAACCAGGAATTCAAGTTAAAGTGGCCACAAGAATGTAGTGTCCCCAGGAGACCCAGCACAAGCAAAGACGAATTCTCGCTGGAAGACTGTAACTTCAATCTGGGTATCAAAATTCCCTCAGCTGAAGTTCCAAGGAAAATGAGCAACTCACAGGAAACACACACACACAACACACAAGAAAACAAGGCACCATGAGTAAGTGAGCAGAAACAGATGGCTGAATTAGACTTCACATACCAGAACAGACACAAACTAGAAATGTTTAATATGCTTAACAGAAGCTTAAACATATGAGCAAAGGATGAGACTATAAAGAATGACCAAGCAGATTTGAAAGAGAACCAAATATAATTTCTAAAAACAGAACTGAAATGAAAGTAGTGGATAAAAGAGCAGTTGTGGCCCGAAGAAAGCAAGAGTTGTGAACTGAAGGTAAGAACCCAGGGAATTATCCAGAATGTAGCACAAACAGAAAGAACGTGGCAGGTTTGGAGAAGTGAGAGGTCTGCTGGGCCTTTTCATGCTAATTAGAGTTCCAGAAAAAGAATAGGGAAAAGGCAGGTTCAGGAAACAATCATTTCTGGGAATTCTCTATAACTGCACTCCCTCCCAAGGCAGCCACTAGCCACGTGTGGCTATTTAAAATTTAGGGCACCTAGGTGGCTTAGGGGTTGAGCATCTGCCTTTGGCTCAGGCTCCTGTCATGATCCAGGGGTCCTAGGATCCAGTCCCGCATCAGGCTCCCCACAGGGAGCCTGCTTCTCCCTCTCTTTCTCTCTCTCTCTCTCTCTCTCTCTGTCTCATGAATAAATAGAATCTTTAAAAAATAAATAATAAATAATAAAATAAAACTTAAAACACAGTTCCTCAGTCCCACTAACCACATTCAAATTCTCATTAGCCACATGTGGCAGGCAGCTGCGAGCAGGACTGCACAGATGTAGAACATTTCCGACATCACAGAAAGTTCCACTAATGCACTATTCTAGAACCACTGAAATTCTCATCCTTGGACCCAACAAAGTTCAAGCTGTGCCCACACATGGGCACGCTGAGATAAAACTGCAAGGGAGGAATGCTCCCCAGGTGGTCTCAGAAAAGGGCGGAGAGAGGAGTCAGGCCATCCTCAAGGAACAGCATGAGATCGCTAATTTGTTAGGAGTAACTCCAAGAGCCCACAGAGGTCAGGGGAACATACCTTCTAACCCACCTAGAACACTGTCAACCTCGAAACCTATCTTTCAAGCACGAGGCAAAATACATTTTTACACACAAGAGATTTACCAACATCAAATCTTCTCCAATAGAAACTCCACAAAGAATTCATTTTAAGTAGAAGGAAAATTATCTGGAAGGAGGAGGACTAAAACGTAAACAGAAATAGCAAAAATATGATAAAATTTTGGTTAAATCTAAATAAGCATAGCTAAATAAAAAATAGAATGTCTCATTTTTGGTGGAAAAGAATTACAATACTGGGCAGTAACCAACTATACTGGAGGACATGACTGGAGTTGAATATTTTTAAGATTTTATTTATTTATTTACTCATGATAGGCACAGAGAGGGAGGCAGAGACATAGGCAGAGAGAGAAACAGGCTCCCTCTGGGGAGCCTGAGTCAGGACTTGATCCCAGGACCCTGGCATCAAGACCTGAGCTGAAGGCAGAGGCTCAACCACAGAGCCACCCAGGTGGCCTTTTTGTAATTTAATTCAGGAGGGGGGTAATGATAGTAACTTCGGACTTTAACTTAGAAATGGTAACATACATGCTTATGATAACCACTGGAAAAAACTGACATAAAGGACAAACCGTCCAAAAAGTTGAGGTGGGGAGGGGATGGATGAAATAAGAGGAAGAGTGGGGAGAAAAAAAAAAAAAAAAAAAAACTTCTGTTGGTCCATAAGATGGGAGCCAGAAATCCAAACACAACAGTAAACACAAATAATAACAGACAAAACTCCCTAGCCACAAAGACCACTAGACTAGATAAAAAGGGTAAAATTGTGCTATAGGATTTTATATATATGCCAGGCAAATATTTACCAAAAGAAAGCCAGTGAAACGACGTTAACATCAGACAAAATAGTCCTTAGGACAAAACACACTGGAGATCAAGAGGGTCCCTTCATACTGGTAAAAAGTTCGATTCACCTGGAAGAGGATACTAATTCTAAACTTAGAGTAATTTTTTAAAAACACCATTTTAACATCTCCATCAAGTAGACAAAAGATCAGCTAGATACAGTAGACCAAGTGTAGTCTGTAAGGATACAGATGTGAACACATAATTAATGAATTCAATCTAAGAGACAAACATAGAACACACACATTGATTAGGGGATGAACATATTCTTTTTATGAACAGGTGGCACATTTATGCAAGCAGAACATATTCTTTTTATGAACAGGTGGCACATTTATGCAAGCAGACTACAGGAGAGGTACAAAGTTAGCCTCAACAAATTTTCAGGTACAGTATGTTTATCAATCAGATTCCCTGGTCACAATGCAATTAAGTTAGAAATCATTAACAAAAAGATAAATAGGAACACCCTATACTTTTGGAAATCAAAAGCACTTCTAACAACCATGGGTTAAAGTCTCAGAAGTATGAGGTTTGTCCCAAGTAACCTGAAAACATAAGAACCAATTTCTCATTAGTAAAATTGAATTAGATTTTTTTTAAAAAATTGCTAATACCCAAAGTGTAGATGTGTGTTTTTCACTGTGCATGTATACTTAAAAAGGAAAAGTTTCCTAAAACACACAATTAAAAGAATTGGACAGTTTACAGTTGGAGAAAGACTTTTCCCTGAACTCACTGGAATATCTTTTGTACTTTCAAACTGGACAGCAAGGAACCCAGGCAAGAAAATCCAACGTTCGTTTGTGCAATAGGTTTATCAAGAGCCTCACCTATGCCAGTCACAGAGGATTCAAAGATGAGCAGACACAGTCCCAGTGTCCGGGGGCTGAGAGCATCCTATGACACAGCCACTGGAAGCAAAACATGTAAAATAGCGGCCCAGACATACAATGTGACCCTGTAACAGAGGTCTGGGGGATCAGGAAAAGCTTTCGGGAAGAAGGGATGCTTTGAACTGAAAAATAATGTGTTAAAACAAAGGCGTGTGGGAAGGGGGGGTATCTGGAGGGAAGAGGTCAGAGAAGAGCATTCCAGAAAAGAACAGAACAATACAGGTGAAGTTAAAAAGGTTTCGGTGGGCAAAGTAAAACTATCATTTTCAGATGGTCAATATAAAAACACAGTGCAGGGCAGCCCTGGTGGCCCAGGGTTAAGCCCTGCCTTTGGCCTGGGTTGTGATTCTGGAGACATGGGGTCAAGTCCCACATAGGGCTCCCTGCATGGAGCCTGCTTCTCCCTCTGCCTCTGTCTCTGCCTCTGTGTGTGTGTGTCTGTCATAAATAAATAAAATATAAAAAAAAAAAAAACAGTGCAGTAGAAAACTTTGCAAAAAATTTATGCTTTCTCAACTACTCCTTTCTCAATAAGAAAGTGGCTGACCTTTCTACTAGAGAATTTTTGGGGGCTATACAAATGCTGTCCAGATATTCTATTTATTAAGACATTTAAAAATTATGTGTATACAAAACTGAATAGTTAGCATTTCCTATACTGTTTTAAGAAACAATCAAATCCAACGTTAATCCTTAAGGCTCTATTAGATAGATTCTTTCTTTCACTCAAATAAAGAGGTTTTTGTTCAGAAGAGATAACAAAATATGCTTTCTACTGCTCTCACTAATGTAGATCATGGAATAGTCCTGAGCAGGTCACTCATTTCCTACCAGTATTTTCAACACTCCACGCCCCCTTAATTCAACCAAGCACTACCACAAATAGCTTACTTTAGATACTGGAGACAGAAAGTAAAAACAAAAACAAAAAACACACATCCAGGACCCCCAGAATCTTGTTAAAATGATTACTCCCAAAAGTGACTACGTAAGCACAAAAGGAACAAAATTAGTTACCAAAGGTTAACTCTGACATGGAAATTACAGCTACGTTATATAGGTATGGATTAACTTTCACTATTTTCACGCTTCTTTCGATATATGTGAGCCAAAAAAAAAAAAAAATTATTTCCCAGGGCTTAATAAGTAAACTTAATTTACTCTTAAATCCACCAAAGGATTATGACAAAACACAACCTTCTGAGGTTTCTAGTAGAAGCCAAGACTTTACAGACATACTAGCCCTTCACCGCATTTGTCAAGAGAGATAAGATTGGAGTCAGAATAACGTACCTACTTAAAAACTGAATTCTGCATCCTCCTTAGTGATTAGAAACAAAGACAATAATCCCTTTAAAATGTGCAGTTATTGATTAACTTTCTCTGGCAGTGGAGAATGGCCCCAATTAAAGTTTTTCTTCTAAAAGTTCATTTCTTTCTATTGTGAGCATAGCAGATTTTTTCTTAATCACAACCATTCAAAGATAACTGCATCTCCGAAAAAAACACCTGAGAGCACTATGCAAGAAAATTAGATCTGAAGAGAATGAAGCCATTCTCTGTAAATTCAAAGGGAAACTCAACAATCACCCTACACAGCCAGACACTGTTATATTTTTCATCACTTGAGGCTTGCAGCAAGAGCCTGAGCGCCACAGAAGTCTTAAATTTCATAAAAAGTTAGAAGTCGGTACTGAGTAGCATTCTCACCACCTACTCAATTAAAGAGAGGAAAGGAAAAACCCCAAACTGCTCTGATGTCAGCAAAGGCAGGGGAGGGGTTTCGGAGGGGGGGTGGTGAAGGAAAACTTTCCTCCCTGATAACAATGAAAAACTGAGGCTGATTTGACACACAGATCATGGGAAAAGAGGGAAAAAACCGGAGAACGGAATTAGGGTCCTCCTTTAGCAAGTGCTTCTTTGCTCTCCCTTTCTTAAATTGGAAGTGGCTCCACATCATGTAAACATGGAGATGAACACCACATGGAACGGTGATCAGAAAGGAGAAAGACTCGGATCCCTGTTGAGAACCCTGTTGAGTCGGCCTCCAGAGAAGTGCAGGTAATAAGGCAGGAAGTGCTTACACAGCATGGTTTGCTGAGGACACATGCAATTCTGGTTTAGTACGAGGAGTGCTCTCCTTTTCAACTTTACAGAAAAACTAAGTTCAGTTTTAACTACAGAATCAAGTTTTCATGAGGTATACCCGTGCTAGCTGCTAACCTGGGTCCCACTGAAAAGGAGGATACAGGTAACACGCATCAGCAGATCAGAGGGCAAAATACCACAGACGCTGACCACTGCTGAACACACATTTACCACAAACCGCTTTTAAGGTTGTAAGATGAGTGCAAGATAGGACGCATAATTGGTCATTTCTGGAATGTTTGGTAACAAAGCTCAAAAATCAAATTTCCTTAGAAATCCTTGGCTTCAGTCTTGTTTTTAAAAAGATCGACACAAAATTATGCGTGTTACAAAGGTACCAAGTCCTACGACATCTAGTAAACCAAGGAAGAGCCCAGTTGTTGATGTAGTAACGAGCAAGTAATTACTTCAGTTAACAGCAGACAACAGGTTCCCTGGAGGGAGAGCTCCATTTCTAAAAATAATAATAATAATAATTAATAATAAATAAACACTGCACCTAGGCAGATTCAGAGCACAAATTGTAACAGAACTGAAATGACATCAGACAATCTGGCCTTTTTTTAAAATTTATTTTTTGTTGGTGTTCAATTTGCCAACATATAGAATAACACCCTGCGCTCATCCCATCAAGTGAATCTGGCCTTTCAAAGGGATTTCAAATTTTGTATCCTCTCCTAAATTTTCCTCGAACCTCACACGAACACACAACAGCAGCAGCTTAAGGTTTTCAGCAACCCCAAAGCAGCTCAGACATGAAGATGGAAGAGGGTGCTGATGCTCTATCAAGGTGGCATCACAGAAACTATTTGCAAAAGTGGAGCCATTCCCTACACCACATCCCTAGGTCTATGCAGGAGGGGTCTCCTGCCAGGAGGCCTCCGCGGTCGTGACTCCCCAGGGACTGTTCTGCACGAAGGACTGAAGCAGGCGGCGCGGGGGTGGGGGTGGGGTGGGGGGGTGGCCCCGGCACGCTCAGGTAGCAAAGGGTGACTGCCAAGGCCACCACCAAGACCCTGAACTAAGCAAACCGCCGCTGCTGGCCGGTGACCGAGCTCCAGCCAGGGTTCCACCGCGGAAATTCGGGCCTGGGCCTTTTTGCGAGCGAACTCGTTACTGAAAGCACAGTCATTTCCCTCTTTGCATTTCATTCACGCTGGAAATACACCAAACTGAAAAGGTAGCAAAACAAAAGAGGGGGGGAAAGAAGAAGAAGAAGAAGAAGAAAACAGAAAAAAAACAAGAAAA
Source organism: Canis lupus dingo (assembly GCF_003254725.2). Lineage (NCBI taxonomy): Eukaryota > Metazoa > Chordata > Mammalia > Carnivora > Canidae > Canis > Canis lupus. The sequence continues at coordinate 47,343,364 of NC_064243.1, read as the reverse complement.
ATGAAGGAAGTGGAGGCGCGGGGTGGTCGCCCGTTCTCCTCCCTCCCTCGGCAGGGGCACCGGCTCGCGGGCGGCCTCCGAAATGCCCAGTCGCCCCCGGCGCGGCTCGGGGCGCCCCAAGGCCGGCCAGCGCGCCTGGGCTCCCAGCCTCCCGGGGCGCGGGCGGCTCCCCCCTCACGGCGAGCCCGGGCCGCGGGAACTTTCCGTCGCTCCGGCCCGGCCGCAGCCCACGCTCAGCCGCAAACTTTGCAGACGGCGCGGCGGCCGTGCGGGGTCCCGCCGCGAGCCCCCGGCGCCCCAGCCCCGCGTGACCGGCCGGCGGGCCCCGCCGCCGCCGCCGCCGCCGCCGCCGCCCGGCCCCGACCCTCCGCGACCCGCCCCGACCCTCCCCGCGGGCCCGAGCGGCCGGCCGGCCGGGCCTGCGCCGCGCGCCCCTCACCTTGGTGGCCATGGCGGGCGGCTCCTCTCGGGCGCCGCGGCTGCCGGCCTGAGGCGGGAGGGCGGGCGAGGGCGGCGGCGAGGGCGGCGGCGGCTACGGCTGGGCCCCGGCGGCGGCGGCGGCGGCGGCGGCTCCGCCTCGGCCGCGAGTCTCGGCGCTCGGCGACTCCGGCCGCCGCCCGCTCCTCCAGTTCCTGAAACTCCCCGGCTGCGCGGCCCCCGCCCCTGCCGGCCGAGCCTCCCATTGACCGCGGCGTGCGCGGCGCGGCGCGGCCGGCGGAAGCGCGCCCGGTGCCCTGGGCCGGCCCGGCCTCCTCGCCCACTTTCCGCCCCCGCCCCGAGCCTCCGCCCCGGCCCTCGCCGCCGCCGCCGCCGCCGCCGCCGCCACGGCCGCCGCCGCCACAGCCGCCGCCACAGCCACCGCCGCCGCCACAGCCGCCACCGCCGCCGCGCGCCCTTTGTTCCGGGCGGGGGTCGGCGCCCGCGCCGCGTGGCCGCCCGCGGGAAGACTTGGCGGGGTGTGAGGACCCGCTGGGGGCCCCGGGGGAGCGGCCGCCCGGGTCTGTGGGCCGTCCGGGGCCGCGCCCCCTTGCCGGGGGTCTCTGGCGGGGGTGGGGGGTGCGCTCAGCCCAGGGAAACGAAGTGCTAAATCTCCAGGAGGGACGGAGGGGAATAATGGCTTCCCGGGGAGGGCAAGATGGAGTCACTCCTGTCAGGTAGTGAGCTTGTGAGGAAAGCGGCCGAGGGCCCCGCGGCTGAGACCAGCTGTCACCTGCGCCGGCACCGTCCTCAGTGCGGCCCCAGACCCTGCGAGACCAAGACCCGGGGGCCGGTGTCACCAGCCGCAGAAGAGGCCCGCAGAGGCCCACAGCCGCCTGAAGCCCTGAGACTCTCCAGGCGCCGACCCTGTGGGAAAGGCCGCTGCCCCCGAGGCTCTGCCTGCTGGGTCTCTGCACAGAAAGAGATCCTCAAAAAAAAAAAAAAAAAAAAAAAGGAAGGAAGGAAGGAAGGAAAAAAGGAAGGAAGGAAAGAAAAAAAGAAAGAAAGAAAAGAAAGAAAGAGAAAGAGAGAAAAAAAAGAAAAAAAGAAGAAAAGAAAAGAAAAAAGAAAGAAAAAAAGAAAAGAAAAGAAAAAAAGAAAAGAATCCTCCAGGGCTGGACCAGAACAAGCAGTGAGCATGGAGGGCTGACCCTGACCAGGCCGAGTCCTCCTCTCAGCTGTGCCCAGGGACCGGCTTGGCCTTTGGTTCCTTAACTTCTCACCTTCATGGATTCTTCTTTGCTGTGTGACTTTGTATTAGTATCTTGTCTTGTGTGATGTGTGTGAAGCCCGGTGACATGCGTAGTGAAAAGTGAAAGGTCATTGAGCTTGGAATCCTGAACCTGCTTTACGACGATGTTAACCTTGTTTGATGATTGAATAAAGCTGACGCTGTGGAAAGACACAACTTGTGTACGGGCCTTAAGAGGGTGCTGGCAAGAGTTGACTTAGTCGGCAGGATTCCACGTCACTGACTCACTACATGCTTTTAGAGAATTTGGAAGAATTGGGAAAAAAAAAAAAAAAGGCTCCTTGAGTGTTGCTGGGATTGACTACAGCAGAATTAAAAACAATGAGTTGGGGGATAAATGTGTGTGAATATAGGCTTTCCGGGTGTCTTGCTTGGGGTGAGATCCTAAGGTATTGGCACAGGCAGGTGAAATGGAGACCAGCTCTGTGCAGGGAGTAGTTGGCAGTGGAAGCTTGTCTGGCTTACTCCTCTGCAAGCCAGGCATGAGGTAGAACTAGCTAAAGCCGAAACTCAGGGAGACCACCTCAGAAAGGAACTCGGAAGCTTAGGGAAAATTAAGCCATTCAGGAGCACTGTAAAAATGCATGTCAGTGGGGGCCAAAACAAATCCTTTGTTTTGAAGAACAAAAATTGTGTAAAAACCTATATACAGGGGATCCCTGGGTGGCTCAGCAGTTTGATGCCTGCCTTCGGCCCTGGGTGTGATCCTGGAGTCCCGGGATGGAGTCCCACATCAGGCTCCCTGCATAGAGCCTGCTTCTCCTCTGTCTGTGTCTCTGCCTCTTTCTCTCTCTCTGTGTCTCCCATGAGTAAATAAATAAAATCTTAAAAAAAAATACTTATATGCATATCCCAGGTATAAGTGGAAACTAGAACTCTACATAATTAAATTGTATATAACAGCTGCTAGAATATAAGAAAGGAAGAAAAATGTGGGCATTAGGTAAATACCTCAAAATGATAGTGGAAAGGCCCAGAGGTCAGGCATCATACATTGTGTAGAAGACCTGTGGTACCCCCATGGAACTAGAAGTCAGAAGAGGCTCACAACTAGGATGTAATTATGGATCTGAAGGATCCTTAACATGTAAAACTGTTAGTAGCCCCAGCTCCCCCTGCAGAGGGTCCCATCTTACCAATGAAAACAATGCAGCTAGACCAGGACAAATATAAGGCCAAGGAGCTAGCTAACAGAATAATAAGGAAGGCCAAACTGATGAATAATTTGAGTTTAAAGGACAAACCACTCTTGGGACCACAGGATCCCCACGTTAGGACGCAGGAGACTATGGTAACTCCATGGTAAGGGGATGATTCTCAAAGCAGACCTATTATTACAAGGAAAAGAGTGGCAGATTATAATCACAGGCAAAGGCAGCCCATAGAAGTAGCAGAAGATAGTGAATGTGTTCACACTGAACTTTAGAAGATTAGGACAGATTCCTGTCAAAAACATATATGATGTAGACTGGTTGCTCTTTGCGTGGGATAGTGGAGCAAACACAATAGCATTACTGGGTACAGAGATACATCAGGTATCTTCTTTACCTGGAAACTCCTCATTAAACTGTTCAATTATGGAAATACATAGAAAGGACACATACGAACATAAGCATTATCCATATGGTTCACAGAAAGAAGTCTCAGGGTTATTTGGTGGGAAATAAAAAGAACGTTGCAGGGATGCCTGGGTGGCTCAGCAGTTTGGCAGCTGCCTTTGGTTCAGGTCGTGATCCCAGGATCCGGAATTGAGTCCTGTATCGGACTCCCTGTGGGGAGCCTGCTTCTCCCTCTGCCTATGTCTCTGCCTCTCTCTCTCATGAATAAATGAATAAAATCTTTTAAAAATAAATAAATAAATAATAAATCTTCAAAAAGAAAAACGTTGCAGGGATGCATCATGTGTAAACAAATGATAGACAAACGTGGGTACACTGCACCAATAGACACATATAAGCCCACTATATTTAATTTTATAATATAGATAGATTTTATAGGACTTCTATTTTTTTCTCATTAAACTTTTGTTTTCATAGGACTTCTAAATCATAGTTATCAACAGAAGCATGCCACTGCCATGGTATACAGATGTATAGCATTGGATATAGCTATGGCTGCATCTAGGTCCCCAGCCCGCCCAAACATGAGAGCTCTAGAATCATGCTCAGTTCACTTTGGAGCACCAATGACAGTAGAAAGCAAGCAGGGAACTGATTTTATAGCCAGCTCAGTTAAAAAGCCCTGTGATCTGTGGAACTTAGAATGGAATTATCATCAAGCCTCTAACCCTACAGCTGCTGGGTATCTAGAAAGATTTAATGGATTATTAAAAAGAGAATTACCGTTGGTAGCAAGACAAGGGAGTTTTCAACAGAGCCTCAACGTGGCTTGCTTTGTGCTAAGTCAGAGACAGATTAGAAAAAGGTAGTCCTCATGAGATCTTAAACACTTCTGCCCCAGAATATAGGAAAAAGGGAGATACCAGTAGACCTATCCAAACTTCCACGTAAGGTAGCAACAAAACTGAAGGACAATTCTGTCTCATTGCAAGATATTGTTGCTCACACACATGGAAACACCTATTGGACTTCACGGGCCAAAGGACAGCTACAATGTAAGAAAATTGCAAACTTTTCCCCCATGGGCATACGTTACGAATAATCAAAGGAGGAGGTGGGGTGCCTGGGTGGCTCAGTCCATTAAGCGTCTGATTCCTGACTTTGGCTCAGGTCATGATATTGGAGTCCTGAGATCAAGCCCACATCAGGCTCCTTGCTGGGCATGAAGCCTGCTTAAGATTCTCTCTCTCCCTCTCCCTCTGCCCCTCCCCCTGCTCGTGTTCTAAAAAAAGGAATAATTGGAGAAAAATTGCATTCGAGCTAGGATCATACTATGCCCATGGCATTATACTTTGGCTAATAATCAGCACACTCGTATGGACATTATATTATGTAAGCCTACTAGGCGCATGTGTAAAATACAGCATTCGTCATAGATTAGAAAACTACCATATACTGCATCCAATCTGTGTGGCCCTGCTCACTTGTACAGTAGCCACTTGTGCGTTTGTCATTATGAGACAAGTGATACACATGCCCACCGATTGCACTATCAATTAAGATACAAATATGCAGTGTTGACCTAGTTTCCTAGCATTGAGGCTGCTAGGGAAAATATTTTTTTAAAGATTTTATTTATTTATTCATGATAGATACAGAGAGAGAGAGAGAGAGAGAGAGAGAGAGGCAGAGACACACGCAGAGGGAAAAGCAGGCTCCATGCAGGAAGCCCAACGTGGGACTCGATCCCGGATCTCCAGGATCACGCCCTGAGCTGAAGGCGGCGCCAAACCGCTGAGCCACCCAAAATATTTCCAATAATTACCAATATTGTTCTGATTTTTGGTCTTACTGACTAACTGGATACTTCACCTAGTGCCACCACAGAAATTACCATAGTGGTAACAGGACCTAACTATAGTGCAGAAACCTAGTTAACTATATTGCCTAATTAACGAAGCTCTAAAAGAATAAGATTTTCCACATTAGGATCAAGAAGGAGATGCAGCAAATACTGGACTGTACCATACCAGACTCCCCAGAATTTCCTGACAGTGATCTAGACTTGGCACAAATAACTTAGGAAGACAATCCAGAAAGACACTGCATTTGAAGCAGCCTGGGAAGATCTCTTGGAAGACATGTCAAATGATGATGCCTGGCCACAGCAGGTACTTGCGGATTGGTTTGAGTGCCAAGATGTGCTGAATCCCATGCTAATTTTAATGACTATTTCTTGACTGACCCAGCAGTAGCATTAGGAGTTTTACAAGGATTAGTGGAGATCACAAACATAGGTCGCTTAGTTGATATTTGTTGGCTTTTAACATAACTATTGTCAACATATACAGGGGCTGATTAATCAAAGAGATAATAGAGGACATTATTCTAGGCTGGTAACATACCCACATGTACCACATGATTGCCAAGATTTGGTGGCCAGTTTTGTGTATCTGAATCATAAATACCGCCACTATCCCTACGGGCAACAGGAGATACCAATTATATTTTAGCTCCTGAACACAACATAACCTTCCCTACACCACAAAACCAGCCCACACCAAAACTCAGTTTTTCAAATCGTGCCCCAACCACACCTGGACTGTCTGAACACATACCAGGCTATATTTTGTACAATAACATCTCCCTTTTTTTGGAGCTAATTACATACATGCTTAACCCTATAGAGCTCAAAAAGCAACTTTAAGACCCTTTTGCACTTATTGTAATGATATTAAGCTTTGCTGACAAAATTTTTACTCTAGTTTATAAACTGTATGCCTTTATACATAAAGTATGTCACACACTAGATGACTGCAGGCAAAACATGATAAAGTGTGAAAGGCCAGAATTATGCTCATTCAATGAAAACTTTAATAATATCTCAAACCAATATGTTGCTCATATTACAGACAAGAAAATTTTAAGACATGGAATTAACCACATCCATTGACTTTAAAAACATTTGTACCGTCCTACATAGTCTGACCACAGACATGTATGTACATAGAGCCATACACTGCAGGATATCCAGATATTATCTGTATGAACCTTATTAGACACTCATACAAATCCTTCGCAACAAATGGTATGAATTTCAGTACCAACTGGGTATGGAACAAGAGGAAGTAGATGATAGGGCTGCTAGCATTTCTGTTACTAAACCCTTGTCATACCACAAAGTTCCAATGCCAACTGGGTACCCAAAGGATTACAACATCATATCCACAAACAAGAACATTACACATTATGACTATTATTTAATAGATTTCCCGAACTTTCCATTTTTTGGCAATTTTTGCATAAGACATAAATATTCACAATGTAATAATACATCCACATGGTACTTGGTATGCCAAGGCTTCATCAATCTACGTTACACCTAAAGGATTTTATACAAGAAGAAATGGAACATTTGCACCCACAGAATTAGATTGGAAATTAAAAATAGAACCAACCTTGCTCATACAGCCAGATCACCACTTCACACATCAAGCTAGACCTATTTTACATGTACCCAAAACCCCACATTATTATATGGAACAATTATGCCATAATCAGACATTCATGTGCCTGAGAGGCTTTAAAAGTAATTTTAACCCACACCCACGCAGGGACAATGCTACAAGACCAAGGTTCTTAAAACCAGTTCTTGTCTGCTTTTAACTGGACTTTCCAGTGGCACACACAAAGGAATATTTTTACACAGAATATTCAGGGAACCTAAACTACCAATTTGGAACAATTCAGACTTTAAAATATTGGTCTACAGGGTGCAGGCATTACCCTGATGGACAAGTAAATCACTCTAGATCAGGACCTATAAGCTCAAATTCAGCTATTGACACTATTTGCATACCAAATCATAATGGAAAGGAATCACAAATCTTGAACAACACCGTGATCCGGCAACTCCCACTTAATTGTACAGCTGAATTTATGTTACACTTCAATAACACAGGATACAGTATGCAATGAAATGGTGGCACAAACAACGGTTACACACGGAAGCCACATAACACCTCCAGCAGTGAATATATCCCCATGGAAAATATCATTATAGCGCCATATCATCATGGAAGTGACATCTCTTCCAGTGGTAACACTCTTGAACATCATCCAGGCTTATCAAAATTCAGATGCAATATTACATGGTAGTGTAATGTGTTTATGGCTTTAACAACTATCTGTTATGGAGTTCCCTACTGCTGGCTAACATCAAAACTTACAAACTGTCAATTAATATGACTAATTGTTCGAAGTCTGGGCACCCCTAAGTTAAAACAAAATGGTTTCCAGAACAGTCGATGACACCTATACAATTATGTCTAAATGAGTTTCAGCACGTAAGAGGTAAATAGGGCAATATGATCTTTACTTGTGATCATATTCTATATAATTTTAATATCCTTGTAGCTATGAATCCAGCTACTTTAGGTCCTTTCACACCTACATGGTATAAGGCACAACTCAATTGCTCTAACACTAATTCTACCTACAACACATCTTTTTATAAATGGCTTAAGATAAATGGCACATATAATGCTCCCTTAATATCAAAATTTGTAGTCAATTTTGTAACATAACAAAGGAAATGATCATACTAGTATGTCCATTAGAACTAGATTCAATACATTTTATACCTTCTGGTCAATTATACAAGGGAGATTACCAGCATGATGGGAAACATTGGGAATTGATATATTTTTTTTCAAATTATTTATTTGAGAAAGAGAGAGAGCACGAGCAGGGGGAGAGGCAGAGGGAGAGGAAGAAGCAGACTCCTCTCTGAGCAGGGAGCCTGAGGAGATACGCAACAGTATTTCTTCTCAGCTTCTGTGAGAAGCACAGCTTCTGTGCTTCATCAGAAGCACAGTGGGTAAAACACACATGGCCGGCACAGCACCCTATTTATGAGAATATAACCAGAACTGATTCGTCTATACCAATGTACCTAGCTAAAGGAGTCACCTTTGGCAAATATGGTGCATCACTCAACAGCCCAGGCCCATGTATTATTGAGAAATGTTGGAATGCTACATATTGTATGAAAACTTTCCATTGGAAGCCACATGGACACATGGCATTACCAAACCAATACCAAAAATCCTCAAGCCAAATATGTTTGAACCTGTATTACTTAACCCCGTGAGAATATAAACCTATACCACAGAGAGCTGAAATAACAAAAGGAACAATCCAATTTGTTTTATATACAACCTGAATATAAAATTTATGCAGGAATTTAGGAAGGACCGTAATTTAGGAAGGACCGGAATGCCTGGGTGGCTAGGTGGTTGAGCGTCTGCCTTTGGCTCAGGTCATGATCTTGGGATCCTGGGATCGAGTCCCACACTGAGCTCCCCACAGGGAGCCTGCTTCTCCCTCTGCCTTCTCTCTGTGTCTCCTATGAATAAATAAATAAAACCTTAAAAAAAAAGATAAAAAAAAAGAAATAGGACCATCCATGAATTGCCTGACTTACCACCCATTGATAAAATTAAGCTCAGAAAACCCCTACAATTGCTAGTAGGACTAGATATCATCTCTAAATTAATTATCTCTGAGATACAAGATCTAGAAATCCACTCTTAAGAGGGAGCTATTTGCATTAAAAAAAAAAAAAAGCAGGTTTTCTAATGTAGTAGGTGATTTAGGTTCAAAGAACTCCTCAGCATTCAGAGAACTACATTCCATTGTCTCACCTATGTGTGATTATCATGCCTACGGACTAAAATTTAACTATAACATAGACCATAAAGTCCAAGCCGTCCAATAAAAATTCACTCAATCTTAGAAATTTCTACATAAGAGAACAATTAAAAAAAATAGTTGCTATTTGGGGAATATAAAAAGTAGTGAAAGGGAATAAAAGGGAAAGGAGAAAAAAATGAGTGGGAAATATCAGAAAGGGAGACAGAACATGCAAAACTCCTAACTCTGGGAAATGAACCAGGGGTGGTGGAAGGGAGGTGGGCGGGGGGTGGGGGTGACTGGGTGACGGGCACTGAGGTGGGCACTTGATGGGATGAGCACTGGGTGTTATTTTATATGTTGGCAAATTGAACACCAATAAAAAATAAATTTATAAAAAAAAGAAAGAGACAGACTAAATCAGTGCAACCAAATAAAATATTCGACAATAAAAAAAAATAGTTGCTACAGAACCAGTAACCTACTAGAGAGAGCGGGGATTAGTCAGAAACATTGCAACAGGGAAAATGTCTTCTCCTGACTAGATGTAGTCTCTCCTACAGTTAGACACCTCCAGACCATCTGGTTATGACAATACATGACAACGTAAACTCATTGTTAAGACTATGAGGGGGTCAGGAAGCCTGGGTGGCTCAGTTAATTATCTGCCTTTAGCTCAGGTCCTGGTCCCAAGGTCCTGGGATCAAGCCTCAGATGGGGCTCCCTGCTCAGTGGGGAGTCTGCTTCTCCCCTTCCAAACTCCCTGCTTGTGCTCTGAGAGAGCACATACTCTCATGAACTTTTTCTCTCTCTCAAATAAATAAATAAAATCTTTAAAAAAAAAAAAGACCATCGGGGGATAAAAGCCTATTAGCATATAGCACGTACACCAACCATACCACAAGTACATGGTAACATAGCACTTTTGACAACCCACACGCCCATATGGAGTGATGGATATTTACTACCCAAAGAGATGATATTTCAGTGATGTAATTACCTATATCATACCTGGTGTGAACTGGAAATCAATGCTAATCTTCATCCTCTAACAACATCTGTGGAAAATCTATTCTTCAACATGGGATACTTTACAACTGGATAATTTGTGCTAAGAACTCCTCAGAGATCACCTTCTTTAATCACACTAGGAGGCATGATACTGTCATCACTAACAACAAGGAATGCATTAAAATATTATATGCTCTTAGTGTAATATTTAATAATGTTATCAAAATGGGTACATTTATCTCAGAATATTCACTTAAGGATTTGCCAAGATCTTATCATACCAAAGTAACAGAAATACCTTGGGTGAAAGCTGAAAAGATAGATAAACTCTAGATGAAAATTCAGAAAGACTCAGAGCAGCCTGCAAAACCTTGACCAGCAAGCTAACCCAATTTGAACACATGGCACAGACCATTTGTGTGGCCTCAACACTCCCCGACACCAGGCTAGCCTCACTGAGCAGAGAGATATACAAGACATACAGAATACATGTTCCTTTCTAGAATTGTTAACAAAACCTTTTAAACATGTCATTTCTTCTGGCTCCTGGCTTGACTCTAGCCCCTTAAATTCCTTAAAGATGGGATGGAATTATTTCTCTACTCATATTTGATAATTCATTAAGGAAATCCTTCTATTGCTTTTAGCTATTATTTTTGCTATCTTATTTAAAATGCTATTAGAATGCTATGCACCCTCAGGCTTACAAAGGGAAGATTACAAAAGAGTATGATTAACCATACCCTCGTTGTTGTTTTTTTTTTTTGTATGCACCATGAGCCTATGTCGAAGATTTCATTCATAGTTTTGGACTTCTGTCTACCATATTTGATAATATGATTTTCATTTTATTTTTGTTGATTTGTTAACTTACCTTAATTGAATTCAGATTTAGTTTGGTTTCTGACTTTACTTAATTCTTATTAGATAGGACTGGGAATTTGACTTTTGATTCTGATTTAACTGTATAACCTGGCTTAATTGGTATTTGATTTAACCCTTAGTTGATTTTGCTTTACTCTAAATTGATTTGCCTTTAGTTGACTCAATTTATTTTATCTAACTTGTTTTGATTTGTTGTGACTTTCATTTTATGTTGTCAATTGACATTTCATATGATTTGAAATTGATTTGATTTGATTTGATTTTCTTTGGAACCATGATTACATGACTTAGATTTGCCTTTATCCATAGCAGAATAAAACCATACTGCTGATGTGATTAAAAACATATTTGGGCAGCCTGGGTGGCTCAATGGTTTAGCGCCGCCTTCAGCCCAGGGCGTGATCCTGGAGATCCCCGATTGAGTCCCACGTCGAGCTCCCTGCATGGAGCCTGCTTCCCCCTCTGCGTGTGTCTCTGCCTTTCTCTCTCTCTCTCTCTCTCTCTATCTCTCATGCATGAATAAATAAAATCTTAAGAAAAATATAAGATAAAAACATATTTGATTCCTACACAACCTTTATGGATTAGTCATGAGTAATCATGGAGTGGGAATGTAGAGTCCAAGATGGAGTCATTCATGTTAAGAGATGAGCTAATCAGGAAAGTGGCTGAGGTCCCTGTGACTGAGACCAGCTGTCACCTACGCCAGCACGGACTGGCAGCATTCAGGACCCATAATAAGTAAGGTCCCAGAACCTGCAAGAACCAGGGACTAATGATCAGAAGACCCAAAACAGGCCTGCAGAGGCCCACAGCTGCTTAAAGTCCTTTAAGAAGGGAGGACCTGTGCAGCCAGCTGCCAGACTCTCCAGATGCTGACCCTGTTGGAAAGGCAGCTGCCCTCTGCCTGCTGGGTCTCTGAACAGAAAGATCCTCCAAGGCTGGACCAGAATAAGCTGTGAGCATGGAGGGCTGATCCTGACCAGGCCGAGTCCTCTTCTCAGCTATGCCCAGGGACTGACTTGGCCTTTGGTTCCTTAACTTCTTACCTTTATGGATTCTTGTTTGTTGTATGACTTGTATTGTATCTTGTCTTGTGTGATGTGTATGAAGCCCGGTGACATGTGTAGTGAAAGGTCATTGAGTTTGGAATCCTGAACCTGCTTTATAATGCTGTTAACCTTGTTTGATGATTGAATAAAGCTGATACTGTGGAAAGACATAACTCGTGTGTGTGCCATTACGGAGTGCTTATGACATCTTCCAAGGAGGTTCTATCTCCAGCCTGGAGTTACCACAGGCTGTGATCCCAGCTGGAGCTTCAGGGCTGGGTCACATGGGGATTTCAACCTGAAATGTCCAATTAACCTCCTTCTGGACTCCTGATAAATTTAAAAATGCCTCAGGGCCCTGGAGGTTCGAGGGAGACACAACGGGTTTCCTGAAGTGGAAATGAGAGGTCTAAAAATTTTTCTTTCTTTCTTTCTTTCTTTCTTTCTTTCTTTCTTTCTTTCTTTCTTTCTTTCTTTCTTTCCTTTTTTCTTTCTTTCTCTTTCTTTCTTTCTTTCTTCTTTCTTTCTTTCTTTCTTTCTTTCTTTTTTTTGAAATGTTTCTCTGCAGAGTAGATATATGGGTTTTATTAATAAATGAATGACTCAAATGGAGAGGCAAGATTTTGACTCAAGTACAAAAGACATGACTGGGAGATATATTTTAATTGGTATATTAGTGTATTTTGTTTTTATTATCGGGATATATATGTTAAAAGAGGCAGCTATCAAATCAGATCAACCTTAGTCTAGGAAAGATGTATTTAGAGTTAATGTCAAATGTGTGTCCTCTCAAAAATACTCTCTCTGGTCTCCAGAGATTTCATTAGTTACATTCAGCAATGGAGTTTAAAAGGGATGAGGTGCTACAGAGCACTGTGAGTATTTGCTGAGCTGAGGGCTGAAGCTGTAGTCATCATAATATTTATTAACAGTCTTTCCTAAGTGAAAAAAGTTGGAAACTAGCATTTGTTGACAGCCTACTTGCCCTATCGTAGGCTCTTACAGTGAGCCTCACTCTCATTTAATCCTCATAAGAAACCTTTGGGAAAGCCATTATAGTCCATTGTTTACAGACATGAAGAAATCAAAGTCATTTAAATAACTTGGCTGAGGGACGTCTGGGTGGTTCGCGGTTGGAAGCCTGCCTTCGGCCCAGGGAGTGATCCTGGGGTCTCAGGATCGAGTCCCACATCAGGCTCACTGCATGGAACCTGCTTTTCCTTCTGCCTATGTCTCTGCCTCTCTCTCTCTCTCTCTCTCTGTCTCTCATGAATAAATAAATAAAATCTTAAAAAAAATAACTTGGCTGATTTGGGAATATTTATCAACATCAGAAATGACCTTACCCATGGACCTGGCGGCTTTGCTTCTAGAAATCTATCCTGCTGTCAGACTTTGTGTAAAAGAGAAAGATGTTCGGTAAGCCATTGATTTGTGAAAGCAACCTGTATGTTTGTTAACAGGACTGTTTCAATAAATATGATATATCCACAAAAGTGAAATACTAGGAAGCCCGTAAGAAAGTGGCAATATTTTAAGAGGCATTAATAAAAGTAAAAAGAACATTATAGTACATGCCATTTGTGTAAAAAATATGAAAATACATCATTTATGCCTAGAAAATTCCTGAAAAGACTCACCAGATGCTATTGTCAGAAGCTTTGCATAAATGTATTGCTTTATTTTAAAAATGAGTTTACATTTTAACAAACAACTAAATATCTTGAGTAAGAGCACACACTAGGATGTGGAAAAGCCAGAATTTGAACCCGAGGAATAAGAAACCTTTGGGAAAATTAAGTACTGAGGTTTCCCTCTTCCTTAAATTTGAAAGCTGGGCACAGGTCGCTGCCCTAATTCAATAATGTATGTTTTGCCAGGAAGTCAGGTCTCTCCCGTGACCTGTGGGTTCTGTACACTCAACTGAGTTCTGGGCAACCGATCATTTTGGGCACCTGGCACCCAGAAAGCAAGAAGACCAGAGAGTTCCCCAACTTCTCCTATTTCAACAATTTCTCTAGCCTTGGTTTCATTTCTAGAAGTAAACGTGAAGACAGCAAATGCAGAAGAACCAATGCAAATAAATAGAAATAGTTAAGTAAAAGTGAATGACCATGTATATTCTCAAGGCTTTGTTCACAGAGCCCAAAAGTGTAGTCACTACTAATGTAATCCTCATGTCAGCCGGATATCCACCCCTCTTTCCTACCATTCTTCCAGACTTCTCTTCAACACACTGGCCCTTCTCTCCCTCCTGAGTCATGAGCGTCACACTCCCTTCCAGGGAAAGGATCCGGACCAACTGGGTGGGCATGTGACCTGGGCAAAAGGGCCCATGCCCAGATGGACCCTTCCTTGCTTTCATGCTCTGTTCTCACTACCTCTAAATTCTTAATCAGTTTGAACAAAGGGCATCACAATTTCATTTTGTGCTGGGGCTCCTAAATTATGTTGCTTATGTTGTTTCTTTGTCTGAAATACTCCCCAGCCGCCAACCATCCGCCCTCCCCACCACACCCACATACCAGCTAACCTCCCACTCATCTTTCAGAGCTCCCATGAACTGTCACAGCAGTTACAATTCTCAGGGAAATCTCCCTTGCCTCCAGTCTAAGTCAAGTTCGGTCAATACAAGTTCTTATACCACTAGTTTCCTTGCCTTTGGAAACTTATCTCGGTTTGTAATTCATCAGAGTGACCATTTGCCTGCCTCCCCCATCAGACTGTAAGTACATTAAAGAGAGAAGATTCTGTGCTCTTGTCTCACACCTGTCCCTGCTCACCTAGCTCACAGGAAACCCCCACTAGTACGCACTGTGTGAAATGAATGAGTAGATGAATGAATGGCAGGGGTTATGAACTGCAAATTAGATAATATAGCATTTGCCTGAATCTACTTTCCAGCAACTCATAGGGTCTGTGGAACACATCTGAAAACCACTGTCTCTATCATTACACATGTTAATATGAACCATTGCACAATACAAACTTGCACAAATTTTATTACTCAGTAACGTCCTGTTTTTTTTAAAAAAAATTCTTCAGAAGTATTATTCCTCTACGAAGTTTTATGAAGTAATACTATGATATAATGTTGCTTTTGACTGGTGTGTATGAAAATTAAGCTGCTAAGTTGAGCAGTATTTACTGGAGATCCTAAAAATTTGATAAATAAAGATTTTAGTTATCCTTGAGATCTCTCTAGTGTGACTTATCATTGAAGTGCACATCTCTTATGCACTTTCTAGTTATTGGTTGACATTTGTTTGTCTTGGATGTAATTACCAAGTCCATGGGTTTATAAAATGCCAGTCCACTCATTTACAGGTGCAGAAATGAGACCAGGGTTGTTAAGGGACTCACTCATGGCTGTGAATTAAGCCAGAGCAGGGACAAGAGCCCACTTCTTTTATTACAGGTCTCTGTAACACTGAAACATGGCGTTTTCAAACTACAAATATTTTAGGGGAGAGGTTTGTGAAGCTAGGGAAGCAGAACATAGAGTCCTGTCCTGGAGGAGCCACCCACCCACACTAGAAGAACAGAAGAAGCATGATATTGTTTTCTCTCATCTGATGAGATCCACATGCCCAGTGGAGCAGCAGCTTCTCCCAAACTAAAAAGTTGACTTCAGGGATGCCTGGGTGGCTCAGTGGTTGACATCTGCCTTCGGCTCAGGTTGTGATCCCGGGGTGCTGGGATCCAGTCCTGCATCGGGCTCCTCATGGGGAGCCTGCTTCTCCCTCTGCCTATGTCTCTGCCTCTCTCTCTCTCTCCGTGTCTCTTATGAATAAATAAATAAAACCTTTAAAAAAAAGTTAACCTCACTCAAGACAATCATGGAAAACCCTGGGTGAACCTGAGAAGTAGACAGGTTTTGTCTTCTGCTTCCATTTGAAAAACCCATTCACACCTCTTTCTTGCCTCCTGTCCACTTCCTTCCCTTGGCAGGCTTCCTCAAAGGTGGACCCTACTCGGCCTGCCCGTAGAACCCTGAGTCCCAGCAGTGAGCCCAGCACACATTTCCCAGATAGCTGGAGTTGCCAGTGCTTATATTGATGAGAGCACAATTGATTAGCAAAGGAATTTGATTTGTATTTGCAGACAGATTTTGGTTATAACAAGATTGCATTTTCAAAAGGAGAAAGAGCCTGTAGCCAGAGCAACAGATCTGCTCTGTTTAGATTTTGCACTCTTATCATGCCAGGGAGGTGGAGGGATAGGGGTTCCTAGGAAGCCTGTGCTGGTGACACAGCTGGTGGCAATAGAAGAGCAGCCATTGACCATCCGGCTTTGTTCAGTGACATTTAGTTGTGATGACTATATACTTATGAAGTTAAAGCACCTTGGTTTTAACTAAAGAAATTAGTGACTTCATTGTTGTAACTCAGAAACTCCTCACTCCCAAACTCGTTTTTTTCATAGCAAAATGTTTTAAAATTCATCTTTTATTTTATTTATTTATTTTTTAAGTAGGCTCCATGCTGAGTGTGAAGCCCAACGCAGGGCTTGAACTCATGACTCTGAGATCAAGACCTGAGCTGAGATCAAGAATCAGTATTGCTCAACCAACTGAGTCCCCCAGGCGCCCCTAAAATTTGTCTTTTAAAAACTGCAAGTTTCTTAGATACAACTATGATAACTAAGTTCAGGAAAACACAAATGCAGTCCCATGCCATTCCCTTCTCTTTTCTCCTCCTTTCTTCCTGAGAAGCAGACTTTTCTGTCGACAGATCTGGATCCTGTTACTCACAACCTATGTATCCTCAGGTATATGACTTAACTTTTTCATCCTCAGTTTTTTGAGCTCAAAATGGGAATGATAATAGTACCTGTTATGGGTTTGCTGTGTGCATTAAACTAGATAATGAACTCAAAGGACCTTGCATGCTGTTTCATACATAATAAGCACTCAATAAATATCATTGTTATTCTTCTTGTTTGTTTCTCAAGTCAAATTAGATTCTTCTTATGATTTTCCAATAGCTCAGGCCCTAACTCAGTGCTAGGTCAACTTATGTGCAACTATACAGAAATACGAAGCTATGAGAAGTAATGTGGAATGGGGGGAGCATATGTGACCGTCACTTCCTGTACATGTCGGAGGATGGAAGCATGGGGTCTGGTGCAGACCCCTAGAGTTGGCCTGGCTCTGGCACAAGACCTTCTCTCACATTGTGAACAAGATTAAGCTAAGTGAACCTCAAGGGTGGCCTTGAAAATAGCAAAACTGAGATGCCTGGGTGGCTCAGTGGTTGAGCATCTGGCTTTGGCTCAGGTCATGATACCAGGGTCCTGGGATGGAGTCCTGTATCAGGCTCCCTTTGGTTGGGGAGCCTGCTTCTCCCTCTGCCTAAGTCTCTTCCTCTCTCTCTGTGTCTCTCATGAATAAAAAAATAAAATATTAAAAAAAATAGCAAAACTGGTTGTGATGGGTACCTTTCCAATCCCAACAAATGTATTAGGCCTTCACCTTGTACCAAGTACTGTTAGGGGTAAAAGCCCCTGCTCCCTCAAAACTGACAATAGGTAGAAGGTGGAGGAAGACAATAAACCATGATTGCATATACGACATGTCAGGTGCTTCCGGAAGTGCTCTTGTGGAAAATCTAGCAGGGGAAGGAGATAAAGTGAAAGGAGAGAGGTTATTTTATATAAGGCTTTCCCTTGGTGTGAAGCTGGCCAATGGTACATATGAAAGTGCATGTCCTTTTGTCTGGGCTGCTTAGCTAATAGGTTGGTTTTAGTTTTTGTTCTGTTTTGACTCCGTCACTTTTCTCTTCCTCTGTCTGGGAGACACAGTCCACTTATGATCATCGGAAACACTGTGCAGAACTGGAGACCTCACAGGAATCTCACTGCCAAGATCTGAGCAGGCAGGCAGGGACAGCAGGTCACGGCAGGAAGAGGCTGGAGGTCAGTGGGACTGCACAGATGGCAGCGGTGGCCTGGCCGGGCAGAGGAAGGCTGCAATAAAGACTGCCCTCTGTTCTATGCTCGCCTGTTTGCTCTGTGTGGGTGCACCTGACTTCCAGGAGGAAGGCTGGGATGGGAGGTTGAGATGGGGGGAGTGATGGTAACATTGGCTAACCTGTTGGCTTCCCAAATGATCTCCCAGGCTGCAGCATCCTTGTGTACCCTAAAACTTTACCCCAGGTCGTTGCTTTGATTCTCTGATGCGCTATGGACAGATTCGGGCATGCATACTCAGAAACATATTTATAGACAGGTGATTGAGTAACAAAGAAGTGAATGATACAAGAGAAGGAATAGATGGGGTGCAGAGGAATTTTTGCTAGCTCTTGTGTCATTGCTCAAGTCACAGGTTATGGAGAATTCCTTTTAAAGCTAGAAGTCCCACCTAACACAATAGTGTGTGCACAAGCACTTTCACACCTGCACGCATGCATACACTATTCCTTCATGGACAGTGCTCACTAACACGAATGTAGGTATTGCCACTACCACCATGATGTAGACCTAGTAAATGCGAATGACAACCTCTGTCCCTAAAGTCGTGTTCCTTTCCAGGCCTTTGATCAGAAAAGCCACTGGCTACTGAGTGCTGAATAGGAGGCCCCAGATTTGGACAGCTGTTGGCTTGAAACTCATTTCCACCGCTTCCATTCCACCTGTGTGAATTTAATTAGGTTATTTCATCTCGACCCTCAGGGTTCTCATTTATAATGACACTGCCCTAAGGCTTATTTAGGAGATTCAGTAAAACCACCTTTAACCCAGTAGTATACTGTCCTAAAAGATATTAATAGTTATCAACAACTCTATACGTGGGGGTTCCCACTCTGGTGTAGAGTTGTTGTTGTTGTTGTTTTTTTAAAGACTTCTTTATCTGAGAGAGAGCAAGTGAGCACACATCAATGGGGGGAGGGGCACAGGGAAAGGGAGAGGGAGAGAATCTCAAGCAGACTCCCTGTTGAGTATGGTGCCCAATACAGTGTTCCATCTCATGACCCTGAAATCATGAGCTGAGCTGAAATCAAGAGTCAGATGCTTAACCGACTGAGCATCGGAAATAATTAATTTCCAAACGTGTTGCTTCATAATGGTTACAGCTTTTCCATCACCCACTTCCAGGACCTGTATTTGCTCACTCCCATGATATTTCTTTTCTTCATTCTCACTGCTGTTTCATTCAGCCCTGGTATGTACTTATCTCTTCCCTGGGGTGTCCAGCAACTCCAGCTTCTCAGCATTTTCACAGGTGCCTCAGCAATTCTGTTTCTTATGATCATTAAACTTCTAAGTCAAGAAATATCGAAATGTAAAACATTCTTTTAAGTGAAAAAAGGCATAGACATTCACAATTCGTATAAACACAAGCTCCACATTAGTTTCAAAAGAGGTGACAAGTTTAATGTTATAGAAGCAGAGAAATTCTAAGTTCGATTTTTAGAAATATTAAATAAGTAGCTGTTCAGAAACTCATATGATTCTTATGAATAGTTACTATCTACCTGAAACCTCTCTATGTTAATATTTGCAAAATAAAGTCATGGTTTTCAGGTAACAATTCTTCATTGACTGGAATGACACATGCAGCGGACTGGCACTCACTAGGCCTTCTCTGGAAACAGTGGCTCTTATTAGGGCTAGTTTGGTCTATTAGCTGCTTTTTATTTCATTCACAATGTATTTATTGCAAGCGTACAATGTGCAAAGAACCATGGTAGATTAGCTCAAAGTTGTGAAGAATGCATTTTGTGTTCCCTTAGAATTGGAAATATATGGAAAATAAGACCTCCATCCTGGTACTACATTCAGAGTCCCCAAGGTGGTTGTGGGTGGCTACTTACTGTTAGTAAACAAACATCCTGTATTCTTCTTGGAAACAAAACTCTCATACTATTTCCATGAGAACCCTGGGAGAAACACCTGTGTTTTAGAGAACCTATGGTTCTGAAATAAAGAGAAGTGACAAGCTTTGAAAAGCAGAACAATTCTGGGGAGTCCATCAAACCACATGGCCCTGACCTTAAACCCCAATATGCTTACCCCAGAGCTAGCATGCCTTACAATTATGCTCCACCTGAAATGTCTCCCACTACAATGTAATAACAGTTAGAGACTAATTTAGCATGTTCTTTTGAAAGTGTAATTGTTTTCTGGGAGGATTAAGGGGCTCTTGTTTCCTTGTTAAAAACCTGATAAATATTTAGTAGATTGAGTTGGTTGAAATGAAAAGGAAGTGAATAATTTTGTAACACAGTTACTGTTAGAAATTAGATACCTATGTTCTGAGCAGGCCTGGGTCACTTAAAACAGAGATCTAAGTTCTTTCCTCAGTGGGCAGTTATCAGGTCCAGCTACATAATTTGTAGGTCCTAGAGAAACCCTTGCTCAAAAATGATAAAGAATTTCAAAAGAATGAAATCAATCCTATCTCACACCATATACAAAAATCAACTTGAAATAGATTAAACACTTAAATGTAAGATCTGAAACTATAAATAACTTCTAGAAAAAATGTAGGGGAAAATCTCCTTGTCATTGGTCTTGGCAATGTTTTTCTTGTATCTGAAACAAAAAATACAGCAAAAAAAGCAAATACAAGTTAGTGGGACCACATTAAACTAAAAAGCTCTGCACAACAAAATAATTAATGAAATGAAAAGGCAACCTATGGAATGGGAGAAATATTTGCAAAGAATATCTAAGGGGTTAATATCTAAAATGTATAAGGAAGTCATACAACTCAATAGCAAAAATTCAAATAACCTGATTAGAAAATTGGCAGAGGATTTGAATAGACATTTTTCCAAAGAAGACAAACTAATAGCCAACAGATATATGAAAAGGCATTCAATGTTGCTTATCATCAGGGAAATTCAAATTGAAACCACAATGAGATATCATTTCACATCTGTTAGAATGACTATTAAAAAAGACAAGACATAATAAATATTGGTGAGGGTCTGAAGAAAAGGGAACCCTTGAGCACTATTGGTAGGAATGTAAATTTGTGCAGCCATATGGAAACCAGTATAGAGGTTCCTCAAAAAAATTAGAAATAGAACTACCATATGATCCAACAATCCCACTTTTGTCCATATATTCAAAAGAAATGAACTCATTATCTTGAAGAGTTATCAGCACTCCCATGTTCATTGCAGCATTATTTGAAATAGCCAAGTTATAGAAACAACCTAAAAGTCCTTTGACAGATGAGTGGCTAAAGAAAATATGATTTGATGGAATATTACAAAGAAGGAAATCCTGATGTTTATGATGTAGAGGAACTTGGAGGACTTTATACTAAGTGAGATAAGCCAGATACAAAAAGACAAATACTACATTGATTTCACTTACACATGGAATCTTAAAAAGAAAAAATATCCAGTTCATAGTACCAGCAAGTAAAATGATGTTTCTCAGGGACCAGACGGTGAGGACAATGGGGAGAGGTTGGTCAAAGGGTAAAAATTTTCAGTTACAAGATAAATAAATTCTGGGGATCTAAAGTACAGCATGGTGAACAGTTAATCATACTGTATTTATACTTGAAATTCGCTAAGAGACTAGATGGTAAGTATTTCACCACACATACAAAAGTAACTATGTGAGGTGATAGATATATTAATTAACTTGATTGAGGTAATCATTTCACAATGTATACATATAATAAATCATCACATTGTACACCCTAAATACAAATAATTTCTCAACTACGAGTAAAGCAAGTTTGGAACGAATGAAGAAAAATTAAAATACAGCTGAAAAAGAAAGCAAAGACATAAGCAAAAATACAGGGTGAACAATGTTGGAGAATTCAGGACAGAGTTAAAAAATAAATGGAATGTGATTAAAAGGGGAGTAGAGATAATGTAGAGAGGAATTGATATCAGAAGAGAAAATACAGAAGCTGGTTCCAAATTGATGAAAGGTATCAATCCACAGATTCAATTTTCAATTAACTCCACATCCCCTAAGCAAAGAAAGTACACAGGAAACAGCAGCTACCCTGTGGTCTAAAGAACAAAGGTAATGAGAAAGTTTTTAGAGAATACAGAAGCCAAATACATAAGGAAAAAGCTGATAGCTGAGATTTCAATATAAATAAAATGAGAGAGACATCAGTGGAGCCTCATTTTTAAAGTGATAAAGAAATCTCTTGTTGAGACAGAATTCTATACCCAGCAGCAATACTACACCCTGATAAAGATTTCTTAAGAAAAGCTTAAGCTGAAACATTTTGTTGTTAGCAACATTAAATTAGAAAAAAACACTAGAGTGAGTTCTTTAATCCAAAGGTAAATAATTCCAGACCTAACTGGAAATGTAGAAAGGAATGAAGAATAATAAAAAAAGATAATATAGAGATACATATAAATGAATATTGTTTTATGAAGTGATACTAGAAATGTTTCATGAAAATTAAGATATAGGTAGAATTAAAAGGAATGACAAGGGTCATACAAAAGTCAGGAAGGATAACAATAGAATTAAGAGTTTGAAGGTGTTAGAATTTGAGAGTTTAGTTTATTAGACTCTATTAAGTATTCATGATTTAGTCATTAGTGTAACTACACAAAGATTTTTGTATGATTGTAACTAACAGGTTTATAGAGGGACCAACGGAGTAATAAAATACTGAACTCAAAGCAAAGGTAAGTACTTATTCAAGTAAAGAGATTAAGGGAACATTAACCAGTTAGGTCAGAACTTGAGGAAAGAGCAAGATGGTTAAAATAATCTCAAATTTACAGCAATTACATGAAATTTAAATGCACCAAATATTAATTTGTTTTTAGTGGTTGTGTGATACCTTCCTTAGAATTTTTGAAAATATTTTGGACATTACTTTATTGAAAAAAAAGAATTTCAAGACAGCAAGAGCAGAGCATTAAACCACATGTGGGACCCTTTTAAGCATGGGGCACCCATGCAACTGTATAGGTTGTACTTCAATGATACCTACCATGACAATTAAAGTGGAATTCGAGCTACATCTTGAAAAATAGGTGACTATTCAATTTTTTAATGTAGAGAAGAATGGGGTAAGCAAAGATAAAACAATGAAACATGTCAGGCTGTATTCTCATGAAGTCAGCTAGACCAAGTTTATTGGCACAGAGGTTGTCATGTGGGAAATAGAGTTGGAAAGATAGGGAGAGAGTGATTATAACTTTGGGAGTCCATGAGAAACCAATAGGAAGTACCTGAAAGTAATGCTTCTGGAAAATGAATCTGGCAGTGGTGTGTAGGAAGCATTGGAGTAGGTGAACCCAAGAGAGAAGAGGACAGGTGAGAAAACACTTTGGGAGTTAAAGGTATTCATTCATATAGTAGCTATGGCCATACTATTCTGCAATGTCCTACTCTCTTACCTAGGAATTTGGGACTAAGAGAAATGATCTACGCATTAGATTCTTAAAGGTCAAGACAAGGCTGATAAGAGCAGAAATATCCAAAAACCCCTTAAAGAGATAAAATTGTTTCTTGGCATGCAAAATTCAACAGTAATTAGATTAAAGGTATTAATGGATTTGAAGAAAGGCAGTGCCTGTCTTTAAGGGGTGTTTGACTTGATTTGGTAACAAAGGAGAGCAGAGCCCAGAACCAATGTGGCAGGCCTGCAAACACCTATCTACGACTCTGGTGCCTTCCACGTCTTGGTCGTGTGGGTAAGGCTACCATGGCCTAATGCCAGTAAACATATGCAAAGCATAATTAACTTCCTGGGCTCCGATTCCAAGCTCATAAAACCCTCTGTATAGCTTGCCTAGAGGGACAGAAGCTGCTGGCAAAAGGACCCAAGTGTCTCACACCCTCGTCAGTGAGACTCCATCATAAGCAAGTGCATTGGCATTCCAAAGTAGCTACTCTCCTGAGCCTCGTTCATGTGATCTGCCTCTCTGATGTAGAGCCACGGCCAAGCTGGTGACAGATCATTTTCTGAGCCCGTGAGGTGGGTGGCCACAGAGCACCCAGGCAGATGCACTGAGGAAA
The DNA here is from genome assembly GCF_003254725.2 of Canis lupus dingo. Classification (NCBI taxonomy): domain Eukaryota; kingdom Metazoa; phylum Chordata; class Mammalia; order Carnivora; family Canidae; genus Canis; species Canis lupus. The sequence goes on along the minus strand of NC_064243.1, from coordinate 47,319,467 downwards.
CATGCCACTGTGGTCCTCTCGTATGATAGGCCAGCATTCCCGAGGGAATCTGTTCCTCAGTATTGCTACCCATCAAGTATCTTCTTGCTTCCTTCAATGTCTGAACATCGGCATAGAGACAAAAGAATCACCATGAGAGATGATTTTGTTGTTGTTTTAAAATTTTTGATTATGGAGAATTTCAAACATTCAAAAGCAGATAGAATGGTAAAATGAACTTCCACGTACCTCTTATTCAGATTTAGATATCATCAACCCATGGCCAACCCATTCCTACACACCCACCTGCAGTTTGCCTCCCCAATTATATTTAATAAAACCCTAGACTTCATATCATTTTATTGGGAGATAGTTCAGCATATAAATGTAAAAAGGCATTGTGAATGAAGAGTATGCAGGACTTAGTGGCCAGTCGTATGTATGTGGTGTTAGGGAGGAAAAATTTTACTTTACCTTCAAGGTTCTTTTGGCTAGTCTGAGAATTTAATCGACAGGAGACAGATTAACAGGAGAAAAATCACATTTAACTGTGAGTGCATGGGAGCTCCATAAGAATACGAGGCCCCCATACAGCCAGGCAGTTGAGGCTTATATTGCATCCAGAGGTAAGGAGAAGAGGGTAGGGGTCTGGGACTTCAAAAAAAAAGGGAAGACAATTTAATTCACAGGAAGATGAAAAAAAGCAAATGTTTGTTGGGCCATTTATAAGCAGTGGGACATAGAGAGGAATTTTAACAAACACACTGCTAATTTACCCCCTGCCTACCATACCTAGCTCATGTTATAGTGTAGTTATCTACGGTGATAGCTCCCTTCCTGGTGCAGGTCATTTATCTAAATTCTATGAAGCAGTTAGGAGGAAAGGCAAAGATTCTTTCTGAGCCTCTGCTTCTTAAAAACAATTGGTTTAAAGTAATCCACATGCCAACGAGACACATTTTGGGCAGTGCATTTTGCTCCCTTACGGTGGAAAAGGAAAAATTAAGGTACCTATGGTTCTGCTGCTGAATAATAGTAATTGCTAACATTTTCTTAGTGCACAACAGGTGCCAGATACTGTTCTTGGCATGTTACATATTAACTTAGCCTAGAGAAGGGTGAAGCCAAAAATTAAAATGCTAGGAAGGAGCCTTGTCTGACCTGTTTTCCCTGCAGCTGGGTTTCTTCATAACTGGGACTTACAGGATCTTTGAAAAGAAACATTTAATGGGCCATGGCCGAACAATCCCTAGGGAGAGTCTCAGAAGTAGGGGTGGCAAAGGGGTGAGGGGCAGGGATGGCAAATGTGTGCAATTTTAATGATTATCAGAGGGTTTGTGGATTAGACTTGCAAACCCTCTGCAAGTCCCTCCTACTCTGATGCCAGAGATTTGCTTGGTTTGCTATTGTCTGTGGCTTACCATTTAGCCTCGGTGCATTAGCAGGCTTCCTCCTGGGAATCGTGCATTAGCAGGCTTCCTCCTGGGAATCGTTAGCCCCTACTGTCCTATCTCAGGTCTCTTTCACCCAGAGGAGGGGTCAAATTCTCAGCTCCATATCCCCCCAGTTGGCTGGTCTGAGCCTGACTGAGTCTTCAGAGCTGATATCTAGGGACTCCGAGGTGGCTCAGTGGTTGAGCTTTTGCCTTTGGCTCAGGTCGTGAATCTGGGGTCCTGGGATCAAGTCTCACAACAAGCTCCCCACAGGGAGCCTGAGCCTGCTTCTCCCTCTGCCTATGTCTCTGCCTCTCTCTGTTTGTCTCTCATGAATAAATAAATAAAATCTTAAAAAAAGAATTAATATCTAGATGGAAACACTCAGGAGGTATTTGAAAAGGGGAATGAAGTTCTGCAGAGAAATTAGGCCTGAAAATGAAGATTCAGAGATAATAAAGCAGAGAAAAGATGTGAGATGTTGGAGGGATATCCTGTGGAAGCATGGCAGCAGGACCAAAGGCCAAGCTCTGTGTAATGTGGCCACTAACAGGTATTCCTAGTGGGTCAGGAAACATGTGGAGAGAGATACACAGCCTTTCCATATGTCCTGTGGTATGGGAACATGCTATTTAATTAAAGATGCATAATTTTGTATATTTTAATGCTATGAAAACCAAGTTTTGAATTATAAATTTTTAATTGCAATAAAAGAATTTTATATTTGTAGGGGTCTTTTTCCAGCTCTAAGGACACTTAGCCACAGAATCAACTTGCAATATGAACATAAAATGATTGTATTTAAGATACTAAACCTAGAAGTGTCATTTAATAACATGGTGATTGAAGTGTCCACATCAGGGCCCCTGACTGGCTCAGTTGGTAGTATTTGACTCTTGCCCTCAGTCATGAGTTCTAGCCCCACATTGGGTATAGTGATTACTTCTTAAAAAAAAAAAAAAAAGTCCAGATAGCTTAAGCATTATTTTAATTTCTTTTATCAATACCAGCTCCTAAAAGTCACATGACTTTTGAGAAAAATTAGCATAAACAAAAAAAGCTTTAATTAAAAAAATTCATATCTTTATATTCAGCAAAATGTCAAGTGACACAGGGGAAAAAAATAAATTCAGCATCTGGGATGAGTAAAAGAGAAACAAACGACCCAACCCTTTCCAGCTGTCATATGCCCAGTCAGGTCCTTTGATGAGCTGACACCGTCAGCATTGCCACAGTTTCTGGGGCCTTGCTTGGTCATCTCTGAAGGATTCTGCTGACTTCTGCAAACTTTTTACAGGGAGAGATGTAAGCTTCTCTACTACTCACAAGGTATTATATTTCTTGATGGCATCATGAGCATTTCCAAGTAGAGACTGATTTTTTTCACATGCTATGGAAAATGGAGTATGAGGAGTCACAAAGTAGATGCCACACAAAAACCTGGCCTCTGTTGTGGGAGGAAGAAGCTCCTACTGTCCTGGGAGGGTGTGTTGGTGAGCTCAGGTCACCATAACAACGTGCCACAGACTGGGAGGCTTACCCAGTAGACAGTTTTTGTCTTAGGGGACTGGAAGCCTAAAGTCTGACATTAGAGTTCCTTCTAAGGGCTCTCAGGGAGAATCTGTTCCAGGCTGCTTGTCCCCTAGTTTATTAGTTAGTTTTCTCTAGAGAAACAGGACCAAGAGGGTGTGTGTATGGAGAGAGAGAGAAATATTTATTTTAAGGAATTGACTCATGAAATGTGGAGGCTTGGTAAGTCCAAAATCTGACAGAGTAGGCCAGCAGGGTGGAGACTCAGGGAAGAGTGGCAGATCGAGTCCAAAGGCGGTCTGCTCCTGTCTCTTTCATTTACTGAACACATTTTTGTGGAGAGTCCACCAAACTCTTATGATAGGCAGCCTCAAGAGAGTCTCAACGATCCTCTGCTCCTAGAATTTATTCCCTTGTATAACCCCCTCCCTTTGAGTGTGGGCTGAATTTACTGGATTGCATTTAGTGAATAGAACAGAGCCAAAGAGTTGGATGTCATCACCAAGGTTGCTCTAAAACCACTGTGGTTTCCATCTTAGATGCCCTGGCACTCACCCTCTCTCCCTCTCTCTCATCCCTGCCGTCACATCATGAGGATATCTGGGCAACCACTGGAGAGTTCCTCATAGCAAGGATCTGGGATCTGCCTGCAAAAAACACAGATAAGCTTGGATTTTACTGAAATCTTCTGAGGTCTGCCAACAGTCACATGAGTGAGCTCTGAATGACTACTGCCCTGGCTCATAGCCTGACAGCAATCCCAGGAGAGACCCCAGTCAGAGATACCCAGCTAAGGTTGTGCCCTAAACGAATGTTTGCTGTTTTTAGCTACTAAATAGTGGGGTAATTGGTTATGTAGCAGTAGGTAATGAGCACAGATTTGTATTAGTAACTGGGAACAAAAATAGTTAACAGGGCACATCTTGGTTAATGAATCACCATCCATACTCTCCTCCCAAGTAGGAAACCTGATTCCTACCTTAAAAAAATGGGTGCCCTGGGGAGTTCCAATGTCAGGGGTCCCAAATGACCCCATATCTTTAGCATCTACTTTGGGAGGTAACCCACCATCCTTCGCTGTATTCTCTTGGTGTGTTTTCTTTTACCTCCCTGCATTAGTAGCAGTTACTCTCTAATTACTCCAGTTATGATGTTTACTTCTTATGTTTATTATAATAAATCAAATTATATAAATATAAATTTGTATAGTAATACAGTACTGTAAACTTCTGGATGGCAGAGTGCGAAGGTCCCCTAATTGTGGCTTCAGCACAGCCTGCATTAGGGACTCCCAGTCTGCAGATCCCATTGGAATGTAGGAGGTCCCTCTTGAGATGATGATGATGCAGATGCAAATGGATATTATGCAGGCTGGGGCATTTTGACTTATTGTGATTCCAAGGAAACTGTGGTTGTGTGTGTGTGTGTATGTGTGTGTGTTATGGAAAGTAATTGGTGCTAGTTGCATCTTTAACACTTTAAGAAAGGGATTCTTTGGGATGCCTGGGTGGCTGGCTCAGCAGTTGGGTGTCTGCCTTTGGCTCAGGGCATGATCCTGGAGTGTCTGGATCCAGGCTGCATCGGGCTCTCTGCGGGGAGCCTGCTTCTCCCTCTGCTTGCGTCTCTGCCTGTCTCTGTGTGTCTCTCATGAGTGGATAAATAAATTCTTTAGGAAAAAAAAAGTGATCAGCCTTTAAAAAAAACAGAAAGGGATTCTTTTATTTCATAAATTTGGAGCAAGGAAAAATAAGAACCAATAAAGGGCCACTCCTTAAAAGTGATATAAAGCTATAGTTTTACATGAGCTTTGCCAGATTCACATCAATCACTATTTAGTAATCATTTATGGAATTCCTTCTGTATGTCAGGCTGTGGGAAATAAAAAAATGTGAACCACACCATGGGTGTCTACTGTTGAAGAATTCATAAATCAGTGGGGGAGAGGACCTGTAAGCAAATGATTACAACACAGTAAGTGAAGGGTTAAGGAGCACTATCAGTTAGATTGGCTATGATCACATTTCCTCTCTCTAAACCTGGTCCTAGGCAACCCACTTTCTGTTACTATTTTTTTTGTCATTTTTAAAATGACATACAGGGGATCCCTGGGTGGTGCAGTGGTTTGGCGCCTGCCTTTGGCCCAGGGCGCGATCCTGGAGACCCGGGATCGAGTGCCACGTCGGGCTCCTGGTGCATGGAGCCTGCTTCTCCCTCTGCCTCTCTCTCTCTCTCTGACTATCATAAATAAAAATTTTTAAAAAAAGTAAGAAAAAAAATAAAATGACATACAAATGAAACCATACTATAGTTACAGTCTTTTGTGGCTGGTGTTTTTAGCTTAGCATGATGTTTTTGAAATTCATTCACGTTAGCTATCATTCTTTTTTATTGCCAAGTAGTATTCCATCACACAGACATGGTACTATTTACCTGTTCTCTAGTTGATAGACATTCAGGCTGTTTCTAGTTTGGGGCTCTAATGAACAGAGTTGTGATGGACATGACAGTCTTGTCTCTTTTCTGACATACGTTTTTATTTCTCTTGGATATATATCTAGAAATGGAACTGAGTGGTCATATGATCAATGTATTTTTTAAGATTTATTTATTTATTTGAGAGAGAGAGAGAGAAAGGATGGGAAGGGGCAGAGGGAGGAGAAAGAAACCCCAGAAGACTCCTCACTGAGCTCAGACCCCAATGCAGGGGTTGGTTCCACAGCTGTGAGATCATGACCTGAGCCTAAACCAAGAGTTGGATTCCCAACCCATGGTGCCACCCAGGGGCCCTTGATCAATGTGTGCTTAACTTTATAAGAAATTGACATACCTTTTTCCATAATGACTGTGTCGTTTTCCATTTCCAGCACAACCGTATGAGGCTTTCACTTGCTCCACATCCTTACTGACACAGTGTTGTCCATCCTTTTTGTTTTCATCATTCTAGACAGGAGGTAGTTCTATCTCATTATTCTAACTTGCATGTTCCCGATACCTAATGATGTTGAGTATCATATAACCCTTGTGAAGTGCCTGTTAAAATCTTTTGCCCATTTAAAAATTTGGTGGTTTGTCTGATTATTTAGTGACAAGATTCTTAATCTATTTTGGATACAAGCTCTTTATCAGATAAATGTTTTGTAAATATTTTCTCCCAGTCAGTATCTTGCTTTTTCATACCTTTTTTTTTTTTTGCTTTTTCATTAAAAAAAAATTTATTCATTATTTGAGAGAGAGAGAGAGAGAGAACATGTGTGCCAGTGGGGATGTAAGCCCTTTAACTTTCTTCTTTTAAAAGCTGTTTGTCTAAGTTCTTCACATTTTCAGATAAATTTGAGAATCATTTGTAGTTGATTCCTATGAAAAACAAATTCTGGGATTGTGACTATTTAAACCTATGGACCAATCAAATAAGAGAGAATTGCCATCTCAACCTTAAATCTTCCAACACAAGAATATTAATCTGTCCATTTATTTAGGTTCTCTTTAATTTCCCTCAGAAGTGTTTTATAATGTTCAATGTTAGGTCTTACACATATTTTAAGTTCATTCCTGGGGGTTTTTTTGATGCTATTGTAAATAAGTGTTTTAAATTTTATGTTTCAATTATTCATTCATATAGAAATACAGATGATTTTTGTTGGCTGGCCTTATATCTTACAACCTTGCTAAATTCATTTATTAGTTCTAGAATATTTTGAAAGATTCCTCAACAATTTCTGTATTAGACAATGATGTCTGTGAAAAAAAGGCAGTTTTATTTATTCCTTTCTAATCTGTATGTCTTTTGTTTCTCTTCCATTATCATGCTGTGTAGGCCCTCCAGAACAATGATGACTAGAAACGAGTGTAGATATACATGCCTTGCTCACAATCGCAGATAGAAAGCTTTCATTCTTTCACCGTAAGTATGATGTTAACCAGAGGTTTTTCACAGCTACTCTTTATCAGGTTGAAGAAGTTCCTTTCTATTTCTCATTTATTAAACATTGATTTTTAAAATCATAAATAGGTATTGAATTCTATAAAATTTTTTGTATCTATTGATATGATCACTTTTTTAGTTTTTTAGTCAGTTGATATGGTGAATTACATTAATTTTTAAACTCTGAAGCCAAGGGCACCGGGTGGCTCAATGGTTGAGTGTCTGCTTTTGGCTTGGGTCATGATCCTGGGGTCCTGGGATGGAGTCCCGCATCTAGCTCCCTGCAGGGAGTCTGCTTCTCCCTCTGCCTATGTCTCTGCCTCTCTCTCTGTGTCTCTCATGAATAAATAAATAAAATCTTAAAAAAAATATTTGAAGCCAAACTTGTAGTCATGGAATGCAAGTGAAGACTTCACTAGAATACACTGTTCTTTTTAGACATTGCTGGATTCGATGTGGTCACATCTTGTGAAGACTTCTTTGCATCTTTAATCATGACTAAAATAGATCTTTCCTTGGAAGGTCATTGATTAGCTTTAAGAGCATGGTGCTAACGTCATAGGATGAGTTATGAAATGTTCCCTCCACCTTTACTTTCTGGAAAAGTTTATATAGACCTAGTATTGTTTCTTCCTTGAAGCTTTGATAGAATTCATTGTGAAGTCAAAAACCTAAGCCTGGGATTTTCATTGTGGGAAAATTAAAAATTATAAGCTCAACTTCTTCAGTTGATACACATTTACTTATATTTTCTTTTCTCCTTGAGTCAGTTTTGGTAATACATGTATTTAAAGGAGTTTTTCCACTTCATCTAAATTGTCAAATTAATTAGCATAAATTGTTAATAATATTTCCCTATTATTATTTTTTAGAGACTTTTTAGAGAAGGTTTATTTATTTGAGAGAGAGAGAGAGAGCTTGCAAGCAGCAGGAGGGGCAGAGAGAATCTTCAAGCAGATGCCCAGCTGAGCAGGGAGCCAGACGCAAGACTTGATTCCACGACCTATGGGATCATGGACTGAGCTGAAACTGAGTCCAATGCTTAACCAACTGAGCCGCCCAGGGGGCCCTCCCCGATTAACATTTTAACATCTGTAAAGTCCATAGTGATGCTCTGTCATTCATTCCAGTTGTTGTTGGCGTGTGTAGCCTCTCCTGTTTTCTGGGTGCTCCTGGACGCTGTGCACATGTCAGCAGCAGGGACTGGAGAAGCAGCAAGACTGGCAGGACTCTGGTGCTGGGGGCAGCCTGCTGGGGAAGCCACCAGAACCAGGAAGAGTAACCCTTTCTGCAATGTTCCCCAAGCTTTCACAAGGCTGAACATCAAGCCATGTGCCAAAGGAAAAATGATACCTATTATTTAACTATGTTAAGGGCCCATGTCCATTTTCATAGAACTGGCAAAAAGTTTGAACTTAGAGCTGGAAGGCAGTAAACCAATAACTGGCACAGGGTGCTTTGTTAAGCGGCAAATGCTAACTGATGTATGTTAGGCCTTTTTGGTTTATTTTCCAAGTGTCTTAACCCCCTTTTCCCTTTTTCCAAGCCTTTCTCTGTGTTGCAGCCTGGGAAATTTCTTGAGGATGCAAGACTTTTTCTTGGCTCTGTCCAATATCTGTTGTTAATCTACTCAATGGATTTGAAATTTCAAAATTGAAATTTTTTGTTTGTTTGTTTCTAAGGAGCTATTTGGATCTTGTCACACCTATTTTTTTCATGATGATTTCTATACCTTAAAACATAATTTTCAGTACCCTTATTTTATCATGTCTTTCCAATTCTGCTATTATCTCAGCCTCTTGCTAATTGTTCTGTTTGATGTGTCTGTGGTGAGTTGTTTTCCCTTGTGGTTTATCATTTTTGTTTGTGAGCTTATTTGTTTAGTTTTTTTTTTTTTTTTTTTTTTTTTTACTAAGAAAGTCGTTTTGTATTTTCAACTAAGAATATATCTCTGGAGAGTATTTTATATTTTCTTCTTCTAGGCAACTAGAAATTTCACCAGCCTGAGACTAGTTTTCATGCTAAAAGTTTAGCTTGGAAATTCTCACATAATGAGGGTATTGTAAATTTCGACTCCACACTCCTATATGGCACAGGTTTGGAACTTCAATATTTCATGGGAGGTGTTTTTCCTGGACCCTGGGCAGAGTTCACTTTATTCTTGCTTTCTTGGGAAAGTAGGGAGAGTTTTTAAGCCCCCTTTTTAATGAAAAGACAGCTCATCCAGAGTTTCAGTTTGTTGAAGGGTTTTAGTTCCAGCTCCTTGCTTCCTGTGGGCCCAGGACCACATCTTCTCCCTTTGCTTTAGTGTTAAAATCCCATCCCTAGTCTGTGGGGTCCACATCCATATCTAATTCCTGCCCTCACCCCATATCTGTGATGTCAAGTTATAAGTTTACTACTCACTCTGACACCAGAAGCTTTTGAACTCGTCTATACATTTAAAATAATTTCTGCTATCTTTTATCTGATATTTCTATGTGATTGTGAAAATATTATAAGGTTGGGAGTAAGTTTTACATTAGCTCAGTATGCCATGTTTCTGGAACCTGAGTTCCAGGTTCTTTCATCATTCTAGAATTTACAGCTGAAGATTTTAAGCAGAAGAGGGACACAATCAAATTTGTTTTACAACAATCACTCTGGCAGATCTATGAGTGAATTTTAGAAGTAAGTGCATCATGGCTGAGGGATCTGTTAGAATGCTATTGCAACAGCCAAAATTTAAAGATGATGAGAGGGGGATCTCTGGGTGGCTCAGCGGTTTAGCACCTGCCTTCGGTCTGGGGCGTGATTCTGGGGTCCCGGGGTCAGGTCCCACATCAGGCTCCCTTTGTGGATCCTGCTTCTCTTTCTGCCTGCCTGTGTCTCTGCCTCTCTGTCTCAAATAAATAAATAAATAAATAAATAAATAAATAAATAAATCTTAAAAAAATAAAAAAATAAAGATGATGAGAGAGTGAAAGGTCTCCCTCTCTCTAGCTCACTCAAGGAGAATCCTTGCCCTTTAAGAAGGGAAGACTATGAATTGGCATGGTCAAGGGAGGACTCAAGGAGGAGGTGACACCTATTTTCGTCTTTGAAAAATGGAGAGGAATTATTTGGATGGTGAGAAAAGTAAAACACCTTGTTTTAGGGTGGACAGGCACAGCCTGAGGCCAAGAAAGAGAAGTGGTAGGGATGCACCTGGCTTGTAGTGAAGGCCCGAGGAGTAGGACAGCATGACCAGAGTGGAGGGCCAAGCAGGGGGGCAGTGGAAGATGGGTGGAACAACCAGTGAAACCTGACTGGGGAGGCTGTTTAATTCTGTACAAATATTCTCATTACTGGTGATTACTAATAGAATTCTTGGAAACACAGTCCTGGGCTTTGTAAGTACAGAAGCCACAAAGGGTATTTTGTTTAGATTGACATATGAAGGAAGTTGGATCCAAAAATGGAGTTGTTCCAATTTTCAGATCATCTACACGTTCTGTTGACATGAGAATCTAAGTTTAAATTTCAGAAAAAAAAAGAATGTTTGGCAATTGATTAAAGTCAACCACCTCCAACTGTATCAAAATAAACAAAGGGTTGGTTTGGTTGCTACCCACTGTTGTTTTTCACTTGATTTTAAGATTATTTAGTAGAGAGCAGGATACAGATGGGTGTTTGATTTGTTTCGTATTTTTAAAAAACGAGATTGGTGGGTGTTTCAAGAGAAACTTCAGGATGTTTTATTTTTCCCACTAAAAGTTGCATAGCCAAAATTATATGCATGGAATAATGTCTCACAAATGTGCTTCTTTCCACAATCATCAAATATTTTGGAGAGTTTGAGTAACCGTTCCATCTGTTAAAGATAAGTCACTCAGTAACCTCTGGCATATGCAGAAATCAGAATGGAAATAAGGAGACAGGAAAAGTCTTAGGTGATGAATGTACCATACTGAGCAGAAAGAGAAGCCAAGAGAAAGAGATGCTTTTTATTTTTTTCTTTTTGAAACGATGAGTAGTTACAGAGTGGCTCAATTCTAGGGCAGCATTGTTTTGGCCGTTTATCTTTCTTAATACACTGGTGAAAGAGATAAACACACTTTTATTAATTTTTTGTGTATAGAGTTCCAATAAAATGTTCAAATAGCAATTTTTGACTCATAGACTACCAGCGGATGGGTGTCTTTGACTGTGGCAGGCACTTAATAATCTTAGCCCGATACCAGGCCTGTGGCCAGGAGGAACTGATGTATGTGCTAAACCATAATAGATGGGCCTTTTCTTACACATCTGGGTGCATTCAGTCGTTGACATGGTGCCAGACAGAGAATAGACGCTCAATGAAGCTTTGCCGAATGACTATGTGTGTAAATGAACATATAAAAGATTAAAATAGGTTTCCATGAATATATATTTAGATAATAGGTTATGTACAAATTTAGATAATAAGTTATGTACAACAGGGGCTATAAATTGAGTGAATATTTTATCCAGAAAAACACTTTGAGCAAAGTGGAGTGAATCCAAGCTTCATTTTACCTCCTCAGGTGGGAAAAGTAAATTCACTTAAAATTCTGAACTTTCCAGCTTTTTATTGGCTTCAGTGTGTTCCCTTCTCATTTGCGGTGGGGCACAATGCAGCCTCACACCTCTGTCTATTTCAAAACATCAGAAAACTGTGTCAAGAACCCCTTACATCTGGCAAATTGGAACAGGTGCTGTCTGTCTCCACATTCTGGCGATGGGACCCAGCCTTGGGGATGGGACCCATATTCAGGAGATGGGATCCACAGGCAGACAGGCAAGGCTCAGATCAGCAGGGTGTGCATTGTTTTTTAGAAGATCTGCTCTGAGGGCCTGTGAGGACAGTTAGAGATGGCAGAGAAAAGAATATGGGAGGCAAGATCCACTGGGAGATTTGGGTTCTAGTCCAGGCAAGACATGATGAAAACCTGGACCAGGCTGGTGGCCACAGGGACAGAGAGGAGGATATTTGAGATGATAGGATTGGGGACTGACGGAGTATGGGTGCTGAGGCAGAGGAAGGGTGGAAGATGAAGCCCAGGTTTCTGGTGTGGGTGACTGGGGACCTGTGATTCAGTTGCCCAACACAGAAAAGTCATGAAGAGAAAATCATTGCAGGTGCAAGAGCCACTGGGTTACAGGGTGAAGTCATAAAATCCTGCTAATGTGATTCATGGTCCTCAGATCTTACTTAAAGCTTGCTGCTGGACCTGAAGGTCCTTAGTGAGGAGAAAAAGATATTTTTTGTTTATAACTGTGCTAAATATTTGGTATTTTTGATGCTGTGCAGCACTTAGCTTCCCTTCCTATGTCTGGGCACCCTCATGAGGTAGGACTGGTTAGGCACAGAGCCCTGCTTCTCACTGTAGGAGTGAGGTGGGCTTCTCTCTCCCCCCACATTCTGGCTGCAGGATTCCAGCATGTTCCCTAGGTTCAGTGTTGGTTGTTGTAATTGTTAATTATACATTTCAACTTGGCTAGGCCACAATACCCAGATATTTAGTTGAACACTAGTCTGGATGTTGCTGTAAAGATATTTTTAGATGAGATTAACATTTAAGTCAGTAGGTGTTGTGTAAAGCAGATTACCCTTCACAATGTGGGTGGGCCTCACCCAATCAGTTGAAGGCCTCATGAGAAAAAAGACTGATGATCCCCTGGAAGCAGAGGGAATTCTGCAAGCTGCAACATCAGTTCTTCCCCAAGTCCCCAGCCTGTCGCTTGCTCTGTGGAGGGAAGGCAGCCAGAGTCAGTTTCTGCTGCTTGCAATTATGAGCATTGCTTAATACAATAATATATGCTCATTGTTGACAAATCACAGACACCAGAAAAAGTGAACACAAAACAAAACAAAACCCAAAAATTCACATATACCCTGATACAACTAATTTAAACATTTTCCCATTTTTCCTTCCAGATTCTTCTATACGTGCTTTACACAGTTGCATTCATATGTGTCTGGTATTTTATTCTGCTAGTTCATTGAGCTTTCTACTATTATTAAAGCATTTAGATGTGTCTTTTCAGAACATGAGAGACTCCTAACTGTGGGAAACGAACAAGAGGTGGTGGAAAGAGAGGTGGGCGGGGGGTTGGGGTGATTGGGTGACAGGCACTGAGGGGGGCACTTGATGGGATGAGCACTGGGAGTTATGCTATATGTTGGCAAGTTGAACTTCAATAAAAAGAAATTAAAAATTAAAAAAATGAAAAAATAATCATGTGAAAAAAATAGATGTCTTTTTAAAAAAGATTTTATTTATTTATTCATGACAGATGGGGATTGGGCAGAGGGAGAAGCAGGCTCCCTGCAAGGAGCCTGATGTGGGACTTGATCCCAGACCCTAGGATCATGCCCTAAGCTAAAGGCAGGGGCAGCCCGGGTGGCTCAGCGGTTTAGCACTGCCTTCCACCCAGGGCGTGATCTTGGGGACCGAGGATCGAGTCCCATGTCGGGCTCCCTGCCTGGAGCCTGCTTCTCCCTCTGCTTGTGTCTCTGCCTCTCTCTCTCTCTCTCTCTCTCATGAATAAATAAATAAAATCTTTAAAAAAAAGCCAAAGGCAGATGCTCAGTCACTGAGCTACCTAGGCATCCCTAGGTGTGTCTTTACTGATCATCTTACTGATACTGTTGGTCCTATTCCAGTATTTTTTTTTTAAGATTTTATTTATTTATTCATGAGAGACACACAGAGAGGCAAAGACGTAGGCAGAGGGAGAAGCAGGCTCCCTGTGGGGCAGTTGATATGGGACTCGATCCCAGGACCCCAGGATTACGACCTGAGCTAAAGGCAGATGCTCAACCGCTGAGCCATCCAGGTGCCCCTATTTCAGTCTTTTTGATGCTTTTTAGGCTTTCTGTTTGTTAGGCTGCTTTTTTAACTTCTTTGTATATTTCTTTGTTTTCTTGCCATCTGGGACCTAGGCTATATTTTTTTTGCTTTTATCTCCCAAAATGTTTTGGAAATAGACACCCCATTTAAGTCTGTGTGAGGTTACCTTTAAGTTTAAGACCCACGTGGTTAAAATCAATTTGTCTAGTTGCTGAAGTTGAGAACAGATGTACAGATGTACAGATCTCCTTTCCCCATACTGTCTCCCTGGTTTTCATATAATATCCTAACATATGTTAAGTATTTGGTCCTACATTTTCTTAAGAATCATTTTTTTTGCCTTTGAAACCATAGCCCAAAAATTATGTATATGTTCAACTGGTTTTAATACCTACTGCATGGCATTCCTATTCTTTGAAACGGTGCTTTCAGGAAGATATTAGAATGGTGCATTTTTTTGAGTCCTTGTCTATTTGAGACCATTTTGTTACTTTCACACATGAATGACAAGTTGGCTTGCTCGAGAAGTGTTCTCAAGCTATTAATAGGAACTTTTAATGGAGGTGAGTCAGACTTCCTTACTGTCTTACCAGCCATCCATTACCATGCTGGCTTCGATGACAGGGAGGGATGATTCAAAAGGGTGATTTTCAGTCCAAGCTCATCCACTCCAAAGTCAGTGGAAATTCCCTCACATTCTGGCCCATGGTACTCTCATCTCTCTAATGTCCAGTGGTGTCACAAGTTCTCGTATTTCTATGCACACTGACAGGTATTCCAGTGGACAGCTCAGAGAGGGTCTACCGAGTAAGCACTGGGATCTATCGTCACATCACCTCCAAATTCCAGCACTGTGTTCCTCAGCTCCTCTGAAGTCCTTAGCTTCATTTGCAGTGGTTACTGTAGATTCAGACTTCTTTCATCTGTATTAGTCAAGCTCCGTGGTTACAGGTTCGCTGAAACTAACTTGACTTAGTGTAAATGAAAAACAGCTATCTTAGAATACGGGAAAGTTTCATGGAACCCAAGAGCAAAAAGACATAACTGGGTCTTAATAGGAAAATGAAAAGTTTTTAGGGTCCTCCACTTCTTATTCTGTGTCTCTCTGCAGTTGACTCATAAATGTGAACAGAGATTGCTGATGTCTACCAAGTTCTTGGTCTTTGCCCCAAGGACCCTTGGAGAAAGGTATCCTTTAGCATCTCCCCAGTACATATGAGGAAGCAGAGGCCTAGGAATTAAGTTGTCACTCCATTTGGAGGTTGCAAGCACAGAATTTGGAACCTCCAGCATTGATACCCCTAACCCTGTGTACTCAGGTGTAGCTACCTACACATGTAACTTAATAACAAATATAATGTTCTAATTACAAAATCAAGGAGGAATAAAAGAAAGTAGTTTATGAAAAAAAATATTTAAATGCTGAGGTATAGCTATACTGGAAGCACAGGAAATGGTTATTTGCACTTACTTATAATAAATGTCTATTCTCACAACGAGTAAGAAGAGCAGATGACACTCTGTAGAAAAAGCACGGAAAGAGAAAGAGTAAAGTCATGAGTAAAAGCTAGAAGAAATTACAGACCAAAATTATTTATTATTTATTTATTATTTATTTATTTATTTATTTATTTATTTATTTATAAGATTTTATTTATTTATTAGAGAGAGAGAGAGAGCAAGAGAGCACAAGCAGGGGGAGGAGCAGAGGGAGAGGGAGAAACAGATCTTCTGCTGAGCAAGGAGCCTGATGTGGGGACTCGATCCCAGGACCCTGGGATCATGACCTGAGCCAAAGGCAGATACTTAACCAGCTGAGCCGCCCAAGTGCCCCCCAAAATTATTTATTTGAAAGAAGGACGGGGAAAACCTTTTTTGAAGTCATGATATGTATCAAAAACAAATTATAGACCTGTGAAAATGAGGAAGTATGATTTCCTCACAGGTGAGCGATGAATTCACTTATAAGCATGCTGTCAAATAATTTCCTGCCTTTTGACATGGGACAGTGGATTGCCAAAAGCGTATCTCCTAAATTGATTTCCTTAAAGTCACTCTGTAGTAAATGAAGCTTTGGAGGCCGTGGGCTTTGGTGGGCTATGGGGCAGAGAGGATGGAGTGGAGAGAGAGACAGTAGGACAGGGCGAGAGGCCCTGGGCAGACCCCTGGTCCAGTGTCAGGAAAAGACTAGAAAATCCTGGCCACAAAAGAAGAATTCCAACATGCAATTTCACGAAGCCTTTCTCATCCTTGAGTGACAAAATCAATATACATCTGATAACAATCATAGGAAGTATTCTGAAAGGATCCTTTTAGTGAAATTAAACTCCAGCTTTGTATTCATGTCTCTGCCAATTTAATAAGTTTCTGGTTGGAAGGCAGTTCAAAGGAGACGCCAGACAGCTCTGTTCATAGTTGCGTGTGCAAATTGCAATAGCAGAGCGAGGAAGGTGTGTGTTCTGGCCCCTGGAATACCACTGCAGGCACCCCTGCTGGAGGTGACCTCATTTTTCCCCAATAGTGAGCAGCTTCTTGGTACACTTTCAAATACAACAGAGGAGTCTCCTCTCAATTTACACGGTAGTTGTATTCCTGGAAAAGTCGGTAAATGTGAAAAGTGTGAAAAGAAACAGTTCGCATTTAGATGGAATGTGGAGTTCTAGGCTGGGATATTTGTAAACTAGCTTTTTTCACCTCACAAATGGCTGCTGGGCAGTTCTTTCTCTCTGGGTCCTGCGCACACATTGCAGGAGGCCTGGCATCAGGCTCTCACCCACTAAGTTCCAGCAGCTCACCCCTCCCCCGTCACAGTGACAATAGAAAAATGTCTACACCGGGTTCCAAGTGGCCCTCAGGGTGATGCTGCCCGGAAGACCCCGTGCGTTAGAGAAGTCCATTTGATTCCCTTCTCTAAGATACAGGCAAGCATGGTGCACACAGATCCTTGCACACACACACATATGCAATTTTGGCTTAGACAAACCTGTTCCAAATGTGTTTGCTAAGCAACTGTTTCCTTCTCTAATTTTTATTTCCCATCTTCCTAAGTTTTTTTTTTTTTAATTGTGGTAAAGGCTCATAACTTGACCTTTTAATTTTTTTTTAGATGTATTTATTTATTTTAGAGAGAGTGGCACACACGAGTTGGGGCAGGGGCTGAGGGAGAGAGAATCTCAAGCAGACTCCCTGCTGAGCATGGTGGCCCCACTTGGGGCTTGATCTCACAACCCTGAGATCATGGCCTGAGCTGAAATCAAGAGTCCCACACTTAACCAACTGAGCCACCCAGGCACCCCCATAAATTTACCATTTTTAAGTGTACAGTGCAGTGGCATTCAGTGCACTCACATTGCTGTGCAGCCATCCCCACCACCATCCCTCGCTTTTGTATATTTGACATTTATTTAAATTTAGAGAAAGGATGTTAAAGGTAGTACAAAGAATTTTTTCTCATGAGCTAGTGAAGAGAAGGTTGCTTGCTGTAACATTGTATCAATCCTGAACACTTTAGTGAGAAATTCTAATAACTAGGACATTCTCTTAAATAACCCCAAAATAGCCATCAAAATCAGGAAATCAATACTGGTAAAGTACCATCGACTGGCCCTCAGACCCTATTTAAGGCTTGCCAGTGGTCTCCATACTATCCGTTACAGAAAGGTCCAGTCTAGGATGAGGCGCCACATCTGGCTGGGGCGGGGGAAGGACAAGACTGGCCTGGGACATCATGTGCCGGGTTGGAAGGCTACTTTCCTATCTGTCTTTTGTCTTCATCCATCATTTCCTCAGTTTGTCCTTGACTTTCACCATCTCTGCTCTTTTGAAAACTACGAGCTGGTTGTTTTCTAGAATGGCTCTCAGTCTGGATCAGCCTGGTATTTCCTCCAATTATTTCAGGCTATGCTTTTTGGCAGTCATGGTGAATTTTTCTCACTGTGCCTGCTCAAGTGGTATAAGATTTCAATTTGGTTCATTACAGGTGGTGTTAACTTTGATCATTTGATTAAGTGTTGTCTTTCGGGTTTCTCTATTGTCAGGTTGTTCTTTTTCTTTTGTGATCAATAAGACTTCTGTGAGGAGAGACTCTGAGAACGTGTAAATACTCCATTCCTTATCAAATTTCACCCACTAGATAGTTTTAGTAATCTATTACTATTTGCTGGCTGTTCTCATGATTACCATGTTGTCAAATAGTGATTTTCTAATTCCAGCGTTTATTAGTTGGCATTTCACTGTAAGGAAAGCTTCCTTTTCTCCCCATTAGTTATTATGTCATTTCACTGTGTCAGGATAGACTCATAGATACTTTTTTGTTCAATGGGCTATCATCTCTTACTGTAATTATTTGTTTCAAGGCCACATTATTTATTTTGCCCTGGATTTGTACAGTGTGGGGCCCGTTGAACTGGCTTCGGTGTCCTTTTAACACATCCCTGTCATGCACTGGGATCTTCCCAATATTCTGGCACAAGATGTTCTAAACCCATCTTGTAATTTCCCTGTCCCAATCCTAGGATTACCCATTTCTCAAGAATCTCTAATTATTATTTTTTTTGGTAGGGAATATTTAGAAACCAAGATCGAGATTCCAAGGAGTGCATATGGTTCATAGCATATCACTGCTTTCAGATAGAGTTAGGCTCACTCTATCCATCTATCATCCATCCATCCATTCATCCATTCATCCATCCATCCATCCATCCATCCATCCATCCATCCATCCATCCACCTATCTATTCCTACACACCACACACATCATGCATGTATGAGGCATTTACATTTATTTCTTTAGCTGTATATTCCAAACCATGAACTCATATCAATACTTCGAATTCCAAATCTAATACCACAAAGTTTATTCTAGTTTATTTGTTTTCTATATTTGTAACTTCCTTCTCTGAAAATGAGGAAACTGGCTCCCATTTTTCTCAGTGTGTTTACTTATTGCTTCGGGGTCCTCTGTAGGGAACCAGCCTGCTTTGTCCCCCACCCAGACACCTTCTGCACCCTGCCTGGGCTCTGGTCATGGACGGTGGCCTTGCTTGCTCCCCCACTTAGTGGCTTTCAAACCAAATCATTCAGGAAGGATGGATGATAGGGAGGTAGGGAGGCAGAAACTTCCTCCAGTTGGATACCATTTTTGTGTTATTTTAAATTACTTGACTTTAATTAGAAATTATGTGTTTCAGACTACAGAGCACCTGCTGTGTCTGGATACTGTGCACACGTTACACGCATCATTGCATTTAATCCTTCTCTGAGGTATGTAATATTATTCTTTTATTCATCTTAACGAAGGAGGCACCTGAACCTTAGTTTCCATGGTAGGTGACACCTCTAAGACAGGAACACAGTATGTTTTCCTCCAAGGATCATCCTTGATATTAATTTTTAAAATTTAAAAATTTTAAGTATTTAAGTATTTCCAATACGGAACACCTCCTGGATATATGTCATTTATGTTTCAGCAAACATATTTTTATCTTTGTTCTTTAAGTTTATATTTTTCATTCTGGCGAGCAATACAAAGACAGAACTTACTATCTTCTCAGGATAGTAGAGCTCCTTTACAAAATACAGCCTTTGGATTAAGTCTCTGAATGTCATCACTGCCCAGGATAGTGTCTGCATATAGGGGGTACCTGCAATCGTTTTACACAAGGATGAATGAATGATCTATACATCTACAAAGCAAGTGATGGTAATGAGGTAGAAACAGTGCTCACCAAAACACAGTTACTTTTCTTTCACTGATATATGGGAGGCCACACTTCTCTGCTCCCTTGCAGCTAGTTGGGATCTCACAATAAGTTCTTTTTTTTTTTTTAAGATTTTATTTATTCAAGAGAGACATAGAGAGAGAGAGATGCAGAGACATAGACAGTGGGAGAAGCAGGCTCCTTGCAGGGAGCCCGATGTGAGACTCGATCCTGGAACTCCAGGATCAAGACTTGAGCCAAAGGCATATGCTCAACCACTGAGCTATGCAGGCATCCCTAATGACTAGTTCTTGTCAAAGAAATGTAGAGAAGTGGTGACTGGTGAGAAGCCCCAGTGGTATGTCCTAGTCGCTCTTGTCCTGCAGAGGCAAGTCCCAGATGGTACAGCTACAAGGTGGGGAAGGCTCTGGCAGTCTGGCGCCCTACCCCTACCCAGTCTTTCCCACCCATTGCCTTGCTGACTCACAGGAGATTCTTTGTGTGAGACATGAACCTTTGAAGCCACTGAGATTTTGAGGTTATCTTGTTTCTGCAGCATAATCTTGCCTATCCTGACCCATATCTCTCTTCTCTAGTTTCAGAGTTATGATTGAAACAGAAGAAAGTTCTATTCCCTACCGAAAGTCCAAACACAATCGAATCATCAATGTGAGCAAATGCTGGTTGTGAGATTTATAATAGAAACAGCGTTGTGAAGACATTCATGTAAAAGGGAAGTGTTGCAGAGTGCAGGAACATTAATTAAAAAAGAAAAGAAGAAAAAAGTGCCCAGACTCTTGGGATGGAAGGAGTACTGACAGAGTTGCCTACCTTGTCATCTCGCATGAATCATTCCTGAGAATGATTCCAGGTTCTAACTTCTCTGATTCCTGGAATGCCAATTCTTTGCCACATTTTCTCTTTAAAGAAAATACTGATTTTGTTCATAGCTTTGGCTTTTTTTTTAGGGCTCTGACACTTTTTCACTTATAGGAAGGTGAGATGTACAATTTTATTCAGCATCTGGCTAGCTTAGTACTTCCTTATCAAAGATAATTTTACTGTCACACTTAACCAAAAGTCATTTCAACAAGGAAATAGTATTTAAGATTAAATTAGGAAGACTATTTCCTTCATTCAATGTGCTTTTCAACATTATTCCCACGAGAACTTATTATAACAATTTTATGTGTAGAAGAATAATACAATGAATTCTCATAAAATGTCATTTCTATTTTATAAATTAACATTTTGTCATACATGATTTATTTATTTTTTTCCTTTGCTGAGGTGTTTTAAACCTAGTTTCAGCCAGAAAAACAAGGAAAACTTTTGCTTCCTCAACATTTCACCCTTAAATGCTTCACAGCACATACCTTAAAAATAAGGATAGTTTCTTTTTTTTATGTTCCAAATGTGATGGGTTTATTTTATTTTACTCTGATGCAAAATCAAAGATTTCCACTACAGCACAGAGACCAATATATTATTAAAAGGTCATGAAAGGTGTGGGACATGCAGGATGTGATGTACAAACTGGAAGGCTGGGTCATTTCCTTTGTAATGTGACACTACATTGTCGCTGAGGAACACATTTAAAATAACACTGCGGAACTCAGCTGAAATGTGGCACAAACATGACAACTTCCAGGCATGCTTTCAAGTACCTCCCTCAGGATGGACTTGCGATCTCTAGACTTCAGTGTGGGGAGGATTACAATTCTTTGGAAGAATAAAAAGTTCACACTTTTGAAATTTCACAGAAGAATTTTTTTGTTTTTGTTTATAATTTTTTTGTATATTTTTTATAGGAATTCAATTTGCCAACATATAGTATAACACCCAGTGCTCTCCCGCCAAGTGCCCCTCTTAAGTGCCCATCACCCAGTCACCCCAACCCTCCGCCCACCTCCCTTTCCACTACCTCTTGTTCGTTTCCCAGAGTTAGGAGTCTCTCATGTAGTGTCACCCTCACTGATATTTTCACTCATTTTCTCTCCTTTCCCCTTTATTCTGTTTCACTATTTTTTGTATTCCCCAAATGAATGAGACCATATAATGTTTGTCCTTCTCTGATTGACTTACTTCATTCAGCATATTACCCTCCAGTTCCATCCATGTCGAAGCAAATGGTGGGTATTTGTCGTTTCTAATGGCTGAGTAATATTCCATTGTATACATAGACCACATCTTCTTTATCCATTCATCTTTCGATGGACACCGAGGCTCCTTCCACAGTTGGTCTATTGTGGACATTGCTGCTAGAAACATCGGGGTGCAGGTGTCCTGGCATTTCATTGCATCTGTATCTTTGGGGTAAATCCCCAGCAGTGCAATTGCTGGGTCATAGGGCAGGTCTATTTTTAACTCTTTGAGGAACCTCCACACAGTTTTCCAGAGTGGCTGCACCAGTTCACATTCCCACAAACAGTGCAAGAGGGTTCCCCTTTCTCCACATCCTCTCCAACATCTGCTGTTTCCTGTCTTGTTAATTTTCCCCATTCTCACTGGTGTGAGGTGGTATCTCATTGTGGTTTTGATTTGTATTTCCCTGATGGCCAGTGATGCGGAGCATTTTCTCATGTGCTTGTTGGCCATGTCCGTGTCTTCCTCTGTGAGATTTCTGTTCATGTCTTTTGCCCATTTCATGACTGGATTGTTTGTTTCTTTGCCGTTGAGTTTAATAAGTTCTTTATAGATCTTGGATACTAGCCCTTTATCTGATAGGTCATTTGCAAATATCTTCTCCCATTCTGTAGGTTGTCTTTGAGTTTCGTTGACTGTTTCTTTTGCTGTGCATAAGATTTTTATCTTGATCAAGTCCCCATAGTTCATTTTTGCTTTTGTTTCCCTTGCCTTCATGGATGTATCTTGCAAGAAGTTGCTGTGGCCAAGTTCAAAAAGGGTGTTGCCTATGTTCTCTCTAGGATTTTGATGGAATCTTGTCTCACATTTAAATCTTTCATCCATTTTGAGTTTATCTTTGTGTATGGTGTAAGAGAATGGTCTAGTTTCATTTTTCTGCATGTGGCTATCCAATTTTCCCAGCACCATTTATTGAAGAGACTGTTCTTTTTCCAGTGGATAGTCTTTCCTGCTTTGTCAAATATTAGTTGACCATAGAGTTCAGGGTCCACTTCTGGGTTCTCTATTCTGTTCCATTGATCTCTGTGTCTGTTTTTGTGCCAGTACCACACTGTCTTGATGATCACAGCTTTGTAGTACAACCTGAAATCTGGCATTGTGATGCCCCCGGCTCTTGTTTCCTTTTCAATATTCCCCTGGCTATTCGGGGTCTTTTCTGATTCCACACAAATCTTAAGATGATTTGTTCCAACTCTCTGAAGAAAGTCCATGGTGTTTTGATAGGGATTGCATCAAATGTGTAAATTGCCCTGGGTAGCATTGACATTTTCACAATATTAATTCCTCCAATCCATGAGCATGGAATATTTTTTCATCTCTTTGTGTCTTCCTCTCACAGAAGAATTTTAAGGCCAAACATAGTGGGTTCTCTTCACCTCCAGGGACAAATCGGATGCTTTGCTCAAAACCACATTAAGCTTCTAGTTCAAATCCCAACCCAACGTTGTGACCTCCTGCACTGAAGTTCTTTCCGTCGATTAAAGCTGATAGGGTCAGTTTGACTCCTGGTTGAAGGGTCTGAGTATATAACCCAGTCCAACTGGGCTGGCATTATTTACTTCAGCAGATAGAGAAGTTCTACAATCCAGCTTGTATTTAGCAGCGATGCCAAAACAGGTATTGTTACTGCCGGCCCTCCAAGCAAGGTTTATTGATGTTTCAATCTTCTCATTAACCTTCTGGTAGATAGACCCTCCAAATTCAATGCCATCATTCACATGAGTGTGCAGCTAAAGTCTGCAGCCTTGTAACCCAGGGCAAAATTATTCTGTGACAGTTTGTATTTGGCTGTGTCAAAACTCATCTGATGGCCAGCAAGCCAACCTTCAAAGGCTAACAGCCCAGCCATAGATGATTGGTCCAGAAAAATCTATATCAACATTACTGCCAACACTGAAACAATCTCGTTTATAGGAGGCCTTCAATTTTCCACTCTTCTTTCCTGTGTTCGATACAAATATGGTATCAAGAGTCAATTTCAACCCTTCAGCCAACTTATTCTCCAAAGAGATTTTTGTTCCAAGAGTATTGTCTGTGTTCCATTTCTGGGTGAAGGTAAGTCCAGAGTTACAGACCTTATATTTGGTTTCTAGGTTGCCTGACGCATTCCCTGTATCAGTGTAAGCATGACCAGAAGTAGAAAATTCCACTCCACTACAAGACTTGGTTCTCAGATCTATTTTGACCATGCTGAATCTATATCCTTTATTGAAGACATCCTTGGCGGCCTTTCCTAGGTCACAGTAAGTGAGTGTGTTACACATCTCTCCAATCAGAGGGCCTGTCTCCACTCCCCCAGGGCAATGCTGAAGGTCTTTCAATAAGAATAGTTTCTTACATAACTATAGTACCATCTTCATGCCTAACAAAATAAACAATATATTTCCTTGAAATATCTGAAATCCAGTCCATATTTAAATGATCTCAAAGATGCATTTTTATTCTTAGTTTGATTTGGAATCTAAATGAAGTCCCATATTACATTTCATTATTCAGTTTCTGGTTTGTGTTAATCAATTTATTTTAAAATTCATCTTGATGTGTTTCCTTTTACTTTTTTCCATTTTAAAAAAAAATTCTACTTTTCCGAATACTTTCTTTCCTTTTTTTTTTTTCTCTTTTTGGTGGGGTAAGTCTGAGCAAGATTCTCGCCTTATATCTGGGAAACCTAGTATTTTTTTTTTTAAGATTTTATTTATTTATTCATGAGAGACACAGAGAGAGAGAGAGAGAGGCAGAGACACAGGCAGAGGGAGAAGCAGGCTCCATGCAGGGAGCCCGACGTGGGGCTCGATCCCAGGACCCCAGGATCACACCCTGGGCTGAAGGCGGTGCTAAACCGCTGAGCCACCTGGGCTGCCCGAAACCTAGTATTTTTTATTTTTTAAAAGCATCTCCTAAATATAAAATATATATTAGTCAATTGCTTTTTTAAAAAAATAAATCTTTGAAAATATCTAGCTAATAGAGTGCTGAAGAGTAAGAGAAAACATTCCTTGGATAATGTGACTTAAGTTTTATGTGTTTGCAAAGTTCATCTGGGTCAGAAAAAGAAGCTCTCTTTTGTTATAAACTTTTATGTGTGGGCACCTGGGTGGCTCAGTGGCTGAGCATCTGCCTTTGGCTTGGGTCGTGATCCTGGGGTCCTGGGATCCAGTACTACACAGGGCTCCCTGAGGGGAGCCTGCTTCTCCCTCTGCCTATGTCTCTGCCTCTCCCTGTATCTCTCATGAATAAATAAGTAAAATCTTAAAAAAAAATAAATTTTACATGTGATGGCCTTCCCTCAGAATTAAGACTTTTCTTACTCATTCCTTAAAGACGTTTTCTAGTCAAAAAGAAAAAGGGATAAAAGCCCATGTTTGTTTTTAGCAATCTTTAGAGACAATATAATGCAGTAGTAGAAAAAAATACCAGTTGGAGTTTTAGGGAGTTAGTTAGATACCTGGGTTTAATTCTGCCTCTATGTAAAACTACTGATTTGAGTAAGTCCTGTACATTGTCTGAGCTTTCACTTCTTCATGAGAAAGGCTGACCTAACTGATGGACAAAATATACCTGGAACATTTAAAAATTTTGTCATGATATGTAATCCCCAAAACCCCCCAGACCAATGAAATCCTTTTTTGTCTCCCCCCAAAGCTATACCAATGTCTTCCTTAGGCTTCCATATGATGGTTGTTCTTCAAAGCAGGTTCTTTGGTGCTGGGAACTAATTTCCCTGATGCTGCCAAAATATTTTAGTAAATACTTTCAGACTCAGTCTACAAGACACACAAGAAAATAAATACTAATACTTGATGGCCACATCCTGTTTGATTTAATAAGTATTTGTTGCAGGTCTGCTACTTAGATGAACTTTGCTAAGTGCTGGGGTTGCCAGGGCAGAGGTGGATGTGAAGATGAATGAGACAAAGTTCCTGCCTGCTACAGAACTGGTGATCTGGTTGGAGTGGGGATGTGGGCACACACAGGTGACAGCTACATGGAACGAATAAAACCTCTGGCGGGGGGTGGGGGGGATATCTTCCACACAGCATTACTATCTCCAAAGCCAAGATCCTTCTATAACTTTATATTTTGAGGAGGATAAAGTGACTCCCAAGTGATAATTATCAAAAGTGATTCTCCTGTCGTCACTAGATGACACTAGGTTGAAGCCAAAACAAACACACTATGCACTCAGTAATTTAAATAACTAATAAATGAGCCTTTAAGAAGTAAGGATGTTGGGACACCTAGGTGGCTCAGGGTTAAGCCCCTGCCTTTGGCCGGGGGAGTGATCCTGCGGTTCCGGGATTGAGTCCCACGTCGGGCTCCCTGCATGGAGCCTGCTTCTCTCTGCTTGTTTCTCTGCCTCTCTGTCTGTGTCTATCATATATAAATAAATAAAGTCTTTAAAAAAAAAAAGAAGTAAGGATGTTGCAGGGTTTATAAGGAAACAAAGGAATTTCACTATTTTTGTTTCCAGATAACCCCAGTGAAATATTCTAGGGTGCAGGTGTTTCCAAGGGGGTTTGATTTCTGCTGAGTATCTTTTCCCCAGCATGTTAAAATGATTCCTTCACAGTCATACCAATCTCTTATGTCGACCAGAAATTTTAGTAGTTGGCCATTTGTTGATGTACCTTGGTGCTCACCTCTGGCGAAGACACTGGTTAGAGGAAAGACATTGTTACCCCCCCACGCAGCACAGAAGCTTGTCCTATTGGACATAGCAAGTGTTTCTTGAAATGAGTTGATCAGTGACTGTCGTGTGCTTGTCACCTTGCTGGGGTAACCCCCTTGATTTGTGCCAAGAAGAAAGGGGTCACCTTGCCAAGCACTGAAGACATGTTTGTTGGGCGACACTGAGTGACATTCAAAACCACATCAAATTCATTCTTGGCTTCACTGTTAGGAAAGGTAATTTCCATTGTATGTATTAAAGCTATGAAAATTGCTTCTGAATGGAACAGACAATAGTCACTGAAGATTATCAGCAGTAATTTAGACTCACTGAATTAATTTAACCTGCATCGAAGTTTGGGAAGGTAAAGAGTTATCAGTGATGTCAAAGCAATTCAGCAGCATAAGTTCAAACTGCAGGAGTCTGATAGATGCTCCTTTAAGAATCCTCCTAACGAGGTTTGTTTATAAACAAAACAAATTGAAACAGTGAAAACAATCTCACTTAAAAAACCCACAGCACAGACCTGAAATGCATTAAAGTGACTCAAATAAAATTTGCTCTCATTCCATGGTTTCCTAAAATGATCCAGCAATGATTATCAAAAGAGTTAGGAGCTAGAACCAACAGGATTTTTTGTTTGTTTGTTTACAGAGAAAGGGGGGGGAAGGGCAGAGAGAGAGGGAGAGAGAGAATCTTAAGCTCCACATGCCCAGTGCAGAGCGTGAGTTGGGACTCAATCTTTGGACTCTGAGATCAGGATCTGAGCCAAAATCAAAAGCCAGAGCTTAATTGAATGAGCCACCCAAGTGCCCCAGAACCAACATGATTTATTTATTATCTTTTTAGATTTTTTACATTTATTCATGAGAGACATAGACAGAGATATAGGCAGAGGGAGAAGCAGGCTCCCCTCAGGGGGCCCGATGCGGGACTCGATCCCAGGACCTGACCCAAAGGCAGATGCTCAACCACTGAGCCACCCAGGCGTCCAGAGCCAACAGGATTTTGAATCTAGCTGTTCTGCACTTTGAAACACTTCCCTCCCCAGGCTGCTGCTCCTCAGATGGAGGTGAGAGGTCCAGAAAGGCAGCTTTCTCCCCACTCCCCAGCTCTACTCGCTGAGAACCGAAGAGGAGGAGGGCCAGGTTATCTGGGGTAGAGGGCACAATTGGCTGGAGGCGGGTGTGATCGCAGAGACAAGCCCCAATTGCACAGTCTAAGCCAAGACTGGAGCTGAGCAGCAGTGCTGGGCCGTCAGCCTCATAGGGGCCACACCTACTCCTGCCCTGGCTCAGCTGGAAAGGAGAGACCAGGGAGGGGGATTGTGCCACTAGGCTTCATTCCTGAGTTCTGACCTTCCCTGTCTACCTCCCAAGGCTGACAATGAATAAAGGAGATCCAAGAAACCCCCTGGGTGGCCTCTCCTGTTCCCTTTTTAAAGACTTTGTTTACTGGTTTATTTATTCATGAGAGACACAGAGAGAGACAGAGACACAAGCAGAGGGAGAAGCAGGCTCCCTGTGGGGAGCCGGGTATGGGACTCGATCCCAGGACCCCGGGATCACGACCTGAGCCAAAGGCAGATGCTCAACCACTGAGCCACCCAGGCGCCCCTGGGCTCCTGTTTCAATTCCCCTTCTCCATCTGTCAGCCACTCTTCTTCATACTTGCTGTCAGTAGACTTTGCTCAGTTAACAGCTTTGATTTGCACGCAGCAAGTTTCAGAAAGCTGGTGTGTGAGGCACTGCTGGTACCTCCCATACCTGTTTTTCCTCCTGAGTGATAGAACTCTCCAGAGAAACCCAGAATAAAAAAAAAAAAAAAAAAAAAAAAAAACCCAGAATAATGACTGGCTCTCCCTGCGGCGGGCTGAGGACCCGGAAGTCCCACACACTGTCATTGAAGGTGGTGAAGCAACACGTCCTTGAGGCTGATGGAGCCAGTCATCTTCAAGGTTGGTGAAGCAACAAGCTGGAAGGTGTTCCTGCCATTTGTGGAGCTGCCCGAGCAACCTGCCGTGACTGAGTGGAGGGCCAAATAAAGTCTCCTGCTCAAGCCTTTGTTATCTTGAGTTTTCTGTTACTCAGACTTCATTAATGTAGGAGCTGTGGCCTACAATGCTTAAGATGAAACAATACCATCGTTTGAGCACTTGTTCTGTTCGAGGCAATGTTCACAGTTTTAGGTTTATTAACTCATTTACTACAACAACCCTATAAAAAGTAATGTTATTATCCATCCTCATTTTATGGATGAGGGAAAAACAGTGATGCTAAGTCACTTGCTCAAGGTCACACAGGTAATAAATGGCAGAGTCAGAACTTGAATCCAGGGGATCCCTGGGTGGCGCAGCGGTTTGGCGCCTGCCTTTGGGCCAGGGCGCGATCCTGGAGACCCGGGATCGAATCCCACGTTGGGCTCCCGGTGCATGGAGCCTGCTTCTCCCTCTGCCTGTGTCTCTGCCTCTCTCTCTCTGTGACTATCATAAATAAATAAAAATTAAAAAAAAAAAAAAGAACTTGAATCCAGGTAGTATGACTCCCAAGCATGTGCAGTTTTATCTTCTACAACAGAGGCTGGCTGTTGGGAAAAACCAGCCTGATGTCTCTTTTTGTAAATAAAGTTTTATTGGACACAGTCGTGCTCATTTGTTTATGGATTGTCTATGGCTGCTTTTTCTCCATAAGGGCAGAGTAGAGTAGTTTCAAAAGAGACCAGTTGACCCCAAAGTCTAAAATATTTATTACCTGCCCCTTTATAAAAAAAGATTTCTGATCTCTCTTCTATAATACCTGACTTGGAAAAATGTGAACTTATGTAAAAGATAAACCAGGGGTGATTTTTTACTTTAGAAAATAGTTGACAATAGAACTGTCTAAATGCTAAGGGAAAAAAAAATTTTTTTGATGGCATCTTTTTACAAAATGAGGTTTTATTTTTTTATTTTTTATTTTTTTATAAATTTATTTTTCATTGGTGTTCAATTTGCCAACATACAGAATAACACCCAGTGCTCATCCCGTCAAGTGCCCCCCTCAGTGCCCGTCACACATTCACCCCCACCCCCCGCCCTCCTCCCCTTCCACCACCCCTAGTTCGTTTCCCAGAGTTAGGAGTCTTTATGTTCTGTCTCCCTTTCTGATATTTCCCACACACTTCTTCTCCTGAGTGAAGTAAGTCAATCAGAGAAAGACAAACATTATATGTTCTCATTCATTTGGGGAATATAAATAATAGTGAAAGGGAATAGAAGGGAAGGGAGAACAAAATGAGGTTTTAAAATTCTTTATAACCACCCCAGAAAGTAGATGTTCTTATCCCAGTTTTGAAGATGAGGAAACAGGCCCAGAGAATTAAATAACTTGCATGCCTATAGTTTTGCAGCTATTAAGTGGCCAGGCTAGGATTTGAGCCCAGGTTTTTAATTTTAATCCTATAGTCCTCACTCACTATATCATGCCATCTCACTTAAAGCATTTAAAATATAACTTAATTGACAGTAAAATGGGTTTTTCCAGTATGTTCTAAACCCTACAATAATATTTTGTTTAGCAAAATTTAATACAGAATTATTTAAGCCTTCATTATAGAGTGATGATTTCATATCAAACTGGCCTCTGCTGGCTTTGGTCTAATATATGCCAACTTGGAAGCTCTGGGAAAATCCGTTATAGAACATCTTTCTAGAGTTCTGATTTTACTGGATTGTAAAATGAATTAATTATTTCTAGAACTGCACTTCAAGTAGAAGGGCTTTTGAATGAGAAAAATAAGACATGGTAATCTTTACAGATAAGCCAGTCCAGACAAGCCACAGTTCATTGTCGATGTCTTAGCCAGGCAATGAATGATTCATTGATTGCTAACTAGGCAATGACTTTTAATCTTCTAAGCACTATAAACCTCTAAGAGAACCTCTAGATATTTTCCCTTGAAAAAATTATTGTATGTACTTAAGCAGTTTTCCAAGGCCTTTGCAATGTTATGGACAACATCCTAGAGTTCCTTGGCCCACAAGTTGAGAGCTTCTATGTTAAATCTAGTATCTTCTCTCTATTGTTATTAACAAAAGGACTTTGGACAAATTTCTTAACCTTACAAGGCAACAATTTTTTCATGCATATATAGTAGGAGTAATAACAGTATTTACACGTTTACTATGAAGACTAAGATAATCCATAAAGTGCTGAGCATATATATCTGTCACATAAGCATTCAATAAATATTAGCTGCGGTTATTAGAGTTGGTTCATCTGTTTCCTAGCTTTGTAATGTTATGGTTAAAGGCTTGACTCCAAAAAAATAAAAATTAAAATAAAAAAAATAAAGGCTTGACTCCAACTGGTGAGGACTCATTGACCACTGCTTATGTCTAGCACTGTGTTAGGATTTGTAGGTGATATCAAAATCTCGTAAAACCACCGGTCTTTCAATTATGCTATAGAATTTGTGACTTCTTAAGAATATATAAAGAATTAATAATTTATAAAAATGATAATTAGCATTCTATTGATGAAATTGAAACTTCTAGAAGTTAAATATAAAATATTTCCCTATTTTCAGGATTCCCAAAGAGGATGTTAGTGATTAATGTGGATATATATAATATAGTATATATAATAATATAGTATATATATTATATACTACACAATCTTGAGAAGGAAGTGATGTCATAATAATTCCCTGAGCTGCTTCTGACCTTGGAGGGCAGGGTAGGGGATATTTAACAATCTTTTGTGGGAAGCATCAGGGTATTCCTGTGTTAATGGAATGGGGGAGTCATTTTTTCAGATTCAATCAAGTAGGGAGTCTTTTAAACTCTCTTTGTTACACAGCATAGAACTCAGGGTACAAAGACAGGGGACTGTAGACTCAACAGCCATTGTTAACATTTCTCTCAGTAATGTTTTACAGTTTTCAGGGTAGAAGTCTTTGTACATATTTTGTTAAATTTATCCCAAGTCAGCCATCAAAGTCCTGTGGCTGTGATTGATGTCAGAATTCAGGGAATGGGGCCCTTGGTCAATTACATTTTCTTTAGTTGAAGGTCTGCGAAATATATTCTTATGACCACCATAAAACTTTCGTAGTAAATTTTTTCATCTTTGTTTCTTTCATCCTATTCATGCAGTTCTGTTTCCAGTCTTCTTCTCTTGGAGGCAGCATATAATTAGGACTTGCTTGTCTGATATGGTTGAGTGTAAGTCTTCCATCTTCAAATGCGTTGTAAATGTCCCATGTTTTTCTTTTTCTTATTTATCTTTCCTTTTTTTTTGCATTGCTATTTCTGATATTCCATTTGAATCCTCTACTGACTCTTTAACTATGCCTCTTTGCATGTAGTAGTTGCTGTAGTGGTTATAATATATGGCTTTCCTTTATCACAATCCACTTATAGCAATATTGTTCTACTTCATATTCCTTATGAGAAGCTTAGAGCACTACATCTCTGTACGCTGCATGCACATGTGCACACCCTTTGTGTTATATATACATTACATCGACCTCAAGCCAGTGAGGCTGATGTTTTCTGCCTGTAAGGACTGTGAAGATTCAGGAAGTTTTCTCAAGGGAAAACAAAAAAAGAAGAAGCTGCAAACTTCCAAATATCACCAGGTGAAGTTTCCCTCTTTCAAGGGTAAACTCCCCTCCAGTTTCTGCCTGCTTTTATTCACTCACCACTGCTTTCAAACATGAAAACACATTTTTTCCTTTATTACTTCTAAGGCTTATTTTCGCCAAACTATTTTGTCATTACTAGAACCTAATCTACACAGTCAACCTTTTTCAGAGAATTTTGTAGGAAATTAAAGCCCTTCATTGAAATCAATTAGCAAACACTCACTACTGTGGGAAGATGTGCAAGCTTAGGCTAAGACTTTGCCTTAGCGGCCTTAATGCAACAAGCAAATACCCTAATGGAGACAAGACCACATAGTCATACAGAAATAAATCTGAACTAGGTTACTGAAGAGTCTCTGGCACCTGACAATAGAGCCTGGTCTAGATCCTTGATGGTTTCTTGAATGGTAGCCTATATGTTGAACCATGTGAAATGGCCACTGTTGACTGTTTTTTGACCTTAAGAACCATGGATGTTGTAAGTTCAACCAAATGATCTCCTATAGAATGGGGATTCAATCCTTCTTGAACATTTTCTTATCTTTTCAAAGTCCTAGAGCTAAAGAAACACTATGTTGTTTTACATATAGATAGACAGGAGGAACACCACATATTAGAGTCACAACTCTAAGAGGCAAAGCTAGGTGAGCAGCCCCATTTAAAGCATTCTGCCTTAATGAGGATTGTCACTGGGTTGTAGCGGTAGCCCTACATGTCAGACATTAACATTAACACCAATTCCAGAGAGCTGTACTTTCTTGAAAGCAGGTGTTGATTATTGTGATATCTATGTCATCATCCTGAGATGGTCTTAATAAAACAATGTGGAATTAGTATCGCTAGATTTAGCAAAAACAAAAAAACAAATAAATACAAACAGGATGCCCAGTTAAACTAGAATTTCAGATACATAGCAAAAATGTTTTAGTATAAGTATGTTTTGCTCCTGTTTTTACAGTTACTGCATGAAACATATTTATTCTAAAAATTATTTGCCATTGACCTGAAATTCAAATTTATCTGCAAATTTACTGGCAACTCCATGATCTCCATTTGGTCCCGCCAAAGAGGACAGAGTTCTGGCCCTGGAAGTCTATACTGTTAGGGAAGTGGGCATCCAGTTGGGACGTTCATGATTGCATCTCTGGGAGAAAGCAGGCACACCCAGCTCGAAGGCCAAGTTCACAAGGCACCTAGAGAGTGGACACTCATAAAGAAAATCTTCCTTTTGAGAGCTCCTATAAAAATAATAATTAGCCTTATCAGGAGCTTTGTATGTGAGTATGCTCTATAATTATCCATTTGTTAATTGCTGCCACATCCTGTTGAGGTTGGCAAATATTTCTACTACTCTCATTTTGCAATGATGTAAACAGAGACAGAGGAAGAGGCTGACTCACGGGGCAGACCAGCAGGTCAGGAGAGGACAGGCGGGAGAGCCCAGGCCAGGGCCTCACATCCTGTGCTGCCAGTCGGCATGCAAGCTTCTCTGGGGCCAGCCCTGGCAACATAAAAGCCCCAATACAAATCTGATCAGAGGAATAAAGAAAATGCTCTGAATTGCTTGAAAACTCCACATTCTAAACAGCTCCATTGTTGGTAAACGAAATAGACCAGGACAAAAATGTATGAAAAGGGAAACTATTGAAAACAGATTATTTTCCCCAGAGGAAGGTATAGCTGACCCACCCTTCATTTCTCTCCAAGCAAAGGTGAATGAATTTTCTTGTCAGTGCCAGGAATAGGAAGACAGAGAAGCAAAATCATTTCACCTGTAATAACAGCAGTCGACACTGATGGACTATCTCCGGTATCAAGGAATTTACACATTGGATTTAATTAATTAATTAATTAATTTATTTATTTATTTATGGGGGGGCTGGGCATCAATATGTTTTATTTTATTTTATTATGTTTATGTATATTTTTTATTGGAGTTTGATTTGCCAACATATATTGGATTGAATCTAATCTCCACAACCAGCCCACACACACCTACTGTCCCCACTTTGCTGATGGGCAAGTGTAACTCAAAGGGTAAGAGAGGGTGCTAGGACACCCATCGCTATGAAGAGAGGAGCACAGCTTCAAGGGCTGGGCCTGGCCTGACTCAAGTGTGTGTACCATTTTCTGCATAAACTCTTCCATCCACACCCAGAAAAAATCCAGCACTTCCAAAGTGGATTAAAGTATCTTTTCAAATACCATTTAAATTGGCTTTTGTGTCTGTTCTGTTTCTTCCATGAATTCTAACACAACTTCAGGAGAAGAGCCATGCACACCCACAGCAGGGTCTTGCAAAGGCTCCTAGCTTTGTAATACTACTTATGCCCCAACGTGTATCCCGGGAAGTCTGCCCATAACACTTGGAGGATTGACTGGCTATCCTTATCTTTCTTTCAGTGATAGGAAACTGATTTGTGCAGGGATTTGCTTAAGGTCACACAAGGCCAGAGGTGGGACCAGAACACATCTCTTGATTCTACTGTCCTTGTTGAAAAATGGAGAACATTGTCAAAAATTGTTCCCAATCTGCAACTTAAGTAATACATGTTTTTCTTCACAAATATTGTCCATCCGCTGTCCCGTGATGAGCAGTTGTAAGATTTCTCACCAATCACCTTCAGGGGCTCCCTTGTTCTGGCAGCTCCTGACATGAAGCCCTCAACCACCTGGCTCTGGCCTACCTGTCCAGGCTCATCCCTTACCCTCCCAGCAGGAAGCTGTCATTCAGCCCAGACGGTCGAAGTTCATCCTCTATGAGGTGGCCACAGTACACCCCTCCAGACTTCCATTGCCCTGGCTTCCTCTTAGGAACCCCATGGTGCAGTGGACTGGCTTTGAAGCTGGATTACTTTTGCATTAGTTGGGCCTGGGGGCCAATTCTCTCTTTACCACTGCCCCGTTGTGTGATTTTGGGAAAAACACTACATGTAGAGAATTTTCTAATCGATGACAGATAATGGAGGACTAGAGATCATGTATTTAAAGCATCCAGGGCAGTGTCTAGTGCAGAGTAGGTGACCAGTAAGTGGTTTTTGTTACCTTAACATATCCTTATCCTCCTATTTAATTCCTAGCCATTCTTCAAGACTCCCCTACTCCCTCAACCAGCTCAAAGTAATTTCTCCCTTCTCTGGATTGAGAATGAATTTTACTTGTATGGCACCCAATTCTTGTGCTCTTGTATCCTCTTCATAAATACAAGAATATTTCTTGTATGCTGAGTTGAATTGTGTCCCCCCCAAATGATATGTTCAAGTCTTGCTCCTCATACCTGGTAATGTGAACTTATTTAGAGATGGGGTCTTTGTGGTTGTAACCAACTTAGGTGAGGTCATATGGATCCGGATGAGCCCTATTCCCATGACTGGTATCCTTATAAGTAGACAGAAGTGTGGATACAAACACACAGATACACAGAAGAGAAGGCTGCTGGTGGTACCGGTTTCCTGGGGTCGCCATAACAAAGTACTGGGTGGCTTTTAAACAACAGATATGTACTCTCATACATTTCTAGAGGGCAGAAGTTCAAAATCAAGGTGTTGTTAGGGCTGTGATCTCTCAGGAGGCTCTAGGGAAGGATCCTTCCTCGCCCCATCCCAGCTTCTGGAGATGCCGGCAATCCTTGGTGTTCCTTGGCTGGAAGATACATCCCTTCTGTCTCTGCTTCTGGAGTGTGTGGCCTCTCTGCTTCTGGAGTGCGTGGCCTCTACCTCTCTACATGTTTGTATCTAAATTTCCCTCTTCATACAAGGACACCAGTCATTGGAACCACTTAGGACCTACTCAAGTATGACCTCATCCTAACTTGACTGTGTCTATATCCTTATCCCTATTTCCAAATAAGGTCACAGGTGCTGGGGGTTAGCATTTGATGGTATCTTTTTGGAGGACACAGTTCTAGCCACTTGAGTCCCATTATCTTCTCTGTACCAGGAATCCTTATCTTTTCCCTCCCCTCTCCTTCACTTTCTACATCCCAGGCTATTTAATGCATTTCTTACATATCTCTCATTTTTTCCCTCTCCTCCATCCCATTGTCTTGATTCTGGCCCTAACTGAGCTAAATGACCACCGTGGCCTCCTCTCTCCCCCTCTTTGTCCTTCTTTCAGCCAGCTGCTTCAGTGAGCCTGTTAAAATGTGAATTTTGTCATGGCATCTGCTGCCTAGAACCCAAATGGCTCCCACAGTCTTTGGAATTTAAATTGGGAGCCTGATTTCCTCTGTGGACTAACCTCCAGGCCTGTCTTCATTTGCAGTAAACTGAAGTCTCAGGAGCACCAGGGTTTCCCCTAAGGCCCCCCAAACGTTCAGGTTCCTAGACATCACAACCATTGTTTCTTCTGCTGACAATACCCCTGGTCTGTTCTACTTGCTCATTTGCTTCCTCTTGGATGCTTCCCGTACCCTCCCTCCCACAGCTGGGCTGAGTCAGTTGAGTCTCATTGACACCTCTAGAGACCCCAATTCTTTTTTTTTTTTAAGTTTTTAAAAAAAGATTTTATTTATTTATTCATGAGAGATACAGAGAGAGAGGGGCAGACACACAGGCAGAGGGAGAAGCAGGCTCCATGCAGGGAGCCTGATGTGGGACTCGATCCCAGGTCTCCAGGATCACGCCCTGGACCAAAGGCTAAACCGCTGAGCCACCCAGGGATCCCCAAGACCCCAGTTCTAGTAGAAGGAATTTGCCAAAGGAAATAAGGGCCCAGGCAATGATGTCAGGAAGGTGGGCACTGGCCAGTACTGGTATGGCTGGGGCTGACCATCTCCCAAATGGCCTTGCAAGGTGGAGTTAACTCAGTGCAGAGTTTAGCTCTGGGCCTTGCAGGCCGAGTATCCCAATTGTCAGAGCACTGGGGTGGGGGGTGGGGAGAGAGAGCACACACATCTTTCAGAGACAGATTTATTAACCAGGCTCATGCAATGACTATTTGCAGCCAGAAAGCTACTTTATCGATCTAAGTAAGAACTATAGCGCTAGACGCCAGGGTTCTCCAGCCAACCCACACTCTCCCTGTCCTACCACCCGGAAAGGTTAAGATCCCACGAGCCTGGAATCAGACAAGAAGAATTTGTTTCACAATTTCCATGTTGAATGGTACCTGGCTGGACAGCCCTGGATGTCCTACATCGTGTAGATGTACCGGCCTCTCAGTCCAGACAGGTGAGTTTTGGGCGGGATTGGTCCTCACAGGAGGTGCCTGAATGCACATCGCATCTTAGATCGGGTCACAGCCTGTGTGGCTGTACGAAGTGTGCATTTAGTATAAACTTTAGCTGGGTTGGGGGAGAGGCAGGAGTGGGGTAGAGGAGTGTTTATATTAGAGCTTTCCAAAGTGGTGTGCTGAGAATGGGTTACAGATGGGCTGTCCCTGGCTGGTCGCCTCTAGCTGCACTTTGTCTATGCCAGTGGTGGGTTGAATCGTATCCCCTAAAAAGACAAGTTGAAGTCCTAAACCCCACACCTGTGACTGCGACCTTATTTGGAAATGTGGTCTTTACAGATGTAATTAATTATGATGAGCTCATAGTGGTGTAGGATGGGCTGATGTCCTGACACGAGGGACATTGGGACACAGAGGAGAAGGCTGTGTGAGGACACACAGAGGGACACGCGCACACACAGGGAGAAGGCGGAGCTCACAATGATGCATCCGCAGGCCGAGGGATGCCGAGGATTGCCAGCGACACCAGAAAGTTGGAGACAGGCCTGGATCAGACTCTCCCTTGGAGCCTCCAGAAGAAACCAACCCTGCTGACACCTCGCTTTCAGACTTCTGGCCTCCAGAACTGGGAAAGAATACATTTCTGTTGTTGGTGGCACTTGGTTGCAGCAGCCCTAGGAAACTAGTACAAATGCCATAGAGATGGTGTCACTTTACCTAATGGATAGTCAGGGAAACACCTTCCTTTAACACCCAGGGGCCATTCTTCTTTGGTTATGTCCAAGTGCTCCTCCGGTGACACCAGTGCACCTGTTCACCCACCTCTCTCTTGTCCTCCCCAACCCCATCCCTGTCCTCACTTTTTCTCTGAGGGGAAAACACCAATTCCTTTACCTCTTTGTCATCTGCAGGGTAGCTTAGCCCAGTAACAACTGGCCCCTGCTCTCAGAGCCACTTGAGTGACTTATCAAAGGAGTAGAAGCTCATTCTTAAGGATATTGATGAAGACTCACACAGATAACTATGCACTTAATTGTTAGCAGTTTTTCCAAAAAACATCTAGCTTAAAAATTACAAATTATTAAATAATTACAACATGCAGAGTACAAACAGAAAGTGGGGATTACCTCCATGTGTGTATGGGGAAACTGAGGCTTAGGCCAGTTAAGCAACTTGCTCAAGATGGATCCAGGCTTTAAACCTGAAATGATTATGACTTCAAAGCCCTTACTTTAATAAACTACATTACTAAATAGATTTCAAAAGATGTAACCTTGTAAATACTTGGGAAGGCCTTGCCAAACTTTCCCTATTCTTCCTATAATTTTACTATCTTATAGACATGTGCTGTTCTAAGTGGATATAAGATGCCTAAAGAAACTCAGGATGGTGATCTATATATCAATTACTCTTGACAGTTTATTTTCTCACTTAGTAGCAGAAGTAATAATTATTATTTGATCTGGAGTCTACAAAACTGCATAGCATTTCTAGTAAATTTGTAGAGAGTTCCTTGAATAATCAATGAATTGTGTGATAGCTTTGGTAAAGGACTGTCTCTTTCTTCTTCCTTGAAGTTCAAGCATAAAAACAGTCATATATTTTCTTTTAAACTCTTGCAATGATGATTTCCTTGCAATGCAAATTTGGTGTTGCATGAGCTTCAGGCATCCTGAGATTTTTAGCCAAATAAAATAATAAATCACTCATTTTTAAAAAGTCTTTTCTGCCAAGCAGAATATCCAGTTAGCTTTGGCTTGAACGATGAAGGTTTTTAGCTTGAATTACTAAACTAAATGAAACTGGGGTGAGAGAAATCCCTCTCTTACTCAAGCAGCAAACTCAAAGCTCATGTTATTAAAATGCCCTCAGTCTCCTGTCTCCAAAGTCAGTAAACAGTCTTCTGTCTTCTTGCTCTCGGGAACTTTAATCACAGGCCATCCTTGATATGCTCACAAACTGCATTCAACTGGGCCCAGTGGGCCTTCTTTATACCTGTGTCCTGCCTGACAGGATAAATCAACAATCTCAAGGTCTTGGATGGAGTCCAAATGCCATCAGTCAAGCGAACATATAGAGGACAGTTAGCCCCTGGGCAGGACCAGCTATATAATTTGCAGGCCTAGTGCAAGAGGAAAATGCAGGGCCCCTTGTTCCAAAATGTTCAAGCATTTTGAGACAGTAACAGCACAGCTGTAAACCAAGTGCTGGGCCTTTTGAGCTGGGGCTTGGGTGACTGAGCAAGCCACATGCCCAGGGAGCCGGTCCTGCCCCTGCGGGAGGCTGTCCTTCCAGCTTTCAGACCTTTCCTTCTGCAACCTGCCATCTGGACCCTCCCTCTCACCCCAATATTTAATCAATCACAGATTGATGCAAACATGCCCATTTCCCCCTCTCCCCTCCAGATGCCTCCTACCTCCATCCAGTTCCTCTCTGACGCACCCACGCTGCTCTCTGCAGCCGGGCTTGCTCACTGTAGAGGACCGGGCCCACCCCTGTGGATGAGCCTTGGGAGGCTTCCCACTGTTCGGCGGAAGGCCAAAAAAAAAGAACATAGACCTCCATATCTCACCCTCCAGCATCTTCGGCTCATGCTGGTGTCTCAGTCACCCTGACTTCACCTTGGGGCCTTCTCCGTGTAGCCCCTCCCAGGGGACACTGCAGCCTCCCTGCCTGCTCAGGGCTGCCCCACCGGCCTGTCTCTCTGGCTTCACCTGGCCCTTTCTAGTCAGCCGGCAGGTGTTGGATGAGTAGAATAATCTTCTTGAAAGCCTTTCCTGCCTCCCAGACCAGGACAGATCCCCTGGCTGCCCACTCCCTGGCATTCTCTCTGTTTATTGATACAACATCATCCAGTGGGTTCCCTGTCTACAAAGGTGGGGTTCCACGGTGCCTGCCCCCTCATAGAAGCTGCAGGGATTTGTTGGTGGGTGGGTTGTGCTTTAAGGCTCCAACTAATTCAGCATCCTGGAGAAAAATAACTATTATTACTTGTAACAAGGGAGCTGTTTTGCTCTTGCTGCTACTCTGTAAGAGGCTATGGAACACAGACGTTCTGAGCGGCTAGCGGCCCTGGAGGATGACGGCACGACCCATTGGAACAAGCGCTGCTCACTGCAGATGTCCACTGCCTGTGTTGCTATTTAGTATATTTGAAAAGGTGCTATTCTAGGATTACATGTGATTTTTAAGACTTCTTCTGTGTTCTAGTTTGTAACAATATGCATATATTGCTTTGATAACCATGATGAACCACCCCTCCCCAGCAAATTAGCTTTAAAAAAAGTAGCAGGCAAGAGGAATTTCCTATAGGGGTTCATTTTCTTTGCAAATGTGTTTCCTCTGGCTGGAAAGGGGAAACATCTTTCCTCCCCTGCTCCACACACCACGGAAGAAGGGGTATGAAGAGGAAGTTAAGCATGGTGTCAAGGGTGCCAATTAATATTCTTATAAAAAATTATATGAAGGTAAGAGAAGAAACGTAACCATAAAGCTAAGCCATGAGTGCTGCTGATCCCCAGGGTTGGTATTTACCACTCTTGAGGTCCTGAGCTTTGAGGAAAGAGAGGACAATTGCCTTCTACTGCAAGATCTTGGCTGTACAGAGCAGTGGTTTCCAGCCTCCTAGATTACCAATCCTCAAACATTTTTTTTCTTCTGTTTTATTTATCTTATGCTATTTAGGCAAGAAAGGAAAAGAAACAAAATTTGAGGGCACCTGGGTGGTTCAGTAGTTGAGCATCTGCCTTTGGCTCAGGGCATGATCCCTGGGTCCTGGAATAGAGTCCTGCATCAGGCTCCCCTCAGGGAGCCTGCTTCTCTCTCTGTTTCTGCCTCTCTCTGTGTCTCTCATGAATGAATAAATAAAATCTTTAAAAAAAATAAAAAGAAATAAAATTTAAGAAAAGTCTGTGGGATAGACTAGATGGGGATCAAGATGTGCAATAAGGCTAAGGGGTTAGATGAAGATGAAACAGTTTATATCAGTGCTGGATAGGGTGACCCAGTGTCTCTGCCTCTGACCAAGGAGTTACCTGGACCCCAGACTTAAAACTGAGATGATCCTCGATGAACCAGGGTGAGCTGATAGTTTATGAGATAGTCCACAGAGGTCTAGGCTATGCCTCTCCTGGGCACCCCCCGCGCCTGTGGCCCCAGCCCCGTGTGTTGCCACAGGCTCAGCCTCTGGCTCCCAGAACTCTCCCTGAAGAGCTCATAGTGTCACCATTGTTCAGGGCAGTTTGAGAATCAACCCTGACCTGAACTTGGGAACCCAGATCATAATTTTATCTTTATCACTCAGTTTTCATTTTCTGGAAGAAACCCCTTTAACAACTTCTTCTTCTTCTTCTTCTTCTTCTTCTTCTTCTTCTTCTTCTTCTTCTTCTTCTTCTTCTTCTTCTTCTTCTTCTTCTTCAAGCTTTTATTTATTTATTTATTCATTAGAGACACAGAGAAAGGCAGAGACATAGGCAGAGGGAGAAGCAGGATCCTGGAAGGAGCCTCATGTGGGACTCGATCCCAGGACCCAGGGATCACACCCTGAGTCAAAGGCTGACACTCAACCACGGAGCCACCCAGGTGCCCCAATTTTGGTTTTAAGATGACTTGTGATTGGGTAGCCCTGGTGGCGCAGCCCTTTGGCACTGCCTGTGGCCTGGGGTGTGATCCTGGAGACCCGGGATGGGGTCCCACATCGGGCTCCCTGTGTGGAGCCTGCTTCTCCCTCTGCCTCTCTCTCTCTCTCTCTCTCTCTCTGAATAAATAAATAAAATCTTTAAAAAAAAGATGACTTGTGATTAAAGACAAAACAGGATCCTGGTATGAACTCAGATTTTGGTACATTCGAACTGTCAAAAGTGTTCCCTTTAAGTTGCACGGAATGCAAATTTCAGTTCCTAAAAAACCCAAATAAGGTAATAAATGTTAAGGGAAGGAGGTTTGATTTATCTCTTCCTAAACTGATGATCTAGTAGGAAAATTGCTGATTGAGGAAAAATGTGGCGGGGTTCATGCTAACATAGAGACACACTCATAAGCTGTCAGAGTGATTATTCTATTTCTGCTGCAGGGGGCGAAGACAGGAAAGTTGGGGCAGGTTCTAAGTGAGGGCTGTCATTAAGATATTTAGTGTGAAGGAGCTCCACTCCATACACACCACCTTCAAGGTGTTCAGTACCCTAGGAAGTACAGAACATCAGGATCCTGCTTTATAGAGAGAGACTCAGAGGGGGTGTGTGGCCTGAAGACAGGCACCCAGGTCTGGTTGTCTCCCACTCCTACCCAGCTGTATCTCCTTTTCCTCAAAGAGTGGGGAACATCTATTTCCTATGGGTCTTGCAGCCCTCATGCTAGATCAACCAACCAGAGCTGACGTGTCATTGACAGAGAACTAACCATCTCCAGCTGAGTAATAGAGATGAAAAAGAAGGTGCATTTGATGTTAAAGAAATTTTTTAAAAAAATATTTTATTTATTTATTCATGAGAGACACACACAGAGAGGCAGAGACACAGGCAGAGGGGGAAGCAGGCCTCCTTTGGGGAGCCCAATGTGGGACTCGATTTTGGGATTCGGGGATCATGCCCTGAGCTGAAGGCAGATGCTCAACCACTGACCCACCCAGGTGTCCCTGCATTTGATGTAAAAAGAAAGCATCCTGTTATCCTTTATTTAGGGAATTGTTCTTTTATAGATTATGAAGAACTTTCACATTGATTGAGAAGATAAGGAAGAGCATCCATGGTAATGACAGCAACAGTAATAATAAATGTGCCAATGCAGGACTTGCCACGTGCCAATGAGGACACCGAAGCTCTAGGAGGTGACTGAGTTGGCATTTTGTCCCCAGGCTAACTCCAACATCCAAGCTTTTTGTGCTTTATCACATGATAATTTTTTAGTTTATTTATCTCATTTTATAGCTGAGGGAACAGAGACACTTGGAGCCTAATGGACTTGCTAAGGTCTCATCCTTCGAATGTGCCCAGCCAGAGTTCACACCCAATGGCCTCTGTGCGGAGAATCCCGATCTGGTGCCCATGAAACTCTACAAGGCTTTTGATGTTGCATCAGCCTGAAGCCCAAAGCCCCATGGAACGATGTGCCTCTGAGATAAGAATTTGTACCAGTTAGAGATCTCTTGGTTGTGTGGGGCAGAAATCACCAGAATTAAATAAGGAAAATGTAAGTTTTCAAAAAAATACCAAATAGAACACGAAATGAGCTTGCAGCTGGGCTTTGGGCAGTACCAGATTTAAGCCTGGGAGGAAATCTGGGCCTTCTCTTTGTTTTTTCTGTAGACCAGCTTCCCCCTGCTGCCCAGTGCAAGGGGTGGAACATGGCCACTGGCCACACTCACATTTATACATTCTAAGTCCAGCTATTGGGGAAGGTTTCTTTGTTCCATTTCATTCTCTAGGAGAAGGGCCAGTGAGTGAGTGGCCAAGTCTGGGTAGAGTGTGTGCCTCTGGTCCCCACTGCTGTGGACAGGAGGCAGGTGACATAGTACAAACAAAGGCAGCCCAGCCCCTTAGAACAGGGGAATGAGGGTTACCGGAGAAGTGGGAATCACATAGTAAGCTGGACATGAGTCTGTTTATGTCCAGGTGTGAGAATTCAAAAAAAGTCAGAATGAAACAGTAGAATCACACCTAGACAAAAGCCTTAGTCTAAACAGTGCTTACATGAATGAATGCATATTGAAGCAACTATTTATTTAATTAAAATCTTCCAGGAAACATGTACGTACTATAAATATTGTCTTTGTGATCAATTGTTTTTAAAGTTTTTTTATTTTTAAATTTTTGAAATGAGAACTTAGCGGGGAATGGGCTAAAATAACTCTCATCCAACCATGTTGACAGGCCCAAGACTTTTGATAAGTGTTTTGGAACAAAGAATCTGCTGTGATAGATTTTCCTGGCTGACATCCTACCTGTTCCTGAAACTCCCTTGTGAACAAATATTACAGTCTTTTTGCAAGAGAGTCAAGATGGAAAATCAGCAGATGTCAAGTTTTTGGCTCTTGATGGATGCTGCCCAATCTGCCCCAGAGCCTTTCTCTCCAGAAACTTACTGAACTAGATTCAAATGATAAAACAAAACAAAACAAAATACACAACATCTCCCAGCCCCCGTGGTTGTACCTCGGTGCCTCAGTTCATTTCTGAAATGCATTGGCCCTTAAGGATTTCAGATCTGATTCTTTGCAGAGGAGAGTGGCGTCAGAGTTGAAGGGATACGTGTCTCTAGGGGTGACAGTTATCGTTGAGTGGAGCAACCTCCTTCTGCTCCTGAAAGGCTTATTAAAGCTTGGCCCTACTCCTGGTCTCTTTTCAGAGAATCTATGCCACAGGTCGACACTCAG
The DNA here is from genome assembly GCF_003254725.2 of Canis lupus dingo. Classification (NCBI taxonomy): domain Eukaryota; kingdom Metazoa; phylum Chordata; class Mammalia; order Carnivora; family Canidae; genus Canis; species Canis lupus. The sequence continues at coordinate 47,275,091 of NC_064243.1, read as the reverse complement.
CCTTTGTTACTATTTTAAGTTGGTTTGGATGATTTCCACCCAAACTCTCAAAGCATTGGTATCTCTAATTATATTTTACAAGAGTTATTAGGCGCTGCCAACATATTTTACAGGTTAGTGTTGCAAGGCAGTAGCTGTAACTTTTTGCCACCTGGTTATTTAATTCCATACAGTATAGAGAGACGTAGTCACATTTGGCCTCCACAAGGTAGTGCCAGGGCCATTCCACTCCAGCAACATTCCTGCTTCGTGTGGCTTCGCTCCACGAGGTGTGTTTCACATCTGCCATGTGATGGCCCCACTGCTGTCAACAAGTGATTCATTGTCAGCTCCAAGAGAAAAACAGACCGTGTAGGAAGGTGCTATATGGTGATACATTTGGGTTTTTTTTTCTGCATTCTACTGGGTAATCCTGACCTTTTTATCATGCATTCGAGGTGGAAGTGTGACGCAATTAAACTGATTTACAAAACCCACATACAGAAACCAGTGTCGTCTTTTTTTAGCCTCTGTGTGGTTAAGGTTAACTTCCTCTGCTTATTTATAGTGGAGACTTTTGGACGTGGCTGGGGAGAGCCAGCTTCTGATAGAAGGTCTATTCTCTGGTTACTGCTTCTGTAATGTATACTTTCCCCTCTGTTTTACAAGGAAAAGGCCTTCATGGCCTCAATTAAGTGTGGAGGTTGTGTTTCTCTGCAGCCGTCAGGCCATTCTACCGTGGAAGCCCACGAGCATGAGCAGGATGATGAGTTGGAAACAGATCCTGAGAGGGCACAGGGATGGGAAATGCTGTAGCAGATAATTTTAGATCCAAAAGATCAGTTAAAACTCTCTTGATTCAGTGGAGCAACTAGCTCAAAAATAGACCTGAAAATGCATATACAAGGCCAGAATAATTTTCTGTCGTATGCATGTGGAGCTTTAAAAGGCAGCCTGGACATCTCAGCAAGTCAATTTTTAGAAAAGGACGAAGGTGAGGTTAATGAACCTTGACACCTGCTTCGGTTTTCTTCTTCTGCTCTAAAAATCCCGCCTGGTGAGGTTCTGGTGTACTTCATAGATATTGTATTTAAAGAACAAGACGCAGCATGGCTGGGTGGTTTGTGAAACGTGCTAGAAACCTAATGAGGCCGATTCTAGATTTGCCAGTAATTAATTGGGAGCCCTTGGCTATGTTTCTTAACCCACAAAGTTTTCCAAGATAAAATTCACTCTACTTCACCTGGGTGTTTTGAGGAGTTGCCAATGAGGCAGATTATCAAGGCTGTGGGAAATACAAGCCGGTCATTAGATGGTGAGTTGGGCCCCTGGAATCAGGCAGGTCCATAGGCAGGGGGTGACTCATGGGAAAGGCAAGGTTCCACCTGAAAGAGAAGCTCACCTGGTGTGTCTCCAGGTAGGAAGAACAAGTCTCTAGACTCATGGCTCCCTGCCCGACCTGCTCCTGGGTCAACCATCGTGAACCCCAGGACCATCTCAATGGCTTGTTTCTTCAAATCTGATCTTTCCTGTTCTTCTCAGCCTTACACTTTTCTGCAGTGACCTGCCTTAGTTACAAATTCCATGGAGAAGGCCTGGAGTTCTATGTGGAAATGTTCTTTTCATTCCAGAGGGGTCTGACTTAGAAGCACAGAGCTCTGCCCCAGCCTTCCTGCCTCCCCTGCTATGGCAGAGGAGCCCCAGCCCCTACTCAGCATCAAAGAAGGCAGGTGGACCATGCCTGGGAAGGCTGACAGCCTATCACCCATCATCATGATGCCAACACCAGCCACCTCTGGAAGCAACTTTCCATCCATTTCCAGGTGGTAAAGAAAAAGCTCATGGTTTATATTGCTGTGTGTAATCTGTGTAAAATGAGTCAGAAAGAGGCCAGAGGACATCTTTGTTTTATTTTCCATTTGATTTGGGAGATTTGGAGGAAGTCATAGGATTTCTACCACATTCCTTTACAGAAGTAACATCTACTCTTCAAAAATGCAGCAGAGCCAAAGAAAAGAGAAGAGGCTTCTGGTTACAAATTGAATTTGCCAGTTGGCAAGTGGTGTTGGAGATGGTTCTCCAAGAGCTTCTTCTAGACCTAACTTTTCCTTCCCAACCAGACACAGCAACTCTGAACTTGTGAGACATACAGTCTCAGTCATGTGAACACTGTTCTCTGGAATCTTCTTTTTCAGTTGGCTTCCTGAAGTGAGCCCCACTCCAGGAGAGGCCTGGCCTGGCTCCTTTTCCCACTAAGCTGTTTATCCAGTGTCCAAACTTCAAATTTTCACTTCGATATCCTCAGACTTTGCTAAGCACACTGTTTTTTGTTTCTTGTTTTTTTTTTTTTTTTTTTTTCTAGTGGAATTTAAAGTTCCAGATCTAAAGCCACATTTAGCCTCTGCAGATATGCTTGCTAGGGGCTCCATATTTTCCCTTCTTGAATCCTGGAAAGCACAATGCTTTATAATATGCATCACCCCCTCCTATACTTGGTTTCACTGGTTGTCTAGAAATAACCTGGGAAGTAGTTGGTCAGGTGTTACCAACCCCCATTTTACAAGTGGAGAAATGGAGGCTCAGAGCGGTTGAGTAGATGACTTGTAAGGTCATACAGTTGATACGCACCAGAACTTGCTTCTAGGTCAACCCTTCCACATCTGCATGCTCATCTCTTTTAAAGAGCCCTTCTTATGCTTCAAACCTCTTTCTGCTCTGCAGAGTTCAATGTTAGAATAATGGGAAAGTGGTGACTCATAGCTAACTTCTGACTTCTTTTATTATGTGCACAAAGTAAGGCTGTCTACCATTTTTTCCCAAAGAACACATTACATCTCTGACAGTGCTCTTGAATTCCAAGCACACCTGACAGCATACCATGGACCTTTGATGCATGTTGTTCTCTGAATGGAAAAATAAGACATGCTTCCAATACTCTAAAAATAAGAGATTTCTATGAAACTAATGCCACAAAAAGGAACTAAAGAAGAATGTGTCAGCTGTTCTAACACAATCAACTGATTACCTAGAACACTGTCAAAAGTGCACATCTGTGGCAGGGTGGCCGTGGTGGTGGTCGGCCCGAGAGTATTTTATCAGCACCATCGCTTAGAATTACCACGTGTGGAGATAATAAAAAGCAGCCAACTAGGTGGTTTCCTTCTTATGTTTTAATTCTCTGCAGACAATGCACCTCACTTCCTTTTCTCTCTTCAGTACACCACCAAGTATAACCAGTGATTCAAGTTACCCATCTGATCAGAGTTTTTCAAAATTATTTTGTTTTATTTTTAATAAATTTCACTTCCCACTGTTTGGTTGCTAGATCCTGCCTCCCACAGCCTGGTTCCTCTCAGCTGCCTGCAGGCTCCTGTGAGCCAGGCTTGAAGCAATGAGACTCCCCCAACCCCCAATTATGGGGTGGGGCATGGGGTCGATCTGCTGCTGCTCCCACCCCCACTCCTCACTCCCCCCGCCCCCATGCACGGTGTGGTTGATCAGTCTGCCAGGTTGGCCTCTGCCCCAATTTTCTGTTTTTTTCTGGACCTGAAATCCAGCACTGAGTGTTAGGTCAGGCAACTGGCCCCACCCCCCACAACCCCAATACTGGCCATCTACTTTCTTCCTGTCCCCCAGTCCTCTGTATCCTTGCTAGTTGACCTTGACATCAACCTGGACAGGACTCCCTAGAATAGTGACACTGGCATTCCATGAGGCTAAGAATTGTCCTTGTGTAAACCCTCTGCTGTCAGCCCCTCTTCCTACACCAGCCTCACCAGACTGGGATCAATGCTGCTCCCTGACAGGGAACCAGGGAGGGGGCCTTGCTTTCAGTGTTGTGTTGGTAAATGTTAACAACCAGCTCGTTGGGAGAAAAGAGTCTCAAGTTATAGGATATGCTACACAGGGTACGTATTCCCACCGTGGCCTGTCTCAAGTGATCCCCGTGACATCACTGAGCACAGAGTTGGGAAGACATGTACAGGGACACATAGATACAAAGTATTTGAGCTGAACAAATACAATCAATGTAAATAGCCTTGATGACATCGTAGAGTAAAATGTCAATAATTAGGAAGTGATTAGTTTTAGGTGTTTATTACTTCTATTTTTAGTATACTCAATTTACAAGTTTATATACTTTAGTTTTTAATAATGGTGGTGTTTAACACTGGATTGCAAAATTCCTGAAAATTTAACAGTTGGTTCCCTTGAGCCTGTGCAAGCCAGCTCCCACACATCACCTTCTGGTGTGACCCTGAGGCCCCAACTTCCCACGGCTGCCGTTCGGTTCACCCTGCCAGCAGTCTGCAGGGTCATAGCCCTCCTGCTAGCCAAGGCCGTGGGGCTTCAGTTCTCCAGGCTGCCAAATTCAATGCATACATTCCAGGTCCCCTTCTATTGGGCCTCCGGGGGCCTGTGACAGGCCCTCCTTCTGGAACTCTACACCACCATTCTTTTCTTTCTTTTCCTCTCTCTTGTTTTTCTGCTGAAAATGTCCATGTTTGCTAGAGTCTGGCCATGACCTCCCTGAATGTGAGTGTTGAAACTTCCCTAGTTCAGACCTTTGGGCCAGGTCTCTCTTCTGAACCCCAGGCTTGAACGTACAGCAACCTGCAGCACATCTTCCTCTGACCATATCATGAGCCTCTCACACTCAATGTGTAACCCTCAGCTAACCACCACCCTCCTAGTGTTCTTTATTAATATTCCACACTCAGGCACTCATACTCTCATTCCATAAGTATTTATTGAGTGCTTCCTATGTGCTTGTCACCGTGCCTTGTGCCAATAATACAGCCCTGAAGAAGCCACAGTCCCAGTCCTCAACTAGAGGAAATGGCGCCACCATCCATTTGGTGACTTAAGCTAGAACCCTGGAGTCATCCGCCCACATCACATATCTATAATTATTTGGTCAGGAAGTCCGATCTCCTCTTCTACTTCCTAAACAAGTCTTGAATCCTTCCTCTTCTTCTGCTCCCACCATGACCATCTTTTCTCAGGTCCTAGTACTTTCTCTTCTGGATGATGTAGGAAGCCCCTTACTGGCCTTTTCATCCAAGAACTGCTGCATACCAGCCCATTCTCCATAATGCTGGCATGATGATACTTATGAAACCACATTATGACATTGCCATTTCCCTGTATAACATTGTCCCAAACACTCTCCTAACCTTTAGAACAATATCTATGCCCCTTGGCATGATCTAAAAGGCCTTATATGTTACCGGCTCTTGTCTATGTCCTGGTCTTCTCGTCCCCATTTCTCTTGGGGTCCTATGCTCCCATCATAGAGACCTTTCTCAAGCCATTCTAGGTTTTGCCTAGAAACCCTCTACCCTCCCATCCCACCCTTACTCCATTCCCTTCTTTGACTGCCTGCTCTCCTATCTATCCTTCAAAACTTGGTCTGAAGCAAGTCTGTATGTATGGCTGTGCAATAGCCCTTGCAAAACAAGGGAGGGCACATTCGTAGTCAGGCATATGGTCGTCAAGTGTGTGTGGTAGTCAAATGTGTGTGGTAGTAAGGGCATATGGTAGTTAAATGCATGTGGGAGTCAACTACATGTGGGAGTCAAGTGCGTATGGATGTCAAGTACAAAGTGCCATTAAGGCCATCGACAGGGCTGTTCCTGTCGGCTCCTCCTGGAGGCATCTGCTGGCCCTCCCCATCTGCGTTTGGAGACTCTTCTCTATCCTGGCCATGTTATACCATACTGTAATCATCTATCTATTATTTATGTAATCAACTCTTTATTAGTCTCAGGACCTCTCTGGAAAACGAGCTCTTAGAGGAAGGGATGGTGTCTTTTATCCCCATATCCCTGACAATAAGGATTGGGCAGGGCTCCTAGTAAACAGTCAGTCAATGCTTGTGGAGTGAGTGAATGATCCCAAGTGAATCCAGGGGCTGCCTCTCCCCCTTGTGCAGCCCGGGGGCTCTTCACTCCTAGTGTGACCTCAGTGAGGAAAGGGGCTGCCCAGCTCCCTGCAGGTGACTCTTACACGGATGGAATCTTTGCAGGTGCTCAAGTTCCTTTTCTGTTGTGCTTTACAGTTCCCTTTGCTCAACTCCCTTCATCAGTTCATTATGATTTTCACCTTCCTGAGAAGGGGCATAATCCTGATGCTACAGATATTTTTAACTGTCAAGCTCTAGGGTGGGAGTAGGGGGGGCCCTGGGTGGGTGTAAAAGATGGACTGCGGGCCCAAGATGAGGTGTGGTGGTGTGTCAGGGAAGGTCTCACACCTGCTTCAACACACTAAAACCCGACAAGCGCCGTCTAAACCCTCTGGATTGTCCTGCTGTTCCGGGGGGGGGGGGGGGGGGGGGTGTGGCAGGGCTGGGAGGCAGGGCTGGGAGGGCCCCTGCCTCGTCGGCACGTTGGCTTCGCTTCCTTCCAGAGGGAGGCGTCGCTTCTGCCCACCGCCCTCTGCTGGCTGCAGCCCGACCTCCCTGATGTATTGGACTCTGTTGCCCCCTAGGGATCAGGCCCAATTTTCAACTTGCTGGTTGGAGCATCGCCTACCTGGGCGCCCCATTAGCAGCTACCGGGGTGCAGAAGTGAGCCCCTCCTCAAGGTATGATGTCTCCATTCCAGGAACTGGAAAGCTGGTTGGTCCTGGAAAACCTAAGCCAGAGCTGGAAATCTAAAGGGCTCTGTGAACAACCGTAGAGGAGTTCTTGTGCCCTGCCCTGGACTCCAATGAACCAGGGCAAGGAATGGTCATCATAGAGAGCTTGGCAGTTCACAGAGAACTCTCAGTGCATTTCCTTGTTTCCACTCCTCAAGCACATCAGTGAGGATGGTATTGATGAAATAAAATAAATATCTTGTTGTCAGACCGACAGTTAGTATCATCACATTGGCCACTGATGTGACTACCTACAACTACCTTGACAGTCAACTGATATTATGTCTCATCTCAAAGGTCACACTGGAAACAAAGTGTAGTTTCAGTGGAGAAAAAAAAATCCCATGAGTAGACTCACTAGCATTACTTTTCTGTAGTACCTGAGCTTTCTCCTCCTGCCTCTCGAGTAGCATCTGGAAAGAGCAAAGCATGAAGTGGACAAATGTGAGGACTAGAGAGACCTTTCAGGGATAATTTTCAATCTCTGCCTTGCAACCATGACCAGGAAATTATGAGAAGGCACTAGGATGAAAAACATTATTTTTAAAAAAATTATTTATTTGAGTGAGAAGGAGGGAGAGAGAGTGAGCTGGGGGAGGGGCAGAGGGAGAGCGTCTTTGAGCAGACTCCCCACTGAGCAAGGAGCCCTGATCTCATGACCCATGAGATCATGACCTGAGCTGAAACCAAGAGTTGGACACTTAACTGACTCAGCCACTCAGGCGCCCCATATTGAAAGCATTTAGCTTCATTTCTTCATAGGAATAGAAAATCAAAATCATTCTGAAGTCGTGGATTGTTTTTTTATTTTTTAAAGATGCGAAACAACTCTCAAACAATTGCTTTTAAATCCCTCCCATCCAAAGTTAAAGCACAGTGACATTGTCATTATAATCTGAGTAAGTTAAACCAAATAGCGGCAAAGGGTCCTTTTCTTCCATTAATCTTTGAGGAAAAAAAAAAAAAAGCAAGTTCCAAAATTATACCAAATAGTCTATCAGTAGTCTCCACTGCTCCACACATTCAGAATAATGTCCACACTCTGAGCTGGTGTTTTTCTATCCCAGATGTATTCTTTTCCCCTCCAAGAAGTGAGGAGTGACTAACACTCAGGAATATGATGCCAAAAGGAGCCACTGGGAGAGAGACAACTCAGAGAGAGAATTTCTCCCTGGAGATTGTGAAATGCTTTTTTTTTTTTTTTTTTTTTTCCAAGAGACAAAACATCTTTCCCAGCTTCTCCTCAGATCTCTGTGGCCAGGGCTGGGTCACATGTCTATTGCGAACCACCCACTGGCCAGGGAGATGGGTTATCATGAGTTGTTTGGACAATTCTTTTGGGAAGTAGAATGGATATTGGGATGTTAACCACCACTTTAAATACTGTTTCTGGAAACTCTGGTAGCTAGACCAGCTATTCTTTGGTTTAAGGCAGATCAGAAGCCTCGCTGCTTCCTTTTGAGCCTCTTTAGTGATTAAATGAAAGCAAAAATAAAAGGCATGTAATTATATTTGTGCTTGAAACTTAAAGAGCAGGGCATACCTGTTATGTACGTGCAGACAATTTATGTTCTCATGGAAAAATCCTCCAATTTGAGGAGTCCTCCCATCAACAAGCAGGAGAGGGAAGGCTTGTTGGGTCTCTCTCAATGATGTGAGTCTCTGCATGACTCTCCAGGATAGTGGAGAGATCCTCTCAGGGCCTCTGGGCAGCCCCTGGAATCATAATGAAATTGCCTGAATAACCTCATCCCCCAAGAAAATACTTTTAGCCAAAATTCAAGTCTTCTGACTTGCAATCAGAAGAACATTATAAGTAAAATGAATCTTCTGACCCTATTTTCAGAGGGGCAGCCACTGAATGCAGGATGATTAGAGTTTGTTTTCTCCAGGATCTGTCTGCCTTGTAAGACCAGTGGGGACCCCAAGGTTCAGAAACAGCAGGAATAGGGCAGAGTTTCCTTTCCCTGAGATTGTTGCCATTTCCAGAAATATCTTAGCCTCCTGAAATCATTTCCTAGAAGTTGTAACTGGAGAACAGTCAGAGCAGAGAAGATGCTTAATGTTGGGCAAAAGTGAGGCTTGGAGGGAGTCCAGCTGGGAGACAGGCAAGAGATCTCCTCAGTTACGTCTCTGGGTCTTTTCAGTTCTGGGAGCCTTGGGTTCCAATCTGTCAAGGGATGAGCCTTTAACATATGTCCCTAGCAGTAGATCTACCTTCCTGGATGGCTACATATCCCCTCATCTCCCTGTAACCTTATCTGACTATAACATTGGATGCTTTGAGGTTCTGAAAGCTACACAGTTACAAGAGAGGGCTCTTATTCAGAAAATTTGCTATGGAAACCCAAAAGCATAGGGCAGAGTTATGCTGTGTTAATGTCCACTTTTACGATGTACATGCATGCCCGTTTCATACAATGTTATGTGTGTGTCGACCCAGTTTCAACAAAGCATGTTTATGTCTCAAATCCTAGTAGCATCTAATAAGTGCAAACGCTGTTGGTAGTCTACCCAACAGGCACTCCAACATCTCCATGACTCCATGAAATGGGGACTCTCATTATTCCCATTTGATAGGTGAGAAAGCCAAGGACCATAAAAGTTAAATTATTTTCCCAAGGTCTTAAAGCTAGCAAGTGTTGAAAGTAAGCACCAAAATGGACTCTGGCCATGCCCTTACCCATCACCCTGACCTCCCAACTCTACCATCTTGGGAACAGCACACACTCAAGGGGCAGAGACCCCATCACCTGATGGTTTCTCAGAGTCTATGTGTGAGTTCTCTGGGAGATGGGAAATCCAATTAGATTCTAAAGGTAACTGAGTATACAGACTTCACTGCTTGACACGAATTCTCTTCTGAGTTTTATTTAACCTCTCTGTACTTTAGATTCTTTGTTTGTGAGGTTGTGACAAAGAGACTTCCCACTACCTACTTCCTCAGGATATGAGAAGATACACACGATAATTTATCTAAAAACATTTTGCAATATTGAAAGGAAACATACCACAGAAAGCCAGGCCATTGTTAATGTGATTTTAATAACTCCTCCCAACTCTTAGGATGTTGATAGTGCAATGCAACATGATAATTTGTTGAAAAATTTCCATACTGCTCCTTAAAAGTCTGAGGAGAAAAGGCCCGTGGAAATATAAATGAGAAATCAGATGAATGGGCAGTTATTCATCAAATATTTTTTAATGCTCAAGATTTTACATCAGGCATAAGGCAAGTTTGCATTAAGTGAAGGGCCATTGTTCCTATTTTATATTGGTGTTCATAAAACATATGGAAAGAATGGACCTTTTTTCAAGGAAAAATTTCTTACAGATATCTGATGTCAACCTAAATTATATTTTATATCACTTAAATATGAACAAAGTAAAACAAGGTAACAACTAAAATCAATATGGCCTACCAGTCCTTATAGATCTAATACATTTATAAAACAAAGACAAATTCACAAATTAGATAAAAACGAAATGACAAAACCAATAAAATTCAGACTAGTGGCATTAATTTAATAAGATGAGTGATATTGTTTTGTTGAAATAAATTAAGTTTATATTGAAATAAACAATATAAAGAGCAAAAGTCTTGTTTGGTCCCATATTTATAGGTTCTAGTTCTACACACAGGGTGTCTGGATTAAAATCCCAACTCTGCTTCTTATTGGCTATGTGATTGTGGGCAAGTTTGTTACGCTCTCTGAGGCTTGGTTCCTAATGGGAAAATGGAGATGTAATAGGAATAATATTTTTGAGAGTCCTAGAAGGAATCCTAGGAAGACAGTAGTATCTATCAATCAGCTGGCACAATGCCTAGGACATAATACGTGCTCAATAAGTGTCAGCTGTTACTACTAATATAACTTACTTTTTTCAAGATTTATTTTACTTATTTGAGAGAGAGAGAGAGAGAGATGGAGAGACAGAGCGGGTGCACAAGCAGGAGGGGCAGAGGGAGAGGGAGAGAGAATCTCCAGGAGATTCTGCACTGAGCATGGAGAGCTCCTTCCCATGACCCTGAGATCATGACCTGAGCTGAAACTGAGAGTTGGACGTTCAACAGACTTGCGCCATCCAGGCGCCCCTAATATTACTTGTTTTACTTCATTAACTTTGATGAAGAGGATTCCTATTCTCTGTAAGTGTGCTTGGTATGGGAGTAATAATTTCCACACTTTGTTTCTAACTTGAAGGTGATCAAACTGTATATTTAAGCAAATGCTGTTAGCAAGTAGTCATTGAAAGTAACAGTTGACAGGTGCCACTAACCAGATGGGACAGCCTTGTCATTTGCAGATAAGCTGAAGCTTACGGCAGTATTGAAATTTGCCAAGTATGAGTCATTAAAACAACTGTCACATGGGACGCCTGGGTGGCTCAGTGGTTGAGCTTCTGCCTTTGGCTCATGGCCTGATCCCCGATTCCGAGGATCGAGTCCCACATTGGGCTCCTTGCATGGAGCCTGCTTCTCCTCCCTCTGCCTGTGTCTCTGCCTCTCTTTTTGTGTCTCTCACGAATAATTAAATAAAACCTTAAAAAAAATTAACACTGGAATTCATAAAATAAAACTTTTCATGGCAGGTTTCTTCTTAAATACTTAAGTGCCGGCTGAGAGGCATGGAGAAGGAACAATCCGTCTGCTCCAGAGTTAGGGCCTCTGACCACTACATTCTGCCCTAAGCTGGCAAAATAGAAGGCATTATTTGGCCAATTTTGGCCGACAAATGGACTCTGTTTTTGTGTAGTGACAATGACTGTGTGTGTGTGGGTGCACACGCACGCACACACCCACATTTTTCCAACTCTTCCTTACCCTCTGCTCTTCTGTACTGGATGTTACCTTCTTACAAGTTGGCCTCTAGTCTGTGTTGTGGAGAATATACTTCCTGAGAGTCCTTGTCTTAGACAACAGCCTGCATTAATCTAATCACCAAGGGGGCCTTGGTTCCCTCCAGAGAGTTCTGCAGAAACATCTGCCGCTCACTACCTACGTGGCCACCCGGAGAGGCCCCTTCCTCTCTTTAGTGCAAGCCTCCTGCTCACTCTGAGTCCTGCCATGGGCCTAGGATGGGAAGGTGTTTTGCTGCTCTCTGTTTGGCAGGAAAAGTAACTTCCGGAAAACAGATTAGCCCATTGGGCAGGGACATGTCTCCTTGATACTTAATATTTTAGGGTGATATTAAGTGTTCTGCTGGCAGCAAAAGCTCAGGAGGGTGACCATTAGCCACTCCACACCTGGCATCCTGTGGGCTGCTCAACTACCATAAATGCCCTGTTTCATATATTTGCATTTTTAATGGTTCTTCTTCTTCTTAAGAGAAACAACCTGTGTCATAATATATACAAGTTTAATCTTAGACTATTTCAACTTTTAGATGTAATGCTTTTACATGTTTTAGGATTTCAACAGAAAGATTATGTAAAACATTTGATAATTAATTATAAGTTCAAAAGTAACTTCTAGTATTTTGGATTCCTGATGTTTTACCTGTAGGATGCCCTTCACTAGTCCAAAACTTGCCACGTTTTTATTGGCTCTTGGTTTGGATTCTCTACCTGTCTTTTTGTGCTGATGTGTACAGGAGAACCTACATTCCAGGGTTGGTGGGTTTTAATGAAAAAACAAAACAAAACAAAGTATTTATATAACATTGTATTTAAGCAACAAGATTGAAGCTTTTCCCTAAATTTATTTCTGCTTCTATGTTTAGAGAAGGGAAAAAGAACAATTTTGGATCAAGGTAGGACTTGTGGTACTGGTTAGTTCAGAGCAGTTCAAAGTTTAAAAAGCTTCTCTGATTCCTCCCAGGACAAGCAGCTAACATGGGACACAGTTGTTGCACATTTATTTTCTTTTCAACTTTATTTATTTATTCATGAGAGACACAAAGAAAGATAGAGACATAGATAGAGGGTGAAGCAGGCTTCCTGCGGGGAGACCAATGTGGGACTCGAACCCAGGACCCCAGGATCATGATATGAGCCAAAGGCAGATGCTCAACCACTGAGCCACCCAGGTGCCTCTGTCGCACATTTCTTAATTCTACTTGCCCCCTCACATCTTTCATATACTGGTTCTTTGACTCATAAAAAGGAGTAAAAGCAGTTGCTCTTTCAATGACTCACCTTTTCCTAGCTCAGGCAAATGAGGCTTTAGGCTAAAATCACCCCGGGTACAACAGAAACACTGAACTTTCTAAGTCAGCTTTTCCTGAGTTAAAGTCAAACACGGGCTGGGGAGAATCAAATCCTCTTTTCCTGGATCAACAAATCATGGAGGGAGAAGCAATGTCATTTTGTATACGGGAAATCTTTCTGTGCCCACAGGGGAGTTTACTAGAATGGATAAGGCAGAAGAGAAGGAAGAGAAGTTCCTAAAGCCAAATATAAAAATCTAGATCCTGGGCATCTGGGTGGCTCAGTGGTTGAGCCTCTGCCTTTGGGTCAGGGCGTGTTCCTGGGGTCCTGGGATTGGGCTCCCTTCAGGGAGCCTGCTTCTCCCTCTCCCTATGTTTCTGCCTTTCTTTCTGTGTGTCTCATGAATAAATAAAAAAAATCTTTAAAAAAATCTAGGTCTTGGTAAAAACAGCGTCTTTATCTGAGTGCTGCAGACTTCACAAACACCTGGCCACAGCTATAATTGATGCTACTAATTAAGCAACTACTGTATATCTGGCCTTTGACATATGTAAGTTCTATTTCTCATAATAAACTAGCAAAAAGGATAATTTTGTTCCCACTTTGTAGATGAGGGGCACAGAGGCTCAGTGAAGTTTGAACGTGTCGAAATCACAAAACCAGTAAATAGTGAAAATTGGGCTTTGAACTTATCTCTGCTTGACTCAAAACTTGCTCTCTCTCTTTTTAAAGAATACTTATGAGAGAGAGATAGAGAGAGAGAGAGAGAGAGGAGCAGAGGGACAGGGATAAGCAGATTCCATGCTGAGTGCAGAGCCCAATGCCAGGCTCGATCTCAGGACCTCAAGACCATGTCCCCCCTGAAACCGAGAGTTGGATGCCCAACCAACTGAGCCACTCAGGAACCCCAAAATTTGCTCTCTTTCTAATTTGAACTCTACTTTTGTTTATTGCAGAAACTCTTGTTTTCCTTTAAGTTGTAAAGAAAGACAATCCAAATGGAGCCAAGAAAGTGCCATTGCTACCCTGCTGGGATCCTAGTGAGGATCCAATGGAGCAAAGTGCTGGGATGGACAGTTTTCTAGGTCCTACTTGGCTTCAAGTGGTGGGGAGATGCCCTGAATCTTCTGTGGCATGGAGAGACTAAATAAGGAACTGGGATGTCAGGACTGCTCCTGTGGGGTGGTTGGTTGATGGCATTTGAGAGAATCCTGGAAGCAGGAGAAAATAAATTTGCTTTCTGCTACTTGTTGTCCCCACCAATCTGCAAGTGGTCACTGGAGTTAAATTTTCTTACACATTTTCTTATGTATTCTGTAAGTCATGTCTTAAAATTATATTGAAGATTATACCTGGAGATTGGTGCAATATAGTAGAGGAGCTACCTGAGTCCCTTAAATATATAGATCATTTGTGGGGATCAGGGAGAGACGGGGTGTGCATGCGCAAAGGCACTGGCCTGGAAGTCAGAAGATGGGTGGTCTAGTCTCTGCTATGCCCCTCAATTACTGAGGGCCAGCCAGAGGTAATCATGATAATATAAAAAGATGAGCTTCTGTTTTTAATATAGAGCATTTATCATATTGCAGGAGTTAGATTAGTTGTTTTATATACAACCTATCATTTAATTTTTTTTAAAGATTTTATTTGTTTGACAGAGGGATCCCAAAAGAGCACAAGCAGGGAGAGCAGCAGAGGGAGAGGGAGAAACAGACTCCCTACTGAGCAGGGACCTCGATGCAGGGCTCAATCCCAGGACATTGGGATCGTGACCTGAGCTGAAGGTAGATGCCCAAACGACTGAGCCACCCAGGCAACCCCTCCATTATTTAATTTTCATGACCCCTCCTCCAACTCACTCTTAAGAGAAAGAGATTTACTTATGATTAAAATAGGTAGTTTCAGGCAGGGTAAAGATCTCTGAAAATCCAGTGACCATTAAAAGCAACAAAAACATTGTCAAAAATGGTCAAAATCAACTCTTTCAGAGCTCTGAAAGCTAATCAAAGGCTTGCAACAATACCAGAAGCTTTCATTAAAGGAAATGGCTGGATCCTGGTAAGAACAGTGATCTTTGTGGAGTTTCAACTGGCCCGACTCCAGCCCCCCACCCCCTCCAGCTCCTCAGTAACCTTGAGGATCAACAGACTTGCAACTATCCATATGGCGGCATATTTTTCAGCTGTAACCAGGCACAGAGCCCTGACATGCACCACAATGGAGATGAACCCTGAAAACAGTGTGCCAAGTGAAAAAAGCCAGACACACAAGACCACACACTGTGTAATTCCATTCATGTGATATGTTCCGAACAGGCAACGCTATAGAGACACAATGCAGGTAACTGGTTGGCAGGGGCCAAGGGTGAGGAGTGATGGGAGGGACTGCCAATGGGTGTGGGGTTACTTTTTGGGATGATGAAAATGTTCTGAAATCAGGCAGTGGTGATGGCTGCAGACCCTGTGACTATACTAAAGACACTGAATTATACACATTTAAAGAAATTATTTATTTATTTATTTATTTATTTATTTATTTATTTATTTATTTATTTATTTTTGAGAGAGAGGGAGTGGGCAGGGGGAGGAGCAAAGGAAGAGAGAGAATCTCAAGCATGCTGAGTATGGAGCCTGGTGCCAGGCTCGATCCCACAACCCTGAGATCATGACCTTAGCTGCAATCAAGAGTCGGTCGCCCAACCCAGCTATATAATTCTCTGGATTACACATTTTTAAAGGATGTGCTTTTATAGTATGTAAATTATATCTTAATAAAGCTGGTATAAAATAAAATAAAATGAATAAAATAAAATAGGCAATTCACATCTGTGGTAAAAATGAACGAAACAGCCCCAAAGCGTTCGGAATACAAAGTAAGTCTCCTTCCAGTCCTGTCTCCCAGCTGCTAAGTGTCTCTCTCCCATGTGTTATTATGAGTCCTTTCAGATATTTTTTTCTTTTGAGAGAGAGAGAAAGAGAGAGGAGAGAAAGAGAGAAGGAGCACACTTGTGTTTTGTGTGGCAGAGGGGCAGAGGGAGAAGGAGAGAGAGAATCACAAGCAGGCTCCATGCCGTCCAATGTGGTGCTTGATCTCACAACCCACTATCATGACCCCAACTGAAATTAAGAGTCAGATGCTTAACTGAATGAGCCACCCAGGCACCCCTCTTTCAGAGATTTTTATTTTTTTATTTTTTTCTTTCAGAGATTTTTATTTTATTTTTTATTTATTTTATTTTATTTTCTTTCAGAGATTTTTTTTCTTTCTTTCAGAGATTTTTAATGCATTCCCAAGTACATAGGTACATGAATACACACATTTGTATGTGATAGCTACTATACATTCTCCTCAGGTCCTCACATTTCATTTAAATATCAACATTTGGCAATCATTCCCCATTAGTACATGTAAATATACTTCATTTAAAAAATTGCTACAAAGTATGTTTTGGTATGGATGTGCCATAACTTGTTTATTCGGTCCCCTAATGATGCATATATAATTACATCGTTTCCATTCTTACATTATTAAACATACAGGATCAATGGATTTATGTATTTTTGATTTTGATAGATATTGTCAATTGACACCACTGTGATCGCTTTTTTCCCATTGGCCAGAAGTCATAAAGCAATCGTAAATCACAAAACACTATTTAGCTGCAGTAGAAGAAGCTTGGAAATGCAGTCTTTATTTTGGGTGGTAACGTGTCTTGTTACAAATTTAATTGCAGTGGAAGAAAGATATAGAGGGTAAGAAATAGATCTTCCTTGAAACTTTAACTACTTTGACTTAAAAAAAAAACAAAAAACAAAACCCTCCCTGGGAGCCTGGGTGGCTCAATGGTTGAGCATCTGCCTTTGGCTCATGATCCTGGAATCCTGGGATCAAGTCCCAGGGCACCTGGGACTCCTGGATGGGCTGGGAGCCCACTTCTCCCTCTGCCTCTGCCTGCCACTCCCCCTGCTTGTGCGCGTGCTCTCTCTCTTCCTCTCTCAAATACATAAACACAATCTTAAAAAAAAAACCCACACTTTCTTTGTCTTCTTCCTACCTTCTGAGCAATTGTCTTGAGTCTCCCTTGAGAAGGGATCCTCTACTCTTTTCCCCTTGCTGCAGCGCTGGTGTTCCCATGGATGGATCTTGGCTTTTCACTGTACACACTCTCCTTGGGCAACTTGTGCCTCCCAATTTAACCACCACCCATGTGCTGATGACTCCCTAATTTGTACCTCTGCCCTGTGCCTGGGCAGGGCTGCCACATTCTTCTACCATCTGGCATCTCTGAAACAGAACCATCCCATTTTTCAACCACCGTTTGAAATCAAGGTTTTGTTAGAAGGCTGAGCTGGGATTCACAGGATTCAGGTGAAATTTTCAAATGCCAAATCTCAGGTGAACCTGGATTCCTCTCAAGACTCTTCACAGGTTCATGGGTCAGTGCTTAGCAGGGTCCCTGATGGGGGGTGACTTCTAAGGCAAACATCTTCAAACTGGTGGTGAAATTCTTATATGTGGGTTTGGCAGAATGAGGCTCCCTTTACTTATTATGGGATCGGTTACTTATGGTGAGGGTAGGGTTTGCTAAATCTGGAGAGAATTGTGAAGGTGTTTCAAAGAAGGGATTGCTTACCGTGTGTTGCCCTTACTCAGATGTCTCCATGGACCTCAACCTGGGACTTCACATGTCATACACCCACGATGCTGACAGATGCCATGTGTAAATAAATTCTAGGAGGACAAGCTAGATGATTCTGTTTCTTCTGTGACACCATCCAGGAGAACATGGAGTCTATGGCCCTGGTGGGAAGACCCCAGCACTAATAACATCCTATCTACTGGCCATCTCCACAGGGCTATCTCTTGGGTCTGGGTAGGTCTCTTATCAGAACTCATGCTTCCCCCCCGCCAGCTGCCTGAGGACCCCCTCTCAGCCACGAAGGCTGAGCTCCAGTGTGGTGGGAAGCCTCTCCTGACCTTTTAAGGAGAATTTTGGCCAGCTCCTCCATGAAGCTCTCACACTGCCTCCATCCATACTCCTACAATCTGCATCTCATCCCCAGCCAAGGAAGGCGTCATGTAGCTCCCAAGTTGTGTTCCCTTCCTCCTTGTTTTTTTTTTTTTTGTTTTTTTGTTTTTTTTGTTTTTTGCTTTATTTTGTTTGGGTGGCTTGGTTAGATAACAGCTTTTCCATGTCTAACACACTCTGAATGTGCAAACCTTAGGTTGTGAGAGCGATTCTTATTGTGAACAGTGTATGAGGTGCTTTGGCTGAGACCACCTGATCAATGAGCTCTGAAATCACCTGTTACTGGTTTTTTTCTGAATCTTAGATTTCCTTTTAGGTGTCAACACCGCCTTTTGTCCAGGCCTTAGGTCTCTAACACCAACGCCCATGAATCTTGTATGTTGTAGGAAGTAATAGTTGTCTAAGGAGGACAGTGTGCTCAGAGCCATCTAGTACATTCTCTGTTGCCAGTGGAATGAGTATGGCCATAGGAATTAGGAAACTTACTGTTTTGTCCTGGCTGTGTCTCTTAACTGTGTGTAGAGAAATCACTTATGTGGCTGTGGTTTATTTCACCTCTAAAGTGATATTACCTCACAGAGCTTTGGCTGGCTTGGTGTTTGGTCTGTTAGTTACTACCAGCACAGGGCTGAGTGCTTCTATGAAGCTTCAAAGTCCAAATGAAGAAGAATTAACCAAATTCTTGAAACTTCTTTAGTTGTCAAATTCTGTGTTTATGAAGTTTTCATTACATTAAAAAATGACTTGTGGATTAAATTTTTTTTACTTTGCAAAAATTCCTGATTATCTAAGTTGATCTCTGAGAAATGATTGCTGACCCTAAATTAGTTGAGCAAAACAAAGAATTTCAAAGTAATATGATAATATTCCATTTAAAGTGGGATGTGGGCACATTGTAATCTGTTTGCTGTGAGGTGGGAGCCACAAAAGTCAGAGTCCTAAGATTCAGGGAAAGCTTAAAATGGCCCTGGTTGTGAGGATTAAGGGCTTTAAATATGTAACTAGTGAATTACAGAAAAATGCATTAACTATTATGAAGAATCTCTAGAACAAATGCTGTTGTCTCAAGAGGCCACCAGTCAGGCATGTCTGGTTAAAAGGTGGTTCTGGATTCTACTGGATTGCTCAAATTGCCAGGGAAGAGTGTCAGGATGGTGCCTTAGAATGGGTCTTGTAACCAGCACTCGAAGTGATTCTGGCAAATGGGCAGATTTGGGAACCACTGGACTGTAATCAGAGCTCCTCCCATCTCATCTCATTTCATTTTGCCCTTGGTTTGCCCTTTTGGAAAAGAACAGCTGATCACCCTTCTCTCTACCACATTTCTTCATGAACTTGACCGCTGCCAAGTCTTTCTTAGCCAGGCAGGATAAGCCCAAAGCCATTCATAACACAACCAAACATGGCACTGTCTTCAGCCCTCTCCTCCTCAAACCTCTCCCCATCTGTAAGAACTCACCGCCCAGCACCTCCTGCCCACCCCTACCAAATCTCATCCTGCGTGCTGTCCTCGAATTGCCTTTCAACTCTCAGAGGCTGGCTGGGACATCTTTTGTCTTCCCTGCCCTGTTGTTCCAAGTCACAGCTCTGCAAAATGTTTTCTATTCTGGTTTTGCAACAACGGGCAGTAGCAGGGATTTCCGGGTGAGAGTGCTGTAATCACTGTAGGCCCAGAGACGGGAAATAGGAAGTAAACAGTGTTAGATTCTCCTGAGACCAGTCAGCAGGGCCAAAGTGTTTCGGGGAGGGAAGAGGGGAAGAGGGAGGTTCACCTTTGGTCTTCTGAGCATATTACTTTTCCTGGGACAGGAAGTCAATTGAACAGACAGAGCTACAGGGCCAGGTGGGGCCTGACTCTTCACTAATCCAGTCTGGAGGTTGGAAGGATGTTGTCTGCTGGAAATGTGACACGTGGTAATTTTAGTAAGAGTCTTAATTTGGCCGTGAAGGTAGAGGTGGTGCCTTCCTTCCCTGGGGGAGGCCTTCCCTGCCTCGATGTTGGTGTGTTTGGCTCATCTGTGCAAGAAGAATGCCACCAGAATTATTCAGCATTTACCAATAGGCCTGCGAAAAATTAGACCGCAAAAGCTGCAGATTTAATTATTTTTAATGGAATGCAGCTAATTATAGATAATTAAAATTAAGATGAATTTTCTTGTCGTGTGAGATATTTGTTGTGCTCTGATTTCTCCTGTAAACAGCACAGGAATAATGTACCACCAGCAGCATGCTGCAGGGGTTCTCAATGTGTGGCCAGTGATTCACTGGCATCAGAACCACCCGAGGGGTGAGGGGTGGTGGTGGCGGTTGAGAATGCAGATTACTGGGCTCAGAGGCATGCAATTGGCATGTCTGGGGTTGGGGGTCCGGGAATCTGCATGTTAAGCTTAGATTCTCCAGAGATTCTTAAGAATTCCAAAGGTGAAGAGTCATTGATCGGTCAAGACCTATTATGTGATAGGGACTCTGATTAGAAAAGAAAAATCCTGGGATCCCTGGGTGGCTCAGTGGTTTAGCGCTTGCCTTTGGCCCAGGGCATGATCCTGGAGTCCCAGGATGGAGTCCCGCGTCGGGCTCCCTGAGTGGAGCCTACTTCTCCCTCTCCCTGTGTCTCTGCCTCTCTCTCTCTCTGTGTCTCTCATGAATAAATAAATAAAATCTTAAAAAAAAAAAGAAAAATCCTCGCAATAATCTTATGAAGTAGATGCTGTCATCTGCACTTTCACACTGACACTTAGAGAAGCTGATAATGTTTCTAAGGTCACACAGACCGGAAATGGCAGAGCCATGATTCAAATCCAGGTCCATCCAATACTAAAGCCTGTGACCTTTCCAGATGCCCCCATCTTCCCGCAGAGGCCACATGGGAGTGGCCTGTGCTGTTTGTGGCAGCTGAGACAGCACTGGGCGGTTGCGGGAGAGCCCCGGGCAGAGGCCCAAACCCATGGTATTGGTGAACTTTCTTCAACAACTGCTGGATTTGTTCTCCTTTTGATTGTGGGGGGCTCACAGCTCCTCGGAGTCTGTGCACCCTACTGTACCAGGTGCTTTGATTGACCCTGGACACCCATCTTTTTGGAAACTCAGGTGATTAGAAGCAAGGTGTGGCAGATGTTACTGGGAACCCCCCCAGCACCCATCTGCTGCCCTCCCAGTATTGGATGACTGTGCTTCAGGAGGCACAGGGCCTTGCTGTAGCCCCTCATGTGTGACCCTTAATTAGCTGAATTAGATGGGAATTCCACCCTGCTGGGCCGTGCTTAAGTAATGGGCATCTGACCCAATTCCATGAATGAGAGAATGTCTGCTGGGAGGCTTCTGAGAAGGGACTCCCTCTTTATCAAGAGCCATCCAGGCTGTTCTACGGGAAGGGGCCGGGCTAACGCTCGGCACAATGCCGGGGCTGCCAGGCTGTTGGATCCCCGTGGACAGATCCCCCCGGGACTGCTCATGCAGGAAGCAGGCCAAGGGACTCTCTGCCAGCTCACCTAGGCCTTGCCTGGGCAAGCCGCCACCTCCACCCACTGAAACTTCAGCCACCTGGTGTTTCCAATCCCATGTTAACATTTTCACACCAACTGAATCAAGATTTAATATTTATTTATTTAAAAGATTTTTATTTCTTTATTCATGAGAGACACACACACACAGAGGCAGAGACACAGGCAGAGGGAGAAGCAGGCTCCCTGCAGCGGAGCCTGATGCGGGACTTGATCCCAGGACTCTGGGATCATGACCTGAGCCAAAGGCAGACTCTTGACCCCTGAGCCTCCCAGGTGCCCCTGAATCAAGATTTCAAACCGCAGAACTGTCCAGGCCCAGGGCACTTGCCAGGTGAAAGCCAATTGCTCCCTGTTGAACGAAAGCCAAATTCTAGTGTCTCCTGAAGTGAGGTTATGCTGAAGCTCCGAGCAGAGGATAAACCTCCTCAGTTTGGAATCTTCGGGAGGATCTGGGCTGCCCAGGACTCAGGGAACCTTTGGCAGTTTTGACAGAGCCTCGCCAGGCCCGGGGAGGCCTGAGGGAGCGGCAGGCCCGGCTGACAGAGCCTCTGCTGGCAAGGCGGCCGCTATCAGCTTTCCTCCTCTCCCCTGGCCCCAGCTGTCCGCTTCCTCAGGACATTGCTCGTGAAGCCAGCTTCCTCGTCAGGCACCGGCTGCCAGTGTGTGGGCCCGAGAGCTCGGATCCCCTGCCCTCCCTGGCTGGGAAGCAAGGAGCTCCGGCCCTGCTGACCCTCAGCTTCCCGGCAGGCCTCAGCCCTGCCTCTGGAGTTCCTCAGCCTCGGCCCTGGTCTGCACATGACACAACACAGCCGCAGACGAGTTTAAGTGGCTTCTAAAAATACAAGTTTCCTCCTTAATTAGTGCGATTACACAGATGCAAGCCAGAGAATGAAGACATCGTCACAGGGCACGCATGCAAAGCATAACTCCTGGAGCAAAGTAATCCTGACACTCAGAGAGAACCACCGCTGGGTGTTTATTTTCTACTTCCTTCGTTTAACAGTATCATCGCCTTGACAGTTGTTGTTATTACTGATGTCATGACGAATCATTACTGTTGTTACCTGTCATTATTTTTATGATGATCACTCTTATCATGGATAATCAATGAGATTGTTGTGCAACATGGAATAGAGTTTCTGTATTCACCAACGGTGTCTGATTTAGTGAAGCTGATTCAGAGAGTTCCCCTAAAGACGCAGGTACATATCACCGGTCCCTGGTCGTCACGGTGACTGTCACATGTGTCTCTGATGGTTGAGGTTTCTGAAATATTCCAGGTCCCTCCAGAGGCAAGGACCACTACATTTTTGAAGAAGAAACTTGGGGAGGGTGCCTGTCCCTTCCTGAGCCTATGGAAAAATCTAGAAGCCTCCTCTCCTCATCCTACTCACCTCTGTGCAGGCTTGCAAACTGGGACAGATCTGTCCAACACAAAGTTTGCTAAGTCAACTTGGGGCCTAGGAACCATTTCTGTGGGCCTGAAGGAATAGTGTCCTTGGCCCTCCTGAGATTCTATATTTTTTCTAAATAAGCTCCAAGGCAAAGGGACCACTCCTTTCTATCTAGAATGACAGAGGATGGTTTTACCCTCCACCAGAGCCTCCAGATTTTTTTTTCTCAGTCTGTTTGGGAGGCTGGGAACAATCATTGTCAATAGACATGTGTACAGAGGGCCTCCTAGGACTCTCTTGAGCCTTGGGAGATTTTCTTTTCTTTTTAAAAGATTTTTATTTATTTATGTGACACAGAGATAGAGTATAAGCAGAGGGAGTGGCAGGCAGAGGGAGAGGGAGAAGCAGACTCCCAGTGAAGCAAGGAGCCTGTTGCAGGGCTTGATCCCAGAACTCTGGGATCCTGACCTGAGCTGAAGGCAGATGTTTAATCGACTGAACCACTCAGGCATCTCCTTGGGAGATTTCCTACATCCACTTAGGTGGCCACAGAGGGCTAGAACTGTACAGCAAGGGATAGAGAGGGCCAGTACCCAGTTGACCAGCCCTAGAATTTTCTGAGTTCTCTGAGGAAATCCTGGAATGGCTAATGGTGGGGAGACACTGAAGATAATACCCTCTAACAGCTCCGGCTAGAGAGATGGGAATCAAGACATCCCCATCATGAAAGGCTTATGAAGACCAGATGGCAACAAGATTTTATTCATTTTTTATTTTATTTTATTTTTAAAAAATATTTTATTTATTTATTAGAGAGAGCATGAGTGAGGAGGGATGGAAGGGGAGGGAGGAAGAATCTGAAGTAGACTCTGCATTGGGCATGGAGCCTGATGCAGGGCTCAATCCCATGACCCCAAGATCATGATCTGAGCTCAAACCAAGAGTCCAATGCTCAACTGACTGAGCAACCCAGGGGCCCCAAGATTTTATTTTTAGAGAAGTCTTAGAACAGGAGAGCAGTTTCTTATGCCCTCTAGAGTGAATACTTATATTCTTTTGGTTAACCAGCAGCGATTGCCCCCTTTTCAGAAACAGCACCCAGAATTCCTTTTGGGCAACAAGGCCCTGACCCACTCTCAGAACACTCTCAGTTTGCAGTAACCCACCCCACTGCAAACCGCTGGGGTGGAGCAGGCAACCCAGGCCTCAGCCAATAAGGGTGTTGTAAATGGGATGTGGCGGAGAATGCTGGAAGGCACTAAGTG
Organism: Canis lupus dingo; assembly: GCF_003254725.2. Taxonomy (NCBI): domain Eukaryota; kingdom Metazoa; phylum Chordata; class Mammalia; order Carnivora; family Canidae; genus Canis; species Canis lupus. The sequence continues at coordinate 47,251,132 of NC_064243.1, read as the reverse complement.
CTATGAGAACTGCTTGGTGAAGTCCTATATTCCTGGTGAGAGGAATGGTAACTTTCAGCTGTTGCATATGTGGTGTTTTCCTGGCCATCTGCAATCTGACCTCAATGCTGAAACCTCTACATGGTCTCCCTTTTTCCCTGCCTCCATGCTCACCCCACACCAGTCCCTCTCTCTTCCCAGTAGCCAAGATGGTTTTTTTCAAATATAAACAAGTCTTCTCTGCTTGAAACCCTTCAGCAGGGTTCCATGGCCCTGTTGACCAAGGATGAAGTCCAGACGTTCACCTTTGCCTTTGTGGTGTTTGGTGATTGGTTCCTGCCTCCGTAACCTGCACTGCCCTGCACTTCCATGTCTTCTCCATCACACTGTGAGCTCCTTGAGGTCAGGGATTGTACAGGACTAGATTGCCATACATAGGACCGTGACTTCCATTATGAAACCCAATTGGGATACCAGTTGAAAGTAAATACAGTTAAGCACAAGACAGGAGAAGAACATCTCGGTAAGCAGGGACATTCTCTCTGGATTCTAACAAAAGATTTAACAGAAGCTTACACTTAGAAGAGAGAGTCCGTACAATCAAAGGGATCTGGACTGAACAGGAGATCATTCCAAGGTTTCACTGCTTGATCTGAGCAGGTGCACTCCAGGTCACACTGATTCTTCTCAAAAGCAGTAACTCATTTTGACAAACATCTTCTTAAAACATATTATCTATTTAATACAGAAACCAACCCAGTATCATGTAATAACCATGCTATTTACATGTTGAAGAGAGATGTTCTTCAATATAAAAAGCAAGTAGACTCAGATCATGGCTGCCACCTCTTGCTTCTTGGGAAAAGAACCTTCCTTCCTTTCTATAGTAGCACCTCTTTACTGGAGAAAAGTTTTGAAGATATTGATAAGTAAAAGGAAAATGATAATCATCTACTAGCCCTCTATCCAGAGGTAACCACTATTGATAATTTGGTTTATATCCCTCCAGTTTAAAAGAAGAGTTACTGAGATATAATTCATATGAAGTTCACTCATTCAAGATGTACAATTCAAATGCTTTTAGTATTTTCCCTGAGTTGTATCCACCACCATAATTAATTTTAGAATATTTTTATTACTTCAAAAACAAATTCTGTCCCCCTTAGCTTTCACCTTTCAGATCTCCACCTCCACCCCAGTCCGAGGCAACCATGAACCTCCCTTCTGTCTCTGTAAATTTGCCTACACTGAACATTTCATATAAAAGGCATCATACATCAGGTGCCCTTTTGTGACTGTCTTTCACTTAGCTCCATGTGCCTGGGGTTTATCCATGTTGTAGCATGGGGCTGGGTTAGACCACTACGTTATGAAAGACTTTCCTCATTCTCTATTAAAAGAATCAGTTCCATATACTTCTAATCCTTTTATATTTTTAAATGTTTAAGTAGTTGATTTGGATTTTATTTTATTTTTTCCAAGTTATTTTTTTAAATTTATTTATTCATGAGAGACACAGAGAGAGGGGCAGAGACATAGGAAAAGAAAGCAGGCTCTCTGTGGGAAGCCTGATGCAGGACTTGATCCCAGGACCCTGGGATCAGGAACTGAGCCAAAGGCAGATGCTCAGCCACTGAGCTACCCGGGTGCCCCTGGATTTTATTTTAATATAAATAAGAAGTGACTTGGGAATGTGGCTTTGAATTTCCCTACTCTCTTTAATTCTTCACTGATGGGAATTCTATCTTTATCACATTCTACATTCCAGTATACGTATCAACACTCTGGTTGTCTCATTGAGAGAGTCTCCAGTTTAAAATTAGAAAGGCAAAGCAAGGAAGGGTTTTGCATAGTGTCCTGTAAGCTGGGATCTGAACCTATGTCATGCTTCAGCATGATGATGCTGGGAGGCCCAGCTGCCCCTGACTTTGAATATTGTTCAAGGCTCAGTGAACATGGGAGTGACTGAAAATTGTAACCTCAGTTACAAATTTTCAGTTTTCTAACAGAGGATTTTAAAGAACTAACCTTTGGGGGAGGTATGAAGAGGTAGGCAAGAAGAAACAGGATCAATGCCTTCATCTTCTTCACCAGGAAAAATAACTGAAGGAAAGTTGAACATTAGTTTCTAGGATTCCTAATTAAGAAGTGGGAAGGTCTTTAAAACCTGCTCAACATCCAATGTCAGCTGTGCTTCCCTTAAAACATTAAGTGGCTCTGGGGGAGACAACGGGGGTCTCTTTCAGAAGAAACCATTCTACTTACTGTAAATAGCAATATACGGCATTCTAAGACAATCTTGGGGAATCCATGCCTCTGGGACCAGAGCAAGGAATCATTGATACGATCTAACCTTGACGGTGAAAAAATAATATTGCTTCTGGACTACGCCATGATGTATTTGCTGTGGAGAACAGATAATATCACAAATCTACTATATCCTGCAAATGCTAAAAAAACAATTTTTGCAAAGGCAAAGGTGGAACTTTATTTTAGATACAGGTTAAAGTAGCTAAAACATGTCATATTGATAGACTCCTGCCTCTGAACCCTTCCTGCTCATTCTTATGCCACTAAAGAATCATTATATTTAACCTCATGTCAACTGGAGGTTACCATGTACTTTAAGTTTGGAGTGAAACTGACTTTTACTCCTGTCCCATGTATACTTGCAGATGTAGTATTCCTTTCAGACTCCAGGGAATTCTCAGGGTGAGGGCCATATGTGTTATATTTCCCTTGGTTACCTCCAGCTTTGAAATCCTGATTCCACAAAATCAATTCAGTTTATGAAACATCTCCTTATCCCAACTTGTGCCTCACTGCCCATAATGGCCATGACCTTCATAACTTCATTTTCCAAAATGCCATCATCCAAAGCTGTGTATGCAGCTGACTTTTACTGACAGTTTGAGGCCATGGAGAGGCTTATATCATAGCGTCTGAATCTAAATCCACAGTTAAACCTGAATTAAGTCTAAAACCAAATTATCGGACATCCTTGCTTTGCTATTTTGCCCTATTTCATCAAGGGTTTCTGTCTCCCTGCCCATATTTCTGCCCACTTCTGTGCTATCTTGTTTCCTCTCTCCCTTCCCTGACCTTTTCCTCTTACTTTCTCCTGAACTCTTTTTAAAAAAAGATTTTAGGTATTTATTAGTGGGGGGAAAGGGAGCAACAGCAGAGGGGAGGGCAGAGGGAGAAGCAGACTCCCTTCTAAGGAGGGAGCTCAATGCGAGGCTCGACCACAGGCCCCTGGGATCATGACCTGAGCTGAAGGCAGATGCTAACCAACTGAGCCACTCAGGCACCCCTTTGTTAACCTCTTATGTAGAGCACTTTGGCTCCCTTTTTACCCAATGTCTTCTGCCAGACAAACTAATGAAGACTCACCTTCCAACTAGACTGGCCTATTACTGTATTTTTGAAAACAAATGCAATTCTTTTCATGAGTGGAACTCTAGTGTTACCTGGTAAATAACATTTTATTGGATACGTGTACAATTCCTGGTGAAAGCAACCTTATGGTAGTTCTGAATTTTATTTAACCACTGTGTTTAAAAAATATATTTTAAAATATTTTATTTTTTTTATTCTTGAGAGACACAGAGAGAGGCAGAGACATAGGCAGAGGGCTCCATGTAAGAAGCTGGATGTGGGACTCGATCCCAGGACTCCAGGATCACAACCTGAGCTGAAGGCAGAAGCTCAAGCACTGAGCCACCCAGGTGCCCCTAAAAAAAGTATTTTAGTTAAATAGTGAGATAGGGCTAGGGATAGATCCCATTCCTGTAAGCCAGATTAGAAAACCTTATGATTCACTGGGCTTTGGGTAGTGTACTCTCCAGATTCTTGCCTCAAAATTGGGGAAAAACAAGTCCTAGTTTAAATATGACTCTAGTCCACTTAACAAATCTTAAAAGCACAGAAAGAATCAAACTGTTCCTAAGTAACTTACTTTGTCAAGACAAATTAAAGAGTATCTCTAGGAATACAAAAATATCCAATATTCAACAAGGTAAAATTTATAATGCCTGACATCTAATCAAACATAACCAGACGTACAAAGAAGTATAAATATACTACTCACTATTACTCACTATACTTCTGAAGGCCTCTTTTGGCTGAAATAGTCAAAATCCCATCATATTTAAGGGCTATAGACTCTACTTCTAATGGGAAGAAAGCAAAGAATTTTGAGGCCATAATCCAACACTACCGCACAACCCAAAACCCAGTGTCTTTAAGCGACAACTATTTGTTTGACTCATGATTCTGCTGGGCAATTTGTGTGGTCTGAGCTAGACTTAGTTGATCTTGGTGGGGCTCACTTACATGTCTGTTCAGTTGGCAGGTTGACTGGAGGTTGGCTGGTTTATAATGGCCTTGGTGGAATGGTTAGGATGTCTGGGGCTTCTTCTCTTCATGTGATTTTTTCTCTAGAAGACTATCCTGGGCTTTTAGCATGATGGCCTCAGTATTCTGAGGCATTAAGAAAGCAAACCCCAGTGGGAGAGTGCTTTTCAAGTCTCTTCCTTGCTTCGTATTGTTATTATTCTATTGGCCAAAGTAAGGGCACAGAGCCAAGCCCAGAGTCAGTGTGGGAGGGTGCTGCAAAGCAAGTATGTACTGGGAGAAGAATCTGTGACTGTTTTTCCAACCTACCACAAGTAAGTACTATGAATATCTTTATTTTACAGATAAGAAAACAGTAACAGGTAAGTTCAATAACCTGCCCCAGATTACACAAGTAGCAAGTGAATGAGAGAGGATTTGACCCAGGCAATCTCGTTCCAGAGTCTATGCTTATGGTTGTGTTGAAACTTGGGGAGTGTCAACTCAGGCCACCTACAAGGGAAGACATGGCATGACCTGGAACCCTGAATATTGGGGAAATGTGTCCAAGAAGCTTATCTCTTACCGAGTCAGTGTGTGTGTATGTGTGTTCTTGAGTCAATGACTGTATAGAATCAACCTGTATTCAGCAGCAGGAAATCTATCAACAATGGTACCATTTGTAGAGATGAAAGTGGAAAAAGAAAGATACAAACTAAAAACTTGGTTTTACTGTGGAAAAGCAATACCAACTCTAGTAATATATGAAAACTGATGATTATTTCTGCTCGTTACCACGATCTCTTTTCTAGCAAACACAGACTGAGCATGCACTCTTTGCAGGTGCCATGCATATTGCTATGGATGAGGAAAAGAGGAGTCTCGTCTTTGCAGAGACTACAGCCCAGTAAAGCCAGATGCACAATAATGACTACACAGTACTGTGTCATTAATTTAAACTTTTGATTATAACAAGCTCTGATTGAATGTGCTCCTTCTTCTTCTGCCCCTGAGGCATGATTATCTAATCACCGCTTGAAGAATTCAAGGCAATACTCTGAGAATTGATGGGACATAATGAGTATGGCATCTCTGACCTGCTGGAGACGGTTCAGCACAGTGGCAGCCTCACCCAGGGGCTCCGGTCAGGCGAGAGGCCCGGACCCTGTCCCCAATTTCCCTGAGGTGGTCTGGATTTCCCAGGGCTACAGATATCCTTGCTATTGGGTTGTATGGGGAACAAAATCTCCTTTCTCTACCCTGAGTCCTTGGCTCAGTTTTTGGAGGGTATTCAGAGGTTTTATATAAAATATTCATTCAAACCCAAACAGGAAAAGCCTGCCAGGCTCTCAGCAGCCTCTGGGACGTTGGTTTTCTTGGTGCCTGGAGAAAACCTCCAAGGGCTGAGGCCGAATGATAGATCTGGCACAGGAAACACAAATCCAGAGTCTGAGGAAATTAAATGACAGGAAACAGAATTTGCTGCATAACAGACTTGAAGTTATTAGTTCTCGGTGAGAGTTTAGTTCTTTTGGGGATTATTTTTCTTTAATGTGATTCTGAACTACTCTTTTAAGAGAATGTGGTTTCATAAGATTAAAAAAACTTTTAATATTAGGAAAAATAATTTTTATCATTTATGCTCTGTCAACTTGAAAAAGAGTTTTAAGGTAGCTTAAAATATGAAAGCGTGTACTAAGTAGGGCAGGGAAAGGAGAGATAAGAGGAGCTCAGAAGACAGGGGCTAAGGGTGAGGTGGATAAATTTAGTGCTCATGCCAGAAGTTACTAATTCAGGACATCAAGGAGGCGTGCCAGATTGTATAGTTCACGTTGCCTGATTAGAGAAAATCTAGAGAGATGGATATTCTCCAGAAACTGAATTTTATGAGAGGTTTTTTTGGGTGATTCCTCATGTGAGGGGCAATCACTAGTACCTTGAACACTGTCTTTGCAGCAATGTTGCAAACAATAGGAAAACTTTAACAACATAGGAAATGTGAGGGAGCCTCCGTGTTCCCTTGCAGGATGACCAGTCTTGCACTTTCTCTGAGCTGCTCTTCACTCACTTACTGCCAACCTCACAAGGCCGCCCAAGGGGAAGAGAAAGACTTTGCCTAACTTTGCTGTATGGGAGAGAAAAAAGGCCTGCGAGTTGCTGGCGGTGATGGTGGGAGTTGACAACAAGGAGAGGAAAGTGATTTTGCAGCACAAGTAACGCAGAGGGTGTGATGACGATTACTCCATCAGAATACAGGCTTAAGACAGTGTGTGAAAAAAAAATCTTATTACAAAAAAAAAAAAATCTTATTACAGCATTGTTGATAATAGTAAGAAATTAGAAAGAACTAAAATATCTGATAATAGAAAATACCTACCTGATGGAATACTATTAAAAATCATATCCTAGAAAAATTTTTGTAAACTATTGTTTTGGCACAAGCACTATGCACAGTATTATTACAATTATATATATATATTTTAAAAAATCACATATGCACAGAAAATGACTGAACCACCAATTTACCAAGTTAGCATTCAGTGGTTGGATTATGAGTAATTTTAATCTTTTTTTCTTTTTAAAAATAAACTTTCTATAATAATAATAATAAAAAAAAAGACAGTGTGTGAACACAGACCTAGGCAGGACCTAAAAGGATTTTCCTCTCATCTTTTGTCCTTAGCACATATATCTGCCATCCCTAAAGGCATTATGGTTAGGGAGCTCATTTTCAGGCTGAAATGACAAAAGCATGATTTTTGTCCTCACTTCTGCCCACCAAAAGTGGGAGGTCATTATTGAAGAAATAGATTTGACCTTTAGATACTGCAAGTTAAGAAAAAATGATCCCTTTGCAGCTAAGGGTTTAAGAGGAAAACATCACAGCACCTTCCCCCTTGAACCTCGAGCAGCTGCATCAGATTCAGGGCTTATAAAGGACCCCTGCCAGCACTCTGCTCCCCTCGCAGGAGAGGTTTGGAAACCATGTGCTCTAGGGGTGGGGTCCACGGGAGAAGGGCCGCAAGCCTCAGTGCCCCGAGTCGGAGGCATCACCAGGGAGGGCTGGTCTGTCCTCCCCGGCACCCTGGGAAGGCTCCCCCCACCTGGGCAGCGACCACTTGGAACTCTGAATATGGGCCCTCTAGGGTCTCTGCGGTGCCTTGCTCTTTGCATTCCCAGCAGTCGTGTAGTCACTCAACACACGTGCTTGGAGTCTCTATGTGGCCAGGACTTGGGCACGGGGCTCACACCACAAAGAACAAGGGCAGGTGTACCCCTGTTCACTTGTACCCACGCTAGAGAGCCAAGAGGAGCGCTTGGAAGGGCAAGAACAGGGTCAGCAGGTTCTGTAGGCCCCTGGAGCAGGGTGGAGGCTGGAGGGGTGATGGGCAGACTTTCAGGGGGTGGGGTGAGGCTCTGGAGCAGGTGGGTGAGAGGGAAGCGTGCTCCTTGCAGAGTGAGGGCAGAGTCCCTGGGAGGCTGGAGAAGAGAGAGGCCCTGCGAAGGCTCTCAGGCTGCCTCCCAAGAAGAGCAGGAAGCCATCGCAGTGCTGGGAGCACGTTTGAAAAGATCACTTTGGCTGCAGTTTGGAGAAGAAATTAGAGCTGGGCCTGAGTCGGGTTACGTTATTTCTTGAAATAACTCAGATTTTACTTTGTCTTTAAGCCTAGCTGATTAGTTTGGATGATGCTACGGTCTGCCAGTTATACTTAGAGGGACTGCATGGTCCGATTTGCTGGAACAGTCGCAGTTCATATCCGTAGTCCTGGTGGGATTATTAATAATACCTCTTTCACTCCCCAAAGGGGCTGGATTGGGCAGTGAATTATATGATCAGTCTTGTTAGAATATTTTAAAATGCTGGTGCAGAACACCAGACTGGCTAAGTGTGTTTATCCGGCTCTCCTTCCTGGGCAGGCCAGAGTTAGGGCAGAGTCAGGGTTGGCTGGACACCTGGGTCCATGGTATTGTCATGATTCTGAGCTCTCCCTGTGCCTCTACTCTGGCCCACAAAGGGTCAGTGTCACCCTCAGCCTGGTGTCTGTCCTGAGACAACATCCTCTCAGCTGCCCCAGAGCTTGCATCCACAAGATACATCATTCAGAGGGAGGCACAGTCTCTTCCAGCAAATCTCTGCTTGTGTCTCCTTAGCCCAAACTGGGTCACAGGCCACTGCTGAACCAATGCTGTGATTGTCTGAATGCCATTTTCTGTGTCTGACCTCACCGCTGTGGGGCATGAGATAGAGTTACCCCATTCTCTTAGACTAATCAGGGCCCTCCTGATCCGGGGGGTCCACCTCTCTCTAAGCCTGCATGAGGTAAGGGAGGCTACTCAAATGAAAATCTGAATTTCCTTTAGAAAGCAGAAGGGAGGAGAGATTCTAGATCCAACCAGCAAAGGCATACAACACAGGCCATTAGGATTCTTCTGTGGATGAGGAGTTCTGGGAGCTTGTTTGGAGGTTCTAGCATATATCCTGGATAGAACAATGGTCCCCCTCTTTCAGGGAAGGTTGTCCTCTTCAACAGAGTGCTCAGCTTCAGAGGCACACATGTGGAGCGATGATGGAGGGAGGGACACCTGCCTTACCAGCCAGATTAGCCACATCAGCCCTGGTGACAGATGTTACAGCCAGGTCACCTTCACATGTGTGGTAGTGATTTGGAAGGGGTGGGCTCTATCTTTAAAAGAAAACAAAATCCCTTATGACTTATATTTCATCAACTACTCTTTGCAATCGGACTTACTCAAGAATATTCAAGAACATCCAAGAATCAGGAGACCTAAGTATTGACTCTTTCAGATTCATTTTGGAAGCTCAAATTCACCTCTTTGTTTTTCTTCCTATGGCTTTGGCAACACTGAGCCCCTGGTAGGGTGTTATGTTTTCCTCTAACGGTGACTCTGCTCTCACATCATCTTCACTGAGTTTTTTTCTCAGCTAAGTTACCTCTGCTCAGGCCCAGGACAGATTGAGGCTGAGTCAGGAAAACATACACCTGAGTCAAGTTTGTCTCAGCATCTAGGTGTGTTTGCCTTTGTCTTAGACTCCTTGGCTTCATTCCAAAATGAAGTGTGAGTGCTTTAGGATTGACCCTTCTTTTGTATGTCCTGACTTTTGGCTCTCCTGCATTAACATAACAGCTAAGCTCATAATTGTTCTGAAAGACTTAGACATTTTCACCCTGAGCTTGGAAAAGAAGGGAGGCAACGTTTTTCTCTTGATTCTGGACCCACTCTGGAGAATCTTTAGATTATCATTTCAGCTGTGGCTACTTGAGATGAATGGCCAGAGGAGAGGTCAATGGTAGAGTCACTGGTCTTTCACCAAGAGGTGAGTCTGGTGGGTCCAGGAACACCTGGGAAGTAGCATACCTGAGTCCCTTGCCACTGCCTCAGAAGCAGGAGGCTGTGGGATGTACCCTGAGGGCAGGGCTTGGCGGTGGGTCCAAGTGGGCCAAGCCAGGGGAGCCGTAGATGAGGAGGCTCCTACAGGACCTCGCAGAGAAAGTACCTGTCAGTCAGCAGTACCACCGGCCAACGGAGAGCCAGATGGTACCAGCAGGGCGGAGATTTTGGGTCTCTCCTTCCTCCTCCTCCTCTACACAGCACAGTGGAAGAAGGAGCAGGTGGAGAGGGTGGAAAGAGCCAACACCGTCTCTCCTCGTGCCACATTTCTGAAGTGAGGACCTCATCACTGCTGGGAGGAGGTGGGCCTATGAAATAGGAGTGGATTAACATGGATTGGATAAGCCTTGTGTTTTTTTTAATAACCTTGTGCCATGGAAGAAATAAGGACTCAGAATAGGATCACGAAAGGACTGGAAATGTACAAGAGAGCAAAGCCATTTCATCTTCGTTTAGCATTCAATACTAAGTTCGCTCACCAGAGCAGTTAGTTACACATGTCTAGTATGAGTTATGCTAAACTGATCTAGCGTCAATTTTTTTCATCCAGGTCTTCTAAACTCATGGATATAGAGTTTCTTTATTTTGGCAAAGTCTTTTGTATCTTCCAGGCCATCTCTTTCTAGAATGCACAGAGAAATATAGGATGGTGGTTCAAAGAGGCCCGTGACAAACTCAACAGGTGTCTCCACAGCTACAGCATCGGCTCCATCTTTTGACAGGCCCGTTCCACCTCAGCTACTCAGCTGTGAACTGTTGTTTCGACTAAATGTATGCAGAGCACCTGCCGTGGGCAGGGCCTTGGGCTGGGGGCTGGAGATGCAGGGTTTTCATTGCAAACCTGTGGCCTTCTGGATACTCCCCATCTAGGGAGCACCAGGGAGTAAATAGAAGGACAATGCAAGGATGGAGGGACCACAGAGAAGTGGGTGGGGGTAGGTGAGGTATGGGGGAGGAGGGAAGAGCAGGGTCAAGAGTAACCCTAGCTAACCCCTCACTAATCCCCACCGCTCTCCTCTCGTTGACTCCAGAAACTGTGCATTAGAGGATGGTCCCCAACTGGAGCCCCCTAGGTGACCAAGCACCAGAGGCCACAGCTACACAGCTGTGACTCTTCAGTCCATACAATGTGGAGACAGGCCATGGGAGTGTTGAGCTGGAGTCACAAAGAGAGTGGACACTGAATTTGCTTTGTGTTGATATTTCTTCCTCCTTCCAAAAAGAGGCAACAATGGGAGCATGGCATAAATCACTTACTGGCAAAAGGAGACAAATTTCTAAAATGGGCTGCAGCGTGCAATCAATTTCACATTGAAAGCTGCTCCTTCTAAATGCTGAAAAGCTATAAATCAACAAGCCTAATGGATTTTGTCCTGTCTATTCAATATCTTCTAGGGCATTGAATTTAGAATGTAATGCATCAGGGGGAAAAACCTCCAGCAAATGCATAAGCTTGAACATTTTCGAAGTAAGATCCTCCAAGCTAAAAGCTTTCCTTCTTCCTTGTTATAAGGCCTTGACCACTGGTCTGCTTGCTGACCGTCACAGACTCCGAGCTCACCTCTGAGTGGCTGCCTTGACCCCAGCTCTGCTGCTCCAGTTGTGGGACCTCAGACAAACAGCAGGAGCCTTTACAGGGTTCTCATTCATCCAGTGAACCTTGCAATTATAATGGAATATGTTACAAAGAACTTAAGGCAGCTCTTGCCTTACACTGGTTGCTTGAAACATGGCGGCCATTATGGTGGTTGTTTTTACATGTAGACCCCCTGCTCCCCTACTCGGTGCTTCCTCACGTCTGGTGTAGAGGACAGAGGCAGCCATTGCTGCCTTATCCTTCTCTTCTTTTCCTTCCTTTCTATCTGTGAGCAAGACAGAAACCATGAAAGAATGTCCCTGCTTCACTAAATAGCCAAACACATAATTCTAGGAGGTATTTCAGGTGGTGGGGCCCACCCAGCTCTGGTTTCAGTAAAGCTTCGGACAGGAGGGGTGTCCACCATCCCAGGCTCCTCCTTCAGGATGGCCGGCTCTCCCTGGGTGGGGTGGAGCTGTTTTCCAGGCTGAAATAATAGAGGCCCGCCCTTGCTGCTCAAACCCCAGGCTTCTCCTTGGAGGGCTTGGAGGGGGCCAGCCAGGATTCCAGGGCCTGCCAGTTTGGTCATGAGAGTTTTTCTAACTCACTATTCCAGGGAACTCAAGCCTGGAAAACAAAGTTGTGTTGCAAGACTTCTTCATTTCTTGGTCACACACCATCAAGTTACTCATAAATTTAATGTAATTTGAGTTTTTCTCATGGATGAGTCACATGGCAAGAATACAAAAGAGTTGACCTAACTGAACCAGGACTCCTATTTTTTAGACTTTATCCTCTCCCCTCACCTTTTTTTTTTTTTAAGATTTTATTTATTCATGAGAGACACAGTCAGAGGGAGAAGCAGGCTCCCTGTGGGGAGCCTGATGCAGAACTTAATCCTGTCCTTAATCCCAGGACCCCAGGACCATGCCCTGAGCTGAAGGCAGATGTTCAATCATTGAGCCACCCAGGTGTACCCCCTCCCCCACACCTTTTTATAGATCATTTAACCCATAATCTTTATAAACAGAGAATAATAGAAACAAATACAGATAGGGTTGGCTTCTTTATGCCAAGTCCCCTAGGGCTTAGAAAAAGGCTTAATTGAAAAAATATCTTTGGGGCACCTGGGTGGCTCAGTCATTGTTTCTTCATGGTTTCTTCAGCCTGAGCACAGCTTTGTTTCTCTGGAAGCCTCCATCCAGCGGTGTATGAACACCTATTTCCTTCATCTTGGAAAATACCATGGAGACCCCTTGAAGAGTGGCAGCTTAGACTGGGCATGTCACAGTCATGGTATCGCCATCATTCCTGGGCTTTGCTCATGGCAGACACTGTGGATGGTATACAGTACTCTTCTGGTGCAGCCTGAGCCCTTCTCAACCCAGTACTCTGGATGGTCACCAACAACCCATCAGTGTAAACATAAGGGACACATTTTAGTTGCCATCCTGAAGGTCAGATTATCATGTGAGCCTGGATAGATGAGATGTCAGCTACCTTGGGGTAGAGAATGACCAGTTCTCTCCTAAAATGTAAACCACCAGCTGCTTCTCACATAGTGGTCGACCCAGAAAATTACATTACAGAGAGGAGTTGGCAAAACTGTTTTCTGAAGTTGTACATTCCCAATGAGTTAGACCACTGTAACTCCAAAGAGGAGTTACAGGTCAGTGAGGTATTGCGTTTCTATGCAAAGCAAAGCTCATTCAGGCAGAGAGCAGACATCTGTTGTCATTTGGGATGATGACCGTTCAGGATCCCCTCGAGGGGACATCTTTGTCCTCTGGCACTTTTTCCAGATTGAGGATGATCTGATGGAGCCTCTGGCAGGCAGGATTTCTCTTCCAGGGCTGCGTTTTCATAAGGGAGCAGAGGTGAAGGGAAGGGTGAATGGGTGGACCAGAGGATGAGGGACAGGGAAAGATGGGTGGGTCCAGGGCATGGCCCTTTACCTGCCTCTCCCAGTAGAGCACATATTCTGTGCCCCCACAGCAGCTGTGGGTGATGGTAATGGGCTCAGAGCAAGGAGCCTGCCAGACGACCCCCCAACCCTGACATTGCATTCCCCTCTACAGGTGCAAATTACCTGGACCTGCACTTCTCCCAGGTACAGACACACCTTGACAAAGGGTCTCTTCTGGCTACTACAAGCTCCTGTTCAATACAAGGTGACTCTCTCCAGTGTTGAGGAAGTTTCCATGGTTGGGTAGCAGACACTGACAGTCACCTGCCCCAAAGCCACACAAGCCCCCTTCCTACTTCCTAACAGAACTGAAGTGTCAGAGGAGGATTCCAATGAGCCCAGCCAATCATGGCAAGTGCATGCTGCTTATCGGTGATTGGTTTATCAATCCAGGCTAAGCCAAGCAGGGTACCCTGTCTAGTGGGGCAGTGTTCTGGGGCGGGCCATTTTTGAGTAAACTTTTCCCACCTTGCCTCATACTTGCTTTGTTTTTCTTTCCCTCTCCACCCATGAGCAAGAAATGGCTACCAGACAACCTGTTTCTGGTTGCGATAGTATGGTCAGCCCCTGCAGTAGCTGATAACCTCATCTCAGGGTCTCAGAGTTTAGAGTCTTGAAAATCTGTGGGGAACTCAGGAAACATCATGAAATCCAGCAGAGGTCAGGAAGGAATGTCTAAGAGAAATACTCTTTTCTATCTCCTTACTCCCCTAGTTACATAAACAGTACATAACCTCTTGCTCTGCAGTGGAAGAAACAGCAAAAGGAGATTAGGATGCTGGAAAGTTCCATCTCACTGAAGGAAACACGCATCTCAGTGAAGGAAAGGGAAAAGTCTGCCCAACTGACACATTTGCCTGCTGGCCTGTTCTATGTTCATGACCAGGCATTTCAGGAAGGGGATCCTTTGTTGGAGAGGACCCCATCCATGATCATGCGCTAGGAGATGCCAGCTCAGAGAAACCCAGCATCCTGAGAACACTCAGTCCTTGCCTTCCTGTCCAGCCTGAAATCCTGGACCTTCCGCAGGGACCGGGCTTCAGTTCTCTTCCCACCTGACAGCCCATCTCCCTAAGAACTGTAAGATCACAACGGTGAGATAGTAATACCTACTATATACTAAGAGTTACACATTAGCTATGTGTTCTGCGTGGACCATTTCTATCCCGTAAGTGATCCTGAAGGAGACAGAGAGTGGTGCCCACTTTACAGACAGGGGAGACGTAGACACAGAGTTGTTCATCCCAGGAGCACACATTTAGCAAGTGGTAGAGCTCAGAGTCCATCAGCGGCTGGTCGGTCTATAAGTAGCACCCTCTTTTAGTAGGAAGCACCACCTCCCTGGGTGCCAGAGCCCACCCTTGCCTGGCAGCCCACTTCCCTCCTGCTCTTCACTGGAGTCTGGCCAGGATGGGGAAGCTAGAGAAGCTAGGCTCGATCAGTTGGCCAGCTCCCTAGTTCTCAGCCCCAGGAGGTAGGAGACAGTGTCTTGGGCCACACACATACGCCATGTCTGTGGGAACCAAGGGTCCCAGCGCCATTTCATCGCTGAGGAAGCAGATCCCACAGTCCCTCAGGAAAGTGACAGGACAAGTTATTCAGCTCAGATGTTCTGCTCCTGCCCTGGTGACAGTGCAGACTTTCGAACCAGCCTAGCCAGATCAGGACCCAAGTTTCGACCAACTCTTAGGAGATGCTGGCTCTACCCAACACCCGATGCTCCTGGGGGACAATTGCCACTCTAATTTAGTTGAATAGTGACAACCAAAGGATCACAAAACTGGCAGATGTTGCATTAACAGCAATGTCTTGGTGACCCTAAGGACAGGGACCCAGAGATGCTGTTAGGGTTTATTGAAGCATACAGTCAAGCGTGGGAAGGCTTTCTTCTAGACATCAAATCAGGGGCTGGTAATGCAACTGACAATCCGGCATCCGACTAATGTTTTCTGAGTTTTTATTATGGGTCAGGTGCATGACACAAGCCGGCTCATCTACACTCCGTCACAACAACCCTGTGAGGGTTGCTAGGGGCTGACGGTGACATTTCGAAGATGGAAAAATTGACACCCGGAAAGATGGAGTAGCTCACCTGAGGTCACCCAGCTTACAGGCAGCTGAGCCTGCGCTTGTATTCAGAGCTGCCAGAAGCCAACACCCACGTTCTTTACGTTTGTTCAGGCTCCTCAATGCAGAAGTCTTTTCTGCTTGCAAACTCATGTTTTTTTCTGGCAGCCAGAAAAATCTGAATTATGAATAGGAAATCACCTTTCCGTATTGCAAAGCCTGAACATTAGGTGCTCAGATGTGTCAGGTGAGCCTGATTCCACATGGAGCGGATGCGTGGAGCCTGGATACCCCAGGTGGTGGGTGAATCCACATTAAGTGCAGAGATTTTTGCTATGGACTTAATTGTGTTCCCCTAATGCATATATTGAAGCCCTAACCCTCAATATGACTGTATTTGGAGGTAAGGACTTTAGAGAAATAATTAAGGCTAAGTTAAGGCTAATTAATAAATTAAGGCTGAATAATTAATGCTAAATGGGGTCATACATGTAGGGCCCTAGGAAATACCTGTGAGCTCTCTCTCTCTCTCTCTGTTTCTGTCTCTCTCTCGCTTAAGCTCTTTCTCTGCCTTCACACTCCCAGAGAAGAGGCCATGTGAAGACACAGCAAGAAGTTGGCCATCCACAAGCCAGGAAGAGAGATCTCACCCAAAATCAGCCCCGAAGACACCTTGATTTTAGACTTGCAGCGTCCAGAACTGCGAGAAGTATCTGTTCAGGCTCAGCCAGGCTCACGCAGCCTGTGGCGTTTTGTCATGGCAGCCCATGCAGACTAGTAGTTTCCTTTAGAGATCCTCAAAGCCCACTTTCCAACATAATGCAGAAGTTAGAGCACAGGCTCTGAAGTCGGGGTGGGGGGGTCCCCTGGCTTCCCATTTGGCAGGGACCTTGGGTTTTACTGCATTTGTATGAGCCTGTTTCATAAGATTGCTATGATGATTCGCTGAAGCAATGCCTGGGGGTATGATTACTATTGTCCTTGTGAGGTTATCCTTCCTCTGAAGAAGCTGGCAGATGGTATTTCTTTTTATCAGTCAGAGATGCCTGAGTTCAGTTGCTCTGGGTCCTTCCAGCTGTGGTCCAGTGGTCCCCAAGCATGTATTTCCTGACTTCTAGGGCATCTTTAAGTCCATGGGAGTTCATGGCTTATTGTCAGCGTATCACAGAGTGTGTGGGATGTCACCCGCTGGCTCACAATGATGCCACACAGACTAACCAACACATCATATTCCTTCACTTTTGGCTAGAATTAAACACAATCCCCATGGAGATGCTGCTCATCTCTAGATGATCAGAAGCTGAGATCAATAGATATGCATATTCTTGATTTATAAAAAAATGAGGGCATAAAATTATCATTATCTTGTCACAGACTCCACAGGATCCATGGTGAGAAAAGAAAAGAAAAGAAAAGGAATCCCAGTGGATCAAAAGGTGAGGAGCCCTGGCTGAAAACTATTGCATAGGTGTTGTCTATCTTTCCCCCTGCAACTTCTACGGAAATATTGTACTTTTGTATTGAGAGCCTGCTTGCTCTTTAGTGATTACATGCAGCTTAAATATATAATATTCTTTTGCTACACTGCTCTGATTCACCTAAACCCAAGGCATGTAAAGAACCTGTGGAAGCCTTGAACACATTTCTCACACCTGCTGCCATACATTTGCACAAGGACCTGGCACCTGGTGAGGACACGATTCCTTGCACTTCTGGGTGCGAAGTGTGCCTTCAATACCTGGCTGTGTTACCATTTCTGTGGAGGGCAAGGGGGAGTCCTCCAGTGGGGCATCTTGATGAACCCGATTTGGCACATTTAAAGGCCTCAGGAAAGGCTCTGGCCTGGATGTCTGCATCACTTCATATCATAGACACTAAAGTAACAACTTCTGATGTAAACACAGCCCAGAATGAACAGAGGACTCTTGCCAGCAGGGTCACAGAACACAGGAAGTATGCAGCCCTGCGTTAATCAGGCTTCCCAGATACTTTGATATCTGATTCTTAAGGACACTGAGACTGAGCCATTGCACTGCTGGGGATTTATCTCAAAGATACAGATGCAGTGAAATGCCGGGACACCTGCACCCCGATGTTTCTAGCAGCAATGTCCACAATAGCCAAACTGTGGAAGGAGCCTCGGTGTCCACCGAAAGATGAATGGATAAAGAAGATGTGGTCCATGTATACAATGGAATATTCTTCAGCCATTAGAAACGACAAATACCCACCATTTGCTTTGACATGGAGGGACCTGGAGGGTATTATGCTGAGTGAAGTAAGTCAATCGGAGAAGGACAAACATTGTATGTCTCATTCATTTGGGGAATATAAAAAATAGTGAAAGAGAATAAAGGGGAAAGGAGAGAAAATGAGTGGGAAATATCAGAGAGGGTGACACATGAGAGACTCCTAACTCTGGGAAACAAGGAGTAGTGGAAGGGGAGGTGGGCAGGGGATGGGGTGACTGGGTGACGGGCACTGAGGAGGGCACTTGACGGGATGAGCACTGGGTGATATGCTATATGAAAGGTGCATCCTTGGCAAATTGAACTCCAATAAAAAAAATAATTAAAAAAATAAAAAAAATAAAACAAACAAACAAATAAATAAAGGACCCTGAGGGATTGCACCTTCCAGGGCTAGTGTCCTCCTGGAGATAGTAGACAATTTGCCCAGGATGCACCTTTCATATACAAACTAACCAATCCAGAGTCCAAGCCCCAAACACCTCCTCTATTTGACTATCACACTCTGGGCCACTGTGCACCTGCCCTAATCCCATAGGCCAGACCCAGATCTGGGTGCCAGTCACTAAGAGGAGCCTTACTCCCCAGAGCCCACAGAAATTATTCAAATTTGCCAATATCAAGTCTGCCTAGCCTGCCTCATCCATTCCTTCCCTCAGAAACCACAATGAAGGGTCTTGCCTGCCTTTTCCTCCCCACCTGCATGCTCCTGACAGACCTTGCTGCTTTCCTGTGTGGCCCTAAAGGGTGCGTCAGCTGATTCTAGGGAACTGAACATTCTAGCAGAGTTGAGAGGGTGTTTGCAGACAAGCCATCCATGTTTTAGGATAGAAGTGATGTCATGGGTTGAACAGATCCCAAAAAGATATGTTGAAGTCCTAACCTATGGTACCTATGAGTGTGATCAATAGGGTCTTTGCAGATAGAATCAATAGGATGAAGCCATTGGGATGGGCCCGAATGCAATCTGACTGGTGTCCTTTTAAGAAGATACCTTCACGTAAAGACATAGACACACAGGGAGAAGGCCACAAGGTGATAGAGGCAGGATTGGAGTGATGCCCTTGTAGGCCAAGGAACACCAAGCATTGCCACCACCCCCAGGGAACTGGGAGACGCAAGGCAGGCTTCTACCCAGCGTCTCAGATGGAGCATGGCCCTGCTGGTGCCTTGATGTGGACATCTGGTCTTCAGAACTGAGAGAGTACATTCTTGTTGGGTTCAGCTGCTAAGTTTGTGGCACTTAGCAGCCATGAGAAGTGGATACAAGGGATCCTTGTTGGCCTTGGCAGCGGTAGCAGGCACGGAGAGGGGAGGGCAGGTTGCTGCTAGTTTTGAGGTTGGAAGAACTCAGTGGCTGACCAAATGTGAGGGTGAGGGAGGCACGTAGGGTGATGGATGGCTCCAGGGTTGGGCTTGGCAAATGCTTGGTAGGCTCCACAGAGTTAGTCTCTGCTAGGCCTCATTAGATTGGCTGAGCGGTGGTGTTCCTGACTTTGTCTACACACTGGGATCATCCAGTGGAGGCTAATGCAGGGGGACATCAGGAGACTGTCACAGCCAGCCCGCCCTGACATCCGCGTGGTGAGCCACCCCTCTACTCTTGATCCCTGTTGCTTGAAGAGGGCTGCCTTTTCACTTCTGGCAGCAGTGGGTACCTAGGCCCAGCCCAGTAGGCCACTGGAGTCCTCTTGCTCCTGTAACTGGCTCAGGGCTGAGCCCAGCCAGTGTAGGCCTCATGAATGTGTCCCAGGCCTTGGCAGATGTGGAAGAGGGAGCCCTCCTACTTTCCTTCACTGGGGTTGCTGAACTGGGAGGACATAGCCTGGGGCACATCAGGGCCTGCTCTGTCACTCTGAGGGCTGGTTCTGAGGGTGAAGCCAATGTGGAGGAAACAGAGCCTGAGAGATGGAGAGAAGGGAGAAAGAGGTTGAGAGGTCATGTCCTTAGGACATAAACCAAGCCCTTGGATCAAGCCAGGCTGGTGCTGGGTTATCCCTGCGAAGCAATAAATCCTCTTGTTTTTTTAAAGTCACTTTGACTTGGGTGTCGGCCAGTGACTAACGTACTTCCCTTGTTGGCAAATCGTGCTGATTAGCTGGATGGAGGAATTGTGAGTTCCGCAGAAGGTGGGGCTCCCCATCATGCTTTTGGTGTCTTTTCTATCCCTGTAGTTGTCTTCTCACAGAGCTTTGGAGAAGGGGGCAAACCAGAGAAACTTGCTAAATCCATGGTTCACCTTTGGAAGGCCTACTTTTTCCGTGACAATTTGTCTGCTACTCTACATGGCTGCCTCAGCTTCTTTCAAAGTTATGGACACTGAGATGGGAATGAAGGCACACACAATGAACGTCCTTCACACTTGCTGGGTGGTGGTGAGTGCAGGGCCAGGACCCCTGTGCCTGACCACTCTGGGTGGTCTTTTCACTCTGCAGCAGCTTCTGAGAAATGGGGTCTTCCATGGGGACGTGATGGGGGAAGCGCAGTACCCTGGTCAGGCTTGCACTCCCTAGGGAATAGAGAGATCCAGTCCTTGTAGAAAGGAATGCATTGGGGTAACTACAAATGTCCACCACAAACAGTTCTCAGTAGACATACATTGCCAAAGGGGCAGGAAGGCTCTTATTCCCTCACAGTCTTCAGAGGTAATCATGCACAAAGTGGGAGAAGCCTCCGGCCCTTGTTACTTCTGCCT
This sequence comes from Canis lupus dingo, assembly GCF_003254725.2. NCBI lineage: Eukaryota > Metazoa > Chordata > Mammalia > Carnivora > Canidae > Canis > Canis lupus. The sequence goes on along the minus strand of NC_064243.1, from coordinate 47,230,853 downwards.
GCAGCAGTAGAATGTTCTTATTTTTTCCAAACACATTTCCTCTTAAGATCCCTTGAAGTCCTTCTAAATCAGGCAGTCGGATGTGTACAAGGCTAAACAGGCTTTTGCTCTGCAAAGGAAACCAACTACTGATAATCAGCCTAAAATAGGCCCAACCTAGGAAATCCTGAGCCAATTTTCCTGACTGCAAGCTTATACTGCCATGTTCCCAGCTCCCCAGAAACGTGGATGGACCTAAGCATTCTATCCCAAGGTCCCTGTCTTCAGACGGACCCTGGGCACTACTCAGGGAGGGCCTAATCCAGGGGAAAGAGAGCCTGCTGGGGCTGCCTCCGGTCAGACCCAGGATGGAAGCCATCTGATGGGATATTGTACCAGCTGTGGCTTTTCAAGGGAGACACATTTAGGAAATGTCCTCTGTTGATTTCATGATTCATCCCACTGTGGGTGTGTGCATGTGCTTTGATCATTATTATCATGTCATTACTTTTTTGAAGTGGTGGTCAGTGTATTTTTTTAAGTTAATAGATTTTATTTTTCAGAGCTGTTTTAGTTCATAGCAAAATTGAGCAGAAAATAGAGAGTATTCCCATATCCCCCCAGCCCCTGCACCCACAGTCTCTGCCACTATCAACATCTCTCACCAAGTGATACATTTGTTACAATGGATGACCTACAAAATCCAGAGTTTACATTAGTAGAGTTCACTCTTGGTTATATACAGTCTATGGGTTTGGGCAAATGTACAATGACATGTGTCCATCATTATAATATCAAACTGAGTACTTTTGCTGCCCTAAAAATCCTTTGTACTTATTCATCCCACATCCCTTACCCATCCCCCCAAGCACTGATCTTTTTACTGTTCCTACAGTTTTACCTTTTCCAGGATGTCATAGAGATGGAATCATACAGGATGCAGCCTTGTCAGATGTGTTTCTGTTACTCAGTAATAATGCAATTAAGAGTCCTTCATCTCTTTGTATGCCTTTATAGCTCATTTCTTTTTAGTGCTAGATAATATTGCAATGACTGGATATATCACAGTTTAGATATCCAACCACCTACTGTAGGACATTTTGGTTGCTTCTAAGTTTTGGCAGTTATGAATAAAGCTATTATACATATCCATGTGCAGGTTTTTGTGTGGACATGTTTTCTATTTATTTTGGGTAAAAACCAAAGAGTGAGATTGCAGGAGCCTATGGTAAGAGAATGTTTAGGGTTTTTTTGGGGGGGGAGGGGCAAAGGGAGAGGAAGAGAGAGAATTTCAAGCACAGAGGCCGACGCAGGGATCAATCTCACAACCCCGAGATGGTGACCTGAGCTAAAATCAAGAGTCAGATGCTTAATTGACTGAGTCATCCAGGAGCCCCAAGGGTATGTTCAGTTTCATTGATAAGAATCTTCCAAACTGTCCTCTTGGGTGGCTGCACCATTTTGATCTCCCACCAGCAATGAATGGGAGTTCTGTCATTCTGTATCCTCGCCAGCTTTTTCTGTTGTCAGTGTTTAGATTTGGGCCATTCTAACAGATATGTAGTGGCCAGTGCTTCTCCATAATGACATTTTGGGGAGTATTTCAAGTTCTGACTTTGGATGCTGTAGTTCAACATCTTGAATAAAAGGAAACTGTAGAAGAACCAAGTCATACATTTATCATTCATTCACTAATTTTTTTTTGAAAGCTATAATGGGCCAGGCACCAGGGATCCTTAGATGAAAGATGCTCTTCTTGCGGTCAAGGAACTTGCAGTTGAGTGTGAGAGAATAACTAGATTGGGGGGATAATTAGTGTATCAGGGTACATAACAGGAGAGTGCAGTGCTCCTGTGGAAGGAAGCCTCAAAATGGGGCTCCAATTCAGAAAGAAGGGGAGGGGGGATGCCTGGGTGGCTCAGCTGTTGAGCATCCGCCTTCAACTCAGAGAGTGATCCCAAGTCTCGATCCCAGGGGGATTGAGTCCTGCATTGGGCTCCCTGGGAGGAGCCCACTTCTCCCTCTGCCTATATCTCTGCTTCTCCTTCTGTGTCTCTCATGAATAAATAAATAAAATCTTTAAAAAGAAAAAAGAAAGAAAGGGAGGCAGACAGGGTGGGCCTGGTGGGGAGATGGCCTGTGGGCATCCAAGAGGAGCTTAGAGGTGAGTGATTACCATTTTAGGCCACTGGAGTTGCATACTTGAGGACAAGGAAGCAGGGATTCAAACAGGATAAGGACACGACAGGGTTTGCTTCTGGTGAGGACCACTAGATCACGTGCCACCAAGGGGAGGATGGACAGGAGGAAGTGACAAGGAGTGGGGGGACCATGGGGTATAAAGGGTGCAGTCTGTAGGTCCCCAGACCAGCCATTTCCTCCCTATCCTCTGTTCTAGTGGTGGATTACCCAAAATCTAGTTTTAGGGACAATTTTGACCTCTTCTCTTTAATACTCAGAGCTGGAACCACTTCTGCTGACAAAGGAATTCTAGAAGGCTGGTTTCAGGTCATGGATTCTCTTCTTTACTCCTCCGTCAGTGGAGGTTCAGCAAATCCCAAAATAGTCATGAACAGAGGGGCAGAAGGCAGGAGGGGTAGGGGAGGGGGCAGGTGGGGACTCGCAGGTCACCACCTTTGAGGCCCTGACAGGTGGCCATGAAATTAACAGCCGCCCTTCCTTGTTCTCTGCAACCACAGAGTCGGCTCAGCATCCCTGTGAGAGTCCGTGCAAAGTTCACTTATTGGGAGGTGATGTTGTTGAAGGAGCTTCATCCTGCTTTAGAAAACAGGAGACAGATATTTCTTTTTACTCCCTCACTGCCTCTTGTTCTTTTTTTTTTTTTTTCTCTTTTTTTACATTTTTTTTAAGGGACTCAAACCAACAGCATTTGCACACCATTAAACCCAAGCAGTTATGATGACTGTACTAAAAATCCATAAATGAGAAAAATAGATCTTTCCTGCAGATGCAGAATATTGGTATTTCTCAAACTTGCTCCAAATCAGTAGGGAAATTACGCACTGATGGGCCTTCTGAAGCCGGAGCCAAGGACAGCAGGACAAAAACAGCAAGTGCAGCTTCTGAAGGACAGGCACTCGGGAGTGTGCACTTGCTGGCTGCAGTATGGAGTCTCCTCTAAATTAAGACCTTTCATCCACTCGAAAAGCACTGAGCACCTACTACGTGCCAGGTATGGCTCCAGACCTGCTCTAATACAGTGGTGAGCAGAACAGTGTTCCTGTTTATTATGGGATTCATGTTCTATTCGGGGAAACAATATAAACAACTTCAATATTGTATATAATGTTGAGAAGCAAAAACTGCAATGAAGATTTTTAAAAGCAAAGAAAGGGGCTGGAGATTGATGAAGGGCATGGGTGTTTCAGAGACAGTGATTTGAGCTAAGTCACATGGTACCTGGGGAAGGAAGTTCCCAGTGAGTTAGCTGAGGGGCCTGTTTGTGTGTGAGGACAAAGCTGTGTGCGTGCGTGTGTGTGTGTGTGTGTGTGTGTGTGTGTGTGTAGGAGAGGCCCAGGTGGACCTGAGGGGGAGACGCCCATGTGTGTCTGAGGAACAGAGGCTGGTCTATGACTGAGGAATAGAAGCCTCTGTCTGCAAGGAGAGGCCATAGTAGCTACAACAGACCAGAAGGTGGAAAGAAAGTCAGGGAGCTGATTTCATCTCTGTGTTGGCCCCTCATACCACTAAGGCGGGAACTCCACATGGCCAGGGACCAAGTGTCTCTTTGTGATGGGTACAAATGTCATAGTCAAAAATGGGATTATAAAAAAAGCCAATATTTGAGACCTACTTAATTTCCAACTTTGAGCCTCCATAGTTAAAAAAAAAAAAAAAAAATTAGGGCACCGGGGTGGCTCGGGTTGAGAGTCTGCCTTTGGCTCAGGTTGTGATCCCCGGGTCCTGGGATCGAGTCCCGCATCAGGATCCCCGTGGGGAGTTTGACTCTCCCTCTGCCTATGTCTCTGCCTCTCTTTGTGTGTCTCTCATGAATAAATAAAATCTTTAAAAAAAATTAGTCTAGGTAAACTCAGTTTAAGTCAGGGATTTCCTTGGTCAAGTTAGAATTCCTTCTTGCCCTGAACTGGAGGCTTCTTTAGAATCTGGGAGGTGTTTGTCAGTGTCCTTGGGGAACCAGCCTATGTTCTTGATCATCTCTGCCCAGCGGCCTCTGCAGAGATGTTACTCCTCTCCAGGCATCTTCAGCATCTGCATCAGCCGCAGAGGCCAGGACTTGTGGTATCTGGCTATATCTGCTTGTGGTGACCACATCTGACCACAGGCAGGGTCACTGTCATTGTAGGATGCTGCTCATATAGTAAACATTATAGGTCTGTGTGTTTGCAAGGGAAAGTCTGTGGCGTGTGGCAGTGAAGTGGTATTCTTAGAAAAATCAGTCTATTATGAATTTCCCCAATGGGTGGAAGTAACGGGTGTTGAGTACTCTTCCCCTATTTTGTGCCTAGGTGCTCCACCTGGCCCCAGGGCATAGGACATGTCCAGCTGCTCCTCCCGGCCTGGCCAGGACCTTGGAGTGAGGGAGGTGGGAACTCTGTCTCTCTGCTTTTACTGACCTGCTCTGATTTCCACTAGCCACTCTTATGCTGGTTTGCAGACTACCTGTCTCCTTAGACTTGACCCAAGAAGCAAGGCCCCAATCCCCTCTGCCCTCAGGTTTCCCCCAAAAGCCATGGAAAGCAGCAGGCTTCCCTCACCAAGACCCCATGAGGTCAGGAGCAGGGGGACCCTTCCATTGTTCCAAAGTCTTCCCTTAGTCCAGACAGAAATTTCAACTCTTCTCCCAGTGGAAAAAAGATGGCCAGTTGATATCCTTCCAAATCTTTATTTAAACCCGACTCGGTCTTTTCTCTTCAATTCATTGTCTCTGGCCTGGTCTTATAAAAGTCCATGTAGACACTCCAGGATAAGAACTGACTTCTTTCTTCTGGGGTGTGCCAGGATCCCTTGGAAGGGCCACAGACTCAGTGAGTGGAAGGTGGTGGCTTCACAATGAATTGAGAGAAAAACACCTTGTTTGCGTCCTATAGATCAACATCCTTTGATGTTGCTGTAAGTTCTTCTAGGAATCAATGGGGCGCATATACCTAAGTTGTAAATATAAATCCTGCTCACTCAGAACTTGAGGTTGGGTTGATTCAGGATTAGACAATTCAGCAAACCTGCACCCCGATGTTTATAGCAGCAATGTCCACAATAGCCAAACTGTGGAAGGAGCCTTGGTGTCCATCGAAAGATGAATGGATAAAGAAGATGTGGTTTATGTATACAATGGAATATTCCTCAGCCATTAGAAACGACAAATACCCACCATTTGCTTCGACGTGGATGGAACTGGAGGGTATTATGCTGAGTGAAGTAAGTCAATCAGAGAAGGACAAACATTATATGGTCTCATTCATTTGGGGAATTTAAAAAATAGTGAAAGGGAATAAAGGGGAAAGGAGAAAAAATGAGTGGGAAATATCAGAAAGGGAGACAGAACATGAGAGGCTCCTAACTCTGGGAAACGAACAAGGGGTGGTAGAAAGGGAGGTGGGCGGGGGGTGGGGGTGACTGGGTGACGGGCACTGAGGGGGGCACTTGATGGGATGAGCACTGGGTGTTATTATATATGTTGGCAAATTGAACACCAATAAAAAATAAATTAAAAAAAGAAGAAGCCTTAAAAAGGATGTGAAGATATCACATTAAAGCAATTATGTTAACATGTTTTATCTGAAAATTCAAATGACTGTTGGAGACACCATGATGATGGTCATTCCTCTCCAGTCAACTTCTCATAGTGAATGAGTCAAAAACCACCTTCCTTAAAAATCATTTGTTTTGGGCAGCCCCGGTGGCTCAGAGGTTTGGTGCCACCTTCAGCCAAGAGTGTGATCCTGGAGACCCTGGATCAAGTCCCGCATTGGGCTCCCTGCATGGAGCCTGCTTCTGCCTGTGTCACTGCCTCTATGTGTGTGTCTTGTGAATAAATAAATAAAATCTTTTAAAAAAATCATTAAAAAAAAAGACAACTCAGCAAAGCAGCTGACATGTTGATAGGAGAAAGAAGAAAGAAAGAAAGAAAGAAAGAAAGAAAGAAAGAAAGAAAGAAAGAAAGAAAGAAAGAAAGAAAGAAGAAAGAGAAAGAATTTGCTCCTTTTTTAGAAAAAGCACTGCTTTCCTATGTAGCTCTCTGTGGCCCAGCCTCCCTCCTGGCAGGTGAAGGATGCCAAGGAAAGAGTTTCGAAATTCTTAGGACAGATCCTACCTGATGATAAACTGATATGGAGGCATTTGGCAGAAACAAATGCCAGGCCCTTCCTTTTGATAGTATAGAATTTAAAAGTAGATCAGCCATAGCATAGGAGGCCATTGGTCCTGAGGAAGTGCCAAGTCACAGGAAAGCTGACACATCCAGACGTGACCAGGCTTGTATTATGAGGTCCCTCATTTGTATCCTGTATACGATGGAGGCAGAAGTGAAGGGATGTCTTTGTGAAGAGGAAGGTGCACATGGAGACCTCCAGACTAGTGTAAAAGGTGAATTTGAGGTGGTCATGAGCTTCCTGAAAGGGTCCTCAGATTCACATTTTCAGTTACCTTCCATCACGCTCTTGGATTAGATTTTATTGCAGCAAGTTAATTTTTATCCAGATCTTGGGAGGATGCCTATGGAAGGCAAGGTGTCCTAAGATTTCAGTAAGATAACAGAGCATCAGTTCACAGGGACCTCCTATGACCTCAACACAGCTGGTCTGAAGCTATTACTTAGGGACACAGAGAGCCCTATTTGATATTTCCATGAAACAATGGATTTGAAATAATCCTTGGTGGCTTCTGAATCCATCTGTTCTCATTATCTCAAGAAATTGTGTTTTCTAGTGCAGTTTCCAGACCGACCTAACTAATTAAATTTCAATACTCAGGCTAGATTTCAATCAGAAAGCACAGGTGTCACCAACAGATGTTTGCCGACCAGATTTCTCAAAAAAGAACATTAAGAAGAACACTTGCATAGTGTCATCTCCATTGTACGTTTCCAGAGTGTTGACTAGGTTTCAAGGAAATCTTTTGAAAAGGCTTTACAAGATATTTTTTTTCCACCGAGCTGGTCAGTGTCAGCTAGACTGCCTCAAAACACAATGCATGTTTCAATTTAGGATAGTAACACAAAATAAATTAATTCTCAATCCCCAGTGAGTTGTCCATGTTTGGTCAAGTTGGATTCAGTTGTGGAATCATCTAGAATTTCTGCCAGAAAATCATCTCAGCTGAAATTCCTGAAGGCTCTAAAGAAGAAGGAAAAGGTTGTTTTTAAGAGGTATGCTTACATGCATTGCAAAGAAGGGTCACTATTTTGAATCTTTGGAAATAGAAAACTTAAGGATTTCTTTCTGTTGTTTTGTTTTTTCCTAGTACATATTTTAAAGAAATCTGAGGTCCATGTGTTTCTTAAAATGGATTTGACTGTTTGGTAGTGGTGTAGAAATAATAGTAAGGAGTGGTCTACTCTTGAGGGGGCCCAGGGCTCCAAGGGTCAGAGAACCAGGCTCAGGACTCAGAATTTAGAGAGGTTTGGGGGAGTTTAGATCCTAAGACTGTCATAGTATTATTCCAGGTAGATTATGGATTATTTTGCAGACTGACCTAGGTTCTAAATACCATTTAAAATGTTCGCTTTCATGGGAAAATACATTCCAAATTCCAAGCCAATTTATGGAATATAATAGGTTAGTAAAAAGTATACAAAATATATTTCTATGTAAGAAATAGTACATGTGAACATATAATAGTCTGTAATATATTTGCATGTATGACATATGCTTTCATATGTGAATAGATGCCATATACTCATTTCTTTTCTCAGTTCTTCATTACAATTAACCTTGTTTGTGATATGAGAGGAAACTATTCTCCCTTTATCATTTGTCATCTCATTAAAACTATCAACTCTGCTCATGCTTGTTTGGAGCCCGTGCACTGATATTGGCATTAATGCTGTGCTAGGTGGTGTTTCAAAGCAAAATGTGATTTTAGCAAAGTTGCATACAAATATCTACTGTATGTCTTACTTTAAGTCCTCTTTTATTATCCAGAAATAATTATAATATATGGGTAAGTGGTGTATACATTCTATGATACACATTCTATGATGGAAAGTGATACACATTTTTCAGTGACTAACCCTTTGTCATGTGGCCAAAAATGCTTGTTAATGGAATTGGTTAATAGATTTTTATTAAATGAAAAATTTAAAGCATGTAATCTATATTATGTTACTATTGATCACAAATTATATATTTAAAAAGTTAATTTTTTTCTTTTTAAAAAAGATTTTATTTATTTATTTGAAAGAGAGAGCAGAGAGAGAGCACATGGGAGGTGGAACAGAAGGAGAGGGAGAAGAAGACTCCTTGCTGAGCAGGGAGCCTGATGCAGGGCTTGATCCTAGGACCCTGGGATCATGACCTGAGCCAAAGGCGGATACTTAACCAACTCAACCACCCAGGCACCCCAAAAGTTAACTTTTTTGTATTGGAATTATATAAGATGATTGACTTATGACCCCTATTTTATCCCAAAGTATAATATGCGTAATAAGGAATGGAGGAGAAGCCTCAGGTGGGCTTGTGGAGGGAGCCCAGATATTCTGGATCTGGGGAGCAGAGTAGGACACCCCCCAGCTCAGGTTCCCTTGGCACAGAGCCTTGCATCACAACAACCACATTTCCTTGTGATGGACATAAGAGGGGGTAAAGGGAAGATGGCTTGGCTTTTTGCTGAGACTGTGATGTTTCAGGGTGGCATCCCCTTTGGGAGTTTGGGTCTTTGTTTCCTGAACTGTTGTCACTGTATCCTCCTCACCTAAAGCCCTGCCTTCTTGAGCATTTGAGGGTCTCAGGCCTGAGTGAGTTGTTCTGCTTGGCATGCCCCCATGTTTTATGGGGAGAGAGGACATTCACATAAGAATATGAATAATAGGTACTCTAGGAAGAGTATCAAATGTGTGACAGAAATGTTACAGATGTGGTGGTGATGGTGCAATCATATGAATGTACTAAAAAAACCACTGAAACATACATTTTAAAAGGGTGAATTGGTGGCATGTGAATTATACCTCAATTTAAGAAAATACCTGACAGACCAATTTAAGAATTCAGAGGAAAGGAGTTCCTGGGTCTATCAGAGATCTCATGGAAGTGTGGGTCCTTGAGCAAGGCCTTTAAAGCATGGACAGATTCAGGGGAGAGTCAGGAAGAACACAGTGGAGGTGGGGAGAGTGGGAAGTGCACCAGAAGATGAGGAGGCCAGCTGGTCAGAGAGGAGAGCACAACAAGAAAGGGACAGAGGGGTGGAAAAACTAGTTGGGACCAGAGTATAGAGGCTTTGATGTTGGTCCAAACAGCACATGGGCAAGAAAAATACCTTTCAGTCTCCTGCCTGAGACCTGACATGCACCTAGCATGGCTGGGGAAGATCAATTTGCCTGGGTCACATGGGATGGACGGGCACAGGAAAAGCTTTGGGAGGAGACCTCTTGGCAGCCATCGTAACACTCTGGGGACTATAGTGAAGATAGCAATCAAACAGAAAAGAGGGACAGATTTGATGGGTATTATAAAGCAAGAGTAGACAGGACTGGACAACTTCCCGGATATGGAGAGTAACAAAGAATCAAAGACCATTTCAGAATTTTCAGCCTAGGACCCTACTAGGGAAGCAGCAACGGAAATAAGGACTGGTTTTGGGGAAAAGATGTGGAATACAATTTTAGGCATTCTGAGTTTGGGGTGATGATGGGACATCTAAGTGGACACTGCACCAACAGTAGCCATTCATACACAGGTAAAGGAACCAGGTGCAGAGACTCTACCCATCGCCCAAGTGGTTAGAGAGCTAGTTTCAGGTAAGCCGAGCCAGAATCCTGTCTGAAAACTCTTTCTCCTCCCAGGCAGCTGGTTCAGGTGTGGGCTGGCACTTGGAAGAGAGGTGATCTGGGAGACAGAGAGGCTGGAATCCAATGTAGAGTCCAGAAGGCATGGGAGTGGCAAAGTCTCTGCAGGAGAGGAGAGCAAGGAGAGCGAAGGGCAGAGGGCAGAGGACCAAAGCCTTGCCACATGTCCTCATTTAGGGGGTGTGGGAAAGAAGCAGAATGCAAGGAGGTGCCAACTGGAACAACAGTGTCACACCGAATCAGAGGGTGGGAATGTGGTGGCGAAGCACAGAGGGCTTGTGTGAGAAGGAGCCTAGAGGCCATCCAACAGCAGCTTGCCCACCGACGCAGTGCATCGATGCCAGATGCTTCTGCGATGTCAAAGAGAAGGTAGACCAATGCCCCTGGATATGCCACTGGATTTGGCCATTGGAGACTTGGAGGGCCTGTCTCATGAGTGTACCATGAAAGAACACTGAGAATGATAGACAAGGAAGAGAATTTTTTGGTCTTTGATTTTGCCTTTTTTTTTTTTTAATAGAAGAAAAGTTTGGTGACCTATGAAAAGCAACTAATGAAAAGAGAGAAATTGAAGATGCAAGAGAGAAGAGGCTGGATCCCAGAGGTCATGGAAGAGCCTGGGTCAGACCTACTTTAGTATGTAAGAACTCTCTCTAAAGGGAGAGAAAAGTGGATGAAGACAAAGCTTTACTGGTGGAGAGGAGAATGGATGAGGTCAACTGGAGTGTCTCCTTTTCAATAAGGACGAAGTAAGGTTATCTGTTGTGATGATCTAGTAAGTACTCATTTTGTCCTTCTTCCTTACTCACAGAACCCAACATTTGGGGCAATTTTGTGCCCAGCTTAAAACACCATGATTTCCAGCTTCTTTTGTAGTCAGGGGTGGTCATGTGACTCCACATTGGCCATGGAGAAATCTGAGTGAGATTTCTGGGAACGGCTCTTTGAAGAGAGCCACATTAAGTGTCATGTACCCATTTTGCTCCTCCCCTTTCTCTTTCTTTCCTTCCTGGAATATGGCTTTGGTGGCTGGAGCTGCAGGAGCTATCTTGTAACCATGAAGTGACCTTGAGGATGAAAGTCATGTTAAGAATGGCAGAACAGAAAGAGAGAAAGAGGTCAGGGCACTGATGACATTATGGAGTCACCACACTGACTCTCGATTGCCTACCACTGGACTTATTTTGCATGACAGGAAAGTGTCTAAGCCACTGTCAACTTGGGGATTTCGTGACTAGTAGGCAAACACAATTCTTACCCATCAAGGTTGAAGGCTGGTGTGTGTACGTGTGTTAGAAGGTGGAACAAAGAGCTAGTGGATTAGGGGGTTTGAAGTTCTGCATCACTCTAAAGTCATGGAGAATTTTAAAAAGTTGAGAATCACAGCTGTAAGAAACCAATCCAGATATCTGTGACCAGAAAATCCATTACTCTTCGGATGTACATTGTGCAAACTCATTGAATGCAAATCGATCCGATTCTTTCCTACACCTTGTTGACCTTGATAATATCTATCTTATAAAGACTGAGGTTTACATTTGATGCCATTAGCAGTTTTTATTGAAGGAGGAAAATACTTTCTTAATTCATTTCAGGTTTAAGATATATTCTGCAAACATTGATTAAACATGAAAGGCACTTAAATAAGCATAATTATCTTGGAAAACATGCAATGTTATGCGTTATATTGTGTTCACCATTGTTCTGATTTAGGACTTTGAATCCACCAAGAGGTTAAAATGCTTCCCCACCACTCCCCTCCCCCCACAACCAAAATATTTGACTAGTGTGAAATACCAACACAGAATGCCCTGGGCAAATGCTAAGCAAGACTTCAATCTTCCTTTTTTTTCTTTTCTTTCTTTCCTTTTTTTTTTTTTTGACTGCGGGCTAAAACCATCTCCATTCATGTAGAACCCAGAAAACATGTCTCTTTGGATATGCCATATGGCCTCTCGGTTTAACTATCCATCTTAAAATATCTAGGGCAAATAGAGAGTTATTCATTCATGTCTTCATCAGCAATACCAAGTATCTTTTAAAAAGTCAGCAACAGACAGAAGACAAGTCTTCATGCTGTCCAAGATGCCCATCTGCTTTCCAATTCATTCTGTATGTAATTCCTGGGGTTTATGAGATTTAAAAAATAATTCCAGTTAAGGCCATTTATCTAGTTTTGTGGCAGCTGCAAATTCAGTTGCTCCAGAAACAATCTAATCTTCAACCTCCCAATTATTTTCAATGGCTTGATTAATGTACTAACCGCTCATTTGAAAATCCATCTTGGCTGTATTGCGAGGACTGTACAATGGGCAACTAGACAGAGGATTTACCGAGTTACAAAAAACCATTAACATCTTTGACATTTATTGGAAAGAAAACAACGCTTCAGCTTATTTAATATTTCAATAACTTATTTTTAGAAGACAGAGACGAGGGGAGTGCATTTCCAGGGAACCAATGGGAGGTGGTTTTGGACACAGTCACATGGAAAACAGCATACAATGCCATACACAGAGCTCCAGGGCAGGTGGAGGGGACCAGGGGGGAAGGATTCATTTGAAAGGCTCTCTCATTTGGACAAGAATATGCTAGACCCCACAACTCATAGGTACTTGATAAAAAAATGTAAACATCACTTTGATTGAGGCTCAGCTTCAAAACAGTTTAAGGCATTAATCAGAAAAGTATATTTGATATTTGTTCCCTTTATTTTTTTTTTCTTGGATGATCAACTAAACGGGCGAGGCAGTATTCATGGGCATGAATGAAAGACAACTGACTTTAGAAACTTTCCTTGAACAATGAACGTGAATTCCTGATACCTTCTAGCAAACACAAAACCACAAGCCAAGGTGGAAAAGCACTGGATGATTGTGGGCAGAGCTCAGGAAGGGGGCATCCACGTTACAGCCCCCCTCCTTGGGGAGCAGGAGGCTAGACACCGGCAGAGAAGCCCATCAGGCTGTGACCTTCAGAAGCCTCTGTCCCCACTGATGGAGGTCCCTGACTGGCTTGAATTCCAGCATTTCCCTGGAGATGCTATTACAGGCTCCAGTGCCAGGGACACTTACTGTCAATTGTGGCAAATTCATTTTCCTTGCTGTTGAATCAGATGAGAAGGCCGAGGCCCAGGGCCGTAAAAAGCTAGGGTGTTTTTGAAAACCCATTCAGGTCCAGTAGACGCATGGCTCATCAAATGGGGTTTGCTTTTCATCTTGAATTCCAGTCAATAATCCTAAACAATAGGGGAAGTCTATAGTGCACCTGGAGGAGGTGGTGCTGAGTGAAAGGCTCTTCCTTTGTGCTATTCTGGACCAGAAGAGGTATTTGGCATTTTGCTGGCCCAGGGTGGGGTTATGGCATCATTCTTACAGGCTGAAATAATTACATGTGAAAGCTGGAATGAGCATTTTTTTCAAATGGGCACAGTACAAATGCTGGGCCAATTTTCCCCAGGCACAGAATGACATGTCATCCTGCCCTTTCTGATGCAGGCTATCGGTCACCCTAGTTGCTCCAACCAACATCCTTCTGAGGACCAGGACATTCAGGCTAAATTCAGCCTCTGAGTGCCTGCAGTCCCCGGAGCACTCCTGCGAGGATGAAAGCGGATGAATTTTTAAACAACAAAATGAGTGTGTATGTGTGTGCATATGTTTGATAATGGTCCAAACTTTAATAGCATGGTAAAATATTTATCCTATTTTTATAGCCAGCATGCAATCAATCCATAACACACTGACAGAATTTAGAAAGATCAAGGTCTACTCAGCCACAGCTTGATGGAACCACTCAACATTTTAAAATATATATATTTATCAGTGAATGGGAAACGCAGGCCTATTGCCAGAAGTCACTTTCCTGAGATCATGTGGACACCCCAGGGGCAGGAGGGAGTTCCTAGGATCATAGTCCTTCACTGCACAGACTTTCCCTTCTTTTCTAAGCCACAGAGTAAAGGGCTGTGAGTATCTCTCTGGTTTGGGGTTTTAAGAAGTTAATTGTTTTAGCAAATTGGCTCATTCAAGTTAATCTCCCTCTTAAACCCTGAATAGCCTTGATTTGTTTCACCGAAATTCCCAATCCCCTTTTTGGTAAATGATAAGCTGGAAGGGAGACAGAGTTGAGGGCGGGGTGGAGGATTGGTAATAAATATTATGTAAATTTTGATTATTAGATAAAAATGAAAGATCCCTTGGATTTTTTTCATAAGGAGGTAGGAAAAAAGGACCAGATGTGGGAAATGAACAACTACTGAATTAGATGATGTTAGACACAAAAAGACTCAAAAGCCCATCGCTTTCAACTTCCAGATGAAGAAGCTGGGAATGGATGTAGTCACATAGATATAGGAGTGAGAACTGACCCATCCTTCTCTCTCCTCACGACCAGGGCTCCCCCAAGGTCTCCAGGCAGTAGATGGAAGGAGGCAGAAAGCAGAGGGTTAGGGAAGTTATGGAAGGCACGTCTCAGGGCTGTTGCTTTTTGTTCACAGGCAGTGCGTGCAGGGAAAATCCCTGTGCATTGATGACCGTGAGCCTGAGTGTGTGTGGCTGTGTAAGGAAGAGCTCTGTTCCCCTTACTAGAAATTCCAAGTGAGTTCAAGGCATTAGGAGGTCCAGGAGACCAACAATGGCTACATATAATTTACTTTGCCTGTTTTCTATTTGTATGTACAATATTAAAGGTAAAGATGTCTCAAAGATACCACTGTGCAAGAATTCTGTGGTTATTTTCAGCACAAAAGATTTCTCCACCAACAAAGAACTGGCTTTCTTCCAAATAAGACTTTAAATTGTGCTTTTCTTTTTTTCTTTTCGCCTTTCCTTTTCTTTTCTATAAAATGGCAACTCTTTCTCAGGAGAAACAGCCTTTTTCCATGAATGCAAAGCTTTGGGGCGTCTTGTGTTTCTCAACGGTTGTGAGAAGCCCCAGCTTGATTTTGAACTTGAGTCGATTTGGCTGTTGAATTTATCATCTGGAAAGAAGCAAGGACAGAGCCTGCTGAGTCCCTGCAGCTGCCTCTGAAGTGACTTATTCCCTAAATACAGAGCCAGCTCCCTTCTAGATGATAAATGAACTGAACGGAGTGGTAATTTTCTTAATTCCATTCTGTTTCGTGCCTGGGTAAGAATGATGATGAACGGGGCCCAAACTTTAAGCTGGTTTCCCCTCCTCATTTTCTGATATCCGAGGAGGACCTCACACTGCCCTTCCTGAGCCCTGGCGACACAAGAACATGACACAGAAGATGGCCCCACCGTGGCCCCTTATCCTGCGTGCCCTCTCCCCTCTCCTGTAGATGGACTGCTGCTGCCAATCTGTCCACATGGAGCAAATTCTGCTAAGACTGTGTTAGAAAGAGATGATCAAAGAAAAAAGAGAGAAAACCCCACTGTCAGAAAGCTACCCTCTTGCCTGAGAAATCGCCCCGAAAACACCTGCTCCCCCATTCAAAGATTTTACTTTTGGCTGCTTGGGGACCATTCCTCCCTAGGGATACTTTAATAAAACCCAACTCTCCAACAGGCCATCCAGATGACTGTGTTGTCGAGCTGTTAAGGATAACCGTACGCAGATCCAAAATAACAGAGGACGTCATTTTATTGGCTGTCCACAGGAAGTTTGGTCACACAAGGAGGTGGAGACTGTGGCAGGCGTGGTACAACACAATAGCTCGTCTAACTACTAAACAGAAGGTGAACTGATAGGCTACAACCCCAGCAGCCCTCTGCAGCCCGGGCGCCACCTACGCCTGTCTAAGTTAAGCTGGATAAGCTGGCGAGTGATGGCATTGTCCATTAGCCTCGGCGTGTTGCATGGTCGTCCCATAAAACAGCACTTGAAAATTCACCAAATTAGAAGAAAGAAAGAAAGCAAGCAAGCAGCACTTCCTTTTGAATACCAACACCACTGTAAACAGATGTAGCGTGGCATGCAAATCCAGATCTGGTCTTTTTTTTTTTTCCCCTTGAGGTTTTTGTTTTTTAAATTAACAAATGGAATGGCATGTCTATCTCAAATAGTAGTAGCATAACACGTAAGTGCAATTTCGGTCTGGCCACAGCTGTCCTCATCCTTCCCGCGTGTCTGTCCCGAGAGCAGCGAGCGGACCAAGGAACCTCCAGCAGAAAACTGTCCTTTCCTCCCCGACTGGCTGCAGCCCGCAGGCTCCTCTCTCCCTGGGTCCGCCCCTCGGATGCCAGGGGCCTGGGAACAGCCACTTCTCTGTTTCCCCGGTGCTCGCAGCCGTCGGGGTGGGGAAGGAAGATGCACCTGCCTGCAAGCTGCAGGCATGTGGGCCCCGCCCTCCTCTGCTGTCCCAGGAGCAGCCTCCACTCTCCGAGCGGTTTTCACGCCCCAGGACCAGGAGTTCGTCCTCGCCACCACGGAGCTGGGTCATGGGAAGGCTCCCGCTGTCTGCACCCCCCACCCCCCGGGGGCCGCGGTCACACGGAGCTGAGCTTCACCAGGCCGCGCACCGAGTCCTCGTGCAGAGAGTCCTGGCTGGCCAGCCCCAGCACGTGCATGGTGCGGCTGTGGGCCAGGGGGCTGCCCGCCAGCAGCCTGGGTGGCGAGGGCGCTTCCTCGGGGGTCAGGAACTGGTGGCCCACGTGCTCCTCTTTCAGAGGCAGTATGTCTGTGAGCGCGGCCTCGGCGGTGAGGTTGGGCATGGAGGAGGGCGGCGTGGGCTGCCCGAGCGTCAGGCTGGCACAGGGCGTGCCCAGGCCCGGCTTCCCGGGCAGGTGCAGCTCGTCGCTGGTGAGGCTGGGCTCGCTCTGCAGCAGGGGCGTGGCCGCGGCCTGCAAAACGAATTTGGTGCTCTGAATGCACTGGTCTTGGTCGCACTGGAGAGCAGAGGGGGCCGCAAAGAGAAGGCCGAGATGAGATGGGCACGGAGCGGGGAGGGCGGGGAAGGGGGTACGGGGAGGGGCAGGATGAGAGAGAGAGAGAGAGAGAGAGAGAGAGAAACGAGTTAGTGACACCGCAGTCAGACAAGTCAGAGAGCGTGCACAGTAGCCCCATGTCACCAGGAGACACCCAGCACCAATGCCTGGCACCTAAGTGAGCCGCCGGAAGTCCAAATCACCCACAGGTGCCCCAGGAGTTACATGCAGCCAAAGGCGACCATGCTCCTGGCCCTTGATCACAGACACGACCTAATTAAGAAACAATCCCACGGATAGAGTCACAGGCTTTACCACCTATCGCTGTCTCAGGTGGCTGTTTCTCAGATGCTGAAAACCACTTTTGCTCTATTGTTTTACAGATATGAGGCCCTCTACACCCATGCTCATAGCAGCATTATTCACAATTATTCACAATGGTCAAAAGATGGAAGCAGGGGTCTGTGCACCGATGAACAGATACACAAAATGCGGTGTAGACAGATGATGGACCATTGCTGAGTGGTAAAAGGGAAGGAGGTCTTGACACACACCACAACACGGATGAACCCTGAGGATGTCATGCGAAGAGACGTACGCCAGTCACAAATGGGCCGATATTCTATGATTGCACTTATATGTGGTTCCCCAGGATCATTAACATCCTGAAGATGGAAAGTAGAAAGAAGGGTGGGTGCCTGGGCCCGGGGGAAGGGGCAAGGGAGCAAGTGTGCATGGGGACAGGGTCTCAGCTTTGAGAGATGAAGAGTCCTGGAGGTGGATGGTAGCGATCTTTGCACAACCACGAGGACGTACCCCCAGAGTGTACACTGAAAAATGGCTAACATGGTAATTTTATGTTATGTATGTTTTACTGGGAAAAGAAAGAAAGAAAAAGAAGCCCCTCAGGGTCTGATGAGACTGGTTCACAAAGCCCTAGACCTCCCCACTGCTAAATTTCCATCAGCTTCAAGAACCGTGGTTTTTGAATCTGTGAAAGAGAATGGCAACATTTAACGAGATGCTTCCTTTTCTCCTAAGTGTTTTTCCATCACGTTACCCCTCATGTCCTCTCCTTCACTCACTGGGCAAAAGGAATGGTGTAAGCATATTCTCAGCTGATCGAATGTGGAATGGGGGATGGGGAACCCTCCCTTGAGCCATGGGCCCGGTTCAGCTAGAAGGAGAGTGGGCGGCACTCGGAGATCTTGAACTTGAGTGTGCAGTTAACTCCTGTGAGAGTTTCAGGAACTGCTCTTGCACAGGGAGGAGGACTGGGTGTGACTGTGGGTTCAAGCAGGAGCTAGGCACTGCACTGAGTTTCTTTAGAATTCTTAGAACAAACACATTTCCCCTCTTTGCAAAGGAAGACCTTGAGGCTTAATGAACGATTGGCCTCCTTGAGACCTTAACAGATAAAACTAGGCATGGGCCGGGGATTTGGGGCTGGCTTTGCTTGACTGCACACCTCTTTCTGCTACTGCATGTGACACATAGTAGGTGCTTAATAAACGTGCCTTGTCTTATTATCCCTGCCCCTCTTTTTCAGAACTCCTGAGTTTCCATAGAACCTGTGCTAGCTGGTTTGCAATGGAGGTGCCTCACTGGCTCTCCTTGCCCAGGGAACTCCTAGACCCACCACCAGTCACCCACCTCCACACGGGGAGCAGCCCGAACGACCCACTGTGCAGCCTTCAGGGAGGACAGAGAGTCCGTGGAAGTTCCGACTCCTGAGGCTTTTCTTTCTTTCTGTTTTTGAAATGTTTTATTTAAATTCAATTAAGTTAACGTATACTGTATTATTAGTGTCAGGGGTAGAATTCAGTGATTCATCAGTTGAGTATAATACCCAGTGCTCATCGCATCACGTGCCCTTCTTACTGCCCATCACCCAGTTACCCCATCCCCCTCCACCTCCCCTCCAGCAATGCTCAGTTTGTTTCCTATGATTAAGAGTCTCTTACCATTGTCTCCCTCTCTGATTCCATCTTGTTCTATTTTTCCTCTCTTCCCCTATGTTCATCTGTCGCGTTTCTTAAATTACACAGATGAGTGAGATCATATGGTATTTGTCTTTCTCTGATGGACTTATTTCTCTTAGCATATAAGACCCTCTAGTTCCCTCTAGGTCGTTGCAAGTGGCAAGATTTCATTCTTTCTGACGGCTGAGTAATATTCCATTGTATACATATACCACCTCTTCTTTACCCATTCATCTGTCAATGGACACTTGGGCTTTTCTTTTCTTTCATTTGCTCCCATGAGTGTGTGTCCTTTCGGCAGATGGGTCTCCCTACAATCACAGTCCAGCCCCTGCCCCCAACCCAGATGCAGAGGAGGGAGAGCTTCAGTCTCTATGAATCCACAGGCTTTTGAAGGTGGAAGACCTGATTCCAGGCAAGAGCAGAGCTCTTTACCAAAGGAAAGCAAGTCTTAGGGGAGACCCTTGCTTTGCCCTTAGCCTTCCTCCCACTCCAGGGAGCTCAGAAACACCGGGAGCCTGGGCCAAGGGCTGGGATCTCCTGTATGAAGCATTTTCCAGATCACCATCACATGGTTTTTGCCATCGCAGTACTTTCCCAAGGGCGGGTCTGGCAGGGGGCTCCAGCTCAGGGGAGGCGTAGGGGTGCTCGCTGGTGGGAGGTGCCAAGCAGCGAGGTGAGGGCTGCAGGCAGGTCCACACAGCTTCGCTCATACTCGGGTGCTGTCAGTCTGGTCCGGCACACGGGTTCGGTCTTGATAGGGACTCGGTCTTGATAGGGCAGAGGCAGCGAAGAGTGGCCTTCCTTTTTTTTTTTTTTTTTTAAAGATTTTATTTATTTATCCATGAGAGACAGAGAGAGAGAGAGAGAGAGAGAGAGAGAGAGGCAGAGACACAGGCAGAGGGAGAAGCAGGCTCCATGTGGGGAGCCCCATGTGGGACTCGATCCCGGGTCTCCAGGATCTACACCCTGGGCTGAAGGCGGCGCTAAACCGCTGAGCCACCCGGGCTGCCCAAGAGCGGCCTTCCTGATTAAACGTTCATCTTCTGGAAACTGTCCTAGGGCTTTGGATATATCGTGCTTTGCAAAGAACCTTTTGTGAAAATCACCATTTGGTCTCCGCACACTGCCTCCCCTTGCCGAGGCTTGGTGCAGCAGGCCGGCTGGCGAGCCACAGCCCTTCCTGGATGCCCGAATCCTGTTCTGTCTTCCCTCCTGGGGCCCTCCCTCTGCCTCATCCCTTCTGTCTATGCAACACCCTTGGCTCTAAGGAAAGATAAAATTGCAAATCAGATTTGCTTGTCTCTGTTGGCCTGCAGAAAGCCTTTCTGTTATTGAAAATAATGGGCAAATTCAGTTTTAGGGATCGGTGCAAGACCGACTGTTACAGAGAGTTCTGTGAGAGGGCAGAGCTGGAGATTTCCAAGGTCAGAGGCACCAGCATGAGGACAGAGGTGCCCCTCCATCTCCAGGTCACTGCCCAGTTCCTTTTCCCTGACCACTCCCCTGCAGGCATGCCCGGAGTGGAGACCACGGGTGGGCACCCACCAGAACCTCCCGGGATGAAGTGGTCCGTTAGTTCCTGAGAGTTCATGTTCATGGGGAGGCCGAGGTGGAATTGGATGGATGTGCCTTCCAAGGCCTTACATACAAGCATCACTGCTGATGCCAACAAGACCACACGTACTGGAGGTGGGTCTACTCTGAAGCCATGAGGCTTCCGATCAGGACCCCTCCGTGTTCTGGTTCCTGGCATATTATTTTCATTCTTTTAAAAAGAAAGCCCCCCTCCAAACCTAAGTCCACTCCTGTGGACAGAGTTTTCCTGTGGCCAAACTGACAATTCATTGAAACAGTGACAAATCTCCGTTCAGCCTCCCCGCCAGGACTATCAAAAATGATGTCCAGTATAGCAGGGGTAAAGCCCAAGGGCTTTAATACATGAAAAACAATGGACCCTGAACCATTTCACTAAAACAAAAACAAAAACAAAAACCCCTAAATATAAGTCGCTCAGAAATATGTTCAAAATGACTATTTTGAATCCTGACTTTTGTTAACTGACTTCAAGCACCTCTCCTACACTTCTATTTAAAAGAGAACTGTCTTTCTGAGGATCGTTATGGATATTTCCTTCATTATAGGGACTGCTTTCATGTTAATAATTAACCTACTCTCTGCCTCACATCCCTTCCCACCAGTTTAACTTGCAGCAGTGATGTCAGCGAGTACGATTACTGGGGCCATGAACCTGTGTCAAAATCCTGCTGCACTCATAGCTTTGAAGATAATTTGCCACATTCAAACTGGTTTTCCTCCAGATGACTAAGTCTGTTTGGGGGTTCCCTGGTACCAGGCTTTGTTCTACTAGTTTGCCCATATAAATCTCCTATTGGCTCCATAGGATGATGGACTTTATTGGGTTCCAACTAGGGAGACAGCAATCACTAGAATTCTCATACTATTAATTTCACATGTTTTGAACATCTCCTTCTTAGAAAAGACTCAATGATTGGGAGACACCTAATTTTTTTTTTTTTTTTAAAGGTCAGAGTGTTCCCTCATTTTGCACACTGCCACAATTCCCAGGAGGATGGGCTAATAACCTTCATGGTTGCAATCCCAGTTGGGAGCTTGGCCGGTATTTTCAAGGTCAATGTGGAGGTGACCCATGAAACAATGTTCTTACGCTGCTTCCTTTTTGCCACTGCTTCTGATTCTTATTTGCCCATTTCTTGTTGATTTTTTCTACTTCATTTTCTTTCTGGCCTCACCAACCCTCTCCTCTGATTTCCCCTCCATTTTTTCCTTTCATCAGTGTTTTGGCCACGTCTCTTTTTCTCCTCTCTTCTTTTTTCTTCCTCTTCTCCCCTCCTTGTCTTCCTTCTCACTTATCTCTTCTCTTAGCTCAGCCTTTCTCAAGCCACCGCCCGCTTTCTTGGCTTTTCATGTGCAGACTCCTCTCTTCAACCAGTAGGGGGCGACATCACTGCTTACTTTCTTCTCTGACAACTTGGTAGCAGGGGATTATGTTCCAGCACTAACACCCAGCCGCCCTTAGGTATATTTTATTGATCTAACCAGTTATATAATCTTAAGAAACACCAACCGAGTGCCTGGATATCGGGCAGTGACCATCCCTCCACTACAAACAGGATATTGAGAAACTCATGCTGTCATTCCAAAACAACCCTTTAAAGGTCCATAGTTATCAAATATTAGGTTGAATCCTCTGAAGTTGCCATTTAAAAAGTCAAAATCATCCAAGTGCTGAATACCAATGGAATAGAAACCTGATTGCTTGTAAGAGCGTCTATGAAAAGACCCTTCTGTTGGCAGCATAAAATGAATACTGGCAGTGGTGCTGGAGCATTTGCTGTGGTTGCAATAAGTCACTGTGACGGCTGGCTGATTTACTGCCCAAATGAAGTACTGGCATTTAACTTGCAAAGAAGTTTATGGTTTCAGATGTTTGGATGTCACACACATTATCACTTAATGTTACAATTTGAAAACACCATACATAGAGATAATTTACTTTTTGTTTCTGCAGATTTTCAAATAAAATAGCTCATGTTGGAATATATTTTATTTTACTCTAGTTGACTTCTTGTTTGAAATAAACCTTAGCACACAGATTAAGTGATGTTAACAGCAAAGCTGGGAGTTTTTTTTAGATGGTCTTGTATACAGATGAAGAGTGAGTGAAATTATTTATTCCTTCTGCTCCAGTTCTGTCAAAAGTATTAGCGTTGGGCATCATTTATTATTGCTTGGCTGTGAAGCCGTGTTCTGGGGTCTTATGAGTGCTCATTTACACTACAGAAACACTATAAACTTCTAAAATCCACCTAAAATGTCAGTTAGGAGGAGAGCTTCCTTTTACTTCTGTTATTTAACATTATCATTTAAGTGTGCTTAACTTCTTTTTCCTATTATTTTAGATTTTTCAGATGATGCATGGAGAGCTCTAAATATTAGTTTAACAAATCACGTAACTGCTAGGTTTAGTCTTTTTTGATACTGGATTAAGAGGAGGTTTAAAAATTAAGCTAAGTAAATATAACAGAGGATTTTCTTAAAAACCCAAAATTTCAACAACCATGTACTACGTTATTATCTTGGTGTATAGCACATGGTCCCAAAGGATCTTTTAGTTACAAGTGTCAGATATAAGCATAAATGATGATCCTCATGCTACACAGTACTTTAAATCACTTGACAATCAAATGAGATATACACACTAAAAACTGGGCCATAGCTGGGTGTCCTAACTGTGCATATATGTAAGGAACTTCAATATTAGGTAATAATAAAAGCCAATATTGAGGAAGATAGGAATAATGAAAATGTGGTCTTCAGTTGGCATGGGGTTATCTGCACGTAATTTCAGTATGGCTCCTCAGAATGTCACAGGCATTCAGATGACAAAGGCTACACACACACACACACACACACACACACACACATTTTAATGCTTTAGATGTCCCTTCATTATTTTTCTAACATTTTATTCCTTGGGAATTTGCAGTAAAGGGATGATCACTTAGGCATCAAACAACCATCCCCAACCCCAAATCGGGGGTGCTAACTCTCCCAAACATCGCTGGGATGGGGGGCTTCTAAGTGTTGGGCATCTCCTTCTTGGATTGGGCAGGATTCAATCCCAAGCCCACCGTCTGGTCCTGGTTCTCAGCTGTGAAGCCACACAGAACATGTCTCTTTCTCCCTCCATTAGAACTTTCACAACCAGCCTCTCCCAAAGATGTTCTCATATATTGGGGGCACTGTCAGTGATGGGTAGGAGCCTTGGGATCAGTAAGAGTTCTTCCAGGTGTAAGCTGAGTTGAAACCTGGGTTTCCCATAACAAAACCAGCACAGGGAAGTAGAGAGAGTGTGGGGCTTCAAGTCAGTTCACTTTTAGACTTATTTATGGGTAACTCACCTATTTTAGAATTGGTAATGATTTCCATGTAATCATGTTGCTTGGGAATTCTTATCGAGTAAGAAAAACCCAATGCACGAATCACTTCTAAAGTGTAATAAAATTTCCACGAATGCCAACTTTAATTAATAAAATTAACAAGTGATGAAGTTGACACACTCATGTGTCTTAGAGACATGAAACATTTATTAATTTTTATTTTGTAGTTTTCATGTTTTAGAGCTCGTCATTTGTTTTCAAGTCCTAAAAATTTTCAGAGTCCCTGGAAAAGCACACAGGCACTTTGCTCACAGTGTCCAGTGGGTAGACTGTGGTCTCTCTCGGCCCATGGATTAATTGGATGCTACCAGGGCCATCACTGAACTATCTATCCCTCTGGTTCCTAGTTTCATATTCATGGTGGAGCCTTTTGCAAATGTGACAAAACTGGAGAGAGGAAGGAATGAGGTGCAGAATGAAGAGATGTGAGCAAGACCATACAGGGCAACTTTTATACACACTCAATAGAACGTTTAATGAGCACCTCCTAGACAGAACATGAGAGACTCCTAACTCTGGGAAACGAACTAGGGGTGGTGGAAGGGGAGGTGGGCAGGGGGTGGGGGTGACTGGGTGACAGGCACTGAGGGGGGGCACTTGATGGAATGAGCACTGGGTGTTATTCTATATGTTGGCAAATAGAACACCAAAAAAAATAAATTTATAATAAAAAAAATGAGCACCTCCTATATGTCAGGCTGTGTTATCCACTGGGGCTGGAAGGATGGGACAGACAGGGTCTCCATCAGCACCAATCACCATCCAGGGAGCTGATCATCACTCTCCCCTTCTTCCCTTCACAGTTTAGGAATTGGAGGCTTCTGGGATTAAGGGACTTGCCCATGATGTCCCAGCCCCCATCGTCAGGACTGGCAAATGCAAGCCCAGGGGCTGTGATGCCATCACCCAGCTCTCTCTACCTTTCCCTGCTGCCTTGAGTACTTAAATCTGTCCATTTGCAAAGCTTTTTTTCCCTTCATTATCTTTAGCTTTATTCTAGCATCCTCACTAGTGTCCAATTAGATCAAGAGATTTGATTTGACTTGGTGAGGGCAGAGTTGACAGGGGTGGTGGAGAGAAAGTCAGGAAAAGATAATAAATGCTGATTAAAAAAAAAAAAAAACTTCCAGCATGAGAGATGAAATCGGGTTAGTAGATGACAAACACGAGCAACTCAGTTTTTTAAAAATGCCAGTTCAGCTGTTTCTTCTAGGATAACTAATAAAAGTGACTCACATCTCTACTATTTCAAAGTGAATTTCTACAAACCACGTCATTCCTTCTTAAGCAAGAGGAAGCAAATCTTCTGTACACTTTCCCAGCTACCCCCAGGGCACTCCCCATCACCCTCACTGTCTACAGGCACCCAAATGCCACCATCAGCTTCCTCCTAACCTGCCCCTCCTCCTGTGTTTCTCATTGATGACTTTTATGGCCACTCGTCACCAAGCTGAAAGGCAGGGGGCATCCCTGACTCCTTGTCCCCAGACCTCCACAGACACTCCATCTCGAAGCCCCAGACTGTGGTTGCCTCTTCTCTGAACCCACCTCTCGGTCCCAGAGAACCCCACTGCTGCTAAGCCTGCTGTGAGGGTCTTCTGTTTTCCCTGTCTCCATATTAACACACCTCCCTCTGCACAACATATAGCCTCCTGGCCTCCAATCACCCCAAATAAAAATCTGTTAGTATTGCTCACTGAATACAGTCTCTGCAGTCAATATAGTTATAAGGCACCCAAGGCTCTTCATGCCCTAGCTCCCTCCAATACCTGCTTTGCAACCCACATCTGGTAACTCAGTCCTCCTGCTCCTGCACAGGCATGCAGGTCCACCCCATGTATGCTTGTGCCTCTGTGCCTGCTCTGCTCGGAACACCTCTCTCATCTCTGGGTGGCTAATTCTCTGTAACTAATCTGTTAATATTTGGCTCAGATGTCATCTCCTCCAGAAAGCTTTGCCTGAATCCAAGTACTTTAGTTGGGAGTTCCACAACTCCCCGGCCTCTCATTTGCTAGCACCTTCTGTCAAAATCTTTCGTACATCTGAATACGAATATTCTCTGAACAGATCATGTCTTAGTTGAGTCCGATTGACTTAAGGTTTTTCAAGAGAAACTTTCTTTGTGTCAAAGCAAAATATAGCTCAAGAATTATTCCTTTTAACCCAAACTTTTGGAGCACTCAAGAAAATTTGAAGGCTATGGTGATGTTTTTCAGTGTTGGCTGATGATTAAAATCATCTCTAGGATCATTACAAGGCCAATGCTTAGACCACCACCTGGGGATTCTGACTTAACTGGGCTCAGGATATCAGTGTTGTGATCCTAATGAGCACGCAAGGCTGAGACCCACTGGATTATAGGAAGCTCAGTTGCCGATGGAAGGGCCAGATCTGAAGAGGTTCAGCTGACACCAGTTGGAGGGCTTTCGAAGTTGAATTAGTGGAATGCAACAGGCCTTGAACCACTAGCTATGTGACTTGGAGCAAGCCAGTCATTATTCTAAAGCCTCAGTTTCATGCTTTGCAAAATGGGAATCCCTTGCAGGTTGTTGTGGGGATTAAATGAGATGATCCTTGCAATAATAGTATCAATATTCTCCTCACTTGCTGATTGCAAAGAGTGATAAACCCTAGTATAGACCCACTTGACTATGGTATAATTCTGTATTAAATACACTTGGTTCCACTTTTAGACCTGCCTGAAATTCACCTTGTGATTTAAATTCAATGTAAAGGATTTAAAGCCAGTTTTCATATCTAATTGGGGATTGGGACACAAGAACTTTTTTTTTAAATTCATTGTAAGCTCTAATTATATCCAATTAATGAAAGAAAATAAAAAGGAAGACGGTGCATTGCTTGTGGACAGATTGCTCTTAGTGATAATGCATGTTTAAAAAAGAGCAGAAGGGAAGTGCTGGGATGGCCACTGCTGCATTGGATACTAGAAAACCTGCAGGGATCAGGGTTCTTTCTGGGCAAGCACTGCTGGTCCTGATGTGTTGGCTCAGTTTGTGGTGGTCTTCGTTGGGGTGTCTGTTAGAGGCAGATGAAGCAAATCAAAAGAAAGGCATGTTATAATTTGCCTCAAGGAATTAGTTTACTGTCAATCATGAAATATGCTGGCTCGTTTTCCTGTATTTTGACAGTTCCTGGAAACTTCTCATATATTTCTCCTGGTCCTAATATTACTCAAACGGGAGAAAGCCAAGCAAACACCGTAGGACCTGCAGGCCATGCTGGAAGTCACTTTGCTAGAGTCCCTCATCTCTCTCCCCTGGAGGAGTTACATGCATTTCACAGCACGTGAGAAACACAAAACACCAATTCCCCCCTTCAGGGCTCACTCCACCTGCTTATTCCCTCTCACCACAGTCCTGGGCTTCTGCTTCCCTCTTCCTTCACTTCTACAAATTACTCTCATTTTCTATTTGTTTTTTTTACTTTTTTCAATCTTTCACTTTTCCTCCTTTCATCTATTTCCATAATAAAACAGTACTGATGTACGACCAAAGAGACCAGGGTAATAGATTAGGTAACTTTGTAACATAAATTCCTAGAAGACACCTACTATTGAAACTGACTCAAGAAGAAGTAGAAAAGCTGAATAGACCTGTGATAAGTAGTGAGTGAATAATCAAAAAAAACTATCCACAAAGAAAAGCTCAGGATTGAATGGCTTCACTGGTGAAATCCATCAGGTCTTTTAAGAAGAATTAATCCCAGTTCTTTATAAATTCTTCCAAGAACCAGAAGGGGAAGAAACACTTAACTCAGTCTGGGAGGCTCACATTACCCTGATACCAACACCAGACAAAACAAGAAAAGGAAACTGCAGACCAAAATGTTTTATGAATATAGTTGTAAAAAATACTCAACAAAACACCAGTAAACTAAATCCAGGAAATATATAAAAGGGATTATACACCATGGCTAAGTAGGATTTATCCTAGAAATTCGAGAAATATGAGACAGATAAGAAGGGAAAGTTTTGGTATGAAGCCCAGACTGCAGCATATGCCTCACTCCTTTGCCAAGTGCTGGGTCCTGAGTCTGGGTCGGGAGGAGGGGGGCGGGCATATGAGGAGTAGGAGGAGTGAAGGGTCACAGTGTTTACCCTCCAGGAAGAACTGCCTCCTCTCCTGTGTAGGGGACTCGGGGACTCGGGGACTCGGAAGTTGTTCTCTGTTTTTCTGGCCTGTCAAGCTGCAAAGACCAGAGATTCACAAAGAGCTTCAAGCTGGATGGGGCTTTAGAGACAAATAAGTCCCAGCTCCCATTTTGCAGGTGGGCAAAACTGAGGACCACAGAGGCAGAGTAAGTTGCAAACAGGCAGGGAGATAACTGGTGGGAACCAGGACTGGAGCTCTCACTCCCTGCTTCTCATCGAGGCTCTTTCCCTCACCTGAGTAATGCCCATTTTTGACCAGTTGCTCAGAGTGGATGCAACTGACCTGGCTGATCTTGTCACCATGGATATCAGGAAGATAATAATAATAATAATAATAATATAGCTAATATTTACATAATATTTACCTTGTGCTAGGCAAAGTTTTAAGTGCTTTAAATGCATTTACTTATTTAATCCCCATAGAACCCTAAAAGGTAAGGATATCAATGTTCCCGTTTTATGGATGAGAAAACTGAGGCAGAGAGGTTAAGCACTCATTTAGTAAGTGGTGGAAGCCTGGCTCTTTGCACAATTAATCCCCATCCCCTCTTGGAGAGGGGAATAAAGAAGTCCTTTTAAAGTTTGATGCCTGCCTTCGAAGTGCTCCCCACATGGAAGAGACATCTCTACACATTTTTAGAGTTTGCAGAGAGCAGAGCGGACTCTGCAGGATTTTTAGAGTTTGTCTCTGAAGGGGAGAAGTAGACCATAGAACTCAGCAGCGTGGAGCTTCTTTACTGTGGAAATGAGTGAAGCTCCCTCTCTGTGGAGGCTGGTCAGCCTTGGCAGGTCACCCAGGGTCATGGGTCCTCACTCAGGCCCCCATGATGACTCGGGATGCCACAGCTGCCCCGGGTCGGGCCTGACGAAACTCCCTTAAGGGTCAGAGTTCTTCCCGAGCCCTGATCTGACTGGTGCTTAAGGCACGTGGATGTCACATGTGGTTTATCTCCAGAGAGAGGGGAGAGCAGGAGAGCCAGGAGCCTGAGGTTTTTAATATTTTCATGCTTCCTGACCTAAGAGTCCAAGCCAGAGATGAACAGATGCCTTAAAAAGAATCCGTACGTTGGATTGAACAACAAGGGCTTAGCAATGGCACTGCTTCACCGTCACAAGCTTCTCAGAAGTGTCCTTTAAACAATCCTGGTGGCACCACAGACCACTGGTCACTTGGAAGGTGGCCTTCCCATGGGAAGAGGCAGTGGCATCTCGCCATTCCTACCTGGCCAGTGCCTGCAGGGGTATGCCCTTCACCGGGGTCATGGTGTGGGTCTGGATGGGCCCCAGAGGGCACCCGAGCAGTTTGATGACTCTGATTAACATACAGAGTGAAACGACCCCCCTGTCTCCTTTGTTAAACCTGCCCTCTCCGGCTATCACGGAGGCACATAGTAGGTGCTCAATAAATGTTTGTGGAATTAATAAACGATGCCCTCGCCCCCTCTTAACAGAAAGCAGCTTAATAGTGTCAACACCGTGAAGGTGGTCTTGTTTACTTTTTAAATCTAGAGAAAGTGCAGAGCACGGTGGGCTCAGTACCACGGGAGTCGCAGGGTGAAACTAATGTAAGTTCGTCGGATCTGATGAGGACCTCTGCCGCCAGCGGTATCTTCTAGTGAAGGTTCCTGCTACATGCTTCCCGTGTGTGTTTGTGCCCTGTCCCCGGACCGCTGCCTCCTTGAGGACAGAAGGACTGCACTCCACAGACCTTGCATCCCTACCACCTAGTCGCATCCTCAGAACACAGTAGGGACTCAGGAAGAGGCTCTATGCACAAAGTGTGAAAATACGAGCACACATCTCACAGGAGTTATCAGTGGATGCCATGCTCAGAACTCCTTACAGGAATTTTGTCCTTCCAGGACACTTGCTGCGCTCCCATAAATAGCCGAGAAAGACTTCTGAACATGGATATAGTTGTGTTTAGTGTCTGCTCACGAAGGAGGCAGTATATGAAGTGAACACGGGCATTAAGTCATCAGATTGATTTCAGATCCACAAATAAGTGGCTATGTGCCCTTGGGGCAGATGATCCACTTGTACTAGCTTTTTTTTTTTTTTTTTTTTTTTAAGGCAAGAGACAAGCATGTCCGTTTGCCATTGTTGGTTTGGATTAAACAAGATTCTGATCGTCAAGAGCTTTGAACACCATTGGTGCTAAATAAATGTAATTTCCTTTCCTGTGGGCCTCTCTCCTTACTCTCTCTGTCCTCATTTTCCTCCTCTGAAAAATAAGGTGGTGACTCTTAAAGGTCGTTTGCATGGGTGAATGTGGACAGAACAAGATGTCCTGTGACCCCTTTGAGAGTAGAGGGGCAAGGACAGTGACGTGAATGTATTTTCCTTCAAAGGAGATGGTTTATCAGCAAAGCACCACCACACAAGCTAGTCACCGCCACTGCCAGCAAATAACCCGCAGCAACCTTCTGCTGGGGCTGGAGCCCATTTTCAGGGCTGTAAACGCTGCTGCAGGGTCGCTGGGATTGAGTGGTTTCCCTGAGCCCTGAGAGCTTAATGAGATGGTCTTAAGACTGTTGACTTGCACCTTGCAGTTCTTTATAAATGACACAAAGTGTCCAGGAGGCTGTCACTTTCCCAGTCTACCCCAGAAGGCAGGTCTTAGACCTGCTTGTTATGGAAACTCTGTTGTGGGTGATTCTGGTCTACAAAGAACAAACAGCTCCCGGGGAGGGCCAAAGACTGGGTCCCTTTTTGAAACAAGGAACTTCTTTCGGAAATCTGTCCCAGATAAAGTGAAGCTGTCTTCCAGATACCTAAGGAATTTTAAGGCAATGATGGTCACAGCCAGTCCTGTCTGTGCTTTCAAGGACCCATGGAGGGATTCCAGTCCTTGTCCCAAATCTCCCACCTGCAGACTGAAAATATAGCATATTCATGTTGCACACCTCCCAGGACACCTGTGAGCCCTCTTTGGAGAGACTTGCTCAGTTTTGGCTCTGAATAAAGAACACTTTGTCTGATTATGTGCATTAAGGTTTGCATGGCTGATCTAAGGTTTGGGCTGAAAGCGGGGAGAACTGGCCACCTGCTGCGCACTTAAAGTGGGGGTGGGGGAGGTTAGCACAGGTTGAGGCAAAGGACAGAGAGGGACCCTCCAGCCAGCCAGCCAGCCAGCCACCCCTGCTTCGAGTGGTTGTATCTCACCCCCAGACACCCTGGTTCTATGCAAGGGGGCTTTCCATCACAAGGTACTTTCCCTTACACAGTCCAGAACAAACCAACCAAGCAAAGGCCATAATCCTTTGTTGGGTATCGCCTTCACTTAATGCTTCTTATCCCTGGCGCGAGCCTTTCAGCTGATGGGTGTCCCAGGAAGGCTTCTAGGTGTGCTTGGTTTGTTACTGGGTTAGTGACACAGAAGCAGAAGAGAAGCCTTGCAGGGAGCTCTGGTCCCCACTGCAGGTGGTCCCTACCATGTCGCTCTGTGACTGTGTGGCCCCGTACGCAGCAATTCCATTGGACGGTGTGGCCGGCTGCGGTGTGTCAGGCTGGATGTAGCCTCTTCTGTCGATGAGGCTGCCAGAGAAAACAAAATGATATGGAGGAAGAGAGTGAATAAAGAGCCAAAGATGCCATCAGCATGATTGTAATTTCCATTTGGGGCTCCCTCCTCCTGTGTGGGACCCCACTGCTGGTGTCTCGGGATAGATCCCGACTTACTTTCATGACAGTCACCTACCAAATTCCATCACCTCTGCCTTTAAGAAATGCTTGCAGCATCTGTCCCCCACCCCCGCCTGCACCTGCTGCAGACTCCCATGGTCTCCCACCCACCCCCCAGCCCCTGCACCCAGGGCCAGCACGGCCATTGGTGCTCCATCCAGGCTTTGTCAAGTCTCCCGGCCTGCTCTCACTGCTCTGGAGGCGCCCTGTCACCTGCTCTGGGCCTCACCCCACTTGTCCCCACTTTCTGCTCCGGCCTCAGTCCACGCCTTCTTGTTACAAGCACAGCGTTCCCAGGCTCATCCCCTCTGCAAGAGTGAGACACCCTCCTGCACGTGCGCAATGCACAGCACAGAAGCCCAGCCCAGCCCCAGCCCCACGTGCACTCGGTGTCTGCCATCCTGGCATTTTGCTCAAGTTCTGGTTTTTCTTGCCCCGGGTCAGCCTCCCTTCCACTCCTCTGTCCGTTCTCCATGGCCAGGTTCCAAAGCCCCCAGCCCTTGCTCTTTCTTGCCCTTTCTCTGGATTCTTTGGGCCCTGCTTGCGACTCCTTTAGTGGCACATACCACTTTCGGCCTGGTGTCGCCGTGATTTTATAGACAGTCCCCTCTGTCCAGCAGTCCGCCAACTCCAGAGGATAGTCTTATCTTTTCTCCCCGCAAAGCACCTGCGTCTCCACCCTGGACTGGGGCCCTCTGCAGTGCCCCCGGAGCACCCTGTTAGTCACATCATGTCAGCATCACCCACTTCCAGACTTGCATCTGCCGTGAAGTGTAAGCCCCAGGAGGGCAAGGACCAGGTCTTCTCAATCATCGATCTCCACAAGTGACACTCACTAGGAGCTGAGTGACAAGAAGGTTGGTGGCTGGATCAACAGAAGTGGGTCCCTGCCTCCCGAGGCAAATTTGCAGAATCATGGCATCATTTGTGAATAATAAAGCCACCTCTTCTGTGCTCCATGGCGCTGTTGCCCAGACAGAAGGTAGGGGGAAGCTTTACGTTGCCATCAAAAGAGCTGCCTTTTTTTCCTCCCTGAGTCAAGGCTCAGTGTTGACCTCGAGTCTAAGGGCAGAACTGCAAAGACCTCAGCTAATGAGAGGGCGCTCCTGGTGTGAGCCCATGTGTGGGGCTCAGCCACACGCCCTGCAGCCTCCGCAAGATGCCTCAGAGCCCCCCCTGTGCCTGCACACGTCCTGGTCCCCTGAGGCCACCCTCCAACTGTCAGTATGGCTCCCAGGAGACAAGAGTTTTCCCAACTGCCACCTGTAGGTCTTTGGACGACGTTAAAATATGCTTGTGACAAGATCTTGAAATGGGACTCTCTCTGCTTCCAGTTTTGGTTGGATTCTCAGAGGTTTAGGAAAACCAATAGGCAACAAGAACCTCCATCTTCCAAAGGAGGGGTGCTGGAGTCCCGCACAGCTCACACCAAGTTTGTGATCCCCTGCGACAGCACGGAAGATCCAAGTGGAAAGAGCAAAGAGAGGTGCCGTGGACCTTAAGTGGTCATCTGCAGCCCACTGTGGGGGCCTCGCAGGTGTCCTGGACCAGAGCAAGCATACAATGGGGGTGGCACTGTGTCTTTCTAGAAGATGTGCTGAAGTCCTAACCTGGCCACGGGGGAAGGGGTGGAGAGTGTTGCCCTTTGGTGAGCTCCGGGGTCCCTACCCATGGAAATGACAGTGGTTGAGGACACGAAAGTGTCTGAAGTCCTTTGTTTTGTTTTGTTTTTGTTTTAGGTGGCCAGAGAAATTAAGGGACTTGCAGGAGATTTCATTCAGGAGCAAAAAACCAAACCAAACCAAACCAAAATAAAATAAAACAACAACAACAACAACAACAACAAAACCCAAACAAACAAAAAAATACCCAACTAGGTTCTCAAGAGAGTCTGAAAAGACAGAAGAAGAGAGGACAAAATAAACTTCTCAGCCTTCATTCTGTGCATTCAGTCTGTTTAATGGACCAGCCACATACCTAAGACTGTGACATTCTGCCCTGAGTCTTCTTTCAGTCCTCACAATGGCCTGGGAGCTCCTCTGATCTGTACGTGCTCCTCTTGCCTCACCTGTTGCTGCACCCTCTGTGGTCCTCTCACTCCTACACACGAGCTCCTCTGACAGGCCATACACTCTCCTCTCACCTCAGGGCCTTTGCACATGCTGCTCCTGTTTGTCCTCCTTCTAGTTTCCTTCCCCCAGTTCCTACTCATCTGTTACAAAAGATGACAACTTAGGCCCTCTCCTCTGGGAAGGCCTCCTGGGTGTCCCATGGAAACTGCACTCCACTCTCTGTCACAGCTGCTCCTTGACTGTTAGATTTGCCATTCTAGCACTGGCCCACAGGGCCTGACCCTGACACCTTGGGACTATCTGTCTTTCCAATTTTCCATTCCTTCTGCCAGGCTTGTATGAGGACCCCTCTCCCAAACCTGGCCAGTCCTACCCCACTGCCATGCACACCCCCAGGGACCCATTCAGGAAACCAAATGTGGTTCATAGCTTATGAAGACACTCTGATGAGCACGTTGTCATACCATTTCAGAACATTTTAGAGGCAACTCAGGTGCATGATTCTGGGCATGTTGGTGGTTCTTAGACTCCATTAGACAGGCTTGGCTGGGACACTCGTGGAAGGCTCTGCCCTCTTAGGGGTACAGGGGTTGGTGAGGTAGGGCAGTACAAGAAGGGGCAAAGAGGGCAACAGGAGGGAGGAGCAGAGACAAGAACTACCCTTTATCATCTCTGCCCAGGTCCAGCTCCAGGAGCCTGTGGGCACCACAGGAGAGGCCAGTGGCCCATGTTCACTTCACAGACCCAAGAGTGGTTCATACAGTTCTGAGGGAGGGCCATCCTCGAGAAATGCCCCATCCAGAGGGACTTGGGTTTTAGAAAGAATACAGCCCCAGTTAACTGAGCCACAGTAAGACATTTTACCCAGCCATGGAAGGTTTAAGTTTGGTTGTGACAAGATTTGATATACAAACAATACAAAGCAGCGCCAAATGCAAATCAAAGAGTGGGGAACAAGAAAAGAGATTTGTTCAAAATATGAGACTTCTAAATTCCTTTCCTGGATTTGGATGTGTATTTTAGATTTGAGGAAGGAGGCTTGTTCAGTTGTCATTTGCCTCTTATGCTCCTCCAAGGCCTCTAGCCTGGGCTTCATCGCCTGAGCCCACAGTCCGCAAATAAATGCATGCTGGTAGGAAACAAAGCCAAACTGTAAAAAAAAAAAAACCCAAGCATTTCCTGATGGATTTTCTGGCCTAAAGAGCTCTCAGAGGGATCCCTGGGTGGGTCTGGAGCTCTCTGGGGGACAGGCTGGCACCCCTCCAGGCATGTCTGACTCCCCTGTCCAAGGTGGTCCTCCCCCTCAAGTCCTGGGCTCTCCCTTCCTACAGCCCCTCCTCAGAGGAGGCCTCTGTGCGACAGGCCAGGGGCTCCTGATGGCCCTCATTCAGGAGGAGAGTAGCACGCTAGGCTCCCGATTTCCTGGGCCTAACCTAGAAAACAATCAATTTCTAATTACTCATAGTACCAGTAACATACCCTCAGTATCAATTAATATGTAGCCTCGGAATATATGCTTGGATTTTGTTTCTGGGGGGAGGGCAACACTCTTACTTCCTTAATGGTATTTCACTGAGGCTTATAATAAAATCAAATTTGCATTCCATGAGCACGCATGGGCAATGACGGCCACGGAGGTACAAGTGCAGTGATGCTGCCTTGGAGATGCTCGCAGCAGGTTTGTGGAGTCTCTCCATTTATGCATTTAGAGGCCAAAAGGGAGGAAGTAGCAATGGTTTGGAAACTCATTCTAGAGACTCAGAATACCTGCTTAATAAATATGCTGGATGACTGATTAATCTGTTGGAAAGGCTCTACAGGAGTGTCAACATGTGTTCCACACATGCTGGTTCTGATGCCAGGGGCCTGGGTTTGAGTCCTGACCAGGTGGCATTTACTAGCTCTGTGAACATGGGCACGTTTAGTAACCTCTCTGTGCCACTTTCCTCACCCACAAAATGGGGTATAATAGTACTTATCTCTTACAGAGCCATATTTTAAAAACAGATTCATATAGGGGTATCTGGGTGGCTCAGTCAGTTAAGCATCCAACTCTTGATTTTGGCTCCAGTCATGATCTCAGGGTTATGAGAGTGAGCCCCGAGTTAGGCTCCATGCTCAGTGTGGAGTCTGCTTGAGATTCTTTCTCCCTCTTCCTTTCCCCCTGCTTGCATGCACTCTCTCTCTCTAAATAAATAAAAGCTTTAAAAGCTGATTCATATAAAACACTTAAAACAGATCTAACACTGTTCATGAGTGTCAGCTACTGCCATCATAGTGCTGTCCTATTACTGTCACCACAATCTGGAAGCTTCAGCTCATGCTGATCTCTCCTGCTCAACTATTTTAGCATGTATATTCTATATAACTCAGCTCTTAGCACCCATTTCTCCAGGTTTTCTGATTGCTTCCTACACTGCATCCTGGCCTCCCTACTAAGCTAACCACAGCTCTGTGTTCATCACAGATGTTCAAGATGACTCAATAATTAATGCGAGGCATGATCCTCAGTTTCCCTATTTCAATCCTTAGGAGATTTTCCCTATCCTTGACACAAATTCAGTGAAAGAATAGAAAAGATGGCAAGAACAGCACGATAAACTGAGCCAGATTTCTATTTTACTAGGGCCACGACGCTGTGCATGAAGCCGACCACTGGCCCGGCGGTCATCCAGAGCGTGTGATCAAATCTAACAGTGGGTTTTGTGGCCGGGTCTCTACCTTGTAAGGCCTGTGCTGCCACAGCTAATTTGTTGGCTTTCCCCAGGTCCACTAAAGAGCATGACGCTCTCCAAATCTCACCTTGGAGAGATGGGCCCACACAGGGCAACACAGCAATTTGTAAAGATATTCCCGTAGCTGTAGGGATTGTAATTCTCTTTGCCTCTTTTATTTGACCAAGATCCTTTAATCTGAAAGAAAAGGAGAGTCAATAACACCAATGCCACAGTTTAGGTGAATTGGATTGTAAGAAGCTCATAAAGAATGCAAATCATTTTTACTCATTTCTTTGATAGGAGAAACTGAAGTATTTTCACAAGGAAAACTGACATTTACCCCAACCTTGGAAACATCCCCAAACAGCAGGTCAAATGAGGGGGAAAGTAACATTCTTTGGGGACAATGATCTCTTGTGTCTACTACGTGGTATACCAGCAGCTCAGCTCACAGAAGCCCATGGAGGTTTTTCTCAGATTCACAGCTGGCGTGCTCAACAGCCATGAAACGGATGGTGGCCAAGAGTTAACTGGGCTCCCCCAACTGCCAACTTCCAGCCTGCCTGAATCCGGCCTCACAATGTCACTGAAATAATTTCACAGGTTCAAATATCCACAGTTACGAAATACAGATAACTCCATTAATTTCTTAATTCACGTATCATCAAGCCTTTAAGGCAATCTGACTGAATCTGAGGCATTTAATCGCTGTACTGACAGAAACTTCTGTCAGAATCTAAATATTCAGAACAAAGAGGACCAGGCCAATGAGCAACATTTCCAACATCATGTTTCCTGTTCTTATCCCTCCTCTCCGGCCACATTAGGTCTAGGCAGATAATCCTGGACAAAACATCAAACTCTGGGTCGGGGCGGCCTCTTCCAAAAATGAGACGGAAGTGTTAAACGTGAGAGGTGGATTCATTCGTTCACCCCCTGCATGTCAGCCACTGTCTCTCTCCAGGGGATGTGTGACATGCGACTCACAAAACTACTGGAAAGGAAGAGAAGATAATCTCCTCCACTAGTGTTTGGAATTGGGTGTCACTTTGCAGGCCTCAGGATCTAAGGGACATGGTCAGAAAGTAGGACAATCCAGAGATTCCCAACTGGGAATCATGGAGGCCAACGTAGGAAGATGCTTCTACCTCACAATCTTGGCTCTCGGAGGCTCGCTCTGGAACGGGATGTGCAGAAGGCCCTGGCCCCCAAGCCCTCCTCCCCTCTCCCCCTCCGCCTCTGGACACAGACACCCCCACCCCCACCCCCACCCCGACCCCGGCCCACCAGGAACTTACATCTTCATTGGTGGTCTGGTTGGAGCTGATCAGGTACGTGTGGAAGCCCGACAGGCCGACTATAGACCAGACGGAGAAGAAGCACACCACAGCCTCCAGCACAGTGGCCCGGAGTCAAGGAGCAGAACGGGGAAGGCAGGGAAAGCTCTCGGGGTGTCTGAGGAGCCGGGATGGCGCGAGGCTTCGACGGGAAACACCCACAGACACTCCCTCAGGCCTGTCAGTCTGTCTGGTTTCACGTCAGGGCTGTCCCTAAGCCAGAGGAGCATCCTTCAGGGCCAGCCCCGCGGCCTCTCTCTTCCAGCTCCACCTCACTGGTGCTCAGGGAGCGATCACTGGGCTCCCTGAACGTTGCCTGTTTACTTCCTCACGGCTGGCCGTTCCCCTGGGCGTCACCCCACCTGCCCTTTGCCTTTCCCCGCAACACACTGTGCAGCCAGCGAAGCCGGGGGGAGGCTGGCGGGAGCCGGCAGCGGCCCAGGCCGCCAAGGGAAGGCTCGACGCTGAACATCACCGCAATCCCAGGCTTTAATCTCGCCTTCTGAATACCGAGGACTGTTGTGTCAACGGGTCTCTCCCCCAGCTTGATGCTGAGGGTGTGGGGAACTGTCACAGTTGGCAGTGAGGTGCGGTCCCGGCCACCGGCAACTATAAGCCTGGGCAGGCCTTATCTTCATGGCTTTCTCTCTCCCTGGATGGTCCCTTCACCAGTTGGTGGCTGCCCACCCGCACCTATGGTTGGGCTTCGGAGTCAGTGGGGGC
The DNA here is from genome assembly GCF_003254725.2 of Canis lupus dingo. Taxonomy (NCBI): domain Eukaryota; kingdom Metazoa; phylum Chordata; class Mammalia; order Carnivora; family Canidae; genus Canis; species Canis lupus. The sequence goes on along the minus strand of NC_064243.1, from coordinate 47,192,334 downwards.
ATTTCTCAGAGTGGCATCAGGGTGAGGTGTATCTTTACTTACGAGGACCCCTTAGCCCGCCCGACACATAAGGCTATTTTCAGCTATTTGGTGGGCAACTAGGAAATGTGGATGTTGACCGACCAGACACTGAGCGATGAGGAGTTCAGAGTTCCACAAGATGCTCTATCACCGGAGGAGAGAAAGTGTGGTATTCTTCAACAGAGGAGATAAATCAACCCAGACTTTGGCAATTTGAAAGGACTAGAGAATTTTTCTGTCCCAAAAATGTTTATAAAATTCTATTTACAAGATACAGATGTTTCTCAGGGAAAAAAAATATCCATCATACGTCTGGGAGTTGCATCCCCCATCGTTAAGTTACAGGCCGGAGAAGCAAATACCCACGCGTTCTCGATGCTCCCACGGATTGAAGCCATAGATCATGCTGTAATACATCGCCATTGATTTTTTTTTTTTTTTAGGATTGGGTATAATTCATCTTTAGGCCATAGAAATGAATATCATATTCAGTACAGTGTCATAATCGGCCATGTCATTATTAATAAATACCATCGTCTGGGGTGGCATATAAAAATAAGAGAAATGAACAGGCTCCTGCCCTGACTTTCCACATCAGGATAAACTGCTGGCTCTGCTCTTGGAGAGGCAGAAAAACACTTTACTCTCCTAAGGTTTAAACTTCTAGAAACCGCAAGCACTCAGGAAAGCACCACTCTGAAATTAAATGGGTATCTGAAGAGGAGAAGAATGTGCTGCTGCCAGCTAGCTAAGACGAAAACAGCCCAGAGCACCCAGAGTCTTACAGATGCCAACCACCGTGCTCCTGGTGGGCCCCGTCTGTTCCTCAGGGAGGCAGGCAGGAGGTAAACAAAAGGGAGGGGTAGTTACATCACTTGAGAAGAGGAAAGTAAGTTGGAATTTTGGAAAAGCAGGTTAAGTATGGATAAGTAGGGAGGATCTGTGGGGGGCGAGAGAGAAGCAGACCCCACCCCAGGGCTGCCACCAGCCTGCGCACCCTTTTCATTTCTCCCAGGGTTGTTTGGGTAGGCAAGTGGTGATGAAGGGGGGTTTCGGGGACACATGGGGACACACGGATGGTGGCCCTTGTAGCAAAGATGGTCTCATTCTCAACTGGCTTCTCAAGGTGAGGGCTCACAGATGCCCCTCTTCTGACCATCCCAGCCCCCGTTTCGGGACAGACTGGGGAGGCAAGTCACACGGGGTTTGAAAGCAGAGGTGAAGTGGAGTGCAGGGAAAAGACAAGAGCTAGAAAGATCAGAGAGGAGGGGACACATGACAGAAGAGAAAGGATCAGGGTAGAAAAGGGAATAAAGAATGAAAGCAAAAGGTTTACTTGCTGAATAATACAGGCAGAGCCGAACTTCTGTCTCAGAAGTACTTTAGGTGTCTCTAAAAGTTTACGATCCAGGTAGAACGATGGTGATGTCAAAATATACATATGCGTGTATATGTATGCGTGCATATGCGTGAACCATATAAAAACTGGCGTGTCAAAGCGGAGGAGGATCACAGCATTTAGGGTGGCTACCGCTCGTGTTCTGGCTGCTGTTCCATTTGCAATGCCACTTAAAACGATCACTCCTCAAAGGAGGCATTGTTACCAGTGGACACAGAACTTTAAAGGCTTATAGCTCCAAAAATAAACTTGCAGTTTTCTATATTATCTTGTGAGCATTAGAGGCGATTTATAAATAGCAGAATGCAGTTGCATGGTTAGCTCACAGCTGTGTCAAAATGACATGAATTCAAGGCAGGATGCAGGATGCAGCCCACCTGCGCTTGCCACTGATAGCGGATCCCTCCCCCCCACCGTGTGTCTTAAGGAGTCGTCACCATCATCATAACCACTTGTGGCTGGTGTGTGTCTGGCTACGTGTCAGGTGGTACTCCAAAGGCTTCCCATGGATTAACTCACTATTGATCCTCAGTGACCCAGGGAGAAGTGTGATTCCCAATTACCCAATAAGGAAACTGAGGCAGAGAGCAGTTCAGTACTTTGCTTGAGAAATCGCAAAGCTGGGGATGGACCCCTGGAAGTGTGGTTGTGTCAGTGCAACAGAAAAGCCGTGGGCTGGATCCTTTCCTATTCCCGCTGAGGGCCCAGTGGCTCTAGGCTGACTATAACCCCTTACTGGGGGAGGTAGGGACCCTCCTTGTCACAGATTAGTGACCCTATGGCAGCTTGAGTAGACCACAACCCTTCAACTTCACTCTTAGGCTGGGGGACAAATATTTAAACAACACATCTTCTCACTGACTCGAAAGACAGATGTTGACAATATCTACGCCATTATAAGATCAATATAAATTTCTCTTGAATGTATCAAAACCCATTTACTGAGATTTTTAAAAGGGGAAATGAGGGAAAAACATGCCAATTCCACTAAGAGCCAATTTAATAAGCCGTTGGATGTTTATTGCTGCTGAGATGGTTCCAAATTATAGCAGTTACCATGGCCAGCTTCTGTCTCCCTCCAACCCCCAGTAAGACAGTGAGCTACTGCTGAGGCCAGGGGGGTGTCATTAAATTCCCTGTAGCTCCTAACCCATGATGTTGCATATCGAAGTACTCACTAGATAGCTGTGGGATGCAAAACCATGAAAAATGATGATGGGCAGACACGTCTCCATTGAGTTTCTGCACCATCCTAGGGGTGCCCGCTCTGTGCCTTTTTGTGGAACCAGCCCTGCATTTAGGACAGAAGCGGTGGGGAAGGATTCACTCCCTGCCCTAAGGAAGTAAGGGTCCGTTTGCCTGTGGGAAGTTAAGCAAGGTGAGAGTCCCTTGCATACACATGGGAAGAGTGTTGGGTTGGACAGCATGGTGGGGGCATCTCAGTATTTGGAAAATCACAAAAGGTGAGAGATCATGGAACTAAAGATTTTTTAACCTTTCTGGATCCCCCCTCTTTTCTCAGAAAAAATGCACACGTAATTATTTCCTTATAATTTCAGGAGTTTTACAAACTCCCCTGACACCTCTCCATAGATACACAAGGACCTGTTAAGATGTCCTGATTTATTTTAATCCCTTAATTTTACAGGTAGGAAGCTGAGTCCCGGAGAAGTCAAGCCTCTTATAAAAACTCACACAGTAGTTCATGGTAGAACTAAACTAGAACTTGGTCTCCAGAACTTCTAGGACACAAAGAACCCTTCCCAAGGCCCCATGTGATGGCAGTGTCACAAGACAGGCTGTCATCTGGGGGCTCGGAGCATACAGCAACAAGGCTGAGACCACCACGCTCATTATTCTCATGGTCTTTGTCTCTCTTAGTATGTCACCAGCCATCTTTCCATTTTCCAGCAATCAGGCTGGTGATGGTATTTTTTGCCAAATCCAGATAATAGTTTATTTTAAGAAGTCTGTGTTTCATGTGCATTTCTTCACTGACCCAAACCCCCTGGATTCCAGAATGGTGGGAGAAGCCAAGTCCAGGAGCTGCCTCTTCTTGAGCACTGAGCTTACGAGGCTCTGGGGGGCACTTCTCTATGGAGCCAGAGCCCTCCAGCATTTTAATATGCTTCAGGTCTCTGTCGTGGGTTCTGATGTTTAAAATGTAAGAAACCAATGTTCTTGGTAATCTTTTTTCTCCCCTAAAAATTACAGTAAATTCGGCAATGCTTCCTTACAGGAAGAGTTTTGATGGAAGAGTGGGTATCAGCAAGATTTCCCTTTCTTCTCCAGATTTAGCGTCTATGTCAGCATTTAATGCTTGTAAATATTTGGGTTCAGGAATTTGTCAGCATGTTTTCCTCATCCATCGGATGGGGAAATTCTTAGAGATGGGAAAATACAGCTTGTGTCCCCCTCACCCGAGTGCCATCTCTGTGTTTGGGGTGGGGTCTTCACATCTAAGTGATTCATGTGACAGACACATGGGAAGTCATGGAGACCCTTCAGTCTGGATCACGTGAACATCATCTCTCATTCTCTGAAATCCTTTTGTCCTACATTCTTTAATACTGAGAAATAAAGGTGCATGTTCTCCCCAATTAATCTATGAAGTCACTGTAATTCCCATCAAAATTCCAACTGGAATTTTAAAAGAGAAATTAGACAAACTGACTCTAAAATTCATCACAGAGAGAAAATGTGCAAGAATGGGTAAGAAAACTTGGGGGGAAAATCAAGGGTTAGGGGATGGGAGGAGAACGTTTAGTAAACAAAAGGAGGTGAGAGTGTGAAAGAGACGTGTGGGCAAGTAGAGGTACTGAAGGCATTTCAAATTAGGGGCAGAAGAATACACTGGTGGTTCTCAAAATGTGGCCCGTGGAACCTTAGGGTCCCTGAGATACTTCAGGGAAACCCCCAGGTCAGAGCTATTTTCCTATTGATGCTATTCTCTCCTTTGAGGGCTTCATCTAGAGGCTGCATGATGCAAGACTCATGTCCTCGCTCTCAGCAAAATAGGATGACTGCTGGTGCATTCTGTGTTTTAAAAATTTCTCAGCTAGTTTTAAACATGACCTCTAGAAATTTATATATATATATTTAAGATATCTAAATACTCGTCAACAGAAGCATACACTATGGTTCCTTTGCCTTCTGAAATTCTATATATATATAGAAATATATATATATCTCTATAATCTACATAAACAGAAGCTCTTTGGGTCCTCAATAATTTTTAAGAGTAAAAGAGTCCTGAGATCAAAAAGTTTGAGAACTGCCAGAATAGAATAGTGAGCATTACTGGGACACATCACTAAACATTTGGGAAAAATAAAGTGAGAATTTTAGTAAACACACACACAATCAGATTACAGAGAATTTACTCTAACTGAAGAAATAAAATATAAAAGAGGAAAAGAAAGGAAATAGTCTTACAATTTGGAAGTAGAAATATAAGTTACAAAATCTAGGAGTCATTATAGTCAATCTATAAAACTTATAGATTGATTTCATTAAAAAGTTAACCTTTTTTGTATTAAAATTAAGTTAAAAGGTAACTGACAAGTTGGGAGAAAAATATTGGCAAGAGATATTAAATGGTTATTGTTGAGAATAAAGAACATGTTAATAGGAAAAGAACACAGAACCGGATTACAAAATGGACAGAATACGGACTGGCATGTTGTGGCAATGGAAAAAAAGTCAACGAGCAGGAAAATAAGCACAGGTGACTATTATCCAGAAAATGGAAATTAAAACAATGATTTATTTCCCCCCCAACGAACTAGCAAAAGTCACAGAACCGATGACATCCAATGTGGGTAAAGGTGTGAGGAACTAGGAGGACAAATTGGTACCACCCCTTTAGGGGACAATGTGGCATGCCTCATTAACTTCCATCTCAGAGATTCCACATTTAGCTGTCAATCCTGCAGAAACACTACTTGTGTGTAAGGAGACATGTGCAAGAGCACTCACTGCCTCATTTTTTAAGCAGTAAAAAAAATTAAGAAATCTAAGTACTCATCAACGGAAGCATACACTATGGTTCCTCTGCCTTCTGAAATTCTCTAAAGCAATTGAGAAAAAATGAGGTAGATCCACATGTTGACACGGAAGTTATCTTCAGGAAATATTTAAAAATCAAACCATTGGATAATGCAAAGATTATGACCCTTTTTAGATAGAAACTGTCCCTGCAACAGTATATTGTTATGTGTATGGATTCCTAGAATACCACCTGGGAAGACCCACAAAAACAGACAATTCTTACAAAACGATGGAGGAACGGTCAAGAGCAGCACTCCTTTTTTTACTCTTATGTTTCCATTTGAAATCTTTTACAGTGAGAGTATGGTCTTGTTATCCTTGAGTGATTTAAGAAACCCGACACCATCCTCCCCCACTTTGTGACCTCATGAGAGGTCATCTGATGCTTATTCTTCATGGGACTCCCTCAGTCTGACTGGCTAGGGGCAGCAGGAAAGCATCTTGGTTCCCTGCGTGGGGAGAGGGGCTGGTGGTGGGGAGATCCGGACTCGAGTTCTGGCAATACCACTGAGCACAAATTGAGGTCATGTGACCCTTCAGTGCAGGCCCAGCTGTCGGGACCTAAGGACACCTGTCCTACCTATTTTCTGGGGTCCCTCCGAGGATCCACAGATAGGGGGATAGGAGGGTTTATCCTGAAAGCCGAGTGTAGCTAGCAAAGACCTGTGCTGCCTTCATGAATCGTGCAATGGGCAGTAGGGCGTCCCTCCTTTCTGAGAGCACTGAGCCAACCGCAAGCCTACTACCAAATTCCATTAAAACAGAACCATGCCCATTAGGCCATCGGTGCCTTTCAGACAGTGTACCTCGAAATGAATGCAAATTTGGGATAAAACGGCTCTCCATCAAAAGCCTCCACACACATAGAATCAATTACTGTTTGATTTACCAACCACTGAAGACTCCCGCTCGTTCGGGAGCGCTGAACAATAAGTCATGATTAAAAATGACTGTAATCCTTTTAATTGGATGTTAATGCCATTTCATTGCAATGCTTGTTGATCATGGGGCTTCCCCTCTCGGGCTCCTCCTCTGATGACACGGGTGGCCTGGGGTCCCCTCCCTGTGGGGCTCTAGCAGACCCTCAAAGCCGGTGAGCCGGTAGGCGTAGCCACGTGGCTCTCCTGGCACCACGTGACTGGTTCCCCATTTCTTATGAGGTTGTAGCCCTGTCACCGCAGGCTCATGACTTTTTCACCTTTCTATATTTCATGCAAGGAACCAAGGAGGATCCAAAAGTTGCTCTAGCCTCACGTGGAGGTTCCTGGGGGGTCATCTCTTAGTTCTGCTTCTAAATATATTTCAAATAGGACTAATTTCTCCCAAAGCCAGCGCTAGCTATCTCCCTTTTCTGTTGTGTCCTCTTTCCCCTGGACACCCAGGGCTGAACCCTCAGAATGGGCTCTGAAACCCCCTCCTGTCCCCTCTGCAGTACTGATCTGATTGCCTAGCTGTCAGCTGAGCTGTCCCCTTGTCACCCATTCCAATTTTGGGGGTCTTTCCCCTGCAAAAGTCTCCTCCCTCCCTCCGTGTGTTCCCTGCTGCAAGATGAATTCTTAAGAACACAATAATAACAAAACCCAGCTGCGATGAGTTCATTCACCTGCCAAAGCTGTAATCTGGTCCCACTCCTCACAGGTACACGATGAGGTAGGGGCCCTTCCCTTCCTGGGAGCACTCTTGACCGCCACCCCCCAACCAGGGCTGAGCTATCACAGCACCCTCCCGCTACACCCACTGTGTGCATGAGTCCCAAGTGCATCTGTGTACTTATACCATCTGGGCAGAGGGCCCGTTGACTGGAAGCACCTTTGAACTGCTGTAGCCAGCACCCTGCAGACCCTGCTGAGCGATGAACACACCCTAGTGAACACAAAGCTGGCTCCAGCCCTACGGGGACACCAGGCCTTGCTCAGGCTCTTGGCCCTGCTTGGGACCTCGCCCCTCCATGTCCTGTTGGAACTTGCCTCATCTTTCCAAGCCCCGTGCAGACACCACCTGCCAAAGCTTTTCCTGATTTCCCTGCACGAGGCCCTTCTGGACCTCCACCCCCACCTCGAGCATGCTCTGATCCTTGACACCACTTAAGACTTACGCTGCTTTTCAGAAATCCGAGTCATCCACCAGATCTTGGCATCAACAGATGCTCGTCAAGAAGAATGAATCAGCCTGCCCACCCTCGCTGCTCTGCCCTCTTTGACAGAAGGGCGGGTGTATCCTTCTCCACTTTGTAACCATGGCAGATTTCGCACGTAGTGGGTGTTCGGTTGAATGGTCTTGAGAGAAACAGATGCCCAGTGGACCTTCTCTGTTGGAACCTGTCCGGCTGTGTGGACGGAAGACTGAGTGCCATCCTTTGTGGAGAACACTCTCCTTTTGTCTCTCCCTGGAGAAGGCCAGGCATTCCTGAGAGTCTGTAGCACCTAGCCACCACTGCCTCTGCTCATCTGAGGCTGAGATGAGAAGGAGGAAATGGCCCCAGGCCACTGGGAGATAGGGAGAGAGGTGGAGGGAGGGCTGGCCAGGGGCTCTGAGGCCCGGGTGCCTTCCTTGCCCTCACTCACCACGGGTGGGCTCTGGGGTGGGCTTGCTGGCTCTTCCCTGCGTGTCCTCCTCCTCCTCCTCCTCCTCCTCCTCCTCCTCCAAACTCTGTCCACTCAAACTAGACACCGTCCAGTCCAGACTACGTACTAAGTGAGCTGATGGGTTCCTTTCTCCTGAGGTCCTGCTGTTGTCACACAGGCCCCATGAGGCACTTCAGTTATTTCCATCATTTGTGCCAGTATTTCTGAGAAGTTGTCTCGATTAGTTGTTAATTAGCCACCTGTGTTTCTAATTTCTCTCATTTCCTCCACAACATGGCTTTTAGTTGGATATTTTGCAGTAAATCCACTGGGAGAAAAACCTTTGCCTGTGTCCTGATTCCTCATCAGGATATTTTGACACCACGGTCAGGAGATCAGATGGGAGGCCACTGAAAAATTTTAAACTTAAGTTACTTTCTTGCCCGAGAACACTCAACAGGGTCACGTGCAGCGGCTACATGGGACTCCAGTCCGGTGCTCAGGCAACTCCCCAGAAAATCTCTTGTTTTAAGAACTTGGTGTGGTATGGACTCCTGCTCCACACAGACAACAGGGCTGGAGAGGATGAGCTCAGGGCAGCAGGGTCGTCAGCCAGGGAACAGTCTCCATGAGTGGTTTTTTTTTTGTGTGTGTGTACACATTTAGTTTTATTGTAACAAAGCAACTTGTACACTTTTAACGTTTCAAACTGAGTATCTTTCCTTTCCAGTGAAACAAAAAGAAAATTTAAAAATAAACAGGAACAAAATTACAATAGAGAATGTCAATTCCAAATAAGATCCTACAGGTTCTGCTGATTCTCCCATCGAGTGGCAGGGCTCAAGTCATCATTAGGAGAGTTTTATTTTAAAAGTGTCATCTTAAACTGCAAGGATGTCCGTTAAACATCACAATTAAACATGCCAAAGGAGAAGCCATGTTGTCAAAATGCCCACTTAACCCACCCAAACATCTCAAACCCACCCTTTGCTGACCTTCTATAACCCCATTTTTTTTAAGTTTTTTTTTTCTTTTTTTAAACAAGAAAAAGTAGACAGGTACATGTTGGTAAATGCTAACTGTCCATATTCACATAGAGACACAGTGTAATCTCTGAGCCCAATATACAGAGAAAGGAGGAAAAAAGCTAGAATTCTATGCACTACTACACAGGGGCCTAGCACCCTCCAGCTTACAGCAGAGCTAAGGGAGCAGAAGGTTTTTCTTTTTTTCCCACAGAGCACGGTGGTGTTGAGTCCATAAAGTTTTTGTTGAGACAGGAAGGAATAAAAATGAATTTGGAACAGAAAGGGGTAGAGATTCTTTTCCCGCTGTATTCTGCTCCAAAGTATTTCCCCCCAAAATAAGTTGAGAACAATGGTATAAAGGGAGAGAAAAGAGACTTCAAAAACCAGGGCAAATGAGCACAATGGGGGGGGGGGTGGGGTAAGAGATGCAACTTGCTCCCAGGGACTGGAGAAAATTAAAAAAGGAAGGTTGGAATCCATCAGTGTTCCATTAGTCATCTTCTCCTTCATCCTCCTCTCCTTCCTCCCCCTCATTATCATCTTCATCTTCTTCACCTTCATCCTCATCTCCTTCTTCATCAATATCTTCCAATCCTTCTTCTTCTTCATCATCATCATCATCTTCTTCTCCTTCTCCTTCTTCATCATCCATATCAGGAACCAAGTAGTACTGTAATGGATTTGGCCAAATATCATCTTTGATGACCTCTCCTAACTCATCTGCACCTGCATCAGAATGGTCAGTAAACCAGGTGAAGAAGCTCTCTGGTTCCTCATGCTGTCTCTTCCTGCTGGCTTTGTTCTGCGTTTGACTTGAACGTTTTGTCAAATCCTTTCCAGATTTCCATTTGATTTCAGTGGACTTTGACGATGGATCACCACTCTCATTCAGATGAAATTCTTTGGAGAGAACTTTATTTTCGAAGTAAGAGCTTTCGTCAAAATAAAAATCTATTCTGTAACCTGATTTAATATCTTCAAATCAGCCTCATCATCAGAAATCTACCACCTCCAAAGAGACTCCCAAACTCTCAGGGCCTCAGCAATGGGAGGGAGCTTGGAGGTATTAACATGATCTGATGCTAGAACCTCCTACCACACCGGCTGGCATGATCCACCCTTTTGCGGGCCACCCCTAGTCTCTGTGACCTCATTGTTGCCCCAGTGGTGAGCACCCCTTTCTCTGGGAGCTGAAAACAGCCCCTTGGAAACACTGCCTGGCCATCCCCTACCACTTCCAAAACCACACGGGTGTCCCCAGGAAAGGCAGGAGCCCAAAATACTGAACAGATATCCTAATGGGATCCAGCTTTACCACACATAGATTATCACTAATAACCAGAACTTAATATTTTTTCAAAAACACAGCACAACCTCATAGAACCCAAAGCATGTTTTTTCTTCTGGAATACAAATTCATGATAAATCACCAGACTCAATGCTTCTTATTAGACCCACTTGATAGAAGGAGGGATTCTTCTTCAAAGCAGGTATTGAAAACAGAGAAAACCCATCAGCACAGAGAGCCTGTAGGCAGTCATAGCAATCAGGGGAGGAGTGGCCAGTGGCACATGAAACAATTAATGTTCTTTGTAATTAAAAAAAAACCCCAGCACCTCACTTTTTAGTATGGGTAAGTCCGATGTTCCTAAAGTTTTCCACCGCTTCCAGAAGGAGTGAAGAAGATTCAAATTGGGACTGCTATTCAGGCTGCTTCCATCATCTCCCCACCCATCTCTATCCTGCTGGGCTGCTGTGCTGTCACATTCCCCCTGGCATCTTGCTCTTGGTCCCCAATTTTCTCTGGGAGAAAATCAGACAGTCTTTATGTCAGCTCTGGTAGCTGCCCTGGGATATTCTGGCTTCAGCCTTCAGCTTTAGGTCACCTTTTTACCAGCAGGAGCCCAATATGACAGTGGATTAAAAAGTGCCACAAAATCTGACTTCAGGAGAGGACACACACACACATACACACACACACACACACTTTGTGTGTGTGTACATATATACATATACATATATATGTACACACACATACACCATATATGTGATATGTGTGTATGTCTGTGTACATATATACTAACCCATCAACTCTGTCCGCCCCCCTCCTAGAGTGACACAAAGGTTGAAAAGGAAGCGGGGACAGACATAGACTCAGAAGTGAGCTGGATCATTAGAGAGCTTCATGGATGGGTCTAGAAAGAAATCCTCTTAAATCAGCCTGCACTTGAATGCCTGATTCCAGGGCACCTCCTCCTCAAAGGCCTGTGGGGCTGACAGAACAGGGACCCCCCAAAGACGTCCTAATCCTTGGCATCTGTGAATATAACCTATATGGCAAAAGGGAGTTGTATACTGGAGGTCACAGACCCTGAGATGGGATGATTATCCTGAATTCTCAGGTTGCGGCTACTCTTTAAAAAGTAGAGAGCTTTTCTGGCTGAGGTCAGAGTGATGGGTGGAAGAGAGGCAGGAGAGCTTCAAAGTGTGGGAGGGACCTGACCCGTTGCTGCTGGCTTTGAAGAGCAAGGAAGAAATGAATCAGAGAAAGCAGCAAAGAAAGGGGCCTTAGTCCTGTAGCCCACGAACTTGGTCAACCACCTGAACCAGCCCAAGAGAGGATCCCCCCTGCAGCTTCTGGATAAGAGTCCAGGCTGGTGACACCTTGATTTTAGCACTGTGGGACCCAGAGCAGAAAAAAGCCAAGCCTGCTGGACTTCTGACCTACAGAGTGGCACAACAATTAATTTATATTGCTTTAAGCCTCCAAAATACAGCTGGGCGCATGCTGGGGCTGTGCTGATGGAGGGCTGGCCTGGAACAGGTAGGACATCCAGCAGCTGTGTCTGGATGCCGTAAGGGGCCTTCATGCTTTCAAAGTGGGCTGTGGCGTCGCTGGCTCTCACTGGACCATGTGGCTGCCAAGCTCCAGAATGTGGAGGACATGCCTGGGTGACACCCACAAAGCAAAAACCTTGGCATCTAGATATGGCAACACCATTGGAAAGGCAGTGGCTGAGATTTTGTGAGTTTTCAAAGTCTGGGCCACATAAAAACTCTTTACCTCTACCTGAGAACGATATTTCCAGGGAAAATAGCCTGAACCTAGGAAGAGTGTTTCTCTTTCTTCTCCTTTCCACACAAACTGTTTCTCCAGCAAAGTCAGCATGCTGCTTTTTCTACCAGCATTTGTCTATTCTCCTTCTTGGGGAACACAATGCTCTTGATTATACCCACTATGGGCACAGCCAAATCATGAGAATGAGCAGACGTGTGTGCTCTAAAAGAAGGTTCTGGCAGAGACCACCCATTGCACATATTGCCACAAAAAGAAGCTTCTTTGAAATCACTCCTGTCATGCACGTAAACCATACTCCCATGCTGGATGTTCTCACTCATATTCCATATAACTGATTTTGTCACCGTAGCATGTCAAGTACAAAGTGGCTGACTCTTGCAGGTCAAAAACTTCAAGATACAAAAGGGTTGAAAGAAATAACCTTAGATCTCTAATTAATTATGAGGGTAGCAGGAAACCAGGACTCGCTACCTGGTCCTTCCTCATGATATGATATGATAAGATCCATGAGTTGGGGGGACACCTGGGTGGCTCAGTGGTTGAACTTCTGCCTTTGTTTGGCTCAGGTTGTGATCCCAGGGTCCTGGAGTCAAGTGCCGCATCAGGCTCCCTGCAGGAAGCCTGCTTCTCCCTCTGCTTATGTCCCTGCCTCTCTCTTTCTGTGTCTCTCATGAATGAATGAATGAATGAATGAATGAATGAATGATTTATAATAATAATAATAATAATAATAATTAATAATAAAGATCCATGAGTTGGGTGATCTGTAATAGACACCACGAAGCCCTGCCAGCAGCAAACTATATTATAAAATGCTATATGACCAGCATGTTTTCACGATGTGACCAATTTCCTGAAAGACAGCTGAGCCTCTTTTTCTGGGAAGAAAAGACAAAGCTTGACTGTAAGATATGCCAAAGCAACATGTCTTGAAAATAGAAGAGCACAGAGATGATGGCGGAGGGGGTCACCCCTGGCAGGGCTGGGGAGAAGGATGGAGAATGACATTTCCCATGGGTGTTCTTAGCAGCCATGAACATGGAGAATTCCATTCTCAGGACTACCTTTCCTTCTGGCTAACTTATAGTTAGCTCTTGCCCCCTTTAACAGAAGACAGGACATACCTGTAAAATGTATTCTGCAAGTCCCCCTTGTATATCTTCCATATGTCCCTGTTCCCTTTGTAAGAAATTAGTTGACTATAGAATCTGTACCTCCAAACAATATTCTGTGCTATCTGTAAACACAGAAGCACCAAAAAGGAGATGCTTTATATAATGCAAATACATACAAGACCACATTTGTTTTCAGGTATCTTAATGTCACACACACACACACACACACACACACACACACCCGCTCCACACTGTGTACCCCAGCTCCTAGGGACATGAGGCGGGTACAAGATATGTACCTCTTAGTAAAGTTCTTCATTCATTGTTTAAGAATTCTCTACCACAAGATAAGATTACTTCTGGGAGTAATGAGAAGTTCAAGTCCAGCCTACTTGGTTATATGAAAAAGAAAGAGAGCTGGGTCCCAGATGGAGCCAGGTCAATGGGTCCAGGAGGCCAACTCTATAGTAATGAACATGAAACTTAGGGGGACAGGTGAGGCAGGGAGCCCATTCAAGCACATCATGGGTGAACATTTTTCTTTCAAGAAGTTCAAAATACGATGGCACGTGCCCATACATACTCTTTGGTAGGATGGGATTAATCCAATTGACTTGAGATTGACCATCTTTAGTCCATTCAAGACTGAGAAAAAGTGTTCTGTTCCTGGAAATAATAAAGGTTATCTGGACTGCCTGAAGGCATGACAAAGGCACACCCAGAAGGAATCTATAGAGGGGGTCAGAGGATTCTCATCTGGTAACCTCACGGTGAGAAGGTGACCCACACATGGGCATCTATAAATACTCTGCAGGGATCAAAATGAGGTCAGCTGGACCTTGCAAGCCCTTCTCCCCAACCAACCTGATTTAACACAAATCAATGCAGGGTGAACAAGAATTTACACTTGGCTTTCTAGCTAAAGAGCACTTCAATTTAAACATGGCTAAATGAGTCATGTCGAGGTTCGAGCATTCAGACATGACTACTCATGGCCAATGAATATAGGGTTTTTTTTTTTTTGATGGAATGAAAGAGAATACAATTTCTGAGAAGAAAAGCCAAGGCACAGATGAAGAGGTCGTTGAGTAGAAAGTCAGCCCAATACTTAACACATTAGCATTGTGAAAAACAGGGCAACCAGAAAGGATATCTTGCAGGACTGTCCTTAAGAGCATTGAGGAATCCTGTCTGTTGTGAACCTGTGGAAATGAAACCAAAGTTTAGCATTTAAAAACCTTCACCTCCAGAAAAACAGCCTTCGTGTTGAAAGCTCCCTCATCTACATAAAAATAATAGGTGTCTAAAGATCAATTAAACAATTATATTTTGTTGTGCTACGGCACCCAATATGCTGATCAGGGATTGAGATTCCACTGAAGTTATTCAACAAGAAAATGGCAGATTCATAATTAGACCCAACATCTGCAGGATATTTTTTCAATAAAAGCAGATGGATGTCTGCATACTTTCCCATAAATTATAGTTTGATTACCCCTTTGTTTTCCTCATTTTAATAGGAAAACAGAATACTGTATGCTATTTTTTTCCTCTTCTTTTATGAAAGACTGTTTTTCCAAAGTTTGTTAACTGTTGACCTCGGACATGCTATATACTAGGCTACATATAAAAGACATCTTCATCTGCACCCAGAGTAAATAAACTCAGAGAGCTGGAGTTTATTACTCACTCCTTTAAGAGTGAATAGTTTGTGCAAAGAAATTTCTCTAGGGCTTTGAGTAAAGAGGCATCTGACAAGAAGCCATTTTTATGTGCTGGCTTCATGGTTTTTAAACACAAAGGCCCATGTGGAGGAACTCTTGGCCTTCCTGTCCTGGGGCGGCATGAAACTGTGTTTTGGGGATATCACCCAGCCTGGGGCAGCAACGAGAGAAACAGGGAGAAGGGAGACAGTGTCTGTGCTGCTGCGGCCACACAGGGCAGTCGAGGCAGAGGCCCTGATCCCTCTGTGTAAGTGGGAACCAGGTCCAGCCATGGGAAGGGTGAGAGTGGGGTGCTCACATCTGTCCTCAGGGTCCCATTTCCCCTGTTGCTGTCTTCCCCACTGGCCACTACTGAGGCACAAGGATGTGCCAGGCGCTAGGATGCTAAAGAGTGGGGAAATGAATAAGGAAAGCTTAAGGCTTTCTCTTCCATCTCAGCTAGGCCGGGGGGCAGGGGGTGCAAAACCAGCAAGCGGGCTGGGGCAGGTCGTAGAGCAAACACACTCTCGAGGCAAATGAGGACGCTAGAAGAAATGACTTATCTTTCCCTACTGAACCCAAGCTCATTCACTTTCCCAACTTTTCCTTTCTTGTTTTCTTGATAAGAATGCCTGGCTGTCAGGTTCCCCAGATTCTCCTCCAGGGCCCCCCTTCCTGTCATGGCCACCCACCCCCTCCCAGATCCTGTTACCTGGCAGGGAG
This sequence comes from Canis lupus dingo, assembly GCF_003254725.2. Lineage (NCBI taxonomy): Eukaryota > Metazoa > Chordata > Mammalia > Carnivora > Canidae > Canis > Canis lupus. The sequence goes on along the minus strand of NC_064243.1, from coordinate 47,176,652 downwards.
AACTCAGGCGACAGTTCTCCAGCTGCTCTCAAACAGTGTTCTGCCTTTGCAAGTGTTTTCAGAATCTTAGGAGGCACGTAAAAACCTGCCTTTCCTGAGAGCATTGAGTGCCAAGCCAAGTCAGGGGGTATGTGGGGTTGTTGAGGCAGGGTGTGGGGGTTGTGGGTGGTGCATAACAAGGGGGAGGACAATCCGTATTTGCTTTTGTTCAACATATTCAGGTAACTTGTAAGCAGATAAATTCTGAACTGTTTTTGTGGAGGAACAGGATTAACAATATATAGGCATAAACTACAGCAAACTCTGTTTTGCTGGATCTTGGGTGACTAAGATGTTAGGGGAGATGATAGTGAAGTGTACATCACCCAACTGTGGTGGTAGTGGAAGGCTTCACTCTGAGTGTGTGTGTGTGTTCCCAGAGCTCACGTGTGCAGGCATGCAAGTGAAAACCAGCACTTGATGTCCAGAATGCAGGGGTGAAGCCATAAGTACATTTCAATAACATACATTGGAAAGCATTCTGAAGTTGCTAAAGATGATATAAGAACATCAACTTTAAATGCTATTTTTTTATGTCCTAAATGTGCTACAGCCTTGGTGCTTATTTATTCTTGTTTCTGATTCTTTGGTCTATTAACACACAGATAGGACCCTGGATGCATTTTTGTCACTTTTTAACTCTGAAATTAGAGAGAAAAGGTGCCTCTGTGGGGCCACGAATACTGTGGAAAGGGCCCGTCACGACTGAATGGTCATCCTCCTCCTGGGATCCCACTGAGTCCTGGCTCTCAAGCATAGATTACAAACTGGTGTCACATTTGCATGGAGGGATTCCAGTCAAAAAGAAGGGACCTAAGTTTTAAAATGCCATGAAAACATGGGAGATCCCATGTAATGTCCAAATCTGGCCAACAAACTCTCCATACTGCTGACTTGCCCAGGCCCCAACTGACGCCACCAAGAGAGGCAGAAGGTGACTCCAGCCTGAGCACACGCCATCTATGGCTTCAGTACTGCTGCAGGGGAAGCCAGTGAGGCTGAAGCCAGAAACTGCCTGGCACGTTGCAGGAGGGAGCTCTAGGCTTGCTGGCGGGTGGATGTGATTCAGGAGTGTGGACAGGGGCACCGCTGGCCTGCAGGGTCGCTAATGGCCCTGGGATGGAAGTTTAAAGGCTTAATTCCTAGGTCAAAGCCGTTCACTTCCTTCTCATCATTCCCTGTTGTTGGAAAGCAGATAATCAAGAGACAAAGGAAATTCGAAGTTATGACCTTGAGAATGGGAAAGGAAGATGTCATTTGCTTGGGCAAGTACTTAGTAAAATCCTTCCTATTCCAAATCTCATTTTTAATGAAGTTCCTTCCTTCAGGGATTTACTAACGTGAAGCAGATAACTGAAAATCTTTTCAATCATGTATCTTCAATGTGTGTGTGTGTGTGTGTGTGTGTGTGTGTGTGTGTGCATGTGTGTGAGGAGACCCAGTCTTTATCCCCAGACATTGTTTCCTAGGGATGGCGACTGTTCTTGCTTAAGCTGGTGTCACGTTAAAAACGAAACTTCTGTTTGATGGTTATCATTGCAGCACATTATCCTTTGTGCAAAATGTGGGAATGACTCTTCCAAGGGATCCCCTCACAAAATAGAAAGTGAGGTCCTTGAGGTTGGAACAGGGGCAAGTGTATCAAGGAAAAAGTCTTGTAAGCGAAAGAGAACCTGATCTGGGTGACCTGGCAGCTGTGGCTGGAAGGATGAGGAATGGGGAGTAGAAGGAACGATGGGGGAGGGCATGGGGAGGGCAGAGAAGGGGGTTGGGGGTGACAGGGAGGGAGGGAGGACAGGGAGAGAGGGAAGAGAGGGTGACAGGGAGGGGTACAGGGAGGGAGGACAGGGAGGGGGACAGGGAGGGAGGGGGACAGGGAGGGGGGACAGGGAAGGAAGACAGGGAGGGGGGACAGAGAGTGGGACAGGGAGGGGTGACAGGGAGGAGGGAGGGGGACAGAGAGGGAGGACAGGGAGGGGAAGAAGAGTGCATGAAAGGGGCAGGCTGGAAGTGAGGAGAGGAACAGGAAGAGGATAAGAGAAGAAAGAGAAAGCCCGAAATGATCAAAATATTAACTCAAAATTAAATCAGAAAAGCAAAGGCAGGCAAATGGTTACATACGTAATCTGATTTCGCCAGCATACTTACGAAGAATGACGTGGGTGATAACGAATGCAAATATAAAGACTGTCAGAAAAGACAGAGATAAAATAAACATATAAAAAAATCTGTAGTTTCTTTTGCCCACACAGTTGCCTACCCAGGGACAGTGGTGATCAAACCGTTCTGAAATGAGAGGCAGAGAAAAAAATAGGGAAATCAGTTAATAGAATGTCATTTTACACGAGGGAGCCCCCCGCCCGCCGCTCCCCAATACTCTGGGAACACAGTCGGCCCTTGAATGGTGAGGGGGCTTGGGGCACTGACGGCCAGACAGCTGGGACCCCACCTCACGCTGACCCCCCGAAACCACCTACTGTCAGCCTCCTGTGGACTGGGAGCCCTACCCATCCCGTACGGTCCATTAACACGTATTTCACACGTTACATGTATCATATACTGTGCTCTTACAATAAAGAAAACGTTATTAAGCAAATCACGAGGAGAGGAAAACACACTCACAGCGCTGTGCGTGTGTATCAGTGGCCTCGCACCCCAAGCCTGTGTTGTTCAAGGGTCGACCGCATCACAAAATCACATCACACCGCTTACTTCCAAATGCACCACTCAGAGAAATGCTTAACGTGAAGACACTTCGAGAATGGGTTCATTCTTTTAACAGAACTTGGCTGTCTTGAAAAACCCAGAACACGCATTCTTCTCAAACAGCAGCTTAAAGAAATGGGAAACTCAAATTCTCATCACGATGAGAAAAGTCAAGGTTTCCTTCTTTTAAAAAGACGCCTCTGAGATGCACAGAACAGTCCTCCCTTAAGATGCGATGTTAAGTGCTGGGCCTCTTGCTTGCCTATGTGCATACATGTATAAGTGTGTGTGCATGTGCACATGCACGTGTGTGTGCATGTGTATGTGTCCACATGTGCATGTGTGTGCATGTGGGACTGAGTGACCACCTCTCTCGTCAGTGGCCGTAGAGAGAGGTCACAGGGGCCTGAGCCAGGACAGAGGGATAATCCCTTGCTCTCCCATCCCATAACAACTGTTTCCCGAGGAATGCCCCCACTATTTCAATAGTTGTAGGGTTTTTTAAAAAGTGAGCTGTCATCTTCATGTGCAGTGTAACACACTGGATCTTTTAGTCTGCAATTCTCAGCTAAGTTACCTGTAAAACGAAGATGCTTTTATAGAGTTGCTTTGGGGTTGAATAATGCCCTGGAAAGCATTTTTAAAAAGTACACAATGTTGGGACACCTGGGTGGCTCAGTGGTTGAGCGTCTGCCATTGGCTCAGGTCATGAACCCGGGGTCCTGGGATCGAGTCCCACATCAGGCTCCCTGCATGGAGCCTCCTTCTCCCAATGCCTGTGTCTCTGCCTCTCTCTCTGTGTCTCTCATGAATAAATAAATAAATAATCTTTAAAAAATAAATAAAAGTACACAGTGTTTTGTAGTTTGTCAAGAGAAGTCACATACCTTAGTACCCTATGGCCTCGAGCCATTTCTAGGAGGAAAATGATGCTGCCCTATTTTCTAGAGGAGCAGACTGAGTCCTGGAGAGGGGGGATTGCTGGCAGGGGTCCCTGCAGCTCAGGAGCAGTGGAGCTAGAGGTTGAGGTCGGTCTACCCCTGCATACACTGGCCCTGGCACCCTGCGAATGCCCGAGTGCTGGCTCCTGGCACTCTTACCCTGTCACCCCGGGAAGCCTGTGTACAAACCCACGTCCTCGTGGGAATTTCACACAAAGTCTATAATGTGACTGTGATTTGTCCCTCCCCTTGCAAGTCATGGCCAAGGGCTTCTCTTTTTTCTACTCCTCAGTCCAGAAGGACTATCCAGAGTTGCCCTATGAACCACACGCACCCTGATCGGACTGCCTGCCGCCACTGCTGACGGGGCTAAAAACACTGGTTGGACAACTTAGCTTTTTACTCGAGGTGTTTCCCAAGTTTACTTTCAACCTAGTTTTCATATTTTAAATACCTATATGCTTTACAAGCATACAGAGAGACCTGTGTGAGGTGTGACTGTGTAAGTAAGCCAGTCCAAAGCCAGGCACCTATGTCCCCTGTCATAAATCACTCATCTCCTATTTTATGTCTCCTGCAAACTTGCTTCTTGAAAAGGGTGTGAGGGACACTGGGGACAGTGGTGGCAGAGGAACTGTAAGATCCATCCTAGCTGCAAGTGGCGTTAACAAGAAACAGCCAGTCTGAACAGAGAACCCAAAGAGAAATTTCAGAGCTCACTGGCCTGGTGACAACCTGATGGCCTGTACGAGGCTGACACTTGGGGGAAGTAATCTCTGTTGATGTACTCTGTCCCATATTAGCAAGTGCTGCCAAGCCCACACAGCTGGAACAGTTAACTTCTGTGTCAAAATGACCTCATTTCTCCCAAGTCACTGGTCTACACAGGCTGTACATGAAGATGTCTACACAAAGAAGGACACAAAGAGGAAAAAAAATCTAAACCAACCATATTTTTCCAAGACTTTGAGTCTGTCATTTTGAGAACGCTTTTCTTCCTTATCCATGAGTATTGGAAAATGTGAATAGGATGTGGCGGGGGTGGGGTGGGCAGAGAAGTACATGTTAGGTTGGAACTTCTTGATTCCAGCCATGAAAGCTTATCTCCAAATCCCAAATATGTTGTGGGCTGAGCCTCTTCCTCGAGTGAAAGCCACCTATCAGCATAGACGACACCAGGGCTTGGGAGGCACAGTTAACATCATGCACACCCCCATCGAAGAACAAGGGTTTCCAAGCCCACGTAGACCACTGCTGGGGGGGCAGGCAGTTGTTTTGTTTTTAGCTTAGAAGGTTGTAGCGAAGCTGTGACTCTGGCCTTCCTGAAGGAGGCTGAGCAAATGGGAAAGATGAGATGCATCAGACCCTTGCTCATGGGGTCTGAGAGGCTTCCTGCAAAACCGGTGATATCTCGGGAATGGTGTGAAGGCCTGGCTCTCTGGCAGTCTTGAGCTGGAAGCAGTTTCTGATTGGAAACTTGTCTTACTGAAAACGTTGTAGGCTAACAAAAACCCCGCTGAAATGCGCGCTCCCCAAGGAATTCTTTTGTCAAATGTGTCTCATGTCTTTCCTTTTTGTTTGTTGAACCTGTGGTGGTAAACTGAGTCTAAAAGCCTCAGTGGGCATCTCTGTCTACTGGCCCCCTTGCCCTGAGTGTCGTTTCCCACCCCCATCCCCTTCCTCAGCTTCCCTCTCCGCACCCAGGGCTCAGCTTGGGCCTCCTCCCCTCTCCGTGGATTCTCAACCACTGGGAAGTCTCTCTTCATCCCAACATTCAGCTGCCAACCACACACTGGTGATGCCAAAATGGCCACGTGCTGCCTTCAACCGGTCCTGTCAGCTTTACCCTCACTTTTCTCCAAAAATCATTCATTTTTTCCATTTTTGCCAATGCTACTCTGTCTTTAATAAATACCTGTCAAATGACTGACTAAACCCTTATACCACCAAAAGGACACCCATGCCAGCAAGTGTGTTGCCAACATCCCATGGTTATGAGTAGTGAGGCTGGGGCAAAGCCTGCTCCACCTGCCTCTAGGGCTCCTGGCCACAAATGCACCCCTGCCTCTACTCAGTATTTTCCATGTGCCCACGGCTGTGTCACGTGCTAGGAAGGAAAACAACAACAACAACAATCCTCCATGGCTTCAAGGTCTTCCTTATTTGATAGGATGCTTTATTTTCAGACTCCAAATATTGCTCAGACTCAAGGAGTGCACTCCTCACAGTTCACAGTGAACTCCTCCTAACTTAGCAGCTAGCCAGCCTGTTCTCTCTCGCCAGCGCTGGCCAGCCTACAAAAGTCTCCCTTTGCGAGTCAAGGATAAAATCAGGACAAGGATCGCTCACCCTGTCCTGCGTGCCTCTTGCTCTGAACACATTCACCCTAGCTCAGAGCGGAGGAAGCTCGGGGAAGAGGGGTGCCTGGGGTCGTTCTGGACGGGGAGGTTTCTGTTACTCAGGTTTCGGGAAGAAGAGTAGACAAGAGTTGGGCATGAGCTGAGCTGGGACCAGAGGAAGTGGCCACAGCTGCACACGACGTGCTCCTGGGGACCTGAGTGAGGCAGTAATTGGCTGAGAGGGAGAACATCTGGAGGAGAGGGGGACCCAACAGCTGGCAGAGCTAGTTGCATGCATCCACAACATCTGAGACATCTCGCACAACTATCATTAGAGGTCAGTTTGTGTATTTCCTGCATGGAAAAATTAAATGGGGGTGTCCTATGTACTGGGGGTGGGGTGGGGGTGCTGTGGGAGAGTCTTTAAAAAAACAGTTTGGAGCTGCTGCCACATTCCTTGATTCGGAAGTTTGGTCCCTGCCAGAAGGGAGTGGTAGCTACGCGGCTATAATTCTGGAGAGTTCCTGTAAAAAGCAACAGGAGCTGTTCCCTGTGCTATGCTGTTGGGGATCTGTGCTCAGCTTTGCTGCACAGAGGAACAGAGCCTGACGGGAGGGGAATGGCACACAGGGATGTGGCGGGGTGCTGGTAAATCTGGAAGAATCTGGAAGGTTCTCTAAAATAATGAGAGATCCGAGGAGCTAGCTGGGGCACCCTGACCACAGCCCTGTTAGCATCTCGCTGCCCTGTGATGATCTGCGGATCTGTCCTCCCGCCTTCCCCAGGTGAGCTCACGTTGAGAAACCATGTCTAGCCACCCAAACAGCCTGGCAGACAGACACTCCACAAACATGCACCAAGCCAAGGAAGAGATGCCTTTAATCGCGTTTGGTAGGCTTCCAAGCGATCGCTGCTCCTGGTTGCCAGGTGCAGACACTGAAAATGCTGGTGAAAGAGAAAATTTGGGGTGAGCCAACCAGAGGAAAAGGCAGGCAGGGTTCTGTGAAATTTGAATGTGCTCAGAGGAGGCTGAGTGGTGACAGCTGCTGACCAGAGCTGAAAGCGCTGACTGGACAGTTGGTGTGAATCAGCTTGTGGTGAGAGGTGGCCTCTGGCCTCTCCCACTATCAGGGGGAGGCAGAGTGGTTTTATTTAAAGTTCCATAAGACACCACTGGGGGACCCAGACGCTATGGATGGGATGAAAGCCAACTTCAAAAAGTCACCTGCCCTGAGATTGTTAAGTGGGGAAAGAAGGTCGCATTAAATTGGCCAGTGGGAACATACTTCAGAAAAAAGAATTATGGTCTTATTTTATTAACCCCAAACTCAAAATAATAACGATTACACTATTATTAATGATGACCAAAGGTACCATTTTCCAACTGCCTATTACATTTTTACGTATTAATATTATTTCATCATTTGTCATTTATCCTTGACAAGAGTCCCAGAGTAGGTGCTATGCTCATACTTTACAGATGAGGGAATCACCAAGAGAGGTGAGGCACTGCCCACCAGGAGCTGTAGGTTCTGAGCAGAGACTATGCCTCTCCCCTGACAAAGGGAGATTAAGGGGAGAAATGCAATATGAAAAAGACACCAAACACAAGGAAAATAGGAGAAGTATTAGAATTGTGCAAGGATAGAAAAATCCACTGAAATATTAAGGGAAAAATATTTGCAAAAATTGCATTTGAAGGCTTCCAGAGAAAGGAATACAATGTTGGAAACGTCAAGAATTTAAAATCTGAGAGTTGGGCTCTAAAACTCATGACTGGCATCCAGAGATAGACAAAGATCATCCCCTCGGTATAGGACCAGAAAATTTTTCATTTTCCAGACAGTAGTCCTGGGCTCTGGATGGGCTGCCTCTCAGCCTGGCCAGGAGAAAGGAAATAATGATCCCAATTTCCTTTTCCAACTGTGTCTTGAGAATCATGTGAAATCAGAGATATAAACATGCAATTAAAATGTAAAACTCCTAATTTAAATGTTACTTACCTCTAAATTAAGTTAAATGTTTTTAAAAGTATGAGACAGAAAATTATTTTTTCTTTAAACCCAGGCCTTTTTTTTTCTTAACCTCTCAGATTAGAAAAATCTTGCCCTATGAAGTATCTTTTGTTTTTTTTTTTTGTTTTTTTTTTTTTTTTATTTTTAGAATGATGGAATGTTAGAGTGGTACATATTGTTACCTGGCTTTTATGGTTCCTATGCAATTCTTAGACACAAAATAATTCATGCTGTTCTAAACTTTTGGTAAGACTCAAGTTAAAATAGCTTTGCTGCTGTGTTCAAGGATTGGTTAGGTTTCTGAAAGCAGCCTGGCATGCTCCCTCTACCCCCTCCTCCTTCTCTCACTTTTATCCTCTTTTATCTCAGTGAGTCCTTGCCAGGCACTGTGCTAAGTACTTCATATGAACTGTGCCACTTATTTCTCTGACAACCTGGTAAGGTTGATGCTATTATGCCCATTTTACAGATGAGAAAGTGCAGATGGAAAAGCTGGCATTGGAATCCAGGTGTTAATCTGAACCCTTAACCACCACCTGTTACTGCCTCCTATGCTGGTCATTGTGCCAGGTGGGCCTGAGGACCCGGGGTGCCCTCCCTCCTGGAGCAGCATGCTTGGGCACCCACAACCTCTGGGCAGATCACAGGGATGGGAATAAGAAAGGAACATGGCCACCACAGGACCGGCACTTCTGTTGGTAAGCCCTGTGGGTCTCTCTCTTCTGGTTCGGGGGCATCTGTCCTCTGAGGCATGCAGAAAAGGCCTAGCTCATGTCTGGGGTGCCTACTCTCCATCAGAAATTACTCCAGTGTTTAAAATGATGACCTCATTCTCAACAAAGTGAAAATCAGAAGTGGGAACACCTTAAGACACATACAGATTTGATAAATCTATTGAGACTGTGAGGCTTGGGGGTTATTTGGGGCCAAGGGATATATCAGGGAAAGTTTCCTACCCCCTCCCAACACTTCCTAGCTCCTTATCTGAAAATGAGTTCTATCCATTAATATCATACTAATTCTATCATACTAATTCTGTGGTTATAAAGTATTAATATATCACTTCTATGTGGGGACTTAATTTTTTCACATGTAAAAAGTTGAATTCAATAGCCCCAAGGCCCTCTTGAGCTGTTAAATAAAATGCAAAATGACTCTGTGTTTTATTAGTACCTGTACAGATGTTTGCAGTCTTGAGCCCTTGCCAATGTCCAATGAATTAAGATCCTACAGCTTTTAGCTCCCTTTGCTAAAAAACTAAAATTTTCCATGTAAAACCGACTAGTAAGTGTAGAGTTGTTGTAATCTTTCCAATGCTGCTTAACAAAATCTTGGGCAGTGATGTAGAATCAAAGCGTCTCCTGCCACTGTCTCTCTCCTCTTCACCTCTCCCCCCCCCACTGTTCTGGCTTCACCATTACCTGGCATGGCCCTGAGTCTCTTTGGGCATCAAGGGAGGAGGCTTAACAATAGACAACTAAGGTCCCTTCAGCTCCTCAAACTGTACACATTTCTATTTCCTCAAATTTCTCAGTTTGTTTAACTTCTGTTTGTAAGGTTGGTTTCTGATGCTGGGGGAGTTTTCTGCTTCTAGGATAAGGGAAAACATGCAGGGAAGAAGCAAGCCTTTGGAAGTGGCTGTGCCATGAGGCAGATCTGCTGGCTAGAAAACAAAGATGACAACAAAATTTGTAAGAGGGGAAAAAAAAAGATCTTTCCAGAGAAGCAAAGAGAAATCGTTGCCAAAAAAAATGGAGAAGACAGGAAAAGACTTTGTAATACGAATACTTTTTGAAAGGAGATGTAAGAATGTTAATAAAAATACGATGACTTTATAAAAAGTGAATTGGCCTATTATGAGATAGAAGGAAAGAAATCCTACAGTTTTCTAAATTTGGGATCCAGCAGGGGGCATCCTAAGAAGCATCAGTTCCAACGAGGCAGGAGAATGGCATTGCCTTCTCAGCCCTGGCTGTCCCAGCATCTCCGCTCTTGGAAGACTCAGGATGAGAGCCCCACTGTTGAGCTTTTTGGGTTTCCTGGAATTTAGTTGCTGGATTAGAGCTCTGGCTCATCATGATAAAATCAGTAATGTAAGTTCAAATTTGTATGTCCTCAAGCAAACAGTCTTGAGGCATGGGTGGTCCTTGTGTCGTGAAACTCTGAAATCAGCTGCATGATGAGCCAGTACCTGGGTGCTCAGGGAATCTTCCTTCCTGGCAGTCACTCTCTGAGCCCACCCAGGCCCCTCTCAGCCTTACCCTCCACCCCCCGCCCCGACTATCTATGAGTCTGCAGGGCCAGAAACTGTGGGAATTCCTCTTCAATCTGCACAGAATTAAAAAAAAAATTATCTTCCGAGCCTGGAAGACAAGATCATGCTAACAACCAACACCCCTCAGAAACTTCTCCATTCCTCTCTAGAAATTCCAAGCCTTGAAATCAATATCAATACCACCTTATATTGGAATGGCTTAGACATCTGTAGGGCTTTCTGGTTTTTAGTACTTGTTTGCATTCACTTACCCCACACTGGTCCTGGGAGTTAGACGGCACAGGTCCCCAGGTATAGTGAGGAAAGTAAAGCTCGGAGCCAGATGGAATTGCCAGGGCCGCAGCTGCTCCGTGCTGGGTCTGGGTCAAGAACTACTTTTGATGGCCAGTTGCTGTTTTCCCCCATGTTCTCCACACTCTTGAGTCACAGGTCCTTTCACATCTCGTTACTGTGTTTTTTGAAGCCTTTGTCAATTTATCCCCAAAATGAAGGTTTCAGAAGTGAGTTATCCTGTGGGTATGTTATATGTGTAAAGCTAAAGATTCTAAGGCTTTTCAAAATCTTTTAGTTTGACTACACACATACACAGTTGGAAGCCTGTGTTCCTGGTGGGCATGCTCTTCTGGAGTAAGCAAGCTTCTGTGACTTGATGTCATCTCAGGCACAGAGCTGTGTCAATGAGCAGGATGCAGTGACTCAATGGGACTGATGATGGTTCCTTTGAAAAGCAAACTGATGTGTTCAGAGCAGTAATCTTAAAAAAACTATCCAGAATGAAACCTCTTTGCAAAACTTCTGAGACTTTTCATTTTTCTTAAGTTGAACTTAAGAACTTCATTAAGAGTAGTGGTTTTTTTAATTTTAATTTTTTTGTATATATTTTTTTTACTGAGTTTGATTTGCCAACATATAGCATAACACCCAGTGCTCATCCCATCAAGTGCCCCCCTCAGTGCCTGTCACCTAGTCACCCCATCAAGAGTAGTGTTAAAACATAAGACCAGTGCAAGGAAAGGATAGCAAATATGTGCTGTGCTTTATATTTTTTAGGGTGCTTTTCCCTATAACATCTCACCTGGAAATACACCTGTATTTACACTGTGTCTTGTGGCTACCACAAATGCCTGAATGTTACAAGATGATGTGAACAAGTGTGAGACAGGAGAGCCAGAGGGGCCTGTCCTCCCCCTGAATCCTTCTTCAGTTTATGCAGCTGATATTCATTTTTATAGTATTCACAATTGTCCCCAGTTTCCCATTTCTAAAAGGCAGGCCTTGGCTAGAAGACCCTGAGGCACCCTTCCTGCCCAGCACTCTCAGAGCCAGGGGTTCTTGGCTCAGTCCAGTTATCTTGAGACAAGTCCTGGCTGCCCTACTTTGCGATATAGAATAGAAGCAAAATCAGACTCAGATGGGCAGAAGGGATATTTGAAGCTCAGAAGTCCCCTGTAGGGCTTTCCAAAATTCTCATAGCATGCTGTCACTCTGCACGGATGTTAAGCCCCCTCAAATATCTGCATCTCCAGCTGCTTGTGTGATTGGCATTCCAGGGCATGTGCCTGGGATTCCACAGTTCCTTTGTCACTTTGGTGCAAGGTTTGATGATCTGGGGCAAACATCCAGGTTTGGGAGGGTAAAGTTGGGAGTTGGTAGCCCCAGTCATTCCTGTTGAATACAAGGCACTAGCTGAGGGTGTGTTTGGATGTCATTCATCCCAGGCTCCTTTACTTTTCTCACAGATAAATTCACCTTGACTGAGCTCTTGCTATCTTTCCAACTGCCCACTAGGCACTTCTACCTACCTGTCTCATAGATACCTCACCTTTAGTGGGTCCAAAGCTATAGTCATTATGCTTCCCTGTTTGTTCTTCTCCTCGCTGCTGGCCTCATCGTAGCAAATGGCACCCTCAAGGCAAGGCAACTAGTTGCACAACGTAGAGAATGCACTCATTTCTGCCCTTTATATTCATTCTTCATATTCAGCTGGTCAACAGGATTGCTAACTGTCTTCCTGCTATCTTTTCTATGCTTCTGCTTCCTGTCTCTGAAGGCCATTGCAGTGCATATGCCCTCATCAGCTCTTTTGTGAACCACTGTAAAATCTTCCTGGGGCACCCCATCAGTGAGTGCTCCACACGGTTGCTAGGAGGGCCACCTGAAGCAAATACGATCACATGAGCCCTTTGCTTGTACCCCCTATGTGGCTCTTGCTGCTGGTGCCTCCTTCTCCTCATTGGGTGCAGCCTTGATGTGAATCAGAACTGATGCATTTCCAGACTGAACTTCTTGCGTGCTGGGATGTCCCTCCACCCAATCATTCATCTTTTCTTCCCTTTTAACTAGAGCAGAGAGACATCTATCGGTTTTATATATTGAGTTTCCCCATTTTATTCCAATTTCTAAAATGGTCCACCGCTTACAACCCTCTCCCCTCACCCTAGATTTGCAATCAGCTAGTAAGTGTTTGCTGTAATTGTTTCAAGTAGTCCCAAGTTAAATTCTCAGTATGCGTGGTATCCTGCTGTTGTAAATTGATAGCTTGGTGCTGTCCTGTTGAAAGGACACTGGATTCTTGGGATAGAGGACCTGTGACCCTAATCCTAAAGGCCTACTTAGCAATGTTACCTAGGCAGGTTTGTGGGCTCCAGCAGTTAGATATGCTGTAAAGGTTCTTTCCAATTCAAATATTAAAATCGCTTGGCTAAATAAAAATGTCAAGAATTGAAGTCGATTGTGTCTACTCTACACAAAATTAGGAAGTGCTGGCAGGCTTCGGTAGTAGTATAAATAATTTATAAGAACTGGCCCTCTTCTAGACCCAGGTTAGGCCCCGAATGAACTGGTGGCTCTAAAGCACTCAGAGATTTTTTTGTTGTTGTTGGTACTAAAGCCTTTGTAATAAACCAAATATATTTACAATTTATACACATGTTTAACCTTCAACAAAAATACAAAAAAAATATTTTACAAGATGCAAAACCAGGAAACAAGTTCATTGGAGACACCACTGCTCTACCAAGCACAGAACGTGAGGGGAACTGCAAGGAACAGAGACTACACTGCACTCAGAGACTACAAAGTGCTACATAAATACTCCCCCCCACCAGAATCAGATCAGCACAGATTTCTCAGATGCTAAATATAGGGGGTTGTCTTCTTGTTGGTTGCTGTTGTTCATGAAAAGCATGCCAGCACTTCACTGAGTCACTCTGTCTAGCCAGTGGATCGTTAATTACTTTTTTAAACTAAGGCACTCAAAAGATCAAGCCAAAGGTTCTATCTAATGGTCAGGATTGCCTACATAATTTGTGGGGCCCACTGCAAAGTGGAAATTATAGGGCAACTTATAGAGAAATTCATAAGAGGAGTGGCAGTGTGGCTCAGTTGGTTAAGCATCTGACCCTTGATTTTAGCTCAGGTTATGATCTCAAGGCTGTTTGATCAGGCCCCGTGTAGAGCCCTGGGTGGCCTCTGTGCTGGGCATGGGGCCTACTTAAGATTCTCTCTCTCTGCCCTTCCCTGCTCCCTCCTTGTTGGCACACTCTTTCTCTCCCTCTCTCTCTCTCAAAAAAAAAAAAAAATTCATAAGAATTTCAAGGTAGCAACAGCAGAGCATTAAATCGACTTTGGGTCCTGCCACCCATGAAGCCAGACCTGCTAACTGCCATAGGTTTATGGCCTAGGAAAGTGATTTTCTAATTGAAGTAGATTAATGGCTAGATTTTCCACTAGATTGTTTGAAAGGATTTACAAAGGGCATCTAAGAGCAAAGTACAGCAGGGATGTGGTGATTAACTGTTAAACTTGGAGTAGGCTAACATCCCATTCCCCATGGAGAGCCTCGGGGCAAATAGAGAATCCTTCGTGGCTGACACCTGCTGGAGCTACCAGGCTCAAATCCAGCAGCCAGGAGGGGGAGGCTCTTGCTGAGGGGCCAGGGCCTCGTGGAAGGTATGACAGAGAAGAGTATGATAGAAATGAGGTTAATGAGGGAAGATGGTTGAAGCAAAGGCTAAAACTCCACCCTCTTGTCTACTGTTCCCCACCGGTATCAGAAACTCAGGTTTTTGACCTCTAGGGCAGTGGTTCTTAGCACTTTTTATTCCCAAACGCTTTGACAATCTGATGAAAACTGTGGGCTCCTACCCCCTACCCCATACACTCATACACGGTAGTTTCCATACAATTTCCTGAAGCCTGGTCTTAGACCAGGTCTTAAGAACAGCTGACCTATAGTTTACTTTGCTGAAAATGAAGTATTTCAAACAGCACATTTACAAGTTGAGGTTTTCTAAGAAGGCAGGCAGGCAGGCAGGCAGGCAGGTGTACCTACCTACTAGATTGGTCTGCTACCTGTGTTGTACTCAGGTTCTGAAGGACATGCCCTAAAACCCCAAGCCGGCTGGAGGCTGACCTCTGCTCACCCTGCATGACTCCACCGCTGCTGCCTCTGTCCCCGCCGCCGCGCACCCACACAGAACGCTGCTGGCTTTACTTACAGGAAGGGCCTATGTTTTATTCAGGGTTTTCCAAAGTAAGGGCTGTGATTAAGTAGTGGGTCACGAAATAAAATTTAGTTGGCCATGACCAGCCTTTAAATCAAAAAAAAAAAAAAAAAAAAAAGAAGAAGAAGAAAAATAGCATAGAAAATATCGAGGCATCTCATGTCATCAAGTTACTGCTTCATGAAACTTTAGCTGAGCATTTGTATACATTGAGTACCAGGATATATGCATTTCTTACTGTGAGTGGCAGGGAAGAAAAACGTTTGAAAGCAACTACTGCTTTATTCAGATTTGCAGCTGACATATGACAGGCCCCAAATACTAGCCCAGTGAATCAATCTATGTATATATCGTACCTGCAATAGGTCTAAATATATTCTCAATCATGCCACTTCCATCCTCCTGGGACTGTTGCAGGGTTCTTAGTTTCTGATCAAACTTATATTTTATAATTTGCTACCGTTTCTCTTAGAGTCTGAAGATTTTCATTTGTACTTCTTGAACTTTGAGGGTTTGAGGGTGGGACTGTGAGTTTTATTTAGTGTAGATTGCGGGAAGGAACCGGTTTTGTTCCAGTTGAGAGCACCAACCTAGTCAGAGGACCAAAAAAGCAAGATCCCTTTTTTTTTTTTTTTTTTAAGAGAGAAAGGTAAAATGGAGATATGAGGTAGATACAACCAGAGAATATTTAATTGCTTTTTCCTCTTTCCCTGCCTCCTTTCCTTTGCTCCCTCCATCAGCAAATATTAACTGAGCACCTGCAGGCCAGGCGAGGTGCCAGGTGCTGGAAACACAGGACGAGGGAAACAGGCACAGCCTGCTCTCTTGGGGCTCACACTCCAAATAAGCCCCCAGTGTATTGTGACAGCTGGGGAGCATGCAGGCGGAGTTCAAAAAGCTGTGGGAGGAAGGGGTTTCCCTGAGAAACCACCCCAGGTCCTTCCCTGAAACATGGGCAGGAGTTCACAGAGGGCACTGTGGCTTGTCCCAGGAATGGAGAAGAGGACAGGGGGCCAAGCAGGGGAGGTTGGGCAGGGTGAACATGCTCTTGCAGAGCAGGTTAACAATTGGGCCTCCTTCCTATTAACCACCAGCACGAAAGCACTTTTCAAGAAGGGCAGTGGGATCACATTCTGTTTGGAGCCATAGAGGGTGGATCGGATGCGGAGAAGAGATGGATGGCGGAGGCCGCCAGGAGACCCTGCCCCGTCAAGGTGCGAAGGGAATGCAGCTTGCAGCTGGCCACGGCACAGTAAAGGTGGGGAGGCAGGTGGACCTGGGACCCAAAATGTACAGAGCTGCATGACACATTAACTTTGGACAGAGGAGGGAGGAGTCCAAAGTGACTCTTAGGTTTTTGCCACTCAGAGAGTGACCAACAAACCTCCTGGCTCTCAGCCAGGTGGGGTCACCCCCAACCTGCTGACGTGGAAAGTCTCTGAGCTCCCCAAGTGGAGGTGTCAGAAAATCAGGGGCCTCTGTCAGCCTGGAGCTCAGAGCAGAGGCCTGAGCTGGAGCCTAAACCTGAGGGACAGACAGGCTTCAGGAAGGCAAAGGAAGCGGACTCAGAGCTGAGCACATGCTCCTCAGAGACAAAGCCAGGAACCACGTGCGCATCAGGGTGACAGCAAATCAAGAAGATACACATGGAGGGCAGGTGGCCAGTGAGACCAACAGAAACAGACTTTCATGAAGTAATTGCTATGGCTTTCCTGGGTGTCAAAAAAAAAAAGTATTTTTAAAGCAGAGTTGCAGTTTGACAATTATAGGCAGAAATGAGGCAAGCATTTCTTGGCCAGATAAAAATAAAACCCATGGCCGGGGACCACTGTCCTCTGGCTTAGGTCCAGTCTGCCTTTGCCGCAGAAGGAGGCCTTCGTGCAGCGTGCACAGAACACGGTGCCGGCATGCCACAGTGCCCACCCAGGACAGACAGAGACAGGGTCCCGAGGCCGCAGGAATTCTGTCCTTGAGACCCTCCTGTTGGCGGGGGATGTGCTTGCCAAACACATCTTGTCAGACACGCAGGCTTTCTTTTTTGAAAACCATTTTTAAATAAGGAAATGTGCAGAATAAAAAAGACACATTTAAAAATTGTTTTAAATTCATTATTTTAAACGATCAGAGTCCTCTAACAAAACATTTTTCTAAAGGGCCCATATAAACTATTCTCACTCTCGTGAGAGTATCTGACCCAATCATCCAGAAAGCCCCACAGGGCGTGCCCTGGAGGGTTCTGCTTCCTATCATGGTTATATTTCCATCCCACGGTTATAAACTGGCAGTCTGATGATGAACTGGCTACCCGAGTAGCTTGGCCGTTGGCAGAGAAAGGGCTGGTTTTGCATGGCGGGAGAACTCTGGCCCCTGGGGCAGGGAGTCACAGTCATTTGCTGAAAATGAACACAGTGGTTTTCTGGCTTTGCACATTCGGTGTGGGAGCTTGACTAACAAGGTCTGGCACAAAGGGATGGCTGTGTCCCCAAACACATGGGCAGAACCGGGACCTCACTCCTGCAAAGTCCAGGGTCTGAGCCCAAGGCCGCCCTTCTCAGGTTGTGGGCCAATGTCACCTGCCTTTTCTTATGTGGGCTGTGAGCCCTCCTGCCACCACAGCCTCATCCACGGTGATTGATGAGAACACGAAATGTGTGACCTCACTCGGACTTGGTGGGCTGGGCAGGTTATTTGATTGTTCCCACTCTTAGGTCCAGATTGTCTCAGAGGGACCCAGTTCAGCTGTCTGTGGACAACAGGCTGTAAGGGGGCCAAGGCCTCTACTCGGGTGGCAATGATGCACCAAAGGACCTCGTTGGGAATCAGAAGCTCCCCCAGAAGAACTATTAGGACTCCTCACCCTATAAAGTCACAGGCAAATGTTCAAAAAAGGTATGTTAGGATGTTAGTTTTTGGTTTTCTCTCCAAGAAACTGCTGATGACTTTTAGGCAAAAAGTTGAGGACAGACCGTCCAGACCGTGGTCCAGCCAGGATCCTCCCCTGGGGGCCCCTTGCTTGTCCCCTGACACCCTGAGGTGAGGCTCCCACTCCACCCCTGCTCACATAAGAGTCTGCCCACAGGGATCCCTGGGTGGCTCAGTGCTTTAGCACCTGCCTTTGACCCAGGGTGTGATCCTGGGGTCCTGGGATCGAGTCCCACATCAGGCTCCCTGCATGGAGCCTGTTTTTCCCTCTCCCTCTGCCTGCATCTGTGTGTGTGTCTCTCTCTCTCATGAATAAATAAATAAAATCTTAAAAAAAAAAAAGAGTCTGCCCATGGTCTGGCCTTTGCCTATAGACCATTCCTTGAAGGACTGGCTTCTCCCTCCTTCTCTATCCTGTGGCTCCAACACCAGCAAAAGACTACAGGTGGCAGGGCTGAAACTGGACTCTTCATTAGTGGCAGCTAATGATGACAACCCACCCCACCCACCACGAAGCTCAGAGCTCTTTTTGGCATCGCTGTGCAAAGTGTAAAGAGCTGGGCAAAGGAGGGGCGAGAGCATACTGGCAGAGGGGGGACATTTTGGGTGAAGGGAGCAGAGTTACGGTGTGTGGGGGGGTCCCTGCCCTCCAGCTGGCATCCTGGACAGCTCCTGGAGCTGCGTGGCCCTGTCCCACATGACCCCATACTTCCACTGGTCATCTCTGCTTCTCTGTTGCATGGATGCTTGCATGCGTTCCTCAGTAGCCACCCGTAAGCTCCTTATAGGCAGGACCCTGTTAACCACATTCACCACTGCCTCCCCAGTGCTGCCTCACACAGGCCCTGATGTGATGGACCATTGACAGTCAGTAGACAGTCCTACATACAGCCACGTGTACAGCCCTAGAGGATCACGAGCCTAGGAGTCACCGCTTCCCTGAGCACAACATTTTAGTCATCCCAGGCGCACAGATGCTGGCGACTTCCAATCCTACAGCAAAGCTTCAGTGTGATCAAAGATGGAAAAAATGTAGGGTTTTTTTTCCCCAGCTAATTGGACTGAAAAACAAACCTATAAATCAGTTACTAATAAGCAATGGTTTCTCAGGCACAAACCGCTTGGTAGAAAGCTGGTTACTTATATGATAAACGGCATACCAGTCTATTATGAGGTTGTTGTTGAATTTAACTCATAAAAGTCAGGAATATGCTCCTGATACCACCTAGTTTTGCCTACTTTCCGTGGAAAGGTATGTGGTACAAACCATTATGCAACCCATGCGGGGCTGGGAAAGGATCTCTGCTTCAAATTTGTGACAATGCCATATTATCCTTTGTGGGAAGGTTTTAAGAACCAAGGGTTCTTTTCCCCCCAGTATTTCTCAGCAGTATAAAGGGACCAAGACAAGCACAGTGGGAAGGAAGGGATTCTCAACAACTTTTTTTTTTTTTTTTTTTCTCAACAACTTTTAAATAACTTTTAAGATAGATTCTGTTTACCTAAGAACCCAGAGAGGTGGTGAAGACCAGTCTCACACAGCTCATCCTGTCACTGAACTCTCTGGTCCCTTCTTTGTAAGAAAGGGTTACACAAATGCTCCCAGAAAACACCCACGGGTTGGGAGTGGCTAAACCCCAGGCTCAGCAGGCTGCCCTGGGCGAGTGGTCCACCTGCCTGCCCACCTACTCTCAGGAAGTTGTGTGTTTGTGTGCCGCACACCTGCATTTGGATCGAGAGAGAAAGAGGAAGAAAAAGAGGAAGGAAAAGAAATGAGCCCAGTATCATTTGTTTTCTTTCTTTCTTTCTTTCTTTCTTTCTTTCTTTCTTTCTTTCTTTCTTTCTTTTTTAAAGAGCTTTTAAAAATGGCATTCTTGAAAGAAATGTTATTGTGTATTACTAAAAAAAAAAAATCAACACAAACTCTCTGGAGGGTTGTGGGGTGGAGAAAAGATGTTACCTGTCATCTTCAGAAGTCTGTTCTCTAACAAGTGAGGAATCCAAACAAGATTTAACCAGGGGTTCTTGTGTGTGTGGTGAATCCTGTCAGTGGCCTCATGAAGCTTAGGGACCACCTCCCTTCCCTGTGTGTTTTTATTTTATTTTTTTTATTTTTATTATTATTATTTTTTTAAATTTTTATTTATTTATGATAGTCACAGAGAGAGAGAGAGAGAGAGAGAGAGAGAGAGAGAGAGAGGCAGAGACATAGGCAGAGGGAGAAGCAGGTTCCATGCACCGGGAGCCTGATGTGGGATTCGATCCCGGGTCTCCAGGATCGCGCCCTGGGCCAAAGGCAGGCGCCAAACCGCTGCGCCACCCAGGGATCCCCCTGTGTGTTTTTAAATTCATAAACTACATGAGAGGACAAAAGAAAATAATAAGGATTATTTTCAAAATAATTTAAAAGCTGTGACATAATGAAATGTATGCTTATTTATTAATATGCCAAATAATAGAAGCTATAGTTTCCCAGCTGCCGTAATTGTGAAGTAGTGACAAGTATAAATGTTAGTCTGAATATCTGCAAGAACTGTGAAGGCATCAGAAAATGTCTGTGGTTTCTAGTGGTGACTAACACTACTAATGTGGTTTGTGGCTCATATTCATAATTGAAGGAAATATTAAATTTCATTTAGAGGCTAGTGAGAATAAAGATGTAATTGTTTTTCCCATCCAAGCTCACAGACCCCTGAATTCCATCCAGGGTGCCCAGATCAGGAATCCCTGCTCTAAGCAAACTCTAGAAACAAGGTGCTTGGTCCCCGGCAGGCCCTGTCCTTGGAGGGAGCAGTAAGCTGCATTTGTAGCAGAGCCACAACCCTGGGTTGCCTGTCCTCATGGCAACTGAGCTCTGGCTGTGAGCCTGTAGGGGACTTGTTCTGTCCAGGCCATCGGGATAGATCACTGAACTCTTTCTCACATACGGGGCTCACTGCTTCCACTCAAGTTGCTGGTACCTTCTGATTCAAGTACGCAGCTCACCTCATTAAACTCTCCCCCTTGGATCTTAATGGACCCATGGGAGCCCTGGGAAGGAGAAGGCGCGATCCAAGTACAAAAGCAGGTGCTATGTCAATTCAGGAGGCTAATATAATTATCATGAGAGATTTTTAAAGATTTAAAATACTTACACATGTACCTTGTCTTGTTAACCTCTCAGTAATCCTGGGACAATAACTAGCATGCTGAGTTTACTTATGAGTTTCATGGGTCCAGCTAGGTCATGCTAGACACTCACCTTCCTTACTCATCCTGGAGCCTTCAGAGGCTTTCGGAGGCTGGTGAGCATGTGTAACTCATCTTCCTACTCTCCCTGCACGCCGCAGCCCTGCCCGGTGCCCAGGCATAGAGCCGCGCTCCTTGGATGGATGACGTGTTTCTACCAGGCTGGGGTAGAGGTTACTGCCTTTCTTCATGTGTTAAAACCTTACTGTCCATCTGCTGCTTACCTTCAGGCTCATCTGAGTTTCTCTCTGCTCTGCATCTGTGCGTTACGAGCTTTCCCACTTTCCCACAGGGCTTGGGAGGATGCCTTCTAGTTCAGGCTACTAGAGTCTTACAAACTTTGACTGTTGGCAAGTTCCTGTCCTCTCTGAAGCAGATTTCTTTAGCAGATGGGGGTGATACTTTCCACCTCGGTTGATGCATTGGCTGGTTGTGAGCAACAGACGAAGTAACAGATAACATATAGAACCACCTCCTAAAGTTAAAAGCCCCACATAAATATATGATGGATGGCTTTTATGATCATATAAGCCAAAGAGCTATTTTAGTATACATTGTTTCTGTGCATTCATTTTCCTTCCTTAATAAAAATATAATAATGTCTTCTTCACAAGCACATTAATTTTTTTACATTACTAATTTTTATTTATTTTATTCTATTTTGTTCAGTTCTTTAAAATTTAAATTCAATTTGCCAACATATAGTATAACACCCAGTGCTCATCCCATCAAGTGCCCTCCTCAGTGCCTGTCACTCAGCTACCCCATCCCCCACTTCCCTCCCCCACCCCCACCCCCCCCCCCTCCCCGGTTTGCTTCCCAGAGTTAGGAGTCTCTCATGATCTGTCTCCCTCTCTCTGTTTTCCCACTAAGTTCCCCTCCATTCCCTTATAATCCCTTTCACTATTTCTTATATTCCACATATGAGTGAAACCATATGATGATTGTCCTTCTCCGATATTTTATTTTTTTAAAAAGCTTATTTATTTGAGAGAGAGAGAGCGAGAGAGCGAGAGAGAGCAAGAGCATATGGACGAGCACTGGATGGGGCAGAGGGAGAGGGAGATGAGCAGATTCCCCGCTGAGCAGGGAGCCAGATGTGGGGCTCCATCCCATGACTCTGAGATCATGGCCTGAGCCCAAGTCAGAGGCCCAACCAACTGAGCCACCCAGGCACCCTACATTACTAATTTCTAAGTAAGTGATTCCTCTTCTCCTTTTTCCCAACTTAATCTTTCCATTTCAACTAGTATTATTTTTAAAAGATTTTATTTGTTTGAGAGAGAGAGACAGAGATAGCAAGAAAGAGCATGAGTGGGGAGGAGAGGGAGAGGCAGGCTCCCCACTGAGCAGGGAGCCTGACCTGAGCTTGATCCCAGGACCCTAGTATCATGACCTGAGCTGAAGGCAGACACTCCACCAACTGAGCCACCCAGGTGCCCCTCAATTAGTCTTTTATCTAAAATAGTTTTCAGCTTTTTGAGAATAAAATAAAAACATATTTTGATAAACCAAATTATTTTCATAGCTTTTTAATGTACAAACCTATTCTAAGCTTTCAAAACAAAAGTGCACAGGTTATTAGTCATCATCCAACTGTTCAGGCCTTAACAGGTCAATCCTATCCAACTGCTACTGCCAGTGGGTGGAATTTTGTGAAACATTTATTGTCTAACACCCAACATCGAGCAGCTGGATCAGCCGATCGGCCACAGATATGCTGGTAGAAGAAACTTCATGGCTGGTGATGTATATTTTATCCTTTGTCTCCCTAACTCCAAAATCCATTGCTGGAGGCCAATTTCAATGCTAGGAAACTCAAGAAAACAACAGACATTTGGACTATAAGACACTGTAGGTTGTACAAAGATGAACAGACACACAACCAAAAAGTGATTGATCTTCGGTCTTCAAGTCTCTCTGCAAGTGATGGATTGGATAATTTCAGCAAATATTCACTTTTCTTCCTCTTGAGGTAGAGTATCATCCTTCCTTGCCCTACTGACAGATCACGGTCATGGTCATGGCCATCTGCCTTGTTTGGTCATTAGAGGCTTAACAAATGTGCTGTAAGCAGAGGCCTTCAGATACTGCTTGCTTTGGCACCCCCATCATGTGGTCCAGTGACCCATACTGTGAGGAGAACATGAGCCTGGTAGCTGCAGTCCCTTCAGCCTGGGTCCTCAGAATTAAATTTGAGGGGAAGACTCACCCTCATCAATCCCTCGAGCCAAGCCCAGCCAGTCGCAGAGCCACCCCATGAACTCCAGGTACATGAGAAAGAGAAGTGCTATTTGAAAAAGCCATGGAGATTTCGGAGGGTGTTTGTCATACAGCATCACTGGACAGTAGCTAACTAATACATCTCATCGATTCACTTTATACTATGTGAGATTGGTTCTCCTAAAGCCATATCATCTCTATTTCCTATTTCAGCATTCCATGCTAGCAGCTGAGTCTGGTCCCCTCTTTCTTGGACAGCATTCAGGGCCTTAGGGTAGCTGTCATCTAATTTTTCACTTTCCTCCCATCTCATTCCTTTATGAGAATTCATCTAAAATGACCATCCTAAGATCAGACTAGATATCCTGAGTGCTATAAACTTGTCAAATATTCTTTATGGTGTTAGTTAACTTTTCATACTTAGGCAACAAACTTCTCAAGGGCAGGAGGCCTGTCTTGTACTTCTTTGCACTCTCTTTCCACAAAACAATCTGTTGCTGGGGGACAGTTTAATTCTAGGCAACTCAAGTCAACAATGAATTATTATGAATACATACTTTTAGATTAGCTGTAAATGTCTACATTGTAAAGCCCTCTACAGATATGGCCTGATTCCTCATCTTGACTCTAAACATCCACCCCTGGGCCCTGGCATGGCCATCAACGTTATGGCCTTCTACCCCTGTTTGCAAACTGTGTCAACATCTACCCCAAACACCCAGAGAAAAGATGGTTCTAAGGGGAGCTAGAGGAGAAATATAGCCTTATTGATGAGTTTTCAACACTGCCAGTGCAAGTTTTCCAACAGTATTCAAAAGATGCTATTTATTAACATTTCAAGGAGGCAAATCACCCTAGCAGTTACTCTTCTGGAAGTGGCTCCTGTAGGAGGCCTCACTGCTGCCCTGATCTCTGTGAGACATGAGAACCTCCTAAGCCTCCACATGGCCTGGCCTCCAGACTGGAATCCTGTCTGTTCCCAGGGCTCTTAACCTACACTGTGAATAAGAACCCTCTGGGAACTGTGCTAAAATGCAGACTCCCGGGCCCACACAGTCCATTTTAAGGCATTTCTATATACTTACACCTATAACAAATTTACTACGAAGTTCTAATGTTCTAATGTTATTGTCCTCCCAAGATGTTTTCTTCTGCAAGATGAAAGACTTTAGAGTTTCCTTTTATTTTGGTTATTGCCTCAAAAGCACCTCTAGACTCTTAATTTTAATGTTTTTTGGAAGAAACTCCTAGAAGCAGAACACAGAGGACCTCATCGTAGGGAAAGCATGCTGAGAAAGAGATTGCCAGAGAAGAGCTGGCTACCCAGTTGGAACAAGAGGATGGCTCCGAGCGACAGGGTGAAGACTCCATGGACGATGGTGCAGAATCCAGAGAAGAGCAGGGAAAGCCGGGGACCTGGGGAAGCGTGATGTACAGGAAATGAGAACTGGCAGGAAGAAACAAAGAACACAGCATGGAGGCAACCAGGAACAGTTTTAATTTGATGTAAGAGGAGGTGAAAAGGCTTCCAGGAAAGAATGTCATCTTACTGTCAAGTGAGTCAGGAAGGTTACTTGGAATTTTGTCATCTGTCACTTGAGCTAATAACACTGAATCATTGTTAATGAGTGACTTAATTCAACCCCCCCCCTCTTTCTGAAAAAGGACTCGAGCTGCTTATAAGCAAGCCAGGAATAAGTTAGTGCCAAAAATACACACCCTAAAGTCTCATTTACATTGCTCAGATGTGGGTAAATTTGGCTCTGAACTTCTGATACGATTAAAACGTTTTATGAAGGAATGGCAGCATTCTGCACAGCGGTGAACTGAATTCCCGCTCTCCCCAATCCTGCAAAGTGTGAGTTCCATCACAATGATGGTAAGTCTCTGACGTTATCTTCACTTTGCAAGTCCCAGTAAGCCCTCGGGCCACTACAATAGATGATCTGTGAAAACAAAAACCTCCAAGTTTGTTTTCAGCTAAAATATCTCATAACTGTACTTATTCCTTTGAGTCAGAGGTAGGTAACACAATTAGCAGAGGCATGTGGGAGCTTTCCAGAGGTCAATGAATGGGAGAAGGTGAAAACAGGACTGGTGGCTTGGATCCAAAACCACTGAGTAGATTGTTTGATAGATTCTGAAGTTTAGTTATAGGACCTGTTGCTTCAACCAAAAAGAAAGGATAAAACTCCAGACAGGCTAACATGAGGGGGCTAGATGAGGAGCAGAGGAACCCAGCCCATGCATCACTGCAGAAAGAGCAGAGGCAGCCCCCACATGAGTTGTAGAGTAAATAGCTCCCCCAAATCTCAGGAGATTGGTCTTTTGGACTGCTTTCAAGCATCCCTGAAAGTCTGAGCCTCTGTCCTACTGTCTAGTCCACCTGGTGTGTTGACCCACTGGGTCTCTTGCCCTCCTGCAATGCAGTGACCCCTAATTAGGCTGTACGACTTGATCTAGGGACCCCCGCACTACGAAGTCTGGGCTCCTGAAGACCCCTCCCTGTGGTCCTTGCCATACTCCACTGTGTTGGTTATCCCTGCCTTCCTCGGCAGACAGTGAGATGCATCTGAACAAGGATTGTGTATTCTGATGATCACATTAGAGATTTAAAAATGACAATGAAGAAATCATTCACACATGCATGTGGGGGGGGGACCTTGAGTCACTTTCTGCACCTGGTTTGTGGGTCAGTGACATGCTTCAGATCGCATGATATCTAATAAGGACATGTCTCTTTGTACTGTCCTTTTCCCACAATGGTATTGGTTATTATGGCTAGCTTATTCTTTAGCTTGAACTACATAATTATTTTATCTTGTCTTCCACCTCAAATTGGTTAAATTTATAAAGAAGTTTGTGGAGAGAATGTATCTTGATTTCTATTGTGATTCCTAATTGATATATAGTCACCTACTTTAATGTATTGATTTGGTAACTAATAACCTTCCTTACTGAAGTTAAAAAACTAGTTCTAGTGTTTGTTGGTACTAGTTCTAATGTTATTGTTGGTTTTCCTGTCATCTACAATGAAGGGATAACTTGCCTGCTCCCTTTTGACAGTTCAT
The DNA here is from genome assembly GCF_003254725.2 of Canis lupus dingo. Classification (NCBI taxonomy): domain Eukaryota; kingdom Metazoa; phylum Chordata; class Mammalia; order Carnivora; family Canidae; genus Canis; species Canis lupus. The sequence continues at coordinate 47,150,388 of NC_064243.1, read as the reverse complement.
ATTTATTTTATCTCATCTTTTGCATTAGTTAGAAAAAGCTAGAAAAATGTTAAATGCTAGCAATGATAGTGAACATCCTAATTTGTTTCTAACTTTAATGTAAAATAACTCCAGTGTTTTGCCATAGAGAAAATGTTAGCTTTTTTCATTTTTAAGATCACGTTAAAAACCGCCTAGCAATTTACCACAAATATAGTAGCTTTAAACAAATTTATTACCTCAAAAAAATTAATTAAAATATATTTTACATATAACATCATGTAAATTGAGGATGTATAACATATTGATTTGATATGTTTATATAATATGATGGTCATAGCAATACTTAGCATCTCATCTACCTCTCATAATTATGGTTTCTTTTTTGTGGTTGGATTAATTAAGATGTAGTTTCTTAGGAAGTTTATTATAATACAATATTATTGTCTATATTCACTATATTGTGTACCATATCTCTGACTCATTTACTACTGGTTGCAAGTTTGTACACTTAAATAACATCTCTCTTGGTTCCCTGCTCCCCACTTTGTTCTTATGAGTATGACTTTTCTAGATTTTACATATAAATGGTATCATAGACAATTTGTCTTTGACTTATTTCACTTAATGTAACGTTCTCAAGATTTGCATCTTATGATGCAAATGGCAGGATTTCCTTCTTTCTTGTGGATGAATAATATTCCGTTATACGTCTATGTCACCCTCTTTACCCATTCATCCATTGACAGGCACTTAGATTATTTTCAATTCTTGGCTATTGTGAATAATGCTGCAATGAGCATGGGACTGCAGCTATCTCTTCAAAATGCAGTGGCTTTAAACAACACAAATTTATAGTCTTGAAATTTTAGTGGGTCAGGAGCTAGGCTCTGGGTCTCCTCAGGCTAAGATCAAGGTAATTGTGGGGGGTGCAGGTGTCATTGGGCTTGAGTCCTCTTCCTTCTAAGCCTAGCGCAGTTGGCAGGATTCATTTCCTTCTCACCTTTTCCAGCTCCCTCCATCTTGAAGCTAGCCATGTAGGATGAATCCTTCTCCTACTTGGAATCTCTGTTATTTTCTCTTAAGGGCTCTTGTGATTATATTGGGGCCACCTGGATAATCCAGGATACTATCCATTACTTGAAGTCAGTTAATTAGTAACCATAATGGCATCTGCAAAATCTCTTTGTTATGTAAAGTGACCTAATTATGGGAGTAATACCATGGTATGGAGATCATGGGGCCCAAATTCTGCCTACCAGACCTCCCAATCTTGGTTTACCAAGCTTTAGAGTTAGAAATGGGTGCCAAGTTTTATTAAATCTCTTTGTATTATCTATTGTCATGATCATATACCTTTTGGCCTTTGACCTATTGATATAAGTAATAGACTTATTAACATTTAAAAAATTGCATTCCTGGAATATGTCAAATTCCCTTCTGTGTCAAATGATTAGTTCTCTTATTACACTTCTAGATTAAATGTGGTGTTATCATGTTGACCTTATATACATTTTTTAAAAAGATTTTATTTATTTATTCATGAGAGACACAAATAAAGAGGCAGAGACAGGCAGAGGGAAAAGCACAGGCTCCTTGAGAGGAGTCCAATGTGGGACTTGATTTACATTTATTAATGAGAATCTCCTTTTTTCATGATGTTTTTGTCAGATTTTAGTGTTACTTTTATGCTTTCTTGGTAAAATGAGCAGAAAATCTGTCCAAGCTACTGTAAGATCTGAAATACTATTCAGAGCACAGGAAGTAAGACTGTTTGGTTCTAGCATCTTTCTTGGATGACTCTAGTAAATTACTTAGTTTTTCATTATTAGTAGTCTATTTAAGTTTCCATTCATTCTTTGACTCATTTCCCATAAAATCATGTTTCACTGAGATTTTCAAATCAATCAACATAGTTATATAATATGCAAAGTAATGCAATTATTTTCTAATAACTAAAAAGTTCACCTATATTTGTCTTATTTGAATCTGTTACTTCCACTTTCTTGTTATTTTCTCTTTCAGTCTTACCAGAAGTTTATTTTTATGTTGTTTATTTTCCAAAGAATTAGAGGTGGTATCATATTTATTCTTCTGTTTTCTAGATCATTAACTGTTTTCTTCCTGTTTTTCTTAAGTTTATTCTTTTTCTATCTTCTTGAGATGGATGCTATGTTTATTTGTTTATAAGTTCAGTTTTGTTTTTTGTACTAGACTTTTTAAAACTTTTTATTTTATTGGCCATTCACCATCTAAGTAAACTTCCTGTTTTGAGGAGAATCTCAAAATAGGTGAGAGGCAGGACTCCACCCTCCCACCTCAGTTAGAGACACTAAAAGTGGGTACTTAACCTCTCCCACTTGCTAACTCCTTGAGTGTGAAGGTGAAACAGGTCCAGGCGCTCCCACCCAGATGTCTGAACCCAGAGTCCTTGCAGACTAACAGAATCACAGTTTTAAGCTGATAGCAGCAGCAGCAGAATTAGAACTCAGTGGTGGCAAAACAAACATTTTGTTTGTAGTGCGTGCACCTCCTGTGACATTCTATTGCAGGAGTGACTGCACTCAGTTACTCAGACTTCCCTGCTCTTATTGGCTTCTGAGGCTGGTTTTCAGGCTTCTCCTCCTCATTCCTATAAGCAACCTGACAGGTTTCCAAATAATTTTTTCTGCTTAGGTCAACTATTTTGTATGTTTAAAATTTAAAATTCTAACCAGTACAGTTTTTTTTTTTGCATTTTTCTTATTGTAATTTTCTAGCTATTCCACAATTATGATTTTGAGGTTTGTGTTTGAAGTTTAAAAACCTTTTTTTTTTTTAAATCACAATTGGATAGGTTTGTGTATTTATCTCTTTGCAGTTGATTTCTAGTTCCACTGTTGTGCCATCAGATATTATAGTCTGTGAAATATCTGTTTTTAGAAAGCTAGGGATTTTTTGTGACCTAGTCTGATTAAATTTTGTAACTATTCCACACACAGTTAAAAAAAAGATAAGTATATTTTGTAGAAACAAAGTTAAGCATATATTTATTAATTATATATTAGTATTCTTTATTTCCTTACTTGTATTTTACTTACCTGAACCATTAAAATAAGAAGTATGCAATTGTTTCTCATTAGCATTATGTTTATACCAAATTATCCTTGCCTTCTCTAACAAATTTTGCTTTATGTATTTTGATGCAATGTTATTTGTTGCATATATGTTGATGACTGAATTGTTAATTGTACTCTCTACCAGGGTAAAATTACTCTATTTGGCTTATACAATATAATAAATATAATGATTTCTGTCTTGAATTCTCCTTTGTCTGTTCTTAGTAATGATCTTTGAGGACTATCTTTTATTTTGATGCATCTAGCTACTAGCACAGTGTATGACACATAGGTGCTTATTAAATGTGACTGAAAAGCAAAGATACTTGAAACTGATGTGGGGGCAGTTACAGTAAAGCCCTGTTTGTTTTGGTTCTTGGGAGGATACAAATGCCAGCTCTCTCCATTCCCTTCAAATGATACACTTTCCTTTAGGAAATCAATAGCTCTCTCATCATACCCTAATAGTTAAAAAGAAATTCCAGAATGTACCTCCACGCCAGAAGGCAGCTGCAATTCCAAATCTCAGATATTCCAAACCTCTTAATATTAGGCACAATTGTGAAGCAGTAACTCTAATGAGTGAGCTCAAATATACACAGAGGATACACAACAGACAAAATATCAGCAGCTGGCTCCAAAAACCAAATCACAGAGGAAGCAGCTGGATCAATGGAAGGAAGACACTGTAGGGTGAGAAGGGGAGTGTGTAGTATGTCCAGGAGAGAAAGAGCACAGCAAAAAGGAGACAGGGGAATGAGAAGGAGAGTTTATAAGGATTTTTAAAGATGGTGGTAAAACCCTACCAAAAGCAATAGTCACTGAACACCAAGTCCCTCTGGAGGGCCTCTGGAGGTTCTTTGTGCCACCTACACCAGAATTAATAGATGAGGATAGAACAAAATGTGACCGGGTCAACTCCTGTGTGAGGAGAGTGGCTGGCACTGCTGAGAGCTCCTCAGGGATTGACACAACTGGGGCGCTTCACATGTCCTTTCTTTTGTTCTCACAGCACTTCAGGATATGGCACTGCATAGGCAGAGAGGATCCTCCTTGCCCACACAGGGCAATAGGTCTGGAACCCAGGGGCAGTCGCCTCCAGGTCTCAGGCTAAGCTGCCTGGTCAAAGCTAGACAAATTCATGGTACAGAATGAAGCAGACTTACAAATGCTCACATGCGCCATCTCATATTTTAGCAAACTCAACTTAGTCCACAGTGTGTATTTAAACTACTTTCAAGAAGATCCTTTTAATTACAGGTTTAGACTGTATTAAGAATACTCAATTAAAAACAAACAAAAACAAAACAAAACAAAACAACACAAAAGAATACTCAATTCCAGTGAAAGCTGCTGGCTATTGTGACATGAGACCAGAGACTACCAAAGGATAGACTTTCCTGAAATGTGGAGTGGACTCACTTGGGGCTCTGGGAAGTATACCGTGAGTTAGAGAGGACCTCTCAAGCACACAGTTTGCTTTCCAGCACCTCCAGTTACTCACACTATAATAATGATCTGAGGGATCCTGAGGATCAGAGAGAGTAGAAGTGGCTATATGGCCCCAGATGTTGATCATTTAGAAATATTTTATAACCTCAAAGATTGCCTGGATGAACAAATAAGCCAAAATATTCTGTTCCATATGTGCAGAAGCAATTTGATAGCAAAAGAAAAAGAACTAAAGAGAAGACAGAAAAGGTTCTGAGAGAGAGACAGAAACAGAGGTAAACAGAGACAAAACCAGAGGTGGTGATGGGGAATATATTCACTTCTAATACTTCAGGTCATCTAAAGCACACCAGATTACAGGAAAACGAGGTAATTCCTATCACACTGTGAAGATGAACCTTGTAATGTGCAGTTATTTGGGAGTGTTATGGCAGCAGTTCATGATAACGCTATTGGCAAACATTCACTGAGCCCTCAGTGTGCACCAGGTCTCTACAGGTTGCTTGCTGGGCACTAACTCACTTAATCCTTAAAAGAAACCTATGAGGTAGTACTAGGGTCATCCCATTTTACAGACGGGATAACAATTGGGTAGTCAGATAACCTACCCAGGTACTAATACTATCCAATGACAGGACCTGGATCCAGCCTTGGGTATTTAACATTAGAGCCACATTGCCAACCACTAGGATCTGCTAACCAGTTCTGTATTTGTACCAGAGTTTGCTCTCCATGAAAGCTTTTCCCTCAGTTCCTCAACTAAAAATACAGAGCCCCTACAAGTTTGCTCTCATTTCAAACTTATTTAACAAAGAAAAACACTCTTCTAAACTGCCTGAGAAACTGTACTTTTCCTCTCTCTTCTCCCACTGTAAACTGATATTTATTTGTGTACGTAGGAAGAACCATCCCAAACCCATTCATTACAAGGGAAGGGAAGCCACATGTACTAACCTTGGCTTTCAGCACATCATTGTATTTTTCCTCTCTGGCTGCAAAAAGTATAATTCTTTCAATAAAAACTTTCTATCTAAAAATAAAATCACAGCAAACTCTGCAATTACACTTCTCTGTTGGAGACATTTGCTTTCCACTCTATTTTCCTGAATGTGGAAAGAGGTCCAATTTTCTGGTCTGCTAATGGGTCACACCAAAGGCCCAAATGTAGCATAATGAACTGGAAAACCAAAGCTATGTAGGTTTGAATCACTGTGTGGTTGTTCCAGGAGTGCTGTGAGTAGCTTTATGTTAAATCAGCTATATTCTACTTATCTCACCTGTCGTTGGTACAGTGGGGCCCTGATCAAGGTTTGCCAAACTCCAGCCCTAGGACAAGCAGATGCTCCTTAGAGGAGACATTGGTAATGTAGTCTCTGGCCAGTTTTCCTCCTCTTGAGCCTACTCCCAAACTTTCCCCTTTCCTTGCCTTTCCTTTTGCTGTTCTGTGTCTCCCAATTATAGGACACCACCCTGCTTATTTGTGGAGTGCTGTATTGCTACCATGACTTGGATTTATCAGAAAAGTTGCAGAAGGGCTCCTAGATACTATAGACTGGCGGCTTGAATTTTCTCAGCTGGTGGTTTCCATGAGATATTGTACTATCTTAAATATGCTCTAGGAGAAGTACACCATTAACTGGTGTTGATACATAATTTTGATAAGGGGATTTTACATCTAATTCATCAGAGTTCTTTAAGGGACATTTATGTACACCTACAGGTGTTGGAGGAAATGAATAAGATGGTTATAGGAGCTTTTAGAAAGTGTTTTATAATAATCCAAAGAGAATTTTAAAACACTATGAGCTGGGGAGGAAGTTTTATCATGATTAGTAGTCTAGACTACAGAAAGGAAATAGAAGATTGAGATCAACTGATACAAATGAACAAATGAACAGATGTCTAGAAATGGGTAAACACTTTTATAAATAATAAAGAGAAGGAGGTGCCCAGTAAACTCTTTGGAGTTGGGGAATACCAACTCCCTACTTATAAATGCCTAGTGGAATAAGTCACTGGATCTCCAGGAGAAGGCGTGGAATATAACAGAAGAGCTTTACAAAAGTGTAAGTTACATCATATAATATCTCATCATATGATACTCCATCATGTAATATCAAAACTATGACTCCAGAAAGGGTCTTGAGAACCTCTACAGGTTATTCCTTAAAGATACTCTGCAATGCTTTGACTTAAAAGTGTCCTCAAGATGGCCTGTGGGGCTGAAGTCATGAGGAAGCCTATCAGAAGTCTAACAAAGGCTGTCATGTGCCTTATAGAAACCCTGGTCTGCCCCCGTATAGAGGACCAGGTATGGTTTTGGTCACCATACCCACAGAGTGCTATAGTAGATCAAGGAATTATCCATAGAAAGACAATCAAAAATATAAAGGGATCAGAAAAAATAACAGAATACCAACAAGAATTACAGATACAATAATAACATTTGCTCTACACCAGGCACTATTCCAAGTGCTTTCCTTGTGTTGATCCATATAATCCATCAACCATCCCATGAAGTGGCTACTGTTATCAAGGCCATTGTATAGATGAGAAAACTGAGGCATAGAGAGTTTAAGTAGCTTGTCTGAGTCATGAAGCTAGTATTTGCACCCAGGCCATCTGGTGCCAGATTCCTGGCTCTTGACTAAGACTACTTGCAAAATGGGAGAAGATAGAACAAAATTCCATGCTGTTCTGCTTGGGGGCCAAGGCTAAAAGTAATTTATCTAACTTAAAAAAAAAAAAAAACAAAAAACAAGACAAAGCCTTGATGGGGGAAATCATGGACTTTATACCAAATTATAGATTTTTAAAGTTAGGATGAAGTAAATTTCAGACAAATAAAAGGAAAACATTTTTGTACAGTGGAAGTATATTATAACATTTTATTTTCTTTAAGAATGGAGACTATGAATTCTAATAGATTCAGAAAGAGTATTGGCCATGAATGATGATGTTTTACTGAGGGAAATAAGGTTGGTTCTGAGCTAACAGGATTCCTGGAATTATCCTTGGTCATTTCTATTAGAGGCAGGTCACAGGACTGGAGAAATGAGGGTCTTTCCGGGTGAGGAGAGCCTTTGTGTAAATCACCCTTCCTGTGACTTGAGTCACCTGGTTGCCAACTTCTCTAAGAAGCTTCACACCAAGGAAGGAGATGGTCTGTGGGTGTGGCTAGCAGCTCTCCATTTGAAGTGACAGAAGGTGCTTGCCAAATAATTCCAGGGGGCTGAGAGCCACGTCACTTGTCAAAATCCTGTGCTGGGCCAACGGTGGCCTAACAGTAGAGCCACGTCTTACAACTGAGGAGCCTGTGCTATACCCGTTCCCTCAGTCTGTTTCTCTAGTCTGTCCCT